>NC_092711.1:100552840-101973860 GCF_047496885.1 Scyliorhinus torazame | reverse complement strand
AACAGCAGAAAGGTGAGGTGGCGAGAGATAAAAGCTGAGAAATAGAGGAAACAAGTAACACAGATAGAATTATATAAAATATAAGGGAGCAGCTTATCAGTTCCCAGCTACAGAGAGCAGAGGGAACTTAGTGACTGATCCACAGACACAGCCGGTTCTGTCCGGGAATGGAGACTCTGAACAGAAATAACCGGCTCATTTGTAAATGTCACCACAATGTGATCTGTGTGACTCTGCCCTGACTCTGTGGGCAGATATAGAACCGCATTAGCAGATGTTCTCACCAGATTGGGGTCCCTGGATTTATTTTCTGCTCAGAAGTGAGATGTGCGGTTTGGAACCGGCAGCAGAGAAACAGGAAGTTGTGTTAACTGAGAATGAAACAGCAGGCGTCAGTTTCATGTTATCACCGTGAACAGTCTTCCTGCCTGTGATGGTGAACTCACTCTGACAGCATCAAGAACACCCACACAGATTTCTGCTGGTCTCAGCATTACATTCACCTCACTTCCCATTTTAAACATCAAAATATGAGGTTATTTAGATTTTTAACATGTTCACTGAGTTGGAAGATGGACTGAGGATTATCACTGGGAGAAATAAGGGCACATTATACAAAATAAAATTTTCCTCAAAGATAGTTATTAGAAAATAGGAGATTTAAAGTTAGTCAGGGCCAATCAGAGAGAGAGAAAGTGGGAGATAGGGAGAGAAAGGATTGAGTCTTCATAAATGAGATGTTGGAGGAGAGGTTCAGTGTGTTCTGTGCTTCTTCAGAGAGAGAAATTAAGTAAGTTTAGGCGCTCTCTGAAATAGAAAGGTTAAAGGAGTGAGTGTCAGAGAGAAACATAGAGAGAGGTGGGAGGTATGTGGAATGAGTGAGTGTGAGAGCGGAGAGAGGTTAAGTGAGAATCTGAGAGAGAAGAGAATGAGAGACAGGAGAGCAGGTTCACATACCCGAGGATCACTGAGAATTATCAGAATAAGGAGGCCACCCAGAAAACGGCCAATAGGAATCTTCAGCTGAACACATCACTCATTCTTAAAGGGACAGTCGGGGCTCTGACACTGCTCAGCTCCCAGTTAAAGGGGCAGACACAGCTTCGCCCTTTTCTCTGGTATGTTTCTGATTGTTAAAGGCTGGTAGGGGTGAGGTTTATTTAAAAGGACAGAATGTGGGAAGCACACATCAATAAAACTGGAAATTCTTGGACACACACTGGTTCTCCTTCTTTATCCAGGAATGAAACTGTTGTCTAATTGTCCCAGCAGTTAACAGCTGCTATTTTAACGCAGACTTCAACCAATCTATGTTAAGTAGGTTTCTATTCAATTAATTCATTGTGACTGTCACACAAACACATTTTCAGTCTGGAATTAGCTGTTTTACATTCAATCAGGAACATCAGTTTTACACCAATCTCAGATTTGACACACGTTTCCAGCATTCACTTTTTAAAAAATATATATTTATTAAAGTTTCTTAACACAATTTTTCTCCCTTACAAACAATAACCCCCCCCCGTAACAAAAAAACAAGAAATCGGGCAGAGCAAGATATATACAGGGCAAAATGATATATTTACACAGAACATAGAACATAGAACATAGAAAATACAGCACAGAACAGGCCCTTCGGCCCACGATGTTGTGCCGAACCTTTGTCCTAGATTAATCATAGATTATCATTGAATTTACAGTGCAGAAGGAGGCCATTCGGCCCTTTGAGTCTGCACCGGCTCTTGGAAAGAGCCCCCTACCCAAACTCAACACCTCCACCCAACACCAAGGGCAATTTTGGACACTAAGGGCAATTTATCATGGCCAATCTCCCTACCCTGCACATCTTTGGACTGTGGGAGGAAACTGGAGCACCCGGAGGAAACCCACGCAGACCCGGGGAGGCTGTGCAGACTCCGCACAGACAGTGATCCAAGCCGGAATCGAACCTGGGACCCTGGAGCTGTGAAGCAATTGTGCTATCCACAATGCTACCGCGCTGCCCTTAAGAACAAATAAATCTACACTATATCATTTTACCGTAATCCATGTACCTATCCAATAGCTGCTTGAAGGTCCCTAATGTTTCCTACTCAACTACTTCCACAGGCAGTGCATTCCATGCCCCCACTACTCTCTGTGTAAAGAACCTTCCTCTGATATCCCTCCTATATCTTCCACCTTTCACCTTAAATTTATGTCGCATCGTAATGGTTTGTTCCACCCGGGGAAAAAGTCTCTGACTGTCTACTCTATCTATTCCCCTGATCATCTTATAAACCTCTATCAAGTCGCCCCTCATCCTTCTCTGTTATAATGAGAAAAGGCCTAGCACCCTCAACCTTTCCTCGTAAGACCTACTCTCCATTCCAGGCAACATCCTGGTAAATCTCCTTTGCACCTTTTCCAAAGCTTCCACATCCTTCCTAAAATGAGGCGACCAGAACTGTACACAGTACTCCAAATGTGGCCTTACCAAAGTTTTGTACAGCTGCATCATCACCTCACGGCTCTTAAATTCAATCCCTCTGTTAATGAACGCGAGCACACCATAGGCCTTCTTCACAGCTCTATCCACTTGAGTGGCAACTTTCAAAGATGAATGAACATAGACCCCAAGATCTCTCTGCTCCTCCACATTGCCAAGAACTCTACCATTAACCGTGTATTCTGCATTCATATTTGTCCTTACAAAATGGACAACCTCACACTTTTCAGGGTTAAACTCCATCTGCCACTTCTCAGCCCAGCTCTGCATCCTATCTATGTCTCTTTGCAGCCGACAACAGCCCTCCTTAATATCCACAACTCCACCAATCTTCGTATCATCTGCAAATTTATTGACCCACCCTTCAACTCCCTCATCCAAGTCATTAATGAAAATCACAAACAGCAGAGGACCCAGAACTGATCCCTGCGGTACGCCACTGGTAACTGGGATCCAGGCTGAATATTTGCCATCCACCACCACTCTCTGACTTCTATCGGTTAGCCAGTTTGTTATCCAACTGGCCAAATTTCCCACTATCCCATGCCTCCTTACTTTCTGCAGAAGCCTACCATGGGGAACCTTATCAAATGCCTTACTAAAATCCATGTACACTACATCCACTGCTTTACCTTCATCCACATGCTTGGTCACCTCCTGAAAGAATTCAATAAGACTTGTAAGGCAAGACCTACCCCTCACAAATCCGTGCTGACTATCCCTAATCAAGCAGTGTCTTTCCAGATGCTCAGAAATCCTATCCTTCAGTACCCTTTCCATTACTTTGCCTACCACTGAAGTAAGACTAACTGGCCTGTAATTCCCAGGGTTATCCCTAGTCCCTTTTTTGAACAGGGGCACGACATTCGCCACTCTCCAATCCCCTGGTACCACCCCTGTTGACAGTGAGGACGAAAAGATCATTGCCAACGGCTCTGAAATTTCATCTCTTGCTTCCCATAGAATCCTTGGCTATATCCCGTCAGGCCCGGGGGACTTGTCTATCCTCAAGTTTTTCAAAATGCCCAACACATCTTCCTTCCTAACAAGTATTTCCTCGAGCTTACCAATCTGTTTCACACTGTCATCTCCAACAATATCATCCCTCTCATTTGTAAATACAGAAGAAAAGTACTCGTTCAAGACCTCTCCTATCTCTTCAGACTCAATACACAATCTCCCGCTACTGTCCTTGATCGGACCTACCCTCGCTCTAGTCATTCTCATATTTCTCACATATGTGTAAAAGGCCTTGGGGTTTTCCTTGATCCTACCCGCCAAAGATTGTTCATGCCCTCTCTTAGCTCTCCTAATCCCTTTCTTCAGTTCCCTCCTGGCTATCTTGTATCCCTCCAATGCCCTGTCTGAACCTTGTTTCCTCAGCCTGACATAAGTCTCCTTTTTCCGCTTAACAAGACATTCAACCTCTCTTGTCAACCATGGTTCCCTCACTTGATCATCTCTTCCCTGCCTGACAGGGACATACATATCAAGGACACGTAGTACCTGTTCCTTGAACAAGTTCCACATTTCACTTGTGTCCTTCCCTGACAGCCTATGTTCCCAACTTATGCACTTCAATTCTTGTCTGACAACATCGTATTTACCCTTCCCCCAATTGTAAACCTTGCCCTGTTGCACGCACCTATCCCTCTCCATTACTAAAGTGAAAGTCACAGAATTGTGGTCACTATCTCCAAAATGCTCCCCACTAACAAATCTATCACTTGCCCTGGTTCATTACCAAGTACTAAATCCAATATTGCCCTTCCTCTGGTCGGACAATCTACATACTGTGTTAGAAAAGCTTCCTGGACACACTGCACAAACACCACCCCATCCAAACTATTTGATCTAAAGAGTTTCCACTCAATATTTGGGAAGTTAAAGTCACCCATGACTACTACCCTGTGACTTCTGCACCTTTCCAAAATCTGTTTCCCAATCTGTCCCTCCACATCTCTGCTACTATTGGGGGGCCTATAGAAAACTCCTAACAAGGTGACTGCTCCTTTCCTATTTCTGACTTCAACCCACACTAGCTCAGTAGGGTGATACTCCTCGAACTGCCTTTCTGCAGCTGTTATACTATCTCTAATTAACAATGCCACCCCCCCCCACCTCTTTTACCACCCTCCCTAATCTTATTGAAACATCTATAACCAGGGACATCCAGCAACCATTTCTGCCCCTCTTCTATCCAAGTTTCCGTGATGGCCACCACATCGTAGTCCCAAGTACCGATCCATGCCTTAAGTTCACCCATCTTATTCCTGATGCTTCTTGCATTGTAGTATACACACTTCAACCCATCTCCATGCCTGCAAGTACTCTCCTTTGTCAGTGTTCCCTTCCCCACTGCCTCATTACACGCTTTGGCGTCCTGAATATCGACTTCCTTAGTTGCTGGACTACAAATCCGGTTCCCATTCCCCTGCCAAATTAGTTTAAACCCTCCCGAAGAGTACTAGAAAACCTCCCTCTCAGGATATTGGTGCCCCTCTGGTTCAGATGCAACCCGTCCTGCTTGTACAGGTCCCACCTTCCCCAGAATGCGCTCCAATTATCCAAATACCTGAAACCCTCCCTCCTACACCATTCCTGCAGCCACATGTTCAGCTGCACTCTCTCCCTATTCCTAGTCTCGCTATCACGTGGCACTGGCAACAAACCAGAGATGACAACTCTGTCTGTCCTGGCTTTTAACTTCCAGCCTAACTCCTTGAACTTGTTTATTACCTCCACACCCCTTTTCCTACCTATGTCGTTGGTACCAATGTGCACCACGACTTCTGGCTTCTCCCCCTCCCCCTTAAGGATCCTGAAGACACGATCCGAGACATCCCTGGCCCTGGCACCCGGGAGGCAACATACCTTCCAGGAGTCTCGCTCGCGACCACAGAATCTCCTATCTATTCCCCTAACCATTGAATCTCCTACTACTATTGCTTTTCTATTCTCCCCCCTTCCCTTCTGAGCCCCGGAGCCAGGCTCAGTGCCAGAGACCTGGCCGTTAGGGCCTTCCCCTGGTAGGTCATCCCCCCCCAACAGCGTCCAAAACCGTGTTAGGGAACTGGAGCTGAAGCTGGATGAACTTCGGATCATCCGGGAGGCAGAGGAGGTGATTGAGAAGAGTTACAAGGAGGTAACCACACCCAAGGTACAGGACAAGAATAGCTGGGTTACCGTCAGGGGGAAAAAAACAAACAGGCAGACAGTGCAGGGATACTTGTTTTGAAGGGGAACGGCCACCAGGGATCCCTGCACTGTCTGCCTGTTTGTTTTTTTCCCCCTGACGGTAACCCAGCTATTCTTGTCCTGTACCTTGGGTGTGGTTACCTCCTTGTAACTCTTCTCAATCACCTCCTCTGCCTCCCGGATGATCCGAAGTTCATCCAGCTTCAGCTCCAGTTCCCTAACACGGTCTTTGAGGAGCTGAAGTTGGGTGCACTTCCCGCAGGTATAGTCAGCAGGGACACCGCTGGTATCCCTCACCACCCACATCCTACAGGAGGAGCATCCTACATCCTAGCCTCCATCCCCTCTTACCTGACATAATATAGCTGCCCTGTGGACTAACTAGATCTCCGCCCTCCGACTCTGCTCCCAGTCAGCTACACTTTCTGTAAACTCCTGGCTCTCTTTTCACTCTTTGCGGAAATGTCGGAAATAAAATGAAAGGAGAACCTTACTCCCTCCTCACCTAACTCCCTCGCTCACCAAACACTTACTATAGCACTCAAAATGCACCAAATCCAGCACTCAGTGCAAACAAAGTCTGCACTGTAGGGGATCACTTTTATACTGTGAATCTAGCCTCTGAAAACTGGCCTAATCCAATTAACTAATTCACAAGCTCCAGCTGCAAGTGCCTACAAGTAGAAGCTTGTTTAAAGCTGATTGAAAATTCACCTTCTTCTAAACCAAACTGCAACTTTTAAGTTAATTAACTAAATAAAAGCAAGACTAACCTTTAGATAAAAATGAAGCCTTATACTCCCTCGGTCACCAAACTCTTACTATAGCACTCAAAAAGCACCAAATTCAGCACTCAGTGCAAAACCTTTGTACACTAGCCCTCACCCGTACGTGCCAGTTTCCCCAACCCTTTATGTTATCTCTTGCTCATCCACCCTCCCAGGCAGTCCCCCCTTTCCCCCCCCGCCTCCCAGGACGTCCCCTCCACCCCCCCCCCAAGATTGCTGCTGCTGCTGACTGACCTTCCTCTAACGCTCCGCGAGATAGTCTAGGAACGGTTGCCATCGCCTGTAGAACCCCTGCGCAGACCCGCTCAAGGCGAACTTATTCCTCTCCAACTTTATGAACACAGCCATATCATTTATCCAGGCCTCCAGGCTGGGGGGCTTCGCCTCCTTCCACATTAGCAAGATCCTTCGCCGGACTACTAGGGATGCAAAGGCCAGAATGCCGGCCTCTTTCACCTCCTGCACTCCCGGCTCTTCCACTACTCCAAATAGTGCTAGCCCCCAGCTTGGCTTGACCCGGACTTTCCTCTCCCGCCACTCCTCTCCAGAACCCCTCCAGTGCCGGGCATGACCAAAACATATGGACATGGTTCGCCGGGCTCCCTGAGCACCTTCCACATCTGTCCTCTACCCCAAAGAACCTACTCAACCTCGCCCTCGTCAAGTGCGCTCTGTGGACCACCTTAAATTGTATCAGGCTCAGCCTGGCACACAAGGAGGAGGAATTGACCCTACCTAGGGTATCAGCCCACAGACCTTCCTCGATCTCCTTCCCCAGCTCCTCCTCCCATTTACCCTTCAACTCTTCTGCTAGCGCTTCCCCCTCTTCTTTCAACTCCTGGTGTATTTCCGACACATTGCCCTCCACGACCCATACACCCGAGATCACCCTATCTTGAACTTCTTGTGCCGGGAGCAACTGGAATTCCCTCACCTGTTGCCTCACAAAAGCCCTCACCTGCATATATCTAAAGACATTTCCCGGGGGTAACTCGAACTTCTCCTCCTGTGCCCCGAGGCTCGCAAACGTCCCGTCGATGAACAGGTCCCCCATTCTTCCAAACCCCGCGCGATGCCAGCTCTGGAACCCCCCATCCATCTTCCCCGGGACAAACCGGTGGTTACCCGATCAGGGACCACACCGATGCTCCCATTGCACCCCGGTGCCGTCTCCACTGGCCCCAGATCCTTAGCGTTTCCACCACCACCGGGCTCGTGGTATACTTTGTCGGCGAGAGCGGCAGCGGTGCCATCACCAATGCCCCCAGGCTCGTTCCTTTACAAGACGCCGTCTCCATCCTCTTCCATGCCGCCCCCTCTCCCTCCATAACCCACTTGCGGATCATCGCCACATTTGCTGCCCAGTAGTAGCTCCCCAGGTTTGGCAGCGCCAACCCTCCTCGGCCCCTACTGCATTCCAGGAACCCTCTCCTTACTCTCGGGGTCTTATTCGCCCACACAAACCCCATAATACTCCTGCCTACTCTCTTAAAAAAGGCCTTAGTGATCACGATGGGAAGGCACTGAAACACAAACAGAAACCTCGGAAGGACCACCATTTTGACCGACTGCACTCTACCCGCCAGCGAGAGCGGTAACATGTCCCATCTTTTGAAATCCTCTTCCATTTGCTCCACCAACCTCGTCAGATTCAGTTTATGTAGGGTCCCCCAACTCCTGGATCCCCAGATACCGAAAGCTGCCCTCCACCCTCCTCAGCGGTAGGTCCCCTATCCCTCTTTCTTGATCCCCCGCCTGTAATACAAAGAGCTCACTCTTCCCTACATTGAGCTTATAGCCCAAAAACTCCCCAAACTCCCTTAGAGTCTGCATGACCTCCACCATCCCCTCCATTGGATCCGCCATGTACAGCAACAGGTCAGCCGCATATAGCGACACCCGATGCTCTTCTCCCCCTCGGACCACCCCCCTCCATTTATTAGACTCCCTCAATGACATGGCCAATGGTTCGATCGTCAATGCGAACAACAGGGGGGACAGGGACACCCCTGCCTCGTCCCTCGGTACAGTCGAAAGTACTCCGACCTCCGCCGGTTCGTCACTACACTCGCCATCGGGGCTCTGTAAAGGAGCTTAACCCAATCGATAAACCCTACCCCGAACCCAAACCTACGCAGCACCTCCCAGAGGTACTCCCACTCTACTCGGTCAAAGGCCTTCTCCGCGTCCATAGCTGCCACTATCTCTGCCTCTCCCTCCTCCGATGGCATCATTATCACGTTTAAGAGCTGCCGCACATTGGTGTTTAGTTGCCTGCCCTTTACAAATCCTGTCTGGTCCTCGTGGATTACCCCCGGGACACAGTCCTCGAACCTCGTGGCCAGCACTTCGTTTCCAGCATTCACCATTGTTCTTCCTGACTGAACACAGTTGAAAAGGAGCTTCTGGTCCATGTCTAGGGGTTCTGAGATATGGAAGAGAGTGGCTGGGATACATTTCTGAGACGCCTCAGGGTTAACCCACACGGGTACTTTGCTGTCAGTGAAGAGACCAAAGTGTTGTTTGTCCCTCTCAGTGTGACCCTGAAGGACTGTGTCCAGGCTGAAGTTCTGTTCCTGCCGTGTAATCCTCCCCCAGATTGTCCTTTCTGAGCTCCAGACAGGTGATGTTCAGCACTCAGGTGGGAAAGACAAAAATCTGCAACAACGTTTCAAACACATTTATTCAGAATAATAAACTTCATCAGCAGATTAAGACAGTCAGAGTGAACATTATTCAGTCCTGGACATGATTAACAGCATCAATAAGGGTATAATCTAAACCTTGTTGTTGCTTGTGAACTCGCTGGTGTGTTAGCAGGTGGAATGAGTGAGTAAATCCCTTTCCTCAGACATTACAGTTGAATGGCCGCTCCCAGTGTGAACTCGATGGTGTTTCAGAAGATAAAATAAATGAGAAAATTCCTTCCCACATATGGAGCAGGTAAACGGTCTCTCCCCACTGTGAACTCTCTGGTGTGTCAGCAGGTTGGATGACTGACTGAATCCCTTCCCACACACAGAGCAGGTGAACGGCTTCTCCCCAGTGTGAACTCGCTGGTGATTCAATAGGTTGGATGAACAAGTGAATCCCTTCCCACACACTGAGCAAGTGAACGGCCTCTCCTCACTGTGAACCTGCTGATGTGTCAGAAGGTTGTATGTATGTGTGAATCCCTTCCCACAGTCAGAGCAGGTGAACAGCCTACCCCTGTATGAAGTTGCTGGTGTAGCAGAAGGTTGGATGAATTAATGAATCCTTTCCCACAGTTAGAGCAGGTGAATGGCCTCTCCCCAGTGTGAATTCTCTGGTGGTTCAGTCGGGCAGATGGATGGCTGAATCCTTTCCCACACACAGAGCAGGTGAATGGTCTCTCCCCAGTGCGAGCATCCTTTTTGTTTTTAAAGTTCTTCTCAGTCAGGACAGTTAAAATGTTTGTTATCAGAGTGAACAAGTTGATGTGTCTGCAGGTGGGATGACTGAATGAATCCTTTCCCACACAGGGAGCAGGAGAACGGTCTCTCCCCAGTGTGAATACGTTGATGTGTCAGCAGATCCTTTTTACATTTAAAACTCTTCTCACAGTCAGGACATGTAAATGGTCTCTTATCAGTGTGAACAAGTTGATGAATCACAATGTGGGATGGCCGAGTGAATCCCTTCCCACACACAGAGTAGGTGAATGGCCTCTCCTCAGTGTGAACTCGCTGGTGTGTCAGAAGGTTGTATGAATGGGTGAATCCGTTCCCACAAATGGAGCAGATGAACGGTCTCTCCCCAGTGTGACTGTGACGATGAACTTTCAGTTGTGATGGGTAACTGAATCCCTTCCCACAGTCCGCACATTTCCACAGTTTCTCCATGGTGAGGGGTCTATACATCTCTCCCAGTTGAAGCTTTGTCAACGCACTAATCATAGAATTTAGTGCAGAAGGAGGCCATTCGGCCCATCAAGTCTGCACCGGCTCTTGGAAAGAGCACCCTACCCAAGGTCAACACCGCCACCCTATCCCAATAACCCAGTAACCCCACCCAACACTAAGGGCAATTTTGGACACTAAGGGCAATTTAGCATGGCCAATCCACCCAACCTGCACATCTTTGGACTGTGGGTGAAAACCAGATCACCCGGAGGAAACCCACGCACACACGGGGAGGATGTGCAGACTCCGCACAGACAGTGACCCAAGCTGGAATCGAACCTGGGACCCTGGAGCTGTGAAGCAATTGTGCTATCCACAATGCTACCGTGCTGCCCTAAACCGAGACACCCAAAGCGAGAATCATACCCCTAAACCAACGAGCCCCCTAATAAGCATTTAATTTCTCCCTGCAGTGAATGGCGTGATATTTTTTTTTGAGGCTGTGTGACTGGTTAAAACTGTCTCCACAGTCAGTGGACTGGAAAACTCTCATTGGGGGTGGGTCTCGGGTTCTTTTGCAGTCACACTGCTGAAATAGAACAATGACTTCTCCTTCCAAATCCAAAGACTGAAGATATTGAGCTCTTAATGAATTGACTGACTGTCAGATCTCGATATTTGGTTTGAGTTTTCTGTCGGCCAATTCTCCACTTCCAATATCCTGTAAAAGGAGTTTACAAAAGCCATCACTGTCAGTCCAGGATAGAAATTCTGAACAGACAATTCTAATTCCTCTGGAACATTTTTTCCTCTCGTTCCCCCAAAGCTGTAAATCCCCGTCCCACACACTCTCCCTCCTCCCTGGGCTGAAATCCAAACCCATCTCACCATCTGCACCATTTCTTTCCTCCACTCCCAGTTTTCTCCCTCCCTCTCCTCTGCCTGGGTTCAGTTCTCCAGCTCCTGTCTGCAGACTGACAATCAAACCAATGGGTCTTATTGGGGGGTTTGGGTTCTCACCATTGTCCCCGCTCGCGGCGGCTCTCATTCAGCCTCTGAGAGCCGCACTCACTCTCACTGCGGCTGCGCTCAGCCAGGAGCAGCAACGCGCATGCTCCGCACAGAGAGGCTACTTCCGGGGGGGGGGGGGGGGGGGAGACATTCCGACGCCTGCGCGTTCTGACTCCTGTGACGAAGATAGGGCGTTTCCATCCGCGCCCGGCATTCCGGGTCCCCTTATCCACCATTATTCCGTTACGTTCCTCAGGATGATAAATTGATTCCGGCACTTTTGATTCAGTTCGGTGTTTGTACCGAATGGGGCGGCCGCATCGGTGTTTTTCTCTCTGATCGGCCCCTGTTAACGGCTGTCATCTGTTTAGGGGGCGATATGCAGCAGGGCGCCTGCGCGGCCGCCACCTTTCTCAGGTGCAGCAGGGCGCATGTGCGGCCGTCCTGGATCCGGAAGCAAGAAGAGAGAATCTTGTGAATTTCTCTCCTGGACTGAGAGTGAAATTCCTTTGGTAACCCCTTTAGAAAGAGGAGGATTTGCCACCAGAAATCTCAAAATTTAAAATTACCGCATTAACATACTTGGCAGCTAAACTTGGCAAACAGCTGACCTTGTTAGTAGTGAGAGGTACTATCCGGGATTTTATTAAAGTTTGTTGTTCCTGTTGCATTTCATTAAGTTCATCGTGGCTACAAAGTAGGTATTCAGCCGAATCCCAATGTCCAGATTGTGGTCTGTAGCTTTTTAAGTTACATCAATTCAACTGTCTACCTAAATACTTTTAAAAGTTTTGATGATTTCTGCCATCATTTCAGGCAGCATGTCACAGATCATCGCCACCCTCTAAACCTCCTAGTCCTTCCCTCTCTGTCTCCTTTTATATGTATCCCTCAACTAAAGGGAAAAGGACCTTCCTATACAATCTATTTAGATCCCTCAGAATTAAAAAAATATATAAATTGATATATTTTTCCAATTAAGAGGCAATTTAATTTGGCCAAGCCACCTATCCACATATTTGGATTGTGGGGGTGAAACCCACACAGACAATGGGAGAATGTGCAAACTCCTTATAGACCGTGACCCAGGGCCAGGATCGACCCCGGATCCCCAGTACACAGGCGCACAGTCACTGTGCCACCATGATCCCCCAGAATTTTATACATTTAGAATAATCTTTATTATTGTCACAAGTAGGCTTACATTAACACTGCAATTAAGTTACTGTGAAAATCACCTAGTAGTAACTCTCTGGCACTTATTCGGGCACACAGAGGGAGAATTCAGAATGTCCAATTCATCTGACAAGCACGTCTTTTGGGATTTGTGGGAAGAAACCCATACAGACACTGGGAGAATGTGCAGACTCTGCACAGACAGTGTCCCAAGTGGGAATTAAATCCCAGTACCTTGGTGCTGTGAAGCGACAGTGCTAACCACTGTGCTACCGTGCCACCCATAAAACATTTCAGCTCAATGTTCTCAGATTAAAGAAGCTGAAGCACCCAACGTGGGTCTTGAACCCACGGCCCTGGGATTAAGTCTCCTATGCTCTACCGACTGAGCTAGCCAGGCTGCTTTTCATAATTACATTTTGGTTTCCCTTCAGTCTTTTCTGTTCCAGAGAAAACAACCCCAGTTTGTCCAAACTTTCCTCAGAGCAAACATTGTTACTTTCTGGCTGATGTTGTTAAATCCCCTCTGTACTCTCTCTGGTGCAATCTTCTTGGACACAGGAATCTAGCTCTGGCCTAACTAATCCTGCACTGCCATTTATCATGAAGTCCTTTGTCTTGTTTTCCCTCCAGCTTTCTTCCTCACTATCAAGTGTGTAATCATTTTTGTGTCACAGGTAAACTTCTTATTCATGTTCCTACATTTACTTTCAAATCAATGATGTAACCAGGAGCGAAGGGCCCAGTACTGATTCCTTTGAAACCGGCACTGGAAATAGCCCTTTTATTTTCTCTATTCTTTATGGGATGTGAGTGTCACAGGCAAACCAGCTGGGTTGTCCATTCCTAATTGTCCTTAAACTGAGTGGCTTGCAGGGCAATTCAGAATAAACCACATTTCAGTGAGTTGGCCATATCAGGTAATGCCGGTGCAGACTCGATGGGCCGAATGGTCTCCTTCTGCACTGTAAATTCTATGATTCATTGGACATCCTGTCCCATGTGTCCAAAGCTCTGCAGCTCTGTTCAGTCACATGAAGACCCAGGGCAGAATCTCCCAAACCTGAATAGACTACACCCTCAAATCGAGGGAGTGCTGATGGCAAGAGGGACAGTGTGCAGCGGGGGGCATGAGCGGTCATCCTGGACCAGGGAGCAGGAGGGGAGAATGTTGTGAATTTCTATCCTGGACTGACAGTGATTAATTTTGGAAACTCTTTTTACAGGGGATTAGTAGGGGAGGATTTACACACCGTAAACTCAAACCAGGAGAAATGTTTATCTTTCCTGAATTTCATTTGTGGACTGACAGTGATGCCTTTGTAAACTTCTTTCACAGTGGCTTAGAAAGGGATTCTCAGACAGGAAACTCACAATCAATCCTCACATCAAATTCTGACAGTACCATTCAGGTTACCAGGAACTGGAGATTATCGACCTTTGTGTGCAAGCATTGAGTTCCAGATCATTATCACTCACTGTGTAAAGCCTCCCCTGTAGAACTTGCTCACAATCATAAATCTGTGTCCCATAATCCTTTTATAATCTGTTAATGAACAGCTTTCCTTTATCTTTTGCCGGGTTTGTTGTTGTCGTTTCCGGTGCCTGGGTCACTGCCGGGTGATCCGTCCGGTTTCATTCCCTTTTCCTGTTTTTGTAGCAGTTGAATGGACTTGGACCTATCCATTTTAGGATCCAGTACGCAATTGAAGTTTGCTCCAAGAATCAATTGATGTGTATCCAGGTCTGGGATTGATCCCAACAATTTTTCTACAAATGAACATCGTCCCAGTTAGGGGCAACAACCCACTGACCACCATGTGTCTCCCATTAGTGTCCGCAATGATCTTAGTGACCGAAAGAGGACCTGTTTATCGATTAGAATTGCAGCACCTCACGGGCAGTACGGTGGTGCAGTGGTGAGCACTGCTGCGTCACAGCGCCGAGGTCCCAGGTTCGATCCTGGCCCTGGGTCACTGCCTGTGGAGTTTGCACATTCTCCCCGTGTTTGTGTGGGTTTTACCCCCACAACCCAAAGATGTGCAGGGTAGGTGAATTGGCCACGCTAAATTGCCCCTAAATTTGAAAAAATGAATTGGGTACTCTAAATTTATAAAACAAAAGAATTGCAGCACCTTGAGCCCTTCGTCAAAGCCCGAGTGAAACACTTGGCTCAGCCCTCCACGGTCTGGTCTGATCTCTAACCTGCAAGTGAGTCTCCTGCAAGAACACCACAACAATATTTTGATTCTTTAGGTGAGCGAAAACCCTCCACCTCTTCACTGGTCCACCCAATCCCCTTATGTTCCAGGTGACCAGCTGAATCAGGGGTCTGCCCCCCCCCCCCCCCCCCCATCATGGCATCAGCCATGAGGGACTATCCAGTAAATCTTCAAAATGTACAGACCAAGAGCCCAACCAAGATGGCCACCACACACGCACCCATACACTCACAGAGTAAAACAAAAACAGTTCTTTAGTCATCAGTTAGCTCGCCCGTCTCCCCCCCCCCCCCCACCCCCACCCCCACCCTCACCCCCATATATCTACATTGTGCTTCAGAAAAAAAATCTCACTTCATCCCCAAACAGATTTTATCAGCAAATATCAAAAACTATATAAGAGGAAATCACAACACCCATCCCACCCCACAGGAAACATAGATCTTGTCCAATACAGACAACTGGACCCCAGTCCATGCTTTACAATGTTCGCCTCCTCCGGTGTCTCAAAATGGAAGTCTTTGGACTCCGATGTGAGCTGCAGCTTTGCCGGGTATACCACCCCGAATCAAACTCCTTTCTTGCACAGAGCAGCCTGAACCTTATTAAAGGCCGCTCGCTTCCTCACCAGCTTGGCTCCCACATCCTGGTAAATCCCCACTCATATAACTGAGTGAATCCCTTCCCACACTTAGAACAGCTGAATGGTCTGTCGCCGGTGTGACTGAGGTGATGAATCTCCAGCTCACATGGGGATCTGAATCCCTTCCCACAGTCCCCACATTTCCATGGTTTCAGCAAGCTGCTGGTATCCTTGTCCCGCTACACGTTTGACGATCAGTTTATGTCTTGTCCCCACAGAGAGCATGTGTACGGTCTCTCCCCGCTGTGAATGGTGTGATGTTTTTTCAGGCTGTGTAACTGGTTAAAGCTCTTTCCACAGTCAGTTCACTGGAACACTCACTCGAGTCGCGTGTGTATCGGGTATTTTTGCAGTCACACTGATCTTGAAAACCTTTTCCTACAGACAGAACAGACAAACATTTCTTCTTCCACTTTCACAGGCCAATGATATTCAGGTCCTGATGAATGGAGTGACTCTGTTAAATCTTGATGTGAAGTTTGATTTGAGTTTCCATCTGTAAATCCTCCCCTTATAATATCCTGTAAAAGGAGTTTACAAAAGTCATCACTCAGGGCAGGCACAGTGGCTCAGTGGTTAGCCGAGAACCCGGGTTAGATCCCGGTCCTGGGTCACTGTCCAAATGGAGTTGGCACATTCTCCCCATGTCTGGGTGGGACTCACCCCCACAATCCAAAAAGATGTGCAGGGTAGGTGAATTGGCCACACTAAAATTACGCTTTAAATGGGGGGAAAAGGAATTGGGTACTCTAAATTAAACACTTTTGTAATTAAAAAAAAATAAAATCATCACTGTCAGGACAGGATAGAAATTCTGAACAGACAATTCTAGTTTCTCTGGAACATTTTTCCCTCTCTTGTTCCCCCAAAGCTGTAAATCCCCGTCCCACACACTCTCCCTCCTCCCTGGGCTGAAATCCAATCCCATCTCACCATCTGCACCATTTCTTTCCTCCACTCCCAGTTTTCTCCCTCCCTCTCCTCTGCCTGGGTTCAGTTCTCCAGCTCCTGTCTGCAGACTGACAATAAAACGAATGGGTCTTATTGGGAGTTTGGGGCCTCCAGCGGATGTTTGTGAATCCTCCCCGCCCATCTCCCAGGGTTTCCTTCCTCCCCAGAGTCCTCATTGATGATTTGAGCCCAAACTGGAACCATGCTAAATTGCCCCTTAATTGGGAGAAAAAAAATTACGTGAAGGTTCATGGCTCCACAAAGTGTTTCCAACTCCCCCCACCCATCTCCTTAACACAGGCATTGTCAAAGTCGGAGGCGCGACCCACGTGTGGGCTGTGGGCAGGTATCAGGCGGGTCGGGGAGCCGTCCGTTGCGGCGTTCCCAAATACGCAAATCTGTGCGTAACAGCTGTAGCAGCCGACTGTTAATAATGCTGCAAGCGCCCTTCAAAATGGCCACAAACATATAAAAACCATGCGGCCGCACTGCGCGTGCATGCTCGCTCACCGCTGCGCAAGCTCAGAGTTTTGCGCCTGCTCAGAGTTTTGCGCCTGCTCAGAGTTTTGCGCCTGCTCAGAGTTTTGCGGATGCGCACTGATGAGTGGGGCTCGCAGGCGCAGTGCGGCCGCATTTTCGAAAGTCTAGTCGCAGCCGTTTTGAAGGCCGTTCGCAGTCGGCATTGTTAAAAACTGGCTGCAAAAAGTTTGGGGAGAATGATGTGATTGGTTGCTTTCTGAACTTTGACGCTGATTAAGTGGAAGTCTCTTACTCAAAAATGGCGAGTGATCCAACGATGGTTTCACCGCAGCTGTAACTTCAACCAAGAATGTCAATTTGGAAGCTTTATCAATTACTTGATTGATTTTTAAGTGACTTTTATTTTTTAACATTTTTAATTGTAATGTTTAGGTGAAATCTGGTGACCCTCCAATTTCTGGACGATGAAAACATTTTCAGTTTCTGCATTTTTTTTCCTGTTAAACTTTATCAAATAAACCGCGCCCGCCCCCCCCCCCCCCCCGAACTTGTTGCCCGCAAATTTGCACAATCAGAGATGCAGAAGATTTTTTTAAAAATTCTATGTATTCTTCATGTCTGAAGGGAGGCAGAGAGTAGGTCACACCCCCTGAACATTGACATCGCGGGCTTTGGACGCGATGCGATTCCTCCCTTTTGTCAGCAGCAGACAAGGTCAGGGAAAATGGTGGGTCTCGAAGGTCGGCCTGCGTGGGTCGCAAAGGTCAGCCGGGTTGAGTCCCGAAGGTTGGCCAGTTGATTAAAAATGGGTCCCCGGAAAAAAAGTTTGAAAAACGTTGCCTTAACAGATTGACGCATTTATTTGACTGACTAAAAGCATGGTGCTTAGCACTGCAGCCTCACGGCGCCAAGGACCCAGGTTCGAACCTGGCCCTGGGTCACTGTCCATGTGGAGTTTGCACATTCTCCCTGTGTCTGCATGAGTCTCAGCTCCACAACCCAAAGATGTGCAGGGTAGGTGGATTGACCACGCTAAATTTCACCTTAATTGAAAAAAATAAATAATTGATTACTCTAAATTTATTTCAAAAAAGGATGGTCTCTTTCCTAATGTTCACAATTAAACGGGTGGGTTCCCCAGGAGATGGCTGACATTTCAGGGCAATTAAATCAACAATGGACAGAGATATGTCGAGTGTTGTTGCATGGTCCAGATTAATATATTATTTTGTAATAAAGTAAATGTATTATTATTTCTTGTCTTGTAATATCAGACTGTAGCTACGTTATAGATTTCCAGTCATCTCATCCCTCAGAAGGTTGTTAGTCTTTGGATTTCTCTTCCACAGGGACCATTTGTATCTGGGGGTCATTGAATATATTGAAGCACAAGTTTGATAGATATTTTATTGACAATGGAGTTAAGGGTTATGGGGAACAGGTAGGAAAATAGAGAGAAAGCTGAGATGAGGAGGGATCTCTTCACTCGAGGGTACTTTGGAATTCTCTACACCAGAGGAATGTGTAGCCTCAATCATCAGGCATGTTCAAGACAAATATTGATAGGTTTCTGGAAATTGAAGATATTGAGGGATATGGAGAACGTCTGGAGAAAATGGTTTTGAGGTCAATCGGCCAAGGATCGCATTGAATGGTTGAGCAGAGTCGGTGGACCGAATAGCCTACTCTTGCTCCTATTATAATCTCTGCGTCCTGGTCAGGAAGCAGTGAGCTGAGCTTGGATCTGTCAACCAACATGAATCAGCACCTTCAGGAGAATGGGAGGGTGAATATTAGATACAGCAGAGAGAGAATGGAGGGAAATTGTGTGGGATGGAGGTTTACAGCCTTTCGAGAACAAGAGAGTAAGTAATGTCCCATTAAAATAGAATTGTCTGTTCGGAATTTCGTTCCTGTACTAACAATGACTTTTGTAAATTATTTTTAAAGGATATTGGAAGAGGAGGAATTATAGACAGAAATCTCAAACATCACGTCCCGATGTGACAAACTCACTCGATTCATTCTGATCTGAATATCATCGGGCTCTGAATATTATCGGCGAGAAGGAGAAATGTTTGTCCGATCTGTCGGCTTCAAAAGATTTTAAATGTGAGTGTGACTGGAAAAGCACCGAGACCCACACAACACACACCAGAGTGAGAGTGTTCCACTGATCTGACTGTGGAAACATCAGTGTGACTGGAAAAGCACCGAGACCCACACAACACACACCCGAGTGAGAGTGTTCCAGTGAAATGAAAAAATGAAAATCGCTTATTGTCACAAGTAGGCTTCAAATGAAGTTACTGTGTAAAGCCCCTAGTCGTCACATTCCGGCGCCTGTTTGGGGAGGCTGGTAAGGGAATTGAACCGTGCTGCTGACCTGCCACAGTCTGCTTTCAAAGCCAGCGATTTAGCCCTGAGCTAAACCAGCCTCTAACTGACTGTGGAAAGAGCTTAAACCAGTTACGCACCCTGAAAAAACATCACTCCATTCACAGTGAGGAGAGACAGTGCACACGTTCTGAGTGTAGACAAGGAATCCGCTGATTGTCCAACCTGGAGAGACACGAGGAGACCCAAAACATGGAGAGACCGTGGAAATGTGGGGACTGTGGGAAAGGATTCAGAGTCCCATCTGTGCTGGAGATTCATCGACGCAATCACACTGGGGAGAGGCCATTCACCTGCTCTCAGTGTGAGAAGGGATTCATTGATTTATCCACCCTGTGGAAACATCAGCGAGTTCACACTGGGGAGAGGCCATTCACCTGCTCTCAGTGTGGGAAGGGATTCATTCAGTTATCCACCCTGCTGAGACACCAGTGAGTTCACACTGGGGAGAGGCCGTTCACCTGCTCTCAGTGTGGGAAAGGATTCAGTGATTCATCCACCTTGCTGAGACATCAGCGAGTTCATACTGGGGAGAGACCGTTCACCTGCTCTCAGTGTGGGAAGGGATTCAGTGATTCACCCACCTTGCTGAGACATCAGCGAGTTCACACTGGGGAGAAGCCATTCACCTGCTCTCAGTGTGGGAAAGGACTCATTAAGTTATCCACCCTGCAGACACACCAGCGAGTTCACACTGGGGAGGGGCCATTCACCTGCTCTTAGTGTGGGAAGGGATTACATTGAAAATAGGAGCAGGAAGAGATCATTTGGCCCTTTGCGTCTGCTCCACCATTCATTATGATCATGGCTTATCATCCAACTCCATAGCCTAATCCCGCTTTCACATCCACATCCTTTGATCCCCTTCGCCCTCAGAGCTACATCTAACTGCTTCTTAAAAACATACAATGTATTGGCCTCAACTATTTCCTGTGGTAACAAATTCCACAGGATCACCACTCTCTGGTTGAAGAAATTTCTCCTCATCTCTGTCCTAAATGGTCTAGCCCGTTTCCTCAGACTGCGACCTCTGGTTCTGTACACTCTCACCATCGGGAAAATCTTTCCTGCATCCTGTCAAGTCCTGTTGGAATATTAGACGTTTCTGTGAGATCCCCCATTCTTCTGAACTCCAGTGAATACAATCCTAACTGATTCACTCTCTCATACGTCAGTCCCATCATCCCAGGAATCAGTCTGGTAAACCTTCGCTGCACTCCCTCGAGAGCAAGAACATCCTTCCTCAGATAAGGAGACCAAAACTTCACACAATATTCCAGCTGTGGCCTCACCAAGGCCCTGTATAATGACAGCAAGATATTCCTGCTCCTGTAGTCGAATCCGCTCGCAATGAAGGCCAACATACCATTTGCCTTCTTTGCCGCCTGCTGTATCTGCATGCTTACCTTCAGCGACTTGTGTACAAGGACACCCAGGTCTCGTTGCACATTCCCCCTCTCCCAATCTATGGTCGTTCAGATAATAGTCTGCCTTCTCATGTTGTGACCTGATCGAAATAGTTAATATATAGGGTGGCACAGTGGTTAGCACTGCTGCCTCACGGCACTGTGGATCAGTGTTCAATCCTGCCCCGGGTCACTGTGTGGAGACAAGTTCTCCCTGTGTCTCCATGGGTCTCACCCCCATAACCCATAGATGTGCAGGGGAGGTGAATTGGCCACACTAAATTGCCCCTTAATTAGAAAAAAGGAATTTGGTACTTTAAATTTTTTTTTAAAAATCATTAATATATCTTGTGAATATCTGGGGTCCGAGCACCGGTCCCTGCGGTACCCCACTAGTCACTGGCTGCCAATTTGAAAAAGATCATTAATTCCTACTGTTTGTTTCCTGTCTGCCAACCAGTTTTCTTTCCATCTCAATACACTACCCCTAATCCCATGTGCTTTAATTTTACACACTAATATCTTATGCGGGACTTTGTCAAAAGCCATCTGAAAGTCCAAATATACGACAACCACTGGCTCCCCCCCATCAACTCTACCAGTTACACCCTCGAAGAATTCCAGTCGATTTGTCCAGCATGATTTCCCCTTCATAAATCCATGCTGACTCTGTCCAATCCTGCCACTGTTTTCTAAGTTTTCTGGGGCTGCACGGTAGCACTGTTGCTTTACAGTGCCAGGGTCCAAGATTTGATTCTTGGTTTGGGTCACCTTCTGTGCGGAGTCTGCAGATTCTCCCCGTGTCTGTGTGGTTTTCCTCCGGGCACTCTGTTTCCTCCCACATGTCTCAAAAGACGTGCAGTTAGATCATTTGGACATTCTGAATTTTCCCTCTGTACCCGAACAGGCGTCGGAGTGTGACGACTCGGGGCTTTTCACAGGAACTTCATTGCAGTGTTAATGTAAGCCTACTTGTGGCAATAAAGATTATTATTATAAGTGCTTTGCTACAAAATCTTTGACAATGGATTCTAGACTTTTCCCCACTACCGATGTCAGGCTTACTGGTCTATAATTCCCTGTTTTCTCGCTGTACCCCTTTTTAAACAGTGGAATTACATAAGGCACCCTCCAATCTGCAGGAATTGTTCCAGAGTCTATAGAATCCTGGAAGATGACCACCATCTATTTCTAGAGCCACTTCTTTAAGTACTTTGGGATGCAGATTATCAGGCCTTGGGGATTTATCAGCCTTCAATCCCATCAATTTCACCAGCACCATTTCACTACTAATATTGATCTCCCTCAGTTCCTCCCTCTTACTAAATCCTGTGTTCCCCAACATTTCTGGTGTCTGATATGTGCCCTCATTTCTGAAGACAGAACCAAAGTATGTATTTATTTGCTCAGCCATTTTTTTGTCCCCATTATACATGCCCCAATTTCTGACTAAGGAACCGACATTTGTCTTCACCAATCTTTTTCTTTTCATATAACTTTTACAATCAGCCTAATTTCCTGTTTTATGCCATTCCCAACATCACCACTGCAGTTTGGGGTCTATATACGACGCCCACTAATTATTTTGCCCCTTGGTGTTTCTCAGCTCTACCCATACAGATTCCACATTGTCAGAGCTAATATCTTTCCTCACTATTGCATAAATTTCCTCTTCAACAGGGCAGCATGGTGGCACAGTGGTTAGCATTGCTGCCTACGGCGCTGAGGACCCGGGCTCGAATCCCGGCCCTGGGTTACTGTCCGTGTGGCGTTTGCACGTTCTCCCTGTGTCTGCATGGGTTTCACCCCGACAACCCAAAAAGATGTGCAGGGTAGGTGGATTGGCCATGCTAAATTGCCCCTTAATTGGAAAAAGTAATTGGGTACTCTAAATTTAATTTAAAAAAAAAAAATTCCTCTTTAACCAGCACTGCCACTCCACTGCCTTTTCCTTTTTGTCTGTCCTTCCTAAATACTGAATATATTCAGTTCCCATCCCTGGTCATCCTGCAACCATGTCTCCATAATCCCGATTATATCACACCCGTTTCTGTCTATTTGCGCGATTCACTCGGTTATTCCGTCTGCAGTCACACCAGGGAGTTCATACTGGGGAGAGGCCATTCACCTGCTCTGAATGTGCGAAGGGATTTTGTAATTCATCGCACTTCCTGAGACACCAACAAGTTCACAACTGATTACAGGGATTGGATTCTGCTGTTATTGTTTCTATTCTCAAATATATCCAGGACTGCATTTTGTTTAATCTGGTCAATGGGGATGGTCAGAGGGGTTATTTCTGCTGGACTGGCCGGTCTCACGACTTTGTCTCCAGTGGTCTGATTCTCTCTGAGCCTTCTTGTGAATATCTGGTTTCACATTTCACAAGAAGAGTGAGGTTAGAAGATGTTTCATTACCATTTCTGTTTGGAAACCCCCAAAATCATGCCACATTGCCATGAAGATGGGCTGGGTGGTTACATGGTTCTTTTGTTTAATTTATCTTGGTGCTTCTCACAGAAGAAAACTATCAGGGTATGAGGGGGATGTTGTCTGAGGTGCACTGGGAAACTACATTAAATAGTATGGTGGGAGACAGGCAATCACTAATATTTCAGGAATTATTGCAGATTTACACGGGGATTGGTTGGCTATGTTGACTTGGTGGCTGGTTTGTGCTGAGTGACACCAACAGCACAGGTTCAATTCCCATACCGGCTGATGTTAGCCATGGTCTGTGTCAGTATTTATGATCCACATGATCCTCCACCCACCCCACTACATCTCCCCCGTCAGCATCGCCTTCTATTCCTTTTTCCCTCATGTATGTACCTAGCTTTATGTTCAGTGTATTCATGCTGTTCACCTCAACCACTCGCTGTGGGAGTGAGTTCCACATTCTCGCCACTCGCTGGGTAAAGAGGTTTCTACTGAAATTCCCATTGGATTATTGAATTCCTTCATAATCTTAAGGATTTCCATCAGGTCACCCATCAATTTTCTCTTTTCGAGAAAAAAGCAGCCACAGACTTTCCTGGGTGTTAAATGCTCTCAGTTCTGTATATTATGAATCTTTGTTACACCTTATCCAGTGCCTCTATTTCCTTTATCGAAATGGAGATCACCAATGTTGAAAGTGCTCCCAGTGCAGTCTAACCCTAATAGAGTGGACACCTATATATGGGCCCCACACTTTAGGAAATATGTCAAGTTCTTAGAGAGGGTGTAGAGGACATTTACAAGAATGGCACCAGAGATGAGGGACTCCAGTCAGTTGGAGTGACTGGAGCAGCTGAATTTCTCTCCTGAGATCACAGCGTCTGGAGGGTGGGGAATGGGGCCATTCAGCCCTTTGAGATGGTGTCGGCTCCCTGTGGAGGAAGCCAGTCTGTCCATTGCCCCGTTCTATCCCCGAATCCCTGTAGGTTTATTTCTCTCAGTGCCTGTCCAATTTCCAATTGAAATCCTTCCGTCGTTTCTGCATCTCCCACCCTCAAAGGCTGTAGGTTCCAGGTTGTTACCACTCCCTTTACATGTACACAAGGCTGCTAGAGCACAGATGAGTCTATTTGGCCCATTTTTCACGTGCCAGCTCTTTGTACAGCGACCCATTTAATCCCAGAGTTTGACTGTTTTGTTTTCTTTTTCAGAATGTACCAAATTCCCTTTTGGAAGTTACAGTCCAATGAGATTCCAGCACCATTTATAGACCGTGCATTCCAAATCACAACAACTCGCTGTGTTTTACAACAAATAATTGTGCATATGGTGTGTCTGGAATTTCACAGAGTATTCAAAATGGTGTCAACACTGTGGTTATTACACAAAATTAAGACTCTACCTTTATCAATTATTTTGATGAGGACACAGAGTGTAATAGTCCGGGTGTAGGGACAGTGAGAACAAATGTACATTTCTATCAAACCTCACTCCCACTGGACCTCCTGAAGTGTTTTAAACCAATGGAGTACTTTGAAACATATTCACTGTTGTAATGTAGGAAGCTGTAAGTACGCATGTGTAATCACATTTAATTGTGGGCGGCACGGTGGTGCAGTGGTTAGCACTGCTGCCTACAGCACTGAGGACCCGTGTTTGAATCCTGGCTCTGGATCACTGTCCGTGTTTGCATATTCTTCCTGTGTCTGCATGGGTTTCACCCCCACAACCCAAAGATGTGCAGGTTAGGTCGATTGACCACACTAAATTGCCCCTTCGTTTGAAAAAAATAATAATTGGGTCCTCTACATTAAAAAAAAATAGTTTTGAAATTGTTATTTTCAGAGTGTATTCATTGTCATCAGTAACAAGGTCAAGGAAGCCCTTTTATACCTCTAACATGGGGCTTCATGCAGCCATTTCACCTCCTGTACCTTTCTATATTAACTATGTATCGATTTCATAGAAAATATACAGACAGACACATACACACCAATATATTCTACAAACACACATACCAGGCACTCATGGATACACCAACACCCAAGCAAACACATATGGGACATGTCCTGTCCTATCGGGCAAACCTAAGGGAGGCAGAGAGAGACTGGTGAAAATTGAAATATAGGAAATAGTGAAGAGAACAACAAACCTCAGGAGGACAGGGAGAAACTGTGGAAAATAGAAATATAAGAATAATGGGGAGGATAGTAACAAATTCCAGGAGAACAGAGGGAGACTGGGGGAATGGAAATATAGGAAATAGTGATGCTGATCATAACAAATTTCAGGATGACACAGAGAGAGACTGGGGAAAATTGAAATATAGGAATAGTGGGGAGGATAGTAACAAATTCCAGGAGAACCGAGAGAGACTGGGGAAATGGAAATATAGGAAACAGTGAGACTGGGGGAAATGGCAGACACATAGCAGATCAAATGTACAAACCATAATGCTGAAATCTTTACCAACTTGGGTACAATGTCTGAATAATCTGGATGGAGAGACACAACACAGGTGGGAAACTGATTTAAACAGTACGGAGAAGAAAATGAGAGAAATTATCAGCAAGAAATGCACGGAGAAAAAATTGAGATTGGCTGAATACAGGAGCAGTAAAAATAAACTGGGAGACATGAAACATTTGTTATTAATATTGGTGAAATAAATCAGTCTGGGATCAATCAGTTGAAAGACATTTTACTAAAATACGTGTGTGATGTAATAAACATGAAATACACACACAATTCACGTTTATGGTGCATTCTGACAGGTCAACTAAACCATGAATCAGAGTGAGCCAGAGGACCAGTGGTTTCACAACTGTCAGTGTGTTATGGAATGCTATTTTGCAGTGCCATTGATTCATGTCGAGAAAAGCAGATCATTCCTGTTTTGACTGTGTGGGAATTACAGCTGTGTTTTGGGACTAAATTGGAGAGACGAGCAAAAAAATGTCAGCAATCAACTATTTAAATATTGGGACAGTTAATGTTCCTGTGAAGGGTTATGGAATGTTGTCATTCCTGTTAAGGTGCTATAAAGTGCAAGTCGCTGACTATGGGAATGAACGGACGTCCTCTCTGAGCTGGGAACCCATGATACAGTCATGTTACTATAAGGGTCTTCCGGTTGATTCCCTTAATTCGCATTCCTTTAATTTTGTCTTTATTATTTTGGACCATTGAGACATACATTTAACTCGAGCAGAGGAAGTAAGCAACTCAAAGTGTCAAAATTGTATACTGTGTTATCAAGTTTTCTATTTTGGACAGACAAATCCAGACTTTATGGCACCCAAGATTTAAAAGGTGTTTGTTCCAATTGGTTGACTGGTGATCTATGGATTGGTTAGGGACAGTATTCCACCTGGCAACCGCTAGCGATTTGTTCTTATCAGGTGTGGTTTTTCAGAGAAAACCCAGGAGAAGCCAGTGGACCCTCAAGGTGGAAGCAGCTTTCTCACTCTGCTCTTCTGCGTACTGTCTGAAGGCATGAAGCTTCTAGATCCTGAAAGAAGAAACTTTCTCTCTGCTCAAATGCTGGCTGCCTGCTAGTTCTGTTAGTCTACTGTGAAAACCATTGCAAGCTGAATATCAGGGCAACATCCATCTGAAAGCCTAGAGTGAAGGAACTAATTGCAAAACTTCCATCTGAAACAAAGACTCTTCACCTTTTATTGTCGGCATTAAGTTCACACTCCTCTTTCCCCTTTGTGTTTGTTTGTCTGTCTATGTGTAGAGGGTGGGGTGAGTTAAGGGGAGGTGGTTGAGAGTCAGATATTAGATAGTAGAATTTTTTTTTCTAAAAATAAATTTAGAGCACCCAATTATTTTTTTCCAATTAAGGGGCAATTTAGCGTGGCCCATACACCTAACCTGCACATCTTTGGGTTGTGGGGGTGAAACCTACACAGACACAGGGAGAATGTACAAACTCCACATGGACAGTGACCCAGGGCCGGGATTCGAACCCAGCGCCGTAGTCCCAGTGATTAGATAGTAGAATTAACCAGCTGTATGTGTTGCCTATTTAATTATAGTTACTGTTAATAATATAATAGTAAGAGGTTTTACAACACCAGGTTAAAGTCCAACAAGTTTGTTTCGATGTCACTTGCTTTTGGAGCACTGTGACATCGAAGCAAACCTGTTGGACTTTAACCTGGTGTTGTAAAACGTCTTACTGTGCTCACCCCAGTCCAACACCGGCATCTCCACATCATTAATAATATAAGGTTAATAGTGTTTACATTTACAAGGCCAGGTGACTGTAGTTATTGGCCATCTGAAGACCTGGGGTATTTTAAGATAAAAGTTAATTTAAATGTGTTGTGACTCCATGTCAAGTGGGGCTGGAATTAACCACGCACTGGCCCAGGGTGTCATGACACTGCAGATTGACCACTCAGCAGCTCAATGTGGGGAGAGCTGCTCACGGTCATACCATTTACTGACAGAGAGCACAGTCACACTAGAGAGAGACCATTCAAATACTATGGTATGTTGCCTGCCCGGTGCTAGGGTGCGGGACATCTCTGACCGGCTTGAAAGGATACTGGAGAGGGAGGGGGAGGATCCAGTTGTTGTGGTCCATGTCGGTACCAACAACATAGGCAAGTCTAGGAAAGAGGACCTGTTTAGAGATTATAAAGAGCTAGGATTAAAATTAAAAAACAGGTCCTCAAGGGTCATAATCTCCAGATTACTGTCCGAGCCACATGCAAATTGGCACATGGAGGCAAGAATAAGGGAAGTTAACACGTGGCTGAAAGAGTGGTGTGGGAATGAGGGGTTCCTTTTCATGGGACACTGGCATCAGTTTTGGGACAAGGGGGACCTATACCGTTGGGATGGTCTCCACCTGAACCGAGCTGGGACCAGTGTTCTGGCGAAAAGAGTAAATAGGGTGGTCAATAGGACTTTAAACTAAAGATTGGGGGGGGGGGGGGGGGGAGGGAAAGTCAGGGAACCAAGAGGTGAAGTAATCAGCGGGGAGCGTAGCTGCTTAGGAATTAAAAAAAACACGAACAGACAAAACTCAAGAGTAATTACGATTGTCCCCATCCCACAAAATATGACAGTGTAGGGAAAGGCTCAGTAAACCAAGGTCCACCACACTAAGAAAACAAAAAGGGACGGTCAACAGAGAATTAAAGGTGCTATATTTAAATGCGCGCAGTATACGGAACAAGGTAGATGAGCTTGTGGCCCAGATTGTGACTGGCAGGTATGATGTGGTAGGCATCACAGAGACATGGTTGCAGGGGGTTCAGGACTGGCATTTAAACATCCAGGGATTCACAACCTATCGAAAAGACAGAGAAGTGGGCAGAGGGGTCGGGGTTGACTTGTTAATTAGGAATAAAATTAAATCAATAGCACTAAACGACATGGGGTCGGATGATGTGGAGTCTGTGTGGGTAGAGTTGAGGAACCACAAAGGCAAAAAACCCAGAATGGGAGTTATGTACAGGCCTCCTAACAGTGGTCAGGACCAGGGGCACAAGATGCACCACGAAATAGAAAGTGCATGTCAGAAAGGCAAGGTCACAGTGATCATGGGGGATTTTAATATGCAGGTGGACTGGGTAAATAATACTGCCAGTGGACCCAAGGAAAGGGAATTCATTGAATGTTTACAGGAGGGCTTTTTGGAACAGCTTGTGATGGAGCCCACGAGGGAACAGGCCATTCTGGACTTAGTGTTATGTAATGAGCCAGACTTGATTAAAGGTCTTAAAGTGAGGGAGCACTTAGGAGGCAGTGATCATAATATGGTCGAATTCAATCTCCAATTTGAAAGAAAGAAGGTAGAATCAGATGTAAAGGTGTTACAGTTAAATAAAGGTAACTACAGGGGCATGAGGGAGGAACTGACGAAATTCGACTGGGAGCAGAGCCTAGTGGGAAAGACAGTAGAACAGCAATGGCAGGAGTTTCTGGGAGTAATTGAGGACACAGTACAGAGGTTCATCCCAAAGAAAAGAAAGATTATCAGAGGGGGGATTAGGCAGCCATGGCTGACAAAGGAAGTTAGGGAATGCATCAAAGCAAAAGAGAAAGCCTATAATGTGGCAAAGAGTAGTGGGAAGTCAGAAGATTGGGAAGGCTACAAAAACAAACAGAGGATAACAAAGAGAGAGATAAGGAAAGAGAGGATCAAATTTGAAGGTAGGCTAGCATGTAACATTAGGAATGATAGTAAAAGTTTCTTTAAATACATTAAAAACAAACGGGAGGCAAAAGTAGACATTGGGCCGCTCCAAAATGACGCTGGTAATTTTGTGATTGGAGACAAGGAAATAGCTGAGGAACTGAATAAGTACTTTGCGTCAGTCTTCACAGTAGAAGACATGAGTAATATCCCAACAATTCCGGAGAGTCAGGGGACAGAGTTGAATATGGTAGCCATCACAAAGGAGAAAGTGCTAGAGAAACTAAGCGGTCTAAAAATTGATAAATCTCCGGGCCCAGATGGGCTACATCCTAGAGTTCTAAAGGAGATAGCTGAAGAAATAGTGGAGGCGTTGGTTATGATCTTTCAAAAGTCACTGGAGTCAGGGAAAGTACCAGAGGACTGGAAAATCGCTGTTGTAACCCCCCTTGTTCAAGAAGGCAACAAGGAAAAAGATGGAAAATTATAGGCCAATTAGCCTAACCTCGGTTGTTGGCAAGATTCTAGAATCCATTGTTAAGGATGAGATTTCTAAATTCTCGGAAGTGCAGGGTCGGATTAGGACAAGTCAGCATGGATTTAGTAAGGGGAGGTCGTGCCTGACAAACCTGTTAGAGTTCTTTGAAGAGATAACAAATAGGTTAGACCAAGGAGAGCCAATGGATGTTATCTATCTTGACTTCCAAAAGGCCTTTGATAAGGTGCCGCACGGGAGACTGCTGAGTAAAATAAGGGCCCATGGTATTCGAGGCAAGGTACTAACATGGATTGACGATTGGCTGTCAGGCAGAAGGCAGAGAGTTGGGATAAAAGGTTCTTTTTCGGAATGGCAACCAGTGACGAGTGGTGTCCCGCACGGTTCAGTGTTGGGGCCACAGCTGTTCTCTTTATATATTAACGATCTAGATGACGGGACTGAGGGCATTCTGGCTAAGTTTGCCGATGATACAAAGATAGGTGGAGGGGCAGGTAGTATGGAGGAGGTGGGGAGGCTGCAGAAAGATTTAGACAGTTTAGGAGAGTGGTCCAAGAAATGGCTAATGAAATTCAACGTGGGCAAGTGCGAGGTCTTGCACTTTGGAAAAAAGAATAGAGGCATGGACTATTTTCTAAACGGTGACAAAATTCATAAGTGCAAAGGGACTTGGGAGTCCTAGTCCAGGATTCTCTAAAGGTAAACTTGCAGGTTGAGTCCGTAATTAAGAAAGCAAATGCAATGTTGTCATTCATCTCAAGAGGCTTGGAATATAAAAGCAGGGATGTACTTCTGAAGCTATATAAAGCATTAGTGAGGCCCCATTTAGAATACTGTGAGCAATTTTGGGCCCCACACCTCAGGAAGGACATACTGGCACTGGAGCGGGTCCAGCGGAGATTCACACGGATGATCCCAGGAATGGTAGGCCTAACATACAATGAACGTCTGAGGATCCTGCGATTATATTCATTGGAGCTTAGGAGGTTGAGGGGAGATCTAATAGAAACTTACAAGATAATGAATGGCTTGGATAGGGTGGATGTAGGGAAGTTGTTTCCATTAGCAGGGGAGACTAGGACCCGGGGGCACAGCCTTAGAATAAAAGGAAGTCACTTTAGAACAGAGATGAGGAGAAATGTCTTCAGCCAGAGAGTGGTGGGTCTGTGGAATTCATTGCCACAGAGGGCGGTGGAGGCCGGAACGTTGAGTGTCTTTAAGACAGAAGTTGATAAATTCTTGATTTCTCGAGGAATTAAGGGCTATGGAGAGAGAGCGGGTAAATGGAGTTGAAATCAGCCATGATTGAATGGTGGAGTGGACTCGATGGGCCGAATGGCCTTACTTCCGCTCCTATGTCTTATGGTCTTATGGTCTTAAGTGAGCCAGGACATCTTGTTATTTTGCCAGCTGATCCAGATTCAAAGGGTTTCATGCATGATCAGCACATTCTTACTGGAGAGAGGCTGTTTAAATTTCCTCTGGGTTGGGAAGAGATTCACTTGTTGATCGAACCTGCTGAAATACCGCTGGAAGCGCGGTAGCACAGTGGTTGGCACCGTTGCTTAACAGCGCCAGGGTCCCATGTTCGATTCCTACAAGAAGTTCGACCCGCGGACTTCTGGGAAGACCCTCACCAATAAATTCTGGTGGAGAGAAAACCCGAGACACTACACGTGTCGTGTCTCCCACCCGCCCTCCTCCTCTAACCTAATAATAAAACCCATTGGTGTGAGGTAAGTACCATATTTTATTATTATTATTATTTTTTAAAAAATTTAATTTAGTTGTTAGCCAGATCTTGGTAGAAAGTTAGAGGGATGGCAGGGAAGGGAGTGCAATGTTCCTCCTGCAGGATGTTTGAGGTGAGGGATGCCGTTTGTGTCCCTGCTGATTTTACCTGCAGGAAGTGCTGCCATCTCCAGCTCCTCCAAGACCGAGTTAGGGAACTGGAGCTGGAGTTGGAAGAACTTCGGATCAATCGGGAGGCAGAGGGGGTCATAGATAGCAGCTTCAGGGAATTAGTTACACCAAAGATTGGAGATAGATGGGTAACTGTAAGAGGGACTGGGAAAAAGCAGTCAGTGCAGGGATCCCCTGCGGTCGTTCCCCTGAGAAACAAGTATACCGCTTTGCATACTTGTGGGGGGGGGGGGGGACTTACCAGGGGTATGCCATGGGGTACGGGCCTCTGGCACGGAATCGGTCCCTGTTGCTCAGAAGGGAAGGGGGGAGAGGAGCAGAGCATTAGTAATTGGGGATTCGATAGTCAGGGGCACAGATAGGAGATTTTGTGGGAGCGTGAGAGACTCACGTTTGGTATGTTGCCTCCCAGGTGCAAGGGTACGTGATGTCTCGGATCGTGTTTTCCGGGTCCTTAGGGGCGAAGGGAGCAGCCCCAAGTCGTGGTCCACATTGGCACTAACGGCATAGGTAGGAAAGGGGACAAGGATGTCAGGCAGGCTTTCAGGGAGCTAGGATGGAAGCTCAGAACTAGAACAAACAGAGTTGTGATCTCTGGGTTGTTGCCCGTGCCACGTGATAGTGAGATGAGGAATAGGGAGAGAGAGCAATTAAACACGTGGCTACAGGGATGGTGCAGGCGGGAGGGATTCAGATTTCTGGATAACTGGGGCTCTTCCTGGGGAAGGTGGGACCCCTACAGACAGGATGGTCTACATCTGAACCTGAGGGGCACAAATATCCTGGGGGGGAGATTTGTTAGTGCTCTTTGGGGGGGTTTAAACTAATGCAGCAGGGGCATGGGAACCTGGATTGTAGTTTTAGGGTAAGGGAGACTGAGAGTATAGAGGTCAGGAGCACAGATTTGACGTCGCAGGAGGGGGCCAGTGTTCAGGTAGGTGGTTTGAAGTGTGTCTACTTCAATGCCAGGAGTATACGAAATAAGGTAGGGGAACTGGCAGCATGGGCTGGTACCTGGGACTTCGATGTTGTGGCCATTTCGGAGACATGGATAGATCAGGGACAGGAATGGATGTTGCAGGTTCCGGGGTTTAGATGTTTTAGTAAGCTCAGAGAAGGAGGCAAAAGAGGGGGCGGTGTGGCGCTGCTAGTCAAGGGCAGTATTACGGTGGCGGAGAGGATGCTAGATGGGGACTCATCTTCCGAGGTAGTATGGGCTGAGGTTAGAAACAGGAAAGGAGAGGTCACACTGTTGGGAGTCTTCTATAGGCCTCCAAATAATTCTAGGGATGTAGAGGAAAGGATGGCGAGGATGATCCTGGATAAGAGCGAAAGTAACAGGGTAGTTATTATGGGAGACTTTAACTTTCCAAATATTGACTGGAAAAGATACATTATATGGGTTGTTTTTTGTACAGTGTGTGCAGGAGGGTTTCCTGACACAATATGTTGACAGGCCAACAAGAGGCGAGGCCACGTTGGATTTGGTTTTGGGTAATGAACCAGGCCAGGTGTTGGATTTGGAGGTAGGAGAGCACTTTGGGGACAGTGACCACAATTCGGCGACGTTTACGTTAATGATGGAAAGCGATAAGTATACACCGCAGGGCAAGAGTTATAGCTGGGGGAAGGGCAATTATGATGCCATTAGACGTGACTTAGGGGGGATAAGGTGGAGAAGTAGGCTGCAAGTGTTGGGCACGCTGGATAAGTGGAGCTTGTTCAAGGATCAGCTACTGCGTGTTCTTGATAAGTATGTACCGGTCAGGCAGGGAGGAAGGCGTCGAGCGAGGGAACCGTGGTTTACCAAAGAAGTGGAATCTCTTGTTAAGAGGAAGAAGGAGGCCTATGTGAAGATGAGGTGTGAAGTTTCAGTTGGGGCGATGGGTAGTTACAAGGTAGCGAGGAAGCATCTAAAGAGAGAGCTAAGACGAGCAAGGAGGGGACATGAGAAGTATTTGGCAGGTAGGATCAAGGAAAACCCAAAAGCTTTCTATAGGTATGTCAGGAATAAGCGAATGACTAGGGAAAGAGTAGGACCAGTCAAGGACAGGGATGGGAAGTTGTGTGTGGAGTCTGAAGAGATAGGCGAGATACTAAATGAATATTTTTCGTCAGTATTCACTCAGGAAAAAGATAATGTTGTGGAGGAGAATGCTGAGACCCAGGCTAATAGAATAGATGGCATTGAGGTACGTAGGGAAGAGGTGTTGGCAATTCTGGACAGGCTGAAAATAGATAAGTCCCCGGGTCCTGATGGGATTTATCCTAGGATTCTCTGGGAGGCCAGGGAAGAGATTGCTGGAACTTTGGCTTTGATTTTTATGTCATCATTGGCTACAGGAATAGTGCCAGAGGACTGGAGGATAGCAAATGTGGTCCCTTTGTTCAAAAAGGGGAGCAGAGACAACCCCGGCAACTATAGACCGGTGAGCCTCACGTCTGTAGTGGGTAAAGTCTTGGAGGGGATTATAAGAGACAAGATTTATAATCATCTAGATAGGAATAATATGATCAGGGATAGTCAGCATGGCTTTGTGAAGGGTAGGTCATGCCTCACAAACCTTATCGAGTTCTTTGAGAGAGTGACTGAACAGGTAGACGAGGGTAGAGCAGTTGATGTGGTGTATATGGATTTCAGCAAAGTGTTTGATAAGGTTCCCCATGGTAGGCTATTGCAGAAAATACGGAGGCTGGGGATTGAGGGTGATTTAGAGATGTGGATCAGAAATTGGCTAGCTGAAAGAAGACAGAGGGTGGTGGTTGATGGGAAATGTTCAGAATGGAGTTCAGTTACAAGTGGAGTACCACAAGGATCTGTTCTGGGGCCGTTGCTGTTTGTCATTTTTATCAATGACCTAGAGGAAGGCGCAGAAGGGTGGGTGAGTAAATTTGCAGACGATACTAAAGTCGGTGGTGTTGTTGATAGTGTGGAAGGATGTAACAGGTTACAGAGGGATATAGATAAGCTGCAGAGCTGGGCTGAGAGGTGGCAAATGGAGTTTAATGTAGAGAAGTGTGAGGTGATTCACTTTGGAAGGAATAACAGGAATGCGGAATATTTGGCTAATGGTAAAGTTCTTGGAAGTGTGGATGAGCAGAGGGACCTAGGTGTCCATGTGCATAGATCCCTGAAAGTTGCCACCCAGTTTGATAGGGTTGTGAAGAAGGCCTATGGAGTGTTAGCCTTTATTGGTAGTGGGATTGAGTTCCGGAGTCAGAAGGTCATGTTGCAGCTGTACAGAACTCTGGTACGGCCGCATTTGGAGTATTGCGTACAGTTCTGGTCACCGCATTATAGGAAGGACGTGGAGGCTTTGGAGCGGGTGCAGAGGAGATTTACCAGGATGTTGCCTGGTATGGAGGGAAAATCTTATGAGGAAAGGCTGATGGACTTGAGGTTGTTTTCGTTCGAGAGAAGAAGGTTAAGAGGAGACTTAATAGAGGCATACAAAATGATCAGGGGGTTAGATAGGGTGGACAGTGAGAGCCTTCTCCCGCGGATGGAAATGGCTGGCACGAGGGGACATAGCTTTAAACTGAGGGGTAATAGATATAGGACAGAGGTCAGAGGTAGGTTCTTTACGCAAAGAGTAGTGAGGCCGTGGAATGCCCTACCTGCTACAGTAGTGAACTCGCCAACATTGAGGGTATTGAAAAGTTTATTGGATAAACATATGGATGATAATGGCATAGTGTAGGTTAGATGGCTTTTGTTTCGGTGCAACATCGTGGGCCGAAGGGCCTGTACTGCGCTGTATCGTTCTATGTTCTATGTACTTGGATCACTGTCTGGCAGAGTCTGCATGTTCTCCCCGTGTCTGTGTGGGTTTCCTCCGACTGCTACGGTTTCCTCCCACAAGTCCCGAAAGACACGTTGTTAGGTAATTTGGACATTCTGAATTCTACTTCACTGTATCCGAACAGGCGCCGGGGATTTTCACAGTAACTTCATTGCAGTGTTAATCTAAGCCTACTCGTGGCAATAATAAAGATTATTATTATCCATTTGTGCCTATAAGAATGGTTTTGTCTATTTATTTCCACTATGTCTCACAATTTCAGACCAACTCCAAAAGAGAATTGGGGTCGTGCTTTTGCGCTTCTGTATGGTCCTTCAGTCCCAGTCGACATTCAACAACAACAAATAAATCTGAGCCATTATCTTCAATGGCGGGCATTCCGCCCAGCATGCCTCGCGGTAGAGACTGTCCCGGATACGGACAAGAGACCATTGCGCAGGCGCGGAACAGCCCAGTGTAAGGAACATGCGCAGTGGGAGTGATGGCGAAGGGGAGCAGCTTGTTTCTGGTTTCCACAGCGGGTAAGGTAACAGTGTGTCCGAGAGAGCAGTGGGCGCTATGGGTGGGCGGAAAGACTTGATAAACACTCAGTGAAGACCTCAATCCGCGAATAAGACACTCTCACCCCTGCGGCGCGCTTCCCCGGGCCGCAGCATTTCCGGCAGGGGCCAGGCCCAGGTTAATTGCCACCATCCTAAAGGAGCAGCAGGACGCATGCGAGGTGAACCCTGTCCTGTCAGGAGGAGGAGAGAATGTTGTGAATTTCTCTCCTGGACTGACGGCTGGATTCATCACGATCTGGATATTATTGACTTCTAAATTTTAACATTGAGTTCCAGATCATTACCACTCACTTGGTGAAATGTATTCATCACATCCCCACCACCACCCATACGTCTTGCCCCCAAATCGTAAATCTGTCCTGAAATCATTGTATGGTCGGGTAATGGGGATGTTTCTTTATCTACCTTATCTAAACCTATCATAAACCGGTACACCTCTGTCAAATCTCCCCTCTGCCATTTGCTCCAAGGAGAACAACCCTCTTATGGACTGGCTTGATTAACACTACACCCCTGCAAACATCACCCTCTGCCAGTGTTCATGTATAAGACCATAAGACATAGGAGCGGAAGTAAGGCCATTCGGCCCATCGAGTCCACTCCACCATTCAATCATGGCTGACTTCAACTCCATTTACCCGCGCTCTCTCCATAGCCCTTAATTCCTCGAGAAATCAAGATTTATCAACTTCTGTCTTAAAGACACTCAACGTCCCGGCCTCCACCGCCCTCTGTGGCAATGAATTCCACAGACCCACCACTCTCTGGCTGAAGACATTTCTCCTCATCTCTGTTCTAAAGTGACTCCCTTTTATTCTAAGGTTGTGCTCCCGGGTCCTAGTCGCCCCTGCTAATGGAAACAACTTCCCTACGTCCACCCTATCTAAGCCATTCATGATCTTGTAAGTTTCTATTAGATCGCCCCTCAACCTCCTAAACTCCAATGAATATAATCCCAGGATCCTCAGACGTTCATCGTATGTTAGGCCTACCATTCCTGGGATCATCCGTGTGAATCTCCGCTGGACCCGCTCCAGTGCCAGTATGTCATTCCTGAGGTGTGGGGCCCAAAATTGCTCACAGTATTCTAAATGGTGCCTAACTCATGCTTTATAAAGCTTCAGAAGTACATCCCTGCTTTTATATTCCAAGCCTCTTGAGCTAAATGACAACATTGCATTTGCTTTCTTAATTACGGACTCAACCTGCAAGTTTACCTTTAGAGAATCCTGGACTAGGACACCCAATTCCCTTTGCACTTATGAATTTTGTCACCGTTTAGAAAGTAGTCCATGCCTCTATTCTTTTTTCCAACGTGCAAGACCTCGCACTTGCCCACGTTGAATTTCATTAGCCATTTCTTGGACCACTCTCCTAAACTGTCTAAATCTTTCTGCAGCCTCCCCACCTCCTCCATACTACCTGCCCCTCCACCTATCTTTGTATCATCGGCAAACTTAGTCAGAATGCCCCCAGTCCCGTCATCTAGATCGTTAATATATAAAGAGAATAGCTGTGGCCCCAACACTGAACCCTGCGGGACACCACTCGTCACCAATTGCCATTCCGAAAAAGAACCTTTTATCCCAACTCTCTGCCTTCTGCCTGACAGCCAATCGTCAATCCATGTTAGTACCTTGCCTCGAATACCATGGGCCCTTATTTTACTCAGCAGTCTCCCGTGAGGCACCTTATCAAAGGCCTTTTGGAAGTCAAGATAGATAACATCCATTGGCTCTCCTTGGTCTAACCTATTTGTTATCTCTTCAAAGAACTCTTAACAGATTTGTCAGGCACGACCTCCCCTTACTAAATCCAGCACATCTCTAGCACTTTCTCCTTTGTGATGGCTACCATATTCAACTCTGCCCCCTGACTCTCCTGAATTGTTGGGATATTACTCATGTCTTCTACTGTGAAGACTGACGCAAAGTACTTATTTAGTTCCTCAGCTATTTCCTTGTCTCCCATCACTAGATTACCAGCGTCATTTTGGAGCGGCCCAATGTCTACTTTTGCCTCCCGTTTGTTTTTAATGTATTTAAATAAACTTTTACTATCATTCCTAATGTTACTGGCTAGCCTGCCTTCATAATTGATCCTCTCTTTCCTTATTTCGCTCTTTGTTATCCTCTGTTTGTTTGTAGCCTTCCCAATCTTCTGACTTCCCACTACTCTTTGCCACATTATAGGCTTTCTCTTTTGCTTTGATGCATTCCCTAACTTCCTTTGTCAGCCATGGCTGTCTAATCCCCCCTCTGATAACCTTTCTTTTCTTTGGGATGAACCTCTGTACTGTGTCCTCAATCACTCCCAGAAACTCCTGCCATTGTTGTTCTACTGTCTTTCCCACTAGGCTCTGCTGCCAGTCGATTTTCATCAGTTCCTCCCTCATGCCCCTGTAGTTACCTTTATTTAACTGTAACACCTTTACATCTGATTCTACCTTCTTTCTTTCAAATTGGAGATTGAATTCGACCATATTATGATCACTGCCTCCTAAGTGCTCTCTTACTTTAAGATCTTTAATCAAGTCTGGCTCATTACATAACACTAAGTCCAGAATGGCCTGTTCCCTCGTGGGCTCCATCACAAGCTGTTCCAAAAAGCCCTCCTGTAAACATTCAATGAATTCCCTTTCCTTGGGTCCACTGGCAGCATTATTTACCCAGTCCACCTGCATATTGAAGTCCCCCATGATCACTGTGACCTTGCCTTTCTGACATGCACTTTCTATTTCGTGGTGCATTTTGTGCCCCTGGTCCTGACCAGTTAGGAGGCCTGTACATAACTCCCATTATGGTTTTTTTGCCTTTCTGGTTCCTCAACTCTACCCACACAGACTCCACATCATCCGACCCCATGTCGTTTAGTGCTATTGATTTAAGTTCATTCCTAATTAACAAGGCAACCCCACCCCATCTGCCCACCTCGCTGTCTTTTCGATAGGTTGTGAATCCCTGGATGTTTCAATGCCAGTCCTGAACCCCCTGCAACCACGTCTCTGTGATGTAGTTACCTTGTGTACCTTGTGTCGCCCTATTTATTTATTTTATTTTATATTCATGCACTTAATTATCTGAATACTTTTCATTGTACCTAGGTACATGTGACAATAAACAAAATCCAACCACAGTTTTTCCAACCTAACATTGCAACTATAATCCCTCAACCCTGGAACCATTCTGGTAAATCTCCTTTGCACTGTCTCAAGGACCCTCACATCCTCCATACTGTGTGGTGATCACTAGTTTGCACCGACCCAAATGTTCTGTCTTGCTGTCTGGTGATGTCACCACACACCCACAATTGCACAGTGACATCACCCCCACTCCCCGGGTGACTCCTCAATGGTGTCACTAACAAGACCAACAGCAAATATTGCCCAACCCCAGTTCGTGAGATTATAACGCTTGACCTTCTTGAACTGCTGCAGTATGTGTGGTGAAGGTGTTACCACACTGCTGTTAGATAAGGAGTTACAGGTTATTCCCCCAGTGATGATGAAGGAACAGCGGTGATATATGTTTAAATCATTATGCGCTACTCTGTTTATATTGAGCCTTTAATGTAATAAAACATTCCTCAATAATTCACAGAAATGTTATCACCGACATTGACACCGAGCTACGTAAGGAGATATTAGGGCCGATGGCCAAAAGTTTGATCATAGAGGTAGGTTTGAAGGAATATCCTAAAGGAGGAAAGTTGGATTGAGAGGCGGAAAGAGTCAGGGAGGAAATTCCACAATTTATGGCCTTGGGAAAATGAAGGTGCAGCCACAAATGGTGGCACAGTTAGAATCAGAATGTACAGGAATTCGAGGAAGTGCAGATCCCAGAGGGTTGTGAGGCTGGAGGAGGTTACAGTGGTCGGTCAGTGAGCATAGGGGTGATGGGTGAACAGGACTTGGTGTGAGTAAGCACACAGGCAGCAGAGTTTTGTTTGACCCCAGGATTACAGGGAGGATGAATCTGGGAGGCTGGCCGGGAGTGTGTAGGATAATATGTTTAGAGGTAACAGGAATGGATCAGAGTTTCAGCAATAGATGAACTGGGTTTAGGGTGCAGTTGGGTGAAGTTCCTGATGTGGAAATGGTGGTCATGGTGATGATGGGGATTTGTGCTTGTACACTCATCTTGGGTCAAATATTATTCTGAAATTGTGAAGGGTTTGCGTCAACCTCACTCAGTTGCCAGGGAGAGGGTTGGAGTTGGTGTTCAGGGAGTGAGTTTGTAGCGGGGACTGAAGACAATGACTTCATTTTCCCAGGATTTAAATGGAGGAAATTCCAGTTCCTCTTGTACTGGGTCAGACTAGTCAGGCTGCTGTGTGATGTTGAGGGGAACTTGAAGGTGATGGTGTTAACATACATCACAAAGGGGGACACATTGGAGTTGTGGTATTGTCACTGCACTTGTAATCCAGAGACCCAGGGTAATGCTCTGGGGAAATGGGTTTGAATCCCACCAGGGCAGATGGTGGAATTTGAATTCAATAAAAATATGGACTTTTAAAAGTCTAATGACGACCATGAAACTATTGTTGATTGTTGTAAAAACCCATCTGGTAAATATCCTTGAAGGAAATCTGTCATCCTTACCCAGTCTGGCCTCCATGTGGAAGCACCCACAGCAATGAGGTTGAGTCTTAAATGCCTCTGAATGGCTGAGCACTCAGCTCTTTCTTGGTGGTGGTAGAGCTTCAGAGTTTGGAGATTCTAAGTTCTGTTTGAGTTGAAGACATAAAGGACCGAGTCTTCTGTAGATCCAGACCAGGTGGTAGGTTCTCTTCCCTGAAGGACATCAGTGAACCAGTTGGGTTTTTCTGACAATCCAGCAGTTTTCATGGTCACTTTTCCACAGAGCCGGCCCCACAAATGACCAGAATAATTCATCTCAATTTCACAACCTGCCTTTGTGTTTTTGTGGGTTCTCTCTTACTCCCTATTTTCTGTTTAAATCAATTTCACAGGGTATGAGAAGGGGATTTGTTGGGAAACTCAAATCGAACATCGCATCAGGATCTAACAGTCACCCAATTTATTATGACTTTATATCATCGAATTTCGAACATGGAAGGAAAAAGCATCGTTCACAGTGGGGAGAAACCGTACACGTGTTGTGTGTGTGGACGAGGATTCAGTCGATCATCTGGACTGTCAAAACATAAATGCAGTCAGACCAGGCAGAAACCGTGGAAATGTGGGGATTGTGGGAAGGGATTCAGATACCCGTCTGAGTTGGAAACCCATCGACACAGTCACACTGGAGAGAGGCCGTTCACCTGCTCTGTGTGTGGGAAGGAATTCATGAAGTCAAAGATTCTGGTAAAACACCAGCAAATTCACACTGAAGAGAAACCTTTTAAGTGTGGAGACTGCGGGAAGTGCTTTAAAGGTTCCAGCGAACTGATGTCTCACCAACGCGTTCACACTGACGAGAGACCATTTAGGTGCTCTCACTGTGGGACTGGGTTCAAATGGTCATCTCAACTCACTGTACACCAACGCGCTCACACTGGGGAGAGACCTTTTAAATGCTCAGACTGTGAGAAGTGCTTTAAAAGTTCCGGGGAACTTATGCGACATCGACGTGTTCACACTGACGAGACACCATACAGGTGCTCTCACTGTGGGACTGGGTTCAGGTGGTCCTCTCAACTCACTGTACATCAACGCACCCACACTGGGGAGAGGCCATTCACCTGTACCATGTGTGGGAAAGGATTCATTCAGTCATTCGCCCTGTTGATACACCAGCGCACTCACACTGCGTCGGGCCCATTCACCTGCTCCAAGTGTGGGAAGAGAGTCACTACCTTATCCAATCTGCGGACACACCAGCGAGTTCACACGGGAGAGAGGCCATTCACCTGCTTTGTGTGTAAGAAAAGATTCACTCACTCATCCGCCCTGCTGAGTCACCAGCGACTTCACGAGTAACGACAGTGATTGAACTTTGCTGTTAATCACATCCAGGACTGAACCATGTTCATTGGGGCCTGTTTCTGCTGTGAATAAACCCCAGCCCAGTTATAGTAGTTAATATTGTGAATCAAAGTGAAATAAGTAAACTTTCCATTTCACATGCATTGTGTTGAATCTTTTTAATATCTCGAAGACAAATTAGTTCCTGTTGATATGTTCTCCCTCTCCCCTGTCTCCTCCATCCTCCCCTCCAATAAGTGCGAGACAATCCAAACAGCTGCCTCTGCTAGTTTCCTCACTTCTGCCAATCCACCTGGACAAATATCTCTCCGTGTCCAACTCCTCCCGCCAGCCTCCCCACACACAGTGAGTTCATACTGCAGAGAGAGGGTTTAAATGCTGAGACTATGACAGGAGCTGTAAAACCCACATTCACTGATGGTTCACCAGTGCAGTCACTCCGGTTCCACTCCATTCACCTGCTCTCAGTGCAGGAAGAGGTTCAGTCGATTGTCCATCCTGCAGCAACACCAGTGAGTTCACACCGGGGAGAGGTCATTCACCTGCTCCATGTGTGGGGAGGGATTCACTGCTTCATTCAACCTGTTAACACACTAGTGAGTTTACACTGACGGAAGATATTCTAAATGTCTGGATTGTGGAAAGTATTATAAAATACACTGACAAGAGACTGTTCAGAATCTCTCACAGTGGGACTGATTCAAGTGAACATGTGGACTCAGTGTCTGCCAGCGCACTCACACTGGGCAGAGACAGTGCATCTGTTCCATGTGTGGGAAGAGATTCGCTCAGTCATCCCACCTCAACACACATTCACTTGTCCACACTTTTCAAAGTTCTGAGTGTGGGCAGAGATTTAAAAGCAAATCGGATCTGCTGACAGACAAACACATTCACACGAATAAGAGGCTTTGCACCCGCTGTGTGTGTGGCAAGAGATTCGCTTGGTCATCTCACCCACTGAGACACCAGTGAATTCACGGTGATTACAGGGGTTGGGTTCTGCTGTTATTGCTGCTGTTAATCACATCCAGGACTGAACCAGGTTCATTCTGACAGTTGGAGTTTGTTTTTGCTGATGTTAATAATTCCAGTAACTGGAATGAAGTTTAATATTCTGGATTATTGTCAAATAAATCGGCTTTGTTTAAACCTGTTGTGTATTTTGTCCTTCCTACCTGAGTGGTTAACTTCACCTGTCTGGAGCTCAGAAAGGACAATCTGGGGGAGGATCACACGGCAGGACCAGAACTTCAGCCTGGACACAGTCCTTCAGGGTCACACTGAGAGGGACAAATGGCACTTTGGTCTTTCCCATCTCTCTTCAAAGTCATTTCAGATATAAAATTTATACCAAGTGTGCATAAAATCAGTGCTTAAATGTGAGCAGGGTTTAACTGCTGAGAGAGCAAAATACAGCATGATATATTCAATGAATATATGTTGGTAAGTAATATGAGTTAAAATAACTAAAGAACTATGAAAACTGATTGGAGAACTTAAACTCTAAACAGTGACAGAAAGTGACTGCTTCTTTCCAGAAACTACAAGTTAACGGTTAAACTAATTTCAGACACAAGGTTGAAGGATTGAAACCTCTCAGTTTTCTTCACACAAATGCCTCGAATCGAAGTATAACGGTTAATTATCAATGGCTGGTGTTTTTTTAATAAATACTTTTATTCTCCTTTTTCACACTTTCTCCTAAATTTACACTCACCAACAATAAATAATAATCAGTAATGAATGTAATGTCAATCCCCAGATCAACAACAGCAAACCCATCCTCCCACCAAACCCCCAAACATTAGCCCGCATGTGAACATAAACAAATGACAAAAAGGAATCAGGAATCACCCATAGTCACCATTATCACATACAGTCCACCAACCCTCCCAGCAGCCCCCCCTAATGTTCGATGTAATCCAATTCTCGAAAGTGCACAATGAATAACGCCCATGAATTGTCAAACCCCTCCATCCTTTCCCTCTGTTCAAATTTGACCTTCTCAAGAGTCAGGAATTCCAGCAGGTCCCCCCCCCCCCCCCGCCACGCCAGGGCACAGGGTGGAGAGGTTGGTCTCCACTCTAACAGTATCTGCCTTCAGGCTATCAATGAGGCAAAGGCTACAACATCTGCCTCCATGCCCACTTCCAACCCCGGCTGGTCCGACACCCCGAATATGGCCTCCCGAGGGCCCGGGTCCAGATTCACGTGCACCACTTTAGAGATTACCCTAAAATCCTCCTTCCAGTAATCCTCCAGCTTTGGACAGGACCAAAACATATGATCGTGGCTTGTGCCACTCCCAGCTCATACTTCGCTCCCAGCTCCTTCAATCCTGGAAACCGACACCCAAGAAACAAATCTTTTAATGTCCTAATTCCTTTCTCCTCCCATCTCTGAAAATTTCCATCCCACTTCCCTGGCTCAAATCTATGTTTCCCCCGAATTGGCACTTCCCTTGATCCTGCCCCCCAACCTGAAATGCTGGCGAAACCGCCTCCAAATTCTCAACTAAGCTATTACTACCCGACTCCCTGAGTATTTCCCCAGGGCCGTCAGGAGCAGTGTTGTTGCTAGCGCCTTCAATACCGACCCCCGACCCAAACTCTCCTCCATTCTGACCCACTGGGAGTCAACCAATGGCTGGGGAGCTAATGGTTCCAGACCTCAGTTCATCCAACCTTTATGGGAATCGCAGCAGTTGCTATGTAATTACACCGTTAAAGTATAACTTTGTTCGGGCCATGGGATGGATTTCACTTGTCGACTTTGGCAGGAAGAATAGAAAAAACAATATTCTTGTGACCTTATGAGACAAAGTCCCATCTTCACACTGAGAATACCCTCCATTGTCCTGTGTGACACTATCACTGTGCTAAGTGGGGTCGCTTCAGAACACATCTCGCTAAAAACAGGATATCCATGAGGTGTGGGCCATCAGCAGACTAATATTCAATCACAATCTGTAACCTCATAGGCTGGCATATCCCTCACTCTACCATTACCATCAAGCCAAGGGACCAACCCTGGTTCAACATGGAGTGGAGGAGAACATGTCAGGAGCAGCAGCAGGTATTCCTAAAACAGAATCCATGATAAACAGTGGAAACAACAGGCTCTAGGCAGGGGTAAGCGATCGCAAAAACAACAGATCAGATCAAAGCTGCAGTCATAGAATCCCTACAGAATAGGAAGCCATTCAGCCCATCGAGTCTGCACTGAAACAGCACCCCATCTAAGCCCAAACTCCACCCTATCCCCTAACCCCACCGAGGAGCAATTTACCCAACCTGCACATCTTTGGACTGTGGAGGAAACTGGAGCACCCGGAGGAAACCCACGCACACACGGGGAGAATGTGTAAACTCCACACTGACAGCTGCCCAAGGTCAGAATCGATCCTGATGCCTGGCGCTGTGAGGCAGCAGTGCTAAACACGATGCCGTTGTGCTGCTCTGCTACATTCAGTCGTGGATGGTGGTGAACAATTAAACAAATCAGAGGAGCAGGAGGTTCCACAAACAACAACATCGTCAATGATTGGGGAGACAAGCACATCAGTGCAAATGACTCTGTTTTGTGTTCAGTGATCCCCGGTATGTTACTGATAACTTCCCTGGATCCGAAGGCTAAGAGAGAGACTCTGGGAGCAATGGAGAGCTGGGACTAGTCCATGGAGTAACTCAAGGTGTCACAACTGAAATAATCTAGAGTTATAAAGGAGAAAAGTTCCCAAAATGCAGCAGTCTGTATCAGGACATGAATTAATCTCCTCTTATCCTGAAGAAATGAAGGTCTTGACTGTGTGTCTGAAACAATATTAGTTCATCTGACATTTATCCAGAGGATTAAACCCCAGCCCAGTTATAGGGATTATTATCAGAAATAAACTCCAACTGTCAGAATGAAGAAGGTTCAGTCCGGGATGAGATTAACAGCAGCAATAACTGCAGAATCCAACCCCTGCGGACACTTGTCAACTTGCTGCTGTGTCAGAAGATGGGCTGTCTGAGTGATTCCCTTCCCACACTGAGAGAAAGTGAACGGTCTCTCCTCGGTGTGGCTGCGTTGCTGTCTCAGCAGGTGGAATGAGCGAGTGAATCCTTTCCCACACTCCGAGCAGGTGAATGGCCTCTCCCCAGTGTGAACTCGCTGGTGTGTCAGTAAATCAGATGTACAAGTGAATCCATTCCCACATTCGCAGCAGATGAATGTTTTATCCCCGGTGTGAACTTGCTGCTGTGTCAGCAAGTGGGATGACTGAGTGAATCCCTTCCCACACACAGAGCAGGTTAATGGTCTCTCCCCAGTATGAATACATTCATGTTCAATGAGTGTGTGTGATCGTTTAAACAGCTTCCCACAGTGAGAGCAGCTGAACAGCCCCTCAGTGCGAACAACCTGCTGCTTGACCAGGTCCTCGGAGCTTTTAGAGTTCTTATCACAGGCTGACTGGTTAAACAGCTTCTCATCAATGTGAACTTGCTGGTGGGTCAGCAGGTGCGATGACTGAATGTATCGCTTTCCACACACGGAGCAGGTGAACAGCCTCTCCCCAGTGTGAACTTGCTGGTGTGTCAGCAAGTGGGATGACTGAGTGAATCCCTTCCCACACTTTGAGCAGGTGAATGGTTTATCCCCAGTGTGAACTTGCTGGTGAACCAGCAGGTGAAATGAGCGAGTGAATCCCTTCCCACAGTCAGAGCAGGAGAATGGTCTCTCCCCAGTGTGAACCCACTGGTGACTCAGTAAGTAGGCTGGACAAACGAATCCCTTCCCACATTCATCAGAACATAAGAACTAGGAGCAGGAGTAGGCCATCTGGCCCCTCGAGCCTGCTCCACCATTCAATGAGATCATGGCTGATCTTTTGTGGACTCAGCTCCACTTTCCAGCCCAAACACGATAACTCTTAATCCCTTTATTCTTCAAAAAAATTATCTATCTTTATAGAACATAGAACAATACAGCGCAGTACAGGCCCTTCGGCCCACGATGTTGCACCGAAACAAAAGCCATCTAACCTACACTATGCCATTATCATCCATATGTTTATCCAATAAACTTTTAAATGCCCTCAATGTTGGCGAGTTCACTACTGTAGCAGGTAGGGCATTCCACGGCCTCACTACTCTTTGCGTAAAGAACCTACCTCTGACCTCTGTCCTATATCTATTACCCCTCAGTTTAAAGTTATGTCCCCTCGTGCCAGCCATACCCATCCGCGGGAGAAGGCTCTCACTGTCCACCCTATCCAACCCCCTGATCTTTATCTTAAAACATTTAATGAAGGAGCCTCTACTGTTTCACTGGGCAAGGAATTCCATAGATTCACAACCCTTTGGGTGAAGAAGTTCCTCCTAAACTCAGTCCTAAATCTACTTCCCCTTATTTTGAGGCTATGCCCCCTAGTTCTGCTTTCACCCGCCAGTGGAAACAACCTGCCCGCATCTATCCTATCTATTCCCTTCATAATTTTATATGTTTCTATAAGATCCCCCCCATCCTTCTAAATTCCAATGAGTACAGTCCCAGTCTACTCAACCTCTCCTCATAATCCAACCCCTTCAGCTCTGGGATTGACCTAGTGAATCTCCTCTGCACACCCTCCAGTGTCAGTATGTCCTTTCTCAAGTAAGGAGACCAAAACTGAACACAATACTCCAAGTGTGGCCTCACTAACACCTTATACAATTGCAGCATAACCTCCCTAGTCTTAAACTCCATCCATCTAGCAATGAAGGACAAAATTCCATTTGCCTTCTTAATCACCTGTTGCACCTGTAAACCAACTTTTTGCGACTCATGCACTAGCACACCCAGGTCTCTCTGCACAGCAGCATGTTTTAATATTTTATCATTTAAATAATAATCCCTTTTGCTGTTATTCCTACCAAAATGGATAACCTCACATTTGTCAACATTGTATTCCATCTGCCAGACCCTAGCCCATTCACTTAGCCTTTCCAAATCCCTCTGCAGACTTCCAGTATCCTCTGCACTTTTTGCTTTACCACTTATCTTAGTGTCGTTTGCAAACTTGGTCACATTGCCCTTGGCCCCCAACTCCAAATCATTTATGTATATTGTGAACAGTTGTGTGCCCAACACTGATCCCTGAGGGACACCACTAGCTACTGATTGCCAACCAGAGAAACATCCATTAATCCCCACTCTTTGCTTTCTATTAATTAACCAATCCTCTATCCATGCTACTACTTTCCCCTTAATGCCATGCATCTTTATCTTTTGCAGCAACCTTTTGTGTGGCACCTTGTCAAAGGCTTTCTGGAAATCCAGATATACCACATCCATTGGCTCCCCATTATCTACCGCATTGGTAATGTCCTCAAAAAATTCCACTAAATTAGTTAGGTACGACCTGCCCTTTATGACCCATGCTGCGTCTGCCCAATGGGACAATTTCCATCCAGATTTCTCGCTATTTCTTCCTTGATGATAGATTCCAGCATCCAGCATTCGGAGCAAATGAATGGTTTATCCACAGTGTGAGTGCACTGGTGTGTCAGCAGGTTGGATGAGAGACTGAATCCCTTCCCACACTTTGAGCAGGTGAACGGTTTCTCTCCAGTGTGAACTCGCTGGTGCATCACCAGGTTGGATGAGCGAGTGAATCCCTTCCCACAGTCAGAGCAGGTGAACGGCCTCTCCCCAGTGTGAACTCGCTGGTGTCTCAGCAGAACATTTGTGGATTTAAAGTTCTTCCCACATTCTGAGCATTTTAAGATTTCTTATCCGAGTGAACAAGTTTATGTGATCTGAGGCTGGTTAAATAAATGAATGCTTTTCCACTAAGGAGCAGATGAATGGCCTCTCCCCAGTGTGGACTCGCTGGTGTTTCTGGAGGCTGGAAGACTGAGTGAATCCCTTCCCACACACAGAGCAGGTTAATGGTCTCTCCCCAGTGTGAGTACGTTCATGTTCAATGAGTGTCTGCGATCGTTTAAACAGCTTCCCACAGTGAGAGCAGCTGAACTGCCCCTCAGTGCGAACAACCTGCTGCTTGGCCAGATCCTCGGAGCTTTTAGAGTTCTTATCACAGTCTGACTGGTTAAACAGCCTCTCACCAATGTGAACTTGCTGGTGGGTCAGCAGGTGCGATGACTGAATGAATCGCTTCCCACAAACGGAGCATGTGAACGGCCTCTCTCCAGTGTGACTCCGTCGATGCATTTCCAGCAGGGATGGGTATTTGAATCCCTTCCCACAGTCCCCACATTTCCACAGTTTTTCCATGGTGTTCATGTCCTTGTGTCTCTCCAGGTTGGATGATCAGTTGAAGCTTTGTCCACACCCAGAACACGTGTATGGTTTCTCTCCGCTGTGAATGGTGTGATGTTTTTTCAGGCTGTGTAACTGGTTAAAGCTCTTTTCGCAGTCAGTTCACTTTAACACTCTCACTCAGGGGTGTGGATCTCTGCTTTTCCAGTCACCCTGATGTTTGAAAATGTTTCCCACTGACAGAACCAACAAACATTTCTCCTTCCACATTCAAAGACCGATGATATTCAGATCTTGATGAATTGAGTGACTCTGTCAGATCTTGATGTGATGTCTGTTTTAAGTTTCCCATCTGCAAATCAATGTCCTCTTTTACCTTATAAAAGACATTGACAGTGTCAGTATTACCATGACCGGGTGGGTCGCGGGCGGGTGTCGGGAGGGTCACTGTTATTAATGGCGGCTGCAAGCGGCCTTCAAAATGCCCGTATACATGTAAAGAAAATGCGGCCGCATTGCGCATGCGTGCCAGATCATCGGTGCGTATGCACAAAACTATGCGAATGTGCTCCGATGATCGGGCACGCATGCGCAGTGCGGACGCTTTTGATTTACAAGTTTGGGGGGGGGGGGGTTATTCATTTTATTCATTTATTTTATTTATTTAATTTTTATTTTTTTCATTTATTTTATTCTTTTTTTTTTACAAGTTTGGGAGGGTTTTATTTGATAAAATTTTGCAGGAAAAAAATGAAGAACTTTGAACAGATTGAGACTCCATACTTTCCGACACCGGAAGGCTTCACCTTCATCCAACAGGTTCCATTGGAGGAGCGTGTCTGAGGGCCAAATGGACCCAAAACCATTTCCTCCATTTTTGTCAGCAGCAAACAAAGGAAGAGAAAATGGTGGGTGGCTCAGGTCAGCCGGCGTGGGTCTCGAAGGTTGGCCGGTTGGTAAAAATGGGTTCCCGGAAAAAGAAATTGAAGAACACTGATCTACAGTTTATAATCAAGAAATTAGGAAAACAAGATCACAGCTTAGAAATAGCTGGATTAGTCAGAAATCAGTTGCAATCGGCCAATATAGCTATGATTAGGAAGTGGGTGATGGGGGGGGGGGGGGGGGGGGTTGGTGTGGGAGCAGCTGGAGGTGGCGTCATGTAAAGGTACTAGTCTGGGAGCTTTGATAACAGCTCCTTCGCCGTTTTCACCGACCCGTTACTCCACAAGTCCGGTGGTGGTGGCGACACTGTGGATTTGGGGACAATGGAGGAGGAAGGTGGAGGGAGCATTGGTTTGGACCCCGATATTCAACAACCACAGGTTTGTTCCGGGTAGTATGGATGGTGGGTTCCAGCGCTAGCAGAGGGCAGGCATCAGAAGGATGGGAGATCTATTCATAGACGGAAGCTTTCCCAGTTTGAAGGCGCTCGAGGACAAATTTAATCTGCCGCCAGGAAACGCCTTTAAATATCTGCAACTATGAGCCTTCCTGAAAAAATAGGTAGTGGCCTTTCCGACGCTGCCGCCACTGAGGATGCAGGACAGGGTGGTCTCCGGCACCTGGGTGGGGAAGGGGAAGGTGTCGGATATCTACCAGGAACTACAGGAGGCGGAGGAAACCCCGGTGGAGGAGCTCAAGGGCAAGTGGGAGGAGGAGCTGGGTGAGGAGTTGGAAGCGGGTCTGTGGGCAGAGGTCCTGGGCAGGGTTAATTCCTCCTCATCATGTGCCAGGCTAAGTCTAATTCAATTTAAGGTGGTCCACTGGGCACACATGACGGCAGTGAGAATGAGCAAGGTTTTTGGGGTAGAAGACAGTTGTATGTGGTGCAAGGCAACCCTGCAAACCATGTCCACATGTTTTGGGCATGCCCGGAGCTTAGAGAGTTCTGGCAAGGGTTCGCGAGGGCAATGTCCAAGGTGCTTAACACACGGGTGGTGCCGAGTCCGGAGATAGCGATCTTTGGAGTGGCAGATGACCTGGGAGTTCAGGGGGCGAAAGAGGCCAACATCTTGGCCTTTGCCTCCCTAGTAGCCCAGAGACGGATTTTATTAATGTGGAGGGACTCGAAGCCCCCGAGTGTAGAGACTTGGGTTAATGACGTCTGGGTTTCTCAGCCTCGAGAAAATAAAGTTTGCCTTAAGAGGGTCTTCGCTAGGGTTCTCTCGGAGGTGGCAGCCATTCGTCGACTTCCTCGGGAAAAATTAAAATGTCAGCAGTAGCAGCAATCCGTAGGGGGAGGGGGGGGGGGGTGAGTGCTTCATTGGGGTGGTGTGGGAAGACTGGGTTGCGTGGGGTAATGTCTATTTAATTGTTATTCTATATTCTCCTTTTACACTATGTTAATATTCACTCTAGTTTGTTTTGTTATTATTGTTTCTGTTGTTTTATTATGAAAAATTCTGCAAAACCTTAATAAAAATACTTTAAAAATAAAAGAAATCAGTTGTGAGAAGTCAATTATGTTGACAAACACAGGACAGTGTCAGCCTGTTATCTCTGCCAAGGACATGTCCAGCACAAAACCTGAATCAAGATAAACTTGATCAGCTGGGGAGGATCCCATATGTAAACCAGACACCTGGGTAAAGGTTAAAGAAATGAGCCACAAAATGACTTCATGGTTTCTGACTAAACTAGGAAGGATTACCAGTTTCTGATTGGCGATTCTGCGTTGTCGATCAACGCGCCAGAGTGAAAAGACGCACCGACCTCCTCAGAAAACAATCACAGGACACAACCAATGAATACCCTTCGTCATTCAGTACTTCCCTGGAGTGGAGAGACTACATCTTCTTCGAAGCGTTCAACATGTCAACGATGACGACGAATATCACGCCAAGGCCATCCCCACACCCCCACTACTTGCCTTCAAACAACCGCCTCACCTCAAACAGACAATTGTTCGCAGCAATAAACCTTCAGGAGAACAGCAACACCACTCAACCCTACCACGGCAACGTCTGCAATTCATGCCGGATCATCGACATGGCTATCACCATTACACGCGAGAACACCACCCACCAGATAACAGTACATACTCATGTGACTCGGCCAACGTTGTCTACCTGATACGCTGCAGGAAAGGATGTCTCGAAGCGTGGTACATTGGCGAGACCATGCAGACGCTACAACAACGGATGAACGGACATCGTGCGACAATCGCCAGGCAGGAATGTTCCCTTCCAGTCGGGGAACACTTCAGCAGTCAAGAACATTCAGCGTCTGATCTTCGGGTAAGCGTACTCCAAGGCGGCCTTCAAGACACACGACAACGCAGAATCAGGTAGCCAAGTTCCGCACGCACGAGGAAGGCCTCAACCAGGACTTTGGGTTCATGTCACATTACGTGTGACCCCCATCATACTGCCCGGATTTGCAGAATCTTATTACCTGTCCAGGCTTGAGACAATTGAGACCCAGAATCATCGAATTTACAGTGCAGAAGGAGGCCATCTGGCCCATCAAGTCTGCCTCTTGGAAATAATCCCTTACCTAAGCCCACACCTCCACCCTATCCCGTAAACTCACCTCACCTTTTTGGACACTAAGGGCAATTTATCATGGCCAATCCACCTAACATGCACATCTTGGGACATGGGAGGAAACCGAAGCACCCGGAGGAAACCCATGGAGACACGGGGAGATCATGCAGACTCCGCATATACAGTGACCCAAGCGGGAATCAAACCTGGGACCCTGCCGCTGTGAAGCAGCTGTGCTAACCACTGTGCTACTGTGCCACCCAGAAATTATTGGTTTCTAAAAATGCTTCACTCCAACTACTAAAGGAACAGCTCAACATACAACAGGCCTACAGCGATACCCAGTCTTCCTACACATTCAATTTCCATAATAACAGCTTCAACTTGATCGGTATCTAATTTTTGTATGTGTATGAGTCAGTGAGTGTGAAAGATACGAGACTGAGATGTTCAAACATCCGGGGAAACAGTATGATAGTAAATAACCTTCTTTCCTTTTAAAAATCACCAGTAAGCCTGCTCTGAAATGTTTCTTAAATTAAGACAAATCACTCTGAGGGTAAGAAAATATCACACAAATATCCTGATAATGGACTGGAAAGGACTACACAAATCCTGTGGGTAACAATGAGAAAATCTCCTGACTCATTCAATGTCCCCAGCCGAGCCTGGGGCTGAAGTGTAACCAAAAGTTGTATAACCCGTTCAGGTAGCGAGGCAGGGCTGCAGCCTCTCACGCTGAATGTATAAATGACTGAGTCCTCCAGGCTGCAAACATCAGCTGCAGCCTGGGTGTGGGGGGGTTAAAAACCAGTTGCGAACGATCAGTTCTCCCCGGCACTAGGACCCAGCTGGGAACATAAACCTTGATGTTCCGCCCACGCTGTAGCGTCACCAAGACGCCAGCGCATGCGCTCTGCTCCACGCTGAACCAAGATGGCGGATGTTACCCAGGGCTTGGTCCCGGGAGAAAGACTCGGAGCAGCAAACGTGGGATCTGCAGGTTCGTATTCGAGGTTTGAAGCCTTCACCAGACATTTATAAATTTTACCCGTCTATCCGCCGACTGCATGGCTCCCTGTACGTTTCCACATCCTTACCAGCTGCTGATGATGTGGAGATACCGGTGTTGGATTGGGGTGAGCTCAGTAAGAAGTCTGACACCAGGTTAAAGTCCAACAGGTTTGTTTCAAATCACTTGCTTTCGGAGCGCTGCTCCTTCCTCAGGTGAATGAAGAGGTGTATATATATGGCAGCACGGTAGCATAGTGGATAGCACAATTTCTTCACAGCTCCAGGGTCCCAGGTTCGATTCCGGCTTGGGTCACTGTCTGCGGAGTCTGCACATCCTCCCTGTTTCTGCGAGGGTTTCCTCCGGGTGCTCCGGTTTCCTCCCACAGTCCAAAGTTGTGCAGGTTAGGTGGATTGGCATGATAAATTGCCCTTAGTGTCCAAAATTGCCCTTAGTGTTGGGTGGGGTTACTGGCTTATGGGGATAGAGTGGAGGTGTGTGTTTGGGTAGGGTGCTCTTTCCAAGAGCTGGTGCAGACTCGAAGGGCCGAATGGCCTCCTTCTGCACTGTAAATTCTATGATATGATTCTGGAACCTACCTCTTCATTCACCTGAGAAAGGAACCATGCTCCGAAAGCTAGTGATTTGAAACAGACCTGTTGGACTTTAACCTTGTGTAAGACTTCTTACTGAGCTCACCCCAATCCATGCATCTCCACATCATCTTTGTTCAGGACGCCGGAGGTGGGGGTGTTGTGAATTTCTCTCCTGGACTGCAGTGATAGATTTTAGAAACCCCTTTACTGGGGGTTAGAAGGGGAGGATTTAGATACAGCAAACTCAAACCAAGAGAAATGTTTGTCTCTTTTGCATTTAGTTTCTGGACTGACAGTGATGGTTTTTGTAAACCTCCATTTGGAGCGTATTAGAAGAGGATTTGCAGACACGAAACTTGAACCAAGTTTCACATCAAAATCTGGCCACATTATTTGATTACTCAGCACCTGAATGTAATTGCCCTTTTAGCATAATGATTGAGTTCCAAATCATTGACATTCACTGTGTAAATCTGCCATCCTTAGTTGGGTGATGTTATTGAGGTGGAAATAGTCAATAATGATGATGATGTTGATATCTGGTTGAAAGCTCAAGTTTAAGGTGAAATATTTAGTCTGGTTCGGACTCTGGCAGTTCAGAGGAGAAGGGGTGAAGATAGTGGCTGGCGGGAACTGTAGACAATATGAAAATGGAGGAAATTTCTGTTCATCCAGTATTGGATGTTGAAAAAGTCAGGATGGTGTGTACGTTGGAGGAGAACTTGGTGGTGATGGTGTTCACAACCACCTGCTCCCCTGGTCCTTCTAGGTGGAGGAAGATAGGAGTTTTTGGAAGTTCTATCAAACGTCTTGTTGAGTTGTAGATATATAAAATATCTCTACTTCATTCCTTGCCTTTCCTTTCCTGCTCCTCCCCTCTCCTCTCTTGCTCTCTTCTCCCAGCGAGACCAGATAATTGTGTAGGTCCAGACCAAGTGGCAGGTTCCCTTCCTTGAAAGACATATGAACCAGTTCATTCATGGTCACTTTTTCCAAGTGCCAGCCCCACAAATGTCCAGATTCATTCAGCTCAATTTCACAACCTACCGTTGTGTTTTTATTGCTTCTCTCTCACTCCATCTTTTCTGTTTTAAATCAATTTCACAGGATATTAGAAGGGGAGGATTTGCAGTCGGGGAAACTGAAACCAGTTTATTGTAACCTGTATACTACCATATTTGAAACATGGAAGGAAAATGCGCCGTTCACAGTGAAAAGAAACCGGACACATGTTCTGTGTATGGACAAGACTTTAGTCCGTCATCTGGTCTGACAAAACATAACTACTGTCACCACAGTGAGAAGCCTTGGAAATGCGGAGACTGTGGGAAGGGCTTTAATTTCCCATCTGAGTTGGGGAATCATCAGCGCAGTCACAGTGGGGAGAGACCATTCACCTGCTCTGAGTGTGGGAAGGGATTCACTTGTTCATCCTCTCTGCTGCAACACCGACAAGTTCACACAGACGAGCGACCTTTTAAATGTCCAGTCTGTGGGAAGTGTCATAAAAGTTCCCGGGAACTGACTGGTCATCAACGTGTTCACAGTGACGAGAGACCGTTCAAGTGCTCTCAGTGCGAGACTGGTTTCAAGACATTATCTGTCCTCGCTGTACACCAGCGAATTCACACTGGGGAGAGGCCATTCATCTGCTCCACGTGTGGGAAAGGATTTGCTCACTCATCCCACCTGCGGACACACCAGCGAATTCACACCGGGGAGAGACCTTTTAAATGTCAGGACTGTGAGAAAGGCTATACAAGTTCCTGGGAACTGATGTTTCATCAACGTGTTCACACTGGGGAGAGGCCGTTCAGATGCTCTCACTGTGGGACTGGGTTCAGGCGATCATCTGATCTGATTGTACATCAGCGAGTTCACACTGGGGAGAGACCCTTCAACTGCTCTGAGTGTGGGAAGGGATTTACTCGGCTATCCACCCTGCTGGAACATCAGCGCATCCACAGTGGAGAGAGGCCGTTCACCTGCTCCAAGTGTGGGAAGGGATTCACTCGGTCATCCCACCTACTGACACATCAGCGAGTTCACACCGGGGAGAGGCCATTCACCTGCTCAGAGTGTGGGAAAGGATTCACTCAATCATCCCACCTGGTAACACATCGGCGCATTCACACTGGGGAAAGACCGTTCACCTGCCCTGGGTGTGGGAAGGGATTCACACAGTCAGCCAACCTGCTGCTACACCAGCAACTTCACAAGTGACTGTGATTGAATTGTTCTGTTAATTGTATCCAGGAGTGAACCATATTTATTGGATCTGTTTCTGCTGGTGTTAATAAGCTCCAGTTATAATGGTTAACATTTCACATAAAAGTCAAATAAATCAGCTTTTATGTTAAACACAGGGTGGTAATTTTTAAAATAATCTCTAACAGATTAATTCCCTTTGAAGGGTTCCCCAGTCTTCTCCATCCTCACCTCACCTCCAATAACAAGTGTGAGGAGCTGATGGAGCTTCTTTGTCACTGAGATTGAGACAATCAGATCAGCTGCCTCTGCTGCTTCCCTCCCTCCCACTAACCCACCAGACCAAACCATTTCTCTCAGTCTGAGCCCTGAACCTGCATCTTTCTCCACTTTCACTCCTATCTTCAATCTTCCTCAGAGCTGATCTTGTCAGAGATCTGCCTTCTGCTCCTTAGACTCCATTCGCACTAAACATCCTGACCATGTTAGCTTCTCCGTGTTAGCTGATATTGTTAACATTTCTCTCTCTCTTTTGATACTGTCACTCTCACCTTTAAATCCACCATCATCACCTATCCTCTTAAAAAATAAAAACTTTTCCTACTGTCGTTGCAAAGTACCATCCATCTCGTATCACTTTCCTCTCCAAGTCCTTGTGCTCTGTGTCCCCCAAGGATCGGTCCTCGGCCCCTCCTATTTCTCATCTACACGCTGCCACAAGGTGACATTATCTCAAAGCACCGTGTTAGTTTTCACACGTACACTGACAACACCCAGCTCCATCTCACTACCATCCCTCTCCATTGCTCCACTGTTACTAAATTATCAAACTGCTTATCCCACATCCAGTACCGGTTGAGCAGAAATTTCCTCCAATTAATAATTGGGAAGACCAAAGCCATTGTGTTCGGTCACCATTAGAAATTCCGTTCTCAGGGCAGCACGGTGGCAGAGTGGTTGGCATTGCTGCCTCACAACGCCGAGGTCCCAGGTTCGATCCCGGCTCTGGGTCACTGTCCGTGTGGAGTTTGCACATTCTCCCTGTGTCTGCCTGGGTTTCACCCCCACAAACCAAAGATGTGCATAGTAGGTGTATTGGCCATGCTAAATTGCCCCTTAATTGGAAAAAATGAATTGGGCACTCTAAATTTATTTTAAAAAAAAAAGAAATTCTGTTCTCTAACTCCCGAGTCCATCCCTCTCCCTGGGAACTGTCTGAGGCTGAACCACACTCTGCACAATCATAGAATCTCTGCAGTGCAGAAGGAGGCCATTTGGTCGTTCAAGTCTACACTGACCCTTGAAAAGGGCACCCTACCTATGCCCACTGCCCTGCCCTATCTGCGAAACCATCTAACCTGCACATCTTTTGGACCCAAGGGGTAATTTAGCATGGCCAATCCACCTAACCTGCACGTTTGTGGACTGTGGGAGGAAACCAGAGCACCAGGAGGAAGCCCATGCAGACACGGAAAGGATGTGTAAACTCCACACAGACAGTCACCCAAGGCTGGAATTGAATCCGGGTTCTGGTGCTATGAGGCAGCAGTGCTAACCACTGTGTCACCACGCTAAGATGAGATTCCGACCACATATTCACACCATCACTCATACCAGATATTTCAAAATCCATAATGTCACTTGTACCCACCCCAGCTCGGCTCGGCTGCTGCTGAAACCCACATCCATTCGCCAGTTAAAATTCCTGGTCAACCTCACATTCAGTCCGCATTTCCCCCAACTAGAACGTGTCAGCGTTCACTTCTCTGCTGCCCATGGGCTCTCTCACGTCAGGTGCTGCTCACTTACTCGCCCTGTGCTGGCTGTAAGATTCCACAACCAGCATCTGACGAGTGACTGATTATCAGGTTGTTTTGGTGGTGTTGAAGCAAAATGTTGCTCCCACTGCACCAGGAGAACTCCGGTGTAAACTGTGTCTGCAGTTGCTGAGCTCTCCTGAGATGAGAATGGAGCTGCCAGGGCTGCAGTGAACCTTAAGAACTGCTGTCTGGGTTCATTCCTCTGAATTCACTGACTCCCTGCTGAACCTTAGGAATAGAGTAGACCTGAACAACTTACCAAATGCTCAACAAATGATTTCCCAGTTGTAGAGTAAGAACCAATTTGTACAGGGCGAAAAAGGTAGTAAAGGGAGCAAACACGTCCTTTACCCTTCACCGAATTCCCCCACTCACCTGACTCTCGGGGTTACACTCAGTTTGCCAAGGCTGCACTAAAAGAACCTTGTATTTATAACCAACTCATTCTGCAGTAAAATAGTTAAACTTTGACTGTCAATCTCATTTAAACGTTCCAGAGCAAAATCTCCAACTTAAGTCAGCTGTAAATGTGATAGAAAATACTGGTGTTCATTTTGCATCTTTTACAAGCTCACAACATCCCAAAGTGATTCAAATCGAGGATGTATTTGGAATGAGACAGCATGGTGGTGCAATGGTTAGCACTGCTGCCTCACGGCACCGATGTCCCAGGTTCGGTCCCGGCTCAGGGTCACTGTCAGTGTGGAGTTTGCACATTCTCTCCGTGTTTGCGTGGGTTTCACCTCCACAACCCAAAGATATGCAGTGTAGGTGGATTGGCCACACTAAATTTCCTTTAATTGGAAAAAATGAATTGGGTACTCTAAATTTATTTTAAGAAAATATTTCAAAACATTTTTAAAAAAAGGATGTATTTGGAAGGAAGAATGAGGAGAGGCAAAGTAAACTAAATGGTACAATTTTAAACAGAATGCAGGTATAGTGACCCGGGAGTGAATAGAAACAAATATTTCAATGCAACAGGACATAAGAGCAGAATTAGGCCATTCGGCCCATCGAACCTGCTCTGCTATTGAACACAATTGTGGCAGATCTTGGTCTTCCATTCCCCTTTCCCGGCAGCTCCCCATGTCCTTGACTTCCTGAGAGACCAAAAATCTCACCATTTCATTCTTAAATATATTCAATGATGGATCATCCACAACCTCTGGGCTAGATAATTCTATACATGAGAGAAAGTTAAAAGAATGAGGGAAAGGGAGAGAGAGCGAGAACAGAATGACAGGGGGCAATGGAGAGTCGTTTTCTCCACTGACACCTGAATCACAATTTAACAGAATCTCTTAAACCCTTAATCTTCACCACCTGGATGGACCAGGACAGCAGATGTGTGTGAACATCATCACCTGCAAGTTCCTTTCCAAGCCACACGCTGTTGATCTTGTCTGACATCCAGTGCTGGATGAACAGAACTTAAATATTGAGAAGACTGAACCCATTCCCTTTCATCCCCGCTACAAACTCCACTCCCTTGTCACCAATTCCATCCCTGTCCAATGTCTGAGGCTGAAGCAGACTGTTCACAACCATGGTGAAATATTTCACCCCAGATGAGCTCTTGACCACAGATCCACACCATCACCAAGATTGCCGATTTCCACCTCAGGAACACAGCTCGACTCCACCTTAGTCTCTGTTCATCTGCTGCAGAAACCATCATCCATTCTTCTGTTACCTCTCAAACAAATTATTCCAACGCACTCACAGCTGGACTCCAACATTAAACAACCCCCTCCATCCCATCCAAAGCTCGACTGCCAATGTGCTTACTCACACCAGCCCTTGTGCCCACTGATCTACAAATGCTTCCTTTTAAAAGGCACAAAAAGTTTAAATTTCTCATTGTTAATTCATGGTAATGATCATCCTGATCACTGTAATCTCCTCCACACCCCTTTGAGATCTCTGCACTCATGTAATTCCAGCCACTTCAGCATTCCTGATTTTAATCCCTCCGCCATTACTGAGTTGCCAAGGTCTCAATTTCTGGAATTTCCTCCTTAAAACTCTCCCACTCTCTAACTCACTTTCCTCCATAAATAGGAATTTGTAACTCAGAGTGAAGCAGTTTGCTGGACATTCTGTCATGAAGACACATTTCAAAAACGTTGCCCCCAACAATGATGGCGACTGAGCCTGCGCTCTGCTGCTCGTGCCCCAATAAAGATGGTGGGTGCGCGTGCGCAGTGAGCTGTCACTGATCCAAATAAGGTGCCGAGGGCGCATGTGCACTGCTGCGAGGAACCCAATATTGAGACGGCGCATGCGCACCGCTCCCAGTACCAAATAAAGATGGCGGCCGCATAGTCCTGTCTGTGAGAAAGCTCCAGGCCCCGCTCAGATCCACAGGTACCGGTGATTTATTTTTCCGGATTTTCGGTTTATATAACATGTTTATGAAGCGTGCCTAACGACCCGCATGATCCAGCTCTCCCTCCGTCCCGCCATTCCCACCTTCACGAGTTGCGCATCCGAGAAAGAACCTTTTCTGCGTCGCCATTAATCACACTGCGCATGCTTCACTCGGCCAGTCCTGCCCACATTCACTCCGATTGGTTGGAGGACCAGTCACTCCCGACCGGTCCCCCGTACCCGCCCACTCTTCTCCTATTGGTCGCACGTTGCCGTCAATCATTGCCCGAGTATTGTGAGGTGTCAGGTGAGAGGTCAGTGTTGGGTGGGGTTTACAAACCCCAGTGGGGCTCCAGAGCCGAATGTGTAACAATGAACATTCCCCACTCTCACTATCCGCCGCTTCCGGCTTCTCTCCACAAACAACCTCACAGAGACCAGGGGGGAGACACTGACCCAGTGACAATGTCACTGCATTAGTCACCCAGAGAGACAGGAAAATGTTCTGGGCACATGAGCTCCAATCCATTAAATTAATAAAATCTGGAATTTAAAGTTAGTGTCAGTGATGGTGACTGAGGCTCCACTGAGAAAATCTCCAATGTCACTGGATTATGTCAAAAATGCTAGTGACATCGAAACAAACCTGTTGGACTTTAACCTGGTGTTGTAAGACTTCGTACTGTGCTCACCCCAGTCCAACGCCGGCATCTCCACATTATGTCAAAAAGGCAGAAAGTAGGAAATTAGTTAGTTTAAAGCCTGTTTTGGGAAACTGTTGGAATCCATGATTGAGGAAGTAGTAACTGGACATTTGGAAGGTCAAACTGCAATCCATCAGAGTCAGCGTGGTTTTGTGAAGGGTAAATTGTGTTTGACTCATTTCTTGGAAGATGTGGGCAGCACGGTAGCATTGTGGATAGCACAATTGCTTCACAGCTCCAGGGTCCCAGGTTCGATTCCGACTTGGGTCCTTGTCTGTGCGGATTCTGCACATCCTCCCTGTGTGTACGTGGGTTTCCTCCAGGTGCTCCGGTTTCCTCCCACAGTCCAAAGATGTGCAGGTAAGGTGGACTGGCCATGATAAATTGCCCTTAGTGTCCAAAATTGCCCTTCATGGTGGGTGGGGTAACTGGGCTATGGGGATAGGGTGGAGGTGTTGACCTTGGGTGGGTACCGGACACGTGTGTGTGGACAAGCTCTTTCCGGAGCCGGTGCAGACTCGATGGGCCGAATGGCCTCCTTCTGCACTGTAAATTCTATAATTCTATGTAACAAGCCAGGTGGATAATGGGGTCCTGTCGATGTATTTTGACTCCCAGAATACCTTTGATAAGGTGTCACACAAAAGGTAATAATCAAGGTAAAATCCCACGGGGTTGAGAGATAATATATTAGCTTGGATAGAGGATTAGCTATCCAGCAGAGAGTGGGGATTAGATTTATTGACACATGTACTGAAGAAAAACGTTTTTCCCAGAGGATGGTGATGGTCTGGAATGCCCCGAACAGGCGCCGGAATGTGGCGACTAGGGGCTTTTCGCAGTAACTTCATTGAAGCCGACTTGTGACAAGCGATTTTCATTTCATTCATTTTCATTTCATGCACTGCCTTAGGAAGGTGATAGAGACGGATTGCCTCACATCCTCTAAAAAAGTACCTGGATGAAGACGGGCCCGTCATAACATTGAAGGCTATGAGCCAAGTGCTGGCAAATGGGATTAGGTAGGTGGGTCAGGTTTATCATGTGTCGATGCAAACTCGATGGACCGAAGGGCCTCTTCTGCACTGTTGCTGATGAAAGTTTGGTGGCATCTCAGACAGCATACATGATAGAATAAAATTGCAAGAAGATATTGACAGACGAGGTGAATAGGCCCAATTGTGACAATCTAAACAACTGTGAGGTTATCTGTTTTGAACCAAAAAAGGATATAACTGAGTACTTTCTAAATGGAAAGAGGTTAAGTACAGTGGGTGTCCAAAGAGACTTGGGGTTCATAGAATCTATGGTATGGAGACCGGCCCTTCGGCCTTAACTGGTCCATGCCAACCAAGAAGCTCATCTAAGCCAATCCCATTTGCCTGTATTTGGCCCATATCCCTCTGAACCTTTCCTATCCATGTATCTGTCCAAATGCCTTTTCAATGTTGTCAATGTCCCTGCCTCAACCACTTCCTCCGGCAGCTCATTCCACATACGTACCATCCTCTGTGTAAAAACGTTGCTCCTTAGGTTCCCACTAATTCTTTCCCCTCTGAACTTAAAGCTATGCCCTCTAGTTCTCGATTCCCCAACCCTGAGAAAAAGACTGAGAGCATTCACCCTATCCATGCCACTCATGAACTTATACACCTCTGTAAGATCACCCCTCAGTCTCCTACGCTACAAAGAAAGTGGTCCTGGCCTATCCAATCTCTCCATATAACTCAGTCCCTTGAGTCCTGGCAACATCTTTGTAAATCTCTTCTGCACTCTCTCCAGTTTAATAACATCTTTCCTATAGCAAAGCAACCAAAACTGAACACAATACTCCAGGTGCGACCTCACCAATGTCCTGTACAACTGCGAAATAACTTCCCAACTTCTATACTCAATGCCCTGACTGATGAAGGCCAGCACGCCAAAAGCCTTCTTCAGAGAATTTACAGTGCAGAAGGAGGCTATTTGGCCCATTGAGCCTGCACCAGCCCTTACAAAGAGCACCCTACTCAAGCCCACCTATCTGCCCTATCCCTGTAACCCAGCAACCCCCACTTAATCTTTTTTTTTGGACACTGAGGGCAATTTAGCATGGCCAGTCCACCTAACCCGCACATCTTTAGACTGTGGGGGGAAACCAGAGAACACACACAGACACTGGTAGAACATGCAGACTCCGCACAGACAGTGACCCAGCTGGGAATCAAACCTGGGTCCCTGGAGCTGTGAAGCAACTGTGCTAACCACTATGCTACCATGCTGCCCTATCTACCTGTGACTCTACCTTTAGAGAACCATGCAGCTGAGCTCCAAGATCCCTCTATTCCATGATACACCCGAAGGCCCTACTATACACTGTGAAAGTCCGACCTTGATTTGACTTTCTGAAATGCAACTCCTCACACTTATCTGTATTGAACTCCATTTGCCATTTCTCGGCCCACTTTCTCAGCTGATCGAGAGCCTGCTGCAATTTTTGATAACCTTCCTCACTGCCGACAATACCACCTATTTTAGTGTCATCTGCAAACTTACTGATCATGCCTTGTACATTCTCATCCAAATGGTTGATATAGATACCAACAGCAATCTCCTAGTTACTAATCTCCTCGTTACTCCCCGACTTAGTTAATTACTCCAGTTTCTCAAATTTAGAACAGATTCCCAACCAGCCAATCAGCTTTACTCTGAGGTAAATTATTTATATTTACTCTTCTGAAGCTCCTACTCCCCGGATTCGGGCCAAATCCGCTCCCTGCCGACTAGGCCGTATAGTCCCGAGGTAAGTTATTTATATTTACTGTTCCAGAGCTCCTCCTCCCCGGATTCGCACCAACTCAGCTCCCTGCGTTGGTGAGATTCATACATGGGTGTCTTGAAAATCGTTGGGACAGTAACTATCCTGTAAGGTAATGAGTCATTTTTCTTCCCAATTGGCCGAGGAAGGCAGTGTGTCACAAGGATGGATGTGTTGACCGATTAATGGCTGGAGGATGGGGGCAGGTCATGTGATCAAAGCTCCAGGAATATATTTAATCAAAGTTGATGAGGAGAGAATGTTGTGAATTTCTGTCCTAAACTGACGGTGAGGTTTCTGTAAATTTACAGGATACTGTAAGTGGAGGTTTAACAGACGGGAAACTCAAACCAAACGTCACATCGCGATCTGACAGAGTCACTCAATTCATTAGAAACTGAATTTCAGCAGTATCTGGGTGTGGAAGGTAAAAGGTTTGTCTGTTCTGTCTGTATGGGGAGATTTCAGGTCTCAGTGTGACTGGAAAAGCCCCGAGATTCACAAACCCTGGTTAGGCCAAACCTGGAGAACTGTGTTCAGTTCTGGGCAACAAACCTGAGGAAGGATAGAATGGCCTCGGAGGGAGTGTAGCACAGATTTACCTGAGTAATATCTGAACACCCCGGGGTTAAATTACAAAGCTAGATTACACAACAGAGTCAGAGACATGATGCCAGATTTCAATCGGGTGGATAAAGAAACTCTGTTTCCATTCACTGATCGTACAAGCAGTCGGGACACAGATTTAAAGTTTGGGGTAAAACCTGGATTGAACCATACAAGATCCTGAGGGGTCTTGACAAGGTCCATTCGGCCCTTGTCGAATTCGGCCCATTGAATCCATGCTAGCTCTCTGGAGCAATCCAGTGAGTCCCATTCTCCTGCTCTATCCCTGTATCCTCGCAGGTTTATTTCCCTCAGATGTCTATCCAATTTCCTTTTGAAATCAAATCATTCATTGTGTCTATTTTCAAACTCCCTCATAGGCAGCAAGTTTCAGGTCATTGACGCTCGCTGTGTAAAAATATATATCTCATATATGTTGGGGCAGCACGGTAGCATTGTGGATAGCACAATTACTTCACAGCTCCAGGGTCCCAGGTTCGATTCCGGCGTGGGTCACTGTCTGTGCGGAGTCTGCACATCCTCTCCGTGTATGCGTGGGTTTCCTCTGGGTGCTCCGGTTTCCTCCCACAGTCCAAAGATGTGCAGGTTAGGTGGATTGGCCATGATAAATTGCCCTTAGTGTCCAAAATTGCCCTTAGTGTTGGGTGGGGTTACTGGGTTATGGGGATAGGGTGGAGGTGTTGACGTTGCGTAGGGTGCTCTTTCCAAGAGCCGGTGCAGACTCGATGGGCCAAATGGCCTCCCTCTGCACTGTAAATTCTATGATAAATTCTATGATATCACCTCCTATCTCCTGTACCTTTTACATACAAACTAGGAACAGGCCACTCGGCCCCTCGAGCCTGTTCAGCATTCAATAAGATTGCGGCTGATCTCATTCCACCCCAACTCCACATTCCTGTCTACCCCTGATGACCTTTCACCCCCTTGCTCATCAAGACTCTATCCAGCTCTGCCTTAACAATATTCAAGGTCTCTGCTTCCGCTGCCTTTTAAGGACGTGAGTTCCAAAGTCTTACAACCCTCGAGAATAAAAAATTCCTCATCTCCATCTGAAATGGGTGACTCCTTATTTTGCAACAGCGATGCCCTCGTTCTCGATTTTCCCACAAGAGGAAACATCCTCTCCACATCCATCTTGTCAAGACCCCTCAGGATCTTGTATGGTTCAATCCAGGATTTAACCAAAACTTTAAATCTGTGTCCCGACTGCTTGTAAGATCAGTGAATGAAAACAGTTTCTTTGTCCACCCGATGGAAACCTGGCATAATCTTGTGTCCCTGAATCAAATCTCCCCTCAACCTCCTTTGCTGGAACCATTCTGGTAAATCTCCTCTGCACCTTCTTCAAGAACCTTCACATCCTTCCTGAAGCGTGGTGACCAGAGCTTTATAAAGATTCATAAGAATTCCTACAGTGCAGAATCATAGAATTTACATTCGGCCCCAGGGGTCTGCACCGGCCCTTGCAAAGAGCACCCTACTTAGGTCTAAGCCCATGCCTCCACCTTGTCCCCGTAACCCAGTCACCCCAACTAACCTTTGGGGCAATTTAGCGTGGCCAATCCACCTAACCTGCACATCTTTGGACTGTGTGAGGAAACCGGAGCACCGGAGGAAATCTATGCAGACACGGGGAGAAAATGTAAACTTCAGAGAGGCAGTCACCCGAGACTGGAATTGAATCCGTGATCCTGGAGCTGTGAGGCAACAGTGCTAACCACTGTGCCACCCCATAGCCCCACCTGCACATCCCTGGACACCAAGGGGCAATTTATCAAGGCCAATCCATCTAATCTGTGGGGGGGAATCTGGAGAACCGGGTGGAAACCAACGCAGACACGGGGAGAAAGTGCAAACTCCACACACACAGTCACCAAGGCCGGAATTGAACCCGAGTCCCTGGCGCTGTGAGGCAGCAGTGCTAATCACCGTGCCACCGGAAGCCTAGCTTCCCTGTTTCGGTATCAATATTTCTAATTATGAAGCTCAAGATCGAATTTGCTTTGCCAACTACTCTCGTCAATATGTCTTGTAGAGATACAAAATCCCTCTTCACCTCTTTCTCTCTCCTCCCAAAGAGGCCAGTTGGGTTTTTATGACAATCCCGCAGTTTTCATGGCCACTTTTTCCCAGTACTGGCCCCACAAATGACCAGATTCATTCAGCTCAATTTCACAACCTGCCTTTGTGTTTTTGTGGGTTCTCTCTCACTCCCTATTTTCTGTTTTGAATCCGTTTCACAGGGTGTTCGAAGGGGCGGCTTCAAAGTCCGGAAACCCAAACCAAGCATCACATCAGGATCTGACAGAGTCCTCAATTTATCATATCCTGAATATCATCGTACTTTGAACATGGAAGGAAAAAGCATTGTTCGCAGTGGGGAGAAACCGTACACGTGTTGTGTGTGTGGACGAGGATTCACTCGATCATCAGGCCTCACATGCCACAAATGCAGTCACACTGAGGAGAAACCGTGGAAATGTGCGGAATGTGGGAAAGAATTCACTTACCCATCCAGGCTGGAAATTCATCGACGCAGTCACACTGGGGAGAGACCATTCACCTGCTCCAAGTGTGGGAAGAGATTCACTCGGTCATCCGGCCTGCAGGCACACCAGCAGTTTCACACTGGGGAGAGACCATTCACCTGCTCCTGGTGTGGGAAGGGATTCATTCAGTCATCCGACCTGCGGAAACACCAGCGAATTCACACTGGGGAGAGACCATTCACCTGCTCTGAGTGTGGGAAGGGATTCACTCTGTCATCGGCCCTGCAGAAGCACCAGCGAGTTCACACTGATCAGAAACCTTTTCAATGTCCTGACTGTGGGAAGAGCTATAAAAGTTCTGGGGCACTGATGCTCCATCAACGTGTTCACACTGACGAGAAACCGTTCAGGTGCTCTCACTGCGGGACTGGGTTCAGACGATCATCTCACCTCACTGTACATCAGCGAAGTCACACTGGGGAGAGGCCATTCATCTGCTCCCAGTGTGGGAAGGAATTCACTCAGTCATCCAACCTGATGAAACACAAGCGAGTTCACACTGGGGAGATGCCGTTCATCTGCTCCCAGTGTGGGAAGGAATTCACTCAGTCATGCAACCTGCTGACACACCAGCGAGTTCACACTGGGGAGAGGCCATTCATCTGCTCCCAGTGTGGGAAGAGATTCACTGAGTCAGCCATCCTGCAGAATCACCAGCGAATTCACACTGGGAAAAAACCATTTGCCTGCTCCTGGTGTGGGAAGGAATTCACTCAGTCATCCATCCGGCAGAGGCACCAGCGAGTTCACACTGGAGAGTGACCGTTCACCTGCTCCAATTGTGGGAAGGGATTTACCGCTTCATCCCACCTGCTGACACACCAACGAGGCCAGATTAACGGCTTTCAAAAATCATCTTGACAAACACATGGATACGATGGATACAGAGGGATATTGCAGAAGGGTTTTGGCCAAGGTTGGTATCATGACCGGTACAAACTTGGAGGGCCGAAGGGCCTGTTCCTGTGCTGTATTGTTCTTTGATCTCTGTGCAGTGATTGAATTTTGCTGTTCCTCACATTCAGGACTGAACCATGTTCATTTGGGTCTCTTTCTGCTGATAACAAACTCCAGGTGCTAATATTCTGGCTAAAAGTCAAATAAATTAGATTTGTATTAAATACGCAGTGTGTTGAAGCTTTTTAATATCTCTGACACAAGTTAGTTCCTTTTGAAGTACTCTCGCTCTCCCGTCTCTTCCATCCTCATCACCAACAAGACGTGTGAGGAGCTTGTGGAGCTTCTTTGTGACTGAGATTGAGTAAATCCGATCAGCCGCCTCTGCTGCTTCCCTCCCTTCCACGAGCCCACCGGACCAAACTGTCTCTAAATTTCATCCTTTCCCGAGCCCTGAACCCACATCTTTCTCTAGTTTCTCTCCCATCTCCCCTCATGCCCTCTCTGAGCTCATCTTGTCCATGAGACCCAGCTCCTGCTCCATCTACCCTCTTCCCACTGAGCTACTGATCAGCCAACTACCCTGTGTCCATGGAAATTGTCAACATTTCTCTCCAGGTACTGTCCCTCTGTCCTTCAAATCTGCCATCATCACCCCCTCCTCAATAAAACAAACCCTTAACCCTGCCATCCTGACAAATTACTGCCCCATCTTCAACCTCCCTCTCCTCTCCAAACTCTTTAAACATGTTATCACCTCCCAAATCCTTGCCCATCTTTTCCAGAACTCCCATGTTTGAATCCCTCCAATCAGGTCTCTGCCCTGTTGAAATACAAGAGACAAACAGAATCTTACCCGGAGAGAAAGACAGACAATCCGGGAGCTTGGATCCAACACGGATATGTTCATAAGACCAGAAGCAAGGGTAGCAGCACAGTCATTATCGAGAGACAACAATACCTGCTGGAGACAGACAGCTAAACAACATGAAACACAGTGCTAAGATCCCTTGACTCATATACCTGAGACAGGAAGGAGAATTGGAGATGGACTGGAAGAACTGAAAGACTCCAGACACATTAACCAAAAACAGATGGAATATCTGAGGGGACAGCAGGCCGAATCAAGGAAGTTCTACCTGCTCCTTAATATACCAAACACATAAAGATTATTATTATTGTCACAAATAGGCTGACATTAACTCTGCAATGAAGTTACTGTGAAAAGCCCCTAGTCGCTACACTCTGGTGCATGTTCAGGTACACAGGGAGAATTCAGACTGTCCAATTCACCTAACAAGTACGTCTTTGCGGACTTGTGGGAGGAAACCCACGCAGACACGGGGAGAATCCGAACAGACAGTGACCCAAGTGGGATTTGAACACGGGACCTGGCGTGGTGAAGCAACAGTGCTAACCACTGTGCTCCCATCAGGGAAATACTACAAGACAGACCCATTGGATCCGACTGAGAGAAAAAATTATACAGAATCATAGAATTTACAGTGGAGAAGGAGGCCATTCGGCCCATCGATCCTGCACTGGCCCTTGGAAAGAGCACCCAACTTAAACCCAATCACCGTAACCCAGTAACTCCACCTAACTTTTTTTGGGACACTAAGGGGCAATTTAGCATGGCCAATCCACCTAACCTGCACATCTTTGGACAGCGAGTGCAAACTGGGACAGCTGGAGGGAACCCACACAGACACCACGGGGAGAATGTGCAAACTCCACACAGTCACCCAAGGCCAGAATAGCTGAAGCATCAACACACTGTTCCTGGTAGTCGATGGTACAGTGGTTCAATAAATATAATCAGTGGATTAAAAGGGTGTGTAATATAGAATAAAAGCAGAAAATGCTAAATTAACTCAACAGGTCTGGCAGCATCGAAGAATCCCTACAGTGCAGAAGGAGGCTATTTGGCCATCGAGTTTCCACCAACACTACAAAAGAGCACCCCACCCAGGTGCATTTCCCCCGCCCTCTCCCTGTAACCCCACTTCTCCTTTGGACACTAAGGGGCAATTTAGCACAGCCAATCCACCAAGATCCCACAAACAGAAATGTGACTGTGACCAGAGAATCTGTTCAGTGGTGTTTTTTGAGGGATGAATATTAAGCAGTAAACCAGGGAGAACTCCCCTGCTCTTTGGAATAACATCATGGGAACTTTTACACCCAACTGAGGGCAGATGGGGCCAGAGTTGAAGATCTGATCTGGAAGATGGGACCTCTGACAGTGCAGTGCTCCCTCAGGACTGCATCAGAATATCAACCTGGATTTGATGCTCATGTTTAGAATCATAGAATCATAGAAGTTTACAGCATGGAAACAGGCCCTTCGGCCCAACCAGTCCATGCCGCCCAGTTTTTACCATTTAAGCTAGTCCCAGTTGCCCGCACTTGGCCCATAACCCTCTATACCCATCTTACCCCATGTAACTATCTAAATGCTTTTTAAAAGACACAATTGTACCCGCCTCTACTACTACCTCTGGCAGCACATTCCAGACACTCACTACCCTCTGAGTGAAGAAATTGCCCCTCTGGGCCCTTCTGAATCTCTCCCCTCTCACCTTAAACCTATGCACTCTAGTTTTAGACTCCCCTACATTTGGGAAAAGATGTTGACTATCTACTTTATCTATGCCCCTCATTATTTTATAGACCTCTATAAGATCACCCCTAAGCCTCCTACGCTCCAGGGAAAAAAGTCCCAGTCTATCCAGCCTCTCCTTATAACTCAAACCATCAAGTCCCGGTAACATCCTAGTAAATCTTTTCTGCACTCTTTCTAGTTTAATAATATCCTTTCTATAATAGGGTGACCAGAACTGCACACAGTATTCCAAGTGTGGCCGTACCAATGTCTTGTACAACTTCAACAAGACGTCCCAACTCCTGTATTCAATGTTCTGACCAATGAAACCAAGCATGCCGAATGCCTTCTTCACCACCCTGTCCACCTGCGACTCCACCTTCAAGGAGCTATGAACCTGTACTCCTAGATCTCTTTGTTCTATAACTCTCCCCAACGCCATACCATTAACTGAGTATGTCCTGGCCTGATTCGATCTGCCAAAATACATCACCTCACATTTATCTAAATTAAACTCCATCTGCCATTCGTCGGCCCACTGGCCTAATTGATCAAGATCCCGTTGCAATCCTAGATAACCTTCTTCACTATCCACTGTGCCACCAATCTTGGTGTCATCTGCAAACTTACTAACCATGCCTCCCAAATTCTCATCCAAATCATTAATATAAATCACAAATAACAGTGGACCCAGCACCGATCCCTGAGGCACACCACTGGTCACAGGCCTCCAGTTTGAAAAACAACCCTCTACAACCACCCTCTGTCTTCTGTCGTCCAGCCAATTTTGAATCCAATTGGCAACCTCACCCTAGATCCCGTGAGCTTTAACCTTCTGCAACAACCTACCATGCGGTACCTTGTCAAAGGCTTTGCTAAAGCCCATGTAGACAACGTCTACTGCACTGCCCTCATCTACCTTCTTGGTCACCCCCTCAAAAAACTCAATCAAATTTGTGAGACATGATTTTCCACGCACAAAGCCACGCTGACTGCCCCGAATCAGACCTTGCCTCTCTAAATGCTTGTAGATCCTGTCTCTCAGAATACCTTCTAGCAACTTACCTACTACAGACGTTAGGCTCACCGGTCTGTAGTTCCCAGGCTTTTCCCTGCTGCCCTTCTTAAACAAGGGCACAACATTCGCTACTCTCCAATCTTCAGGCACCTCACCTGTGGCTGCCGATGATTCAAATATCTCTGTTAGGGGACCCGCAATTTCCTCCCTAGCCTCCCACAACATCCTGGGATACATTTCATCAGGTCCCGGGGATCTATCTACCTTGATGCACTTTCTGGAGGTGGATTTGAACCCACAACCTGCTGACTTTAGAGATAAGAATGTAACCACTGATCCACACTAACACCTGTAAATTAAAATGGGAAGAATGTCATTTGAAATATGAAGGTCTGATGATCAACCCAAAGGAATATGAGAAAATGCAATGCTTAAAAATGATATAGAGAAGTTAAAGCAGAAGTTTCTCAAAGGGTTAACAGCAGCAAAAGGTTTCAGACTGCAGACAGTTATTATCACACAGGCTTTGAGATGACACCTCACAACAACTCGTGCTGTAACCCAATACCTTTCTTAAAGTTGGAGACATTCTAGCAAAGTTAAGTTTTAAGTTACATAAAGGGAACAGGTCCCTTTGATAGAAGGTAATTATTTTAGCAAGCAATTGATTGGAATTGCCAGAGTCTTAAATTTGAATTACTTGAAATAATGTTTATTTGTGAAAGATAGAAACTTAATGACACCAGTTAAAAGTGGAAATCTGGAGATGACAGTTGCCTTTGCTATGGTACAATTTCTTCCCAAAAAGCAACCAACACTTTTGTAAAATAGTAAAATAGAAAGAATGTCATTTGAAACATTTGAAAGGAATATGACAAAGTGCAATGCTTAAAAATGATAAGGGGTTAAAAAACTGAAATACAACAAAATAATTAGCAGGAAGCTTCCCTGCCAGTGTTCTGACAAGCTAAGGTCAGATGTATCACTCTTTAAGTAAAAGTCTGACAAGCTAAGGTCATGTTAACACCACATTAAAAAGAGGTGTACTTACGCTTCAGCAGAATTAAACATGTGTTAAGAAATGGACAAAATATATAAATCAATAAGCAGAAGATATTACTTCAGGAGAAGGCCATGTAAACAGTAAGGCTGCTAGAAGGGTAATAAATACCCTGAATCGCTAATTGCCAGCATGAGCTTTTACAGCTACTTTGGTGCATGGGGACTGCAGTACTGAGGAGCCGAACAGAGAATCAAAACTACTGAGAACACCCACAGATAAGAAGAGAGATTGTCAAGGGGGTCACGAAGGTCTGATCAACTCGAACGGCACTCCAGAAGCAAGATCTTTTACTTCTTTGTAGATATAGGTTATACCAGGAATAACTTGAAATATTAGTTTGACCCTGAATAGCACCTAAAAGTCTGCCTTAAGGAGTGAAACTCCTTGTACACCACTTAAAGAACCTTTTTGACTCTTTGTGGTTTAGGGGGAGATTTCAAAGAAAAGTGGGGATAGAAATACACACCTCATCATTACTCTGCATTATTTCAGTTCTCAGACCTTCCGCTACTCTAACGGACAAGTGTCCGGGAGTCACAGATTATCCAAAAAGGGGGTTGAAATCATAGGTGAATATAAAGCAGTTGATTAAGAAGCAGCAGTTTAGATATAATGCATCAGCTAAATAGACAGAAAAGGCATATGACCCTGGATCAGGTGGGAACAATTTACTGGACCCACATCAGGGGGATGGTGATCTCTGTGGCTGGAGGTGACAGTCTCCTTGAATTGTTTCCCCCCCCTTATCTGCGTGAGTTTCCTCCAACAGAGTGCTCTGGTTTCTGTCCATAGTCCAATGATGTGCAGGTTAGGTGGATTGGCTATGCTAAATTGCCCCTTAGGGCGGGGTTGCAGGAATAGTGCAGGGGATTGGGCCTAGTTAAGTTGGTCTTTCAAAGGGTTGTTGGTGAAGTGCTGGGCCGAATGGCCTCCTACAATTTTATGAATCTCTGAGCGGCACTTTTCAAATCACTGGATGGGATTCTCAGTGAACCAACATCATTTGCTCAGAGAGAGGAAGTTTGTGTTGCAGCTGATTAGAAGCAGCACAGATATTCTGCAGACACACAACCACATTCTCATACACAGAACCACAGACACACACACTAATACAGGAATACTTCCTGTCACATAGGTAGACAGTACCATCAACCTGACTAATATGCGGGTTGACCTCCGGTTGCGGCTATGCGGAGCTAAGTCGCACGTTCGGCAGCTCCCGCCAGAAACGGACTTTTGGGCTCTTTTGAGGGGCCCCAGCGGCATTTGTTCGACGGTTCCCAGTGTGGGAAGGTGACAGTACGATTTCCCCGGCACTGTATGGATTGGACCAGGAGTGGAACGGTGAAAAAAGTAATTTTGGTGCAGCGAAAAGTGCAAGGGAGGAAAGCCAAGATGGCGGCGGGTGGAGACCAGGCAGCGTGGGTGCAGTGGGCGCAAGAGCAGCAGGTGTTTCTCAAGCGCTGCTTCACGGAATTTGAAGCAGAGCTGCTTTAGCCGATGAAGGCTTCGATCGACAAGCTGATTGAGACCCAGAAGGCCCAAGGGGCGGCAATCCGGGAGGTGAGGCAGAAGGCCTCAGAGAATGAGGACGAGATATTGGGCCTGGCGGTGAATGTGGAGGGAAGAAATGGCAGGAGAAGTTCGAGGACATGGAGAATCGGTCAAGGGCAGGAACACAACATTAGTGGAATTTTAAAAACTCTTGAGGTTTTTGTCCCTGGTTTAGCTGCTATGTGACACTGTGCTGAATGTCCAGCAATAGACCCCGTCCTCCACACTGAGCGCGTTTATATTGAGATAACCATTTTATTTAGACTTGTTGGCAGCCGCCAGATATCGTCCTGAGATCTCTTTCTTCATCGCCAATATGTTAATGATGATCAATTTCGGCGGCTGTGCTGCCAGAGCATGTGGTACATAGTCGGGTCTGTATATTCGCAATCGAAGCGCACTGAACCCCCTTCTGATGCGGATATTGTCACCGGTGACTGAGGTACTGGATCTGCGCAAAGTCCGCCAATCATGCCATTGGACACCGCCCCTCAGTTTCCCAATAAATGAAGCCTGCCCATGATCTGCATTTACTTTTCTCATGTTAGACTATAAGTGTTCATATACTTTAAAACTGCTGTGACTTCTGTGAAATTCCAAAGCAGGAACCATGCTCTCCCGATGTTCTTCACTTATCCTCTTGGTCTTGTTACCCAGTGAGTCTGTATTTTAATAGTCAGTGTCTGTCGCCAGGGTTTTCTTACAGACATTTAACAGATTCTGTAATGTGTTGCAGGAACCAATGGCAGATATGCAGTGACCCAGAATCCCCCTGAATTAACCGTTCTGGAAGAACAGACCGTCACATTGGACTGCAGTTACTCGGCAGCTGGTTCTCGAAATCTGCTCTGGCACATGCAGTCTCCCGCAGAAGCACTCAGTTATTTATTCATTATATATAGCACGGGAGATACGTCTGAAGATTTACCAGAAAGATTTTCTGCTGTTTGGCACGACGGAAACAAAACGGTCACTTTAACTACCGCCAGTGCTCGTCTATCCGACAGCGCGGTGTATTTCTGTGCCATGGAGCTCACACTGCTGCAGGTCGAGGGGGTCTCGTACAAAAAACCCACACTGAGAGATCCAGTTACTGATCAGCAGAGGGCGCGCTCGCACTGATAGACAGAAACGAGTCGACAGCCTGTGGGGGTCTCAGAGCCATTAATAAAATAACAAAACACAACACTAAACAAAAACAATTGAGCAGGCACAGAATAATTATATTAATTACTTCTAACTAGGATCCATGCTGAAAATTAATTTCATAAATCAAAGTATGTTGTGTTCACTCACATTCAGCCTTTTTGTGAGCTTCCCTGTCTATCTGAATTAATGTGCAGTCCTTTCTCAATCTTCTCTCTCCGTTTCTGCGTCACTTTGACCACAGCCGGTGCACATTGTCTATTTGTTCAGAGTATATTGTTAGTTTAGACACCGTTGGTAGAAAACGAATACATTATTGCCCTTAGTGTTGGGTGGGGGTACTGGGTTATGGGGATAGGGTGGCGGTGTTGACCTTGGGTAGGGTGCTCTTTCCAAGAGCCGGTGCAGACTCGATGGGCCGAATGGTCTCCTTCTGCACTGTAAGTTCTCTGTTCTATTTCACAGGCTACAATGAGGAGCGCGGGATTACTGCGCCAATCACAACGCCGATTCTCCGAGCACAGTCGAGCAGTGCTCCCACTCGGTGTAGGTTTCTGTACGAGCTCTCCATCTACTTCTAACACTGTGCCTCACGGCGCAGAGATAGGTGGCAGTGTCTGTAACTCGGGCTTCTCTCACAGTCAGGACACTGTGTTTGTTTTCTCCCCCGATTGAGGCAGTGATCCTCGCGGGTTGATCGGTTTCTCTTGTGGCCAGCACAAGATGCTGGGGTGGCTGATTTGGCTGCTGCCTGTACCAACGCACCATGTTCGTCACAACGGCGCTGGTGCAGTTCATGGACACGATTCCCGCTTCATTAACACCCATCCGCCGAGGGAGCTGCAGCAGCTCATCTTCTGCAGTCACAGCGGTGCAGATCAGAGTGAAAAACAGCAAAGAGACTCTGTAAACTCGGACCATTATCAAATCACCTGAAATGTCGGCGGAAGCAATTCTCCTGTGTGTTCAGATTGGCACCAGGAAACGTAAATTAAGTTAATATGAACGAAAAATGAGCCAAAGACCCAGTTCAGATGCAACTCAGAGGCTTCCTCCAGTCGAAATGAAGAAAAAGAAACCGTATCTTGGGCTTTACCCGCTTGAGGTTTTAAACGAGCAGCGGCTCACACTGCCACTGCGTTCACACAGGGCCGCCCACATTCAGAATTTCGAACCGATTCGCACTGCCCTCTGGCGGTGAGTGCTCCTGCAACTATTCACGCGAACTCCACAGCTACAGTTCAATTGATAGCTGCAATTACAGAGCTAACTCATGCCTCTGGGTAGGGCTGGGGGCGGGGGTGGCGATGCGCTGCCGGGGTTTACTAAGTTATGAGGGATTTAGATAGTTCGTAATTCATAAGATATCGGAACAGAATTAGGCCATTTGGCCCATCGAGTCTGCTCCGTCATTCGATGATGGCTGATATGTTCCTCATCCCCATAACCCCTGATCTGCACATTAATCAAGAAATCCCCACGTTGATCATGAACACCATATTTGTGCCTGGCATGCTGTTACCTCCTGGGCTACAGACCAAGAGCTGGATGGTGAAAACAGGCTGAGTAGTTTTTTTCTCAGAACATAAGAATGAGGAGTAGGCAATTTAGCCTCTCGAGCCGACGCCACCGCTTAATACGACCATGGCTGATCTCATCTTGTTGCATAAGATGAAGATGCATGGCATTAAGGGGAAAGTAGTAGCATGGATAGAGGATTGGTTAATTAATAGAAAGCTAAGAGTGGGGATTAATGGGCGTTTCTCTGGTTGGCAATCAGTAGCTAGTGGTGTCCCTCAGGGATCAGTGTTGGGCCCACAACTGGTCACAATTTACATAGATGATTTGGAGTTGGGGACCAAGGGCAATGTGTCCAAGTTTGCAGACGACACTAAGATAAGTGGTAAAGCAAAAAGTGCAGAGGATACTGGAAGTCTGCAGAGGGATTTGGATAGGCTAAGTGAATGGGCTAGGGTCTGGCAGATGGAATACAATGTTGACAAATGTGAGGTTATCCATTTTGGTAGGAATAACAGCAAAAGGGATTATCATTTAAATGATAAAATATTAAAACATGCTGCTGTGCAGAGAGACCTGGGTGTGCTAGTGCATGAGTCGCAAAAAGTTGGTTTACAGGTGCAACAGGTGATTAAGAAGGCAAATGGAATTTTGTCCTTCATTGCGAGAGGGTTGGAGTTTAAGACTAGGGAGGTTCTGTTGCAATTGTGTACGGTGTTAGTGAGGCCACACCTGGGGTATTGTGTTCAGTTTTGGTCTCCTTACTTCAGAAAGGACAGTACGAAGTCTTACAACACCAGGTTAAAGTCCAACAGATGTGTTTCGATGTCACTAGCTTTCGGAGCGCTGCTCCTTCCTCAGGTGAATGAAGAGGTATGTTCCAGAACTACATATATAGACAAATTCAAAGATGCCAAACAATGCTTGCAATGCGACCATTAGCAGGTGATTAAATCTTTACAGATCCAGAGATGGGGTAACCCCAGGTTAAAGAGGTGTGAATTGTATCAAGCCAGGACAGTTGGTAGGATTTCGCAGGCCAGATGGTGGGGGATGAATGTAAGGTGACATGAATCCCAGGTCCCGGTTGAGACCACACTCATGTGTGCGGAACTTGGGTATAAGTTTCTGCTCGGCGATTCTGCGTTGTCGCGCGTCCTGAAGGCCGCCTTGGAGAACGCTTACCCGGAGATCAGAGGCTGAATGCCCTTGACTGCTGAACTGTTCCCCGACTGGAAGGGAACGTTCTTGCCTGGTGATTGTTGTGCGATGTCCATTCATTCGTTGTCGCAGCGTCTGCATGGTCTCGCCAATGTACCACGCTTCGGGACATCCTTTCCTGCAGCGTATGAGGTAGACATTGTTGGCCGAGTCGCACGAGTATGTACCGCGTACCTGGTGGGTGGTGTTCTCATGTGTAGTAGTGGTATCCATGTCGATGATCTGGCATGTCTTGCAGAGATTGCCATGGCAGGGTTGTGTGGTGTCGTGGTCACTGTTCTGAAGACAGGGTAGTTTGCTGCAAACAATGGTTTGTTTGAGGTTGCGCGGTTGTTTGAAGGCAAGTAGTGGGGGTGTGGGGATGACCTTGGCAAAATGTTCATCGTCATCAATGACGTGTTGAAGGCTGTGAAGAAGATGACGTAGTTTGTCCGCTCCGGGGAAGTACTGGACGACGAAGGGTATTCTGTCGGTTGTGTCCCATGTTTGTCTTCTGAGGAGGTCAGTGCGGTTTTTCGCTGTGGCGCGTTGGAACTGGCGATCGATGAGTCGAGTGCCATATCCCGTTCGTACGAGGGCATCTTTCAACGTCTGTAGATGTCTGTTGCGCTCCTCCTCGTCTGAGCAGATCGTGTGTATACGGAGAGCTTGTCCATAGGGGATGGCTTCTTTAATGTGTTTAGGGTGGAAGCTGGAGAAGTGGAGCATCGTGAGGTTATCCGTGGGTTTGCGGTCCCATTCCAAGCATTGTTTGGCATCTTTGAATTTGTCTATATATGTAGTTCTGGAACATACCTCTTCATTCACCTGAGGAAGGAGCAGCGCTCCGAAAGCTAGTGACATCAAGACAAACCTGTTGGACTTTAACCTGGTGTTGTAAGACTTCATACTGTGCTCACCCCAGTCCAACGCCGGCATCTCCACATCTTGAGAAAGGACGTACTGGCACTGGAGGGTGTGCAGAGGAGATTCACGAGGTTAATCCCAGAGCTGAAGGGGTTGGATTACGAGGAGAGGTTGAGTAGATTGGGACTGTACTCGTTGGAATTTAGAAGGATGAGGGGGGATCTTATAGAAACATATAAGATTATGAAGGGAATAGATAGGATAGATGCGGGCAGGTTATTTCCACTGGTCAGGGAAAGCAGAACTAGGGGGCATAGCCTCAAAATAAGGGGAAGTAGATTTAGGACTGAGTTTAGGAGGAACTTCTTCACCCAAAGGGTTGTGAATCTATGAAATTCCTTACCCAGTGAAGCAGTAGAGGCTCCTTCATTAAATGTTTTTAAGATAAAGAACGATAGTTTTTTGAGGAATAAAGGGATTAAGGGTTATGGTGTTCGGGCCGGAAAGTGGAGCTGAGTCCCCAAAAGATCAGCCATGATCTCATTGAATGGTGGAGCAGGCTCGAGGGGCCACATGGCCTACTCCTGCTCCTAGTTCTCATGTTCTTATGTTCTCCGGAACCCTTCAACTCTTCTGTCCAACCCCTCCTTAAATTTACTCACTGTCCCAGCTTCCACCGCATTCTGGTGTAGTGAATTCTACAGGTTCACAATCCTTTGGGAGAAGTAGTTTGACCTCAACTTATTTTACTCCAAATCGAGAGTTGATTATAATCCTTAAAATTAATCATCGTAGATTTCCTCACCAGATAGACCGCACTCATTGATTGAGTGACTGTTTGTTCAATCGGATAATGTATGCTCTGACTGTTAGCATATTCGTGCAGACAAACGAGCAGAAGGAAATTGCAAAGACCCCGGAGCCTCCCCCCCCCCCCCCCCCCCATTTTCTGCTCTCGTTCTGACACGTCATGCATACCGTTTGCTATTTGGTAGATTGATGTAGCAATTGTAAAGAGGAGGAGGTTTTTGTACAGTGACTGGCGCCTTTTCTTCCACTGTGGGCTTTAGCACACAGTAATAAACAGCGGTGTCTGCGCTCCCTGTGTGTCCAATAACCAATTTGCCCTGTTTATCTGCAGTGGAAAGGTCCAATTCGAATCGGCCCTCTCTCTCTTTTCCAGCCGATATTCGCCTTATTATCCACTCCAGACCCTGACCAGACGTTTGTCTGTACCAATACATTTCGGATATGCTGGACATGTCATAGCTGCAGTTTATCTGCACCGAATCTCCGCTCTGGACTGTTCTCGCAGTGGGAGTTTGGAAAACTTGGTCCGAGCGACATCGACCTGTAAAAACGTTCAGACAATGAGACACTGGACCATCACCGATATAAATAAACATTCTGTGCAGTGATGGAGTAAATTTCCTACACCTACAAGTTAGTAGTACCAGAATGAAAGGCAGCAGCTTCGTTTGCACCGTGTAGCACATTGTTCAATAAAAATGGCAATAAGAAAACGGAGCACAGCTCAGATCAGAGGAGCACGAAGTCAATCAGCGTCTTCAATATCCGGCTAATGGAAGAGGCACCGGATAAATGTTCAGACACGTTTTTCCCTGCGACTTGATTGGCTAGAATCAGACTGCCGGTATATGGAGGTGTTTTTTTGCAGAGCTGCTCACTTCTCCTTTGGCTTACACGTGAACAAGTTAATTATCTGTGCACCAGAACATTGTGTGATTGCTGTGAATTTAATCGATAGAGGTGGTACGATAAACGCATGATCAATAACATGTTGGAAATATTTATATGGTTTATTTTCGCAAATATCATTAATTGCTCTTGTTGTTCCCACAGGTGCAGTCTTCTCCAAACTCTGATGTCACTTCCCATTTCAGTTCTATTTCTGTAATTTGGAGGGCAGCGGTTCCAGGAGGCAGCTCATCGCCAGTTTCTAAAGCGATGGGATATCAATGATGCGGCCAGCGAAGCCTACATCCTTGAATGAACAAACAAGCAGATTCTGTTCAAGTCCTTCAGATACCACTGCTTGTCTATTACTCCTCTTTTCTATCCTCAAGACAGTTAAAGTGATCAGAACTAAACTCTGCTCCTCAGAATCTCTGACATTTGTACCACAATAACATTGGCTAGTCGGCGTCACAGCCTCCTCGTCATAGACTGTCACCCTTGAGAGATATTGTCCCCTTGTATTAGGACACACTGACCATAGGGTTTTCCTAAGGAACTTGAGATCTAAGTTTATATTTTAGTGACATTTGGGCCGTGTGCGTATTAGCAAAATGGAAGGTAAACACAAGAACAGATCAGAAACACGAGCAAAAGAAACCATTGTATTTAATTAATAATCTTTATTGTCACAAGTAGGCTTACATTAACACTGCAATGAAGTTACTGTGAAAAGGCCCCAGTCGCCACACTCCGGCGCCTGTTCGGGTACACGGAGGGAGAATTCAGAATGTCCAATTCACCTAACAGCACGTCTTTCGGGACTTGTGGGAGGAAACCGGAGCGCCCGGAGGAAACCCGCAGCCACGGGAACAATGTGCAGACTCCGCACAGACAGTGACCCAAGAGGGAATCGTATCTGTGGCCCTGGTGCTGTGAACGTACAGTGCTAACCACTGTGCTACTTTGACCCCCCCCCCCCCCCCCCCGCGATCCTACACCCTCGGCCAATAGGATGATCGCTATTCGGATTGTGACCTTAACTCCACTTTCCTGACGACCCCCATGAACATTCACTCGCCTGAAGTTCAAACAAATCATTGGAAATCAGAGTCAAAAGTAGGTAGAGGCTGGCGGAATGTTGAAAGTGAGGATAGTGCCTCGTATCCTCTTTGAGCAGGGGGAAAGGCCAACCCGCGAATCAACTTCTCGCATGATCCTTCGGAATGTTCCGACAGGTTGGAAAATATTTTCACAAATGCAAAGAAACCGAGTGGATCAGATTGCAGAACAATTTCTCTACAGGCTTTATTCGTTAACGCCTGTGTACGGTGCAGTTAAATGTACATCGACAGACACCACCGGATATCAACAACGGCGTATCCATCTGTGTTTGTGTTGGTGTATGTGTGCTGTATATCTGCTTGCGTGTGTGTGCGTTGTGTGTGTATTTTTCTTGTGTATATGTGTGCTCGCGTGTGTGCGCATCCGGGTGCAATATGTATTCATCAGTTTACATCGGCACTTATGTCTGGGCAGTTACGTGCCTGTGTGTGCGTTTGTGTGTCTCTGTTAGCGAGTATGTGGTCGAGTATGCATATCATTGAGTGCAGATGCAAGTGGCTGTATTGTGTGTCTCTGCATGTACCTGTGTGGGGTTCTCGCGATCAGCTTTCCCCACTACTATACGAGCGGCTTGTACTGGGCACAGGATGGCGCTACTTCATCACTTGTTAAATACTTTTCACGCCAAACACAGTCGAGTGTCCGTGCATAACTTTCAAATCTATAATCAGTTCGTGTATCTTTTACCCATTCGTTTTATATTTCCCGCATTATTTCAGTTCAACTATTTGACGGATCACTTCAATTCCATGCAGCGTCAATTTTCAACTGAATGAAAGGACAAATGCAGCAATATGTGAGAGAGACATGGAGAAGTGATACCGAGGAAAGAGGATGAATCACCAAGAGGCCTGGAGCGAAAGTAAGTCAGTAACATATCGTTGGACCGAAAGGGGAAACCGGAGGCTCCGGAGGAAACCCACGCTGACAGTGTGCAAACTCCACAGCAGCAGTCACCCCAGACTGGAATTGTAGCCGGATCCCTGGCGCTGTGAGGCAGCAGTGTAAACCACTGCGTGTCGGTGTGTGATTTCTTTGTGCGTCCAAGGTGGTTGTATCTGTGTGTTTCCGTGTTTGTCTGTGTACTTGTGATTTGTTCTTATGGATATGTGTCGGTCTGTGTTTGTGGGTGTACATGTCTTATTTTGCGCTTGTCTGTGCGTGTATTTTGTGTGTATCTATGTTTTCGCATGTTTGTCTGACTGTATCTTTGTGTGCGTGCGTGCCTGTGTGGATCAGTGTGTGCGTTTGTCAGTATTTAATTGTGTGTCTTTGTTTTGTGTGTGTGCGTCCGCGTTTTTGTGTGTGTGCCTGTGTGTCAGTGTTATGACTATGTGAGTGTGCCTGTGAGTGTTGGTCTGTCTTTGTGTTTCTGCGTGTCTGCATTTTGTCTGTGTGTGTTAATGTGTGTGTGCCAGTACGTGTGGGTGTATATATGTGTATCTACCTGTGTTTGTACTTGCCTTGGTGTGGTTTTGTTTGTATTTGTGTATGTTGGCATGTCTCTTTATCTCTGTGTCTTAGTATGTGAGTGTGTTTTTGTCTGTCTGTACCCTATAATGTCTGTAGGTGCGTGTGTATGTCTTTGTGCATGTGTGTGTATGAGTGAGTGTGCCGGTGTTTGTGTGTCTATGTGTGTTTGTGTATGTGTGTATATGTGTATGTCCGTGTGTCCATCTGGGTGTCTATATTTATGTACATGTCTATGTGTCTATGTGCGTCTGTCTGTGCCTTCTAGATGCGTCTGTGCCTGTTTTTCTGTGTTTGTGTGTGGTTTTATGTGTCTGTGTAGTCTCTGTGCCCGCGTGTCTATTTTTGCGTGTGCATATATGTGAATGGCTATTTGTCTGTGTGCGCGGGTGTATGTGTCCCTGTGTATGTTTGTTTTTTCCTGTGTGTTGCTTTATTTGTGTGCTTGTTTGTGTGTATCTGTATGCGTGTGTTTGTTTGCCTGTGCTTCTGTTTGTTGCGTGTTTATTTCTGCATGTTTATGTGTCTGTAGGTGACCGTGTATCTGCGCTTGTTTGTCTGTCTTTCTGTGTCTGTGTGTGTGTCTGTTTTTGTGTCAAGTACGGGTGTCTCAGTGTGTGAGAAAGTGTGTGCGTGCCTGTCCAGAATAATAACCTTTTTTTATTGTCACAAGTATGAAGTTACTGTGAAAAGCCCCTAGTCGCCAAATGCCGACAGCTGTTCTATGTGTGTATCCATGTGTTTGTGTGTGAAAGTGTGTGTGAGTGTGCCTGTATTTTTCCATGTATGTGTGTGTCTGAGTGTGCGCATTTCAGCGTCTGCAGCTGACTGTGCAGCAAGAGAAGCGGCGAGAAGCGCGATATCCTCAGGCGGACTTCGGGGGGAACAGGTGAGAGTGGCTGGGTTAATTACAAATTAGTGACACTGATTGGTTGACAGTGCGTGTCTGGTTTTTTTTTTAATCAGCCAATCCCCGCCGTGAGCAGCGCCCTCAGTGTCTGAATAAGGGCAGTAATCCGTTGTCTGTTTGTACTTTTAAACATGAGAATGAAAGGTTCCGCAGTTTGAACCATTCTGTTCTGCCAATCGGACTGCACAGCACACACCATGTGCTGCGTATATCCTTTGCTGATAATCATGGTTCTGTTACCCGGTGAGTCGACTGTTCAATACGCCTGTGTGCATTGATCAGGTTTACTCCCAAATGTTTAACACAGTCTGTTCTTTATTTCAGGAACAGAGGGAAAGGATACAGTTTCCCAGGATCCGCCTGATGTGACGGTTCAGGAGGGCGACACAATAATATTGAACTGCAATTACTCCACAACCGATACCTATCCCTACCGCTGCTAGTACATCCAGTACCCCGGGGAATCTCCGAGATATTTGCTGAACAAGTACGGCAAGACAGGGGGAGATAAGTCGCCACATTTCCTCGATCGGTTTTCTGTTCATTTGGACCTGGAAGAGAAAACAGTTCCTTTAAGTATCACCGGGGTCCGTGTCTCTGACTCTGCTGTGTATCACTGTGCTCTGAGACACACACTGTTACAGAGCCACAGTCAGTCCACAGAAAAACCGGCAAGGCACTCTCACATCCCCACATTGACTGTGAACTGATATCATGTGAGGAATCACAATGTGTGGATCAGCTTTGCTAAATATCTGTTTGTGTTAATTCAATCCAGCATCTTTCTGCTTGCTGCCGCCGCTCAGCAGATTATTTTGAGGGAATCTCGGGCGCTGACAAAATAAATACATTAAATGTCACTCCGCTATCCCACCTCAAAGACTGATCCTGTTCAGTGACCAACATTGCCTTCACTGAAGTCATCGTTCCTGTTGTAAGGAGAACAATTTCACCCCCACCTCCCTCTACATTATTATCATTAATCAGAAAACAAAGAGCTTTGCTGTGAATTGCTGGATTGTGACACAAGGGACGTTGATAGGATGTCATCAGCTGTTTGTGTCACAGAATCCCCACAATGCAGAAAGAGGCCATTCGGCCTATCGAGTCTGCAGGGATACTAAGAAAGACCACCTTACCTAGGCCCAATCGCCCGCCCTGTAACCTCACCTAACCTGCACATCAATGGGAGGAAACCGGAGCACCGGAAGGAAGCCCACACAGAATGAGGCCGGGTCCCTGGCGCTGTGAGGCTGCAGTGTTACCCACTGTGCCACAGTATTATTTTTGTTAGAGTATATGAAATATATGAAAAATATAATTGTTCTGTATTTTCTATGATCGGGGAGCCGATAAATCACCTTGTGGGTGTTTAGCTCCCCTTCTATAACTTGAATAAATACGTTCTGAACTGAAACTATTTCCGTGTAGTCTGGTCAGAGGAACACTGTCGGTGTGAAGATTGATATTCACAACATACAATCCGTGACAAATATACAACAGCAGAGGGATACAGCAGAGATATTAATGTCAATTTCCGGCACTGATGCCACATTAAATATCTCACAGACTGGACATCTGCATGGGCGAACCGTGGGCTTTCTGCACAAACTGTTCCTCGATGTGAGGGAACACTTTTAGAATAATTTACCAAACACGCCCTCCTGTGGAAGTTCATCGTCTTCTACTCAATAGGACGGATCCCAGAATACCCAATTTCGAAGGGAACGATTTACACTCGGTGAGAATTTCAGGTTCAATTTCACTCTGTTTGCCCCGCCCAGCTCTGACGTCATGAATCTGAGAGCAAAGAAACTGCGAGTTGATTGGATGATTTGAAGATAATGGTTGATGGGCTATTCCCTGCTGTCTCTGTCAAGAACCGACCAATCCGCAAAGAGGCTGGATATGAGTCAATCTCTACCCAGTTCTTGAGTGAAAACTATTTCAGGTGGAAGAAGCCTCTTCAGACCCGCCATCATCTCTGTGTGAACATGTTCACTGTTACTTTGTCCTTTATCTTCACAGCTGCTGCTGTCTTAACTGGTAAGTTCGAATGTTATGTAACTCTGCGTTTCACATCTATCTCATACTTTATATTTAAGAGGTCAGTATAGACAACACAGAAATATCTACACCTTAATCCTAAGTGCAGAAACACCCATTCAGACCGATCTGAACTTAACGCTGAAAACTCTTCTGGAAATTCGCATTCTCCCCCCACTGCCCCTATTCTTACCCCGCTGGAAAGTGCTGAAAGTTGTTCAAAGGGCTTTTTGTTCTCAACAAAACCCCTCCTCCTTGAGTCACATTTTGTGGGGAAAGTCTTTCTGCTTAACACTTCTGATTTAATTCCCAGGTAAGTGTTGGGAGTGATCGGCTGATAATGGGGATAGCAGTGGAGCGACGTTGTTTAATTTAATATCGCTCTGGGCTCTTACAGATTATTGCCGAGGAGATTCGGTTTCACAGACACCAGCTGAAACCTCAGTACATGAAGGAGGTGACATTGAACTGTTCTGTAATTTCACATCTACAAGCAGCGACGTTCCTTACCTGTATTGGTACCGCCAGTATCCCAGCGGCTCCTTGGAGTACTTGTTGCAGAGGAACAGATACAGCGAGAAAACGGAGGGCATTCCTGGGGACCGCTTTTCAGCTAAGCTCGATGAATCTGTTCGGACCGTCCCGCTGAAAGTCTCTAAGGCACAACTGAGTGACTCCGCCGTGTATTACTGCGCACTGAGACCCACAGACACACAGAACCCGCTGAACCTGGACAAAAACTGTCAAAGCGTTAATGCACATAACAGCACTTCAACGATGTTGTAATCAGACAGGGTCGAAGATCTCCCACCAGCGTCCCACCTTGCCGTTATACCTCTTACATTTAAGAATAATAACAACCGCTTATTGTCACAAGCAGACTTAAATGAAGTTACTGTGAAAAGCCCATAGTCGCCACATTCCGGCGCCTGTTCGGGGAGGTCGGTACGGGGATTGAACCCGCGCTGCTAGCATTGCTCTGCATGACAAGCCAGCTATTTAGCCCATTGTGCTAAGTCTCTTATGTGGTCATCATAGAATTTACAGTCCAGAAGGAGGCCATTCGGCCCATCGAGTCTGCACCGGCTCTTTGAAAGAACACCCTACCCAAGCCCACACCCCCACCCTATCCCCATAACCCAGTAACCCCACCCAAAACTGAAGGCAATTTTGGACACTAAGGGCAATTTAGCATGGCAAACCACCTAACCTGCACTTCTTTGGATTGTGGGAGGAAACCGGAGCACCCGGAGGAAACCCACACACACGGGGAGAATGCGCAGACTCCGCACAGACAGTGACCCAAGCCGGAAATCGAACCTGGGACCCTGGGGCTGTGAAGCAATTGTGCTAACCACTATCCTACCGTGCTGCCCACCTGAATATAAATTATACTCATTCTTAATAGCAAAATATACCAGTACAGTTAGCAGTGTGCGTTTGTGTAGCGTCAATTTATAAAGAAATGCTGTTGGAGAATGTCCAAGCTTGTGCAACACTTACCAGGACATAAAACAATAATCAAATTAATTTAAGAATGAAATGTTCCAGCTGCTGCCTGTCGGTATTTCCCGTTCTGAGCTGCACAATGAACAACAACAAACCACACCAAGCATACTCAAATATTAACTTATATTCCCCTCTGTTCAACTGGTGTGGATGCTCTTTGTCGACAAGCTGCAGGCTTTGTGTATATTTCCCTCTTCTGCGTTCATTCCCCTAGAATTGATATTCTGATTTTCTGTTTTCATCAAGTGTCCGAACGGTGTCAAGTTATGATCATATCCACCAGAGGGCGACATGGTCACACGTTTCCCGCTGCTCCCTCAAGGCTCACAGTTGACCGCATGGAGAGGGACACTGCGATTTGCTCAACTATAGAAGACGTGTCTAAATAAAGGAAGAACATTCAACAATAGCTTTAAGAAGGAAATGTAAAGGGAATTACCGGGGTATATAGAAAATGCTGTTTTTGAAAGAAGAATAAGGTCACGATTTCAAAGTGTCTCGGGCAATATAGATGGTGTGGCCTCATCCCTGACTCGAAGATTCTAGATTCTAGTCCGTCAAGTCCTTCCCGATATATTTCTTCTCAGTGACTTGCACAGTGAGCAGGTGCAGGGTGGTCACGGTGTAGGGAAGGTTCAACCGTCACTATTTCCTCTCCATCAGTTCCGAGTGCAGCTGAGAGTCACCGCACACTTCACTCAATATTGAGACTGCGGTATCCCCGCCCACAGCTTCAGGTTGCTGCTTTCATTCTGACCCAATTGTGTTACTGGAGAGATTGCTGCTGCTGGTTCATTCCTCCCATTGGCCGGATCAGCAGTGCAGTGGGGCGGGGATCTGTATTTCTGTCTCTGACAGAGGATTTCTCTCATTGTAGAGTTACAAACTCAAGGAGGATCATGATGCACCGTCTCGCTTCGCTCCTCATTGTTATCTCACTTCTCAGTAAGTATTTCCTTCCCAGTAACACTCCATTCTCCTCCTGACTGCTGTAACCCAGATGTTATTGTTGGTAAAATGACAGTGATTCTTTTGCAAATTCTTTTATTGCTTAATATGAGTCTGGCTCTGATTGTCATTCTCGCTGTCACTTCTGTTAGAATGGAGCCATCAAGACACCGTGGAACAAAAGGAACCTGAAATAACGGTTACAGAGGAACGTAATGTCACATTAACCTGCACCTTGAAAACAAGCGATTCTAGCCCTACTGTGTACTGGTACAGTCAGCAGCCCGGGAAAGCTCCAATGTTCATGCTCCGTCTTATTGGACAGAATGTGCAAAGGAACACCGACCTCAATGATCGGTTTTCTTCTACGTTTGATAAAAAAAACAAGACTACCGAGCTAACAATCAGTAACACAATGATCTCCGACAGCGCCGTGTATTTCTGTGCCATGCAGCCCACACTGCTGCAGAGATATGCTGGATCCCGTACAAAAACCCACACTGGCAGTTCCAGCTGCTGCTCATGGGCAGTTCAGTTTCCATAGTGACAGCTACAAAATTTGTAAGAAAACAACTCAAAAACAGCAAGAGGTGAGGTCCACTTGCACAGTTATTCTAGTTGACAATTGCAGCTCGCTTCATAACAGATATAATATTGACGAATCGATCTATGATCCCTTAACTCCTGCTTCTTGTTCATATCCTGGTGCACAGACTCACTCACTCAGTAAACTATCAGGTCTCACTGAACTATAACAAATGCAGCAATTTATGTACATGTCGAGCTTTTCAAATCATTACATGTCCCAAGGAGTTTCAGAGGAACATTTAGGTCGTATGGCCAAAAACGTGGTCAAAGAGTTTGGATATTTGGGGTGGCACAGTGGCTAGCACTGCTACTTCACAGCGCCAGGGACCCAGATTCAATCCTGGCCTTGGGCGAGTCTGTGGCGTTTGCATGAGGTGCCCGTGTCTGATTTGGTTTCCTCCCTCAATCCAAAAATATGCTGCGGATAAAAACATGCAGAACAGGTGGATTAGGTGGATTTAATAAACCTCAATCAGTTCCCCCATTAACCTTTTCTGGTCCAAGGAAAACAACCCCAACCTAACCAGCCTCTCTTCATAGCTGAAACACTCCATCCCCGGCATCATGCTGGTGACTCTCCACTGCACCCTCTCTACTGCAATCAAATCCTTGCTACAGTGTAGTGACCAGAACTGCACATAATACTCCAGCTGTTGCCTAACATGCGTTCCTACAGCTCCATCATAACCTCCCTGCTCTTATATTCAACGGAAAATAAACTCAAATATTTCATAAACCTTCTTAACCACTTGACCTCTACCTTCAGGGGTCTTTGGATCCGCACCCGGGTTCCCTCTGTTTACTGTAATTCCTAGCGTCCTACCATTCATTATATATTCCCTTGCCTTTTTAGTCCTGCCAAAATGTATCACCTCGCTCTTTTCACAGTCCATTTGCCACTATTCTAAGGTTTTCCTCCTCACTATTATCCACATTAACGACTTTCTCGGAATCCGCGAACTGACTGATCATACCTCTTGCCAGCGTCCTTGGGTTACACGGAATGTGGAGCTGAGGCCATGGTCACCTTAGCCATGATCTAATTGAATTGTGGAGTAACTCGAGTGGCCGATTGACCGACTTCCTGCTCCTAAGTCGGATGCTTATATGGCAATGAACCCGAATGAGTGTTTGTTAACCTTCAATGGTGTGGCGAACCCTATGCCGCAGCCGGTTCGCGTTACTTGTTATCAGAAAAATAGCACATCTTGCTTCATTGCAGCAGAGAAATGCATTCCTCCGATTGCCAGCGACACTCCAGTGAAAGGCAAGGCCAGTAGTATTGGGCAGCCAATATCTGGATATAAATGTGTACGTGGCAAACCCGGAAGTCTGTAACTCGTGGAATTAACCTAATGACAGGAATGTTCCAGCACTCGGAATCGCAGACACACAGAACCACACAGTTCAGACGAGGCCCTTCGGCCCCTCGTGTCTGCACCAACACGCGAAAAACACCGGACCGACCTACCTAACCCTATTTGCCAGCACTTGGCCCATCGGCTTGAAAGTTATGACGTGCCATGTGCTCATCCTGGTACTATTTGAAGGATGTGAAGCAGACTGCCTCTACCACCCTTCCAGGCAGTTTATTCCAGACCGTCACCACCCTCTAGTTAAATAAGATTTCCCTCAAATCCCCCATAACCTCCTGCTCCTCATGTGATGTGCTCAGAATTTAGTTTTTTTCAGAGACCAGATTGTGCGGAATTATTTCCATCAGCTGAAGGTTCAATGTTTTGTAAAGAAGACAGGGGCAGATGGATGATATTTCCTGTTGTGGGTGCTTGTGGGAAAAGATGAATCAAAGGACTTTGATTGGCTCAGCACAAGGAGCTCAGGGGAGCCGAGCAGCGACACCAAGGAACGGACGGGATTCAAACCCGCGATTTTTGGTTTACGAGACCAACTTTTGGCCACCAAAAGGTGGAGGTGAACGATATTAATTGCACTGTGAGTTGTCACCATTTGCCAAAATTGATGAGAGAAGAATCAACAGAACGTTTCAAAAGTTATTGTCAGGGCGAAAAGGGCCAATAGAAATATATCTTACAAATAGGTGCAGGTAGCGTCAGTTGACCCCCCCCCACCCTCCCCCCCCCCCCCCCCCGCCTCCCCACCCCCCGGAACTATCGCGGGGAACCGCCTCTCGATCTCCTCGTTATGATCTCCCTACTTAGGATTTCCTTCACTGCAAAACCCCCATTCTCCCCTCACTGAGTAACCGGATATTCTTGTTCATTAAATGATATTGAGATGGTGCGGGTGAGCGTTATGTTGGTCGATATGAGGCTGATTCTGAATTTTGACATTTGAATTGTTTTCTGTTTGTTTTTATCAGACTGGCACTGGAGCGGGTCCAGCGGAGATTCACACGGATGATCCCAGGAATGGTAGGCCTGACATACGATGAATGTCTGAGGATCCTGGGATTATATTCATTGGAGTTTAGGAGGTTGAGGGGAGATCTTATAGAAACTTACAAGATAATGAATGGCTTAGATAGGGTGGATGTAGGGAAGTTGTTTCCATTAGCAGGGGAGACTAGGACCCGGGGGCACCGCCTTAGAATAAAAGGGAGTCACTTTAAAACAGAGATGAGGAGAAATTTCTTCAGCCAGAGAGTGGTGGGTCTGTGGAATTCATTGCCACAGAGGGCGGTGGAGGCCAGGACGTTGAGTGTCTTTAAGACAGAAGTTGATAAATTCTTGATTTCTCGAGGAATTAAGGGCTATGGAGAGAGAGCGGGTAAATGGAGTTGAAATCAGCCATGATTGAATGGTGGAGTGGACTCGATGGGCCGAATGGCCTTACTTCCGCTCCTATGTCTTATGGTCTTATGGTCCAGCATGTTCAGAGGTTATTTCCTCTCAACAGGACACCGGCAGTCCGTCAGGAACAACAATCCTGGAATTTACCGAGGAGACGGTGCATTCCTCAGGGAATGCTGCACTCTCAGAGTTTCTGGCCTCTGGATGATATGTTAAATTGAGGACACTGCCTTCCTCCGGAATGTATCTCTGTGCGAAGCAGACACAGTGAAACACATACCAATGGAGGTATTCACATCGCATGGCCACCATTTCCAAAAAAAGAGCAGGAGAGACGCCCTGTCCAATATCCATCCACCAATCACAATCACTGTAACAGCGAGACGGTTAAATATTATTGTATGGGATGATATGCTGAGTCCAATTATCTGCTGGGTTTTCTACATTTTGTTGTAACAGTGATGGTGAAATACTTTGGAACCTGAAGCTCTATAAATATTCTAATTTTCATTCTCGAAACTGCCCCCTTCCATTGCTTTATTTTGGCAATAAATTTATTAGTGCTAAAAGTGTAAGTTAGAATTGAAAAGTTGAGATCTCACCTCGATTTCAGGCTCCATTTCAGACTCGCCGTTCATCACAGTGTTTGCCTAACGCTCTGTTATGCTGAGTGGTGACAGTTTTTGTACACGTTCAGCCCAGCTCTGTGTCTCTGTGGGTCTCAGCGCGCAGTAATACACCGCGGAGTCTGTCAGCTCTGTATTAGTCACGCTCAGCCGGACGGTGCGGATTGTATCATTGAGCTCCGCTGAAATACGGTCCCCTGGAGATCTCTCGGTATTCCCGGTGAATTTACTAATCTGCAGCAGGTACTCCATGGATCCGCTGGGATACTGACGGTACCAGAATAGGTAAGGATTGCTCGTGCTTGTAGCTGTATAATTACAGAACAACTGAACATCATCTCCTTCATTCACTGTGACTGAAGCCGGTATCTGTGAAACGGAATCTCCTCGACAATGTCCTGTAAGAACCCAGAATGATTATAAATTAAACAATGCGAATTCACTGAGTCTGTACCGCAGATTCGTCCCATCATCCTGAATAATAACCTCAGAGAATGATCAGACGAGACAATAGAAATATATTTTCCACAGCTTAGTGGTTGCAACGGGAAAATGTTTGGACGGATTAAATAAATCTTCTAACACAAAGATTCCGTTCTTTCTAACGAGATCCGGTCCTCACCTTCAGTCACTGTAACTGGAAGCGCAAAGTACTAACGGTCTGTGTGTTTGACAGTCTGCTGTTTGTCAAGGTCATTCACTGGCACCAGAGGAGCTTCAATCTCAACCCAACTCTTCCGCTCTCATCCCCTCGGGAAATGTGCCGACTTCCAGCAGTGTTCCGTGCTGGGACCAGCGAAATTCGGATGACCTTTCGAAGTTGGCGTCAATCTATTTGTCCGACCACCCACACCCACCCCCCTTGTATTGAGCGCACTGCCTGACAGAATATCATGTGTAGAAAAGCTGTGACATAAAGAGTTGAGCAACTTGTGAACTTACCGGTTAAAAGCGAGACCGCTGTGAGGAATAAATACAAAGTAACAGGTGACATGTTTGCAGCGAGATCGTGGCAGCTTTCAGCAGAACTGGTTGAGGCTGAAATTGTTTTCGTCAAGAGTTGAGAAGAGGTTGAGTCACATCCGAGTGCCTGCTGATTGGTACATTGCTCACAACGTCATCGAGTCACATCCAATTGCCTGTAAGCTCCTTTTCTCTTCAATTCAACAAATCTTCTCACAGCTCATTGGACTCCAATTCATCCTGATGGCGCAGATCGAAAGCCACAAAGTGAATTTGTTCATCTCCATGCTAAATAGGTTGACAGGAATAGGCTTATTTATTATGTGAGGTGGGCAGTTGTTTCGTCCAGAGCTGGAACAAATGAAATTCTAATGAATTTGGTGGGCATTGTTGTAAACAATGGGTGTTTGGATGAGAACTCTGTATTTTGCATGAACATTAGGCCTTGCGAATCTGATGATATACTGAGCCGTTGTTGCTCTCTTTGTTTGGCTCTTAATTTGGCTTTGTTTAATTATGTTTGCTCAAGAGTCGCCAGGTATCTTTCGACACCGCCACAAGGTTCAGAACCGAATACTGATCAATGACTCAGTACACCAGTTAGTAAGTTCAAAAGCAATGCTCATTTATTTACACACAGTCAAATCTACTCATGCATAAACTCTACAAACTAGACTACCACTATTACTAAAGCCTATACTTAGCTTCGGGTGCCCAGTCAGTGAGAGGAACAATGGCCGTTGCTCGGTTCTGAGGCTGATGGGTTGAGTTGTTTACAGTGTAGCCACTAGGAGCGTCTATCTCGTAGCGTGCATTGACATGGGACTTACTTGGTCTGGTGCAGCTGCTAGGCTCGTCTCTCTCTTCGGTGAGAGCCAAAGCCAAAGAAGGAAGATTCTCCCTTGGGGAATATCTTTTATACTGAAAAGGGCTCCGTGCGCTTTTGGGCGGGCCTTGAACTTTTATTTTTAAAATAATTTTTATTAAAGGTTTTCATAAAATATCAACAACAAAATGAGAAAGAAAAAAGAACCCAACAGGGTTAAGTACAAAACACAATCTAAAAAAGCAACCCCCCAAACTCCTCCCCCCACCCCCCGTACCTAAATAATAAATTAACATTAACACCCCGACTTAAGACAACAGGTGTATACACCCCCTCAGACCCTCCAGTGTAAATAACATAAACAAAAATAAAGCAACCCCCCCCCCCCCCGAGCTGCTGCTGCCATTGGCCAATGTCTATCGTTCTGCCAGAAAGTCTAAGAACGGTTGCCACCGCCTAAAGAACCCTTGTACCGACCCTCTCAAGGCGAAATTCACCCTCTCCAATTTAATGAACCCTGCCATATCGCTGATCCAGGGTTCCACGCTTGGGGGCCTCGTATCTTTCCACTGAAGGAGAATTCTTCGCCCGGCTACCAGGGATGCAAAGGACAGAATTCCGGCCACTTTTGCCTCCTGCACTCCCGGCTCCTCTGCCACCCCAAATATTGCGAGCCCCCAGCCCGGTTTGACCCTGGATCCGACCACCCTCGACACCGTCCTCGCTACGCCCTTCCAAAATTCCTCCAGCGCTGGGCATGCCCAGAACATATGGGTGTGATTTGCTGGGCTCCCTGAGCACCTAACACACCTGTCCTCACCCCCAAATAACCTGCTCATCCTTGTCCCGGTCATGTGTGCCCTGTGCAGCGCCTTAAACTGTATGAGGCTGAGCCTCGCACACAAAGAGGAAGAGTTCACCCTCCCTAGGGCATCTGCCCACGTCCCCTCTTCGGTCTCCTCTCCCAACTCCTCCTCCCACTTACCTTTCAACTCCACCACCGAGGCCTCCTCCTCCTCCTGCATCACCTGGTAAGTTTCCGAGATCTTCCCCACTCCCCCCCCCCCCCCCCCCCCCCGCGAGAGCACCCTGTCCTGTACTGTGTGTGGCAGTAGCCGTGGCAATTCCACCACCTGCCGTCTGGCAAACGCCCTTACCTGTAAGTACCTGAAGGTGTTCCCCGGGGGGGGGGGGGGAGGAGCCCGTACTTCTCCTCCAGCTCACCCAAGTTAGAGGAATGGCAGGGAAGGGAGTGCAATGTTCCTCCTGCAGGATGTTTGAGGTGAGGGATGCAGTTACTGTCCCTGCTGATTTTACCTGCAGGAAGTGCTGCCATCTCCAGCTCCTCCAAGACCGAGTTAGGGAACTGGAGCTGGAGTTGGAAGAACTTCGGATCATTCGGGAGGCAGAAGGGGTCATAGATAGCAGCTTCAGGGAATTAGTTACACCAAAGATTGGAGATAGGTGGGTAACTGTAAGAGGGACTGGGAAAAAACAGTCAGTGCAGGGATCCCCTGCGGTCGTTCCCCTGAGAAACAAGTATACCGCTTTGGATACTTGTGGGGGGGGGGGGGGGGGACTTACCAGGGGTAAGCCATGGGGTACGGGCCTCTGGCACGGAGTCTGTCCCTGTTGCTCAGAAGGGAAGGGGGGAGAGGAGCAGAGCATTAGTAATTGGGGACTCTATAGTCAGGGGCACAGATAGGAGATTTTGTGGGAGCGTGAGAGACTCACGTTTGGTATGTTGCCTCCCAGGTGCAAGGGTACGTGATGTCTCGGATCGTGTTTTCCGGGTCCTTAGGGGGGAGGGGGAGCAGCCCCAAGTCGTGGTCCACATTGGCACCAACGACATAGGTAGGAAAGGGGACAAGGATGTCAGGCAGGCTTTCAGGGAGCTAGGATGGAAGCTCAGAACTAGAACAAACAGAGTTGTTATCTCTGGGTTGTTGCCCGTGCCACGTGATAGTGAGATGAGGAATAGGGAGAGAGAGCATTTAAACACGTGGCTACAGGGATGGTGCAGGCGGGAGGGTTTCAGATTTTTGGATAACTGGGGCTCTTTCTGGGGAAGGTGGGACCTCTACAGACAGGATGGTCTACATCTGAACCTGAGGGGCACAAATATCCTGGGGGGGAGATTTGTTAGTGCTCTTTGGGGGGGTTTAAACTAATGCAGCAGGGGCATGGGAACCTGGATTGTAGTTTTAGGGTAAGGGAGAATGAGAGTATAGAGGTCAGGAGCACAGATTTGACGTCGCAGGAGGGGGCCAGCGTTCAGGTAGGTGGTTTGAAGTGTGTCTACTTCAATGCCAGGAGTATACGAAACAAGGTAGGGGAACTGGCAGCGTGGGTTGGTACCTGGGACTTCGATGTTGTGGCCATTTCGGAGACATGGATAGAGCAGGGACAAGAATGGATGTTGCAGGTTCCGGGGTTTAGGTGTTTTAGTAAGCTCAGAGAAGGAGGCAAAAGAGGGGGAGGTGTGGCGCTGCTAGTCAAGAGCAGTATTACGGTGGCGGAGAGGATGCTAGATGGGGACTCTTCTTCCGAGGTAGTATTGGCTGAAGTTAGAAACAGGAAAGGAGAGGTCACCCTGTTGGGAGTTTTTTATAGGCCTCCTAATAGTTCTAGGGATGTAGAGGAAAGGATGGCGAAGATGATTCTGGATATGAGCGAAAGTAACAGGGTGGTTATTATGGGAGACTTTAACTTTCCAAATATTGACTGGAAAAGATATAGTTCGAGTACAATAGATGGGTCGTTTTTTGTACAGTGTGTGCAGGAGGGTTTCCTGAAACAATATGTTGACAGGCCAACAAGAGACGAGGCCACGTTGGATTTGATTTTGGGTAATGAACCAGGCCAGGTGTTGGATTTGGAGGTAGGAGAGCACTTTGGGGACAGTGACCACAATTCGGTGACGTTTACGTTAATGATGGAAAGGGATAAGTATACACCGCAGGGCAAGAGTTATAGCTGGGGGAAGGGCAATTATGATGCCATTAGACGTGACTTGGGGGGGGGATAAGGTGGAGAAGTAGGCTGCAAGTGTTGGGCACACTGGATAAGTGGGGCTTGTTCAAGGATCAGCTACTGCGTGTTCTTGATAAGTATGTACCGGTCAGACAGGGAGGAAGGCGTCGAGCGAGGGAACCGTGGTTTACCAAGGAAGTGGAATCTCTTGTTAAGAGGAAGAAGAAGGCCTATGTGAAGATGAAGTGTGAAGTTTCGGTTGGGGCGATGGATAGTTACAAGGTAGCGAGGAAGGATCTAAAGAGAGAGCTAAGACGAGCAAGGAGGGGACATGAGAAGTATTTGGCAGGAAGGATCAAGGAAAACCCAAAAGCTTTCTATAGGTATGTCAGAAATAAGCGAATGACTAGGGAAAGAGTAGGACCAGTCAAGGACAGGGATGGGAAATTGTGTGTGGAGTCTGAAGAGATAGGTGAGATACTAAATGAATATTTTTCGTCAGTATTCACTCAGGAAAAAGATAATGTTGTGGAGGAGAATGCTGAGCCCCAGGCTAATAGAATAGATGGCATTGAGGTACGTAGGGAAGAGGTGTTGGCAATTCTGGACAGGCTGAAAATAGATAAGTCCCCGGGACCTGATGGGATTTATCCTAGGATTCTATGGGAGGCCAGGGAAGAGATTGCTGGAACTTTGGCTTTGATTTTTATGTCATCATTGGCTACAGGAATAGTGCCAGAGGACTGGAGGACAGAAAATGTGGTCCCTTTGTTCAAAAAGGGGAGCAGAGACAACCCCGGCAACTATAGACCGGTGAGCCTCACGTCTGTAGTGGGTAAAGTCTTGGAGGGGATTATAAGGGACAAGATTTATAATCATCTAGATAGGAATAATATGATCAGGGATAGTCAGCATGGCTTTGTGAAGGGTAGGTCATGCCTCACAAACCTTATTGAGTTCTTTGAGAAGGTGACTGAACAGGTAGACGAGGGTAGAGCAGTTGATGTGGTGTATATGGATTTCAGCAAAGCGTTTGATAAGGTTCCCCACGGTAGGCTATTGCAAAAAATACGGAGGCTGGGGATTGAGGGTGATTTAGAGATGTGGATCAGAAATTGGCTAGCTGAAAGAAGACAGAGGGTGGTGGTTGATGGGAAATGTTCAGAATGGAGTACAGTCACAAGTGGAGTACCACAAGGATCTGTTCTGGGGCCGTTGCTGTTTGTCATTTTTATCAATGACCTAGAGGAAGGCGCAGAAGGGTGGGTGAGTAAATTTGCAGACGATACTAAAGTCGGTGGTGTTGTCGATAGTGTGGAAGGATGTAGCAGGTTACAGAGGGATATAGATAAGCTGCAGAGCTGGGCTGAGAGGTGGCAAATGGAGTTTAATGTAGAGAAGTGTGAGGTGATTCACTTTGGAAGGAATAACAGGAATGCGGAATATTTGGCTAATGGTAAAGTTCTTGAAAGTGTGGATGAGCAGAGGGATCTAGGTGTCCATGTACATAGATCCCTGAAAGTTGCCACCCAGGTTGATAGGGTTGTGAAGAAGGCCTATGGAGTGTTGGCCTTTATTGGTAGAGGGATTGAGTTCCGGAGTTGGGAGGTCATGTTGCAGCTGTACAGAACTCTGGTCCGGCCGCATTTGGAGTATTGCGTACAGTTCTGGTCACAGCATTATAGGAAGGACGTGGAGGCTTTGGAGCGGGTGCAGAGGAGATTTACCAGGATGTTGCCTGGTATGGAGGGAAAATCTTATGAGGAAAGGCTGACGGACTTGAGGTTGTTTTCGTTGGAGAGAAGAAGGTTAAGAGGAGACTTAATAGAGGCATACAAAATGATCAGGGGGTTGGATAGGGTGGACAGTGAGAGCCTTCTCCCGCGGATGGATATGGCTGGCACGAGGGGACATAACTTTAAACTGAGGGGTAATAGATACAGGACAGAGGTCAGAGGTAGGTTCTTTACGCAAAGAGTAGTGAGGCCGTGGAATGCCCTACCTGCTACAGTAGTGAACTCGCCAACATTGAGGGCATTTAAAAGTTTATTGGATAAACATATGGATGATAATGGCATAGTGTAGGTTAGATGGCTTTTGTTTCGGTGCAACATCGTGGGCCGAAGGGCCTGTACTGCGCTGTATTGTTCTATCTCTACTCTGCTCCAGGAACATCCTTCTCACCCTCAGAGTCCCTCGCGCCCACAGAAACCCCATTATACTCCTGTTAACGCGCCTGACAAAAGCCTTCGGGATAAACACGGGGAGGCACTGGACCAGGAACAAAATCCTTGGGAGCACCGTCATTTTGATTGACTGCACCCTACCCGCCAGGGACAGCGGCAATGCGTCCCACCTCTTGAACTCCACCTCCATTTGCTCCACCAGCCTTGTAAAGTTAAGCATATGCAGGGCCCCCCAGCTCCTGGCCACCTGGACCCCCAAATACCTGAAGCTCCTCTCCGCCCTTTTTAGTGGGAGCTCGCCAATCCCCCTCTCCTGGTCCCCTAGCTGAACTACGAATTGCTCGCTCTTCCCCATATTGAGCTTGTACCCCAAAAAGTCCCCGAATTCCCCAAGGATCCTGATTACCTCTGGCATTCCTCCCACCGGGTCCGCCACATACAGCAGCAGGTCAGCCGCATAAAGCAACACCCTATGCTCCTCCCCACCCCGCACCAACCCCCTCCAGTTCCTCGACTCTCTCAGTGCCATAGCCAGGGGTTCAATCGCCAGTGCGAAGAACAGGGGGGACAGGGGACACCCCTGTCTCATCCCTCGGTGCAACTGAAAGTACTCGGACCTCCTCCTATTTGTGGCCACACTCGCCATCGGGACCTCATACAACAGCCTAACCCACCTGACAAACCCCTCCCCAAACCCGAACCTCTTCAGCACCTCCCACAGGTACCCCCACTCTACCCTATCGAAGGCTTTCTCAGCGTCCATTGCCACCACTATCTCCGCCTTCCCCTCCCTCGCCGGCATCATGATAACGTTCAAAAGCCTCCGCACATTCGCGTTCAACTGTCTCCCCTTCAGAAACCCCGTCTGGTCTTCATGGATGATCTGCGGCACACAATCCTCAATCCTCGTGGCTAAGACCTTCGCCAGCACCTTGGCATCTACATTTAGCAAGGAAATCGGTCTGTAAGACGCACATTGCAGGGGATCCTTGTCCCGCTTCAGGATCAAGAAGATCAGTGCCCGGGACATCGTCGGGGGTAAAGCCCCCCCCCCCTTGCCTCATTGAAGGTCCTAACTAACAGCGGGCCCAACAGGTCCATATATTATTTATAGGACTCGACCGGGGAACCGTCTGGCCCCGGTGCCTTCCCCGCCTTCATGCTTCCTATCCCTTTGATCAGCTCCTCCAGCTCAATCGGGGCCCCCAGTCCCGCCACCAGTCCCTCTTCCACCTTTGCAAACCTCAATTGGTCCAGGAAACGGCCCATCACTCCCTCCTCCCGTGGGGGCTCGGATCGTACAATTCCTCGTAGAAGTCCATGAAGACCCCATTGATGCCAGCCCCACTCCGCACCATGCTCACTCCCCTGTCCTTAACTCCCCCGATCTCCCTAGCTGCGTCCCACTTCCGAAGCTAGCATCCGACTTGCCTTTTCCCCATACTCGTAGACCACCCCCTGGGCCTTCCTCCACTGCACCTCCGCCTTCCTGGTGGTCACCAGGTCGAATTCGGCCTGGAGGCTGCGCCTCTTCCTCAACAATCCTTCCTCAGGTTCTTCCACATACCTCCTGTCTACCCTCACCATCTCCCCCACCAGCCTCTCCCTCTCCCCCCGCTCCCTCCGCTCCTTATGGGCCCTGATGGAGATCAGCTCTCCCCTCACCACCGCCTTCAGTGCCTCCCATACCATCCCCACTCGGACCTCCCCATTGTTGTTGGTCTCCAAGTACCTCTCTATACTTCCTCGGACCCGCTCGCTCACCTCCTCGTCCGCCAACAGCCCCACCTCCAAGTGCCACAGCGGGCGCTGGTCCCTCTCCTCCCCCATCTCCAAGTCCACCCAATGTGGGGCGTGGCCCGAAATGGCTATTGCCGAATACTCGGTATCCTCTACTCTCGCTATCAGTGCCCTACTCAAAATGAAAAAGTCGATTCGAGAATAAGCCTGATGGACATGTGAGAAGAATGAAAATTCCCTAGCCCCCGGCCTTGCAAATCTCCAAGGGTCCACCCCTCCCATTTGGTCCATGAATCCCCTCAACACTCTAGCCGCCGCCGGCTTCCTACCCGTCCTAGACCTGGAGCGATCCAGTGCAGGATCCAACACTGTGTTAAAGTCTCCCCTCATTATCAGGCCCCCCCACTTCCAAGTCTGGGATCTGACCCAACATACGCCGCATAAAACCCGCATCGTCCCAGTTCGGAGCATACACATTGACCAGTACCACCCTCTCTCCCTGCAACTTACCACTTACCATTATGTACCTACCGCCATTATCTGTCACAATGCTCGACGCCTCGAATAACACCTTCTTTCCCATCAAGATCGCCACCCCTCGATTTTTGGCATCAAGCCCCGAGTGAAACACCTGACCTACCCACCCTTTCCTCAGTCTTACCTAGTCTGCCACCTTCAGGTGTGTCTCCTGGAGCATAATCACATCCGCCTTGAGCCCCTTCAGGTGCGTGAACACGCGAGCCCGCTTAACCGGCCCATTCAGTCCCCTTACATTCCAGGTTAGCAGCCGGATCAGGGGGCTACCAGCCCCGCTCCCCCGCCGACTAGCCGTGACCCCTCCTCGGCCAGCCACGCACCCGCACCCCACACCCGGCCCGTTCCCCACAGCGGCATACCCCCGTCTCGACCCACCCCACTCGCTCCAGCTCCTCCTTGATCTTAGCAGCAGCAACTCGATTGCCCCCCCCCCCTGGCTAGGACCCATGCTAGCTGGTTTACTCCCCCCATTGTACTTCTGCAAGTCAGCTGACTCCTGCTGACCCCAGCCCTTCCCACCTCCCCTTCGACTCCTCCCATTGTGTGGCACACCCTCCTCTCCCGCTCCTCATTCACAGGCTCTCCCCCTCTGTTCTAAGCGCGGGAGACAATCCTCGCTTCCCCGCCCCGGTTCCCCCCCCCCCCCCCCCCAGTCTTCAGCACGGGAAAAAAATCCCACGCTCTCCACCTACCAGGCCCCGCCACCAACCAAAACAGTGCCCAACCCACCCCATCCACCCTCCCCAACCCGAAAGAGAAAAACACAGAGAAAAAGAGACCCAAAACAATGCAGAGGCCCCCCCCCCCGAACCAAAAATAGGCATAACATATCCACCACAGTCCCCAATCGCCCAACCCGACCCTCAGTCTGTGTCCAGCTTCACTGCCTGAACAAAGGCCCACGCCTCCTCCGGAGACTCAAAATAATGGTGCCTGTCCTTGTAGGTAACCCACAGTCGCGCCGGGTGCAACATGCCAAACCTCACCCCCTTCCTGTGCAGCACCGCCTTCGCTTGATTGTACCCGGCCCTCCTCTTCGCCACCTCGGCACTCCAGTCCTGATATATCCGAACCTCTGCATTCTCCCACCTGCTGCTCCTCTCCTTCTTGGCCCACCTGAGCACACACTACCGATCGACGAACCGATCGAACCGCACCAGCACTGCCCGCGGAGGCTCGTTAGCCTTGGGCCTCCTTGCCAACACTCTATGGGCCCCTTCCAGCTCCAGGGGACCCTGGAAGGACCCCGCTCCCATCAGCGAGTTTAACATGGTGACCACATAGGCCCCCATGTCCGGCCCCTCCAGCCCCTCCGGGAGGCCCAGAATCCGCAGATTCTTCCGCCTCGGCCGATTCTCCATCTCCTCGAACCGCTCCTGCCATTTCTTGTGGAGCGCCTCGTGCGCCTCCACCTTTACCGCCAGGACTAAGATCTCGTCCTCATTGTCAGAGACCTTTTGTTGTGCCTCTCGAATCGCCACCCCCCGGGCCGTCTGTGGCTCCAGTAAGCTTATCTATTGAAGCCTTCATCTGCACTAGCAGGTCCGTTTTAATCTCTCTGAGGCAGCGCTGGATACCCTCCTGTTGCTCCTCCGCCCACTGCCTCCATGCTGCCTGGTCTCCGCCCGCCGCCATTTTGTCCTTCTTCCCTCCCTTCTTCGGGTCCAGCACCACCTTTTCTGTCATCCCGCTCCTAGTTAAAGCCATATACTGACGGGGAGCTATTATTAACTCCTTCCCACACCGGGAAACGTCGAAAAAGTGCCCTTGGGGGCCAGAAAAGAGCCCAAAAGTCCGTTTTTGCGGGAGCCGCCGAATGTGCGACTTAGCTCCGCATAGCCACAACCGGAAGTCTCGAGAGGGAATCCTTTTGGCAGTATTCGCTTCACCAATCTACCCCAAAATGTCTGTGGAAACTCCTGAAAAAGGTCTAAGTGTCCATTCCAGACGGGAGCTGCCGAATGCGCGACCTACTCCTCCATGGCCGCCCCCGGAAGACTCGTCCCCGCTTCTTCAGCTCCTCGGCCAACCTTCTTCTTCAAAAGGTTGTCCATTTTGGAAGGACAAATATGAATGCGGAATACAGGGTTAACGGTAGAGTTCTTGGCAATGTGGAGAAGCAGAGAGATCTTGGGGTCTATGTTCATACATCTTTGAAAGTTGCCACTCAAGTGGATAGAGCTGTGAAGAAGGCCTATGGTGTGCTCGCGTTCATTAACAGAGGGATTGAATTTAAGAGCCGTGAGGTGATGATGCAGCTGTACAAAACTTTGGTAAGGCCACATTTGGAGTACTGTGTACAGTTCTGGTCGCCTCATTTTAGGAAGGATGTGGAAGCTTTGGAAAAGGTGCAAAGAAGATTTACCAGGATGTTGCCTGGAATGGAGAGTAGGTCTTACGAGGAAAGGTTGAGGGTGCTAGGCCTTTTCTCATTAGAACGGAGAAGGATGAGGGGCGACTTGATAGAGGTTTATAAGATGATCAGGGGAATAGATAGAGTAGACAGTCAGAGACTTTTTCCCCGGGTGGAACAAACCATTACAAGGGGACATAAATTTAAGGTGAAAGGTGGAAGATATAGGAGGGATATCAGAGGTAGGTTCTTTACCCAGAGAGTAGTGGGGGCATGGAATGCACTGCGTGTGGAAGTAGTTGAGTCAGAAACATTAGGGACCTTCAAGCAGCTATTGGATAGGTACATGGATTACGGTTAAATGATATAGTGTAGATTTATTTGTTCTCAAGGGCAGCACGGTAGCATTGTGGATAGCACAATTGCTTCACAGCTCCAGGGTCCCAGGTTCGATTCCGGCTTGGGTCACTGACTGTGCGGAGTCTGCACGTCCTCCCCGTGTCTGCGTGGGTTTCCTCCGGGTGCTCCGGTTTCCTCCCACAATCCAAAGATGTGCGGGTTAGGTGAATTGGCCAATGATAAATTGCCCTTAATGTCCAAATTGCCCTTGGTGTTGGGTGAAGGTGTTGAGTTTGGGTAGGGTGCTCTTTCCAAGAGCCGGTGCAGACTCAAAGGGCCGAATGGCCTCCTTCTGCACTGTAAATTCAATGATAATCTATGATTAATCTAGGACAAAGGTTTGGCACAACATCGTGGGTCGAAGGGCCTGTTCTGTGCTGTATTTTCTATGTTCTATGTTCTACGTTCTATGTTCAGCGGCCTTGGTGAGATCTTTTCACAGTTGTTCCCTCTGCTGTTAGAATTCAACTTTGATAAAGGCCCTCAGGTCAGTTTGCAGCTTTAAGCTTGCCCTTCCCCCGCCTGCATGCTGGAAGAGGCCCTGTTTATCCTGTTGCAGCCAAATCTTTTACTGTTTCTGCCGGGTCTGGTAACCAAAAGACATAAAGTTCCTGGGCGACACTGTCAGGGGAATGTTGCAGTCTTCCTGCCACACCGGGAAATGTCAAACCAATGCCGTGGGAGCCCAAAAGTCCGTTCCAAGCGGGAGCTACCGAATATGCGACCTAGCTCTGCATAGCCGCACCCGGAAGTCCGCCCGCACCCGGAAGTCCGCTGGGCGGGCCTTGAACTTGACCTCAACTAATTGGGTCTTTCTCAATCAGTGTATCGATTTTCCTCCAATAGGTGGGTGGTTCCCTGATCGCTGGGCGTGTCCTGGTGACTGTTAGTCTGCTTTGTCTTAGCCTCTTCTGACGCCGGGGAGCCTGCCTTAACATTGTGTGTCTAAATGTTTCCATTTTGCCCCCGGAGATGGCTCATTAGTATGTAGATTGCTTGGTAGTTTCTGTTCTGTCTGAGAGTTTAAGGTTCTAATCAACAGACAGAGCTTGCACCTGCTTGTTTCTTAACATTGTCCAATTTTCCCTGCAGTCTTTGCAAGTGTCCATTTTGTAATCGGGACATGGACATCCCAGAGGCTACACCGTCAGCAACATAGATGTGCAGGATAAGTGGAGTAGCCATGCGAAAATTGTCCCTTAATGTCCAAGGATGTGCAGGTTAAGTGGGGTTGCAGGGTTTAGGGCTGGGGAGTGGGCCGAGGTAGAGTGCTCTTTCAGAGGGTCGGTGCAGACTGGATGGGCCAAATGCCTGACCCCCCCCCCCCCAACTCCAGTCCAACCTGACCCTCCTCCCTCCGCTCCGACACTCCTTCTGCGCCTCCCATACCCTCTTCTTTGTTCCTTCGGAGGCCCTCTGGTTTGACCCGACCCCACCTTGTGACCCGACACACGCCCGGTCTGAGCAGACCCCCTCGCTTGCTGTTCGATCACCGCGGCCCCCCACCCCATTGTACCCCCCCCCCCGATCACCGCGGCCCCCCACCCCATTGAACCCCCCCCCCGTCCCCGTCCCCGTCCGATACCAACGCCTTGTCTGTCTCTCTTACCTTTTTAATTGTCCCTTTAAACACTTCCCTTCCAGCAGCTAGTGCCGCAAGAAATACGTGCTTCTGACCTCGCTGCGCCTCAGCTGCCCCACACCAGAGAGCGATAGATCGGTTCTTGATTAATAAGGGTATCAGGGTTATACGGAGAAGGCAGGAGAATGGGGATGAGAAACACATCAGCTGTGATTGACCGGCGGAGCAATCCTGATGGGCCAAATGGCCTCATTCTGCTCCAATGTCTTATGGCCTCATGTTCCAGAAATGGGACAGGTATTTTGAAGCGCACATTGTAATGATTGTCGCTGCCACCAGAGGGCAGTGAGAGACTGGGTGAATATATATAGTGAAGAAAATGTGATGGAGGGAGCCAGTGCGTAAACAGAAACATTATTTTAACACTGATATGAAACTTGAAATTTAAAAAAAGTTATTTATTATCATGTGTTCTCACTGTTGCTATTACTGTTACAAATGTCCGATAGATAGACGAGTTCGCATTTGACGGGTTCAAATTAGAACAAGATATAAGGACCTTCATCAGGACCTTCTTGTCAAACCGAGTGGTCAGATTTGCAGGAAGAGTGAGTGAGGAGTGTGCAACAACGCTGCAGGAAGAGTGAGTGAGCAAAAGGCACCGCAATCCTTGGACAGCAGACATGAAGGTGAGATTTAGTCTCTCCCGCAAGAAAGTAGCTATAACAGGAAGGAGGGAATATATGTTCTCATTCGTTACTATGCAACTTGTCGGCAGTTCAAGTGAATAATTGCACCGTGCACTTACCAGTATACACCGCCAGAGAGCAGTGTGATGTATGGAAATTATTTAACGTGGGAGGTCAGGTGTGTGCTCTCAGTGCGAGCTGGTGTCAGTGTGAAACGTGGAGAATGGGTGGTTAAACCTGAAGGAAGCTCAGCTCATTTAGTTAGTTCAACAGAAACACGTCACTGAGTGAACCCGAAGTAAGTGTTTGGCACCCCGTTAATTTTTCAGAATATAGTATTCATCTCCTGGTTCTGAGCCGAGCTCGGTCTTGCGTGTGAACTGATAATGCTTCGGGTTCACACTGGCATTTTGCTGTGTTTCACTCTGATCTGCACGGAGGTGAGCGGAGAAGCTGCGATGCTGCAGCTCCCTGGGTGGATGGTTGTTAGTGAAGCGGGTAACGTGTCCATGAACTGCACCAGCAGTATAGGTTTTAACCTCGTAAGCTGGTACAGACAGTACCCGAACCAGTCACCCCAGCATCTGGTGATGGCCACAAGAGGAACCGACCAACACGGGAGGATTACAGCTTCAATCGCTGGAAACAATAAGCTCAGTATCCTGACTGTGAGAGCCGCGCGAGTTACAGACACCGCCACATATCTCTGCGCTGTGAGCCACAGTGTAACTAACAGAGGGAGACCCCATACAAAAACCTGCACCGTCTTACCAAGCCGCTTTGCTGTTTCTGGAATATCGGCGTTTCATGAGGCGGGATGTGGAATTCCATGGAAAGGGGGAATGAGAGCAAAACGTAGCGAGAAGGGGAAGATTTAAAGAGGGTGAAACAGGAAGAGAATTGGAAATACAGTCGAAGGGGAAGCGTTAACATGCAAACCGGAATGAGCGAAAGAAGAATACGTAAAGATACGTAAAGATACGCACGTTCTGAAACAATGAAAAGAGAAATGAAAAAAAGTGAGAAATAACGGGTGTGATGCACAGAGTGAAGGATCAGGTAAAATCATAAATGAAGCGACTCAGAAATAATGTAAAACGGCCTTTGTTTTAACATCATTCAATCTTCCTTGATAATTCGACATGTCATGGCTTGAAAAACGGCTTTTGAAGAACTGCTATTGGATATTGCTCCATACGTAAATCTACACCCTTTCCACAGTTCTGACCATGTAAATTCCTCCCACTGGGAAACGCGCCAGAGGGCGAGGTGGTCCCCAATTATTTCCTGTTATTAACATAAAATATCGACAAAGAACTGGCGGTAACGCTGCGAGCTGCCGTCCCGATAACAGCTTGTTCAAAGTCTGATACACATTTTCTGCCCTGTGATCGTGGAGGTCTTTCCCAGTTTGTTATTGCCTCAGCAGGAATCCCGGGATCTGTAATTCTGTAACCTTTTCCTGCAATCCACAATGAACATCAAACTGTTTTTTTTTTAGTTTGTCAGGATGTGGTTAGTGCTGGGCTTCGAACGTTTACAATTTAGATAAATGGCTTGGACGGTATAGTTGCTAAATCTGCTCACCAGAGAGAGATGTAGGAAAGTAAATGTTGAAGAGGACCTTAGGGGCCTATAAAAGGGCATGGACAAGATAATTGAATGGACACATGTCTGGCAAACAGAATATAATGTGGAAAATATTAAATTGTAAATTTTGCGAAGCAGACACACAGTGGACTGAGATTCAGCGGGATCTGGGTGTCCGAGTGCGTGAATCACAAACGTCAGTTTCCAGGTGCAGCAAATAATGAGAATATTGTTATTTATTGTGAGGTGAATGAATTCATCACAAAAACATGGAGGTTATGCTTCAATTATTGAGGGTATGCGTGGGATCACATCTGGAATATTGTGAAGTAGGGTGCGATTTGTTGCAAGTTTCTAATGGTCCCCGACTGTAACTCTCACTGTGGAGGCTGGATTATTGTTTCTTTGCTGAGCACTAACTGGGACTCTGACTGTTGGGTTTTCGTACGGGACCCGCTATATCTGTAGCAGTGTGGGCTGCAAGGCACAGAGATACAGTGCGCTATCAGACATCAGCGTGTTGACTATCATTAGCTCGCTAAGTTTCGCAGTTTTGTTTAAGGTTGCTGAAACGCGATTGGTGATGTCAGGGTGTCTGTAAAGGTTCTTTCCTAGAACACGAAGCATGTAATGTGGAGACTTCCCAGGACTCTGACTGTACCAGTACACATACGGGTTAGCAGTGCTTGTCTTCAAGTTGCAGGTTAGTGTGACATTACTTTCCTCTTCAACCTTTATTTCTGCATCCGGCTGCTCCACTGTATCCTGGTGGCTCCAATCTGACATAAAAAATAGATTAAGAACAACAATCAGTATCACCCCCAAATTGATCAACTTAATCTTCACCATCACTATTATTTTTACCAACAATAACATCGGGGTTACAGCAGCCAGGAGGAGAATGGAGTTTTACTGGGAAGGAAATACTTACTGAGAAGTGAGATAATGATGAGCATCTGAGCGAGCCGGTTCCCCATGATCCTTCCTGAGTCTGCAACTCTGCAGTGAGAGGAATCCTCTGTCAGAGGCAGAAATACAGATCCCCGGCCCACAGCACTGCTTATCGACCAATGGCAGAGGCAGCAGTTTCTCCAATGACACAATTGGGTCAGAGCGAGGGCAGCAACCGAAAGCTGTGGGCGGGGATACCGCAGTCTCAATATTGAGTGTGTGGTAACTCTCAGCTGCGCTCGGAGCGGAAAAAACGAAGGGATGAATCTGCAGAAGACTGTGACCATCCTGCACCTGCTCACGCTCCAGCCACTGAGAAATAAAATCGAGCGGGAGGGACATAAAGCAACCGAGGCCCCTTTAAACACGGCTTCTGACACTAGACACTGCGTCACTGGATCTGCAAATAGTCTGCCTGTCAATGTCGATCATCAAAAGAGCAGAAGGATAAACAAACTTGCCAATGTTTGTTCTCCATTGGCCTGGATGAAATTAACCCGGCTGATGGAGGTAAACCTCTATTAACTGTATGGGTCTGTGTAAATTCCCATCAATCTGTTAAACTGTACTGATGAGTATAATCTAGTACTTAATGTGCAAGAGCACCGCCGAGAAACGTGTCTGATTGAATCGCTCAGTGAATGACCATAGAACATAACAGCGCAGTACAGGCCCTTCGGCCCTCGATGTTGCGCCGACCTGTGAAACCTCTCTAAAGCCCATCTACACAATTCCCTTATCATCTATATGCCTATCCAATGACCATTTGAATGCCCGTAGTGTTGGCGAGTCCACTACTGTTGCAGGCAGGGCATTCCACGCCCCTACTACTCTCTAAGTAAAGAATCTACCTCTGACATCTGTCCTATATGTATCTCCTCTCAATTTAAAGCTATGTCCCTTCGTGCTAGACGTCACCATCCGAGGAAAAAGGCTCTCACTGTCCACCCTATCTCATCCTCTGATTATCTTGTATGCCTCAGTTAAGTCACCTCTTAACCTTCTTCTCTCTACCGAAAACAGTCTCAAGTCCCTCAGCCTTCCCTCATACGGGCTTCCCTCCATACCAGACAACATCCTGGTAAATCTCCTCTGCACGCTTTCCAATGTTTCCACGTCCTTCCTGTAATGCGGCGACCAGAATTGCATGCAATACTCCAAATGCGGCCGCACCAGAGTTCTGTACAGCTGCAACATGACTTCATGGCTCCGAAACTCAATCCCTCTATCAATAAAAGCTAACACACTGTATGCCTTTTTAACAACCCGCTCAACCTGGGTGGCAACTTTCAGGGATCTATGTACATGGACACAGAGATCTCTCTGCTCATCCACACTACCAAGAATCTTACCATTAGCCCGTACTGTGTCTTCCTGTTATTCCTTCCAAAATAGATCACCTCACACTTTTCTGCATTAAACTCCATTTGCCACCTCTCAGCCCAGCTCTGCAGCTTATCCATGTCCCTCTGTAACTTGTAACATCCTTCCGCACTGTCCACAACTCCACCAACCTCAGTGTCATCTGCAAATGTACTCACCCATCCTTCTACTCCCTCCTCCAGGTCATTTATAAAAATGACCATCAGCAGTGGCCCCAAAACAGATCCTTGTGGTACACCACTAGTAACTGGACTCCACGCTGAACATTTCCCATCAACCACCACCCTTTGTCTTCTTCCAGCTAGCCAATTTCTGATCCAAAATGCTAAATCACCCTGAATCCCATGCCTCCGTATTTTCTGCAATAGCCTACCGTGGGGAACCTTATCAAATGCTTTACTAAAATCCATATACACCACATCAACTGCTTTACCCACGTCCACCTGTTTGGTCACCTTCTCAAAAAACTCAATAAGGTTTGTGAGGCACGACCTACCCTTCACAAAACCGCGTTGATCTAAAGATGTGCGGGTTAGGTGAATTGGCCAATGATAAATTGCCCTTAATGTCCAAATTGCCCTTGGTGTTGGGTGGAGGTGTTGAGTTTGGGTAGGGTGCTCTTTCCAAGAGCTGGTGCAGACTCAAAGGGCCGAATGGCCTCCTTCTGCACTGTAAATTCAATGATAATCTATGATTAATCTAGGACAAAGGTTCGGCACAACATCGTGGGCCGAAGGGCCTGTTCTGTGCTGTATTTTCTATGTTTTCTATGTTGACTATCTCTAATCAAATTATTCCTTTCCAGATGATTATACATCCTATCTCTTGTAAACCTTTCCAAGACTGTTCCCATAACAGAAGTAAGGCTCACTGGTCTATAGTTACCGGGGTTGTCTCTACTCCCCTTCTTGAACAAGGGGACAACATTTGCTATCTTCTCGTCTTCTGGCACTATTCCTGTAGACAATGATGACATAAAGTTCAAAGCCAAAAGCTCAGCAAACTCCTCCCTAGCTTCCCAGAGAATCCTAGGATAAATGCCATCCAACCCAGGGGACTTATCTATGGGAATGAAATGAGTCAGAGTTTTAGAAGGAGAGAGCGACCCGGGCTCTGTCCAACTCATTGTTCCACCGAGACACAGCAGGGGGGCAGGCCTATTGTGACATCACTGAGGATACTTCTGCTGTTGATTTCATGTGACTTTCTAATTATCATGTTTGGGCTTTTCTCCCTCTGATGGTGAATTATGTTCAATCCGGTTCAGAATGAGGGTTACTGAATGGACTTAAGGTTTATAATATAGTCATCTTTATTGTCACAAGTAGGCTTATATTAACACTGTAATTATTGATTTGTATGTCAAAACATCAATGTCAGGAATGAGAATTGACTATTTAAATCTGGATTCTACTCATTATTTCTTTCTCTGGTCCAGGTCCAATATATTGCACTGGAGGTCCGGTCCCAACTATCCCAGAGCTGGAACAGGAATCCAGTGCTTTCTGGCTTTCCAGTCCCCTGAACCATCCCCAATCGTCGTTCGCAGACAACATGAAAATGGGCGGTGTGCTAAATAGCGAGGAGGAAAGGTTTAGATTGCAGCATGATGTACACGGACGGGCCAGATGGGCAGAACAGCGGCAAATTGAATTTAACCCTGAAAAGGGTGAGATGATGCATTTTGGGAGGACTAACAATGCAAGAAAATACACAATGAACGGCAGGACGCCAAGAAGTATAGAGGCAAGAGGAACCTTGGGGTTCATGTCCGTAGATCCCCGAAGTCAACAGGAAAGGTAGATAGGTGGTTCAGGAGACATAGGGTGTACTTGCCTTTCTTAGCCCAGGCATGGAATATAAGAGTAGGGAGGTTATTATGGAGCTGTATAGAACGCTGGTTAGCCCGCAGTTGGAGTATTTTGTGCACATCTAGTCGCCACATTATGCGAAGGATGCGATTGCACCAGAGAGGGTGCAGACGAGATTATTGAGACTACGTATATTTAAGAAAATCATTGGATATGTACTAAGTGCTTGGAGGTGATTCTGAGAGATGCGAAAAGGTCATGATATATGAATATAGTTTTTTTCCTTTCTATTAGTGTTATTTTAGCAGTGTCATGATAAAATATATCAACCTATAGCGCGATTTAATGGGAAACAAGTGTCGTTTTGGGCGCAATTCGCAGGATGTTTCTCAAAGGCCGCATTGGCGAAATCGCAGCCCGTAATTAAGGGCACTTAGTGTTGGAAAGTAGCCCCCATGAGCTTCTCACCATTACTGGCTGCCACGCCGTCAGATTCGCTGGATCCGCACCTCATCTAAGGAGGAGGGGGGGGGGGGGGTGCTGCTCTTAAATGCTCCCTCACCATTCACTGCAGTCAACATACAAGCACGGCAATATCTAGAGCTGCCCCTCGCTTTGGCGATGCCGACCTGGCCAAGTTCCTTGATGCTGTGGATGCATGAGAAGGGACATACTGTTCTCCCGGGGGGGGGGGGGGGGGGGTAGGCGGGTCAGAGGGCCGGCAGCAGAGGCACCAATACCACCTGGGAGGCAGTGACAACGACTGTCAGTGTGGGATCATGGCAAGGGGGACCGTCGTCCAATGTAGGAAAAAGACCAATGACCCCCAGTGACCTGCAAGGGTAAGTTACCACCTCTCCCTTGGCCTCAGGTCCGCCTGCCCCCCCCCCCCCTCAAATCCAACGCCCCCCCCCCCCCAACACCTGGCTGCTGCCACCTTGCACGTGCTGGTCTTTGTACTTGCTCCTCAGAGCTTACTGGCACCTAGCACCACAACCCCTTGATGTCCAGGTGAGGTGCCCACACATACCAACTGCTATAGAACTCCCCTCCCAGTCCCCAGGCATTGAGTAGAAGAGTAGGGAGGTTATTATGAAGCTGCATAGAATGCTGGTTAGACCGCAGCTGGAGTATGTTCTGCACATCTGGTCACCACATTATGGGAAGAATGTAATTGCACCAGAGCGGGTGCAGAGGAGATTAATCAGGAAGTTTTCTGGGCAGGAATGTTTCAATTGTGAAGAGAGGCTGGATAGGTTGGGATTATTGCCCTTAAAGCAGAGAATACTGCGGAGGGTCTAATCGAGGTGTTCTAAATTCTGAGGAACATAGATAGGAAGAAACTTTGCCCCTTAGTAGAGGCGTCAACAACTGGGGGGCATAGATTTAAGATAAGGAGTAGGAATTTGGAGGGAATTTGAGCGTAGTGAGAACGTGGAACACACTGTCTGTGTTCCCGAGGCGGAAACACTCGCAACACTTTAAAAAATATATATTTTATTGAAACATTTTAGATCACAATTTTTTCCCCTTACACATCAAACATAAGAAAAAGAAAATTTAACAGTACATGTAACACAGTAACCACAGTCTAATAACAAGTAACTAACCAACATGGTAAACTAATCATTTAACATAAAATAAAACTTCCCCCCCCCCCCCTCCCCCCTGGGTTGCTGCTGCTGGTCATCTATCTTCCCTCTAGCGTTCCCCTAGGTAGTCGAGGAATGGCTGCCACCGCCTGGTGAACCCTTGAGCCGATCCTCTCAGCGCAAACTTCATCTGCTCCAGTTTTATGAACCCTGCCATATCGTTTATCCAGGCCTCCAGTCCGGGGGGCTTCGCTTCCTTCCACATGAGTAAAATCCTACGCCGGGCTACTAGGGACGCAAAGGCCATGGCATCGGCCTCTTTCGCCTCCTGCACTCCCCGCTCATCCGCAACTCCAAATAAAGCTAGCCCCCAGCCTGGTTTGACCCGGGCCTTCACAACCTTCGAAATCACTCCCGTCACTCCCCTCCAATACCCCTCCAGTGCCGGGCACAACCAAAACATATGTGTGTGGTTTGCCGGGCTTCCGCCGCACCTCCCACACTTGTCCTCCACTCCTAAGAACCTGCTCAACCTTTCTCCCGTTATGTGTGCTCTATGTAGCACCTTAAATTGAATCAGGCTAAGCCTGGCGCACGAGGAAGAGGAATTTACCCTGCTTAGGGCATCAGCCCACATACCATCCTCTATCTCCTCCCCGAGCTCTTCTTCCCACTTTCCTTTTAGTTCGCCCACCAGCTCCTCCCCCTCTTCTCTCATCTCTTGGTATATTTCTGACACCTTGCCCTCCCGACCCACACCCCCGAGAGCATTCTATCCTGGATCCCCTGTGTCGGGAGCAATGGAAATTCCCTCACCTGTTGTCTTGTGAATGCCCTCACCTGCATATACCTAAAAAAGTTTCCCCGGGGCAGCTTATACTTTTCCTCCAACGCTCCCAATCTCGCAAACGTCCCATCTATAAATAAATCTCCCACCCTCCTAATTCCCAACTGGTGCCAGCTCTGGAATCCTCCATCCATCCTCCCTGGGGCAAACCTATGGTTGTTCCTGATTGGGGACCCCACCAGGGCTCCCAGTACACCTCTCTGTCGCCTCCATTGTCCCCAGATATTTAATGTTGCCGCCACCACTGGGTTCGTGGTAAATGTTTTTGGTGAGAGCGGTAGCGGCGCCGTCTCCAGCGCCTCTAGACTCGTCCCTTTACAGGACTTTCTCTCCAGTCTTTTCCACGCCGCTCCCTCTCCCTCTATCATCCATTTACAGATCATCGCCACATTGGCGGCCCAATAGTAGTCGCCCAAATTTGGCAGCGCCTGTCCCCCTCTGTCTCTGCTACGTTGTAGGAACCCCCTCCTTACCCTCGGGACTTTCCCTGCCCACACGAAGCTCGTGATACTCCTGTCTATTTTTTTAAAGAAGGCCTGAGTAATTAGTATAGGGAGACATTGGAATACAAACAGGAACCTCGGGAGGACCATCATCTTAATTGCCTGCACTCTGCCCGCCAACGACAGTGGCTGCATGTCCCACCTCTTGAAGTCCTCTTCCATTTGTTCTACCAATCGTGTCAGATTAAGTCTGTGCAAGGTTCCCCAGCTCCTGGCGATCTGAATCCCCAGCTTTCGGAAGTTTCTTTCCACTTTCCTTAGAGGCAGGCCTTCTATCCCTCTACTCTGGTCCCCAGGGTGTATCACGAAAAGTTCACTCTTCCCCATGTAAAGCCTATATCCCGAGAAATCTCCGAACTCCCTCAATATCTGCATGACCTCTGTCATCCCCCCACTGGGTCCGTCACATACAACAGTAGGTCATCTGCGTAGAGCGACACTCGGTGTTCTTCTCCCCCTCTAATCACCCCTCTCCATTTCCTGGAGTCTCTCAGCGCCATGGCCAGTGGTTCAATTGCTAACGTGAACAGTAATGGAGATAGCGGGCATCCCTGTCTTGTTCCCCTGTATAGTCGGAAATACTCCGATCTTTGCCGACCCATGACCACACTTGCCGTTGGGGCCCCATAAAGGAGTTTGACCCAGCTAATAAACCCGTTCCCGAACCCGAACCTCCTTAGCACCTCCCATAGGTACTCCCACTCCACCCTGTCAAATGCCTTCTCTGCATCAATTGCCGCCACTATCTCTGCCTCCCCCTCTACTGGGGGCATCATTATCACCCCTAATAGCCGTCACACGTTGACATTTAGTTGTCTCCCCTTTACGAACCCTGTCTGGTCTTCGTGCACCACCCCCGGGACACAGCCCTCTATCCTCGATGCCGGCACCTTGGCCAGCAACTTGGCGTCCACATTCAATAGTGAGATAGGTCTATAGGACCCGCACTGCAGCGGATCTTTATCCCACTTCAAAATTAGCGATATCGTCGCCTCCGACATTGTCGGGGGTAGAGTCCCTCCTTCCCTGGCCTCGTTAAGAGTCCTCACCAACAGCGGGGCCAGCAGGTCCACATATTTTCTATAAAATTCCACCGGGAACCCATCTGGTCCCGGAGCCTTCCCTGCCTGCATATTCTTCAGCCCCTTAATAACCTCGTCCACCCCAATTGGTGCCCCCAGGCCTTCCATCTCCTGCTCCTCCACCCTCGGGAACCTCAATTGATCCAGGAACTGCCGCATCTCCTCTTTTCCCTCCGGGGGTTGGGAGCTATACAGTCCTTCGTAAAAGGTCTTAAACACCTTGTTTATCTTCCCTGCTCTCCGCACCGTAGCTCCCTTTTCGTCTCTAATTCCCCCTATCTCCCTCGCCGCTGTCCTCTTTCGCAGCTGATAGGCCAACAGGCGACTAGCTTTTTCCCCATACTCATACCTCACCCCCTGTGCCTTCCTCCACAGCACCTCCGCCCTCCTGGTGGTCAGAAGGTCGAACTCCGTCTGGAGTCGTCGTCTCTCCCTGTACAGTCCCTCCTCCGGGGTCTCCGCAAATTCCCTGTCCACCCTTAAGATCTCCCCCAGTAGTCTTTCCCTTTCCTTGGCCTCTGTTTTCCCTTTGTGGGCCCTGATGGAGATCAGCTCTCCTCTGACCACCGCTTTTAGTGCTTCCCATACCACTCCTACTCGGACGTCCCCGTCGTCATTGGCCTCCAGGTACCTCTCAATGCATACCCGCACTCTTCCACAAACTCCCTCATCCGCCAACAATCCCACATCTAATCGCCAGAGGGCTCGCTGCTCCCTCTCCTCTCCTAGTTCCAAGTCCACCCAATGTGGGGCATGATCCGAAATAGCGATGGCTGAATACTCAGCTTCTTTCACCCTCGAGATCAACGACCTTCCCAAAACAAAAAAATCTATCCGGGAGTACACTTTATGAACATGGGAGAAGAAGGAGAACTCCCTGGCCATCGGTCTAAGAAATCGCCATGGATCCACTCCCCCCATTTGGTCCATAAACCCCTTGAGCACCTTGGCCGCTGCCGGCCTTCTTCCGGTCTTAGATCTGGATCTATCTAACCCTGGGTCCAGCACGGTGTTGAAGTCTCCTCCCAATATCAAGTTTCCTACCTCCAGGTCCGGTATACGTCCCAACATCTGCCTCATAAATCCCGCATCGTCCCAATTCGGGGCATATACGTTAACCAACACAACCTCCATTCCCTCCAGCCTGCCACTCACCATTACATATCTACCTCCACTATCTGCTACAATGCTCCTTGCTTCGAATGCTACCCGTTTCCCCACCAGTATGGCCACCCTTCTATTCTTTGCATCTAGCCCTAATTGGAACACCTGGCCCACCCATCCTTTCCTTAACCTAACTTGGACCGCCATCTTCAGGTGCATCTCCTGGAGCATAGCCAAGTCTGCCCTTAGTCCTTTCAAGTGCACGAGCACTCAGGCCCATTTAATCGGTCCATTTAGGCCTCTCACGTTCCACGTGATCAGCCTCACTAGGGGGATACCTGCTCCCTTCCCATGTCGACTAGCCATCACCTTCTCTAGGCCAGTCCCACGTCCCGCTTCCGCGCTCCCACTCATTTCCCAGGTATCGCATTCCAGCCCCGACCACCCACTCTTTAGCCATTTCCTCTTTGATTTCCGCAGCAGCAACCCAGTTATCCCCCCTCCCCCCCCCGCTAGATCCCCCTCTAGCGTGATTGCTCCCCCTATATTACTTCCGCAAGTCAGCTGACTTCAACTGACCCCAGCTACTCCTGCTCACTCCTTGACCCCCCCCCCCCCCCGTGTGGGGAACTCCCATCTACCTTGCGCCTATCTTCCCGCCATTATCTTTCTGGCGCGGGAACATCTCTATAGCTGACCCGCCTCTTGTGGCGCAGCTCCCTTTCCCATCCCACTCCCATTCCTCATCCTCCGCCTATGTCCCCCCCCCCCCCAACCGGCGCCCACATTTCTTAGTGTCTCCCCCCTTCCCAATTTACTTCTCTATTTACATCGACAGTAACATTTCCCTGCAATATCAGTCCCTCAGTTCCGATCCAATTTCTCATCTTTAATAAATGTCCATGCTTCTTCCGCCGTTTCGAAATAGTGATGTCTCTCCTGGTACGTGACCCATAGTCGTGCCGGCTGCAGCATCCCGAACTTCACCTTCTTCTTGTGTAACACCTCCTTGGCTCGGTTCAAACTCGCCCTCCTTCTCGCCACCTCCGCACTCCAATCCTGGTACACCCGTACCACTGCATTCTCCCATCTGCTACTCCGTACCTTTTTGGCCCATCTCAGAACCACTTCTCTATCTTTAAAGCAGTGAAATCGCACAATTGTCGCCCTAGGTGGTTCTCCCACTTTTGGTCTCCTCGCTGGGATCCGATGAGCCCCCTCCACTTCTAAGGGGCCCAAAGGGGCCTCAGCTCCCATCAGCGAGCTTCGCATCGTGCTCACAGAAGCCCCGCTGTCCGCTCCTTCCACTCCCTCAGGGAGACCCAGTATCCGAAGGTTCTTCCTTCGTGCTCTGTTTTCTAGGGCCTCAATCCTTTCAATGCACTTTTTGTGGAGCGCCTGATGCGTCTGTGTTTTGACCGCCAGGCCCAGGATCTCGTCCTCATTATCCGTCACCTTCTGCTCCACCACGCGGAGCTCTGTCTCCTGGGTCCTTTGTGCCTCCTTAAGCCCCTCAATTGCCTGTAGCATCGGGGTCAGCACCTCCTTCTTTAGTAGCTCCACACACTGTCTTAGGAATTCGTCTTGATCGGCCCCCATGTCGCCTGGGCTTTTCCCCGCCATCTTGTTTCTTTTTCCTTTCTGTCCCTTTCGTCGAGGATTCCTCGCGCTGCAGCCGCCGCCGCCGATATTTTCCTCTTTCGTTTGAGGGGGCGGGGGGGGGGGCTCCCTATTCACTCACCCCACACCGGGTTTCGTCGCGCGAAAATTTCCCGTTGGGGCTCTTAAAAGAGCCCGAAGGCCCGTTGGAGCTGGAGCCGCCGAAACGTGCGGCTTAGCTGGTCATCGCCGCAACCGGAAGTCCTCAACACTCGCAACACTGATGAAACGTTTAGATGAGGACTTGAAACGCCATTTCAGACAAAGCTACGGACCAAGTGCTAGGAAATTGCTTCAGACTAGATGGATACTTGATGGCCGGGGCAAGCACGATGGGCCAAAGGGCCCGTCTTTGCTGTAAAACGCGACGACTAAGGGGCCTGAGGCACGGAAACTGACGATGGCGCCACACAGCCTCTCCTTAGGTCAAAGAAAGTGAAGGAGGGACTGAACTGAGTTGCTGAAATGTAAGTGGGTTGTTAATGAAGATCACACGGGGCTTTTTTCTAAATAAAGGCAGAAGAAGATTCAACAATAACTTTAAGAAGTAACTTGTACACAAACGTAACGGGGATAACCGGGATATGTAAATAATGCAGTTTTTCAAAGAAGAATAATATAACTCTTTCAAAGTGTCTCGGGCAATATATATCGCGTGACCTCATCGCTGACTAGAAGATTCTAGATTCTAGTCCAGTCTTGTCCTTCAAAGTCTATTTCTTCCCAGTGACTTGCACGATGAGCAGGTGCAGGATTGTCACGGTGTAATGAAGATTGAACCGTCGCTATTTCCGCTCCATCAGTTCCGAGTGCAGCTGAGAGTCACCGCACACTTCACTCAATATTCTGACTGCGGTATCCCCGCCCACAGCTTCCGGTTGCTGCTCTCACTCTGACCCAATTGTGTTACTGGAGAGATTGCTGCTGGTGGTTCATTCCTCTCATTGGCCCGATCGGCAGTGCAGTGTGACGGTATTTCTGTCTCTGACAGAGGATTTCTCTCATTGTAGAGTTACAAACTCAAGAAGGATCATGAGGCACCGTCTCGCTTCGCTCCTCATTGTTATCTCACTTCTCAGTAAGTATTTCCTTCCCAGTAACACTCCAGTCGCTTCCTGACTGCTGTAAGCCAGATGTTATTGTTGGTAAAATTACAGTGATTATTTTGCAGATTATTTTATTGCTAAATATGAGGCTGACTCTGATTGTCATTATTGCTGTTATTTCTGTTAGAATGGAGCGAGCAAGATAACGTGGAACAAAAGGAACCTGAAATAACGGCTACAGAGAAAAGTGAAGTTACATTAACCTGCACCTTGAAAACAAGCGATTCTAGCCTTTATGTGTCCTGGTACAGTCAGCAGCCCCGGAAAGCTCCAATGTACATGTTTCGTCTTATTGGACAGAATGTGCAAAGGAACACCGACCTCAATGACCGATTTTCTTCTACGTTTGATAAAAGGAACAAGACTACCGAGCTAACGATCAGTAACACAATGATCTCCGACAGCGCCGTGTATTTCTGTGCCATGGAGCCCACACTGCTACAGAGATATGGTGGGTCCGTACAAAAACCCCACACTGGCAGTTCCAGCTGCTGCTCAGCAGGGGGCGCGTCCTCATCAATAGTTTAGTTTCCATACTCAGCGTGACAAAATCTGTAAGAAAACAACACTCAAAAACAGCAAGAGGTGAGGTCCACCTGCACAGTTATTCCAGTTGACGATTGCAACTTGCATTCATAACAGATATAAGACTGACAAATCGATCTGTGATTCCTTAACTCCTGCTTCTTGTTCATATCCTGGTGTACAGACTCGCTCACTCAGTAATCTCGCAGGTCTCACTGAACGACAACAAATGCAGCAATTTATGTACATGTCGAGCTTTTCAAATCATTACATGTCCCAAGGAGTTTCAGAGGAACATTTAGCTCGTATGGCCAAAAACGTGGTCAAAGAGTTTGGTTATTTGGGGTGGCACAGTGGCTAGCACTGCTACTTCACAGCGCCAGGGACCCAGATTCAATCCTGGCTTTGGACGCATTTGTGGCGTTTGCACGATCTCCCCGTGTCTGATTTGGTTTCTTCCCTCAATCCAAAAATATGCTGCGGATAAAAATATGCAGAACAGGTGGATTAGGTGGATTTACAGGAAAACAACCCCAACCTAACCAGCCTCTCTTCATAGCTGAAACACTCCATCCCCAGCAACATCCTGGTGACTCTCCACTACACCCTCTCTACTGCAATCAAATCCTTGCTACAGTGTAGTGACCAGAACTGCACATAATACTCCAGCTGTGTCCTAACAGCTCCACCATAGCCTCCCTGCTCTTATATTCAATGGAAAATAAACTTAAATATTTCATAAGCCTTCTTAACCACTTGTCCTCTTCCTTTAGGGGTCTATGGATACGCACCATAGGTGCCTCTGTTTACTGTAATTCCTAGCGTCTACCATTCATTATATATTCCCTTGCCTTTTTAGTCCTGCCAAAATGTATCACCTCGCACTTTTCAGAGTCCATTTGCCACTATTCTAAGGTTTTCCTCCTCACTATTAACCACATCAACAATTTTCTCGGAATCTGCGAACTTACTGATCATACCTCTTGCCAGCGTTCTTGGGTTACACGGAATGTGGAGCTGAGGCCATGGTCACCTTAGCCATGATCTCATTGAATTGTGGAGTAAACTCGAGCGGCCGATTGACCGACTCCCTGCTACTATGTCGGATGTTCATATGGCAATGAAAAGGCCCTGCATTTTCCTGAGTGAGTGTTCGTTATCCTTCAATGGTGTGGTGAATCCTATGCCGCAGCCGGTTCGCGGTACTTGTTATCAGAACATTATCACGTCTTGCTTCATTGCAGCAGAGAAATGCATTCCTCCGATTGCCAGCGACACTCCAGTGAAAGGCAAGGCCAGTAGTATTGGGCAGCCAATATCTGGATATAAATGTGTACGTGGCAAACCCGGAAGTGTGTCACTCGGGGAATTAACCTAATGACAGGAATGTTCTAGCACTCGGAATCGCAGATACACAGAACCACACAGTTCAGACGAGGCCCTTCGGCCCCTCGTGTCTGCACCAACACGCGAAAAACACCGGACCGACCGACCTAACCCTATTTGCCAGCACTTGGCCCATAGCCTTGAATGTTATGACGTGCCATGTGCTCATCCTGGTACTATTTGAAGGATGTGAAGCAGACTGCCTCTACCACCCTTCCAGGTAGATTATTCCAGACAGTCACCACCGTCTAGATAAATAAGATGTTCCTCAAATCCCCCATTACCTCCTGCTCCTCACCTTGAACTTGTGTCCCCTCGTAACTGACCCTTCAATTCAGGGGAACAGCTGCTCCCTATCCACACTGCCCCTCATGATCTTGTCCACCTCGATCAGGTCGCCCCTCAGTCTTCTCTGCTCCAGCGAAAAGAACCCACGCCTATCCAACCTCTCTTCATAATTTAAATGTTCCATCCCAGGCAACATCCTGGTGAATCTCCTCTTCACCCCCTCCAGTGCTATCACATCCTTCCTATAATGTGGCGACCAGAACTGCACACAGCACTTCACCTGTGGTCTCACGACAGTTCTGTACAATTCCAACATGATCTCCCTGCTTTTATCATCTATGCCTCTATTGTCCCTCCAAGCAGGGGTTGCGCGGTGACACAGGGGCGGCACAGTAGTTAGCACTGCTGCCTCGTAGAGCCAGGGACCCGAGTTCACTTCCGTGAGTGACTGTGCGCAGTTTGCACTTTCTCCCTGTGTCTGCGAGGGTTTCCTCTGGCTGTTTAAGTTTATTTTTCATTGTCATTACTTTACAAGAGTTACAAAGCCAGAGCTCAGAGTGTGAACAGGGGCAAACCCCTAATGCAGCTCCTTGCCTGCTCCAAAAACCAATTCAAATTTAATCCAATTCACAGTCCCCACAAAAGAAACATACCAGATGCAGGCATAACACCTGACCTCACGCTCACCTTAGCCAAAAGGCCGAGAAGCGATTTCCTTCCACAGTTCAAAGATGTCTAGGAAATCTGGATTGGCCATGTTAATTGGCCCTTAGCGCCCCGTTGTCTCAATCGGGTGAAGTATGTCTCTGATCAGCGTGGGAATCCAACATCAGACATGTCGTGTCAATGGAAACTTCAAGCATTATCGATCGACAAATTGATTTCTATTAAAGTCAAACCCGGCATCTTGTGCTTCCCATGTCCCAACTGATAGTAATTCTCGTGTTGCTCGGCGGTTATTGTATATTAAGCGTACATTGTAATAATAATCTTTATCAGTGTCACAAGTAGGCTTACATTAACACTGCAGTGAAATTACTGTGAAAAGCCCCAAATCGCTACTTTCCAGCGCCTGTTCGGGTACACTGAGGGAGAATTCAGAATGTCCAAATTACCTAACCGCACGTCTTTTCTGGAATTGTGGGAGGAAACCGGAGCACCCGGAGGAAACCCACGCAGGCACGGGGAGAACGTGCAGACTCCGCACAGACAGTGACTCAAGCCGGGAATCGAACACAGGTTCTGGAGCTGTGAGGCAGCAGTGCAACCACTGTGCCACCGTGCCGCCCATTACGTGCCCTGTACATTAAATACCGCAGCAGATATTGATCCATTCTGCATTTCGTTACAGGAACAGGTAATGAGGAGTCTTTGCCCTTGGACTAAGCTTGAAGAGCAGGCCATGATTTTCGCCTATCATTTGAGTGATTCCCTCTGTTGCTAGGTAGATATTCCGGTTTTTAAAGTTACAATAAAATTCGCGGCATGATAGCTCTCAGCATTGCCCAAACTCTTCCTCGGTTGATCTACATGACAGAAAAATGTTCGGGAAATAGATTCTACTGCTTCCGTGAGCACAGGAACACCTCATTCGCGAAAAGGAACCTCAGTGAAGCTGTAAATACTCACCGTCGCTTCTCTTTGGCACTTTGGACCTTCTCTACCTCTGTGCCACACTTCGCAGTAATTGACCTCCCTTACCTCCACGCCGAGAGCGCTTATACTGAGCTAACCGTTCTGTTTCGATTCGTCAGCAGCCGCCAGATATCGTCCTGAAACTTCATCTTTCATCGTTACTAAGGTGTTGGTGATGATCCATCTCGATGGATGTACCGGATTTTCCTGAAACCATTGCATTTGGAACATGTTGGGACCTTTATATTGGCAATCTAACTTCACCAAATCCTATTCTGACACTGTTATTGTCACCGGCAACTGAGTTACTGGATGCGCAGATCCAGTAACTCAGTAACAAAGTTACTGGATTTGCGCATAGCCCACCTGAGAAAGTATATTGTCTCAGTATTCCTGCATCTGTTCCCTTCACTGTTTCTTCACCATATCTTCATCTCTTTCCCTTTCTGCCTTCATCTCTCCCTCATTTTTTTGATTCTGTCCCACTAATTATCACTCGTTATCTCCCTCATTTCTACCATTCCCTTTCATCGTGTTCACCTCCCAACATCTCGAACGTTTTCGATCTATTTAGCTCACTCTTTCTATCACAGTCTCTCCCTGTAAATCTGTCATTTGTTTTTCTTCATTTATTAGTTCCCATTTCTCAGTATTGCTGCATTTTTCCCTCTCACAGTATATTCATCTAAATTCTCCGTTCTCTCTCTGTCTCGCTCTGTTTGCCTTCATGTCTCTCTTTCATTATCTGCCATTGTCTTTCCTACTGTTTATCTCCCAGTTTGGAAGAACAGCCCGCACTGCACAGTTATACTCAGTCCATATCTGTTGGTTGATTTCGACCTCCGTTGGTACATAGATATTCGGGGTAAGCGCCGTGATATTTACTGAAATGTGTAACTGCGGACATAGAGCTAGGTCCCAGGAATTCGGCGACCGGATTTCTCTTGAATTGGACAAGGGCAACGAGGCATCGCAATTAATTGTCCGAAAGGTAAGTACTCGCTGAGGTTTTTGTACCAGCTCTTGTCTTTTATTTGACGCGCTGCCTCGCTGCGCAGTAATAGACCGCTCCGTCCTCCACACTGAGGCTGCTTATATTGAGGTAACCAGACTTTGTCGACTGGTGGCCTATGCCAGATATCGTCGAGAGATTTCGTCTTTTTTCAGTGTTACCGCATTGCTAATTATTCATTTTGGAGCTTGTGTCTGTTTTTGTAGATACAATTGCATGGTGAATATCAGCTGGTCTGTATATTCACAGTCTAACTGCGCCGATCCTTCTTCTAACACAGTTAAGGACACCGGAGATTGAGTTACGGGAACTACATGCAATCCGCCTGTGAATGTGAATGAGCATAAGAGCATCGTGTTAAAGAGGATCGATCGAGAGTTGTGTCTATCTGTATGTGTGTGTAAATTCACATTTACCAGGCAGCACCGTAGCACAGTGGTTAGCACAATTGCTTCACAGCTCCAGGGTCCCAGGTTCGATTCCAGCTTGGGTCACTGTCTGTGCGGAGTCTGCACATCCTCCCCGTGTGTGCGTGGGTTTCCTCCGGGTGCTCCGGTTTCCTCCCACAGTCCAAAGATTTGCAGGTTAGGTGGATTGGTCATGATAAATTGCCCTCAGTGTCCAAAATTTCCCTTAGTGTTGGGTGGGGTTACTGGGTTATGGGGATCGGGTGGAAGTGTTGACCTTGGGTAGGGTGCTCTTTCCAAGAGACGGTGCAGACTCGATGGGCCGAATGGCCTCCTGCTGCACTGTAAATTCTATGATAATATATTTAGATAAAGTTGCCATAGTCCCAGATTGTCATCGGTTACTTTCCCCTTTGAGGGGGAGAGCTGAATGGTGGCGATTTAACCCGAGCATCCCCACCCCTCCGTCAAGGGACAGTTGAGAAGGCAGGTTCTTCATTAATAACCTCAGCCGCTATGGAAATTGAACCCGCGCTTGCATCACTAATGAGCTTTCCAGCCAACTGAACTAAACCGGCCGCCAAGATCGATCTTCTGGTCAACTATAAAATACAAGCAAAAACTCTTGCGTCAATCTGCTAAATTATCCTAGTGATCTTACGATGCAACAGCGCTGTCAGTATTATCAGAAACATGTCTGACTCAATTTCTCTCAGTCAACGGGAATGTAATAAGTCAGGGATTGAGAAGGAGGAAGGGAACCCAGCCTCTTTATAGCTCAGTGTTCCACCCACACACTGCAGGAGGCCAGACCCATTGTGACCAAACTCAGGGCAGCACGGCAGCACAGTGCTCAGCACAGTTGCTTCACAGCTCCAGGGTCCTAGGTTCGATACCGGCTTGGGTCACTGTCTGTGTGGAGTCTGCACATCCTCCCCGTGTGTGCGTGGGTTTCCTCCGGGTACTGCGGTTTCCTCCCACAGTCCAAAGATGTGCGGGTTGGGCGGATTGAACATTCTAAATTGCCCTTCGTGTTCAAAAAGGTTAGGTGAGGTTACGGGGAGAGAGGGTGGAGATGTGGGGCTTAAGTGGGGTGCTCTTTCTAAGGGCCGGTGCAGACTCGATGGGCCGAATGGCCTCCTTCTTCACTGTAAATTCTATGAAGTTACCATCCCTATTGGCGTTGACGTGGCCACACGGGACTTTAGGATTAGCATGCTTCAGTTTGACTGCCCCTGCTGGCGGATTCGGTTCCATCGGGACTTGAATGAGGTCATTGGGTGGATTTAGTGTTAATTGATTTAGATTTTTTTAGAAGTGTCAAATATTGCCTCCTGGAAATGTAAATCGGAGCTGATGAGACAGACTCCTTACTTCTCGTGATGTTTATGCTTCAAAAGATGTTATTCAATAAGTGTTCACATGGGTAAAACTAGTTTTTCGGAAAAGAAAATCTGAAGACGTGGGCGAAGGTGTGGGGGATATAGGCTAGAATTGTACCAGGAACTGGAGACTTCACAAAGGAGAACGGCGCAGAGAAACTGAGATTGTTCTTGTTAGACAAACCAGTAAAAGGAAAGACTTACTTAGGAATCGCTATGGGCGCAACTGTTTCCACTAAAATGATAGCCCAAGCATCCCTAATTAAGAGGAAAAAGACAGAGAGATGGTAGATTCCTTGATTAAAATGAGATGTCTTCAAATCTAGAATTTACTCCCTAAAAAGGCTGGCAGGAAAAAATTTAAATGTAACTTTCAAAAGGGAATGATCTAGGAAAGGGAAATTGGCGGGCGATGTGAAAAAATGCGGGAGGGGTTAGGCTGAAAGACGAATTGGTTAATTATCTCATAAGATACAGGTCAGATAGGCCGAAAGGGCTCATGCCATTTTCGGACTTCCTGATATTTACCTTCCTTCATTCTTTCTTCTACCGTCTATTTATTTGCAGCCATTTGAACAGTGAGCAGTTGCAAGATGGTCTCAGACGTTTGGAGACTCAAGCGTTGCTAATTCCGCTCCGTCAGTTCTGAGTGCAGCTGCGCACACTGCACTCAACATTGAGTCTGCGTCATCCCGCCCACCGCTTCCGTTTGCTGCTCTGCCCTGATTGGGTTATTGGCTGCTCCGTTCATTGGTTGAACCAGCCGTGCAGGGGGGCGGGGAACTGTATTTATGTCTCTGACAGAGGTTTTCTCTCTCTGCACAGTTACAGAAGGACCATGAGGAACCGTGTCACTTCGATCTTCATCGTTATATCATTTTTCAGTAAGTCCCAGTAACACTCAGTCTCCTCCTCATTGTTCTAACCCAGATGTTATTATTGATAAAATAATAGTGATGCTGATTATGATGCATCAATAGATGAATATGGGACTGATACTGTTGTTGTTTTTCCTCTATTTTGATATCAGAATGGAGCCACCAAGACACAGTGGAGCAACCGGCTGCAAAAATGACGATTGAAGAAGGAAGTAATATCACACTAACCTGCACTTTGAAAACCAGCGATTCTGATCCGTATGTGTACTGGTACAGTCAAAGCGCCGGGGACCCTCCATATTATCTGCTTCATATTCTGGGAGGGAAACTATTCAGACACAGAGACATCAGTGACCGCTTTTCAGCTACTTTAGATAAAACTGCGAAGATTACCAAGCTAATGATTGCCAACACCCTGATCTCTGACAGTGCGGTATATTTATGCGCCCTGCAGCCCACAGTGATACCGATCTCGTGGACCCCTTACAAAAACCCCACAGTGAGAATTCCAGTTAGTGCTCAGCAGAGGGTGCTCACACACCGATTATCAGACGTTATAATCCAGCCTGCACAGTGAGTGTCATAGTCAGGGACCATCGTAAAACAGCAACAAACGCAACCCCCTATAAGAACAGAGAATAACCACTTCCAGTCATATCATTCACAGCCTTCCGGATTTACCATTGAGTTCAGCAATTTCGGACTGTGAACTCTCTCCTCCACCTTCACTCCATTTTTTTCGATCAATTTATTTTCACATCTTCCATCGATCTGTTTTTTCTTGACCATTGTCTCCCCTCCCCCACTCCCCGCCATTGGGGTCATCTGTACCTTGGTAGTCCTTTGACACATTGCTTACCGCTGTACTGCCATTGACACATTCTGATCTCTTAATGTGCCAATAACAGTACTCCTTCTTAGCCATTATCACCAGCATATACATTCCATTTGTGCGCCTGTCCATATATTTGTTAATCTCCACCTATCACTGATCCACTATCTAGTTCCCCCATCCGCTCCACGCCCCTCCCCCACAACAGTATAAATCTGACGTAATTTCCAGTTCGCTCCAGCGTTGACAGAGTCATCCAGAAACGTTAGCTCCATTCTCTCTCCACAGATGCTGTCAGACCTGCCGAGTTTTTCCAGCATTTTATTCCTATGAAAATGCAGTAATATTACTGTGCCATTTACACTAGCAAAAGTGAACATTACCAATCACTCTATGGTGCTTTCATTCACTCCCCCCTTTAATGCCTTCCTCTGTGATTTTTCGAGCCAACTGTCTCCATCCGTTGCCCAGAAGTCAAAACATTTTCTTCTTCCATGTTTAAATTAAACTTTTCAGATCATTAATAGTTCTTTGGACATTAATTCAGAACTATTCCATCCCAGATGCCCATAGATTCATCCTCAGTTTTCTCGGAGGTCGGTAATACGGATTTTATTCAATATTGAACAATTCACTAATCCTGACACGCATCTGTTGACTTTGCATTCCTCCATATGGAACGGGTGTGTAAGTATTGCCTCTGTTACAGAGAGTGGGGGGGGGGGGGGGGTTATATAATGTTCGATGGGAAGGTTATTATTGATTTAAGATCGTTACCCGCTGATTCTCCGTGTGAGATTGTATCTGCTGTTGCCCTTACTACAGCAGATGTTGCTGTCTTGCCTGCACTTGCCAGGGTGCTCCGGCTGTTCTATGCTTGGCATTGTTGTATCAGCAGTTCACTGGAATGGGGCTCGATAGTTTTGCTCTGTCAGAAGCTATCGTGATTGATTGGACCGCAGAGCTACCCATGTAACCGTCACGTGGGACGATCTCACTGGTCATTATTTCACTTTAAAATCAATATTTTCTTCCCAGATAAAATCCATTCAGCCCATTTCTCCTGCCATCTAGTTGTTATGGATATACTGATGATGCTGATGAAATAATGATCATTACTACCATTTATGTTAGTATAGGAGGATTCAGAAAATAATTGTATTCGCTGGAGTTCAGAAAAATAAGGGGAGACCTCAGATAAACTTATAAACTTACAACAGGACTGAACGGGGTATTTGCAGGAGGGATGTTCCCGATGGCGGGCGTGTCCAGAACCAGGGGTCACAGTCTGAGGATACGTGGCCGACCATTTTGGACAGACATGAGGAGAGATTTCTTCACCCAGTGAGTGATCAGCCTGTGGAATTCGTTACCACAGGGAGTAGTTGAGGCCAAAATATTGTCTGTTTTCAAGAACAGTTAGATCCAGCACTTCGGGCGAAGGGGATGACAGTATTTGGGGGAATGTGGGATTAGGCTCTTGAGTTCGATGACTCATAATGAATGGCTGAGCAGTCTCGATGTTCCGAATGGCCTCCTTCTGTTCCTATTTTCTCTGTTTCTCCATCAGAACCGAGCCAATAAGACACATTGGGACGGTGGGTTGCTGAAATGAGGCTTGCAAAGGAAAGTAATATCACCCCGAACTACACCTTAAATCAAGTTTTTCTGAATGTTCAGTGTTCTGTTCGTGTTAACAGCGCTATCATCCTCCAGGGTACATGCATAATCTCTGCAGAGGGAGAAAAATCTGGAACCTCGATGTTACTGATCGGTTCCATTCCACGTTTAGCAAAACTATCAAAATCAGCGAGCTGACGGTCATCAAAGCCCTGATCTCCGACACCGCCGTGTATTTCCGTGCCATGAGTCCCCACGCTGCTATCGAGAGAAAGCAGGTTAAACACAGTGACAATTCCAGTTACTACGCAGCAGAGGGCGCTCGCAAACAGGAGCAATAATGCAACCTGTGGGGTGAGAGCCAGAGCAATCTATCTCAAAATGCAATAAACACAAAACGCAACAATCACTGGCGAGGTCTACTCGCAAAATTATAACACTTGATGATTTCAATTCGCAATATATTCAAAATGATCTTCACAAAGGCAACTGTGCAGCCTTAATTGTCCTTGAGACTTAACATTTATTTTCCCACACTGCCCCATCTAGTGGCCAGTTCCCACGTTTCACCCATAATCGTTTTACTTTCTTTCTTCTGATATTTAGATTAATGATTTAAAACTCAATTTTCTGCTCGGCATATTATTTCAGTCAGGCAAAAGTCCAGCTTTCCAAATATCAAAATAGTCAGCCCAGGCCAATGAATAACCACAGAATCTTTCCTCTTCAGGCCGCCGGCATCGGAACATCTATCCGATATCCACGAGAGGGCGAGAGGCCGACAGCTCACAATATCGCTCGTAGGGTTCGCAGCACCTGCAGCGAGTTGAGTAAGACCTCATCCATTTTGAAATAAACATAGGTTTAATGGTTGAACTCAACTTCCCTCAATGGTTTGGAGAAGCTAATGCAGGCAATAATCATCACGAAGACATTCTCATATCGCAGGGTTTGCGCCTGATATTGGTCAGAGCACAGAGAGAGGGAGGGAAGGCGTGTCTGATGTGGGAAAGGATGTGAGAATGAGACTGAAAGACTCCCTTTGACCTGTTTCCTGAATTACTTCACTCTAACCATTTGGGTACCGTGTGTATTTCTACTCCGAGTGGACGTGGCATGAAATGTTTTACTGGGCGGCTGATATAAACTCTAATGAATGAGAACTCTCTTTACACGTCCCCCAGACGCTGTGAACCTGCTCTTTGACCTTTGCTCCTGGGTTTTGAACAGAATAATGCAGAATTTCTGAAAAGCGCTGACGACCTTCTCTCATAAAGGTATCCAAAATCCGAGAGCCGTGGCTCAGTGAATAAACGACAACGAACCAGATTGAAGTTAATCGTTTGATGGGTGTGTCCAGAACCAGGGGTCACAGTCTGAGGATTCAGGGTAAACCATTTCGGACAGAGATAAGGAGACATTTCTTTACACAACGAGTAGCGAACCTGCGGAATTCATTACCACAGAAGCAGTTGATGCTAAAGCTTTGAATATATTCAAGAGGCGGCTGGATATAGCACTCAGGGAGAATGGGAGTAAAGGCTATGGGGAGAAAGCAGGATTAGGCTATTGAGTAGGATGATCAGCCATGGTCGTGATCAATGGCGGAGCAGGCTCGAAGGGACAAAAGGCCTCCTCCTTCTCCTATCTTCTATGAATCTATGTATCGATGTAAACAGTAAGAAGCCTTACAACACTAGGCTAAAATCCAACAGGTTTATTTGGAAACACGAGTTTTCGGGGCGCAGCTCCTTCATCAGGAACGTAGCTCCCTCGCCTGATGAAGGAGCTGCGCCCCGGAAGCTCATGGTTGCAAACAAACCTGTTGGACTTTAACCTGGTGTAAGACTTCTTACTGAGCTCACCCCAGTCCAACGCTGGCACCTCCACACCATTTTAAACAGAAGGAGCCACTGAACGAAATCCTGCTTACGTTAGTTGGAAACGTTTACTCTTTAAGAATGTTCAGTTGCTTGTGCAGTGACAGTTCGTGCCGTTGCTCTAAAGTGAAAGATCTATTCTTTTTAGCCATATGCTCACACACAATTTTTTCTTCCGGGAATATTAGCAAAGGATTCCAGAGTAAATATGAAGCCGTTGAACCGCATCGTAAGCTTTCCTTCCGGAGCAAACAGGTCCTCGCGGTGGACATGAATAAGTCGTTTCTAGGGACGCTGCCGTTGTGTCACAAGACTGGCTGTCCAAGCCAAGCCGACAAAATATGTAATCATGGTGAGACAATTGGCTCAGTGATTCATGAGAGAAGCATAACAGGGGTCACGGCTGCCAATCCCCTGATGGCAACACTAAACTAACTGTCAGAAACTGATTTTCCGAATTAACCAAATTCAGGAACAACACCGTGTTTGACTGTGCAGTAAACAGAAAAGGGGTGGAAATGGCGCAGTGGTATTGTCACAGAGTCATAGAATTTACAGTGCAGAAAGAGGCCATTTGGCCCATCGAGTCTGCACCGGCCCTCGGAAAGAACAAACAACAAAGAACAAATAAAAGTACAGCACAGGAACATGCCCTTCGGCCCTCCGACCATGCTGGCCGGCTAAACTACAATCTTCTACACTTCCTAGGTCCGTATCCCTCTATTCCCATCCTATTCATGTATTTGTCAAGATGCCCCTTAAATGTCACTATCGTCCCTGCTTCCACCACCTCCTCCGGCAGCGGGTTCCAGGCACCCACTACCCGCTGTGTAAAAAACTTGCCTCGTACATCTCCTCTAAACCTTGCCCCTCGCACCTTAAGCCTATGCCCCCTAGTAATTGACCCCTCTACCCTGGGGAAAAGCCTCTCACTATCCACTCTGTCTATGCCACTCATAATTCTGTAGACCTCTATCAGGTCGCCCCTCAACCTCCGTCATTCCAGTGAGAACAAACTGGGTTTATTCAACCTCTCCTCATAGCTAATGCCCTCCATACCAGGCAACATTCTGGTAAATCTCTTCTCCACCCTCTCTAAAGCCTCCATATCCTCTGGTAGTGTGGCGACCAGAATTGAACACTATACTCCAAGTGTGGCCTAACTAAGGTTCTATACAGCTGCAACATGACTTGCCAATTCTTATACTCAATGCCCCGGCCAATGAAGGCAAGCATGCCGTATGCCTTCTTGACTACTTTCTCCACCTGTGTTGGCCCTTTCAGTGACCTGTGGACCTGTGCACCTAGATCTCTCTGACTGTCAATACTCTTGAGGGTTCTACCATTCACTGTATATTCGCTCCCTGTAATAGACCTTCCAAAATTCATTACGTCACATTTTTCCGGATTAAACTCCATCTGCCATCCCTCCGCCCAAGTCTCCAAATGATCTAAACCCAGCTGCATCCTCTGACAGTCCTCATCGCTATCCGCAATTCCACCAATCTTTGTGTCGTCTGCAAAGGTTCTACTCTTGAGGGTTCTACCATTCACTGTATAGAGCATGCTATTGAAGCCCACACCTCCCACCCTCCTGTAACCCAATAACTCCACCTAACCTTTTGGACACTTAAGGGGCAATTTAGCATAACGAATCCACCTAACCTGCACATCTTTGCACTTTGGGAGGAAACCGGAGCACCCGGAGGAAACCCACGCAGACACGGGGAGAATGTGCAAACTGCACACAGACAGTGACCCGAGCCGGGAATCGAATCTGGAACCCTGACGCTGTGAGGCAGCAGTGCTAACCGTTATGCCACCATGCCGGCCCGTGTCGCCGGACTAGTAATCCAGGGATCCAGAGTCATACTTTGATGACTCGAGTTCGAATCCCGGCATGGCAGATTAAGGTGACCATGAAACCATTGTCAATTGTCAAACCCACCTGAGTTTCAAATGTCCCTTAGGGAAGAAATCTGCCGTCCTTACCTGATCTGGCCTAAATGTGACTCCAGACCCACAGAAATGTGGTTGACTCTTAAATGCCCTCAGGGATGGGGAATAAATGCCGGTGCAGCCCGCGAGGCCCACATCCCACGAACGAATCAAAATAAACACTGGTGTAATTTTCACCATCCAGCGGACGGTGGATGTAAAGCGGACTTATACCCACTGAAATGCACTGGATTTCTGTCATCACTGGCAGGCAGAGCACCACCCTGCCGATTCACTCTGCCATTGGGGACAGCAGGAAGTGAGGTGAGGGCAGCCGGAGATAGGACAGCAGATAGTTGGGGGCGGGGTTTTGGATATAAGGCTTTAAACATCCAAATTCCTTTTTTACACAGCTGACAGCGACAATGCGGCCACTCAGCATCTGGGTTGTGTGCGGAGCGCTTCTAACAGGTAATTGTGGACCAAACACATTTCACATTTTATCTCATTTTTCACATGTGGCTTAAAATGGATTTTTAACAGTCCATGGACCGATCTTTTCTTCTATTTGAACCAGTTTTATTTTTCAGATCTGAGTTATGGAGATTCTGTCACGCAGCCGCTGTCCTCAGATGTTAAGACAGAAGGACAAGAGTTGACTCTTACCTGCAGATATGATACCACGGCGAGCAATTACTATTTATACTGGTACCGGCAGAATGCAGACTCCGAACCTGAGTTTATATTGTGGAAATATTCGGGGGGTACTGAAGATAAAGCAGATTTTGCTAAAAGCCGTTTCTCTGCCGAGCTCCAGATCTCGACTAAATCCACCAGTTTAACCATCTCGGCTCTGCAGCTGGCTGACGCTGCCGTTTATTACTGCGCTCTCAGACTCACAGTGATAGCAAACAGGCTCTGCCCTGTACAAAAACTATCTTTAACTGCAGATAGCAGCCCCTTTCTGACGCGGTTGTTATGCTGATGCAACCACAAGGTTAAGCGAGAGGAAATCAAACTAACCGCCAATGAAACTGTTCCCAGCAGCGGTTGAAAACTGAAACTGCAGAATTCAAGATGACAGACAGATCATCAATCACATTGGAATTCACCCTGTCCTTAATCATATGCTGCCGCGCATCCGGATTCTCCCGCCTCTCCTCTCCGTGTCTCCCTGGCTCAGTGAGGCCAGTTGGTAGCGATCTGGGCCATGATTGAAAAGAAAACTGCCGGAGCGCCGCTACAGTCAGTCTCCTGATAATCCTGGTCTGTAAATGATCACCAGGAAACTGGATTGTTAATGACAGCAGAAATCACCCCAGCGCGAAGGAAGCATTCTGACGCACAATGGTCACTGGGTACACACTACTTTGAGTTTGTTTCAAAGATCACAGTCACTATCTTGTTACTTCTGCTTATTTTGTGTACCTTGTCTCTGACCCAGCATAACTCTCCGTTTCAATCAAAGCTGTGAACAGGCCGCGGCCAAAGGCTACAGGAGTGTTCGTGGCCTTTTCTTGTTGAGTGATGCATTTTGTTGAAAACATCGCTGTGACATTTATTGACAGGCAGAGTTTTTCCTTCGTTTTGAGCGCGGGATAGGCTGACTGGGACTTTCAGTGTGCAGATTCCACTCTCCGGGACCTTTGACTGGATCTCCTTGTATCGGCCCAGATTTCTGCACCTTCGGTCAGTTGATCTGTCTTTCTAGTAAACATCCTTCCCCTTCAAAAATGCATGGAAATAAAAACAAATTATTCAGCGAATGACTGCAGAGTTGGACAAGTTCAAACAACAGATTCCCTAAACGAGGCTGTTCTCGCTCTGACCCGCCTCACCTGTCCTGTTTTATTGGAGAGATTGTTGCCGTTTTCGCTGCATGGCATTGGTTGGATCAGCAGTTCAATGGGGAGACGATCTATATTTCTCACCTGAGAGAGCATTTCCCTGGATGGCAGAGTTCAGAGATTCGCAGAAAAATACAGTGCAGAAAAGACGCTTCGGCCCATCGAGTCTGCACCGCCGCATGAAAGGCATCCGATCTGCCAATCCTAATCCCATTTGCCAGCACTTGGCCTATAGGCTTGAATGCTAAAACGTGCCAAGTGCTCATCCAGGTAGCTTTTAAAGAATGTGAGTCAACCCGCCTCTACCACCTCCCCCACCCCCCTCCCCAGGTAGTGAGTTCCAGACCGTCACCACCCTCTGGTAAAAAGGTTTTTCCTCAAATGCCTCCTGCACCCCTCTATCCCCTCACCTTGAACATGTGTCCCCTCGAACCGGCCCTTCAACTCAGGGGAACAGCTTTTCCCTCTCCACCTACCCCGTGCACATCATAATCTAGTACACCTCGATAAGGCCACCCATCAGCCTTCTCTGCTCCAGCGAAAACAACCCAAGCCTATTCAACCTCTCTTCATAACTTAAATGTTCCATCCCAGGAAACATCCTGGTGAAACGCCTCTGCACCCGCCCCAGTTCAATCACAACAAAGAACAGAAAAATACAGCACAGGATCAGGCACCTCGTCCCTCCAAGCCTGTGCCGCTCATGATACCAACATTGCCCCAAACCATCAGGACTTCCTTGTGCCGTATCCCTCTATACTCATCCTATCTATATATTGATCAAGATGACTTTAGAACGCCGTTAATCTACCTGATTCCACAACCTCCCCTGGCAACGCGTTCCAGGCACTCACCACCCGCTGCATCAAAATCCTGCCTCGCACATCTCCTCTAAACTTTGCCCCACGGACCTTAAACCTATGCCCCATGGTGACTGACCCCTCCACCCTGGGAAAGAGTGCCTGCCCATCCACTCTATCCATGCCCCTCATAATCCTGTAGACCTCTATCAGGTCACCACTCGACCTCCGTCTTTCTAATGTAAACAGTCCGAGTCTATTCAGCCTCTCCGCATGGCTAACACACTCCAGACCAGGCACCATCTTGGTAAACATCCTTTGCACCCTCTCAAGAGCGTCGCTCCGTCATCAGGTTCTGAAAGCTAGTGATTCCAGATATAACCTGTTGGACTTTAACCTGGTGTTGTAAGACTCCTTAGTATAACATACATTATTGATAGCAAAATGATTGTCATGTTGATGTATCGGTAAATATTAGGGGTGTGCATGTCAGATGGAGCCATTAAGATTCAGTGAAGCAGTCGGTAGCGCAATTGATGGTTCAGGAGTAAAGTAATGTGACCATTAGCTGCACCAAGAAAACAACAGATTCAAGTCCTTACGTGTTCATCTACAGTCAGGGTATTGACATTGTCCACAGCATGTGTTTTATCTCTATTGAGGTATAGCAAAGTCGGGAACCCCGACTTTACATTGCGATTATTTCCCATGTTCGGTAATGCGAGTAAACTACTTGTACTGCGCTGTGATGTTCTATGTTCTATGTTCTAAACTGCCGAGTAAATGATGAACAAAATATCGATTTCAGAGGCCAGTGCCGGTCTCTGTGCGATGGAGCCCATCGATGCGGCAGGGATATAGCAGGGCCTTGGCAAAAGACGACAGAAGGAGTTCCAGTAAGTGGCACAAATAGATACTCCCACACTAATAAAATAAAATCAGTAATTCTCCCACCGCTGTGAGATTCACAGTGATTATTGTTTAACTGATGAAACACAATATTCAACAAGATCAGAAGAGACCCACTCCATAAATTAACTTTAGTTAATATCTCTCACTTAGAAAAATATAAACTTTACAAACGCATCTCTAGGACCATAGATGAAATTCTGCCTTTCCATATATTTTCCATGTCTGTTCCATCTCATCGCTTTCCCCCAATTTGTAAACTCATAATCTTTTAACATTCCGTGTTAATCTGTAAATTAGTGATGTATCAAGTCAGGGAGGTTCAATCTGAACAGCCTATAACGAGCAACTGGCACACCTGATTATTGATGCACATATGACTCCAGAGCCGCAGAAATCTCGTTGCCTCCCTGCTTTCCTCTGCAATAATCGAGCAAGGCATTCAGGTAAAGGGCTAATTAGAGATGGACAGGATGCTGGACTGCGGGGCAGACTACCTGCATTTAGACGTGATGGGCGGACATTTTGTGCCAAATATCACCTTTGGTCATCCTGTGATAGAATGTCTTCGTAAGCAACTTGGAAAAGAACTGTCCTTGCCATCAATTCCCAAATGAAGAATAAAAATTAAGCCATTTTAGTTCACAAAAAATAATATCTGATTTACAGGAGTTAAGAAGACAATAGATATTTATAACTGGATGGGAATTCCAGACAAAGAATTATAAAGACATGGAAACATCGAAAATAGGGGCAGGAGGAGGTCATTCTGACCTTCCACCCTGCTCCTCCAATCATTATGATCATGGCTCATCGCCCAAATCAGTAACCTGTTCCCACCTCCCCCAATATCGTTTGATCCCCTTCGCCCCAGTACCATATCTAACTGCTTCTTGAAAATATGTTTTGGCCTCAGCGCCTTTATATGGTAAATAATTCCACAGGATGACCGTGCCCTGTCTGAAAAAAATCTCATCATTTCTGTCCTAAATGTTCTATCCCGTATCTGCAGACTGTGGCACCTGGTTCTGGACACCATCGGGAACATCCTTCTTGCATCTACCCTGTCCAGTCTTGTTAGGGTTTTCTAGGTTCCTGTGATTCCCCCTCATTCTTCTGACTTCCTGAGAATACAGTTCCAGCAAACTCAATCCTTCCTCCTACAGCATCCGATGAATCAGTCTAGTACACTTTCTCTGCACTCCCTTGAGCAAGAACATCCTTTTTCAGAAAAATAAACCACATTTACACACAATATTCCAGGTGTGGGGTAAACACACCCCAGGGACTGCAGCCGTTCAAGAAGACAGTTCAGCATGACCTTCTAAAAAGGAACTATTTGTAAGGCCACATCTGGAGTATTGTGAACAGTTTTGGTCTCCTTATCTGAGGAAGGATGCTCTTGCTTTGTATGGAGTGGCGCGACGGTTTCCCAGACTGATTCCTGAGATGGCGAGTCTGTCATCTGTAGAGAGACGAAATCGGTCAAGATTATATTCATTGAGTTTAGAAGAGTGAGTAGGTCTCATAGAAAGTTACACATTTCTAACAGGATTAGACAGGGTACGTTCAGAAAGAACGTTCCCGATAGTGGTGGAATCCAGAACTAGTTGTCATAGTTTTGGAATATGAGGCAAACCTTTTAGGACTAATCTTGGTGAATCTGTGGAATTCGGTACCACAGAAAGTAGTTGAGGACAAAATATTGTGTAATTCCAAGAAGGAATTAGATATAGCTCTTGTGGCTAATGGGATCAAGGCTATTGGGGGAAGGCGGGATCAGTGTATTGAACCTGATGATCAGCCATGATCATTATGAATGGCGGAACAGGCTCGTAGGGCCGAATGGTCTCTTGCTGCTTCTCTTATCTATGTATGCTTCTGTGGAATATTATGTGCATCATCACACATTGGCATAAAATCAACTCTCAGTAAAGGGACCGTCTCGGTTACTTGGATAATTATCACAGTCTTTTTGCAAGCAGTCACTGCACTCCCCAGTTCCTCACTCTGATACTGTATTTTATGATCGTCAGTATCTCTGATCAAAGCGCCTATCTAATGGCAGTTACAAAGAGAACCACTGCAGTAACACTCTCCGCGGTAACTCTGTCCGCAGGTTCCGTTAGCTGGACTCTATTGAACCTCCCGGCCTGTCCTGTGTTATTTGAGAGATTGCTGCAGCTGTTCCGGAACTGCGACTCGCAGCGAGGTTTTTGCGCAGTGAATGCCGGGATTTGTCTCATTGTGCGGCTCAGTCGCACAATAATAAACAGCGGCGTCAGCATTCTCCGTGTTTTTAATGATCAATTCGCCGCGTTTGTCATCACTGTAAAGATTCAGTTTAAAACGACCGCTTCGGCCGTCGCTGGTCGATGTTTTCCTTATAATCCATTCCAGTCCCTGGCCCGGTTTCTGTTTGTACCAATGCATGGCGTAAAAGCTCTCTACCTCATAGCTACAGTCTAGCCGCACGGAATTCCCTCTCTGGACACTTTTCCAACCTCTCTGCCCTACGCTGTGTCCGGAAAGCGCAGAATGGGGGCGGCGCAGTAGTTAGCACTGCTACCTCACGGTGCCGAGGAGCCTGGTTTGTTCCGGGCCCTGGGTTACTGTCGATGTGGAGAGTGTACGTCTCCCCGTGTCTGCGTGGACCTCACCCCCACATCCCAAAGGTAGTTGGATTGGCCACGGTAAATTGCCCCTGAATTGAAATCAAAATGAATTGGGGACTGTAAATTTCTTTAAACAAAGGAAAGTGCAGAATGTGGAACATGCATTTTCTCCCAGTCTGCCATGTCGACAACTTCTCCAAACAATGTGCTCCATAAAGGAGGGAGCAGTAGCATCAGACAAAATATACAAAACGGAACTCTGAGAATGGTTTAAATTGACGCAGGTGCATTGAAATCTCACAGGATATCAGTTAAGTGTAAGCCAGGAGTCATGCTTATATCCTTTCTTTGTGTGGATATTTAAGATTCCGAATCTGAACAGTATTTCTGTGGTTTTGAATTGGGTAAAATGAGCATAATTTAACAGTTAAGTCAGGGACATCAGCATAATCCTGCAACAAGATCCTTCAGTAACCTGGGAATTCAGTGATCTCCCAGGCAAATAGCAATCAGCTCACACCGCCATTAGAGGGAGCATCTTTAGCGTGTTGTGTGTGAACAAAGAACAAAGACAATTACAGCACAGGAACAGGCCCTTCGGCCCTCCCAGCCTGCGCCGATCCAGATCCTTTATCTAAACCTGTCACCTATTTTCCAAGGATCTTATTCCCTCTGTTCCCCGCCCGTTCATATATCTGTCGAGATGCATCTTAAATGATGCTATCATGACCGCCTCTACCACCTCCGCTGGCAAAGCGTTCCAGGCACCCACCACCCTCTGCGTAAAAAAAATTCCACGCACATCTCCCTTAAACTCCCTCTCACCTTGAAATCGTGACCCCTTGTAATTGACACTCTCGTTCTTGGAAAAGGTTTGTTGCTATCCACCCTGTCCATACCTCTCATAATTTTGTAGACCTCAATCAGGTCCCCCCTCAACCTCCGTCTTTGCAACGAAAACAATCCTAATCTACTCAACCTTTCTTCATAGCTAGCATCCTCCATACCAGGCAACATCCTGGTGAACCTCCTCTGCACCCTCTCTAAAGCATCCACATCCTTCTGGCAATGTGGCGACCAGAACTGCACGCAGTATTCCAAATGTGGCTTAACCAAAGTCCTATGCAACTGTAACATGACCTGCCGACTCTTGTACTCAATACCCCGTCCGATGAAGGCAAGCATGCTGTATGCCCTCTTGACCACTCTATCGACCTGCGTTGCCACCTTCAGGGTACAATGGACCTGAACTCTGGTGACCCCATCCGGACCTGGGGACTTGTCCACCTTAATGCCTTTTAGAATACCCAAAACCTCCCCCTTCCTTATGCCGACTTGACCTAGAGTATTTAAACATCCATCCTTAGCCTCAACATCCGTCATGTCCCTCTCCTTGGTAAATACCGATGCAAAGTACTCATTAAGAATCTCACCCATTTCCTCTGACTCCACGCATAAATTCCCTCTTTTGTCTTAGAGTGGGTCAATCCTATCTCGAGTTACCCTTTTGCTCCTTATATACGAATAAAAGGCTTTGGGATTTGGGATTTTAGCCAAACATATTTCACTGCAGGAAGTGTGGGATTCGATAACAAAGTGATATGTTACAGATCAGTGAACCAGGTAAACTGGATTAATAATCCGCCTGCATGATTTGGGTTCTCGTCACGCCGTGACAGGAATTTTAATTCAGTTGAGTAAATAGACAACTTAAATTGGATTCTGGTCACGGCGAGACAGGAATTTTAATTCAGTTAATGAAATAGACATCTTAACTTAAAGTCGGAGTAAGGAACTGGTGACACTGACACTGAAGATGTGCATAAATTCCAAACTTGTTCAATAATGTCCTGGAGTGAAGAATATCTGGCGTCCTTGCCCGTCCTCTCTCTAGAACTACCGCAGTGTGATTCTCCTTTAACTTCCTCTGGAATTAATCGTTGCAAGTAAACAGTTACTAAGAACAATGCGCCCACAGACGGCAGGAGATAATCTTATTTCATTATTTCAGAAAACTGACTCTTCTGTTTATTCGAGTTATTTGTAATCATATTGTGTGATTTTGTCCTGCGTTTCTTCGATTGGTTTTTATTACAAATCTGCCGCCCGTGGATAGTTTCCTGACCTGAATCCAAATCCATCGAGTCTGCACCGACCCTCCGAAACGCCACTGTAGCTAGGCCCAATCCCCCACCCTATCCACGTAACCCCACCTAACATTTGGACATTAAGCGGTAATTGAGCACGGCCAATTCACCTAACATGCAGACACGGGGAGAATGCGCAAACTCCAGACAATCACCCGAGGTCGTCGGAATCTCAGCCGGCTCCCTGGCGTTGTGACACAGCAGTGCTAACCACTGTGCCACGTGTCGCCCACTATACCCCGCTGTTTCTCTCAATGTCTTTTCATTTATTTATTTTAGCTTCTCCGTCTCACTGTCTCCATAGTCCTGTCCGTTTCTCTCACTGTATTTTAATACAGTAAGAAGCCTTACAACACCAGGTTAAAGTCCAACAGGTTTGTTTCGATGTCACTAGCTTTCGGAGCGCTGCTCCTTCCTCAGGTGAATGTATTTTAATAGTAATCCCTCTACCACTGTGATGTACTTCACCGCCTGTCCCACTGTTTATCTCCTACATCTCCCAGGTTTTCCATCGCTGCCTTTCGTCACTTTATCTCCCTCCAGCTCCAACTATGTTTTCCCGATTGTTGCCGAGTCGATTTTCCTCCCGAATTCTCGGCTTCTCTTCTGACTCTCACACATTAAAAAACAAGCTTTTCGCCGAATTGGCCACACATCTCAATTTTTCGATGCATTCCCAGTGTTGCTTCTGCACTCCATTCCCTGAGATTATTTAGGATTAGATAGAACCATAGAGTTCCCACAGTAAAGAAGGTAGCCAGTCCGCCCTTCGAGTCTGCACCGTCCTCTGAAAGAACACACTGCCTAAGCCCACTCCCTAACCCTATCCCTGTAATTCCTCCTAACCTGCTCATCTTTGCACACTCAGGGGCAATTTAGCATGGCAAATCCACCTAACCAGCACATATTTTACTGTGGGAGCACCCGGCAAAACTCCATGCAGACACTGGAGAATGACACTTAAGGTGGGAGTTGAACGCGGATCCTTGGTGCTGTGAGGCCGCAGTGCTATCCACTGTGCCACCGTGCCGCCCTCGTCGGTAATTGTTGGAGTAGAGGAGAATGGTCAATAATGTGCATCCAATTTAAACAATGCCATACCTGCAATAGCAGACCTCAAAGCTCCCCCTCCCCCCACCAACATCCCGACCAACCATTAATACCAAAGCATCCTTTTCAAGAAGAAAATGCGGTTTTTATCTATTTTTTTTTAGCAAAACCCAGGAGAAATATAAGCACTAAGTTAATGATGTGATCAGGCCCCAACAACACAATAGATTTCCATCTTTTCTCCCCACACTGAGTTCCAATTGAACTCTGACAACGTGCAACCACAGTATTCGGCCCGCTGCCTTTTGCCTCCCTGCCGTATCAGACACGGCGGTGAGACTCTGAGATTCAAAACCTGATGGTCCCATTCAGATATTTCTCACATTGCGAGGGAACAATCTCCACACAGGCCTCTGCTCCCCTCAATATTACCCTCCTTTTCGAACTACAGGTCCACAGAGACCATCCTTTCTACAGGGAACAAATGAATATGATGGACTGAAGACTGTTATTCTCCTAGTGGTTTCTCTTCATGTTGCAGTAATGTTGACCTTTAGCCATTTACATTAGGCAGGAACATTGAAATCAAATTCAAAACATCGCGCGGCTGTCGAGCCAGATCTGTCCTCACAGCAGCGGTTAGTTCAGTTCAATCGCAGACACACATCAATGAACGGGAGGACATTCGGCCCATTCTGCTTCTACCTGTTCATCGTCTCGGCCCTACCCCCACCCGTCCGAACCAAGACTATTCCTCTCGGATACGTTTGAAACAACATTCATTTACTTCATTACTTAATTACCAGCTCAATATGAACCACTTCCCTTCAATCCACCCATTTCCCGCAACTGTGAATAGTTGAAGCGACAACATTGAGTTTAATTCCTGTCTATTCCCTTTCTGTTCACTGCTGACCGCTCTGATATCGTGCCTCGGAAAATTCTCAGCTGACTGGGATTATTGAGAGAATAAGGGATTTTGATTTTGCTGACTCTTTCAGGAATTGGACAATCGGCAGAAAGACAGAATGTAGCTTAACATTTAACCTAACTCTTCAGTGATACAATTTCAGACGCACCGCTCTGTTAAAATCAGCCATCAACATGATGGTTGTTACTTTTTTTCACCCCTCACTACTGCAGCTGTTAGCTGGTAAGTTTACAAACTGCAAAATCTCCTTCTTACAGGCAGAGTGCTCCGCATTAATAGTGTCTTCTCTATCTCCCATGTATTTTCTCACCTGATATTATTGAGTATATTTAAATGATGATAAAAGCTTAAAGTTCTGTATATATCAATTGCTGCAGATGATAGTGCTACAGACTCACTCTCACAGGAGCCGGCTACAGCGAAGCATTTAGAGTGAGGTTCGATCACCATTAAATACAGCTGTTCGAGCACTTACAGCTCCGTGCAACTGTATCGTCAGGACAAGGATAAATCCTCTGGATTTACATCAGCTCAGACGGCATGGGGAGTCGGGTTTCTGCATCAATCGACGCTTCGAAAAGTGAGGGGAATTTCACCATCCGGGAGCTGCGGCTGTCTGACAGCGCGATGTATTATTGCGGACTCAGAGGCACAGTGACAGCAACCAGAGGGAGCCTCGGACAAAAACACTGCCGCACTGTGACATGCTGCATAGAATAGCGAAATGTGTGGCAAGATATGTAGAGTGCCAGCTGTTGCCAAAATAAAGGTCTGGACAATGTGTGAACAACACAGCTCCCATCAAATCTGAACCGATGAATAATATTCCTGAGTTGATTCACTATTTAATGAGTAAATGAGGGGGGATATCTCGTGCGGCTTTGTTATTCAATCTGCACTTTTAATGCATATTGAAGAGGGGGGTTCTTGTATTTATCGCCATCTACCTTCACTCTTTGTTACACCACTAACAGAGTGACAAGGATCATCATTATCCACATGAAACGACATTCTTTCTTTATTTGAGAAGACGTGCCTCAGGTCAATTAGAGATAAAACTGTACTTCGTATCGGTCAGCACGGTGGCATAGTGGTTACCGCTGTTGCCTCACAGCGCCACGGTCCCAGGTTCGATTCCCGCTTGGGTCATTGTCTGTGCGGAGTCTGCACGTTCTCCCCGTGTCTGCGTGGGTTTCCGCCGGGTGCTCCAGGTTCCTCCCACAAGTCCCGAAAGATGTGCAGGTTAGGTGAACTGGACATTCTGAATTCTCCCTCTGTGTACCTGAACAGACGCCGGAATGTGGCGACAAGGGGCTTTTCACAGTAACTTCATTGTAGTGTTAATGTAAGCTAAAGTGTGACAATAATAACGATTATTATACAGGTCAAATTGTCTCAGTATTAGCGACGAAACTGTCCATCATATCATTCGTTCATGCTCAAACTGTCTCTCAGATCAATTGTGGATTAAACAGCCTCTTTGATAGAGATCAAACTGTCTCTCTTATTAATTAGAGATCAAACTGGCTCTCTTATTAATTAGAGATCAAACTGTCCTTCAGGTTAATTAGAGATCAAACTGTCTCTCATATCAATTAGAAATCAAACGGAAAAGACATCGAAACCAGCAAACCCAGCACTCTCATCTCTTCCTATCACATATTGCGCAGGAAATGTGATCAGATTCGCCCCAGCCAATGTGATCAGATTTTTTTTGTTCGATATTCTACGGGTATATGAGATACAAAACCTAATTGTAACCCCAAAATAGCAACAATACGAGTCCCTTTTCTCGCTGTGATCTGGGTGACAGTCATTGTCGGTAAGAAGTTGAACATTTAAAACATGATTATTATCGTGAAGAATAAATCCGAAACAAAAAATAGAGAATTCGTGTTAAAAATGTTTCTGACTTTGGCTAGAGCACCCGTGAGCTGTTGTGTTCAGTTCTGTGATTTTCACTACAAGAGTAATATGCAGACGCAAGACACAATGCAGAGAGATATTGCAATGATGATTCCAGGTTTGGCGGTTAACAACATACAAAGAGGGAGCCTGTCCTCCAGCCAAGATAAGTCAGAGGGTTAACGCGATAGTGAGGAAGGAGTTCGATGGGCTAGACATGGAGAAGATGTTTGCACTTGGCGAACATTCCAAAACTGTGGAATATAATTATAGGAGTCACAAAAAGAACGGGGAATGTAAGAGAAATGTCTTCACCCAGTAGAGGTTAGAATATGGAAATGTCCATCACAATTAGTGACAAAGACGAATTGACGCATTTAAGGGGACAAGGAGGCCGGAGGGTTTGGAAGGATATGCTCGAGTGTGTTGAAGCTGGTTGCAGGATACTCGGAGGACGTGTGAGCATCTGGGTAGTGAGCCAGATGTTCTTTTCAAGGGTATAAATTCTATTTAATTTTAGAGAACACAGTCTGCGAGTTTTTACTGTCAGTTCAGTTGAAGATTTAATCGATGATTTATACTTTCTTTAACCATGTGTTCCAGGTCTGAGCGATGGGGATTCTGTGACTCAGCAGGAATCCTCACTCACACATTCAGAGAAAGAAAATGTCACTTGAACCTACACCTATACCGACGATGCATTTTACTTATTCCGGTACCGTCAGTACTCTGACAGACAACCTGGGGTTGCTGCCAGGAGGCACAAGAACGGCTGTAATCCACTGAAGGCAGAAATGATTTTTTGATACAGTTCAACAATCAGACAAGTCGTACGGATTGACCATCTCGGAGCTATCTGACTCCGCGGTCTCTTACTGTGCATTCAGAATCACAGTGATGGGAGCGAGTGAAAGTCTCGAACAAAAACTGCAGGTTTCGGGGTCACAGCTGCTGTATGCTGAAGGTTTTTTAAACAACAGGTCAGATACTGGCAAGTGGATAGATTCTCATGAGCACAAACTACACCACAATCTATAGTAGCACCGCCTAAAATCGTTCGCATTGAATCCTGATTCAGTCTGCTTATTAAAGTAACTGTGAGAGGGAGGAACTTGCTCCTGTTTATTTGCAGTCTCCGAGAACCCGCCACTACAACTGCGAGTACAGGCACCCGTGGGTGGTCTGGAACTAGTTACACCCGTGTACCTCTGATGAGGAAAAACTCATGGAGTAGGAGCAAAGACCTTTTGCTTTGTGATATCAGTCTATAGTATAAACCGAATCCAACATGGTGAGGAAACGCCTACTAAATATAATAGGCCGATAAAATTCTTCTCAATGCTAAAGACACTTAGGAATATTAAAACTAAGAATGAACAGTTATATGAACAGTTATAAAGGGGGTATTTTCAGGACATGATTAGAAACCGATGAACAATAATTAGGCGTGTAGTAAACGGTGATGTAAGGTGTTGTATTTTTTTCGGGAGCGGAATGGTCACCGGATGGTCGGAAAAACGAATAAATTGAAAAATAACCAGAACATTCTCTTCACTACATGTTCTGAGCTTTGGATTTGGATTTGGTGTCACATGTGCCGAGGTAGAATGGAATGCATTGTTCTGAGTACAGTCCAGTCAGATCGTTTCATTCATGAAAAACAGGATATACGATAGATACACAATGTAAGATGTGGAGATGCCGGCGTTGGACTGGGGTGAGCACAGTACGAAGTCTTACAACACCAGGTTAAAGTCCAACAGGTTTGTTTCGATGTCACTAGCTTTCGGAGCGCTGCTCCTTCCTCAGGTGAATGAAGAGGTCTGTTCCAGAATTTGTCTATATATGTGTTTCTGGAACAGACCTCTTCATTCACCTGAGGAAGGAGCAGCGCTCCGAGCGCTAGTGACATCGAAACAAACCTGTTGGACTTTAACCTGGTGTTGTAAGACTTCGTACTGTAAGTATATAGGCACAGACATCGGGTGAGCATACGGAGTGTAGTATAATAATAATCTTTATTAGTGTCACAAGTAGGCTTACATTAACAGTGCAATGGAGTTACTGTGAAAATCCCAATGCCGCCACACAAGGTCAGTTCAGTCCATAAGAGGGTCATTCAGAAGTCTGGTAACAGCGGTGAAGAAACTGTTTTTGATCAGCTTTATATACCTGCTGCTGCGGCTGCAGTTACTGGTTGTGTTACTTCCTGTAACCGCTACATCACATCGTTAAGTATTATTTCAACATTTGTTTTGCAACATCGTTCATTTACAAAATGGTGTAAATGCTCCAAACACTTCTTTTCATTCTGTCTAGAATGTATTCAATGTGAATGGAATGGAACAGACCTTTCCCAATGCTGCACTATGGCTTTCGGCTTCATACTTATTTCAATATTTTTCAAATTAGAACAATCTGCAGGTTTATCTCCCAATATGTACCCAGTTCCATTCACCGTGTCACACTGCGGCAGTGTTTTTGTACGAGGCTCCCTCTGGTTTCTGTCACTGTGTCTCTCAGTCCGCAGCAATACACCGCGCTGTCAGACAGCCGCAGCTCCCGGATGGTGAAATTCCCCTCACTCCTCGAACTGTCCAAAAGGGCAGAAAATCGACTCCCCACACCCACTGCTCTGGAAACATCTCCGTAATTAGGAATGTTGATCAAGAATACGAGAGCTTCGTCCCGGTCCTGACGGTACAATTGCAAAGAATATGTACCAGCTGTGGTGGAATAGCTGAAATCAATAGTAATCGATTCTCCTTCAAACCTTGTCGCTCTAACCGGTTCCTGTGAAACGGAATCTGCACCGATAACACCTGCAAAAAATAGAAATCCGAGCTTAAACTTTGTATTACTTTGTTAGAAATCATGCAATCACGGAATTGCACATATTACAGTTAAGGATGGATCACAATGTAAGTATCGCGAGCTGTCTGGAAATTGTGCCCCTTGGGAACTTACCAGTTAAGTGAGTTGCACCTGTAATGAAAATGTAAAAGGTAATACACAACATGTTCACAGAGATGGTGGTGGATTTGAACTCAGTGAGTTACAGCTGAATTGTTGCAGTCCAGAGTTCAGAAGTTGTCGAGTAATATCCGGCCTCACTACCGATTGGTTCATTCCTGACAGAGCCAGCAGGCGACACCCAATCAGCTCAAAGCTCCTTTGTCCTACATTTCATCCAATTAGATCGCTTCCTTTGTTACGTCAGAGCTAGGAGCACAGAACCACTTGCACCTGTTTTCAGTACAATGAACTGGACACAAGAACATCAGAGGAAAAGGAGCAGGAGCTGCAGTGGACAATTTGCCCCTTCACTTGGGGGTGCTCTGCAATTGTACAAGAACATAGTTGTTCGACCTGAAATCTACTTTCCTGCACCACCCTCATATGCCTTATTTCCCCGAATATGGCCAAATCCAACATATGTCTCGAAACAACTAAACGACGAACAACCGTCGCTCTCTGTAACACAGAGAGGGCATGAAAGCGAATATTGGTCCTGTTACTGAGCGTATCTTTGAGGCAGGGCACAGATGGATGCTATTTAGTGTTGTGATGACGGTGGCATTTGGAGAGCTGCTCGCAAAACACAGAAACTACTATAAAAATGGATTTAGCAGATAATGATACACGTTCAGCACTGCAAAAGAAATAATTAGGGCTAGCTGCTCTTTATAATATTGCTTTGTTTACATTAATAGTTCACAATTAATAGTTCTGATTCAGTGAGCCGAGGTGAGAGTGCTTTACCGGTTTTTGAACGGGTTGAGAGTCCCTCTGTAGCAGTGTGGGGCTCAGCGCACAGAGATACACGGCAGAGTCAGAGACACGGACCCCGGTGATATTTAAAGGAACTGTTTTATTATCCTGGTCCAAATCAGCAGAAAATCGGTCAGGGAAATCTGAAGACCTTTCTCCCTTCCCCGTACTATATTTCTTCAGTAGATATCTCGGAGCATCCCCTGGATACTGGATGTACCAGAAGAGATTCTGGTCAGTATATTTTGTTTTGTAACTGCAGTTCAATATTGCTGTCTGTCCTTCCTGAACCGTTAATTGAAGTGGCTCCTGGGAAATTGAATCTTGGCCACTGGTTCCTGTAACAAGATATAGAATTTGTCAGAAATCTGGGAGTAAATATAACCCATGAAACACAGACTTAGGATTTGAGCTCAGACTCACCGGGCAGCAAGACCATTATTATCAGTAAAGCACACAGGGAGCACATGGTTCCTGATTGGACAGTAAACAGCGACATGTTTCAAATATGTTGCTGCTTCTAGTCTCATATCACAGAGTAAACTCTGACCAGAGGCAAAGGTGAAACGCAGATCAATTCTTGGGAAACTGAGGGGCGTTTCTCAGTGTTGCGAATGATTGGTCTCTCAGCTCTGATGTCAGCTGAGGACCAATCACTGTTCTCGGAGGGTTTATTACGGCGGGTCCTCTCCAGTCACATTCCATCCCTGGCTGTGTGTTTGTCTTTCTCACTCTCTTTCTCACATTGCCGTCATTCTGTCTCTTTCTCGGTTGAAATCGCTTTCCTTCGATCTCATTGAGGCTGGTTTAGCACAGTGGGCTAAATAACTGGCTTGCAATGCAGAACAATGCCAGCAGCGCGGGTTCAATTCCCGTACCAGCTTCCTCGAACAGCTGCCAGAATGTGGCGACTAGGGTCTTTTCACAGTAACTTCAGTTGAAGCCAACTTGTGACAATAAGCAATTTTCATTTCATTTCAACGTCCACATCTTTCCTGAGGTAGATATTTCTCCCTCATAAATGTGAAAGATGAAATAAACATTTTAAAATCAGTCTCACACACAGATGTTAACGAGGGCATTCAGTGCACGAACATAATTAATAATTACTGTATTAAGGGTACCCGGGATAAATAGTCATCCAATTCTAAACCAAGAAGCGCTTCCACTAGGGTAACTCTTGTACCAGTAAAGTACTCATTTCAGTCAGTCATCATTGTACCCCAGGAAATTTAAACTGTGATAACTCTGATATTAGATCACTTTTAGAAAGTGCTGCATGGTAGATTACCACCTGATCAAGAAGTTTCACAAATACAGATTTGATGAAATGGTTCACCCGGGATATCGGCAGGTTTCTGTAAATGGGATCGGGAAATGTTGGGATTTGTTCCTGGGGTAATATGACCGCCAAAAGTCAAATAGCCCAACAGTGACAACCATTGACCTCATTGAGGGAAACCCATTCAGATGGAGCTGGGTTGTCCCGTTTATTATCAGTACATTTGCAAGGCAATATAACTCCTTGTGCTTTCTTGATACGGAAATTACGCCAGTTTGTGTATGAGCCCCGCCGGGCCCTCACTCACTCTGGGCCTCAGCGCGCAGCGATACACGGCGCTGTCTGTCATCTTCAAATCTTTCATGGACAAGTGAAAAGTGCTTTGTGTCGGGTTGAGTTTCCCGCTGAAGTGTTCAAAGCCGGGAACCGTCTGGTTAAACCCATAACTATCGGCCCTGAGCAGATACTGAGGAGATCGGTGTGGATACTGACGATACCAGAACAGATAATATATTGTAGCTGAACTCGATACCGAATAACTGCAGGGTATGGCTGAATCTTCACCCTCTTCTGCGTCGACTCGTTGTTCTTCCTGAGACACTGAGTCTCCCTTATTCATCCCTGAAAAGAAAAAGCCGGTCAGAAGGCGAAACGTGAGGAGGATGGGTTCCGGAGATGGAAATAAGAACACATTTGGTAATGGGAGGATTCAGTGCAGAGGTTCAATGTAACCAACCTGTCATCAGGACAATAACCAGAGACAGACAGAGAGTCAGCCCCATGGTTCGAATCTGAACTCCAGAAACAGAGACAGTTATAACTGACTGGACCAGCCATGCAATTGGCGGAGATGAAACAGTTAGCGAGATGCTATGAGGTCGAATCCGATTTCTTCGCTCCGCCCACCTTCACGTCTTAAAGCAGTTGCTTCCTCTGGAACGGATGGGTAATGTTTGATAAGTGATCAGAGAGCGCCCTCCTGTGGACAGCACAACCGCCTATTGGAAACAGACGGCCACGTGCAACGACATGTACGTAAACATCCATCCAGACATGCACAGGCACTGCAATAAATTCTAACATTCGTTGACAAGATTTTTGATTACATATTAGTCTGAGTTGCTAATGATAAAAGTAAGTGAATATGTCCACCTCCCAGCAGCCTCGTTTACAGCACAGAATCAGCACAAACATAGACACAGAGACAGGTAAACACAGTGATCGACCCACAAACTGATCGCTCAACCAAACATACAGACAACCATTAAAGTAAATAAGCAACCAGATTAACACAGCCATAGAAACACAAAGGAGAAATTCAGTCAGAGACACTTTCAAATACATTGGACTTTCAGGGTGAGCTTTCTGAGATGGAAATCCCGGAGGTTGTGTCAATGTGGTAATGTCATGTTGGATACTCATTGCGATTAAACTGTACATTTTAGCAGCATGAACATCCGAGAATGTATTTCCCATTAACCGTGAGGGTCGATTTATAAAAGCGACTACCCTTTGTATTACTTTATAAGTTGTATTACATTCGGGTTGGTCCACCCAGTCTCTCCATCAGTCCACCCGTCTGTCGGGTTCTTAAAAAAGAGAAAATATTATCAGCTTTAGTATTCATTCCATCTGTCTATCTACGTATCTATCTATCGAGCTATCGATTGATATAACCATTTAATCTATCGACGCAACCATCAACCTTATGAGCTAACTTTCTATTAATTTTTCAGTCTGCTGTGTGGGTTAACCACAAATAGGAGTGATTTGTGGAGATCGGGTGGGGCAGCGACTAACAGAAGCTCAATCTCGCTGAGCATATATTGTATCTGTTCAGTCTCCAAATGTGAACTTTTCTGTTCAACTTTTATTGTCAGACCCAGAACATGGCTCCCAATTTCGTACTTCATACACGTTTCGATGGAACGAATGAGATTAACATTCGTTTTCCTTCTGAATACGCCAAATAATATCACAATTTTCACATTGAATGGGCTGCAGCTCACTGACAGCGCTGTGTGCTCAGGTCAACACAGAGAGAAAGGCCCAGGACAACTGGGACCATTACCCTGACTGTGACGTATTTTGAAGGGAGATTCATTCAAACCGACCACCAGGTGGCGCATCCCACCGCCTGTCACGTTGCAGGAACCAATACTGACTGACGGGGTCTCAATGCACAACTGGTAAAATTCAGACTTAACAATGAACGTTCCCTGACAGTTTCTTAGATCAGAAGGTTCGCTCATTATTTATGAACAGTTTGGCAAACAAAATTTGCAGACCGTTTTTAATTATCCTGGACTTTGGGAGGTCTATAGTTCCCCACTGGTTTCTCTGAGGCACATCTTCAGCCGATCAATGTCGACTTGCCAAACAATTAGCAGCTTTTCCTCCTGTTGTGTGTATTGCTGAGATGGCTTGAACATTGTCATTCTGAAGTTTGTCCTGATGAGTGCAAGACGACTAGTTTCGGCAACATGTCTCTCTTTTAGCAATAAATACAATTTCTCAATTGTATTTCAGTTACTTTATCCTCCATTTTGCCTTTCGGTGATTTTCTGTGCCTCTTGCCCCTTCTCACACTTGATAGTTGATTAAATACTGTCCAGTTGACCCACTGAGTGGCCGAATATTATATAAATAGCAATAGATTGGGAATGTTGATCCACAAAGGGACTTGGAAGTCCTTACACTCCTATTACTGAAAACAAGCATGCAGGGGCATCAAACAGTTTGGATGGCAAGTGGTGTGTTGTCCTTCATTGCATGATGACTTGAGTACAGGAGCAAGTCTGTCTTACAGCAGCGATACAGACATTGGTGGGGAAACAGCAGGAATATTGTGAGCAGTTTTCGTCTCCTTACCCCAGAATGGAAATGCTTTTCCTCGAGGGAGTTCAGGGATTGTCCATCAGACTGATGCCTGGGATGGCAGGATTGTTGTATGAGAGAGATTCGGTCGACCAGGCCTACATTCACTGGAGTTTAGCAGAAAGAGAGGGGGTCTCATTGAAGCGTATACAATTCTGACTGGGCCGGAGAGGCAGGATGCAGGAATGACAAAGCCTGTGTGGAATATAAGGAAAGTAAGAAGGAACGTAAGCAAGGAGTCAGGAGGGCTAAAAGGGGTCACGAAAATTCATTGGCAAATAGGGTTAAGGAAAATCCCAAGGCTTTTTACACGTGCATAAAAAGCAAAAGGGTAGCCAGGGAAAGGGTTGGCCCACTGAAAGACAGGGGAGGGAATCTATGTGTGGAGCCAGAGGAAATGGGCGAGGTACTAAATGAATACTTCGCATCAGTATTCAGCAAAGAAAAGGAATTGGTGGATGTTGAGTCTGGAGAAGGGTTTGTAGATAGCCTGGGTCATATTGAGATCCAAAAAGACGAGGTGTTGGGCGTCTTGAAAAATATAACGGTAGATAAGTCCACAGGGCCTGATGGGTTCTACCCCAGAATACTGAAGGAGTCAAGAGAGGAAATTGCTGAGGCCTTGACAGAAATCTTTGGATCCTCACTGTCTTCAGGTGATGTCCCGGAGGACTGGAGAGGAGCCAATGTTGTTCCTTTCTTTAAGAAGGGTAGCAAGGATAATCCAGGGAACTACAGGCCAGTGTGCCTCACGTCAGTGGTAGGGAAATTACTGGAGAGAATTCTTCGAGACAGGATCTACTCCCATTTGGAAGCAAGTGGACGCATTAGTAGAGGCAGCACGGTTTTGTGAAGGGGAGGTCGTGTCTCACTAACTTGATAGAGTTTTTCGAGGAGGTCACAAAAATGACAGATGCATGTAGGGCAGTGGATGTTGTCTATATGGACTTCAGTAAGGCGTTGGACAAGGTCCCTCATGGTAGACTGGTACAAAAGGTGAAGTCACACGGAATCAGGGGTGAGCTGGCAAGATGGATACAGAACTGGCTAGGTCATAGAAGGCAGAGAGTAGCAATGGAACGGTGCTTTTCTGACTGGAGGGCTGTGACTAGTGGTGTTCTGCAGGGATCAGTGCTGGGACCTTTGCTGTTCGTAGGATATATAAATGATTTGGAGGAAAATGTAGCTGGTCTGATTAGTAAGTTTGCAGATGACACAACGATTGGTGGAATTGCGGGAGCGAAGAGGAATGTCAGAGGATACAGCAGGATTTAGATCGTCCGTCTACTTGGGCGGAGTGATGGCAGAGTTTAATCTGGCCAAATGTGAGGTAATGCATTTTGGAAGGCCTAATACAGGTAGGGAATATACAGTGAATGGTAGAACCCTCAAGAGTATTGACAGTCAGAGAGATCTTGGTGTAGAGGTCCACAGGTCACGGAAAGATGGAGAAGGTAGTCAAGAAGGCATACGGCATGCTTGCCTTCATTGGCCGGGGCATTGAGTATGAAAATTGGCAAGTCATGTTGCAGCTATATAGAACCAAAGTTAGACCACACTTGGAGTATAGTATTCAATTCAAGTCGCCACACTACGAGAAGGATGTGGAGGCTTTAGAGAGGGCGCAGAAGAGATTTACCAGGATGTTGCCTGGTATGGGGGGCATTAGCTGTGAGGAAAGGTTGAATAAACTCGGTTTGATCTCACTGGAACGACGGAGGTTGAGGGGCGACCTGATAGAGGTCTACAAAATTATGAGGGGCATAGACAGACTGGATAGTCAGAGACTTATTCCCAGGGTAGAGGGGTCAATTACTAGGGGGCAGAGGTTTAAGGTGCGAGGGGCAAGGTTTAGAGTAGATGTACGAGGCAAGTTTTTTACACAGCGGGTAGTGGGTGCCTGGAACTCGCTGCCGGAGGAGGTGTTGGAAGCAAGTACGATAGTGCCGTTTGAGGGACACATTGACAAATACATGAATAGGATGGGAATAGAGAGATACGGACCCCGGAAGTGTAGAAGATTTTAGTTTAGACTGGTAGCATGGTCGGCGCAGGCTTGGAGGGCCGAAGGACCTGTTCCTGCGCTGTACTTTCCTTTGTTCTTTGTTCTTTGATGTTTCCTATGATTGGGGAGTGTTCAGCAAGACGTCACGGTCTCAGGAGTAATCCATTTAGGATTGAAATGAGGAGAAAGGTCTTCACTCAGCGGTTGTTGAAGCTACAGAATTATCTACCACAGGCTGCTCCAAAAGCCCAAATCACTGAATGTATTTAAGAAGGAAATGGATAAATTCTTCGACTCAATAGACGGCAAGAGGTATACGACTGAGCGGGAGAATGATGTCGATATGGAGGATTATCTGACACACTATTGAATATGGAAGCAGGCTCGAAAGACCGAATTCTCTATTCCTGTTCATATTTTATATGCTTCTGAGCTTCTGAACTTTGCATATTACGCTCGATCACGATACGTTTTATATTGTGTAAAACCATTTCTCTTATTCCTGCACCAGATATTACCAAGGACATTATTTCCTGCTCTTTCAGAGGGTCGTTGCAGCCTCGAAGGGCCGAATGGCTTCCTTCTGCACTGTAGACATTCTATGATTCCATGACATTGGAAGACGTCGGGGAGAAAATGGTGAAGCCACCGTGCTAAGAAGTGTTAATGTGGAGTCGAATTGAGTGTGAAACAGCTGGAGAGCAGCAATTGTTTCGTTCCTTTTCAATCAAGGGAAATAATTAATTGGGTTTCTAAGGTTGGTGAACTTCACATTATATTTATGGTGTTAAGCCCATTCACTTACACAAATCATCACATTTCAGCATGTGGTTCTCGTGGTTCCACATTCCTCCTTTCAATTAAGGTAACCAGAAAAATACATTAACACCAACTGAGGCACTTTATTCTTTAGCTGAATTTAACCCACATTCATCTGCAATTTGTTACAACCAAAATTTTGGGACCTCCAGCGATGGTGATGAACTGGTACATCAGTGGAAATAGTTTCTTGATAGTTGAAACCAGCAAGGATTTACTGAGGGCAATTCGTGGTTAATTAAGCTGTTTGAGTTTTATGATGAGCAGCAGAGATGGTTGATCTGAGTATTGCTGTTGTTGAAGTTTCAAAAGCTATTTGACAATAGCGCAACCTTGTGAGCAGAAATGGAGATCATGGGGTAAAATAGGCAGTACCAAGTTCGAAAGGAAATTGCCAGAAAACAACCAGCAGTGTGGATCAGCTGTTTTCTGGTGTGAAAGCAGATTTGTAGTGAAGTTTCCAGCGATCAGCAGTACGGCCTTATCTATGACACATGAATGATCTGGACCATGGTTGAGAAGGACGATTTTGAAATTCTGCGGATGGTATGAAACTTGGAGGTGTTGTGAACCATCAGTGGGTGTCATGTGAGAGTACCTTTAAGAACTGGGTGTGTTTATCAAATAGCTGCAGTGATGTCAGAGTGTGATTGGAGCTGGGCTGTCTGTCTGCTTTACTTTCGTTTTCGAGCAGGCAGCTACAGTGCGTTTTAGTTTCGTTTTCAGAGCTGGATAGCTGCAGGCAAAGCAAGTAGCTGAATAATGATCTCTCTCTACAAGCAACAGACTGTCTTCAGCTCATTTGAGGATTTCAAAGTAATAACTGTTTCTATAGAGAATTTAAACCTGCTGTCTTTCTTTGAAAACGGTTTAACATATGGATGTTGTTAGGGAAGTTATGAAGGGTTACTTATAGAATATTGTATCTGTGGGGATTATTGATGTTAATAGTTGTTAAGATGTGGGTTTATAAAGTGCTAACTGGATTCATAAATCAACATGGTTTTGTTTTAAAAGTACTTTAGATCTCTGTTGCATCACACCTGTAAAGTAGGCCCTTGTGCTCCACATAACCACAATCTATTAAAAGTGTGGATCAGTTGAACTCCATGATACACTTTGGTGTTCTCTAAACCCTGGCCCATAACAGTGGGATAATGTACAACATCAAAACCAGGAAGGGAGGTTGGTGCAATGGGCTGGAAACTGCGAGATTAAATTTATTGCAGAGAATTGTGAAGTAATTCATATGTTAGGCAGAATGCAAAAAGGCAAAAGAAAATAAAGGGAATCATTCAAAAGGCTGTACAGGAGCAGAGGAAGCAGGGTGTGTATATGTGCATAAATTATTGATGGTGTGGGACAGGTTGAGAAAACGGTCAATAAAGCAATTAGTAAAGAGCATTATCGATGGGAATATAGAATACAGAGGAAAAGACGTAATGTTAAACGTGTAGTAAATTCTGGTTCGGGATGAACTGAAGCATTGTGGGCACCACACTTAGACGAGGGATTGGATTGGATTTGTTTATTGTCACGTGTTCGGAGGTACAGTGAAACGTATTTTCCTGCGAGCAGCTCAACAAATCATTTAGTACATGAAAAGAAAAGGAAATAAAAGAAAGTACATAATAGGGCAACACAAGATACACAATGTAACTGCATAAGCACCAGCATCACCGGTGTGAAATGATGAGAGTGAATGAAGAAAATATTCACAAGAATGGTTCCGGAGATGAGCAATTTCAGTGACGAAGATAGATTAGAGAAGTTACGACTATTTTCCTTGACACACATGTTGAGAAGTGATCTGGCAGAGGTATTGAAAATCATGAGGGTTCTAGACAGAGCAGATTTGGGAGTCTAATCCCATTGATAAGAGGATCGATTACCAGAGGGCACAGATGGAAGTTAATTCGAAAAATATTAATGGAGACATAGGTGAATGGTTCGGATGTGGACTGGACTGTTTGAGAGTATGGTGGTGGCAGGGTCAATTGATGGATTACTATCTGAAAAGGAAAAAAACACAATGCTATGCATCGGAGAAAAGAGTGATAGTGTGCATCCTCCTTCAATCGGACAGCACATACATGTCGGTCCAAATGGTCTTCTTCTGCACTGATAACGTGCTCTGACTATGTTTAAAGAGAGGGCAGCGGGTTAGCTGTAATGGCACTGGCTTGAAATTGACATGCGCAGGCTAATTCTCTAAGGTCATGTGTTTAAATCCTAATACAGCAGACAAAATGGCGCAGTAACTTATCAGTTCATGGGGTCAAACGTGATCAACAAATGTTGACCTTGCCAGTGGGCCCCACATGCCACAAAATATATATTTTAAATCAGCAACTGCAATAGCAATGTTTGGCCAGTGGATGGCAGTGACACTGTGATTGCTGATATTACAGGAAGGATAGACCCATGATGACATGCAGGCCGTGCTCCTCATCCAAGGAACCAACTCAGATCCAATACGTGTGCAAACTGGAGCCACACAGGGCTGCGTCATCGCACCAACACATTTCTCCATCTTCTTTGCAGCAACACTCACCCTGGCAACTGAAGCTCCCCGTGTAGTGGAGCAAACCGACAGAGAAGCGGAAAATTGTTCATCCTCCGACGCTACCAGGCCAGAAGCAAGACCATCCCATCCTCAGTCATCGAGCTGCAGTACGCAGCCGACGCCTGTGTGTTCACACATTCAGAGGCTGAGCTGCAAATCATCGTTGACCGAGGCAAATGAGAGAATGGATCTCAGACTAAGCATCCGGAAAACCAAGGTTCTCTACCATCAATAACAGAGGCTGCCGCGCCCGGGGTCAGACTGGGGTCTGGTATAATAATAATCACAGAGACCGGCTCCAGTGTATCAATAACAGAGACTGCCGGGCCCGGGGTCAGACTGGGGTCTGGTGTAATAATAATCACAGAGACCGGCTCCAGTGTACCAATAACAGAGACTGCCGGGCCCGGGGTCAGACTGGGGTCTGGTATAATAATAATCACAGAGACCGGCTCCAGTGGATCAACAGCCGTCTGCAGATAATATGTATCAAGGGAGGCAGGGAGCTTAGTTTTATTCGCAAGTGAAACTGTGAGACAGGTATGATGCCTAGGGCCTTGGCCCAGTCTGCCTTGCATTAAAAAGGGATTGCAACCATCTCTGAGTGAGGAGCGTGTGACTGACTCCACCTGGAATCTTTTATACCCAATGGGAGGACAATCATGGCGGACTCGAGAGACTTCTGATATCTGAGGTGATAATGATGTATCTTTCAGGGGAACCGAAAACATCTGTTTCTTCTCATTCTTACCAACACTTCTCCATTTATACAGACACAGAGAAGCCGCATCCGCCAGGTTATGGAAACTAAATCATCAAAACCCTATCGCATGCCACAAATGCTAAAGATAATTGTACTTTTTCTGAGCAAGTTCTATCCAGTGTTTCTTTGTTCAAAGTAACGAATTTCTCATAGAATGGCTATAGTGCAGAAGATGGCCATCGAGTCTGCGCAGACCGTTCGAAAGAGCAGCCTACCTGGGTCCAATCACCGATCTTGTCCTGTATCCCTGCCCAACCTTTGGACACGAAGGGCAATTTAGCATGGCCAATCCACCTAACCTGCACATCTTTGGACTGTGGGTGGAAACCGGAGCACCCGGAGGAAACCCACGCAGACACGGGGAGAAAGTGCAACCTCGACACACACAGTCACGCGAGGTCAGAATCGTCTGTTCCCTGGCGCTGTGAGGCAGCAGTGCCAAATACCGTGCCGCTGAAAGTTTCCTGACAATTACCTACACACGCCCAGGTTATGCCAAATGACCGGATTGGCACAAGAGCAAAGCTATATAATGATTGCATTTAATTCGATGTCAATGAAGGACAGAGGTCGAAACAGAAGAGGTACTGGGACAATGATTCGAAATGAGCCATCCGACTGGCCCCATTGCCTATAATTCTGCATATCTTAACGCCTTAAAATATTTATCGTACATTTTACAACGATACTATTAAATCTGATTCTATCATTCTTTCCAGCTGTGTTTTCCAGTTCATAACAACTCGCTGTGTAAAAATAATCCTCCTGTTCAATACAATAAACTGTGTCCTCTGGTTACAGAGCCTCCTGCCAGTTGTAATAGTCTCTCTTTAATTACTCTGTTCAAATCTTCATGGTTTTAGCAGTTTGGTTAAATAGACAACACAGAGAGATGGCGGGAGATACAGGGAGAGAGAGGCAGAGTAAAAGTGAGCAAACAAACATGAAGAGGAGAAAGAGAGACGGTGGGTTGAAAGAAAAAAGCTGAGAAACAGTAAAAATGAATTACACAGAGAGAGGGAGGAGGATAAAATAATGAAAGAGAGCAAGATATCATTTCCTGGATTCAGAGAACCGAGTGACTGATCCACTGACCATCCAATTATGCCCTGGAGTGGAAGGTCTAAACAGATCACACCAGGCTCATTTGTAAATGTCACCACAATGTGATCTGTGTGACTCTGCCCTGACTCTGTGGGCAGATAGAGGCCGCACTGACAGATGTTCTCACCAGATTGTGGTCCCTGGATTTATATTCTGCTGAGAAGTGAGATTTGCGGTTTGGTACCGGCAGCAGAGTAACAGGAAGTTGTGTTACCTGAGAATGAAACAGCAGGCGTCAGTTTCATGTTATCACAGTGAACAGTCTTCCTGCCTGTGATGGTGACCTCACTCTGACAGCATCAAGAACAACCACACAGATTGCTGCCGGTCTCAGCATTACATTCACCTCCATTCTCATTCCCTTTAAAAGGTTAGAGTACTTGTGTAAAAACACATTAACCGAAGGGGAGATGGATAGAAGGTTGTCACTGGGGGAGAAGAAGGGGAATTAAAACAACAATTTCGCTACCAGAGGTAAAGTAGAAAGTTTGAAGTGCGTTGATGTCTCTGTGAGTGAGAGACAGAGAGAGAGAGAGACAGACAAAGAGAGAGATAGAGAGCAATAGAGAGGGAGAGAGAGATTAATCTTTAAAGACATAAAGTGCCTTCAACAAAAAAAGATTTAAACGTTAGGTGCCAGACCCGACTGCTGTGTACCTGTGTATAGGAGTTAAGTCTGAGAGAGAGAAGCGGGATCAACAGAGAAAGCGAGGTGTGCTGATATGTAAGTAATTTGAAACATATATTTGCCTTTGCAAGGGAATGAACAGCTTGATATTACTGTCACAATAACTCAAGAACAGTAAATATTGACTGTAGCATAGGATCTGGAAGGTAATCTCAACACAATGTCGTCAAGTGCTGAAAAATAATTGCAATTATTTGTACCACCATTTTGTAAAAAATGAAAAATGATATGTTCCAGACCAACGGACCACCATAGGCATACAGACACACACACACTTACACACACACTTTCAGACTCTGTCTCTCTCAATCATTGGCCACAGCAAAAGCAAACGGAATCCCTTCAGCAAAAAGGGTGAAAGACAATTGGCACCATTAAAAAAAACAGTGAGTAATTGTCACAGATAAACACAAGTATGAATTAGTGATATCTACCACAATGGAGTTTGTGACTGTGCTGTGTGATGTGAAATTCAATATGGCTCCTTTATTCCTCTTCTTCTCTCTGTTGATGAAGTGAATGTCACATGACTCACTCCAAACTTTCAGCAAAATATTACACACATATCACCGGAGCAATCACACCAACACCATAGGGCAGCACGGTAGCACACGTGGCTAGAACTGTGACTTCACACTGCCAGGGCCCAAGCTTCGATTCCCCGCTGGGTCACTGTCTATGCCGTGTCTGCGTGGGTTCCCTCCGGATTCCTCCCACAGTCCAAAGATGTGCGGGTTAGGTGGATTGGCCATGCTAAATTGCCCTTCGTGTCCGAAAAAAAGGTTAGGAGACGTTATTGGGTTATGGGGATAGAGTGAAAGTGAGGGCTTAAATGGGTCAGTGCAGATTCGATGGGCCGAATAGCCTCCTTCTGCACTGTATGTTTTATGTAAATAGTTATTCATTATGCTTTTGTAAGTGAATTAAATCTGAGAGAGAAAAAGGAGCTTAATTAATCTACGTGCAGTCTGAAACAAAGAGATGAGAACAGATCGGCAGTAATTTGAAAGTTGTATTTGCTTTTGCAAGGAACGTCCACAACCCCTAATAGTTATTGACACGACAAAATGTATTCTTAAAAACAGAAGTGACCGCCCCTTTTCACGCCCCCAAGGCAGTGGCGCAGTGGTAGTGTCGCCGGACTAATAACCCAGAGACACAGAGCCAAACTCTGGGGACCTGGGCTCCCACCACGGCAGGTGGTGACATTCAAATCAAGAAACATCTGGAATTAAAAGATGACCACGAAACCATTAGCGATGGGAGTAAAACCCCATCTAGTTTATTGATGTCCTTTAAGGAAGGACATCTGTCACGTTTAACGATTCTGGCTATAGCTATATAGCTTTAACTATGTTGTCGCTGGACTGGTAATTCAGAGACCCAGAGTCAAATTGGCAGGTGGTGAAACTTGAATCCAGGAAATTCAGGAATTTAAAATCTGATGCTGACGATCAAACCATTGTCGATTGTAGTAAAAACCCATCTGGTTCACTGATGTCATAGATTATCATAGAATTTACAGTGCAGAAGGAGGCCATTCGGCCCATCGAGTCTGCACCGGCTCTTGGAAAGAGCGCCCTACCCAAGGTCAACACCGCCACCCTATCCCCATAACCCAGTAACCCCACCCAACACTAAGGGCAATTTTGGACACTAAGGGCAATTTATCATGGCCAATCCACCTAACCTGCACATCTTTGGACTGTGGGAGGAAACCGGAGCACCCGGAGGAAACCCACGCACACACGGGGAGGACGTGCAGACTCCGCACAGACAGTGACCCAAGCCGGAATCGAACCCGGGACCCTGGAGCTGTGAAGCAATTGTGCTATCCACAAGGCCACCGTGCTGCCCGTAAAGTCCTTTAGGGAAGGAAACCTGTTGCCCTTAACTAGATTGTCCTTCCTATGACTCCACATCCACAGCAATGTGGTTTACTCTTAAATGCCCCCCGGGATGGGCAGTTGCTGCCGGCCCAACCACCAGCTCACACATCGCATGAACGAATAAAACATATTTAGAGTTTTGAAAATGAAAATCCACCCATCTTTTTCTTTCTTTCTTTCTTTCTTTCTTTCTTTCTTTCTTTCTTTCTTTCTTTCTTTCTTGCTTTCGTTTCATTCTTCCTTCTTTCTGTCCATCTACCTTTCTTTCTTGCTTGCTTTCTTTTTATCCATCTATCTATCTAGAGGACTTCCGGTTGCGGCTATGCCGAGCTTTTGGGCTCTTTTCAGGGCCCCCAACGGTACTTGTTTGACTTTTCCCGGTGTGGGAAGGGGTTAATAATAGCTCTCTGTCACTATATGGCTCCTACTAGGAGCGGGGCGACAAAAAAGGTGGTGGTGTACCCGAAGAAGGTGCGAGGGAAGAAGAACAAAATGGCGGCGGGCGGAGACCAGTCAGCGTGGATGCAGTGGGCGGAGGAGCAGCAGGAGGGTATCCAGCGCTGCTCAGAGAGATTAAAGCGGACCTGCTAGGGCCGATGAAGGCTTCTATTGATAAGCTGCTGGAGACACAGACGGCCCAGGGGGTGGCGATCCGCGAGGCTCAACAAAAGATCTCTGACAATGAGGACGAGATCTTGGGCTTGGCGGTAAAGGTGGAGGCGCACGAGGCGCTCCACAAGGAATGGGAGGAGCGGTTCGAGGAGATGGAGAATCGGTCGAGGCGGAAGAACCTGCGGATTCTGGGCCTCCCGGAGGGGCTGGAGGGGCCGGACGTGGGGGCCTATGTGGTCACCAAGTTGAACTCGCTGATGGGAACGGGGTTCTTTCAGGGGCCCCTGGAGCTGGAAGGGGCCCATAGAATGCTGGCGAGGAGGCCCAAGGCTAACGAGCCTCCGCGGGCGGTGCTGGTGCGGTTCCATCGGTTCGTCGATCGGGAGTGTGTGCTCAGGTGGGCCAAGAAGGAGAGGAGCAGCAGGTGGGAGAATGTGGAGGTTTGAATATACCAGGAGTGGAGTGCGGAGGTGGTGAAGAAGAGGGCCGGGTACAATCGAGCGAAGGCGGTGCACAGGAAGGGGGTGAAGTTTGGCATGTTGCAGCCGGCGCGACTGTGGGTTACCTACAAGGACCGGCACCATTATTTTGGGTCTCCGGAGGAGGCGTGGGCCTTTGTTCAGGCCGAGAAGTTGGACACAGATTGAGGGTCGGGATGGGCGATTGGGGACTGCGGTTGATATGTTATGTTTATTCTTTTTTCGAGGGGGGGCCTTTGCATTGCTCCGGGTTTCTTCTTTTTCTCAGTTTTTCCCTTTCGGGTCGGTGAGGCTGGTTGGGGCGGGTTGGGAACTGTTTTGGGCGGGCTGGTCGGGGGGGGGGGCTCTTGGAGGGGGGTAGGTAAACGGAACAGGGGTGGTGGATGGCGGTGAGATGGGGCCCCACGGGGGAGGGGGAGGCCCGAGTCGGGGGTGAGGGGACCGGGCCTGTAAAAGGAGCTGCGTCAGAGGTGGCGGGGCCTGGTAGGTGGAAAGCGCGGGCTTTTTCCCGCGCTGAAGACTGGAGGGGGCGGGGCTGGGGCGGTGAAGCGAAGGTTGTTACCCACGCTTAGAATGGAAGGGGGAGGGGGAGAGCCTATGGATGGGGAACAGGAGAAGAGGGTGTGTCACACAATGGGAGGAGTCGAAGGAGAGGCGGGAGTGGCCGGGGTCAGCAGGAGTCAGATGACTTGCGGAAGTGCAATGGGGGGTGTAAATCAGCTGGGATGGGTTCGAGCCGGGGTGGGGGGGGCGTTGGGCGGGGGGGGGGAATAGACTTGCTGCTGCTATGGTCAAGGAGGAGCTGGAGCATATGGGGGGGGTTGAGGCGGGTTGAGCTGCGGGGAACGGGTCAGGTGTGGGGTGCGGGCGCGTGGTTGGCCGAGGAGGGGGTCATGGCTAGTCGACGGGGGAAGGGGGTGGGTAGCCCCTGATCCGGCTGATAACCTGGAATGTAAGGGGTCTGAATGGGCCGATTAAGCGGGCCCGCGAGTTCGTGCACCTCAAGGGGCTCAAGGCGGATGTGGTTATGCACCAGGAGACTCACCTGAAGGTGGCAGACCAGGTAAGATTGAGGAAAGGCTGGGTAGGTCAGGTGTTTCACTCGGTGCTGGGTGCCAAAAATCGAGGGGTGGCGATCTTGGTGGGAAAGAAGCTGTCATTCGAGGCGTCGAGCATTGTGGCAGATAATGGCGGTAGGTACGTAATGGTAAGTGGTAAGTTGCAGGGAGAGAGGGTGGTACTGGTCAATGTGTACGCCCCGAACTGGGACGATGCGGGTTTTATGCGGCGTATGTTGGGTCGGATCCCAGACTTGGAAGTGGCGGGCCTGATAATGGGGGGAGACTTTAACATGGTGCTGGATCGGCACTGGATCGCTCCAGGTCTAGGACGGGTAGGAAGCCGGCGGCGGCCAGAATTCTGCGGGGGTTTATGGACCAGATGGAGGGGTGGACCCTTGGAGATTTGCAAGTACGGGGGCTAGGGAATTTTCATTCTTCTCACATGTCCATAAGGCTTATTCCCGAATCGACTTTTTCATTTTGAGTAGCGCGCTGATAGCGAGAGTAGAGGATACCGAGTATTCGGCAATAGCCATTTCGGACCACGCCCCGCATTGAGTGGACTTGGTGATGGGGAGGAGAGGGACCAGCGCCCGCTGTGGTGCTTGGAGGTGGGGCTGTTGGCGGACGAGGAGGTGAGCGAGCAGGTCCGAGAAAGTATAGAGAGGTACTTGGAGACCAACGACAATGGGGATGTCTGAGTGCGGATGATATGGAAGGGGCTGAAGGCGGTGGTGAGGGGAGAGCTGATCTCCATTAGGGCCCACAAGGAGCGGAGGGAGGGAGGGAGAGGGACAGGCTGGTGGGGGAGATGGTGAGGGTAGACAGGACGTATGCGGAGGAGCCCGAGGAAGGATTGTTGAGGAAGAGGCATAGCCTCCAGGCCGAATTAGACCTGGTGACCACCAGGAAGGCGGAGGTGCAGTGGAGGAAGGCACAGGGGGCGATTTACGAGGATGGAGAAAATGCAAGCCGGATGCTGGCGCATCAGCTTCGGAAGCGGGACGCAGCTAGGGAGATCGGGGGAGTTAAGGACAAGGGAGGGAGTGTGGTGCAGTGGGGTTTGGCATCAATGGGGTCTTCAAGGACTTTTACAAGGAGTTGTACCGATCCGAGCCCCCACGGGAGGAGGGAGGGATGGGCCGCTTCCTGGACCAATTGAGTTTCCAAAGGTGGAAGAGGGACTGGTGGTGGGATGGGGGCTCCGATTGGGCTGGAGGAGCTGATCAAAGGGATAGGAAGCATGCAGGCGGGGAAGGCACCGGGGCCGGATGGTTTCCCGGTCGAATTCTATAAAAAATATATGGGTCTGTTGGACCCGCTGTTAGTCAGGAACTTCAATAAGGCAAGAGAGGGGGGGAGCTTTGCCCCCGACATTGTGCCGGGCACTGATCTCCTTGATCCTTAAGCGGGACAAGGATCCCCTGCAATGTGGGTCTTACAGATCGATTTCCTTGCTAAATGTAGATGCCAAGGTGCTGGCGAATGTGTTAGCCACGAGGATTGAGGATTTTGTGCCATAGGTCATCCATGAAGACCAGACAGGGTTTGTGAAGGGGAGGCAGTTGAACGCGAATGTGCGGAGGCTTTTGAACGCTATCATGATGCCGGCGAGGGAGGGGGAGGTGGAGATAGTGGTAGCGATGGACGCTGAGAAAGCCTTCGATAGGGCGGGAGTACCTGTGGGAGGTGCTGAAAAGATTCGGGTTTGGGGAGGGGTTTGTCAGTTGGGTTAGGCTGTTGTATGAGGTCCCGATGGCGAGTGTGGCCACAAACAGGAGGAGGTCCGAGTACTTTCGGTTGCACTGAGGGACGAGACAGGGGTGTCCCCTATCCCCCCTGCTCTTTGCACTGGCGATTGAACCCCTGGGTATGACACTGAGGGAGTCAAGGAACTGGAGGGGGTTGGTGCGGGGTGGGGAGGAGCACAGGGTGTCACTTTATGCGGACGACCTGCTGCTGTATGTGGCGGACCCGGTGGGAGGAATGCCGGAGGTAATGAGGATTCTTAGGGAGTTCGGGGACTTTTCGGGGCACAAGTTCAACAAGGGGAAGAGCGAGCTGTTCGTAGTTCATCCAGGGGACAGGAGAGGGGAATTGGCGAGCTCCCACTAAAAAGGGTGGAGAGGAGCTTCAGGTATTTAGGGGTACAGGTGGCCAGGAGCTCGGGGGCCCTGCATAGGCTTAATTTTACAAGACCGGTGGAGCAAATGGAGGAGGAGTTCAAGAGGTGGGCCGCGTTGCCGCTGTCCTTGGCGGGTAGGGTTCAGTCAATCAAAATGACGGTGCTCCCAAGGTTTTTGTTCCTGTTCCAGTGCCTCCCCGTGTTTATCCCGAAGGCTTTTTTCAGACGGGTTAATAGGAGTTTAATGGGGGTTGTGTGGGCGCGAGCTACTCTGAGGGTGAGAAGGGTGTTCCTGGAGCGGAGTAGAGATAGGGGGGGACTGGCGCTGCCCAATCTCTGTGGGTACTACTGGGCCACCAATGCGATGATGGTGCGCAAGTGGGTGATGGAAGGGGATGGGGCTGCATGGAAGGGGCTGGAGACGGCGTCTTGTGTGGGTACGAGTCTGGGGGCGCTGGCAACGGCGCCGCTGCCGCTCCCTCCAAGGAGGTACACCACGAGCCCGGTGGTGGCGGCTGCCCTCAAAATTTGGGTCAGTGGAGACGGCACAGGGGGGGGGGGGGGGGGATGGTGGGGCCTCGGCATGGACCCCAATCTCGGAAACTTATCAGGTGATGCAGGAGGAGGAGGAGGCCTCGGTGGTGGAGGCAAAAGGTAAGTGGGAGGAGGAGTTGGGAGAGGAGATTGAGGAAGGGACGTGGGCAGATGCCCTGGGGAGGGTGAACTCTTCCTCATCATGCGCGAGGCTCAGCCTCATACAGTTTAAGGTGCTGCACAGGGCACACATGACCGGGACAAGGATGAGCCGGTTTTTTGGGGGTGAGGATAGGTATGTTAGGTGCTCAGGGAGCCCAGCAAATCACACCCATATGTTCGGGGCACGCCCAGCGCTGGAGGAATTTTGGAACGGCGTAGCAAGGACGGTGTCGAGGGTGGTAGGATCCAGAGTTAAACCGGGCTGGGGGCTCGTAATATTTGGGGTTGCAGAGGAGCTGGGAGTGCAGGAGGTGAAAGAGGCCGGTATTCAGGCCTTTGCATCCCTGGTAGCCCGGCAAAGGATTCTTCTTCAGTGGAAGGATGTGAGGCCCCCATGCGTGGAATCCTGGATCAGCGATATGGTGGCGTTCATTAAATTGGAGAGGGTGAAATTCGCCTTCAGAGGGTCGCTACAAGGGTTCTTTAGGCGGTGGCAACCGTTCGTAGACTTTCTGGCAGAACGATAGACATTGGTCAATGGCAACAGCAGCTCGGAGAGTGGGGTGGGGGTTTGGGGGGTTTACTTGATTACTGTTTTTGTTATTTACACCGAAGGGTCTGAGGGGTTGTATATACCAGTTGTGCAAGTCGGGGTGTTAATGTTAATTTATTATTTATGTACAGGGGGGAGGGGGGTATGGAGGGTTGCTTCTCTGGACTGTGTTTTGTACTTAACCTTGTTGGGTTCTTTTTTTTCTCATTTTGTTATTGATATTTTATGAAAACGTTTAATACATTATTTTTTTTAAAATCTATCTATCTATCTTTCTATCTATCTATCTATCTATCTATCTACCTACCTACCTATCTATCTATCTATCTACCTACCTACTAACTATCCATCCATCTATCTATCCATCTATCTATCCACCTATCTATTTATCTAGATACCTACCTATCTATCTAACTATCTACCTACATACCAACTATCTATCTATCTATCTATCTATCCATCCATCTATCTATCTATCTATCTATTAGACAACCGTTATTTCTTTCATCCATTTGCGTGATATGGCATCGCTGGTTGGGTCAGGAATTATGATCCATTCCCAGTTGCCATTCAGAATGTGGTGGTGAGCTGCCTTCTTTACTTGCTGCAGTCCCTGACATGCAGTTACACCCGTACTGCTATTAGCGAGAGAATTTCAGTATTTTTACCCAGCCACAGTGAAGGAATGACGATATATTTCCGAGTCAAGATGGTGAATGACTTGGAGAGGAACCTCCAGGTGTTCCAAGGTATCTGCTGCTCTTGTCCTTGTTGATGGTTGTTACCGTGGGGTATGGTAGGTGCTGACTATGGAACCTTGATTTGTTCCTACAGTAAATTCTGTGAATGGCACCAGTCAAGCGGACTGCTTTGTCCTGGATGGTGTAAAGCTTCTTGAGGTTTGTTGAAGCTGCACTCTAGACAAGTGGAGAATATTCCATTACACTCCTGAATTTTGCTTTGCAGACGATGGACAGGCTTTTGGGCAATCAGGAAGTCAGTTACTCGCTCCAGGATTCCTAAACATTGGACTGCTCTGACAACCACGTTATTCGTCTGGCTCGTCCAGTTTCCGGTCAGTGGTAACTCCCAGAGGGCAGCACGGTGGCGCAGTGGGTTAACCCTGCTGCCTCATGGCGCCGAGCTCTCAGGTTTGATCCCGGCTCTGGGTCACTGTCGGTGTGGAGTTTGCACATTCTCCCCGTGTCTGTGTGGGTTTCACCCCCACAACCCAAAGATGGCCAGGCTAGGTGGATTGGCCTCAATAAATTGCCCCTTAATTGGAAAAAATGAATTGGGTACTCTAAATTTAAAAAAACAAATGATAACTCTCAGGATTTTGATTGTGCGGTAACCAATGAAAAAACATCAGGTACATTATGCTGTGGGGTAGGACCGTTTGTAATATAAAATGAGACACAGAAGACTTCAGCCGTGAATGAAACAGAATCTGACACAATAATATCATGGTGTGGAGATGCCGGCGTTGGACTGGGGTGAGCATAGTCTTACAACACCAGGTTAAAGTCCAACAGGTTTGTTTCGATGTCACTAGCTTTCAGAGCGCTGCTCCTTCCTCAGGTGAATGAAGAGGAATGTTCCAGAAACATATATATAGACAGATTCAAAGATGCCAGACAATGCTTGGAATGCGAGCATTAGCAGGTGATTAACTCTTTACAGATCCAGAGATGGGGTAACCCCAGGTTAATGAGGTGTGAATTGTGTCAAGCCAGGACAGTTGGTAGGATTTTGCAGGCCAGGTGGTGGGGGATGATTATCCATCTATAACCGTGACCTGGGATTCATGTTGCATTACATTCATCCCCCACCATCTGGCCACCCCAAAAGAAACCCCCCTCTCCCCCTCCATCCCCCCCCTCCCCCGGGTTGCTGCTGCTGCTGACCTCCTCCTAATGCTCAGCGAGATAGTCTAGGAACGGTTGCCACCGCCTGAAAAACCCTTGCACAGACCCTCGCAAGGCAAACTTCACATCTTTCCACAGTAACAAAATCCTCCACCGGGCTATCAGGGATGCAAAGGCCAGAATGCCGGCCTCTTTCGCCTCCTCCAGTCTCGGCTTGTTCGATACCCCAAATACTGCTAACCCCCAGCTCGGCTTGACCCAGGTGTTCACCAGCTTGGACATAGTCCTCGCAAAACCCCTCCAAAACCCATCCAGCGCCGGGCATGACCAGAAAATATGGGCGTGATTTGTTGGGCTTCCGGAGCACCTCACACATCTGTCCTCCACCCCAAAGAACCTACTCAACCTTGGAGGAAGAATTAACCCTACTCAGGGCATCTGCCCACAGACCCTCATCTATCTCCTCTCCAAGCTCCTCCTCCCACTTGCCCTTTAACTCCTCCTGCAGCTCTTGGTAAATTGCCAAAACCTTGCCTTCTCCAACCCATACACGCGAAATCACCCTGTCCTGAATCCTACATGTTGGAAGCAGCGGGAATTCCCTCACCTGCCGCCTCACAAACTTGCATTTACCTGAAAGCGTTCCCCGGGGGTAGCCCAAATTTCTCCTCCAGCGCCCCTAGGCTCGCAAACGTCCCATCGATGAACAGGTCCCCCATTCTTTTAATCCCTGACCGATGCCAGCTCCGAAACCCCCCATCCATCCTTCCCGGGGCGAACCAACGATTCTCCCGAATCGGGGACCAACCCGAGGCTCCCACCTCGCCCCGGTGCCGCCTCCACTGTCCCCAGATCTTCAGCGTCGCCGCCACCACTGGACTCGTGGTGTACCTTGTTGGCGGGAGTGGCAGCGGTGCCATCACCAGCGACCTCAGGCTCGTGCCCACACAGGACGCCATCTCTAGACTCTTCCACGCTGCACCCTCTCCCTCCATTACCCACTTACGGATCATCGCCACATTGGCTGCCCAATAATAGCCACATAGATTCGGCAGCGCCAGACCCCCCTGTCCCTGCTACCCTCCAGAAACACTCTCTTCACCCTCGGGGTCTTACTCGCCCACACAAATCCCATGAAGCTCCTGCTTACCCATTTGAAAAAGGCCTTGGGGATCAAAATGGGAAGTCAGTGGAACACAAAGTGAAACCTCGGAAGCAACGTCATTTTGATCGACTGCACCCTACCCGCTAGTGACAGTGGCAGCATATCCCATCTTTTAAAATCCTCCTCCATCTGCTTCACGAACCGTGTCAAATTGAGCTTGTGCAGGGCCCCCCAACTCCTAGCTACCTGTATCCCCAGGTACCGAAAGCTCCTTTCCGCCCTCTTCAGTAGTAGCTCGTCTATCCCCCTTCCTGGTCCCCTGGATGCACCACAAAGAGCTCACTCTTCCCGACGTTGAGTATATACCCCGAAAAGTCCCCAAACTCCCTAAGGATCCGCGTGACCTCCGCCATCCCCTCCACTGGATCCGCAACATACAACAACAGGTCATCAGCATACAACAACACCCGGTGTTCCTCTCCCCCGGAACCAATCCCCTCCATTTCCTGGACTCCCTCAGTGCCATGGCCAGTGGCTCAATTGCCAGTGCAAACAACAAGGGGGATATGGGACACCCCTGCCGCGTCCCCTGCTACAGCCGAAATTCATCCGACCTCCGCCGATTCATAGCCACACTCGCCACAGGGGCTCTATATAGTAGCCTGACCCAACTTATGAGCCCCTCCCCGAAACCAAACCTCTGCAAAACTTCCCAAAGATGCTCCCACTCCACCCGATCATAGGCCTTCTCCGCGACCATAGCAGCCACTACCTCGTAGCCAGAACCTTCGCCAGCAACTTAGCGTCAACATTGAGGAGCGAGGTTGGTCGACCCACATTGCAATGGGTCCTTGTCCCGCTTCAAAATCAAAGAAATCAGCACCCTGGACATTGTCGGGGGCAGGGTCCCCTCCTCCCTCGCCTCATTAAAAGTTCTCACTAGCAACGGGTCCAGCAGGTCCACGTATTTCCTGTAGAATGCAACCGGGAACCCATCCGGCCCCGGGGCCTTCCCCGCCTGCATGCTCCCTAATTATTTAACCAGCTCCTCCAGCCCAATCGGTGCCCCCAGCCTGACCACATGCTCCTCCTCTACCCTCGGGAACCTCAGCTGATCTAGGAACCATCGAATCCCCTCCTCCCCCGCCGGGGGCTCAGATATGTACAGATCCCCATAGAAGTCACTAAATACCTTGTTTATTCTCAACGCACTCCGCACCATATTCCCCCCTCTATCCCGAACTCCACTCATCTCCCTCGCTGCCTCCCTCTTACGAAGCTGATGTGCCAGCATCCGACTCGCCTTCTTCCCATACTCATACGCCGCCCCTTGCGCTTTCCTCCACTGTGCCTCTGCTTTCCCCGTAGTCATCAGGTCGAATTCCGTCTGGAGGTTCTGTCACTCCCTAAGTAGCCCCTCCTCGGGGGCCTCTGCAAAGCTCCTGTCCCCCCTTTAAGTCCCCCCCACCAACCTCTCCCTCTCCCTCCTCTCTCTCTTCTCCCTGTGGGCCCTAATGGAGATTAGCTCTCCCCTGACCACCGCCTTCAACACCTTCCAGACTACCCCCACCTGCACCTCCCCATTGTCGTTGGCCTCCAAGTGTCTTTCAATACACCCCCGAACCCGCCCGCACCCCCTCTCATCCGCCAACATTCCCACATCGAAGCGCCACAACGGGCGCTGGTCCCTCTCCTCGCCCAACTCCAGTTCCACCCAATGCGGGGCGTGATCCAAGATGGCTATGACCGAATATTCCGTTCCCTCCACTTCGGGATTAGCGCCCTACTGAAGATGAAGAAATCTATCCGGGAGTAGGCTTTCTGGACGTGGGAAAAAAAGGAAAATTCCAAACCTCCATGGATCCACTCCCCCCATCTGGTCCATAAACCGCCTGAGCACCTTGGCCACAGCCAGCCTCTTACAAGTCCTGGACCTAGAACGGTCCAGTGCTGTGTCCAGCACTGTGTTGAAGTCCCCGGTCCCCCCTGCCACCCCCCCCCCGTCCCCGTCCCCGTCCCCCATTAACAAGCTTCCTACTTCCAGATCCGGAATCCGACCCAGCATGCGTTTCATAAATCCGGCATTATCCCAATTCGGGGCATATACGTTCACCAGTACCACCTGCATCACCTGCAACGTACCACTCACCATCACATAGCGACCTCCATTATCCACCACAAAATTTAGTGCCTCGAACGACACCCGCTTCCCCACCAGTATTGCAACCCCTCTGTTCTTCGCATCCAGCCCTGAATGAAAGACCTGCCCTATCCATCCCTTTCTCAGCCTAACCTGGTCTGCCACCTTCAGATGTGTCTCCTGGACGATAACCACGTCTGCCTTCAGTCCCTTTAAGTGCGTGAACACCCAGGCCCTCTTGACCGGCCCATTCAGGCCCCTCACATTCCAAGTTATCAGCCGGATCAGGGGGCTACTCGCCGCCCCCTCCTGCCGACTAGCCATCTCCTTTTTTAGGCCAGCCAGGTGCCCACGCCTCCCGCACCCGCCAGTCCCCCAGGAGGCGACCCCCCGCCCCGACTACCTCTACTACCTCCAGCTCCCCTTTGGCCAATGTAGCAACAGCCCAGTTGCCCCCCCCCCCCCACTGCCTCGCCTACCACCACCCCCCCCCCCCCCCCGCTAGATCCTCATATAGCCATTTTGCTCCCCCCATGACTCTCCCATAAGTCAGCTGACTCCTGCTGACCCCGGCCTCTCCCGCCAATCCATCGGGTCCCCAGTGTGCGAATTCCCCCCCCCCCCCCACCTCCCCTTGGCAATCAGTGTGTGCTCCTCTCCAGCACTGCCCTCCCCCCCGGCCCCGCCCGCTTCCTTCCCTCGCGTGCGAAAAAGCCCGTGCTGTCCATCTGAGCCGGCCCAGCCCACTCTGGCGCAGCTCCTTTTTGCGGCCTTACCCCAACTCCCCATCCCTGTGCCTCCACCACCCCCCCCTCTTCCTCCGCGGGGCCCTGCCCCTCCAACACCAACGCCCACACTCTCACACAGCCCCCACATCAAATCCATTCACCCACCCCACCCAGCACCAAAACAAAAAGAACATTTCCAAAACGCAGTAAACACCGTAAACCCCCCCCCCCCCATGACAAACCCTCAGCTCGAGTCCAACTTTTCAGACTGGATAAAGTTCCACGCCTCATCAGGCATCTCAAAATAGTGGTGCCGATCTTGGAACGTGACCCACAATCGTGCTGGCTGCAGCATCCCGAACTTTACCCCCTTCCAATGGAGAACTGCCTTAGCCCGGTTGAAACCAGCCCTCTTCTTAACCACATACGCGCTCCAGTTCTGGTAAATTCGGATCTCCGTCTTCTCCCACCTGCTGCTCCGTTCTTTTTTGGCCCATCTCAGGACACACTCTGTCCATAAAGCGGTGGAACCTCACCACGACAGCCCTTGGCGGCTCGTTGGCTTTGGGTCTTCTTGCCAGGACCTGATGAACCCCATCCATCTCCAGGGGCCTCGGGAAAACTCCCACACCCATAAATGAATTGATCATCATGACCAGATATGCCCCGGCATCCGACCCCTCCACTCCTTCAGGGAGACCCAGAATCCGAAGATTCTTCCTCCTCGACCTATTCTCCAGGTCCTCAAATTTTTCCTGCCACCTCTTGTGCAGCGCCTCATGCGCCTCCACCTTCACCGCCAGGCCCAAGATCTCGTCCTCATTCCCCCAGGCTTTTTGCCGCACCTCCCGGATCACCGCCCCTTGGGCCTTCTGGGTCTCCACCAGCTTCTCAATCGATGCCTTCATTGGCGCCAGCATTTCTGCCTTCAGCTCCACAAAGCAGCATTTGAGGAACTCCTGCTGCTCCTGCGACCACTGCGCCCACGCTGCTTGGTCTCCACCCGCCGCCATCTTGCTTCTCCTCCCTCGCACTTTCCGCTGTACGAAAATCACTTTTATAACCGATCCACTCCTGGTCCAATCCATACAGTGCCGGGGGAACCTTACTGTCACCGTCCCACACTGGGAGCCGTCAAAGAATTGCCGTTGGGGCCCCTCTAAAGAGCCCGAAAGTCCGTTCCTGGCGGGAGCTGCCAAACGTGCGACCTACCTCGGCATAGCCGCAAGCGGAAGTCGCTCAGTGCATTTCTGAACGTGACTGCACCTATTGGTTAAAGTAGAAAATACAGGCGGCATGTGGCACAGTGGTTAGCACTGTTGCCTACGGCACTGAGGACTTGGGTTCGAGCCCTGGGTCACTGTCCATGTGGAATTTGCACATTCTCCCCATGTCTGAGTGGGTTTCATCCCCACAATCCAAAGATGTGCAGGGTATGTGGATTGGCCACACTAACTTGCCCCTTAATTGAAAAAATAATAATAATTGGATACTCTAAATTTATTTTTAAAAGTAGTAAACACAATCTCTTGCAGTCATAACTGAGAAAGGATGAATTGTAGTTTGTATAGAAACATGGTCCTTCTTATTCAAAGGTTTAACTGCAGATAGCATTACATACACAGATACAAAGGTAAAACGAAACATGGCCAGTACAATCATTACAAAGACAAGACCTAGGGTAACAAATGATGTTACACGGTTAAGTACAATGATAATTGAAGCAGGGCTCAGTGTAATACTGCGGAACGCACTGTGTCATTAAATATAACTAAAGACGTAGTTTAACTACAGCAAAAACTCAAGTAGAGTAAATTACAGGGGGCACATGATCTAGTGTCTTAATAACTGTTATAATATCAAAAGATATAAACTCTAAGAGGGTATAATTTAGAGAGAAGTGAGAAAGGACCTATTTTATTTCAAACCGAGATATGGGGGAGCGCGGTAATAAATGAAATGCAACCCATTGCACTCTTAATAATGGCATTGTCTCGCACAGTAATAATTAAGGCAGTAGATGTTGTCTATATGGACTTCAGTAAGGCCTTTGACAAGGTCCCTCATGGTAGACTAGTACAAAAGGTGAAGTCACACGGGATCAGGGGTGAACTGGCAAGGTGGATACAGAACTGGCTAGGCCATAGAAGGCAGAGGGTAGCAATGGAGGGATGCTTTTCTAATTGGAGGGCTGTGACCAGTGGTGTTCCACAGGGATCAGTGCTGGGACCTTTGCTCTTTGTAGTATATATAAATGATTTGGAGGAAAATGTAACTGGTCTGATTAGTAAGTTTGCAGACGACACAAAGGTTGGTGGAATTGCGGATAGCGATGAGGACTGTCTGAGGATACAGCAGGATTTAGATTGTCTGGAGACTTGGGCGGAGAGATGGCAGATGGAGTTTAACCTGGACAAATGTGAGGTAATGCATTTTGGAAGGGCTAATGCAGGTAGGGAATATACAGTGAATGGTAGAACCCTCAAGAGTATTGAAAGTCAAAGAGATCTAGGAGTACAGGTCCACAGATCACTGAAAGGGGCTACACAGGTGGAGAAGGTAGTCAAGAAGGCATACGGCACGCTTGCCTTCATTGGCCGGGGCATTGAGTATAAGAATTGGCAAGTCATGTTGCAGCTGTATAGAACCTTAGTTAGGCCACACTTGGAGTATAGTGTTCAATTCTGGTCGCCACACTACCAGAAGGATGTGGAGGCTTTAGAGAGGGTGCAGAAGAGATTTACCAGAATGTTGCCTGGTATGGAGGGCATAAGCTACGAGGAGCGATTGAATAAACTCGGTTTGTTCTCACTGGAACGAAGGAGGTTGAGGGGCGACCTGATAGAGGTATACAAAATTATGAGGGGCATAGACAGAGTGGATAGTCAGAGGCTTTTCCCCAGGGTAGAGGGGTCAATTACTAGGGGGCATAGGTTTAAGGTGAGAGGGGCAAAGTTTAGAGTAGATGTACGAGGCAAGTTTTTTACGCAGAGGGTAGTGGGTGCCTGGAACTCACTACCGGAGGAGGTAGTGGAGGCAGGGACGATAGGGACATTTAAGGGGCATCTTGACAAATATATGAATAGGATGGGAATAGAAGGATACGGACCCAGGAAGTGTAGAAGATTGTAGTTTAGTCGGGCAGTATGGTCGGCACGGGCTTGGAGGGCCGAAGGGCCTGTTCCTGTGCTGTACATTTCTTTGTTCTAAAACAATCTGTAGCGCAACATTTACAGGCACAGAACTGGCATTAAATAAACAGAGCCGGAGGTGTACAGGAATGACTAAAACTGGGGGTTGATTAATACAAGTGGAAACAGTGTAGTGCAGTGTATACCGACAAACCGGGATTCATTACAACTGGGAAAGTGTTCTAATGCAGTGGTTACGATTGCAGGGTGTATATTCATAATAACTGAGACAGGGTGTGCAGCAATGATTAATGGAGGGAAGTCAAGAATAAGGGGCACAGTCTAAGGATATCGGGTACACCATTTGGGACTGAGATGGGGAGAAATTCTCGATCACAGGAAGCAGTTGAGGCCAAAACATTGTATGGTTACAAGAAGGAATTATATATAGCTCTTGTAGCTATATGGATCATAGGATATGGAGGGAAAGCGAGAACAGTATGTTGAGTTGGATGATCAGCCATGTGATCATAATGAATAGACGAGGGGGCCGAATGGCCTACTCTCGCACCCATTGATTATGCTTCTATGTTTCTATGTAATGCCACAAATCCTAAAATATATCTAAACTGAAACAGGGACTAGTGCAGTAATTTCTCATTCAGGGTCGACATTAATTTGAACTGAGACAGGGCCGAGGTCAGTGATTACTGATGGGGGAAGGGGTCTACATTAAGGTAGATTTAGACAGGGGTATAATGCACTAATTGCTGATACAGGGTCTAGATTAATATAAACTGAGTCAGAACCGGGTTCAGTGATTACTGATGGCGGGGAGAGGGGGGAGGGGGGCGGGGGGTCTAGATTAATGTAAATTTAGACGAGTCGAATGCTCTAATTGCTAATGCAGGGTCGAGATTGATACAAAGTCAATCTTTGATACTCAAAAAAAAATTGAGTATTTGGGAACTAATTAAACATAATAACTTAATTATAATTTAGAGGATATCTAAGCCAGAGATCGGAGAATATTATAGTTAGCTATCGCATTTCTATTAGAAATCTAGTGCTAGGAAACAGATAGTTGACAGTAACTTTGCAATTTTAAAAAAAAGTATTAAAAAAAAAAAGACAAATTTTAATTTTAATTAATTGACGCAATGTCAGTTAGAGGGGTGCTGTGCTCTGACTGTGAGATGTGGCAGGTCCGGGAGGCTTCCAGCGTCCCGGATGGCTTCATCTGCAGAAAGTGCACCCAACTGCAGCTCCTCACAGACCGCATGGTTCGGTTGGAGCAGCAATTGGATGCACTTCGGAGCATGCAGGTGGCGGAAAGCGTCATAGATCGCAGTTATGTAAATGTGGTCACACCCAAGGTGCAGGCAGAGAAATGGGTGACCACCAGAAAGGGCAGGCAGTCAGTGCAGGAATCCCCTGTGGTTGTCCCCCTCTCGAACAGATATACCCCTTTGGATACTGTCGGGGGGGATAGCCTATCAGGGGAAAACAGCAGCAGCCAGAGCAGTGGCACCACGGCTGGCTCTGATGTTCAGAAGGGAGGGTCAAAGCGCAGAAGAGTAATAGTAATAGGGGACTCTATAGTCAGGGGCACAGATAGGCGCTTATGTGGACGTGAAAGAGACTCCAGGATGGTATGTTGCCTCCCTGGTGCCAGGGTCCAGGATGTCTACGAACGGGTAGAGGGAATCCTGAAGGGGGAGGGCAAACAGGCAGAGGTCGTTGTACATATTGGTACTAACGACATAGGCAGGAAGGGGCATGAGGTCCTTCAGCAGGAGTTCAGGGAGCTAGGCAGAAAGTTAAAAGACAGGACCTCGAGGGTTGTAATCTCGGGATTACTCCCTGTGCCACGTGCCAGTGAGGCTAGAAATAGGAAGATAGAGCAGACAAACACGTGGCTAAACAGCTGGTGTAGGAGGGAGGGTTTCCGTTATCTGGACCACTGGGGGCTCTTCCGGGGCAGGTGTGACCTATATAAGATGGACGGGTTGCATCTAAACCGGAGAGGCATAAATATCCTGGCCGCGAGGTTTGCTAGTGTCACATGGGAGGGTTTAAACTAGTATGGCAGGGGGGTGGGCACGGGAGCAATAGGTCAGAAGGTGAGAGCATTGAGGGAGAACTAGGGAATAGGGACAGTGTGGCTCTGAGGCAGAGCAGACGGGGAGAAGTTGCTGAACACAGCGGGTCTGGTGGCCTGAAGTGCATATGTTTTAATGCAAGGAGCATTACGGGTAAGGCAGATGAACTTAGAGCTTGGATTACTACTTGGAACTATGATGTTGTTGCCATTACAGAGACCTGGTTGAGGGAAGGGCAGGATTGGCAGCTAAACGTTCCAGGATTTAGATGTTTCAGGCGGGATAGAGGGGGATGTAAAAGGGGAGGCGGAGTTGCGCTACTTGTTCGGGAGAATATCACAGCTATACTGCGAGAGGACACCTCCGAGGGCAGTGAGGCTATATGGGTAGAAATCAGGAATAAGAAGGGTGCAGTCACAATGTTGGGGGTATACTACAGGCCTCCCAACAGCCAGCGGGAGATGGAGGAGCAGATAGGTAGACAGATTTTGGAAAAGAGTAAAAACAACAGGGTTGTGGTGATGGGAGACTTCAACTTCCCCAATATTGACTGGGACTCACTTAGTGCCAGGGGCTTAGACAGGGCGGAGTTTGTAAGGAGCATCCAGGAGGGCTTCTTAAAACAATATGTAAACAGTCCAACTAGGGAAGGGGCGGTACTGGACCTGGTATTGGGGAATGAGCCCGGCCAGGTGGTAGATGTTTCAGTAGGGGAGCATTTCGGTAACAGTGACCACAATTCAGTAAGTTTTAAAGTACTGGTGGACAAGGATAAGAGTGGTCCGAGGATGAATGTGCTAAATTGGGGGAAGGCTAATTATAACAATATTAGGCGGGAACTGAAGAACATAGATTGGGGGCGGATGTTTGAGGGCAAATCAACATCTGACATGTGGGAGGCTTTCAAGTGTCAGTTGAAAGGAATACAGGACAGGCATGTTCCTGTGAGGAAGAAAGATAAATACGGCAATTTTCGGGAACCTTGGATGACGAGTGATATTGTAGGCCTCGTCAAAAAGAAAAAGGAGGCATTTGTCAGGGCTAAAAGGCTGGGAACAGACGAAGCCTGTGTGGCATATAAGGAAAGTAGGAAGGAACTTAAGCAAGGAGTCAGAAGGGCTAGAAGGGGTCATGAAAAGTCATTGGCAAATAGGGTTAAGGAAAATCCCAAGGCTTTTTACACGTACATAAAAAGCAAGAGGGTAGCCAGGGAAAGGGTTGGCCCACTGAAGGATAGGCAAGGGAATCTATGTGTGGAGCCAGAGGAAATGGGCGAGGTACTAAATGAATACTTTGCATCAGTATTCACCAAAGAGAAGGAATTGGTAGATGTTGAGTCTGGAGAAGGGGGTGTAGATAGCCTGGGTCACATTGTGATCCAAAAAGACGAGGTGTTGGGTGTCTTAAAAAATATTAAGGTAGATAAGTCCCCAGGGCCGGATGGGATCTACCCCAGAATACTGAAGGAGGCTGGAGAGGAAATTGCTGAGGCCTTGACAGAAATCTTTGGATCCTCGCTGTCTTCAGGGGATGTCCCGGAGGACTGGAGAATAGCCAATGTTGTTCCTCTGTTTAAGAAGGGTAGCAAGGATAATCCCGGGAACTACAGGCCGGTGAGCCTTACTTCAGTGGTAGGGAAATTACTGGAGAGAATTCTTCGAGACAGGATCTACTCCCATTTGGAAGCAAATGGACGTATTAGTGAGAGGCAGCACGGTTTTGTGAAGGGAAGGTCGTGTCTCACTAACTTGATAGAGTTTTTCGAGGAGGTCACTAAGATGATTGATGCAAGTAGGGCAGTAGATGTTGTCTATATGGACTTCAGTAAGGCCTTTGACAAGGTCCCTCATGGTAGACTAGTACAAAAGGTGAAGTCACACGGGATCAGGGGTGAACTGGCAAGGTGGATACAGAACTGGCTAGGCCATAGAAGGCAGAGGGTAGCAATGGAGGGATGCTTTTCTCATTGGAGGGCTGTGACCAGTGGTGTTCCACAGGGATCAGTGCTGGGACCTTTGCTCTTTGTAGTATATATAAATGATTTGGAAGAAAATGTAACTGGTCTGATTAGTAAGTTTGCAGACGACACAAAGGTTGGTGGAATTGCGGATAGCGATGAGGACTGTCTGAGGATACAGCAGGATTTAGATTGTCTGGAGACTTGGGCGGAGAGATGGCAGATGGAGTTTAATCCGGACAAATGTGAGGTAATGCATTTTGGAAGGGCTAATGCAGGTAGGGAATATACAGTGAATGGTAGAACCCTCAAGAGTATTGAAAGTCAAAGAGATCTAGGAGTACAGGTCCACAGGTCATTGAAAGGGGCAACACAGGTGGAGAAGGTAGTCAAGAAGGCATACTGCATGCTTGCCTTCATTGGCCGGGGCATTGAGTATAAGAATTGGCAAGTCATGTTACAGCTGTATAGAACCTTAGTTAGGCCACACTTGGAGTATAGTGTTCAATTCTGGTCGCCACACTACCAGAAGGATGTGGAGGCTTTAGAGAGGGTGCAGAAGAGATTTACCAGAATGTTGCCTGGTATGGAGGGCATAAGCTATGAGGAGCGATTGAATAAACTCGGTTTGTTCTCACTGGAACGAAGGAGGTTGAGGGGCGACCTGATAGAGGTATACAAAATTATGAGGGGCATAGACAGAGTGGATAGTCAGAGCCTTTTCCCCAGGGTAGAGGGGTCAATTACTAGGGGGCATAGGTTTAAGGTGAGAGGGGCAAAGTTTAGAGTAGATGTACGAGGCAAGTTTTTTACGCAGAGGGTAGTGGGTGCCTGGAACTCACTACCGGAGGAGGTAGTGGAAGCAGGGACGATAGGGACATTTAAGGGGCATCTTGACAAATATATGAATAGGATGGGAATAGAAGGATACGGACCCAGGAAGTGTAGAAGATTGTAGTTTAGTCGGGCAGTATGGTCGGCACGGGCTTGTAGGGCCGAAGGGCCTGTTCCTGTGCTGTACATTTCTTTGTTCTTTGTTCTTTGTTCAAAGTGAGTCATATTCTATGTGGTAATTAATGCTACAGGGTCTAGATTACCGAAACCCGAGATAAGGTCTAATGCAGTGATTACTGATTCCCGGTATAGATTCGCACAACACGAGACATGGTCGATTGAAGGGTCGGCCCAAGATTAATGTTGATCAATATAGGGCTGAGTGTTATGCTCAGCCTCACAGGGTTGAGATTATATATATGAAGACATATGTTGTCTTTTTCTGTGTGTTTGTGTGTGTGTGGACATTTTCACACCAAACTCCTGTACAAACACACAAATAATTCCTTTGTTTATACACCAATTAATGGGACGGAGTATGGGGAACTTAACTCTCTACATAACCCCGCGTTTTTCCTGCCCTGCAAGTATCTGATGGTGCGGCAAAGAGGGAGCTTTACTATGTTCCTTACATGTGCTTTACCTGTCCTTCACATGTTAGATAGCGGATGTTGCGAAGAGTGCTTTCCTCTGTACTGTACCTGTCCGCGTGCTTGAGGGGAGATTGTCAAGGGCAGTTTGCTCGGTAACTAAATCTTTACTGTTGGTGCCCTGGGAGTGTATAATGGGACAGGTTTCAGGAAGCGTTATTTTTGATCGAATCCTGTAATGTATTTGGCCTGAGAGTGTTTGCTGGTTCAGTGTGTAGGAAGCTTTGCTCTGTATACAACCGCGTGCTGTACCTGGCCTGCGAGAATTTGACGCGATATTTTAGACAAGAAGAGCGTTACTAAATCTGCCCTTGGAATTTTGATGGGCGCAGGAAATGGAGAAGTCTGGAACCATTGTCTTAATGTCCGTGTCATATTTGAAAAGTGAGCAAAATTGATGTTCATGCGATTAAATGGGCAGTGGAAGAATATGTACAAAAGTGGCAGGTATCCAACTTCGGGCACAGCAGAAAAGAGGACAAGGTGAGAAGAGGGAGGTCAACGCAGAAGAGGGTGTTGTACCGAAAAGTGTGCATCATATGGAACAAGGTAAATGAACTCATTGCGCACATTGAAATTAGCTGGCACGGTCTTGTGGACATCACAGAGACGTGGCTGCAAGGGGATCAGAGCTGGGATCTAAATATACAAGGATAGGTGTCCAAACGAAAGGATAGGGAGACGGGCAGAAGGAGCAGGTTGCATTGTTAGTGTGGAATGAAATTAACTCAATGGCAAGAAGCAATGTAGGGTCAGAAGGTATAGAATCTCTGTGGGTGGCGTTGAGGAATCGCAAAGGAAAAAATACCCTGTTGGGTGTTATGTACAGGCCCCCGAGCAGTAATCAGAATGTGGGGCAGAAAATAAATCAGGAGACAGAAAATGCATGTAAGAAAGGCAATATTCCAATCATCATGGGGGACTTCAATATGCAGTTGGATTGGGGGAAATCAGGTTGGTAGCGGATCCCAAGGAAAGGAATTTTTGGAATGCGAAATAGATGTTTTTTTGGAGTAGCTTGAGACAGAGCGTACTAGGGAACAAGGAATTCTGGATTTGGCATTATGTAATGAGGCGGATTTTATTAGGGAACTTAAGGTGAAGGAACCTTTCGGGACAGTGCCCACAATATGATAGAATCTACCCACCAGAGTTGATTGGAAAATGAGCCAAGCAGGGAAGACAGTTGAACAGCAATGAGAGGAGTTTGGGGGGATTATTAGCAAGGACAACATAAATTAATCCTAAAGCGGAGGAAACATGCGAAGGGGAGGACAAGGCATCCATGGCTGACGAGGGAAGTCAATGACAGCATGAAAGCAAAGGAAAATGCATGCAATGTGGCGAAGATTATTGGGAAGCCAGAGGATTGGGAAGCTTTTCAAAGCAAGCAGAGGACAAGTAAAAATCAATAGGGGGGGGCGGAGATTAAATATGAGTGTGAGATAGCTAATAATATATAATAATATTGCTGAGAGATTTTTTCCGATACATAAATAGTAGAAGCGAGGCAAGAATGGGCGACTGAGGCTGCAGATGTAGTAACAGGGAACAAAGAACTGTCAGGGGAACTGAAATGGTACTTTGCATTTTTCTTTACAGTGGAAGACACCAGTGGGATACCAGATCTTCAGCAGTCAGGGGACAGGGGTGAATGAAGGGGCCAACACTAAGGAGAGGGTGCTGGGGAAACTGAAAGGTCTGAAAGTGGATAATTCACACCCACCGGATGGACTACTGCCCAGGGTTCTAAAATAGATCGCTGAGGACATCATGGAGGCATTGGTGGTAAACTTTCACGATTAACTGGCGGCAGGGATGGTCCCAGAGGATTGGAAAATGGTTAATGTAACACCCCTGTTTAAGATGGGAGGGAGGCAGGAGACAGGATATTATAGGCTGGTCAGCTTGAGTTCGGTTGTTGGTAAGATTTTAGAGTCTATTATTAAGGATGAGAGTGAGGGAACCACTGTGGTGCAGTGGTTAGCACTGCTGTCTCACGGCACCAAGGACCCGTGTTCGATCCTGGCCCCGGGTTACAGTCTATGTGGAGTTTGCACATTCTCCCCATTTCTGTATGGGTCTCCCCCCTATAAACCAAAGAGATGTGCAGGGTAGGTGAATTGGCCAAGCTAAATTGCCGCTCAATTGGGAAGAAAGAATTGATACTCTAAATTTATTATTTTTAAAAATTAGGGATGAGATTTCGGAATATTGAGAAATGCATGATAAAATACGATTGTGTCAGCATGGATTCTTCAATGGGAGATCATGCCTCACAAATCAATTAGAATTCATTGAGGAGGTAACCAGGAAGTTCGACAAAGGTGAACCAGTGGACGTGATCAATTGGGATTTCCAAAGGGCCTTTGACAATATGATACAGGAGGCTGTTAAATAAGATAAGAGCCCATGGTGTTATGGGAAAGATACTGGCATGGAGAGATGATTGGATGACGACAGCAGGTAGAGAGTGTGGATACAGGGGTCTTTTTCAAGGAGGGTCAGTGTTAGAACCACAGCTATTCATAGTATACATTAAAGATCTGGATAAATGAACAGGGCGACATGGTAGCACAGTGGTTAGCACTGTTGCTTCACAGCGCCAGGGAACTGGTTTCAATTCCTGGCTTGGGTCACTGTCTGTGCGGAGTCTGCACGTTCCCCGCATGTCTGCGTGGGTTTCCTCCGGGCGCTCCAGTTTCCTCCCGCAAGTTCCGAAAGATGTCCTGTTAGGTGAATTGGATATTCTGAGTTATCCCTCAGTGCACCGAAACAGGCGCCGTACTATGGCGACTAGAAGATTTTCACCATAACTTCATGTGTTAATGTGAGCCTACTTGTGACACTAATAAATATTTTTATTATTATTGAACTGAGGGCACTGTTGCTACGTTTTCAGATGATACAAAGGTATGTAGAGGGATAGGTTGTGTTGAGGAAGCAGGGAGGCTGCAGAAGGACCCGGACGCGCTAAGAAAGTGGGCAAAGAACTGGCAGATGGAATGCAACGTAGAAAAGTGTGGGATTGAGGTTGTGCACTTTGGTTGGAAAAATAGGGGCATAGACTATTTTTCAATTTGGAAAAGGCTTAGCAAATCAGAAGCACAAAGGGACTTAGGAGTTCTAGGTCAGGATTCTCCATGGTTTGCCAAAGAGTCATTGGACTCGAAACATTAGCTCTTTTCTCTCCCTACAGATGCTGCCAGACCCGCTGAGATTTTCCAGCATTTTCTCTTTCGTTTCAGATTCCAGCCTCCGCAGTAATTTACTTTTAAATTCTTACGGTTAACATGGAGGTTCAATTGGCAGTTTTAAAGGAAAATGCATGTTAGCATTCATGTTGAGTGGGCTAGAAAACAAGGGCAGGGATGCACTTCTGATGTATAAGACTCGGGACACATCCCATTTGGAATATTGTGAGCAGTTTTGGTCCCCGTATCTAAGGAAGGATACTAAGAAGTTTTACAACACCAGGTTATAGTCCAACAGGTTTGTTTCGATGTCACGAGCTTTCGGAGCGCTGCTCCTTCCTCACCTGAACACAAGAGTAAATTCGCAATTCTGAACAAAACAGAGATTTCCATTAATATCATAGAATTTACAGTGCAGAAGGAGGCCATCCGGCCCATCGAGTCTGCACCAGCTCTTGGAAAGAGCACCCGACCCAAGGTCAACACCTCCACCCTATCTCCATAACCCAGTAACCCCACCCAACACTAAGGGCAATTTTGGACACTAAGGGCAATTTATCATGGCAAATCCACCTAACCTGCACATCTTTGGACTGTGGGAGGAAACCGGAGCACCCGGAGGAAACCCACGCAGACACGGGGAGGATATGCAGACTCCGCGCAGACAGTGACCCAGGCCGGAATCGAACCTGGGACCCTGGAGCTGTGAAGCAATTGTACTATCCACAATGCTACCGTGCTGCCCACGGTTAACGTTTGGAAATTGCAGTGCACCGGTGTTCCCATGTAGACATGTCCCTCAAGCCCAGTTCACAGTTCATTACTGGGACGTTGGTAAAATATTCAACTCAATATTGCCCACATGATAGCAGAGCAAATACAAATGTCATACAACTAATTCACAAGAATTAACATAATCTCCAAATCAACAATGATTGTATTGTACAAACAAGCAAATATATACAATAATTTTAATATCGAGACAGACAACAGGAACATGGGCTGGTGTAATATGAACAGAGACAGGTCCTGGTGTGATGGAAAGAGACAAATTCCTGTGGAATATAAAAGAGGCCGAACTTAATGTAATGTAATCCAATGTATGGTTTTAGCGTTGTGCTAATTGAGTGTAGCACAAACAGAACAGTGTAGCATAGACAAGGGCAGGGTTTACTTAAATATAAATAAAGACAGGGTCTCATTCAACATGAGAAGAAACAGATTTGATGTAATACAGTGCATAGAAAATAGAGCAGGAGTGGACCATTCTGCCCTTCGAGCCTGCTCTGCTATTCATTCTGATCATGGCTGATCATCCACCTCAGTAACCTGTTCCCACTTTCCCCCATATCATTTGGTCCCTTCAGAATTTTGATCGCCAAGAGCTTTATCGAACTTCCTCTTGAAAACATACGAAACTTTGGACATAACTTTGTTCTCTGGTAAAGGATACCACAGATTCACGACTCCCAGGGTGAAGATATTGCTCCTCATCTCAGTCCTAAATGGTTTACCCCGTATCCTGAGACTGTGACCCCTGGTTCTAGCTCCCCCCCCCCTCCCCCCACCACCACCACCACCACCATCGGGAACATCCTTTCTGCATCCGCCCTGTCTAATCCTGTTACAATTTGATAGCTTTATAATCAGAGGGGGAAATTAATATTTCAGAAAACAGTATCTGCTGATTTCTGACCCTCCTGCCAGTGAACGACGTTTCTTCCTAATTAATCAAACAAAATCCTTCAGAATTTTGTACGTCTTTACCACGCCTGCCCAGAAACTGTGAGGTCCTTAAGAAAACAATCCCAGCTTCCAACCGCTCTGACCGTGCAGCTGATGCAGTGGGAAGATCAAGTTGTATATATTTTTCTGCCTTGCTTGTTTTTAGATGCTATTTTTGGAATTACTGACGCTTTATATGGAGCCAGTGGAATTCCCATTCACCATTACCATCGTGTCAGAATAATACACAAGATTAATAAAAGACCAGCCTCTGAAAATTAAATTAAAGAGTTTGAACTTTAGATACACTAAGCAATATTTCAGAATGTAATGTCAAAAGCAAACCATGATAGGTTAACAGTGTTCTTTTAGTAGAATCAATATCACGTCTCACAACAGGTACTTGAGCCCATGATCCAGATCTGTGATCCAAAGCAGAAAGAGCGTTTTATGTTCAGTTGCTCCATCTTTTGGATGTGATGATATTACAATCTTAGGGGTGTTTCGCAACATTATTACTAGACTGGTAATCTGGAGACCTGAGCTATTACTCCAGAGGCAGGAGTACAAATTCCACCAGGATATACTGCAATGATTTGAGCAGTTTTGGACTCCTTACCTAAGGATAGATATTTTGGAGGCAGTCCAGAGAAGGTTCATTCGGTTAATCTCGAATCCGGATGGATTTTCACAGGCAGCTGGAATTTCACAGCACAAAAAGAGGTCGTTCGGCCCATCGTTACTGCGCATGTCATCAAATAGAGGAGAATCCGGCCCTGGATGGTCTTGAACCACAGACCTTTCGATTTACAGCCAAACACGTTGACCAATTGCACCAAAGAGACTGACATGAGGAGAGGGTAAGTAGGTCCTTTGGAAGATGAGAAGGGAGATTTAATAATAGGAGACGGGGAAATGGCTGAGGAGCTGAACAGGTTTTTTGGGTCAGTCTTCACAGTGGAGGACACAAATAACATGCCAGTGACTGATGGAAATAAGGATATGATTGGTGAGGACCTTGAGATGATTGTAATCACTAAGGAGGCAGTATTGGGCAAGCTAATGGGGCTAAAGGTAGACAAGTCTCCTGGCCCTGATGGGATGCATCGCAGAGTGTTAAAAGAGATGGCTAGGGAAATTGTAAACGCACTAGTGATAATTTATCAAAATTCACTAGACTCTGGGGTGGTCCCAGAGGATTGGAAAGTAGCAAACGTGACACCACTGTTTAAAAAAGGAGGTCGGCAGAAAGCGGGTAATTATAGGCCGGTAAGCTTAACTTCGGTTGTAGGGAAAATGCTGGAATCTATCATTAAGGAGGAAATAGCGGGGCACCTGGAGGGAAATTGTCCCATTGGGCAGACGCAGCATGGGTTCACAAAGGGTAGGTCGTGTCTGACTAATTTGGTAGAATTTTATGAGGCCGTTACCAGTGTAGTAGATAACGGGGAGCCAATGGATGTGGTATATCTGGATTTCCAGAAAGCTTTTGACAAGGTGCCACACAAAAGGTTGCTGCATAAACTAAAGATGCATGGCATTGAGGGTAAAGTGGCAGCATGGGTAGAGGATTGGTTAACGAACAGAAAGCAGAGAGTGGGGATAAATGGGTGTTTCTCTGGTTAGCAACCTGTAACTAGTGGGGTCCCTCAAGGATCAGTGTTGGGCCCGCAGTTGTTCACAATTTACATAGACGATTTGGAGTTGGGAACCAAGTGCAATGTGTCAAAATTTGCAGACGACACTAAGATAAGTGGTAAAGCAAAAAGTGCAGAGGATACCAGAAGTCTGCAGAAGGATTTGGATAGGTTAGGTGAATGGGCTAGGGTCTGGCAGATGGAATTCAATGTTGCCAAGTGTGAGGCTATCCATTTTGGGAGGAATAACAGCAGAATGGATTATTATTTAAACCGTAAGATGTTAAAACATGCTGCTGTGCAGAGGGACCTGGGTGTGCTGGTGCACGAGTCGCAAAAAGTTGGTGTGCAGGTGCAACAGGTGATTAAGAAGGCGAATCGAGTTTTGTCTTTCATTGCGAGAGGGATGGAGTTCAAGACTAGGGAGGCTATGCTGCAATTGTATAGGGTGTTGGTGAGGCCACATCTGGAGTATTGTGTTCAGTTTTGGTCTCCTTAGCTGAGAAAGGACATATTGGCACTGGAGGGAGTGCAGAGGAGATTCACTAGGTTGATCCCAGAGTTGAGGGGATTAGATTATGACGAGAGGTTGAGTAGACTGGGACTGTACTCATTGGAGTTTAGAAGGAGGCGGGGGGATCTTATTGAGACATATAAAATTATGAAGGGAATAGATAGGATAGATGCGGGCAGGTTGTTTCCACTGGTCGGGGAAAGCAGAACTAGGGGGCATAGCCTCAAAATAAGGGGAGGTAGATTTAGGACGGAGTGTAGGAGGAACTTCTTCACCCAAAGGGTTGTGAATCTCCGGAATTCCTTGCCCAGTGAAGCAGTTGAGGCTCCTTCTTTAAACGTTTTTAAGAAAAAGATAGATGCCTTTCTAAAGAATAAAGGGATTCGGGGATATGGTGTACAGGCCAGAGAGTGGAGCTGAGTCCACAAAGATCAGCCATGATCTCATTAAATGGCGGAGCAGGCTCGAGGGGCCAGATGGCCGACTCCTGTTCCTAATTCTTATGTTCTTATGTAAGGCTTACACGCATTGGAGTTTAGAAGAATGAGAGGCGAACTTACTGAGATATTTGGTATTCTCAGGGCGCTTGACAGTGTGGATGCTAGAGGTTGTTTCTGCTTGTGGGAGAGTCTAGGGCCAGAGGGCACAATCTCAGAGCAAGGTGCCACTCATTTCAGACGAGGATGAAGAGGAATTTATTCTCTCAGAGAGGAGTGATTCTATGGAATTCTTTCCACAGAGAATTGGAGAGGCCGGGTCAATAAATATGTTCAAGGCTGAGACAGTCAGATTTTTCATCAGTAAGGTAATCAAGGGTTATGCGGATAAGGCGGAAACGTGGAGTTGAGGATTTTATCAGATCAGCCACGATCTCATTGAATGCCAGATCAGATTCCATGGGCCGAAAGGCCAACTGAACATATAACATACAGTGCAGAAGGAGACCATTCGGCCCATCGAGTCTGCACCGACCCAGATTAAGACCTCACTTCCACCCTATCCCCGTAACCCAATAACCCCTCCTAACCTTTTTTGGACACTACGGACAATTTAGCATGGCCAATCCACCTAACCTGCACGTCTTTGGACTGTAGGAGGAAACCGGAGCACCTGGAGTAAATCCACCCAGACACGGGGAGAACGTGCAAACTCCTCACAGACAGTGACCCAGAGGGGAATCAGACTTGGGACCCTGGCGCTGTGAAGCCACAATGCTATCCATGTGTGCTACCGTGATGTCCCTACTGCTGCTCCTCCCTCTTATGGTTTTATGGCACCTGGGGGAACTTTCAATTAAATGAATTAATAAATCAGAAATAAAAATCGTCGTGTCATTCATAATGCTCATGAAGTTATCTAAATTCCTCAAAGCTCAGCAGGTTCACCAACATCCTTCAGGAGAAGAAATCTTCCCTCCTTACCCTGTCTGGCCTATATCTGACTAGTTCAGCAGTGATGTGGTTGACGCTTATCTACCTCTGGTATTGCCGAACAAGCAAGTCAGCCGAAGAGAAGCTGCTACATAAAGTCAAATGTGAATTCAACCGTCCAATGTGCCCCTTATCTAAAAGGTGGTTCACATCCGGCTTCTCAGGATGGACAGTTAATGCTGACTTTGCCAGTGAGGGTCAGAGGCCGAGAATGAATGTTAAAAACTGGGCAAAGTGCTGCAGATTCCGGAAATCTAAAACAAAAACAACAAAAAAGGCTGCTCAGCAGGTCAGTGAGCATCAGCAGAGAGAGGAACAGATTCACATTTCAGGTGGATTACCTCATTGACATAATTCTAAAGAGTAGAGCTGATTTTCCCGGTATCCTCGACCAATGTCCGTTCTTGAACATAAATCACAGATTAGCTGGTCACTTATCACATCTCAGTTTGTGGGAGCTTGCTGTGCACACATTCCCTGCTCCGTTTACAACATTACAGCAGTGACTAAATTCAGCAAAATATATCAGTGAGATTTAAGGGCGTTGGGGTGACCTGAGGTCGGGTAAAGGGTTTTACAAAAGCAAGCTCTTTCCAAATGTTTACATTTTAAAATGCAAGTTGTAATATGTTGAAAGATCTGAGATTACTGTGACTATCGGTCACTCCTCTGCCTGATGTTTTAATTTATCTAGTTTAAATCGGTTAATATTTCAATCAAATTAATATTCAGTGGAATAACAGCCTGGTTAAAGATGCTTCATTAATTGAGGCATCAGAACTTTCAGAATGAATACTTAATTTAAATGTAGTTTTTATTTCAATTAAGTAACATCTGTTCGAATGGAAGTTTCTATACATTTTAACCAACTGTCAATATTCTTAAAATAAACCGCTATTTTGAGTTGAAACTAATCAATGTGACTGTGTTTATCTCGTTTTGCTGACATGAACATTTCATTGTGACCAGTGAGGTTTTTATGTAAATAAACACAGAAATAGAAGTCTCAGATTAGATGATAGACTGACAACAACATAACAACTATTTCCCCACCGACACAGCACAGAAATAGAGGCAAAGATGTAAATGGATCAACGGATTCCAGTAGTGATTGTTTTTGGACATTTGTTTCTTCATCAGCTTTATGAGAAAAAAATCATGATGACATCCATGTTCACAATTAGGAAAGTGTCCTTCTAATCTCGAAATATAATGACACGCGAAATGTGTTCGTAGAGTTTTCCTATATCTGATATCTGTGTCTTTCTCCTAACTGGTTCTGTCTCATGTCTCTCCATGATGGGCCATTTCCTTTAATCGACAACTTGAAGTCAACATGCGCCCAATATATTCTCTCAGCCCAATCTCACCCCATTGGCTTCCAACTAAATAGATCGAATCCAATTAATTGGAATATATAGAGAGTTTTACTCTAAAATGTGGTTGGAGTATTCAATTACTTTGTAGGGTTTAATGAGAACTGTGGAGAAAAAATTACCCTGTATCTAACCTGAGCTGCACAGAATGGTGAGCATTTGATGTGGCAGTGCCGAAGGATCTTTCCCTTTATCCTACCAGTCTGACACGGATAGATAATTTTCTGATTAATAAGGGGATCAGGGGTTATGGCGAGATTAAATGCGGAGCACACTCGAGTGGTCTAATCGTCGAATTTTGCTCCTGTGTCTTATGGTTTTATGGTAGGAAGACCATCTATGGACGATCTTAGAATAGAAAGGTGCTTGATTGCCATCGCAGATATGGTGGGTGAAGGGCATCCTTCTGTATTGTAAATCGCTAATTCTCCATGACTCTATGACAAGGTCTAAAACGATTATCACTCACATAGGGTGGAGATTAACCTAAACTAATCCAATAATATTTTTGTCACAAGTAAGGTGACATTAGCACTGCAATGAGGTTACTGTGAAGAAATCCTAGTCGCCACATTCCGGCACCTGTTTGGGTACACAGACGGAGAATTCAGAATGTCCAAATTACCGAACAGCACATCTTTCGGGACTTGTGGGGGGAAACCGGGGCACCCGATGGAATCCCACGCAGACACGGGGAGAACGTGCACAGTTGGGACTCTGGCGCTGTGAAGCAACAGTGCGACTGCGATTGGATCTAGTGCAGTGATTACTGATGCAAGGTCTAGACTAACATAAACCGAGACAGGTTCTGGTGCAGAAATCACTGATACAAAGGTTGATTACCCTTAAATGATATAGGATATAGAGCAGTGATTATTGATTCAGGGTCTGGAATATTATAAACTGAGGTAGGGTCTATTGCAGTCATTCCTGCTGTAGGGTCTGGATTAATATATGTGTAAAGACTTATTAGGTCAGATGATTAAAAACTTGGTCGACGAGGCAGGTTATGTGGGATGATTTTATTAAGGGAATTGAGGTAAAGAGGAGTACGGAATGCATACCAGAGATTAGGGCCGAGATGCATGAAGACATCGCAAAGTGAAACAATTAATTCTGAAGATAACATTACGCCGTGATCGATTACAGTTGCAAAACTTAAGAACAATATTTTATATAAACACCTACACGAACGGTCAATACCCTTTTGCAGAGAATTCACTTGCTCTTCTTAGCCAGATGAGAGTTCTATGATTGGGTGGACATTTATCCTGTGGGTGCCAATCTGGGGATTCTGTGAGAGCACTGATCTGTCTAACACTGCCAGTGTATCAGATGATTGGTGAATATAAAACGAGGCAGGAAAATAATCCTCACGATGAAAACAACTTTCCAAGGTGCAACACAAGAGTAAATTCATCATTTTGAACAATACAGAGATTTCCATTAACGTCTGGAAATGCTGTGCACCGGTGTTCATATGTAGACCTGTTCCTCAAGCCCAGTTCAATACTGGGACGTTGGTAAAATATTAAACTCAATATTACCCACATGATAGCAGAGCAAATACAAATTTCATAGAACTACTTGTAGGTATTAACAAAAATGAATATAATCTCCAAATCAACAATGATTATACTCGTACAAACATGCAAATATATACCATCATTCGTTATATCGAGACAGACAACAGGAACATGGTCCGGTAAAATATCAATAGAGTTAGGCCCTAGTGTGATGTAAAGAGACAAATTCCTGTGGAACATAAAAGAGGCGGAACTTAATGTAATATAATCCTATGCATGGTCTAATGTAGTATTAAATGCGTGGAACAGAAACAGAACAGTGTATTATAGACAGGGACAGGGTTTACTTTAATTTAAATAAAGACAGGGTCTCATTCGGCTTTAGAACGGATTTGATGTAATACAGTGACATAAAAAATAGAGCAGGAGTAAACCATTCTGCCCTTCGAGCCTGCTCCGCTTTTCCCCGTTTCATTTGGTCCCTTTAGAGCTTTGATCCCCAAGAGCTATGTCGAACTGTTTCTTTAAAACATGCAATACTTTCGACTCAACTTCGTTCTGTGGTAGAGAATTCCACAGATTCACGGCTCCCAGGGTGAAGATATTGTTCCTCATCACAATCCTAAATGGTTTACCTCGTATTATTAGATGGTGACCCCTCGTTCTAGCTTCCCCCACCATCGGGACCATCCTTTCTGTATCCGCCCTGTCTAGTCATATTGCAATTTGATCGGTTTATAATTAGAGGGGGGGAATTAATTAATATCTAATTAATCAGTGTCCTCTTTTTCTGACCCTCCTGCCAGTGAATCAAGTTTCTTCCTAATTAATCAAACAAAACAATTCTTAATTTTGAACATTTTTACCAGGCCTTGCCATAACCTGCTCGGTTAAAGGAAAACAATCCCAGCTTCCAACCGCTCTGATCGTGCAGCTCATGCAGTGGGAAGATCAAATTGTACTTATGTTTCTGCCTTGCTCTATTTTTGGAATAACTGATATTTTGTATGGACCCAATGGAATCCGATTCACCACTAGCATCGTGTCAGCATAAGACCCAAGACTAATAAAAGACCAGCCTCTGAAAATTAAATTGACTCATGTAAGACTGGACCCTGAGTTTGAACTTTAGATTCCCCGAGCAATATTTCAGAATGTCAAAAAGCAAACCATGATAGGTTAACAGTCTTGTCTCAGTAGAATCAAAATCACCCCCCACAACAGATACCTGAGCACATGATCCAGACCTGTGATCCAATGCAGGAGTGTTTAATGTTCAATTGTTCCACCTTTTAGATGTGATGATATTACAGTCTTTGGGATAGTCTCGCAATATTATTACAAAACTGGTAATCTGGAGGTCTGAACTAATACTCCAGACACAGGAGTACAAATTCCACCCGGGCATATTGTAATGTTGTGAACAGTTTTGGTCTCCTTATATAAGGATAGATATTTTGGAGGCAGTCCAGAGAAGGTTCTTTAGGTTAATCCCGAGTATGGAGGGATTTTCAAAGCTAGGTAGCATTTCACAGCACAGAAAGAGGCCTTTCGGCCCATCGTTACTCTACCTGTCAGCAGAAAAAGAAGAATCTGGCCTTCAATCACAGGCCTTTCGGTAAACAGTCAAACACGCTGACCAATTGCACCTCAGAGACTGACATGGGCAGAGCTTAACTCGGTTAGGCCGACACGCATTGGAGTTTAGAAGAATGAGTGGTGAACTTTCTGAGATATATAGTGTTCTTAAGGGGCTTGACAGTGGAGACTATAGGGGTTGTTTCGGCTTGTGCGTGAGTCTAGGGCCATAGGCCACAATCTCAGAGTAAGGTGCCGCTCATTTCAGACGAGGATGAAGAGGAATTTCTTCTCTCAGAGGGTAGCGATTCTATGGAATGCGTTGCCGTAGAGAGTTGGCCTGATCAATAAATATGTTCAAGGTTGAGGCAGGCAGATTTTTCATCAGTAAGGCAATCAAGGGTTATGAGGATGAGGCGGCAAAGTGGAGTTGTGGATTTTAAAATATATATATATTTATTAAAATTTTTTAACACACTTTTTCTCCCTTACAAACAATAACAACAAGCATTCCATAGAATCACTACCCTCTGAGAGAAGAAATTCCTCCTCATCCTCGTCTGAAATGACCGGCACCTTACCCCGGTAACAAAAGAGCAAGAAATCGCGCGGAGCAAGATATACAGGACAAGATTATATATTTACATAGCTTTGTACACTGGCTCTCTCCCGTACGTGCCAGTTTCCCCAACCCTTCATGTTAACTCTTGCTCGTCCACCCTCCCAGGCAGTCCCCCCTTCCCCCCCTCCACCCCCTCCCAGGGCGTGCCCCCCCCCCCCCCCAGGTTGCTGCTGCTGCTGACCGACCTTCCTCTAACGCTCCGCGAGATAGTCTAGGAACGGTTGCCACCGCCTGTAGAACCCCTGCGCAGACCCTCTCAAGGCGAACTTAATTCTCTCCAACTTTATGAACCCAGCCATATCATTTATCCAGGCCTCCACGCTGGGGGGCTTCGCCTCCTTCCACATTAGCAAGATCCTTCGCCGGGCTACTAGGGGTGCAAATGCCAGAATGCCGGCCTCTTTCGCCTCCTGCACCCCCGGCTCGTCCACTACTCCAAATAGTGCTAGCCCCCAGCTTGGCTTGACCCGGACTTTCGCCACCTGAGATATTGCTCGCACCACTCCTCTCCAGAACCAATCCAGTGCCGGACATGACCAAAACATATGGACATGGTTCGCCAGACTCCCCGAGCACCTTCCACATCTGTCCTCTACTCCAAAGAACCTGCTCAACCTCGCGTCCGTCATGTGAGCTCTGTGAACCACTTTAAATTGTATCAGGCTGAGCCTGGCACACAAGGAGGAGGAATTAACCCTACCTAGGGCATCAGCCCACAAACCTTCCTAGATCTCTTCCCCCAACTCCTCCTCCCATTTACCCTTCAACTCTTCTACCAGCGCTTCCCCTTTTCTTTCATCTCCTGGTGTATTGCCGACACCTTGCCCTCCCCAACCCATACACCCGAGATCACGCTGTCTTGAATTTCTTGTGCCGGGAGCAACGGGAACTCCCTCAACAGTCACCTCACAAAAGCCCTCACCTGCGTATATCTAAAGGCGTTTCCCGGGGGTAACTCAAACTTCTCCTCCAGTGCCCGTAGACTCGCAAACGTCCCGTCAATGAACAGGTCCCCCATTCTTCTAATCCCCACCTGATGCCAGCTCTGGAACCCCCCCCCCCGTCCATCTTCGCCGGGACAAACCGGTGGTTACCCCTGATCGGGGACCACACCGATGTCCCCATTGCACCCTGTGCCGTCTCCACTGGCCCCAGATCCTTAGTGTTGCCGCCACCACCGGGCTCATGGTATACTTTGACGGCGAGAGCGGCAGCGGTGCCGTCGCCAACGCCCCCAGGCTCATTCCTTTACAGGACGCCATCCCCATCCTCTTCCATGCCGCCCCCTCTCTCTCCATAACCCACTTGTGGATCATCGCCACATTTGCTGCCCAGTAGGAGCTCCCCAGGTTTGGCAGCGCCAACCCTCCTCGGTCCCTACTGCGTTCCAGGAACCCTCTCCTTACCCTCGGGGTCTTGTTCGCCCACACAAACCCCATAATACTCCTACCTACTCTCTTAAAAAAGGCTTCAGTGATCACGATGGGAAGCCACTGAAACACAAACAGAAACCTCGGAAGGACCACCATTTTGACCGACTGCACCCTACCCGCCAGCGAAAACGGTAAAATGTCCCATCTTTTGAAATCTTCCTCCATTTGCTCCACCAGCCTCGTCAGATTCAGTTTAGGTAGGGCCCCACGACTCCTGGCTACCTGGATCCCCAGATACCGAAAACTCCCCTCTGCTCTCCTCAGCGGTAGGTCCCCTATCCCTCTTTCTTGGTCCCCCGCCTGTAATACAAAGAGCTCACTCTTCCCTACATTGAGCTTATAGCCCAAAAAGTCCCCAAACTCCCTTAGAGTCTGCATGACCTCCACCATCCCCTCCATTGGATCCGCCACGTACAGCAACAGGTCATCCGCATATAGCGACACCCGATGCTCTTCTCCCCCTCGGACCACCCCCCTCCATTTATTAGACTCCCGCAATAACATGGCCAATGGTTTGATCGCCAATGCGAACAACAGGGGGGACAGGGGGCACCCCTGCCTCGTCCCTCGGTACAGTCGAAAGTACTCCGACCTCCGCCGGTTCATCACTACACTCGCCACCGGGGCTCTGTAAAGGAGCTTAACCCAACTGATAAACCCTCCCCCAAACCCAAACGTACGCAGCACCTCCCAGAGGTTCTCCCACTCTACTCGGTCAAAGGCCTTCTCTGCGTCCATAACTACCACTATCTCCGCCTCTCCCTCCACCGATGGCATCATCATCACGTTTAAGAGCCGCCGCACGTTACTGTTTAATTGCCTGCCCATTACGAATCCCGTCTGGTCTTCATGGATCACCGCCAGGACACAGTCTTCGATCCTCGTGGCCAGCACTTTTGCCAGCAACTATGCATCCACATTAAGGAGCGAGATTGGCCTGTATGATCCACATTGCTGTGGGTCCTTGTCCCGCTTTAGGATCAAAGAAATTGTCGCTTCCGACATTGTCGGAGGCAGTGTCCCCTCCTCTCTTGCCTCATTAAAGGTCCTCATTAATAGCGGGGCCAACAGGTCTACGTACTTCCTGTAGAACTCCACCGGGAACCCATCCGGTCCCGGGGCCTTCCCCGCCTGCATGCTCCCCAAACCCTTGCTCAGCTCCTCCAACCCAATTGGTGCCCCCAAACCAGCCACCTCTTGCTCCTCCACACTCGGGAATCTCAGCCAGTCTAGGAATCGTCTCGTCCCCTCTTCCCCCGCTGGGGGCTGGGATCTGTACAGCTCTTCATAGAAGGCCTTAAATACCTCGTTTATTTTCGTCGCACTCCGAACCGTGGCACCCCTTCCATCTCTGACTCCCCCTATTTCCCTCGCTGCCATCCTCTTAAGGGGCTGGTGTGCCAGTATCCGACTAGCCTTTTCCCCATACTCGTAGGTCGCCCCCTGCGCTTTCCTCCACTGTGCCTCCGTCTTCCCTGTGGTCAACAGGTCAAACTCCGTCTGGAGCCGTCGTCTTTCCCCAAGTAATCTTTCCTCCGGGGCCTCTGCATAACTCCTGTCCACTCTCAAAATCTCCCCCACTAACCTCTCCCTTTCCATGCCCTCTATGGGCCCTAATGGAGATTAGCTCTCCCCTGATCACCGCCTTCAACGCCTCCTATACCACCCCCACCCGCACCTCCCCGTTGTTGTTGGCCTCCAAGTACCTTTCGATACACCCCCTCACCTTCCCACACACCACCTCGTCCGCCAGCAGTCCCACATCCAGCCGCCACAGCGGACGTTGGTCCCTCTCCTCTCCCAGCTCCAGTTCCACCCAGTTTGGGGCATGGTCCGAAATGGCTATGGCCGAATACTCCGTCCCCACCACCCTCGGGATGAGCGCCCTGCCCAGAACAAAAAAATCTATCCGGGAGTAGGCTTTGTGTACATGGGAGAAGAAAGAAAATTCCCTGGCCTGCGGCCTTGCAAACCGCCTTGCAAACTCCCCCCATCTGATCCCTAAACCCCCTAAGTCCCTTGGCCGCCACCGGCCTCTTTCCAGTCCTTGATTTGGAGCGGTCCAGTGCTGGATCCAACACTGTATTGAAGTCCCCTCCCATTATCAGGCCTCCTATCTCCAGGTCTGGAATGCGCCCCAACATGCGCTTCATGAATCCTGCATCATCCCAGTTCGGGGCGTATACGCTTACGAACACCACCCATGTCCTTTGCAGCCTACTGCTCACCATTACATATCGCCCTCCATTGTCTACTACAATAGTCTTGGCCTCAAATGACAGCCGCTTTCCCACCAATATTGCCACCCCTCTATTCTTCGAGCCCAGTCCCGAGTGGAATACCTGTCCTACCCATCCCTACCTTAACCTGAACTGGTCCGTCACCTTCAGATGTGTCTCTTGGAGCATGACCACGTCCGCCTTCAGTCCCTGTAAGTGCGCAAACACTCGAGCCTTCTTCACCGGCCCATTCAGGCCCCTCACATTCCACGTTATCAGCCGGATTGGAGGGGCTCTCAACCCCCCCCCCCGCCGACTAGCCATCTCCTTTTCTGGGCCAGTCCCATGTCCACGCCTCCCTCACCCTCCAGTCCCCCAGACGGGGGACCCCCGCCCCGACCACCTCTTCTGTGTCCCATTCCCTTTCGGCCAGTGCAGCAGCAACCCTTCCCCCCCTTCCCCCCTTCCCCCCTTCCCCCTCCCCTCCCCCCCCGCTAGACCCCTGTCTAGCTTTTTTGCTCCCCCCATGTCACTCCCGTAAGTCAGCTGACACCTGCTGACCCCGGCTTCCCCCGCCGTCCCATTGACCTCCCCGTGTGGGAGTCCCCCAATCTATCTGCGTTCCTTCGTTCCCCTTCCTGCCTTTCTTCCCACGCGCGGAGAAAACCCCGCGCTTTCCACAGCCCACTCCGCCCCTTCTGGCGCAGCTCCTGTCGCGGCCTTGTCTCTCTCCCCCAGACCATGTAACATTCCTGCGTGTGGTTGACACCCTATATACACCAACCATCACACATCAAACCTCAAACATCCCCCCCACCCTCACAAACCCTCAGTTAGAGTCCAACTTTACGGTTTGAATAAAGGTCCACGCCTCTTCAGGCGTTTCGAAGTAATAGTGTTGGTCCTTGTATGTGACCCACAGTCGCGCTGGCTGCAGCATTCCGAATTTCACTCCTTTTCGGTGCAGCACCGCTTTGGCACAGTTGAAACCCGCTCTCCACTTTGCAACCTCCGTGCTCCAGTCCGGGTATATTCGGATCTCTGCACTGTCCCACTTACTGCTTCGCTCCTTCTTGGCCCATTTCAGGACCCACTCTCTGTCCGTGAACCGGTGAAACCTCACCACCATCGCCCTTGGTGGCTCATTTGCCTGGGGCTTCCTCGCCAGCACCCGGTTGGTGCCCCGTCCAACTCCAGCAGCCTCGAAGGGGCCTCCTTGCCCATCATCGCCCCGAGCATCGTGCCCCGGCATCGGCCCCCTCCAACCCTTCAGGGAGACCCAGGATCCGCAGATTCTTTCTCCTCGACCTGTTCTCCAGGTCTTTGAGTCTTCCCGCCCACCTCTTGTGTAGTGCCTCGTGCTGCTCCATTCTCACCGCCAGGCCCAAGAGCTCGTCCTCGTTCTGACTGACTCTTTTCTCTACCTCCTGGATCTTAAAATCGTGGGCCTTCTGGGTGATCCCGAGTCCTTCAATTGCCGAAAGCATAGGCACCAGCATCTCCTTGCTCCTCGAAGCAGCGCTTGATGAACTCCTGCAGCTCCCCTTTGTCTCTGGCAGCCGCCATTTTGTTTTCTTTCCCTCGCTTCTCCCGCTGCTCCAGTGCCGATTTTTTGGCCGTTACACTTCTGGTCCCTTTCATAGAAGTTGGAGGGGGACCTCTCTCTTCCCTTCCCCACGGGTTGACGTCAAAAAAAGTTCAGTTGGGGCTCCTCTAGCGAGCCCGAAAGTCCGTGGTAGCGGGAGCTGCCGAATCGTGCGGCTTAGCTCCGCATAGCCGCAACCGGAAGCAGTTGTGGATTTTATCAGATCAGCCACGATCTCATTGAATGGCAGATCATATTCCATCAGCTGAATGGCCAACATCTGCTCCTCCCTCTTATAGTTTTATGGTAGCTGGGGGAAATAGCAATTGAAGGAATTAATAAATCAGAAATAAAAATCATCGTGTCATTCATAATACTCATGAAGCTATCGAAATTTCGCCAAGCCCAGCAGATTCACCAATGTCCTTCAGGAGAAGAAAGCTTCCCTCCTTAATCTGTCTGGCCCATATATGACTCTAGTTCAACAATGAGGGGTTGACTATTAACTATCTCCGATATTGCCGAGCAAGCAAGTCAGTTGATGGGAAGATGCTACAGAAAGTCAAATGTGAATTAAACCACCCGAAGTGCACCTTATCATAAAGGTGGTTCACATCCGGCTCCTCAGGATGGACAGTTAATGCTGACTGTCATTGATGGCCTTATAGCGAAAATGAATCCAAAACTGTTCAAAGTACTGCAGATTCTGGAAATCTAAAACTAAAACAACAAAAAAGGCTGCTCAGCAGGTCAGTGGGCATCAGCAGAGAGAGAAACAGATTCACATTTCAGGTGGACTACCTCATTGATATAATTCTAAAGAGCAGAGCTGCTTTTCCCAGTATGCTACACCAATGTCCGTTCTTCAACTAAAATCACAGATTAGCTGGTCACTTATCACATCTCAGTTTGTGGGAGCTTGCTGTGCACAAATTCCCTGCTCTGTTTCCAACATTACAGCAGTGACTAAATTCAGCAAAAATATATCAGTGAGTTGTAAGGGCGTTGGGATGACCTGAGATCGGGTAAAGCGTTTTACAAAAGCAAGCTCTTTCCAAATGTTTACATTTTAAAATGCAAGTTGTAACATGTCGAATGATCTGAGATTAATGTGACTATAGATCACTCCTCTGCCTTACGTTTTAATTTATCTACTTTAAACTGGTTACTATTTCAATCAAAGTAACATTCAGTGGAAAAGTAGCTGTTTAAATAGGCTTCATAACTTTCAGAATGAATACTTAATTTAAATCTATTTTTCTTTCAATTAAGTAACATCTGTTCTAATGGAAGTTTCTATTCATTTTAACCAACTGTCAATATTCTTAAAATAAACCACTATTTGGAGTTGAAACTAATCAATACGTGAGGTGTTTATGTACACAGAAATAGAAGTCCCAGTTTAGATTGTGGACTGAGAAAAACAAAACAAATGTTTCCCCACCAACACAACACTGAAATCGAGGCAAGGATGCAAATAGATCAACGGATTCCAGCAATGCTTGTTTTTCGACATTTTTTATTCATCAGTTGTATGGGAAAAATTTCATGAAGATATCCATGTTCAGAATTAGGAAAGATTCCCTCTAATCTCTAAATATAAGGACCTGCAAAATGTGTTCGTAGAGTTTTTCTGTATCCTATCTCTCTCTCTGCCTTTCTCATAACTCTCCACGATGGGTCATTGTGCTTAATCGAGAACATGAAGTCAACATGTGGCCAATACATTCTCTCAGCCCAATCGCACCCCATTGGTTTCCAACTAAATGGATTGAATCCAATGAATTGGAATACGTAGAGGGAGTTTAACTCTAAAATGTAGTTGGAGCATTCAATGATCTTGGAGTGTTTAATGAGAACTGTAGGACAATTTTACTCTATATCTGATCTGGGCTGCACCTGGTGGCGAGGATTTGATGTGGCAGGGCCGGAGAATCTTTCCTTGTACTTCACCAAGCTGCCGTGACCTTGGAGCATTTGTTTGCCCAGGGTGGAGCAAGCTTTACTTGCATGTAACCTGCACTAAACCTGCCCTGTGAGTGTTTGTTATGAATGTGCACAGGGAGATTTACTCCGTATCTGAACTCTGCTGATCCTGAACTGGGTGAGTTTGATGGAAAAATGCAGAGGTTTCTTTACGCAGTAACTAACCCCACTGTCAACCTGGCTTCGGGATCTCGGAAGGAAGAGTGCAGAAGAACTTTTACCTGGCATAGAACCCTTGATTTCCAGGCCTTTAATGTGTCTACGCGAGTTATTCCATATAATAATTTCATTCCATATAATAATAATCGCTTATTGTCACAAGTAGGCTTCAATTAAGTTACTGTGAAAAGCCTCAAGTCGCCACATTCCACTGCCTGTTCAGAGAGGCCGGTATGGTAATCGAACCCGCGCTGCTGGCTTTGGTCTGCATTGCATGCCAGCTATTTAGCCCGCTGTGCTAAACCAGCCCCTCATGCAATCTGCAGCTGCTCTGGGAATGTTTGATGGGGACAGTTGATTGAAGAAGTCCGGGCGACACCTTGCCTCCAAGCAATGATGCAACTGTCCTGCGAGTGTTTGAAGGGACAGTAGGCCCTGCCTTTGTATTGTACCAGGCCGTGAACCCACCTCTGTTTATGTTATACTACCTCGTACCTGTGTCAGTTTATATTCAATAAGGATCTGTTTCTGATTGCTCATATTAAACTAGGCCACCAATTAGAGGACATGCCTTGATCAATAAGGAGTTCAGGGGTTATTGGAAGAAGGCAGGAGGATGGGGATTCGGAACATATCGGCCAGGATTTAATGGCGGAGCAGTCTCGATGGGTCGAATGGCCTAATTCTGCTCCTATATCTTATGGACACATGGAACCTGTTTGTCTCTGTTTACATTAACCTAGAACCTGACTCTGTTTCTATTAATTTAAACCTGTCTCTGTATTAAATTAGACACAGCCTCAGTTCTGCATTGGGCCATATCTCTGTTCATATTACATTGGACCCGGCCTCAGTATTTGCTGCGGTACACCATGCACAATAATGTCGAAAGTGGCTGGGGTGGAAATTGTGAAGATAAAGAAAAACTGAGGTAACAGTAATAATGTAAAATTCTTCAGCGAGCAATGCTGATCTATGCCCAGATAAACGTCGCCATCTGTCTTGTCAGCACCCTAGCTTTGTGGACATACAACCGCAGATCTCCCTGATCTTCTTGCACCCATTTCAAATTGTGCAACTTAACTTCTATTGCCTGGGCCTAGTGCAATAAACTAAGGGAATGGACCAGTTGTAATTGTGCAACATAAGCAAAGGACCATTAGATAAATGATTGAGTACTTAATGTTACAGCAACATTCATTCTCTTCACAACGGCCACACAGTAGCTGCAGTGTGTAACATCGACGGGATGCACTGCAACAACTCGCCAAGAATTCTTCAACAGACCTTCCATACCCGAGACCTCCGAGAATCACAAGGGCAACAAGCGCATGGGAACACAATACTCTGCATCCTCATACACATACAGCTCTCTGGGGCAGAAATTGGTCTTGGGCATTGGAAAAGAAGAAATGCCAACTGAAATCTAATTCCGCTAACTGCACTGAAAATGAATATCAAATGTTGCATCGCACACACTGTAGACACTATACATCCCGTTTCAGGCTGTTGCCATATACTGATTTCTTGTCCAAAATATGTATTTAATATATTATATTTCCATCTCAAAGACATGTGGAATAATGCGCCCACAGTTAAAAACAGAGGTATCATCTGGTGCATTAATAAAAGTGAGCAGGTCTCGAAAAAATAGGCAGATTTAGGATCAAATATAGAATCCCGATAGGGCAGAAGGTCACTCGGCCCATAGCATCTGCACCTACCTATGAAAGATCACCCTCCCCCATCCCCTGCCCTTGCACCATGACCTGCGCAATTTAGAATGGCCAATAAACTTAACCGACGCATCTTTGGACTATGGGAGGAAACCGGAGCACCCCGGAGGAAAGCCACTCAGACACAGGGAGAAAGTGCAAACTCGGCACGATAGTCAAGAATTGAACCCTGGAGCTATGAGGCAGCAGTGCTAACCTCTGCGCCACCGTCCCGCCGGTAACATAAGCAGAGACTGGGTCTAGTGCAATCTAAACTGAGTTCTGGTCTAGCGGAGTGTCGACTGATACAAATTCAGACACAAACAATGCAGCAATAAGAAGGATATTGTACAATACAAGAATAACAGGCAGGGCCTAGTGTTATATAAACAGGGACATGTGCAGGTGTAGCATTAACTAAAGCAGGATTTACTTTATTAGAATCTAACTATCTAGTAGAGTAATAATTGAGACAGAACCACATGTGATGCAAACAGAATGTTGTTCCAGTTTACGATGCACAGATAAACGTTCTGATGCAGTAACGATTGTGACGCATTTCTTGCCAGATTAACCTAGACATGGATCAGTGCGTCATAATTAATGATTTGTAATATAAACAGGATGTGGGCTGGTATATTAACAACTGATATTCAGCCGAGTGCAGGAAAACTGAGAGAGAGCCTGTTGCAATGTGATAGAGACACGGCCGAGTGTACTTTATACCGAGGCGGGGGCTAGGTGAATGTAAGCTGAGCGATATGTTTAAAATGATTTAATAGGATCTTGGCGTCACCAGTAACGTCAACATTTGATGCCAATTCCTAATTGCCCTTGAGAATGTGGTGTTGAACCCTCTTATTGAACCATTGCATCCCATCCTGAATCCTGAATCCTGAAGGGATTCCAGGATTTTGACCAGTGACAGTGAAGGAACAGAAACATAGTTCCCATCAAGATGGTGTGTGGCTTGGCGGGGAACCTGCAAGGCCTACTGTTGCAATGCATCGGTCGGGCCTGGTCCTTTTAGATGGCTGAGTTTGTGGGTTTGGAAGGTGCTATAGAAGGAGGCAGTTGCTGCAGTAGATTCTTGAATATCGTTCACGCTGCTAGAATTGTACACCCGTGATTCAAGGAGTGAATGTTTAAGCTGGTCGATGGGGTGTTGTCGAGATGGCTGCTTTGTCCTGGATGGCGTCGTGATTCTCTCGTGTTGCTTGAGGGGCACATGTGAGACAAATGGAGAACATTCAGTTAAACTCCCGACTTCTGCCTTACGATGATGGATCTGGGTTAGGAGGTCAGGAGGTGAGATACTCACCGCAGAATTTCCAGCCACTGAGCTGCTCTTGTAGCCATATTATTTAAAAGAGTCTTCCAATTCAGTTATTAATCAATGAAAATCCAGAGGATGTTGATAGTGGGGGATTCAATCACGGTAGTGTCATTTAAAATCCAGGGGAGATGGTTAGAATCTCCCTTTTTGGGATGGTCATTGCCTGACACTTGTCAGCCCAAGCCTGAATGTTGTCCAAGTCTTGTTGTATATGAAGACAGACTGCTTCAGTATTAGAGGAGTCGAATATGGTGCAGAACATTTAGTAATCATCAGCGAACATCCCACTTCTGACCTTATGATGAATTGAGAAGCTAGGGCCGGGGACATTATGCTATGGAGACTATATGTGACAGGGTGATCCTTGACACTTCTCATGAAGTTGCTGATGATCGAATGCGGACTGACAGGGAAATAATTAGCCGGGTTGGATTTTTCATGCCTTTTGTGGACGGGTCATGTTTGGCAATGTTACACATTGTTGGGTACATGCCAGTGCTGTACCTGTACTGGAGGAACTTGTCTGGGGCGCAGCCAGTTCTGGAGCACAAACCTTCAATATTGCTGCTGGAATGTTGCCAGGGATAATGCATTTGCAGCGCCGTCTGCCATTTCTTGATATCGTGTGGAGTGAATCAAATCTCCTGAAGACTGACACCCATCATGATGCAGACCACCGGAGGAGGCCGAGATGGATCATCCTCTCGGCACCTCTGGCAGAAACTTTCAGTCTTGTTTTTTGCTCTGACGTGCTGGGGTCCCCCATCATTGAAGAGCGGGATTTTATTGAGGCTCCTCTGCTGGCTTTTTGTTTATTTATTCATTAATATTCAGGACTGGATGTGGCAAATCTGCAGAGATCGATCCTGTATATTGAAAATAGGATCACATTGATTGTGTGATATAAACATTGACAAGTACTGGTGCCGTATTAATTTAGACAGACTGTTGTGCATTAAAAACAAAGACAGAGTCTAGTCTGACAAAAATACAGATGAAGTCCAATTTAAAATTAGCAGAGACAGCAGTAATTATTGAGGCAATGTCTGCTTCATGTAATGCAAGGCATCTCGATTTAAATTCCATCTGCTGGCCAAAATTTGCAATTGCAGTTACAGTGAAAATGTCGCTGTCAGATATAATCTATGATGTTGATGTATCCATAATCCATTTCCACAAATGTAATATCACATCGCCTTCTGCGGGAGGTGCCAACATCTAAAGTGTAACTAATTGCAGGTGTCGCTGGCTGATTCTCCCACATTGAGATCAGCACCAGAGCAAAGCGGCTCAATTCCTGGTCATGCATTTTTGTTCATCTTTGTGAAATGGAGAAATGTTTACCTGGGCGCTGGATGGAGTCTATGGGAAATGTAACATTCATCTAACAAACATAGTGTTGGGGAGAGTTTATTGATTCATTATACCACTTGGAAAATGGTTGGGGCCATTGTCTCCGAACCTTCCCAGGAAGTTAACATGGGATTTTAATTTTAAAGGTGAAATGTGGGTGTGCGTGTAAGACAGAGAGAATGCGTGTGTGAGAGACTGTGTGTGTGTGTGTGTGTTTGTGTGAAACACATGTTGCGCACAACTAAATTTCACAAAGGCCACGGCATCCTTCTATTTCCAATAGATACACAGCAAATATTTCCACAAATGTTGCACCTGAAGCTCCCAATTGTCTTCTGGGTTGTCATTTTCTCGGTTTGTGTCGATTTCAAAGCTGCTAAATCCACTGGTCCTGGTGGTTCACACCAGCCCGCCGGAGGTGTCGCCATTTTTTTCAGTTTGCAGCTGGTGGCACCCAAGTGTGCTGATCAATGTTTAGGTTTAGGGACATTATGTCACACTTGGAAGAATCATTGAAGCGGAATATCGGGCTTCCCACTGGGTGCGTGGCTCCGGCTACTTCGCAACGTGGAAATTCCTTGGTCGTGTGACCATGTCCCATTTAGCGACCATACTGGAAATGTGCAAGCCACCTCTTTTTAATTGTCTCAAAGAGACTTGCAAACTCTGTCTTTGAGAGAAGTGCCGCATTTCTGATTTTGTCCGGGCAGTAAATATCCATAATGCATTGCAGACAACAAAGATGGAATTGGCGGAGCTTTTTTTCTTGACAGCTGTAAGTGTTCCTTGTTGCACAGCCATACAACAAGTTTCTGGGCGTTGACGCCATATAAACCATCAGCTTGTTCCAAAGGGTCAGCTTGCTGTTATTCCATGGGCATTTAATGAGTAAAACAACGGTCGTGTCTGCTTTCCCCATGACAGCATTACATTCTACTTCAAGGCAGTCTCTCGCCATGAAAACTCGGCAGCAGAATTTGCTCGCCTGCTCTCATTTAGTGTGACCATGGCGAAAGTGCAACACCTTGACCCACGACCACGGTTTTCCTCATGCGTATGGTAAGGAAGAACAAGATACGGGCACCAGGGTCACAGTCCACAAGTCTCTACAGATGATGTTTTGTCTGGATGATCGGATTTTCAGAGTAGAGGAATTCTCTGATGAGGATGGATTCTGATTATGTCTCCGTTTGATGACTGAGGTTGCAGAGGTTGCAGCCTGACCGAGTGTGCTCCTGGATTTCATCCATATCTTCAGGGAAGGCGAAGATCAGCAGCATGGAGAGGAAGCTGCCGAATAGAGTTGGGTGTGGGACACGGTCATCTTTCACTCAATTATTCACTTAGAATCATTCGGATGTGGAATCATCAATCTGTACAGTGCAGTGCATTTTGCCACGGAAGGAGTGAATGAGACAGGGGAGCTTTAGCAGACAGCCAATTTTCCCCAAATCATATAGTCCCTACTCCGCTGACAGTGTTGAATGTTTATTGAGATTGACGAAAGTAAGGTGAAGAGGTAGACATGTGGCAGAGGGAGCAGATCATGTCCAGAGTAAATCTTGCGACGCAAACACAGCGCCTTTCTTCCAGCAACATTCGGCCTACAAGCAGATGAAGTGTTTAAAGTGTGAAGCTAGCAAAGGCCTTCCCAGTGCTGCTATGAGTGAGATAAGAACATAAGAACTAGGAGCAGGAGTAGGCCATCTGGCCCCTCTAGCCTGCTCCACCATTCAGTGAGATCATGGCTGATCTTTTGTGGACTCAACTCCACTTTCCGGCCCGAATACCATAACCCTTAATCCCTCTATTCTTCAAAAAACTATCTATCTTTATCTTAAAAACATTTAATGAAGGAGCCTCTACTGCTTCACTGGGCAAGGAATTCCATAGATTCACAACCCTTTGGGTGAAGAAGTTCCTCCTAAACTCAGTCCTAAATCTACTTCCCCTTATTTTGAGGCTATGCCCCCTAGTCCTGCTTTCACCCGCCAGTGGAAACAACCTATCTATCCTATCTATATCCTTCATAATCTTGTATGTTTCTATAAGATCCCGCCTCATCCTTCTAAATTCCAATGAGTACAGTCCCAGTCTACTCAACCTCTCCTCGTAATCCAACCCCTTCAGCTCTGGGATTAACCTAGTGAATGTCCTCTGCACACCCTCCAGTGCCAGTACGCCCTTTCTCAAGTAAGGAGACCAAAACTGAACACAATACTCCAGGATATGCCAATAGTTGCTGCAGTTTCCTCCGTCCACTTTGTTTTCCGATATTGGTTATGACTTTGCATCATGCATCTCCTGTGGGATGTCTTATATCTTCCAGCAGAGAAGGCGCAGGTCATAAATGTTCCAAAACATAGCAATTCTATTTACCAACTTTCATTCATTTATGAATATAAATAGTTAGATTCACAAATTGCCCTCGTTCCACAAAGTGCAGTTTTAAATTAAGTTGTACGGTGTGGCCGTAGAGGGTTAGGCCATGACTTATTGTCCATCGCTAATTGCCTTTCACAAAGAGGCGGTGAACTGCCCGTTTGAACCTCTGCAGTCACTCTGGTGTAGGTACACAGACGATGCTGTTAGGGAGGCAGTTGTCGGTTTTTGAACCAGCGACAGCGAAGATTTGGTGATATATTTCTAAATCAGGATAGTGAGTGATTTGGAGGTAGACCTCGTCACCTTACTTTCATCAATCTCAATAAACATTCAACATCGTCAGCAGAGCAGAGACTATAAGATTTGGAGGGGAATTTCCAGGTGGTCATCTTCCCATGTGTCAGCTGCCTTTTCCTTCTGGAAGAAGTCCTGGGTTAGAAGGTGTTTCAAAGGGGACTTGCTGCATTGCTGCAGCGTATCTTGTGGATGGTACATTATTGTCATTGTTCTTCGGTGGTGGGTGGAATGAGTGTTTGCGCATAGGGTGGCAATCAAGCGGGCTGCTTTGGCCTGCATGGTGTCAGAATATTCAATTACAGTCCTGACTTGTGCCTTGCAGATGGTGAACAGGCTTTGGGAGTCAGGAGGTGAGTTGCTCGCCGCAGGTTTCCTCGACGCTGACCGGATCTTGTAGCTTCAGCATTTATATGGTCAGTCCAGTACAGCTTCTGGTCAATGGTAACCCCAGTGTATTGATCGTGGGGGATTCAGCGATGGCAATATCAGTCAATATCAAGTGGGCGATGGTTGGATTCTATTTTCCTGTAAATGCTCATTGTTCAGCAATTCCGTGGCGCATATTACCACTTGTCACAATTCACAAAGTTAAATAATGATATTAATCAATTATCATCAACTCACAACATAAAAAGTTATATTCGCCAATTATGATCCGCACTTAGTTTTACAAAATGTAAATGCAATTCCTTTAAGGGAGGTGGATTTGAGACCAGGAAGAGATCAGCCATGATGACTGAATGGCGGAGGAGGCTCGAGGGCCTGAATTGCCGACTTCCGCTCCTCATTCCTAGATTCGTATGTTTAACATAATCTATTGAGATTAAATTTAATTGAGATAGCACTGACCATTCTGCCACCAAGAAGTCACATCTTCACCGGAATTCAATGTGAACTGGAATTAAACCACACCAAGGATAATGTGCAGCCACCCAGCAGCCTCTGCGCTGTATTGGTCAGTAATCACCTCGTCGTCACAGAATCTCCAGACTGGAGTGTGAGATGATTTTTAAAGTGTCGGTAGAAATGAAACCTCCTGTACCTAATGTGACGTTAATAAATCTTTGAATCCCAGTATGTTATTACACTGTTTTGGAAAGTAATTCAACGTCTGCAGCTGTCCACTGAGTTCCACAGTATTTCTGTCCCAAGTCTGGTGTCTTCACTGATTTGGGGGAGGACATCTTGAGTGACTTATTGTACATGAAATGACATGTGCCAAAAATTACAGCCGTCCCTCCTCAATGTAATCATGTTCCCGCTTTCTGTGTTTGAGATGAAGATTCACCATCAGCGGAGAAGAATCACCAGCACTGCAGGAATGTCTCCAGTTTCCTCTTCGTGACGTCCATCTCGTCAGTTCCCGATAGTCTGGGGGTGGAATTCACCCCGAACAGCTTCAGCTACCGAATGCATTACACTGACACAAATTATAATGGACCAGCTTTAATTTGTGAAGTCATCAACGCAAAACTGAGAATGTAGAACAGTATCTTTCAGGGCCAACTATCCATCCATCCATCAACCTCATTCACTGATTCGTCAATCAACATATTCAGGCATCCAACCAACACCCGGCCCGTACATCAAATCAGTAATCCCTTTATCTTTTGGGTGGATGGTGGGGGAGTATTAATGACATTGAACCAGTAATCCAAAGGCCCAGGCTAATTCTGCGGGGACTTGGGTACAAATCCTACCATAGCCGGTGGGGGGATTTGAGTTCAATTAATAAATCGGAAATGCATACTAACTGTGACCATGAAATCCCCTCTGCTTCACCAATGAAGGAAATCTGACATCCCTCCCTGGTCTCACCTACATGTGGCTCCAATCGGACAGCAACATGTCTGACCCTTCAGCTCCTTCTGAGCTGGCCCAGCAAACCACTCAGTTCACCAGCAATTAAGGACAGAGATCACACGGTGATCTTGACAGTGAGTCCCACGTTCCATGGACGAATACAGGGAAAAATACATAAATATACATGTTTACCTATTACAAAATGTACCCTCTGTCTGATAGTCTGTCTGATAGTCTGCTTGTATTTCTATCAGTTATCACAATGCTATGATATGTGGGAGAGATCCTCCAGCGGGATATTGCTGCTCAGAGGGGTCAGAGAAGCTGGATAATTATCCTTTCCTTAGAGAGGGGAGCAGTTCAAATAGGTTCACAATTTTAAAACATAAAATGATCTCCAGTACTGTTGCTGGGTAGATGTATTTATAAATAGTCCTCATTGACAATGTTAAGAGTTTGAAGTTGGCTTGCAGCCAAGCGGTCAGTACTGAAGAAACAGATCTTTGAAAAAAAAAATCCAGATGTTTCCTGTAAATAACATTGAACTTTCGAGCCTGCCTGACTGCAGGGGGCTGGATTGCTGCCAAATACTGTGTGGGGCAGATTAGCCTGAATATGAATGGATAAAATGGGATTTATCCATTTAAACAATAAATGTTTCAGTCTCACATGAACTAAACTTTTTAAATGGTGATCCATCAAACCAACATATTCAGTGAATGTTCTGTTCACTTTGAGATTAAACGCCATCGGAAAATAGTAAACGGACTAACTGCTATTTAATTTACATTGATTCCGAGTAAAGGTCACTGTAGTTATTAAAGTCCGTTTGTTAAGAACCTAATGGAGTGAGAGTGAGTGGTGTTGACGGACCAAGTCCACAAGCCCAATAAGATGAGTGGAATTGCAAAAAAAATAAGTTAAATTAAAAGAAAATCATAATTCTGCCTTGAACCCGCCGGGATTCCTGGAATATTTTCGGAGTTGTTGACTTCATTTAAACGGGGGCGTCTCTTGAACCCGATTAGCACCGTGTTCTGTACAGTTTAATTTGTGCTGATTTCCATTGTTTAACAGTCACACTCATTGCTGCCAATGAGTGGAGGAATGACCAGTTCATGACCTGCTTCAGTGGAAGAGAAAACATTTATTCTTGTGATAGTGCTTAATAGGCCACAAAGTCCTGATATCCTGTGTTCCCAACACCCGGGAATGTTCGACAGCCGGTGGTCAGTAAAATTAGCGGCAATGATTTGGATGCTGAAGGATAACTTTACTGATCGCCGTGTCTATTCCGATTCATTAACTTCTCTGTCAAAAGCTGATGTGAATTTTCTGTTTCTCTGTCAACTCGCTGCTTAGTTATCAGACAAGTGGGCTTCTTTTACCGCTAATGTTCACAGGACTGTCTGAGGCTCAGGGACAGTTCCAGAAATACCAGGAGAAACATTGTCTAATGTGAGAGTTTCTTCTTGTCCCCAGACCGACATTGTTTAATGAGAGTCTTCCACACTTTAAGTAAATCACTTTATTCATTGCCCGTATTTAGTTACAGAAATCGAGAACAATTCTCCTGATAGAACATACAGTGCAGAAGGAGGCCATTCGGCTCATCGAGTCTGCACCGACCCACTTAAGCCCTCACTTCCACCCTATCCCCGGAACCCAACAACCCTTCCGAACCGTTTTGGACACTAAGGGCAATTTAGCATGGCCAATCCACCTAACCTGCACATCTTTGGACTGTGGAAGGAAACCGGAGCACCCGGAGGAACCCCACGCAGACACGGGGAGGATGTGCAGACTCCGCACAGACAGTGACCCAGCCGGCAATCGAACCTGGGACACTGGCGCTGTGAAGCCACAGTGCTAGCCACTGTGCTACCGTGCTGCCGACTTAAGTTATAAGTTATTGTTTTAATGGGATAAAGAACCGGAGTTGTTACAAATCAGACAGAGAGACATCTTATTCCCTGTTAATATAATTTAACCTGTTTGTGTTCATCCCATTGTGTTGAAGAGTAGAAAGAAAAGGACTGAGTTTACAATCGAATTCACTTTTATTAACAGGTGCGAAAATATAATTTAGATTAGGATGAGGAGAGACATTACCATGAATCCATTCAGACAAACCACTATCCCGATACAGATAAATGTCCATTTTAATAATAACCTATAGTAAATCTCTGGGTCCATTCTGTTGGGGTGTGGAAGGTGGGACGTGGATCCAGTCGCCGCCTCCACCAGGGAATCAACAGGCGGCGCCTGGAAACCCGCCCCCTTCTGCCGGGTATTTAAATGTCGCTCACTGGGACCCGAATCCAACAGTCCGGGAGCTGGTTTGTTCACTGAGTTCCTGACACAACCATTTCCCCCAAATGACCAGAAGGATGAGGTGGGCCATTTCTCTCAGTTTGTTGCTGACTTTCTTATCCCGTGAGTAGTTTTTATTGTCCAAGTCTCTCACTGTTACTGTCTCAGTGTTAGTCTCTCTCTGGAATGTTCCAGAGTCACCAATCATTTCACCAGCATTAATCCTCGGGCTTTTTGATATATTTTTACAGATGTCCAGTCGGAGGTTGTGTTGACTCAGCCGGAGGCAGAGAGCGGGCGTCCCGGAGGCTCCCTGAGACTGACCTGTAAAACCAGCGGCTTCAGTCTTGGCAGCTACTGGATGGGTTGGATCCGCCAGGTTCCCGGACAGGGGCTGGAGTGGCTCGTTAGCTACTATGATTCATCCAGCAACGGCTACGCCCCAGCCATTAAAGATCGATTCACTGCTTCCAAAGACACTTCAAACAACATCTTCTCTTTGGCCATGACGAACCTGAAGACCGAAGACACCGCCATCTATTACTGTGCAAGATACCACAGCGAGAGGAACCAGGGCTGGACCCGCACAAGAACAGCTCGAGAGGGAATTCAGCAACTTGCACCTTAACCTGAAGGTCAGTACTTGATTCAAATGTAATTATTTATGTCAGTGATCAGAGTCAAAACACAAGCTCCTTCTTACATAACTGACACAGAGAAAATTAAACAGTAAAACCGAACAAATCAATCGATCTAAAAGGAGGAGCTTTCGTCTGTTGATGTTTACTGTTAACAGTTTCAGCAAATACAGACTTGGATATAATCCTCGTTTTATCATTTCTGATACTTGGAGAAAGTGTATGTGCATTGGGTTTGATAAACTTCTGCCTAAATTGTAAATTAGATCAGAAGTAATCGTCTATTTGAAGTGAATATTGAGCGGCAGGACTGAACAGAGAGTGAGTGCAGTTTTTGTGCGGGTGTCTGTCACTGTGACTACAGCAGTGGATCACGGTGCTGTGCACAGCGACATCCTCATACAAAAACCTCAGTGAAAGAGTTTGTCCAAATTGGTGATCAGGGCCACAGCAGGATTGTCAACTTAAATGAGGCTTAAATAAAACAAAATATTAGTTTGTGAAAAGGTAGAACAATCTTCCACTTTATCTCTGTGGAACGACACGCTAAATGTGCCCCGTGGGTTTAAAAGTGTTCCGATCCTCTTTATAAATGTAATGACCCGGACAAGCTGAAATAACTCACAGATTCGCTCTTGGAAGAGACAGTTAGTTTTTTGAGTGAACGGTGAAATTAAATCTCTGTATTTTACAGTTAACAGTCTGCCGCAGTATTTGACACGCTGTGTCTCACTGTGATAACTGGCACAGCAGTTACTGTCAATACAAAAAGCCCCTCAGCAATAATTAACTGAGGCTGGCTCAGTGATCGCTTTTACAACCCAACTTTATTTACAGTGAAGTATTATTCATATCCAGCACTGACAAAATGGCAATAATTAATATGGAAATCTGTGACAATTATTCACTCGTTAGTTGGTGATTTCAAGAACATGATCAGATGTTACTCTGAAATATAAAACATTAGGGTCGTTTCTGAACAGCAAGCGATCTCCACAAGTACAATTCTAGTTTAATGAAAATTTACCGTGCCTTTACCTTGTCTCTGGTTTGTGAATATTTAAAATAATGGTGGATTTCTGTCTATTTTGTGCAGGTCCGGTTATTGTACGGAGCTGCCCAGGGAATGTGACACTGTGACTACTTCGACTACTGGGGACAAGGCACCATGGTGACGGTGACTGCAGGTAAGAATCATTCAATTATTTATGAACTGTTTTACTTGAGTCTTTGTTTTATTTATTTATTTATTTTAACAATGCATTCGTTCACTGAATTGCGGGTTTGCTGGATTCTGTATTGAGATTTTGTTGTCATGTTTTATGTGATTCTGCTGAAAAAGGAATTATTCTGCCTGTTGATAAAAGGTTCTGCTGAGGGATTCAGTCCCTGGTTGTTATGATTTGATGTTTATTTGCTGAGGACACTGTGTGGCTGGGTTACTTTAAATACCTAACGCCTGTTAAACAGTTTGGTATTTCTGCAATGTTTAATCTCGGTGAAATCTGGTGGCTGCAGATTTTACCACCTCCTGCACAAGTGTTAGAAATCTACCCAATATTCACAAAATATGCTGCAGTATCTGTGTCAATTTATTGAACACTTCCCGCTTATTGACAATGCTGATGATATTCTTCCATATTTCTGTTTGTTTTAATTGTTAATTCACTTGCTGAAAGGCGGATTTGGTGGGTTCTAGATATAAATTTTCTTGAAATGCTGTTTGTAGAATTGAGCTGGTTCTCCATGAGACGAATTTCAGCCCCTCGGTGATGTAATTTAGTGTTTTTCTGCTGAGGAGATTGTGTTTGGGTGATTTTGAATGAGTAAAATTTGTGAAACAATTCTGGCGTTTCTATATTCTTTAAACTCGGTGATATTGAGCGTTTCCATGTTTTGTAATTGAATGAAAATAAGACACGTGTTTGAAACTGCTTGGCACACGATTGTGGGTGGACAACGGTCAGGATTTTAGAGTTTTTTAAAAGTGATGATTGCAGATTAAACTAAGCCACAGTTTTAAATGCTCTTTCCGAACATAATTTGTTCCTGCAATCACAGCCTGGCTTTTCTTCAATGTTCCATCTTGGTGGGATTGATGGATGCAGCTTTTATCTCTCCTGTCAACTGTTGAAATGCGTTTGAAATATGGTCCAACATGAATAAAATATGATAAAGTTTCAAAAATATTTTGGACATACCCCACCTGCTCACAGTGATATTACTGTTGTTCTGTATTTCTATTTAGTTTGATAATTCATACATTTGGTGCCGAACTGATTTGCTGGATTCGATATTCAGATGTTTTTGAAATGTTACGTTTGATTCTGTTGAATGTAGAATTGAGCTGCTTCTCAATGAAACGGGTTCAGTCCTCACGATGAGTTTTGGTGTTTTGCTGCTGAGGAGATGGTGTGTCTGGGTGACTTTGAATAAGTACAATTTGTGAAGCGGTTTTCTGTTTCTACGTTGTTTCTGCATTGTTCAAACTGGGTGACATTGAGCAGTTACACGTTTTCTGGTTAAATGTAAAAAGGTTTGCGCGTTTGAATCTCCTTGAAACACAATTGTGGGGAGTAAACGTGGCCGGTTTCGAAAATAAAGAAAGGAATTAAAGATTTGATTGACATTTTTAAATTTTACCTAATGATTACTGATTAAACTAAACCATGGCGTCATTAAGAACGCAATTCGTTACTGCAGTCTGAAACTATTTAATTAAACCGTTTTCAAATTCGTGAGTAAAATTAATATAACTTAAACAATTATAATGCGGTATTATCACCATATTATCCAAATATGTTTCCATATTAATATCATTAATCATCAATCTCCTTCCACAATTCTGCTGTGCTTTGCACACCATCAGCATGACCGGAAAAGTTTGTAGGCTGGGAATATTTTGTGATTATTTATGAAACTGTTTTAATAATAACATACTGATTCTACAGCACTGTTCAATTACACAAGATATATTTGAATTAATTTTTATTTCTCTGATTACGTTTGCAGTTACTTAAATAGGAGTGTTATATTGCAGTTTGGCAATTTATGTATCCGGTTATAGTATTATTTATGTGCAGCAGCAAGAATATTAATTATCTCTTCAACGTCATTTGTAGTTGTCTCTAACCTAATCATAAAGAGTTTTCTCAGAGGTGGAAGTCGCTGACAGTGCAGGAATTGTTCTTATGATTTTATCTGAATTGTAGGAATGTCCAGACTGCGCAGTGCTGGAGATTGACAAGTAAAAGCTTGAAATTCAAAGAGATTAATTTAATTACAAAAAGAGAATATTAGCTTTGCAAAAAATAATAACATCCTGTCTCGCAGAGCTGTGCTGTACACAATATAACATTATTGAAATAAAACAAATTATACAATCGAAGAATAGATTATATCTGAGCCTCAAGCTTATTTCTTCTTAACTCGTAAATTGAACAAAAACATTTCTCCATCATTTTCTAGATATTACACATGTCTGAATTATTCCATCCGATAATTTGAAGTTTAATATTTAATTAAATCCAAATATTTATCAAATTTCAGGCAGGAGCAGGTTTTGAATTACAGAGAACCATGTTTTATTATTTATATTATGAGTACAAATCAGCTGACAGGTCAACTAATTGACAATTGGCAATAACTTGCAATGCGACTTTAGTACTAACTAATTCAACATAAATTAACTGCTACAATTGGGTAGCATACTGGCGTGTTATATCAAAGCTATTGGAGAATGTTTAATTGCCCTGAAAATAATTTAGAAAACAATACATTTATTTGCTCCGGTTGATGAGGTGGCCCGCCTCCATTGTTTTGTTGATTGTATTTAATTAAGACATTGGATCAAATCGGGTAATCAGTTTCCAATGTGAATGTTTCCTGGTTTGTTTATTTCTTATCAAACACTGGATCTCTGTCACAGACATTAAACTCCCCTCAATCTGTTCTATTTAATGTGTTCATTCTCAGTGAAAATACATTCTGCCCAGTTCAGACAGGAGAAATAGCTGAAAGGCGAAGGGAGTTTGAAATTTTTATCAGTTTATTTTCACAGTGGTTATTAATTTCATTTGTCGTAAGTTGACCATTTATCAATTAGAATCAAGCAGTTTGAATGATTCGATCCCCTGTGTTTCAGAGTGAAATTTGACACACTAGGTACACTCTCATCCGCACACTGTTTCTCCCTCACACACTCCCTCTCTCCCAGAAACCCGGACTATTCCTCAAACACACAGACACTCTCTCTCACAGACACTCTCACATACACGATAGCTCTTCAAAAACACACAGTCTCTCTCACACACATACTCGGTCACACACGCATTGCCTCACACACTCATTCTCTTACATACTCTCTGTCTCCAACTTTCTCTCTCTCCAACTCTCCCTCACACACCAACAGACTGTCACTCGCTCTCTCACAGACACAGGCACATTATCCCTCTCTCTCTTTCAGACAATCTCCCTCTCTCACACACACTCTCTCTTACACGTTTTACCAATCTCACTCACATACACAATCATTCACAGACACACACTCTCGCACACATGCACTCTCGCACACATTATCTCTTACACACACGCTCGTTCACACACATGCCCTGTCACACACATCTCTCCAACACAAAAACGCTCTCTCACATACAGGCTCTCTCACACATCCGTTCTCTCACACATACACTCTCTCACACATACACTCTCTCACACATACACTCTCTCACACATACACTCTCTCACACATACACTCTCTCTGACATGCATGGTCTCTTGCAGGCATGCTCTCTCACGCACATGCTCTCACACACACGCTCTCTCACACACACAGCCTCTCGCTCACACATGCTCTCTTGTACTCCTGCTCTCTCACACATATATCCTCTCTTGCATACATGCTCTCTCATACACATGCGCTCTGATACTCACACTCTCTCGCACATTCACTCACTTGCTCACTCACACTCATGCTCGTTTACACACATGCTCTCTCACACACATGCTTTCTCACACACTTGCTCTGTTGCACACATGCTCTCACACCCATGTACTCTCCCACACATGCTTTCTCACACACACTCTCTCAATCACATATCTCTCACACTCACGCTCTCTTGCACACACGCTCGCTGACACACATGCCCTCTCACTCACATGCTCTCACATACACACTCTCTCATACACTCACTCTCGACACTCATGCTCTCACACACACACACTCTGACACACACGCTCACACCCACACACTCTCTCTCATTCTCTCTTGCACACACGCACTCTGACACACCTCATGGTCTCTCTCGTACTCATGATTTCTCGCACACATGCTCTCTCACACATGCTGTCTCGCAGTCATGCTCTCTCACACACATGTTCTTTTGCACACATGCTGTCTCATGCACACGTTCTCTCACACACATGCTCTCTCACACATATGCTCTCTTGCACACATGCTCTCTCACACATATGGTCTGTTACACACTCACACACACGTGTTCTCACACACATGATCTCTCGCACACATGCTCTCACATACATGCTGTCTCACTCACATGCTTTGGTGCATACATGCTCTCTCACACACATGCTCTCTTGTGAAAGCACTCTTTCACTCACATGCTGTCTCACACACACAATTTTGCACATGCAGTCTCTCTCCTGTGCACACTATTTTGCTCCCTCACACACACAGATATCCTGTCGCTCGCAGAAATACACACAATCGCGCTCTCACACACAGATATTCTCTCACACACAGATACTCTCTTGCACACACACACTCACACGTGTACTCTCTCTCTCCCACTCTCTTGATCCATCTCTCTCAGAAACAATCACACGCATGCATGCAGACACATGCATACACACAGTCACGGGCTCTCACATACCCAAATTCTCCCTCACACACACACTCAGACACGCACACACTTTCAGATACACAGGTGAGAGCGACTGAACTAACATCAATAATAATAATCATTATTATTGTCACAAGTAGGCTTACATTAACACTGCAATGAAGTTACTGTGAAAAGCCCCCAGTCACCATACTCTGGCGCCTGTTCGGATACACAGAGGGAGAATTCGGAATATCCAAACCACCTAACAGTTCGATTTTCGGGACTTGTGGGAGGAAACCGGATCACTCGGAGAAAACCCACCCAGACTCCGGGGAGAACGTGCAGACTCCGCACAGGCAATGACCCAAGTGGGAATCGAACCCGGGTCCCTGGTGCTGTGAAGCAACAGGGTTAACCACTGTGCTGCCGTGCCGCCAAATCAAGGCAGCATTGAAACGTGAGACCTCAAGCAGCCCAAACAAAGAATGAATGGATGGGAATGAGGGGAAGAATCTCCGCTGGTTGGAGTCACAACCAGCACCAAGGTGGATGGATTCCATTGCTGGAGGCCAATCAGCTCAGTTCTAGGACATCACTGCGAGACTTCTTCAGGGCAGTGTCCCAGGTCCAACCATCTTCAGCTTGTTCATCAATGGCCTTCTTTCCATCATCAGGTCTGAACAGGGGTTGTTGGCAGATGATTGCACCATGCTCAGCACAATTTGCAACTGTGCAGTCACTAAATAAACCTGTAAATAAAGCAACATGGAGGCTCCATCCGGTTCTGGCTGACAAGTGGTAAGTAACAGTCAAGTCACCCAATTGAAGGCAATGCTCACCTCCAGTAAGAACAGATCTAACCACCGCCCCTTGACATTGACTGGCATTACCATCATTGAAAACCACTAACAACCTCCTGGTGATCAACATGGACCAGAAAGTGATCTGGGCGAGTCATAGAAATTTTGAGGCCAGAAGAACAGATCAAAGGTGAAAACCCATCTTCTGACTCCCCAAAGCCTGTCTACTATCTAAAGATCCGCTGCTGAAGCTCATCGTGTCTCCGTAGGCAGCATTTTCCAAACCGATGACAGCGGCCATTTGGACAAGGACAATAGACACATGGGAACATCACCAACTGGAAGGTCCCCTCCTCACCATTCACCATCATGACTATGTAATATATCTCCGTTCCTGCACTGCCGCTGGTTCAACATCATGTATCGGACTCGGGGAAACACCACATGGACTGCAATGGTTAAAGAAGGAAGCTCAGCATCTTCTCAAAGTCAATGAGGGATGGAAGATAAATGCAGGCCGAGCCTACATCACAAGAATGAATAAACACAACACACTCTCTCTGACACAATGTGACAAGACTTTTACGGGCACAAAAATCCCATTTGCAAAATGAAAATCCGTTAAGTCGCAGGAATGTTCATTGTCCCAGTTCTAAATTGTTTTCTCACTCAACTTTTTTCAGCACCACGCACTCACCCACTCTAACACATCAACCCTCACTCACACACGCTCACTCACCCTTTCACACACACACCCTCATTCACACACCCTCACTCACACACCCTCACTCACTCACACCCTCACTCACACACCCTCTCACACACACCCTCACTCACACACGCTCACTCACCCTTTCACACACACACCCTCATTCACACACCCTCACTCACACACCCTCACTCACTCACACCCTCACTCACACACCCTCTCACACACAACCTTACTCACACGCCCTCACTTACACCCTCATTCACACACCCTCACTCACACGCCCTCACTCACACACCCTTGCATATACACCCTCACTCACACACCCTCACTCACACAGCCTCACTCACACACCCTCACAAACACACCCTCACTCACACCCTCACTCTCACACCCTCACTCACACACCCTCACTCACACACCCTCACACACACACCCTCACTCACACACCCTCACTCACACAACCTCACTCACACACCCTCACACACACACCCTCACTCACACACCCTCAATCATACACCCTCACACACACACCCTCACACACACACACCCTCACACACACACACCCTCACACTCACACACCCTCACTCACACACCCTCACTCACACACCCTCATTCACACACCCTCATTCACACACACTCACTCGCACACCCTCTCACACATCCTCTCTCACACACACCATCACTCACTCTCATACCCTCACTCTCACACACCCTCACTCACACACCCTCACTCACACACCCTCACTCATACACCCGCAGTCACACACACCCTCACTAACCCACCCTCTCACACACACATTCACACACACACCGTCTCACACCCTCACTCACACACCCTCTCACACAACCTCACTCACACACCCTCTCACACACAGACTCACACAACCTCACTCGCACGCCCTCACTTACACCCTCATTCACACGCCCTCACTCACACACCCTCACTCACACAACCTCACTCACACAACCTCACTCACACAACCTCACTCACACAACCTCACTCACACAACCTCACTCACACACACACCCTCACACAACCTCACACACACACCCTCACTCACAAACCCTCGCTCACACACCCTCACTCACACACCCTCATACACCCACACTCACATACCCTCACTCACACACCCTCACTCGCACACCCTCTCTCACACACCCTCACTCACACACCCCGTCACTCACACACCCTCACTCTCATACCCTCACTCACACACCCTCTCACACACCCTCACTTACACATCCTCTCACACACCCTCACTCACACACCCTCACTCACACACCCTCACTCACACACACAAACTCACACACCCTCTTACACACCCTCTCACACACCCTCTCACACACCCTCTTACACACCCTCTCACACGCACACACACTCACAGCTCCCACTCTCCCACCCACACACACCCTCACTCACCCACCCACATTCATTCGCCCTCACTCATACACCCTCACTCACACACCCTCACTCACACACCCTCATACACCCACACTCACATACCCTCACTCACACACCCTCACGCACACACCCTCACTCACACACCCTCAATCACACACACTCACTCACACACCCTCTCACACACACCGTCACTCACACACCGTCACTCTCATACCCTCACTCTCATACCCTCACTCACACAACCCTCACTCTCTCATCCTCACTCACACGCCAAACTTACACCCTCATTCACACGCCCTCACTCACACACCCTCGCGCACACACCCTCACTCACACACCTTCACTCACACACCCTCACTCAAACAACCTCACTCACACACCCTCACACACACACCCTCATTCACACACCCTCACTCACATACCCTCACTCACCCACCCTCACTCACACACCCTCAAACACACGCCCCTCAAACACACGCCCCTCAAACACATGCCCTCACTCACACAACCTCACTCACACACCCTCATTCACACACATTCACTCACACACCCTCACACACACACCCTCACTCACACACCCTCATACACCCACACTGACATACACTCACTCACACACCCTCACTCACACACCCTCACTCGCACACCCTCTCACACACACCGTCACTCACACACCCTCACTCTCATACCCTCACTCACACACCCTCACTCACACACCCTCACTCACACACCCTCACACACTGACTCTCATAGATCTCACTCACTCACACACCCTCATTCACACACCCTCACACACACCCTCACACACACACCCTCACACACACCCTCACTCATACACCTGCAGTCACACACGTCCTCATACACCCTCACTAACCCGCACTTTCACACACACATTCACACACACCGTCTCACTCCCCCACTCACACACCCTCACTCACATACCCTCTCACACAACCTCACTCACACACCCTGTCACACACGCTCTCACACACAGACTCACACAACCTCTCTCACACGCCCTCACTCAGACCCTCACTCATACACCCTCTCACACACACCCTCATACACCCTCACTCACACTCTCACTCACACGCCCTCACTCACACGCCCTCACTCACACGCCCTCACTCACACGCCCTCACTCACACACCCTCACTCACACACCCTCACTCACACACCCTCACTCACACACCCTCACACACACACCCTCACTCATACACCCTCAGTCACACACACCCTCAGTCACACACCCTCATACACCCTCACTAACCCACCCTCTCACACACACATTCACACACACACCGTCTCACACTACACTCACACACCCTCTCACACAACCTCACTCTCACACACCCTCACTCACACACGCTCACTCACACACCCTCACTCACACACCCTCTCTCACACGCCCTCACTCACACCCTCACTCATACACCCTCTCACACACACCCTCATACACCCTCACTCACACCCTCACTCACACGCCCTCACTCACACGCCCTCACTCACACGCCCTCACTCACACACCCTCACTCACACACCCTCACTCTCACACCCTCACTCACACACCCTCACTCACACACCCTCACACACACACCCTCACTCATACACCCTCAGTCACACACACCCTCAGTCACACACCCTCATACACCCTCACTAACCCACCCTCTCACACACACATTCACACACACACCGTCTCACACTACATTCACACACCCTCTCACACAACCTCACTCTCACACACCCTCACTCACACACCCTCACACACACACCCTCACTCACACACCCTCACTCACACACCCTCACACACACACCCTCACTCACACACCCTCACTCACACACCCTCACTCACACACCCTCACTCACACACCCTCACTCACACACCCTCACACACCCTCACACACACCCTCATTCACACACCCTCACTCACACACCCTCACTCATACACCCTCACTCACACACCCTCACTCACACACCCTCACTCACACAACCTGACTCACACACATACCCTCACACACACGCCCTCACTCACACACCCTCACTCACACACCCTCACTCACACACACAAACTCACACACACAAACTCACTCACACACCCTCACTCACACACCCTCACTCACACACCCTCACTCACACACCCTCACTCACACACCCTCACTCACACACCCTCACTCACACACCCTCTCACACACACACACTCACAGCTCTCACTCACGCACCCACATTCATTCGCCCTCACTCACCCACGAACATTCATTCGCCCTCACTCATACACCCTCACTCACACACCCTCACTCACACACCTTCACTCACTCACCCTCACTCACACAACCTCACTCACACACCCTCATTCACACACCCTCATTCACACACCCTCACTCACACACCCTCACTCACACACCCTCACTCACACACCTTCACTCACTCACCCTCACTCACACAACCTCACTCACACACCCTCACACACACACCCTCATTCACACACCCTCACTCACACACCCTCACTCACTCACACACCCTCACTCACTCACACACCCTCACTCACTCACACACCCTCACTCACTCACACACCCTCACTCACACACAACCTTATTCACACACCCTCACTCACATACCCTCACTCACCCACCCTCACTCACACACCCTCAAACACACACCCTCACTCACACACCCTCACACACCCTGACTCACACACCCTGACTCACACACCCTCACTCACTCACCCTCACTCACACACCCTCACTCACACACCCTCACTCACACAGCTCACTCACACACACCGTCACTCACACACACAAACTCACACACCCTCACTCATACCCCCTCAGTCACACACACCCTCATACACCCTCACTAACCCACCCTCTCACACACATTCACACACACACCGTTTCACACCCTCACTCACACACCCTCACTCACACACCATCACTCACACACCCTCACTCACACACCCTCTCACACACCCTCTCACACACACACACTCACAGCTCTCACTCACCCACCCACATTCATTCGCCCTCACTCACACACCCTCACACACACCCTCTCTCATACCCCCTCAGTCACACACACCCTCATACACCCTCACTAACCCACCCTCTCACACACACATTCACACACACACACCGTTTCACACCCTCACTCACACACCCTCACTCACACACCCTCACTCACACACCCTCACTCACACACCCTCACTCACACACCCTCACTCACACACCCTCACTCACACACCATCACTCACACACCCTCACTTACACACCCTCACTCACACACCCTCACTCACACACCATCACTCACACACCCTCCCTCACACACCCTCATTCACACACCCTCACTCACACGCCCTCACTCACACACCCTCACTCACTCACCCTCACTCACACACCCTCACTCACACACCCTCACTCACACACCCTCCCTCACACACCCTCATTCACACACCCTCACTCACACGCCCTCACTCACACACCCTCACTCACTCACCCTCACTCACACACCATCACTCACACACCATCACTCACACACCCTCACTCACACACCCTCACTCACACACCATCACTCACACACCCTCATTCACACACCCTCACTCACACACCCTCACTCACACACCCTCACTCACACACCCTCACACACACATCCTCACTCACACACCCTCCCTCACACACCCTCACTCACACACCCTCACTCACACACTCTCACACACACTCACTCACACACCCTCACTCACACAGCCTCACTCACACACCCTCACACACACACCCTCCCTCACACACCCTCACTCACACACCCTCCCTCACTCACACACCTTCACTCACACACTCACTCACACACCCTCATTCACACACCCTCACACACACACCCTCACTCACACACCCTCACTCACATACCCTCACTCACACACCCTCACTCACACACCCTCACTCACACACCCTCACACACACACCCTCACTCACACACCCTCACACACACCCTCACTCACACACCCTCACTCACACAACCTCACTCACACACCCTCACTCACACACCCTCACTCACACACCCTCACTCACACACCCTCACTCACACACCGTCACTCACACACCCTCACTCACACACCCTCACTCACACAACCTCACTCACACACCCTCACTCACACACCCTCACTCACACACCGTCACTCACTCACCCTCACTCACACACACTCACTCACACAGACTCACTCACACACCCTCACTCACATACCCTCACTCACACACTCTCACTCACACAGCTCACTCACACATCCTCACAACACACAGTCACTCACACATCCTCACTCACTCACCCTCACTCACACACACACCCTCACTCACACACCCTCACTCACACACCCTCACTCAGACACCCTCACTCACACACCCTCACTGGACTGTAACGTACACAGCTCAGTTAGCTGGATTGTGACGTACACAGCTCAGTTAGCTGGATTGTGACATACACAGCTCAGTTCGCTGGATTGTGACGTACACAGCTCAGCTAGCTGGATTGTGACCTACACAGCTCAGTTCGCTGTATTGTGAGGTACACAGCTCAGTTAGTTGGATTGTGAGGTACACAGCTCAGTTAGCTGGATTGTGACGTACACAGCTCAGTTAGCTGGATTGTGACGTACACAGCTCAGTTAGCTGGATTGTGACCTACACAGCTCAGTTAGCTGGATTGTGACGTACACAGCTCAGTTCGCTGTATTGTGAGGTACACAGCTCAGTTAGTTGGATTGTGAGGTACACAGCTCAGTGAGCTGGATTGTGACGTACACAGCTCAGTTAGCTGGATTGTGACCTACACAGCTCAGTTAGCTGGATTGTGACGTACACAGCTCAGTTCGCTGTATTGTGAGGTACACAGCTCAGTTAGTTGGATTGTGAGGTACACAGCTCAGTTCGCTGGATTGTGACGTACACAGCTCAGCTAGCTGGATTGTGACATCGACAGCTCAGTTAGCTGGATTGTGACGTACACAGCTCAGTTAGCTGGATTGTGACGTACACAGCTCAGTTAGCTGGATTGTGACGTACACAGCTCAGTTAGCTGGATTGTCATGTACACAGCTCAGTTCGCTGGATTGTGACACACACAGCTCAGTTAGCTGGATTGTCATGTACACAGCTCAGTTAGCTGGATTGTGACGTACACAGCTCAGTTAGCTGGATTGTGACGTACACAGCTCAGTTAGCTGGATTGTGACGTACACAGCTCAGTTAGCTGGACTGTGGCGTACACAGCTCAGTTAGCTGGATTGTGACGTACACAGCTCAGTTAGCTGGATTGTGACGTACACAGCTGAGTTAGCTGGATTGTGACGTACACAGCTCAGTTAGCTGGATTGTGACGGACACAGCTCAGCTAGCTGGATTGTGACGTACACAGCTCAGTTAGCTGGATTGTGATGTCCACAGCCCAGTTAGCTGGATTGTGACGTACACCGCTCAGTGAGCTAGATTGTGATGTACACCGCTCAGTGAGCTAGATTGTGACGTACACAGCTCAGTTCGCTGAATTGTGAGGTACACAGATCAGTTAGCTGGATTGTGACGTACACAGCTCAGTTCGCTGAATTGTGACGTACACAGCTCAGTTAGCTGGATTGTGACGTAGACAGCTCAGTTAGCTGGATTGTGACGTACGCAGCTCAGTTAGCTGGATTGTGAGGTACGCAGATCAGTTAGCTGGATTTTGACGTACACAGCTCAGTGAGCTAGATTGTGACGTACACAGCTCAGTTAGCTGGATTGTGATGTACACAGCTCAGTTAGCTGGATTGTGACGTACACAGCTCAGTTCGCTGAATTGTGAGGTACACAGCTCAGTTAGCTGGAATGTGACGTACACAGCTCAGTTCGCTGAATTGTGAGGTACACAGCTCAGTTAGCTGGATTGTGACGTACACAGCTCAGTTAGCTGAATTGTGAGGTACACAGCTCAGTTAGCTGGATTGTGACATACACAGCTCAGTGAGCTGGATTGTGACGTACACAGCTCAGTTAGCTGAATTGTGAGGTACACAGCTCAGTTAGGTGGATTGTGACGTACACAGCTCAGTTAGCTGGATTGTGACGTACACAGCTCAGTTAGCTGGATTGTGACGTACACAGCTCAGTTAGCTGGATTGTGACGAACACGGCTCAGTTAGCTAGATTGTGAGGTACACTGCTCAGTTAGCTGGATTGTGACGTCCACAGCTCAGCTAGCTGGATTGTGACGTACACGGCTCAGTTAGCTGGATTGTGACGTACACAGCTCAGTTAGCTGGATTGTGACGTACACAGCTCAGTGAGCTGGATTGTGACGTACACAGCTCAGTTAGCTGGGCGGCTGGTTCGTGATGGAAAGCGACCCCAACAGCGCGAGTTCAATTGCTGTATCGGCTGAGGTTCTCATGAAGACCACCATTCTCAAACTTGCCCCTCATCTGAGATGTGCTGACCCTCAGGTCAAATCACCACAAGTCAGCTCTGAAAAGGAGAGCAGTCTCTGTGATTATGGCGCCATTTACATTTTATTTTACATGATGGCTGAAATAATGGGGAAAACCCTCTGCTCCTCTCATTCAATTCAATGAAAGTTACATCATTCAGGTGGCATCAAAATGCTATTTTTTGTCATGTGATAGAGATGGAGAGAGAGATGTGAGTTTCTATTGAGGGGCCATAGAGATGGTGATCCCCAAATGATAGACGCTGAAATGTGGATGTAACGTTTAATGAGAAAATATTCGGATAAACGCATGGTCACATTTTGAAGTGCTTGTTAACTTATAAATCACAAATAACAGAGTCTAACTTGTTGAATGGACCATTCTCCCCCAGCGACACCGTCTCCGCCCACTCTCTACAGCCTGGTCTCCTCCTGTCAGCAACACAACAGTGACGGCTCCGTGACCTTCGGCTGTTTGGCGATGGACTACTCCCCAGAAATCACCAGCCTTACCTGGAAGAAAGATGGGCAGCTGATCACCACTGGAGTTAAGAAATACCCGTCAGTGAGAAACAAGAAGGGAACCTACACCCTGAGCAGTCAGTTAACCATCACCGAGTCAGAGGGGGGATGCAGCGAAATCAGCTGTGAGGTTCGACACAGCGGCTCAGACAAGCGCATTGGAATGAAATGTAAGTGTTGTGGAATCTGTGAGAAACAGATGCTTTGATTACTTTATTTACATCTTTGGTGATTACACATTTATGGTTCTCTGCATAGTTCTGATTCCTGCGCGAAATAGTGACCACAGAGAAACTGTTAAAATATAATTCGTCATTTTATTCGTTACAACATCTTCCTCAAGAAATGTCTAACTTGTGTTTCTTGAAGGCCCTCCACCTGTCAACACTCCAAATGTTCTCCTCACCGTGAGTTCCAATGAAGAAATCTCAAGACAGAAATTTGCAACCATGGTCTGTTCAATCAACGATTTCCATCCAAAGTCAATGACGGTGAAGTGGCTGAAGAATGGACAACCCATGGGTTCAGGATTTGTCACCTCGCCCCCCTGTGAAGTGAACGGGAACTTCTCGGCGAGCAGTCGGCTGACAGTCTCCGCTGGGGAATGGTTCAGCAAAGCGGTCTATACCTGCCAGGTCACTCATCAAGAGGTCACCCAAAGTCAAACCATCACCGCGTCTGGTAAGAGACTCAAACAGAGGAAACAATAAATCATCCTGCACTCTGATGTTAATCCAAATCAGGAATTTACTGAAGTTAGTGTAAAGCACAGAACAACTTCTAATTTACTGCCATGTAGTTTGTGTTTCATTCTGATGTAAGAGCTGCATGAGGGTTGCTTATCATTCACGATTTTATGAATATAGAAATAAATTTATCCCTATAATTTGAAGTAATTTAGTGAGTGAGGTGGATGAATGAATTGAAAATCGCTTATTGTCACAAGTAGGCTTCAAATGAAGTTACTGTGAAAGACCCTTGGTCGCCACATTCCGGCGCCTGTTCGGGGAGGCTGGTATGGGAATTGGACCCGCGCTGGTGGCCTGCCTTGGTCTGCTTTAAAAGCCAGCGATTTAGCCCCGTGCTAAACCAGCCCCTGGTGGACTTGATACCAGCTTTATCCTGAGACGGCTGATTATATTTGAGAGTCAGTGGGTGTCTCAAACACTTAACTGATAACAGCTCCGGGGGAAAGCGTTGGAAAGTTCATCCAACCTATTTATGGATCAGCCTCCAGTACTTCGTTCCTGAGATCAGGAATGGAATATTTGTATTGGGAATGCTGAAATACTGATTCGTTCGAACGATATCGGGGCTGACTGTATTTCACAATGAGAATAGTTTTCACAAACCAAACTGATTTTCCATTGCGTATAGAAGATTAAAGGCGGTCTTTAGAGGTTGATGTTTCGAAGTTGATTCATTCCCATTTAGAGTTCAGGCTGAATCCTGTTGTCCTGATTCTGAAGATCAAACTTGGGTTGATTTCCACTTTTTTCATTCGCAGATCCTTCCCTTTGCACTGATGCCTCAGTAACAATACTGCCACCACAAATAGAACAGATCTTACTGGAGGCGACTGTAACCTTAACCTGCGTCATTTCGAATGCTCCTTATGGAGTCAACGTGTCCTGGAGTGAAGCGAAGAAGCCGCTGAAATCAGAGATTGCCGACCAGCCTGGAGCAGATACTGAGAGCGTGGTCAGCAAATTAAACATCTCGACACAAGCCTGGCTGAGTGGGGCTGTGTTTGACTGTGTGGCGAGCCATCAGGACCTGCCAACTCCTTTAAGAATTTCAATCCACAAAAAAATTGGTGAGCGGTGAGACTGAAGCAATAAGTGAGCCATCGTGTCTATTTCTAGTGTCAGTGCAGCGGTCAGTATTTAGCATTCAGTGTATTTATGGTCCATTCTGATTGGTAATTCCACTAACTAAATACTCTGGGCGTTTAGAGTTTAAGGGGGAAATTGATATGCAGATGAATGAACAATGAAATCCAACAGTGATATTGGGTTTAGATGGAGCGAGACCATAGACCACAAGACTGAGGAACAGACGTTGGCCATTGGGCCCATCAACACCGGTCCAGCCTGCAGTGAGGTCATGACTGATCTGATGTGATAATCTTAAACTCGTCTTTCCCGACTTATCCCTATATCTCTTGACGCATTCACAGATTTAAAGTATGTCTCCCTCAACCTTGAACATACTGAACAACCCAGAATCTACAGCCCCCCGGGTTAAATAATTCCACAGCTTCCCTACTCTCTGAGAGAGGAAATTCCACCTCATCTCTGTCTGAAATGGGCGAACCCTCACTTTGTGATCATGCACGCTGGTCGTAGACGCTCCCACACGGGAAAACAACCCCTCAGCATCTATCCTAAGGAGCTCCCTGAGAATCTTTCATGTCTCAATTAGGTGGCCTTCATTCCTCTAAACTCCAATAAGTACAGCCCAGCCTACTTAACCTCAGCTCATAAGGAAATCCCTCCATACTCGGGATCAACCTCGTGATCCTTCTCTGGACTGCCTTCAAAACCAATCTGTCTTCCTTAGATAAGGGCGCCGAGACTGTTCAAAGTATACCAGGTGCAGTCTAACCAATGCCTTGTATAGTTTTAGCCAGACTTCCCCATGTTTATATAATATTCCCTTTGAAATGAATGTCAACATTCAATTTGTCTCCATATTACCTGCAGAACTTGCTTTGTGTGATTTTTGCACGAGGACCCCCAATTCCCCCGTTACTTCAGCTTTCTCCAGTCTTTCTCCATCTGAATAATATTCAGTTATGTACTTCCTCCTACCAAAGTGTCTAACCTCACATTCTCGGTCCCTCTGTGTATTTTCTGTAATCCTCACCACTTGCCTTTCTACCTATTTTTTGTCATCTGCAAACGTGGGAATAGAACATCCATTTATTAAACACAGTTTTGAAATTCATGTATATTACATCTACTGGCTCCCCTCTCTCTCGCCTTCTCGTTATCACCTCAAATAAGGGCAACAAATTTGTCAGGCATGATTTACCCTTCACGAGGCCGCGCTGACTCTGTTGATTATATTGAGTATTTCTAAATGCTCAGCGATTGGATCCGTTATAATGGACTCGAACCGTTTCCCACTGACAGATGTTAAGGTCACTGGCCTATAGTTACCTGTTTTTGTCTCCCTCCCTTTTGAATAAGGGTGTTACATTGGCAGTTTCCCAATCCTCTTGGGGTAAGGTGGGAGGAGCCTGGTGTGGAGTTTATACACCAGCACATAACAGCTGGGCCGAATGGTCCGTTCCCCTGCTATCCACATTCTGAAACTTTCGAATCCAATATGTAAATTCTCAGGGAAAAGGCTTGTGTCCACCTCTGCTCCGAGCTCGGAAACCGGACAGATCCCAAAGTGGAAAATGGAAACCTTTAAAATCCAACACAAAACACATTTCTCTCACATCTAACCCGCGGTTCCAATGTCTCCCGAATTCCCAATTTTACTGACATCTATTGTACATCTTCTGCAGATCCCAATCAGCGGGAACCGTCCGTCTCTGTCCTCCTGCCCTCGGCTGAAGACGTCTCCGCTCAGAGATTCGTCTCCCTCAGCTGCTTAGTGAGAGGTTTCTCCCCCCGAGAGATCTTCGTCAAGTGGACCGTCAATGACAAGCCGGTGAATCCCGGGAACTACAAGAACACCGAGGTGATGGCGGAGAACGGCAATAGCTCCTTCTTCATGTACAGCCTGTTATCCATTGCAGCGGAGGAGTGGGCCAGCGGCGCTTCTTACTCCTGTGTGGTGGGACATGAAGCCATCCCCTTGAAGATCATCAACAGAACGGTTGATAAATCCAGCGGTAAACCCAGTTTTGTGAACATTTCCCTCGCTCTGATGGACACCGTTAATTCATGTCAATGAGAATCTATCAATTGCATTTCGAACTAAATAAAAAAATTAAAAGTTTTTTTTCCTCCAATTGTGATTTAATTGCACAGCCGCTTAATTAATGGAGCTTCCACTTTGCTGATATTAGATCTGTTCAAGGAGACCAAGATTTCTACAGGTCTCAGCCCCAAGCCTGATACAACCAGAGCTCCCAGGTCAGATACACCCTGGGTTGGAGACAGAGTAAAATTCGTTAATTGCAGGATTCACAAAATATATTCATTGACTTTCTTCCCGCTGAGGAGAAATCGGACACTTTCCCATTTCAGACAGACAAACACATCACATTTAGATCTCGGTGTTCCTGCTTCTCCCATTGCCCATCCCTTTAAAATTGATGTCAGCTTAAAATTGCTGCATCACACCCACTGGGAACTGAATTGAGAATCAAACAGAAACAAGGACCAACAATCGCCCATCACGGAGAGGGGAAAGGGAAATGTTTAATCCATTATATCTCCACCTCTCCTACAAAATCAGTAGGAGCCCCTAGGTAATCCACTGTCCCCCCACCTCCCCCACAGAGACAGGAGGAGGGGCATTAGTTAATGCACTCTACTGCCACTTCCTCAAAAGAGAGAAGAAGGGGCATAAATTAATCCACTGCAACCACACTTCCCAAAACAAAGAGGGGGAGGGGTTATAGTTAATCCACTGCATCCCCACTTCTCCAACAGAGAGTGGGGAATGGACGTTAGCTAATGCCCTGCACCCCAACTCCCTAACAAAGAGGAAGGGACTTAGTGAACCCACTATACCCCTCACTCCCACACCAAAGCATGGGGGGCAGTAGTTAATCCAGTGTATCACCACGCCCCAACAAATAGTGGGGGAGGAGCATTAATTAACCCTGTACCCCCACTTTCCCACCAAGGAGCTGGGGCATTAGTTGATTCACTGTACAGCCTCTTCCAACAAAGAAAGGGGGAGGGCCTAAATAAATGCACTGTCCGCCCACTTCCCCAACAGAGAAGGATGGGCAATATAAATCCATTTTACCTCCACTTTCCCGACGAAAAGAGGAGGAAGGTGATGAGTGAACTCACTGTATCTCCACCTCCTCAGCAGGGGGAACCCAAAGAGAATTTGTTCAGCTGGCCAGAGAGGGAGAGACTATTAAATCACTATCCACCTACTCCCCAAGCAGGGAATTTGGGAGTGGATGTGTCTCTACACTAAGGACTCAGTTACTGACATTACAAGACGGCTTGTAGCTTACTGGTTGAAGATTTTAAAAGCCCATCATGCTAAAGATGTTCTTAAACTATCTATTCACGCAACATTTTTTTTTTAGCACCCTTGTTCCTCTTATCCATATGCAACAACTGATTTCCCAAAATCCAAATCCGGATGGTGATTGAATTCTCCCTGGGTTTTCAGTGTTCTCTCCTGAGGCACCTCCTTGCATTTTTGCATTCGGTCAATGATGTCAGCTTGCAACTCACAGAAAACACATTTATAAGCAGAAAGTTCAACATATTCTACATCGGTATCAATAATACCCACAACTGGCAAAGCTACAGGCAGCTGCTACAAATACACAGACAGATAAAGACACAAACACTAAACATACAGGCACACGTACACACACCCACAACCATATACATGAGCACACATAGACACAAACACACACATATATGTACACATAGAAACACATGCATACATATACACATAAACGAACAAAAATTTACAAACATGCACATAAACACAAACAAGCACACGTTTATGTACACAGAGACACTCGTGTACACACACACACAAATCCACACACACAGGCCGGCATGCACAAACATGCACATACATCCACATGTCCACATAGATACACAAATATGCAAACACAAACATATAAAACCATACACGCAGACTGACCCAAGAATATGAAACACAACTGTAAGCAATAACATATACATAATAGTAAAAATAATGTTTATTGTCACAAGTTGGCTTATATTAACACTGCAAGAAGTTACTGTGAAAAAACCCTAGTCGCCACACTCTTGGCGCCTGTTCGGGTACACAGACGGAGAATTCAGAATGTCCAAATTACCTCACAAGCACATCTTTCGGGACTTGTGGGAAGAAACCGGAGCACCCGGACGAAACCCACACGGACACAGGGAGAACATGCAAACTCAGCACAAGTCAGGAATCGAACCTGTGACTCTGGCGCTGTGAAGCAACAGTGCTAACCACTGTGCTACCGTGCCGCCCACAATCGCACAATTTCACAATGACAGAAATATTTCCATTAAAACAGAGACAATAATCCACATTAACACACTAATGGGCACACGTAGTCACATATTAACAGATTCGTACACACGCTCATACAAACACACATGAATACACATGGAGGCGTCAATACACAGCAATAGATAGTTATAAACAAACATCAACGCATAAATAGCACTGCTGCCTCACAGCGCCATAAACCCGGGTTCAATTCCAGCCTCGGATGATTGTCCGTGTTGAGTTTCCACATTCTCCCGTGTCCGTGTTTCCTCCGCGTGCTCCAGTTTCCTCCCACAGTCCAAAGATGTGCAGGTTAGGTGGATTAGCCACGCTATATCACCCCTTCGCGCCCAAAACGTTAGGTGGTGTTACGAGGTTCTGGGGATAGGGGAGGGCGTGCACCGTGCACGTCGGTAGGGTGTTCTTTCGGAGGGTCGGTGCAGACTCAATAGGCCGAATGGCCTCGTTCTCCACTGTAGGGATTATATGATGATGATTCTATGATGAAATACACGCATTGACACACACACACACACACACACGCATTTATCCAGGCACAAACATTAAGACACTGGCATGCATGATGAACGCAAAAAGACACATTAACACATATATTACTAGACAGGAAAATATAAACACTTATTAACACAGGCAATAATATATAAACATAGATTTCAACACATACACATACAATATAACACTCATATATACACATTGACAGAAGACAAACAAAGTTCACACACAGGCACTGACACACAAATACACAGACCAATACTCATTGACACAATGAACACACAGTGAACCTACACAGACATCTGGACACACAACAGAGGAGTAAATCAAAACACGGAATTTCGCATCGACACAGACACAAAATCTAAGGAACAAACACAAACGGCAGGCAATGGCGGCACGGTGGCATAGAGGTTAGCGCTGCTGCCTCACGCCACCATGGACCTGGGGTTGATCCCGCTCCTGGGTCCCTGCCCCAGTGGAGTTTTCACATTCTCCCCATGACCCGTGGGTCTCACCCCGACAACCCAAAGATGTGCAGGGTTGGCGGATTGGTCATGCTAAATTGCCCCTTAATTAGAAAAAAAAAGTGAAAGACATCAATTTCTGAGAGTCATGAACGCAACAGTAGATATGCAATGACAAATATATTAAAGAATGAATTAGCAGCGGGAGAAAATGAAACGAGAATATTAAAAATAAATCGTGGATTAATAAACAATCTGATTATATTTATTCGGCTCTATCCTCGTAGATACCACAGACCACACCTGGACTGAAGACGATGAGGATGATAACGGGAACATCTGGACAACCGCTTCCACATTCATCACCCTGTTCTTCCTGAGCATTTCCTACAGCGCTGCAGTCACTCTGGTGAAGGTGAGAAGATTCAATCCACTCACACTTCAAACTGACAGAAGCCGTTTCAAAAATCGCTAAATGTTTGATTGATTAAAAACTCTAACATCAATGTCCCAGATTATAAACATCTGCTTCATCATTTTCTCTCTCTTTTACAGATCAAGTGATCGGTTGACTTTTGGACGCTGTAGATTTTCCTCAGCTGTTTATTATGATCTCTGTGTGACACAAATACAATATCTCCTCTTGGTGACTCTAACAGTAAAATCTTCTCAGTTTATTATTCTGCATCTGTAACTGAGACAATCATGGACAGTATTTCTGTTTCCCAGTTTGAAATGTACGAGATAATTTTGGCTGTAATGTAACTGTAGCTAATAATTTCCCTCAATATCATGTCTAAATAAAGTAACTTATCTCGTTCCTTACTCATAACTTTGGCCTTCCCTTTACATTGAGCTCCTGTTCTCTCTTTCTGGTGTCTGTTACAGTTGTACATACATTTGGCAGCTCAGAGGGCATGTGTTCTGTTCTCACTGTGACCCTCAATCGTTATGTTTCCTTTCGTCAACTTCAAAATAAACTTTTGTGTAATATTTTCTCTGAAATTTTAATAAATATTGAATGAAAAATGAAGAAAATAAGTCTTGCCTGAATCCTTTCTCTCAGGCCCATCGGCACCGCTCCATTTCCCCGATTATCCAGTTGTCTCCCCTTTCCCAGACATATATTTCTCACCAGTCCTGTCTGGGATGTGTCTGAACTCAAGGCCCCTCAGTGAAAGAGCCACTGCGCCACCAAGCGGCCCATCCGGGTAAACACACCTTCACCTTTGCCTTTTTATGGTTAAACTCCAGCGACAGGATGATTGCACAGCTAAAGAATTCCACAGATTCACTGCGCTCTGAGAGAAGAAATGTTGCCTCATGTCTGTCTTAAATTTGAGACCCGTTACTTTGAGATTATGCCCTCTGGTCCTGGACTCTCCCACAAGAGGAAACATCCTCTCAGCATCTACCGTGTCAACCCCCCTGAGAATGCTTATGTCTCAAAAAGGTCACCTCTCATTCGTCTCAACTCCAATGAGTACAGGCCCAAACAACTCAACCTCTTCTAATCAGAAAATCTCTCCATATCCGGGACTAACCTTTAGTTAATTGGATTAGGCCAGTTTTCAGAGGCTAGATTCACAGTATAAAAGTGATCCACCGACAGTGCAGACTTTGTTTTCACTGAGTGCTGAATTTGGTGCATTTGAGTGCTATAGTGAGAGTTTGGTGACTGAGGGAGTTGGGTGAGGAGGGAGTAAGGTGTTCCTTTCATTTTGTTTCCTACATTTCCGCAAAGAGCGAGAAAAGAGCCAGGAGTTTACAGAGAGTGCAACTGACTGGGAGCAGAGTCAGAGGGCGGAGATCCAGTTGGTCCACAGGGCAGCTATATTCTGTAAGGTAAGAGGGGATGGAGGCTAGGCCAGTTGCATGCTACTCCTGTAGGATGTGGGTGGTGAGGGGTACCACCAGTGTCCCCGCTGACTATACCTGCGGGAAGTGCACCCAACTCCAGCTCCTTAGAGACCGTGTTAGGGAACTGGAGCTGGATGAACTTTCGGATCATCCGGGAGGCAGAGGGGGTTATAGAGATGAATTACAGAGAGGTAACCACGCCCAAGGTATAGGACAAGAGTAGCTGGGTTACAGTCAGGGGAAAGAAAACAAACAGGCAGACAGTGCAGGGATCCCTCGTGGCCGTTCCCCTTCAAAACAAGTATACCATTTTGGATGCTGTTGGGGGGGGGGGGATGACCTACCGGGGGAAGGCCCTAGCGGCCAGGTCTCTGGCACTGAGTCTGACTCTGGGGCACAGAAGGGAAGGGGGGAGAATGGAAAAGCAATAGTAATAGGAGATTCAATGGTGAGGGGAATAGATAGGAGATTCTGTGGTCGCGAGCGAGACTCCCGGAAGGTATGTTGCCTCCTGGTTGCCAGGGCCAGGGATGTCTCGGATCGTGTCTTCAGGATCCTTAAGGGGGAGGGGGAGCAGCCAGAAGTCGTGGTGCACATTGGTACCAACGACGTAGGTAGGAAAAGGGGTGTGGAGGTAATAAACAAGTTTAGGGTGTTAGGCTGGAAGTTAAAAGCCAGGCCAGAGAGAGTTGTCATCTCTGGTTTGTTGCCGGTGCCACGTGATAGCGAGGCTAGGAATAGGGAGAGAGTGCAGTTGAACACGTGGCTGCAGGAATGGCCTAAGAGGGAGGGCTTCAGGTATTTGGATAATTGGAGCGCATTCTGGGGAAGGTGGGACCTGTACAAGCAGGACGGGTTGCATCTGAACCAGAGGGGCACCAATATCCTGGGAGGGAGGTTTTCTAGTACTCTTCGGGAGGGTTTAAACTAATTTGGCAGGGGAATGGGAACCGGATTCGTAGTCCAGCAACTAAGTTAGCCGATATTCAGGACGCCAAAGCGTGTAGTGAGGCAGTGGGGAAGGGAACACTGACAAAGGAGAGTACTTGCAGGCACGGAGATGTGTTGAAGTGTGTATACTTCAACGCAAGAAGCATCAGGAATAAGGTGGGTGAACTTAAGGCATGGATCGGTACTTGGGACTACGATGTGGTGGCCATCACGGAAACTTGGATAGAAGAGGGGCAGAAATGGTTGTTGGAGGTCCCTGGTTATAGATGTTTCAATAAGATGCGGGAGGGTGGTAAAAAAGGTGGGGGGTGGCATTGTTAATTAGAGATAGTATAACAGCTGCAGAAAGGCAGTTCGAGGAGTATCTACCTACTGAGGCAGTATAGGTTGAAGTCAGAAATAGGAAAGGAGCAGTCACCTTGTTGGGAGTTTTCTATAGGCCCCCCAATAGTAGCAGAGATGTGGAGGAACAGATTGGAAAACGGATTTTGGAAAGGTGCAGAAGTCACAGGGTAATAGTCATGGGTGACTTCAACTTCCCAAACATTGAGTGGAAACTCTTTAGATCAACTAGTTTGGATGGGGTGGTGTTTGTGCAGTGTGTCCAGGAAGCTTTTCTAACACAGTACGTAGATTGTCCGACCAGAGGGGAGGCCATATTGGATTTGGTACTTGGTAATGAACCAGGGCAAGTGACAGATTTATTAGTGGGGGAGCATTTTGGAGATAGCGACCACAATTCTGTGACTTTCACTGTAGTAATGGAGAGGGATAGGTGCGTGCAACAGGGCAAGGTTTACAATTGGGGGAAGGGTAAATACGATGTTGTCAGACAAGAACTGAAGTGCATAGGCTGTCAGGGAAGGACAGAAGTGAAATGTGGAACTTGTTCAAGGAAAAGGTACTACGTGTCCCTGTCAGGCAGGGAAGAGATGGTCGAGTGAGGAAACCATGGTTGACAAGAGAGGTTGAATGTCTTGTGAAGAGGAAGAAGGAGATTTATGTAAGGCTGAGGAAACAAGGTTCAGACAGGGCGCTGGAGGGATACAAGATAGCCAAGAGGGAACTGAAGAAAGGGATTAGGAGAACTAAGAGAGGGCACGAACAATCTTTGGCGGGTAGGATCAAGGAAAACCACAAGATCTTTTACACATATGTGAGAAATAAGAGAATGACTAGAGCGAGGGTAGGTCCGATCAAGGATAGTAGCGGGAGATTGTGTATTGAGTCTGAAGAGATAGGAGAGATCTTGAACGAGTACTTTTTTTCAGTATTTACAAATGAGAGGGGCCATATTGTTGGATAGCACAGTGTGAAACAGACTGGTAAGCTCGAGGAAATACTTGTTAGGAAGGAAGATGTGTTGGGCATTTTGAAAAACTTGAGGATAAACAAGTCCCCCAGGCCTGACGGGATATATCCAAGGATTCTATGGGAAGCAAGAGATTAAATTGCAGAGCCATTGGCAATGATCTTTTCGTCCTCACTGTCAACAGGGGTGGTACCAGGGGATTGGAGAGTGGCGAATGCCGTGCCCCTGTTCAAAAACGGGAATAGGGATAACCCTGGCAATTACAGGCCAGTTAGTCTTACTTCGGTGGTAGGCAAAGTAATGGAAGGTGTATTGAGGGATAGGATTTCTGAGCATCTGGAAAGACACTGCTTGATTAGGGATAGTCAGCACGGATTTGTGAGGGGTAGGTCTTGCCTTACAAGTCTTATTGAATTCTTTGAGGAGATGACCAAGCATGTGGATGAAGGTAAAGCAGTGCATGTAGTGTACATGGATTTTAGTAAGGCATTTGATAAGGTTCCCCATGGTAGGCTTATGCAGAAAGTAAGGAGGCATGGGATAGCGGGAAATTTGGCCAGTTGCATAACGAACTGGCTAACCGCTGGAAGTCAGAGAGTGGTGGTGGATGGCAAATATTCAGCCTGGATCCCAGTTGCCAGTGGCGTACCGCAGGGATCAGTTCTGGGTCCTCTGCTGTTTGTGATTTTCATTAATGACTTGGATGAGGGAGTTGAAGGGTGGGTCAGTAAATTTGCAGACGATATGAAGATTGGTGGAGTTGTCCATCGTGAGGAGGGCTGTTGTCGGCTGCAAATTGACATAGATAGGATGCAGAGCTGGGCTGAGAAATGGCAGATGTAGTTTAACCCTGAAAAGTGTGAGGTTGCCCATTTTGGAAGGACAAATATGAATGCGGAATACAGGGTTAATGGTAGGGTTCTTGGCAATGTAGGGGAGCAGAGATCTTGGGGTCTATGTTCATACATCTTTGAAAGTTGCCACTCAAGTGGATAGAGCTGTCAAGAAGGCCTATGGTGTGCTAGCATTCATTAACAGAGGGATTGAATTTAAGAGCCGTGCGGTGATGATGCAGCTGTACAAAACTTTGGTAAGGCCAAATTTGGAGTACTGTGTACAGTTCTGGTCACCTCATTTTAGGAAGGACGTGGAAGCTTTGGAAAAGGTGCAAAGGAGATTTACCAGGATGTTGCCTGGAATGGAGGGTATGTCTTACGAGGAAAGGTTGAGGGTGCTAGGCCTTTACTCATTAGAATGGAGAAGGATGAGGGACGACTTGATAGAGGTTTATAAGATGATCAGGGGAATAGATAGAGTAGTCAGTCAGAGACTTTTTCCCCGGGTGGAACAAACCATTACAAGGGGACATAAATTTAAGGCGAATGGTGGAAGACATAGGGGGGATGTCAGAGGTAGGTTCTTTACCCAGAGAGTAGTGGGGGCATGGAATGCACTGCCTGTGGAAGTAGTTGAGTCGGAAACATTAGGAACCTTCAAGCGGCTATTGGACAGGTACATGGATCATGGTGGAATGATATAGTGTAGATTAATTTGTTCTTAAGGGCAGCACGGAAGCATTGTGGATAGCACAATAGCTTCACAGCTCCAGGGTCCCAGGTTCGATTACGGCTTGGGTCACTGTCTGTGCGGAGTCTGCACCTCCTCCCCGTGTGTGCGTGGGTTTCCTCCGGGTGCTCCGGTTTCCTCCCACAGTCCAAAGATGTGCCGGTTAGGTAGATTGGCCATGATAAATTGCCCTTAGTGTCCAAAATTGCCCTTAGTGTTGGGTGGGTTACTGGGTTATGGCGATAGGGTGGAGGTGCTGGCCTTGGGTAGGGTGCTCTTTCCAAGAGCCGGTGCAGACACGATGGGCCGAGTGGCCTCCGTCTGCACTGTAAATTCTATGATAATCTATGATTAATCTAGGACAAAGGTTCGGCACAATATCGCGGGCCGAAGGGCCTGTTCTGTGCTGTATTTTTCTATGTTCTATGTTCTAACCTCGTGAACCTTCTCTGGACTGTCTCCAATGCCCGCATATCTTTCCTCAGGAAAGGGGACTAATGTTGTTCACAGTATTCCAAGTGTGGTCTAACTATTGCCTTGTATAATTTCAGCTGGACTTCTCTATTTTTATGCTGCATTCCCTTTGAAATAAAGGCCAACCTTCCATTTACCTTCCCAATGACCTGCTGAACCTGCACGCTAGCTTTTGTGATTAATGCCCGAGGACCCCCAGGCCCCTCTGTGCTGCAGTTTTCTGTAGTCTTTCTCACTTTGAATAATATTCAGTTCCTTTATTCTTCCCATCAAAGTGCATACATTTTCGGTTTCCTACATTATATTCCATTTCTCAAGTTTTTGCCCACTCAACTAACCTGTTTATAGCCGTGTGTAGACTTCCCACCTATTTTTGTGTCATCCACAAAGTTTGCAAAAGTGCATTCGCTTCCCTTGTCCAAGTCATTAATATATATGGTAAATAACTGTGGCCCCAGTATGGATCCCAGCGGCACTCCGCTAGTTATGTTGCCATTCTGAAAATGCCCCCTTATCCCAATTTTCTGTCTTTTATAATAGTAATAATTATTGTCACAAGTAGGCTTCCATTAACATTGCAATGAAATTACTGTGAAAACCCCCTAGTCGCCACACACCAACGCGTGTTCGGGTACACTGAGGGAGAATTCAGAATGTGCAATTCACCTAACAACCATGTCTTCGGGACTTGTGGGAGGAAACCGGAGCACCTGGAGGAAACCCACGGAGACACGGGGAGAACGTGCATTATCATGGTCAGTTCCCCAACACTATGAGCTCTTATCTTATTATGTAGCCGATTGTGTGGTACCTTATCAAACACTTTTTGGAAATCCAAGTATATTAGATCTACTGGCTCCCCATCATCTATCCTGCTTGTTACCACCTCAAAAATTTCTACCAAATGTTTCAAACATGATTTCCCCTTCATGAGGCCATGCTGACTCTGTTTGATTATATTATGCTTTTCAAAATGTTCTATTACATCCTTTAAAATGGACTCTTAACATTTTCCCAATGATAGATGTTAAGTTTATTGGCCTATCGTTACTTGTTTCTTTTCTCCCTCCTTTATTAAATAAAGATGTTGCATTAGCAGTTTTCCAATCCTTCGGGACTTTTCAAGAATTTGACCAGGGCATCCACTATCTCTGCAGCTACTTCCTTTACTATCCTGGGAGGCAACCCATCAGGCCAGGAACATAGCAGACTTTTGCTCCATTCGTTTCCGAATACTTTTTCTCTGGTGTAGTTATTGTGTTTATTCCCTTCCCCTTTTGCCTTTGATTATTTAGTATTTGTGGAATGCTATTACTGTCTCCTACCGTGAAGACTGACTCACAGTATTTATTTAACTCCTCTGCCATTTCCTGACTCCCCATCATTATTTCCGCAGTCTCATTCTCTCAGGAACCGACGTCTACTTCAGTGCCTCTCTTCATTTTTAAGAATTGAAGGAAACTCTTGCAGTCCATTTCTACATTACTTCCTAGTTTATCCTCATGGTATATGTCCTCCCTGTTTTTGCTCATCTATTGTTTTTTTTCTGAAAACTTTCCCAAACCTCTGGGAATATATTTGCCAAGATACGTTTTAACTTTGAGTTTAACAGTATATTTAACTTGGCAGAGCTGCCTCACAGACTAGTTAAGCAACAACCTGAATGACTTCCGGGTGCGGCGATGACCAGCTAAGTCGCACGTTTCGGCAGCCCCCGGTGGAAAGGGCTTTTGGGCTCTTAATAGGAGTCTCAACGGCAATTTTAATGGCTAAAAACACTGTGCAGTAAACCAGAAGGGAATCCCCCTTGGACACGGATGGAAAAAGGAGAGGAAAGTGGCCGGATTGCGGTGGATCCTCTAGAGCAGCGGCCAGGAAGGCAGGTACAAAGCAAGATGGCGTCGGAAGGAGGCAGTTTAATATGGGGCCCTGACCAACAAGAGTTCCTGTGGCGTTGCGTGGAAGAACTTAAAAAGGAGATAAAGAAGGAGCTGTTGGCCCCAATATTACAGGCGATTGAAGGGCTAATGGAGGAGCAAAAGACCCAGGAGCAGGAGCTTCGGGTCGTGAAGGCAAAGGCTGCTGAGAATGAGGACGAAATACAGGGCCTGGTGGTGAAGATAGAGATGCACGAGGCACAACACAAAAGGTGTGTGGAAAGGCTGGAGGTGCTGGAGAATAATGCGAGGAGGAAGAATTTAAGGATTCTTGGTCTTCCCGAAGGTGCAGAAGGCGCGGACGTCGGGGCATATGTGAGCACGATGCTGCACTCGTTAATGGGATCGGAGGCCCTGACGGGCCCGTTGGAGGTGGAGGGAGCCTATTGAGTTATGGCGCGAAGACCGAGGGCTGGAGAAATTCCTCGAGCCATAGTGGTGAGATTTCTCCGATATAAGGACAGAGAGATGGTCCTCAGATGGGCAAAGAAAACACGGGAGAACGCGGTGATCCGCGTATACCAAGATTGGAGTGCGGAGGTGGCGAGAAGGAGGGCAAGCTTTAATCGGGCCAAGGCGGTGCTGCACAAAAGGAAGGTTAAATTTGGAATGCTGCAGCCGGCAAGACTGTGGGTCACACATCAAGGGAAACACCACTACTTTGAAACGGCAGAAGAGGCGTGGACATTTATTGTCGAGGAGAAACTGGAATAAGCGGGCTAGAAAAAGAACGTTTGGGACAAAGTGGTGGGGCGAATATGTGGGGTGAAGAGGGGGAAAAGGGGGAAGAGATGATTGCCCAAGTTGTTAATCCTGCGACCCTGTAACTTTTCTCTCTTCCCCATGTCGTGGGGGAGGGGGGGAGGGAGGATGAGGAGCTGGGGGCGCTGGCCATTGGGGGCGGGGTCAAATGGGAAGCGCGGGCTTTGTTCCCGCGCTATGGTAATCATGGCGGGAACAGGGAAGCAGGAAGGAGGGGGCCTCGCACCATGGGAGCCGAGGTCACAGGGGGCAGCCGAGGTTGGCCAGAGTTTGCTGACTTCTGGGAGCAACATGGGGGGTGCAATTACGCTAGTGAGGGATCTAGCGGGGTGGGGGGGGTTAACTGGGTTGCTGCTGCTGGGGAGAAGGGGGAGCTGGTATGGGGTGGGGTGGTCGGGGCAGGAGGGCGCCGTTGGGGGGAGATACGGCTACGTGGGAACCAGGTGAGGAGCTGGATTGAAAAAGGAGATGGCTAATCGACAAGGGGGGGGGTAAAGAGCCCCCCAACCCGGCTGATCACGTGGAATGTGAGAGGGCTGAACGGGCCGATAAAGAGGGCATGGGTACCTGCACACCTAAAGAAACTTAAGGCAGATGTGGTTATGCTGCAGGAGACGCATCTGAAACTGATAGACCAGGTCAGACTACGCAAAGGATGGGTGGGGCAGGTGTTTCATTTGGGGCTAGACGCAAAAAAACAGGGGGGTGGCTATACTAGTGGGGAAGTGGGGAATGTTTGAAGCAAAGACCATAGTGGTGGAAAGTGGGGGCAGATACGTGATGGTGAGTGGCAAATTGCAAGGGGAGGCGGTGGTCTTAGTGAACGTATATGCCCCGAACTGGGATGATGCCAACTTTATGAGGCGTATGTTAGGACGTATCCCGGACCTAGAGGTGGGGAAATTGGTAATGGGTGGAGATTTTAATACGGTGCTGGACCCAGGGCTGGACAGATCGAGGTCCAGGACCGGAAGGAGGCCGGCTGCAGCTAGGGTGCTTAAGGATTTTATGGTGCAGATGGGAGGAGTAGACCCCTGGAGATTTAGTAGACCTAGGAGTAAGGAGTTTTCGTTTTTCTCCTATGTCCACAAAGTTTATTCACGGATAGACTTTTTTGTTTTGGGAAGGGCACTGATCCCGAAGGTGACGGGGATGGAGTACACGGCTATAGCTATTTCGGATCATGCACCACATTGGGTGGACCTGGAGATAGGGGAGGAAAAAGAACAGCGTCCACCCTGGAGAATGGACATGGGATTATTGGCAGATGAGGGGGGGGGGGTTTAAGGGTGAGGGGGTGTATTGAAAGGTACTTGGAACTCAATGATAATGGGGAGGTTCAGGTGGGAGTGGTCTGGGAGGCGCTGAAGGCAGTGGTTAGAGGGGAGCTGATATCTATTAGGGCACATAAAGGAAAGCAGGAGGGTAGGGAAAGGGAGCGGTTGTTGAAAGAACTTCTGAGGGTGGACAGACAATATGCGGAGGCACCGGAGGAGGGACTGTACAGGGAAAGGCAAAGGCTATATGTAGAATTTGAGTTGTTGACTACGGGTAATGCAGAGGCACAATGGAGGAAGGCACAGGGTGTACAGTACGAATATGGGGAGAAGGCGAGCAGGTTGCTGGCCCACCAACTGAGGAAAAGGGGAGCAGCGAGGGGGTGAGAGATGAGGAGGGAGAGATGGAGCGGGGAGCGGAGAGAGTGAATGGAGTGTTCAAGGCATTTTATGAAAGATTATATGAAGCTCAGCCCCCGGATGGGAAGGAGAGAATGATGTGCTTTCTGGATCAGCTGGAATTTCCTAAGGTGGAGGAGCAGGAGAGGGCGGGACTGGGAGCACAGATTGAGACGGAGGAAGTAGTGAAAGGGATTGGGAGCATGCAGGCGGGGAAGGCCCCGGGACCAGACGGATTCCCAGTTAAATTCTATAGGAAATATATGGACTTGCTGGCCCCGCTACTGATGAGAACCTTTAATGAGGCGAAGGAAAGGGGGCAGCTGCCCCCGACTATGTCAGAGGCAACGATATCGCTCCTCCTAAAGAAAGAAAAAGACCCGCTGCAATGCGGGTCCTATAGGCCTATTTACCTCCTGAATGCGGACGCTAAGGTTCTGGCCAAGGTAATGGCAACGAGGATAGAGGATTGTGTCCCGGGGGTGGTTCATGAGGACCAAACTGGGTTTGTGAAGGGGAGACAGCTGAATACAAATATACAGAGGCTGCTAGGGGTAATGATGATGCCCCCACCAGAGGGGGAAGCGGAGATAGTGGTGGCGATGGATGCCGAGAAAGCATTTGATAGAGTGGAGTGGGATTATTTGTGGGAGGTGCTGAGGAGATTTGGCTTTGGAGATGGGTATATCAGATGGGTACAGTTGCTGTATAGGGCCCCGATGGCGAGCGTGGTCACGAATGGACGGGGGTCTGATTATTTTCAGCTCCATAGAGGGACGAGGCAGGGATGTCCTCTGTCCCCGTTATTGTTTGCACTGGCGATTGAGCCCCTGGCCATAGCATTGAGGGGTTCCAGGAAGTGGAGGGGAGTACTCAGGGGAGGAGAAGAACACCGGGTATCTCTGTATGCGGATGATTTGTTACTATATGTGGCGGACCCGGCGGAGGGGATGCCAGAGATAATGCAGATACTTGGGGAGTTTGGGGATTTTTCAGGGTATAAATTGAACATGGGGAAAAGTGAGTTGTTTGTGGTGCATCCAGGGGAGCAGAGCAGAGAAATAGAGGATCTACCGTTGAGGAAGGTAACAAGGGACTTTCGGTACTTGGGGATCCAGATAGCCAAGAATTGGGGTACATTACATAGGCTTAATTTAACGCGGTTGGTGGAACAGATGGAGGAGGACTTTAAGAGATGGGACAAGGTGTCCCTGTCACTGGCAGGTAGGGTGCAGGCGGTTAAAATGGTGGTCCTCCCGAGATTCCTTTTTGTGTTTCAGTGCCTCCCGGTGTTGGTCATGAAGGCTTTTTTCAAAAGAATTGAGAAGAGTATTATGAGTTTTGTGTGGGCCGGGAAGACCCCGAGAGTGACGAGGGGATTTTTGCAGCGTAGTAGGGACAGGGGGGGGCTGGCTCTACCGAGCCTATGTGAGTACCACTGGGCCGCCAATATCTCAATGGTGTGTAAGTGGATGGGAGAAGAGGAGGGAGCGGCGTGGAAGAGATTGGAGAGGGCGTCCTGCAGGGGGACTAGCCTACAAGCTATGGTGACGGCACCGTTGCCGTTCTCACCGAAGAAATACACCACAAGCCCGGTGGTGGTGGCTACATTGAAAATTTGGGGGCAGTGGAGACGGCATAGGGGAAAGACAGGAGCCTCGGTGTGGTCCCCGATAAGAAATAATCATAGGTTTGCTCCGGGGAGAATGGATGGGGGATTTGGAGCATGGCAAAGAGCAGGGGTAGCACAATTGAGAGATCTGTTCGTAGATGGGACGTTTGCGAGTCTGGGAGCGCTGACGGAAAAATATGGGTTGCCCCAAGGGAATGCATTTCGGTATATGCAACTGAGGGCTTTTGCGAGGCAACAGGTGAGGGAATTCCCGCAGCTCCCGACGCAGGAGGTGCAGAATAGAGTGATCTCAGAGACATGGGTGGGGGATGGTAAGGTGTCGGATATATATAGGGAAATGAGGGACGAGGGGGAGATCATGGTAGATGAGCTGAAAGGGAAATGGGAAGAAGAGCTGGGGGAGGAGATTGAGGAGGGGCTGTGGGCTGATGCCCTACGTAGGGTACGTAGGGTAAACTCATCGTCCTCGTGAGTATCAGGCTAAGCCTGACTATCAGATACTATCGTGAGTATCAGGCTAAGCGCATATGACTGGAGCACGGCTCAGTAAATTTTCTGGGGTAGAGGATAGGTGTGCGAGATGCGCGAGAAGCCCAGCGAATCACACCCACATGTTTTGGTCATGCCCGGCACTACAGGGGTTTTGGGTGGGGGTGGCAAAGGTGCTTTCGAAGGTGGTGGGGGTCCAGGTCGAACCAAGCTGGGGGTTAGCTATATTTGGGGTTGCAGAAGAGCCGGGAGTGCAGGAGGCGAGAGAGGCTGATGTTTTGGCCTTTGCGTCCCTAGTAGCCCGGCGCAGGATATTGTTAATGTGGAAGGAAGCCAAACCCCCGGGTGTGGAGACCTGGATAAATGACATGGCAGGGTTTATAAAGTTAGAACGAATTAAGTTCGTACTAAGGGGTTCGGCTCAAGGGTTCACCAGGCGGTGGCAACCGTTCGTCGACTACCTCACAGAAAGATAGAGGGAATGGAAAAGAAGAAGAGAACAGCAGCAACCCGGGGGGGGAGGAGGGGGGGGGGCGGGGGGGAGAGGAATCGGACAGACTCTCAGGGATGTTATTGTATATGTATAGGCACTTGTTTTAGGTAATGTATATTGGACTGTTGGATTGTATCTTTGGAGAGTAGTTATTTTTGACAAGGCAGCTGCCATTTAGTTTGGTTTTTGTTTCTGTTCATATAAAATTTATTTAATTGTTTAAAACTGGCCACTGTTATTTATATTGCTTTATTGGTGTTTAAAAGAAACACTATGTACTGTTATGTTTGGCCAAATAATCTTGAATAAAATATATTTAAAAAAATTATTTTTAAAAGCAACAACCTGACATAGTCATACTCACAGAATCATACCTTACAGACAATGTCCCAGACAGCACTGTTACCATTCCTGGTATGTCCTGTTTCACCGGTAGGACAGATCCAGCAGAGGCAGCGGCACAGTGGTATACATTCAGGAAGGTGATGCCCTGGGAGTCTTGAACATGGACTCTGTTGAGAACATGAAGACAACATGAGGTCCCACAGCATCAGGTTAAATATGGGCAATGTACCGGCCACCATCCGCTGATTACAATGTACCGGCCACCATCCGCTGATGAATGATGTACGCCTCCATGTTGAACACCACTTGGAGGAAGCACTGAGGGTGGCAAGGGAGCAGATTATGCTCTGGGGGGGGTACTTCAATGTCCATCACTAAGAGTGTCTTGGTAGTACCACCACAGACCGAGCTGGCCGGGCCCTAAAGGACATAGCCGCTAGACTGGGACTGCAGCAGGTGGTGAGGGGACCAACAAGAGGGAAGAGCATACTTGACCTCATCCTCACCAATCTGCCTGCTGAAGATGCATCTGTCCATGACAGTATCAGTAGAAGTGACCACCGCACAGTCCTTGTGGTGACAAAGTCCCGTCTTCACATTGAGGATATTATCTCCATCGTGTTGTGTGGCATTACCACTGTGCTAAATGGGATAGACTTCGAACAGATCTTGAAACTCAAAACTGGGCGTCTATGAGACTATGTGGGCCATCAGCAGCAGCAGAATTGTATTCAACCACAACTTGCCACCCTCATGGCCACCACTCTACCATTACCATCAAGCCAGGGGATCAACACTGATTCTATGAAGAGTGCAGGAGAGCACACCAGGAACAACATTAGACATACCAAAAGATTAGGTGTCAACCTGGTGAAGCTACAACACATGACGTCTTGTGTGCCAAACAGCATAAGCTACAAGTAAGAGATAGAGCTGAACGGTTCCATATCGAACACATCAGATCCAAATTCTGCAGTTCTGCCACATCCAGTCACGTATGGTTGTGGACAATTAAACAATTCACTGGAGGAGGAGGCTCCACAAATATCCCCATCCTCAATGATGGAGGAGTGAAGCACATATGTGCAAAAGGCAAGGCTGAGGTATTTGCAACAATCATCAGCCAGAAGTACCGACTGGATGATCCATCTCAGTCTCTTTCGGAGGTCCCCAGCATTACAGATGTCAGTCTTCAGTCGAGAAATTCACTCCACGTGATATGAAGAAACGGCTGAAGGCATTGGATACTGCAAAGGCTTTGGGCTCTGACAATGTAGGGACAATAGTACTGATGATTTGTGCTCCTGAACTTGCCGCACCCCTAGCCAAGCTGTCCCAGCACAGCTAGAACACTGGCATCTACACTGTCGAAAATTGCCCAGGCGTGTCCTGTACACAACATGACAAATGCAACCCAGCCAATTATCACACTGTCAATCTACTCTCCATGATCAGCAAAGTGATGGAAGGAGTCATCAGTAGTGCGATCAAGTGGCACTTACTCAGTAATACCCTTCTCTTGGGTGCTCAGTTGGGGTTCCGCCAGGGTCAATCTGCTCCTAACCTCATTACAACCTTGGTTCAAACATGGACACAAGAGCTGAATGCGAGAGGTGAGAATGACTGCCCTTGACATCAAGGCAGCATTTGATAGAGTATGGCATCAAGGAGCCCTAGGTAAACTGGAGTCAATGGGAATCAGGGGAAAAACTCTCCACTTACTGGAGTCATATCTGGCACAAAGGAAAATGGTCGTGGTGTTTGGAGGTCAATCATCTCAGCTCCAGGACATCACTGCAGGAGTTCCTCGGGGTAGTGTCCTAGGCCCAATCATCTTCCCAGGTCCACAGGTCATGACCCTGGGTATCTGGATCATTAGTCCAGCGACAAGACCACTACGCCACCATCTCCCCTATACACCGCCTCTGAAACTGGGATAACTGAGTGAATCGCTTCTCACACATGAAGCAAATGAATGGTCTCTCCCCAGTGTGAACCCACTGGTGATTCAGCAGGGTGGATGACTGGTGAATCTCTTCCCACACACAGAGCAGTGAATGGTCTCTTCCCGGTGTAATCTGGTGTTTCAGCAGGCTGAATGATTGAGTGAATCCCTTCCCAGACACAAAGCAGGTGAATGGTCTCTCCCCGGTGTGAATTCGGTGGTGTTTCAGTAGGCTGAATGAGTGAATCACTTCCCTCACACGGAGCAGGTGAATAGTCTCTCCCCACTTTGAATTCGCCGGTGAGTCAGCAAAAGCTTGTTACTTTTAAAGCTCTTTTCCCAGCTGGAGCATTTAAACGGCCTCAAGTCAGAGTGAAGAAGTCGGTTTGAAGTGAGGTCAGTTAGTTGACAATCCCTTCTCACAAATAGAGCAGATGAACAGTTTCTCGCTGGCGCGGGTTCTCTGGTGTTTATGTAAGTTGGATAGCTGAGTGAATCCTTGACCACATTCTGAGCAGATGAATGGCCTCTCCCGGTGTGACTCCATTGATGAATTTCCAGCACAGACAGGGATCTGAATCTCTTCCCACAATTCCCACATTTCCATGGTTTCTCCATGGTGCCAGTGTCCTTGTGTCTGTCCAGATTGGCTTCAAGAAGACCACCATCATACACCGGTGCCAAAGAAGAACCAGGCAGCGTGCCTCAATGACTACCATCCAGTGGCCCTGACTTCAGTCATAATGAAGTACTTCGATAGGTTGATCATGAAGCGCATCACCTCCATACTCCCAGAACGCCTTGATCCATTGCAATTCGCATACCGCCACAACCGGTCCACAGCAGATGCCATTTCTCTGGCCCTACACTCATCCCTAGAGCATCTCGACAGCAAGGACTCCGACATCAGACTCCTATTTATTTACAAATATCCGCCTTCAACACCATAATCCCAGCCAAGCTCATATCAAAGCTCCAAAACCAACAGTCTATCCCTCAATGCCAGCAAAACTAGCGAGCTGGTCATTGACTGCAGGAAGCAAAGTACTGTACACACACCCCTGTCAGCATCAACGGGGCCGAGGTGGAGATGGTTAGCCGTTTCAAATTCCTATGGGTGCACATCTCAAAAAATCTGTCCTGTCCTGGTCCACCCATGTTGACGCTACCACCAAGAAAGCACAACAGCGCCTAAACTTCCTCAGGAAACTAAGGAAATTCAGCATGTCCACATTTAGTCTTGCCAACCTTTGCAGATGCACCATAGAAAGCATCCTATCTGGCTGCATCACAGCCTGGTATGGCAACTGCTCGGCCCAAGATAGCAAGAAACTTCAGAGAGTCATGAACATAGCTCAGTCCATCACACAAACCTGCCTCCCATCCATTGATTCCATCTACACCTCTCATGGCCTGGGGAAAGCGGGCAGCATAATCAAAGACCCCTCCCACCCGGCTTACTCACTCTTCCAACTTCTTCCATCGGGCAGGAGATACAGAAGGCTGAGAACACGCACGGAGAGACTCAAAAACAGCTCCTTCCCGCTGTTTTTTTAAAATAAACATTTTATTGAGGTATTTTTTGGTGTTGTAACAACAAAATAAACAATGTACATGAAACTATATACATAGTGCAAAAGCCGTCACCCGCCCTTACAGGTCCCACCTTTAATAACCCCCTACTTTAAGCTAAACTATCCCCCCGCCCCCACCTTCTGCTGATGATCAATTTTCCACGAAGAAGTCGACGAACGGTTGCCACCTCCGGGTGAACCCTAACATTGACCCTCTCAAGGCGAACTAGATTTTCTCCAAACAGAGGAAGCTAGCCATGTCCAATAGCCAGGTCTCTGACTTCGGGGGCTTTGAGTCCCTCCAAGCTAATAATATCTGTTTCCGGGCAACCAGGGAAGCAAAGGCCAGAACGTCTGCCTCTTTCTCCTCCTGGATTCCTGGGTCTTCTGACATTCCGAAAATCGCCACCTCTGGACTCAATGTCACCCTTGTTTTAAACACCGTGGACATGGCATCTGCAAACCCCTGCCAAAATACCCTAAGCTTCAGACATGTCCAGAACATGTGGACATGGTTTGCTGGTCCTCCCGCACATTTTGCACATCTGTCTCCTATCTCCTCCCAGCTCCTTCTCCCACTTGCGCTTCAGCTCCTTGGTCTGCATCTCCTCTGACCCCATATGTTCCTTGTAAATGTCAGAGACGCTCCCTTCACCTACCCAGCCTCTGGAATCTACCCTGTCCTGAATTCCCCTTAGCGGTAGGAGCAGGAAGGTTGACACCTCTTTATGTAGGAAGTCCCGCACCTGCAGATACCTGAATTCGTATCCCGTCGCCAACCCAAACTTCTCCTCCAGTGCCCTCATACTCGGAAAGCTCCCCTCTATAAACATATCCCCCATCCTCTCAATCCCTGCTCTCCACCATATCCGAAACCCCCCATCCATACTTCCCGGGGCAAACCGTTGATTATTACAGATTGGGGACCAGACCGATGCTCCCTCTGCTCCCACATGTCTCCTCCATTGCCCCCGGACTCTCAGGGCCACCACCACCACGGGGCTGGTGGAGTATCGTGCCAATGGGAATGACAGAGGCACAGTTACCCATGCCCCCAGACTGGTGCCCTTGCATGAAGCCACCTCCATACGCTCCCATGCCCACACCTCCCCCACCACCCACTTCCTGATCATGGCTATATTCGCTGCCCAGTAATAGTTACTAAAATTTGGCAGCGCCAGCCCGCCCTCTCCCCGACTCCGCTCAAGCATTACCTTCCTTACTCGCGGGGTCTTGCCAGTGATCACTTTGTCAACCCGTTTAAAAAAGGACTGCGGAATAAAAATTGGGAGACATTGAAACGCGAACAGGAATCTTGGGAGGACTGTCATCTTCACCGTCTGCACCCTCCCAGCCAGTGACGACGGAACCGCGTCCCACTTTCAGAAATCATCCTTCATTTGGTCTACTCGCCGGGCCAAATTTAATTTATGCAGCCGGTCTCATTCCCGCGCCTCTTTGATGGTTAAGTACCTAAAGGTTCCCCCTACTAATCTAAACGACAGCTCCCCCAATCGCCTCTCCTGTCCCCTTGTCTGGACCACAAATATCTCACTTTTCCCCATATTTAACTTGTACCCCGAAAACCAGCTAAATTCCCCGAGAATCCTCATAATTTCTTCCATCCCCTCTATTGGGTCCGATACATACAGAAGCAGGTCGTCTGCATAGAGCGAGACTCTGTGCTCCCCCCCCACACCCCCACCCCCCTCCCGGACCAGCCCCTTCCAGCCCCTTCCAGCCCTTTGAGGCTTTCAGAGCAATCGCCAGTGGCTCTATAGCCAGCGCAAACAACAGTGGGGAAAGGGGGCATCTCTGTCTCGCCACTCTGTGCAGACTAAAATAGTCCGATGTTGTCCTATTCATCCATACACTTGCCACAGGAGCCTTATACAGCAACCTGACCCAGTCAATAAAACCCCGCCCAAATCCAAACCGTCCCAGTACCTCCCACAGATAATCCCATCAAAGATTACCCGATCAAAGGCCTTTTCTACATCCATTGCGATCACTACCTCCAACTCCCTACCTTCCTGGGGAATCATGATCACGTTTAACAACCTTCTTACATTGGCCACCAACTGCCTACCATTAACAAACTCCGTCTGGTCCTCCCCAATAACGTCAGGAACTCAATCCTCAATCCTGGAGGACAAAATTTTGGCCAGCAATTTGGCATCTACATTCAACAGGGAGATCGGCCTATAGGATCCACACAGCTCCGGGCTCTTGTCCCGCTTAAGGATCAGCGAAATCGTGGCCTGTGACAACGTCGGGGGCAGCACCCCTCTTTCCTTTGTCTCATTGAACATCCTCAACAACACCGGCCCCAATATCCCAGAGAACCTTTTGTAAATCTCCACTGGGTACCCGTCTGGCCCGGGGGTTTTACCCGACTGCATGGCCTTCAAGCCCTCCACTATCTCTTCCAGCCCGATCGGGGCCCTCAGCCCTTCTACCAGCTCCCCGTCCACCTTTGGTGGACCTCCGGCCCCGTAGGGGGTTCTGACCTATACAGCCTACTGTAGAAATCCCTAAATGCCTTATTCACCCCTGCTGAATCTCCAACCAGGTTCCCATCTCCGTCATTTACTTTCCCTATCTCCCTGGCTGCCTCCCTCTTTCTAAGCTGCTGTGCACGCATTCTACTGGCCTTCTCTCCATACCCATAGATCGCCCCCCTCGCCTTTCTCAGCTGCTCCACCACCCTCCCTGTGGTTAACAAGCCAGACTCCGATGTAGCCTCCGCAATTCCCTTAAAAGCCCTGCTTCTGGGGTCTCCGCATACCTCCTATCAATTTGTAGTATCTCCTTTACCAGTCGGCCCGTCTCTGCCCTGTCCACCTTCTCCCTCTGGGCCCGAAACGAGATCAGCTCCCCTCTGACCGCTGCCCTCATTGCTTCCTAGAGCATCGCTGCTTAAATTTCCCCCCTGTCGTTGACCTGCAGGTAATTCTGAATACATTTCCTCAGCCGCTCGCATACCCCTTCGTCGGCCAAAGTCCCACATCCAACCTCCAATGCGGGCGCTGGTTACTGTCTTTTCTAACCTGCAGGTCAACCCAGTGTGGAGCATGGTCTGAGATTGTGATCACCGAGTACCCTGTGTCCACCACCCCTGTCAATAAGGCCCTACTCCCCTACTCAAAAACAAAGAAATCAATCCGGGAGTACTCTCTATGCACGTGTGAGTAGAAGGAGAACTCCTTCACCCTCGGCTGCCCAAATCTCCATGGATCCGCCCCCCCCCCCCCCGCTCCCCGCTCCCCCCCCCCCCGCTCCCCCCCCCGCTGCCGCTTCCCCCCCCCCCCCCGCTGCCGCTTTCCCCCCCCCGCTCCCGCTTTCCCCCCCCGCTCCCGCTTCCCCCCCCCCCGCTCCCGCTTCCCCCCCCCCGCTCCTGCTCCCCCCCCGCCCGCTCCCGCTCCCCCCCCGCTTCCCCCCCCCGCTTCCCCCCCAGCTTCTCTCCCCCCCCTCCCCTCCCCCCCACTTCCCCCCCCCCGCTTCCCCCCCCCGCTTCTCTCCCCCGCTTCTCTCCCCCCCCCGCTTCCCCCCCCGCTTCTCTCCCCCCCCCCTCCCCTCCCCCCCCCGCTTCTCTCCCCCCCCCTCCCCTCCCCCCCCCCGCTTCTCTCCCCCCCCTCCCCCCCCCTCCCCTCCCCCCCCCGCTTCTCTCCCCCCCCTCCCCTCCCCCCCTCCCCCCCCCCGCTTCTCTCCCCCCCTCCCCTCCCCCCCCTCCCCCCCCCGCTTCTCTCCCCCCCTCCCCTCCCCTCCCCCCCCCTCCCCTCCCCCCCCCTCCCCCCCCCCTCCCCTCCCCCCCCCTCCCCTCCCCCCCCCCTCCCCCCCCCCTCCCCTCCCCCCCCCTTCCCCTCCCCCTCCCCTCCCCTCCCCCCCCCTCCCCTCCCCCCCCCTCCCTCCCCCCCCCGCTCCCCCCCGCTCCCCCCCCCGCTCTCCCCCCCCCCGCTCTCCCCCCCCGCTCTCCCCCCCCCCGCTCTCCCCCCCCCGCTCTCCCCCCCCCGCTCCCCCCCGCTCCCCCTCCCCCCCGCTCCCCCTCCCCCCCCCCGCTCCCCCTCCCCCCCCCGCTCCCCCTCCCCCCCCCGCTCTCCCTCCCCCCCCCGCTCCCCCTCCCCCCCCCGCTCTCCCCCCCCCCGCTCTCCCCCCCCCGCTCCCCCTCCCCCCCCGCTCCCCCCCCCCTCCCCGCTCCCCCCCCTCCCCCGCTCCCCCCCCCCGCTCCCCCCCGCTCCCCCTCCCCCCCCGCTCCCCCCCCCTCCCCCCCCCCGCTCCCCCCCCTCCCCCCCCCCCCGCCCCCCCCCTCCCCGCTCCCCCCCCCGCTCCCCCCCCGCTCCCCCCCCCCGCTCCCCCCCGCTCCCCCCCCCCGCTCCCCCCCCCGCTCCCCCCCCCCCCCGCCCCCGCTCCCCCCCCCCCCGCTCTCCCCCCCGCTCTCCCCCCCCCGCTCTCCCCCCCGCCCCCCGCTCTCCCCCCCCCCCGCTCCCCCCGCTCCCCCTCCCCCGCTCCCCCCCCCCGCCCCCGCTCCCCCCCCCCCGCTCTCCCCCCCCGCTCTCCCCCCCGCTCTCCCCCCCCGCTCTCCCCCCCCCCGCTCCCCCCGCTCCCCCTCCCCCCCCCCTTCTCCCCCCCCCGCTCTCCCCCCCCCCGCGCTTCCCCCCCCCCGCTCTCCCCCCCCGCTCTCCCCCCCTGCTCTCCCCCCCCCCGCTCTTCCCCCCCCCCCGCTCCCCCCCCGCTCCCCCCCCGCTCCCCCCCTCCCCTCCCCTCCCCCCCCTCCCCCCCCCGCTCCCCCCCCCGCTCCCCCCCGCTCCCCCCCCCGCTCTCCCCCCCGCTCTCCCCCCCCCGCTCCCCCCCGCTCCCCCTCCCCCCCCGCGCTCCCCCTCCCCCCCCGCTCTCCCTCCCCCCCCGCTCTCCCTCCCCCCCCGCTCCCCCCCCCGCTCTCCCCCCCCCCGCTCTCCCCCCCGCTCTCCCCCCCCGCTCCCCCTCCCCCCCCGCCCCCCCCCCCTCCCCCGCTCCCCCCCCCCCGCTCCCCCCCGCTCCCCCTCCCCCCCCGCTCCCCCCCCCTCCCCCGCTCCCCCCCCTCCCCCCCCGCCCCCCCCCGCTCCCCCCCTCCCCCCCCCCGCCCCCCCCCCTCCCCGCTCCCCCCCCGCTCCCCCCCCCGCTCCCCCCCGCTCCCCCCCCCCGCTCCCCCCCCCCGCTCCCCCCCCCCGCTCCCCCCCCGCTCCCCCCCCCGCCCCCCCCGCTCTCCCCCCCCGCTCTCCCCCCCCGCTCCTCCCCCCGCCCCCGCTCCCCCCCCCCCGCTCCCCCCCCCCGCTCCCCCCCCCCCGCTCCCCCCCCCCGCTCTCCCCCCCCGCTCTCCCCCCCCGCTCTCCCCCCCCCGCTCCCCCCCGCGCCCCCTCCCCCGCTCCCCCCCCCGCCCCCGCTCCCCCCCCCCGCTCTCCCCCCCCCCGCTCTCCCCCCCCGCTCTCCCCCCCCCCGCTCCCCCCGCTCCCCCTCCCCCCCCCGCTCTCCCCCCCCGCGCTTCCCCCCCCCCCGCTCTCCCCCCCCGCTCTCCCCCCCGTGCTCTCCCCCCCCGCTCTTCCCCCCCCCCCGCTCCCCCCCCCCCGCTCCCCCCCCGCCCCGCTCCCCCCGCTCCCCCCCCCCCCGCTCCCCCCGCTCCCCCCCCCCCGCTCTCCCCCCCCGCTCTCCCCCCCCCCGCTCTCCCCCCCCCCGCGCTTCCCCCCCCCCGCTCTCCCCCCCCCCGCGCTTCCCCCCCCCGCTCTCCCCCCCCCCGCTCTCCCCCCCCCCGCGCTTCCCCCCCCCGCTCTCCCCCCCCCGCGCTTCCCCCCCCCGCTCTCCCCCCCCCGCTCTCCCCCCCCGCGCTTCCCCCCCCCCCGCTCTCCCCCCCCCCCGCTCCCCCCCCCCCGCGCTTCCCCCCCCCCCGCTCTCCCCCCCCCCCCGCTCCCCCCCCCCCCGCTCTCCCCCCCCCGCTCTCCCCCCCCGCTCTCCCCCCCCCGCTCTCCCCCCCCGCTCTCCCCCCCCGCTCTCCTCCCCCCCGCTCTCCCCCCCCGCGCTTCCCCCCCCCGCTCTCCCCCCCCCCCGCTCCCCCCCCCCGCTCTCCCCCCCCGCTCTCCCCCCCCCGCTCTCCTCCCCCCCGCTCTCCCCCCCCCGCTCTCCCCCCCCGCTCTCCTCCCCCCCCGCTCTCCTCCCCCCCCCGCTCCCCCCCCCGCTCCCCCCCCGCTCCCCCCCCCGCTCTCCCCCCCCCGCTCTCCCCCCCCCGCTCTCCCCCCCCCGCTCTCCCCCCCCCCGCTCTCCCCCCCCCCCGCTCTCCCCCTCCCCCCGCTCTCCCCCCCCGCTCTCCTCCCCCGCTCTCCTCCCCCGCTCTCCCCCCCCCCGCTCTCTCCCCCCCCCCGCGCTTTCCCCTCCCCCCGCTCTCGACCCCCCGCTCCCCCCCCCCCGCTCCTCCCCCCCCCCCGCTCCCCCCCCGCTCTCCCCCCCCCGCTCTCCCCCCCCGCTCTCCTCCCCCCCGCTCTCCTCCCCCCCCCCGATCCCCCCCCCGCTCCCCCCCCCGCTCTCCCCCCCCGCTCTCCCCCCCCCCCCGCTCTCCCCCCCCGCTCTCCCCCCCCCCCGCTCTCCCCCCCCGCTCTCCTCCCCCGCTCTCCTCCCCCCCCCGCTCTCCCCCCCCCGCTCTCTCCCCCCCCGCTCTCTCCCCCCCCGCTCTCTCCCCCCCCCCGCGCTTTCCCCTCCCCCCCGCGCTTTCCCCTCCCCCCGCGCGCTTTCCCCCCCCGCTCTCCCCTCCCCCCGCGCGCCTTCCCCCCCCCCGCTCTCCCCCCCCCGCTCTCCCCCCCCCCGCTCTCTCCCCCCCCGCTCTCTCCCCCCCGCTCTCTCCCCCCCCCGCTCTCCCCCCCCCGCGCTCTCCTCCCCCCCCCCCGCACTCCTCCCCCCCCGCTCTCCTCCCCCCCCCGCTCTCCCCCTCCCCCCCCCGCTCTCCCCCTCCCCCCTCCCCCGCTCTCCCCCTCTCCCCCCCCCCCCCTCTCCCCCCCCCCCCCTCTCCCCCCCCCCCCCTCTCCCCCCCCCCCTCTCCCCCACCCCCCCTCTCCCCCCCCCCTCCCCCGCTCCCCCCCCCCTCTCCCCCCCCCCCCCTCTCCCCCCCCCCCCCTCTCCCCCCCCCCCTCCCCCGCTCCCCCCCTCCCCCGCTCCTCCCCCCCCCCCCCTCTCCCCCCCCCCCCCTCTCCCCCCCCCCCTCTCCCCCCCCCCCTCCCCCGCTCCCCCCCCCCCCCCCTCTCCCCCCCCCCCCCCCTCTCCCCCCCCCCTCTCCCCCCCCCCCCTCTCCCCCCCCCCCTCTCCCCCCCCCCCTCTCCCCCCCCCCCCCCTCTCCCCCCCCCCCCCCCTCTCCCCCCCCCCCCCTCTCTCCCCCCCCCCCTCTCCCCCCCCCCCCCCCTCTCCCCCCCCCCCCTCTCCCCCCCCCCCTCTCCCCCCCCCCCCCCCTCTCCCCCCCCCCCCCTCTCCCCCCCCCCCCCTCTCCCCCCCCCCCCTCTCCCCCCCCCCCCCCTCTCCCCCCCCCCCCTCTCTCCCCCCCCCCCCCTCTCCCCCCCCCCCCCTCTCCCCCCCCCCCCTCTCCCCCCCCCCCCCCTCTCCCCCCCCCCCCCTCTCCCCCCCCCCCCCTCTCCCCCCCCCCCCCTCTCTCCCCCCCCCCCCCTCTCCCCCCCCATCTCTCCCCCCCCCCCCTCTCCCCCCCCCCCCCTCTCCCCCCCCCCCCCTCTCCCCCCCCCCCCCTCTCCCCCCCCCCCCTCCCCCCTCTCCCCCCCCCCCCTCTCCCCCCCCCCCTCTCCCCCCCCCCTCTCCCCCCCCCCCTCTCCCTCCCCCCCCCCCCCGCTCCCCCCGCTCCCCCCCCCCCCGCTCCCCCCCCCCCCCCCCGGCTCCCCCCCCCCGGCTCCCCCTCCCCCCGGCTCCCCCCCCCCCCCGGCTCCCCCCCCCCGGCTCCCCCCCCCCCGGCTCCCCCCCCCCGCTCCCCCCCCCCCCCCCGCCGCTCCCCCCCCCCCCCCCCGCCCGCCTCTTTATAAACTTCACATCATTCCAATTTGGCACGTATATATTTACTAATACCACCTGCATCCCCTCCAGTTTCCCACGGACCATAATGTACCGACCACCCACATCTGAAATTATTCTACCTGCCTCAAACACCAGCCGTTTATTGATCAGGATCGCGACCCCTCCAGTCTCTGAGTCTAGTCCCGAGTGAAAGACCAGACTGACCCAGCCTTTCCTCCATCTAATCTGATCAGTTACTCTCAGGTGCATCTCCTGCAACATTACCACGTCTGCCTTCAGTCCCCTAAGATGCGCGAACACATGTGCCCTCTTGACTGGCCCATTTAACCCTCGAACATTCCAGGTGATCAGCCTAGTGGAGGGACTCATTGCCCCCCCCCCCTTTCAACGATCAGCCATCCCCTTTTTTGGGCCCACCTGCAGCCCATGCTCCACGACAGCCTCCGCCCCCAACCTCCTCTCTGTCCCTTAGCCCAAATTCACCCCCTCCCTCCCACGAGTAACCACACTCTGTAACCCGAACCCTTTAATAAACCGAACATATGCACCCGCCCCCCCCCCCCCCCCACTGCGCTTCCATGAGCAAGCCCGCCCAGCTCGCTTGGTGGCCCCCATCCCTGGCGCTGGATTGTCTCCCACCTATTGTTCCCTCACCACCCTCCCCTCACTCATACAAACAAACTCCAACATCATACAATCCCCACACAATTGCCCGACAGAAAACACCAAAATCTAAACAAGCATACCTCCATCCCCCAACAGTGCAAATGAAAACCTTAACTCACTCAGCTCTACCGCTGGTCCCAAATCAATGCAAAATGGATTACAAAGAGCTTCCAGAATACGAGAAACAAGAAACTTTTTTTAAAAAAAGAACAGGAGAACCAAAAAAAAAAACATGAACATTGCAGCAAAGTTCAAAAGTTCTCGGTCCACCACCAGTCCTTTCCTTTTCGCGAAGTCCAGCACGTCCTCAGGTGACTCAAAATAAAAGTGCTGCTCCTCGTGCGTGACCCAAAGATGGGCCGGAGACAACAGTTTGAACTTCACCTTTTTCTTAAAAAGGATTGACCTGATCTGGTTGAAGCCTGCTCTTCTCCTGGCCACCTCCACACTCAGGTCCTGATAGATCCGCAGGATACTGTTATCCCACTTACAGCTCCGTGTTTGCTTGGCCCACTGTAGAATGCGCTCCTTACCCAAGAACCTGTGGAATCTCATGACCATTGCCCTCAGGGGGGTCTCCCATTCACGGCTTCCGCGCGAGCGCTCTGTGAGCCCTGTCCACTTCCAAGGGTCGGGGGAATGCCCCATCCCCCAGCAGCTTCTCAAACATGTCCGTGATGTATGCCCCAGCGTCTGCTCCTTCAGACACCTCCGGGAGCCCAACAATTCTCAATTTCTGCCGGCGAGACCTGTTCTCTTGGTCCTCCACCTTCTCCAGGGGCTGCGTCTGCTGGTCTCTCAGCATCCCCACCTCCAACTCCACTGCAGTTTGATGTTCCTCCTGTTCAGCCAGTGCCTTCTCTACCTTCTGGATCGCCCAATCTTGGGCGTCCAATCTAAGCTCCAGCCGTCAATTGACTCTTTTATTGGGTCCAAGCTGTCCAGTTTCTGCTAAGCAAAGCCTTCCTGAATAACTTGCATCAGCTGCTCCAGAGACTGCTGGGTCGACAAACCAGAGGTCCGGTCATCCGCTATGCTGTCTCCTGCTGCAGCTTCAGCCCAAGCCTTCTCTGTCTTTCTGTTTCTGCCTTGACGAGCACGTCTAGTCCTTCTCTCCATGCACCAATGTGGGAATTCAGTACACAATTGCCTCTGTCATCAGTTTTACAATTCAAGTCCGGTAGAAAATTGGGGGAAAAGGCCCAAAATGCTGACTCGAGTGGGAGCCAGCAAATGTGTGACTTACTCCTTCATAGCCGCCCCCAGAAGTCCTCTTCTTCCCGCTGTTACCAGAGTCCTAAACAACCCTCTTATGGACTGACCTCATTGACACTACACCTCTGTAAGCTTCATCCGATGCCGGTGCTTACACAGTTACATTGTGTACCCTGTGTTGCCCTATTATGTATTTTCTTGTATTCTCTTTTCTTTTCATGTACTTAATGATCTGTTGAGCTGCTCGCAGAAAAATACTTTTCATTGTATCTCGGTACACGTGACAATAAACAAATCCAATCCAATCCAACCCAATGATCAGTTGAATCCTCGTCCACACACAGAACACGTGTACAGTCTTTCCTTGCTGTGAATGGTGTGATGTTCTTTCAGGCTGTGAAACTGGTTAAATCTCCTTCCACAGTTAGTTCACTGGAACTTTCTCACTCAGGTATCACACTGATATTTGAAATCTTTGCCCACAGACAGAACAGACAAACACATTGAAAGTTTGTGCTTTTTAGGTCGTAATGAATTGAATGACACTGTCAGATCTCAATATGATGTTTGGTTCGAGTTGCCCAGCTGCCAAACCTCCCATTTTAATGCTCTGAAAAGTAGGTTTCCAAAAATGATCACTGTACGAATAGGATAGAAATTCACAACAGATCATTCTAGTTTCTATCGAACCTTCTTTCCTCTCTTGCTTTCCCCAAGCATGTGGTCCAGTCAAACAAAAAGACCAAAATCAGCTGGAAGTCCCAACAAAAGTGTCGGGAACCTTCCTGACTGAACCAGAATATTGTTCCCAGTGACTCTGAAACAGCTGTCCGCTGAGGTGTGGTTGTGGAAGGTGTCAAGCATTCCACTGGTTGTGGGAGGTGTCAAGCATTCCGGTGGATACCGCACGCTCCCTCTGCAGAGCCACTGGGAATAGACAAAACCACGCAACACAGTCGGCAGCCAGAGTAACCACCCACCCACCTCCAAGGTCCTCACCCAGCAACAATTCACTGTTTTAACCAGGCCCAAGATTAGATTCAAGATCTTACGCTCAGCACAAGGATACTAGATATTATAGATTGTAAGATCCACAAACTCTGCCAAGATGGCTGCAATTTAACAGGTTATTATGGGCATTAAACTGTGGGCAATATTCGATTCTGTGACCAATAATTAGTTAAACACAGACCTGAATAAGGAAACTTTGAGCCACCTGTGAAGTTTAAATGTCTTGTTGTGTCACGATGAACCAGCATTTGAGGAATATGAAATCTCTGGACTGTTTGTCTCCAAGTGCCGTATTGAACACAGGAGAATGAGCTCGAATTGGGACCGAGATAAGCGTGAGTGAGCATCGTAAACTGCTATTGTATCGGGGTGTTCTGGGTCTCAGAGTTGTAACCCTGCAGTTAATTGTCAGGGATGCAGTATAATAAACCCCGAACAAAGCAAATGTGTGTGTGAGAAGCATTTGAAGCAGCTGAACCCGCAGAGCTGAATGTCTCCCAGTGCAGCCACAGTACTGAACTTATTCCAGCTTCCAAGTCCACCTGAGAACCAACCTCCTGGCTATTCGTCTACAAGAAGCTTCAGAGCCTCATGAGAATTATTTGTTTCTAAAAACCCTTGACTCCAACTAAAGGACCAGCTCAACAAGAAGACAACAGACCTGCAGCGATATAAAGATTGTAGTCTACATTCCATTTTCATCATTCCAGCTTCAACTTGATCTGTACCTGATTTCTGTGTATGTGTCAGTGAGTGTGAAATAGACGAGAGACTGAGATGTTCAAACATCCAGGAAATTGTGTGATAATAAATAACCTCCTTTCCTTTAAAAAATCACCAGTAAGCTTGCGGCTGAAATGTATTTTAAATAAAGAAATATCACACTGAGGGTCAGAAAATATCACACAAACATCCTGATAATAAACTGGAAAGGACCACGAAATGTAATCAAACGCTGTATAACCCCCTTCAGGTAGCTATATAGATGCTGCAGCCTCTCACACTGAATGTATCCGTGATCCAGGCTACAAAGATCAGCTGGATCCTGGGAGTGGGTGAAACTTATTAAAAACCTGTATTGCAGGAATTTTTTCACCGGCACTAGGACCCGGCTGGGAACAGAAACGTTCAGGCCCCGCCCACTAGCTGTTGCGTCAACAAGACGCCAGCGCATGCGCTCTGCTTCCCCAAGATGGCGGCTGTGAACCAGGGCCTGGTCCCGGGAGAGAGCTGACCGGCGGTGATGTGACCTGAGGATCACCGCACCTCAGGCAAGCGGCCAGGTTGGGAAGGCGGTGCCTTCAGGAATAACTGGGAAGGTGATGTTTGGTCAGTTGCTGCAGTCTGTGTAGTGAAGGTGCTGTCACAGTGGTGTGAGGTCAGGAAGTACAGGATTATCACCCAGCAATGATCAATTAAGGGGAATGTAAATCCAGCTCAGGCTGCTTTCAGATTGGAAAGGGAGCTAAGGTGTGTCCTGAGAGCTGGTGAATGTTGTGGCTTTGGTAGTTTCTCTATCGACTGAGGGCTGAGCGGTAACAGGCCCGGGTTACCGGCTGCCATCTTTACAGTGGACAAGGTGCCACAGGGCGCATGCGCTGCGAGCCGGATGCCAACTCTCCCGGATTCACTGACTGGAGTCTCCAGGATTTTTTTTTTTTTCATAAATTTAGTGTATCCAATTAATTTTATCCAATTAAGGGGCAATTTTGTCTGGCCAATCCACCGACCCTGCACATCTTTGGGTTGTGGGGGCAAAACCCACATAAACATGGGGAGAATGTGCAAACTCCACACAGACAGTGACCCAGAGCAGGGATCGAGGCAAGGGTCCTCAGCGCCGTGAGCCATCAGGGATAGCCCACTGTGCTGCCCCCGAATTTTATTTTGATCATTTGTGGAAGTCACTGGCTGGGTCAACATTTATTGCCCATCCCTAATTTCCCTTGAACTGAGTGGCTTGCTCGGCCATCTCGGAGGGCATTTAAAGAGTCAACCACATTGCTGTGGTTTGGAATCATGTCGGCCAGACCAGGTAAGGATAGATTATTTCCTTCACTGAAGGACATGAGTGGACGGATGTGTCTTTACAACAATTGACAATGGTTTCATGGTCATCAGTAGACTTGCAATGAATTCAAATTTTACCTTCAGTCTCGGTGAGATTCATACTTAGGAAATCATTAGGACAGTGGAAAATATTTTTGGATCTTTGGAAAATGATTAGGATAGTAAAAAATATTTTTTTGAACATTTCTCTTCAGCGGATATAAATTATTGAAAATGGGATAAAGGTTGATTGGCTGACAGTCAAACACTGTCCTGTGAGGTAATTAGTCCTTTTGCTTCCCAATTGGCCGAGGAAGGCAGTGTGTCACAAGGATGGATGTGTTAACCGATTAATGGCTGGAGGATGGGGGCAGGTCATGTGATCAAACCTCCAGGAATACATTTAATCAAAGTTGGCGAGGAGAGAATGTTGTGAATTTCTATCTTAAACTGACAGTGAGGTTTCTGTAAATTTACAGGATACTGGAATTGGAGGTTTAACAGACGGGAAACGCAAACCAAACGTCACATTGCAATCTGACAGAGTCACTCGGTTCATCAGAACCTGAATATCAGCAGCATCTGGGTGTGGAAGGTAAAAGGTTTGTCTGTTCTGTCTGTGAGGGAAGATTTCAGGTCTCCGTGTGATTAGAAAAGCCCCAAGATTCACAAACCCTGGTTCGACCAAACCTGGAGAACTGTGTTCAGTTCTGGACAACAAACCTGAGGAAGGATAGAATGGCCTTGGAGGGAGTGCAGCACAGATTTATCTGAACCCCCCGGGGTTAAATTACAAAACTAGATTGCACAAAAAAATCTGTAATTGTGGGACAGAGAAAAAAGCATTCGGTCCATGCCAGCTCTCTAATCGACATGGTAGCACCATTGCTTCGCAGCGCCAGGGAACCCGATTTCTTTCCCGGCTTGGGTTACTGAATGGGTGGAGTCTGCACGTTCTCCCCGTGTCTGTGTGGGTTTCCTCCGGGTGCTCCGGTTTCCTCCCACAAGTCCCAGAAGATGTGCTTGCTAGGTGAATTGGACATTCTGAATTCTCCCTCTGTCTACCCAAAAGGTGCCGGAATGTGGCGACAAGGGGCTTTTCACAGGAACTTCATTGCAGTGTTAATGTAAGCCTACTTAGAACATAGAATAGTACAGCACAGAACAGGCCCTTCGGCCCTCGATGTTGTGCCGAGCATTGTCCAAAACCAAGATCAAGCTATCCCACTCCCTGTCATTCTGGTGTGCTCCATGTGCCTATCCAATAACCACTTGAAAGTTCCTAAAGTGTCCGACTCCACTATCACAGCAGGCAGTCCATTCCACCCCCGAACCACTGAGTAAAGAACCTACCTCAGAAATCCCTCCTATATCTCCAACCCTGAATCTTATAGTTATACCCGTTGTAACAGCTACCTCCACCTGAGGAAATAGTCTCTGAACGTCCACTCTATCTGTCCCCCTGATCATCTTATAAACCTCCATTAAGTCACCTCTCATCCTCCTCCACTCCAAAGAGAAAAGCCCTAGCTCCCTCAACCTTTCCTCATAAGACCTATTCTGCAAACCAGGCAGCATCCTGGTAAAATCTCCTTTGCACCCTTTCCAATGCTTCCACATCCTTCCTATAATGAGGTGACCAGAACTGCACACAATACTCCAAATGTGGTCTCACACAATCATGTATAGTTGCAGCATAACCCCGCGGCTCTTAAACTCAAGCCCCCTTTAATAAACGTTAACACACTATAAGCCTTCTTCACTGCTCTATCCATTTGAGTGGCAACCTTCAGAGATCTGTGGACATGAACCCCAAGATCTCTCTGTTCCTCCACATTCCTCAGAACCCTGCCATTGACCCTGTAATCCGCATTCAAATTTTTTCTACCAAAATGGATCACCTTGCACTTATCAGGGTAAAACTCCATCTGCCATTTTTCAGCCCAGCTCTGCATCCTATTAATGTCTCTTTGCAGCCGACAACAGCCCTCCACCTCATCCACTACTCCACCAATCTTGGTGTCATCAGCAAATTTACTGACCCACCCTTCAGCCCCCTCCTCCAAGTCATTGATAAAAATCACAAATAGCAGAGGACCCAGCACTGATCCCTGTGGTACACCACTGGTAACTGGTCTCCAGTCTAAACATTTTCGATCCACCACCACCCTCTGTCTTCAATGTGATAGCCAGTTACTGATCCAATTGGCCAAATTTCCCATCCATCCGACACCTCCTTACTTTCTTCATGAGCCGACCATGGGGAACCTTATCAACGCCTTACTAAAATCCATGGAAACAACATCAACTGCTCTACCTTCATCTACACACTTTGTTACCTCCTCAAAGAATTCAATCAAATTTGTGAGGCAAGACCTACCCTTCATGAATCCGTGTTGACTATCCCAGATTAAGCTGCATCTTTCCAAATGGTTAAAAATCCTATCCTTCAGGACCTTTTCCATTATCTTACCGACCACCGAAGTAAGACTAACTGGTCTATAATTACCAGGGTCATTCCTGTTCCCTTTCTTGAACAGAGGAACAACATTCGACACTCTCTGGCACTATCCCCGTGGACAGTGAGGACCCAAAGATCAAAGCCAAAGGCTCTGCAATCTCATCCCTTGCCTCCCAAAGAATCCTTGGATATATCCCATCTGGACCAAGGGACTTGTCGACCCTCAGGTTTTTCAAAATTGCAAATACATTCTTCCTCATCTACCTCCTCCAGCCTACCCGCCTGTATCACACACTCATCCCCAAAAACATGGTCCCTCTCCTTTGTGAACACTGAAGAAAAGTATTCATTCAACGCCCCTCCTATCTCTTCTGACTCCATGCACAAGTTCCCACTACTGTCCTTGACAGGCCCTATCGTCACCCTTATTTCTCACATAAGAGTAAAATGCCTTGGGGTTTCCTTGATACAACCCGCCAAGGACTTCTCATGCCCCCTCCTAGCTCTCAAGCCCTTTTTTCAGCTCATTCCTTGCTACCTTATAACTCTCAAGCGACCCTACTAAACCTTGTTTTCTCATCCTTACATACTCTTCCTTTTTCCTCTTGACAAGACATTCAACCTCTTTTGTGAACCATGGTTCCCTCACACGGCCATTTTCACCCTGCCTGACAGGGACATGCCTATCAAGGACACGCAGTATTTGTTCCTTGAACAAGCTCCACTTTTCATTTGTGCCTTTCCCTGACAGTTTCTGTTCCCATCTTATGCTCCCTAATTCTTGCCTAATCGCATCATAATTACCCCTCCCCCAATTATAAACCTTGCCCTATCGTCTGGCCCTATCCCTCTCCATTGCAATAATGAAAGACACCGAATTGTGGTCACTATCTCCAAAGTGCTCTCCCACAAACAAATCTAACACTTGGCCCTGTTCATTACCCAGTATCAAATCCAATGTGGCCCCCCCTCTTGTCGGCCTATCCACACTGTACAAAAACTGCCCCATCCGAACTGTTCGACTTATAGAGGTTCCAATCAATATTTTGAAAGTTAAAGTCATCCATGACAACTACCCTGAGACCTCCACACCTATCCATAATCTGTTTTGCAATTTCTTCCTCCACATCTCTATTACTATTTGGGGGCCTATAGAAAACTCCCAACAATGTGACCGCTCCTTTCCTATTTCTAACTTCAACCCACATTACCTCAGTAGGCAGATCCCCTTCAAACTGCCTTTCTGCAGCCGTTAAACTATCCTTGATTAACAATGCTACTCCTCCACCTCTTTTATCACCTTCCCTACTCTTACTGAAACATCTATACCCCGGAACTTCCAACAACCATTCCTGTCCGTGTTCTAACCATGTCTCCGAAATGGCCACAACATCGTAGTCCCAAGTACCAACCTACGCTCCAAGTTCACCTACCTTATTCCGGATGCTCCTTGCATTGAAGTAGACACACTTCTACCTATCTTTCTGTCTGCCGGTACACTCCTGCGACCTTGATACCCTCCTCAGTACCTCACTACTCTCAACACTGGCTTCTGGACTACAGCTCGTTTTCCCAGCCCACTGACAAATTAGTTTAAACCCCCCCAAAGAGCCGTAGCAAATTTCCCTCCCAGGATATTGGTGCCCCTCTGGTTCAGGTGCAAACCGTCCTGTCTGTACAGGTTCCACCTTCCCCAGAATGTTTTCCAATTATCCACGTACCTAAAACCCTCCCTCCTACACCATTCCTGCAGCCACGTGTTTATCTGCACTCTCTCCCTGTTCCTCACCTCACGAGCACGTGGCACTGGCAACAAACCAGAGATGACAACATGGTTTGTCCTGGCTCTCAGCTTCCTCCCTAGCTCCCTTAGTTCCTGGTTTAAATCCCCGTCCCTTCTCGTACCTATGTCGTTGGTACTGATGTGTTCCACAACTTGTGACTGCTCCCCCTCCCCTTTAAGGATTCTGAAAACATGGTCCGAGGCGTCATGGACCCTGGCACCCGGGAGGCAACATACCATCCGTGAGTCTCTTTCGCTGCCACAGAACCGTCTATCTGTCCCTCTAACTATCGAGTCTCCAATAACTATTGCTCTCCTGCTCTCCCTCCTTCCCTTCTGAGCTACAGGGACGGACTCAGCGCTGGAGATCCGTTCACCGTGGCTTACCCCTGGTAGGTCGTCCCCCTCAACAGTATCCAAAGCGGTATACCTGTTACTGAGGGGAACGACCACAGAGGGATCCTGCACTGACTGCTTCCTCCCAGCCCCTCTCACCGTCACCATCTTGATTCTTCGGAGTAACTACATCCCTGAAGCTACTTTCTATGACCACCTCTGCCTCCCGAATGATCCGAAGTTCATCCAGCTCCACCTCCAGTTCCTTAACGCGGTTTCTGAGGAGCTGAAGATGGGTGCGCTTCCCACCAGTGAAATCAGCAGGGACACTGACGGCGTCCCTCACCTCAAACATTCATACTTGTGAGACTAATAAAGATTACTGTTATTATCTGGAACAATCCAGTCAGTATCATTCTCCTGCTTTATCCCTGTATCCTAACAGCTTTATTTCTCTCAGGTTTCTATCCAATTTTTAACAAAATCATTCATTGGTGTCTATTTCTGCTCTGTCATAGGCAGCAAGGTTCAGGTAATTGCCACTGGCTGTGTAAAAACCTTCTTCCTCATACCTCCTGGACCATTTACATGCATAGATACGGAGCAACGTAGAAAATAGGAGCAGGAGGGGACCATTTGGCCCTTCGAACCTGCTCCACCATTCATTACGATCAGAGCAGATTGGGCTCAATAGTCTAATCCCGCTTTCACCCATATCCTTTGATCCCCTTCACCCTCAGTGCTGTATCTAACTACTTCTTGAAAACATGCAATGTTTTGGTCTCAATTCTTCCTGTGGTGATGAATTCCACAGGCTCACCACTCTCTGGGTGAAGACATTTCTCCTCACCTCTGTCCTAAATGGTCTGTCATAGAACATAGAACATACAGTGCAGAAGGAGGCTATTCGCCCATCGAGTCTGCACCGACCCACTTAAATCCTCACTTCCACCCAATCCCCGTAACCCAATAACCCCTCCTAACCTTTTTGGACACTAAGGACAATTTAGCGTGGCTAATCCACCTAACCTGCACATCTTTGGACTGTGGGAGGAAGGCGGAGCATCCGGAGGAAACCCACGCAGACACGGGGAGAACGTGCAGACTCCGCACAGACAGTAACTCAGCAGGGAATCGAACCTGGGACCCTGGCGCTGTGAAGCCACAGTGCTAGCCACTTGTGCTGCCCGTGCTATCCCGTATCCTCAGACTGTGACCCCGGGTTCTGGACACACCCACCATCGGGAACATCCTTCCCGAATCTAATCTGTCTCGCCCTGTTAGAATGTTATAGGTTTTTTAAAAATATAAATTTAGAGTGCCCAATTCTTTTTTGTCCCAATTAAGGGGTAATTTTAGCATGGCCAATCTACCTACCCTGCACATCTTTGTGTTGTGGGGGTGGGACCCACACAGACACAGGGAGAATGCGCAAACTCTACATGGACAGTGACCCAGGACCGGGATCGAACCTAGGTCCTTGGTGACGTGAGGCAACAGTGCTAACCACTGCGCCATCGTGCAGCCCATTTGCCTTCTTTACCGCATGCTTCCATACAAACTAGGAGCAGGCCACTCGGCCCCTCGAGCCTGCTCCTTACACACAAACTAGGAGCCAGCCTCTCGAGCCTGCTCCTTACACACAAACTAAAGTCAGCCCCTCGAGCCTGCTCCTTACACACAAACTAGGAGTCGGCCCCTCGAGCCTGCTCCTTACACACAAACTAGGAGCTGGCCCCTCGAGCCTGCTCCTTACACACAAACTAGGAGTCTGCCCCTCGAGCCTGCTCCTTACACACAATCTAGGAGTTGGCCCCTCGAGCCTGCTCCTTACACACAAACTAAAGTCAGCCCCTCGAGCCTGCTCCTTACACACAAACTAGGAGTCGGCTCCTCGAGCCTGCTCCATTATACAATAATTTTAACCTCAACTCCATATTCCTGCCGACCCCGATAACCTTTCACCCCCTTGCTTATCGAGAATCTATCCATCTCTGCCTTAAAAATATTCAGGGACTCGACTTCCACTGCGTTTTAAGGACGCAAGATCTAAGTCATAGAATCCCCACAGTGCAGAAGGAGCCCAAGTCAGCACCAACCCTCCGAAACCCCCCCCCCCATCCCACCCTGCCCCATCCTCACATCCCACCCAACGTGCACATCCTTGGAGATGAAGAGGCAATTTAGCACCTAACCTGCAAATCTTTGAACTGTGTGAGGAAACCGGAGCACCCGGAAGAAACCCACACAGACAAGGGGAGAATGTGCAAACTCCACACAGTCATCCAGGGTCAGGCGTGAACCTGGGTCCCTGGTGCTGTGATGCAGCAGCGCTAACCACTGTGCCACCCCCTCTTTTACAACCCTCGAGCGAAAAAAAAATCCTCATCCCCATCTGAAATGGGTGACCCCTCACTTTCCAACAGTGACCCCCTTGTTCCAGATTCTCCCACAAGAGGAAACATCCTCTCCACATCCACCCTGTCAAGACCCGTCAGCATCTTATATCGTTCAATCCAGGTTTTACCCAAAACTTTGAATCTGTGTCCCGGCTGCTTGTACGATCAGTGAATGGAAACAGAGTGTCTTTGTCCACCCGATCGAAACCTCGCATAATCTTGTGTCCCTGAATCAAATCTCCCCTCAACCTCCTTTGCTGGAACCATTCTGGTAAATCTCCTCTACACCTTCTCCAAGAACCTTCACATCCTTCTTGAAGAGCGGTGACCAGAGCTTTATAAAGATTCATAGAATAGAATTAGAACCATAGAATTCCTACAGTGCAGAAGGAGGCCATTCGGCCCATCAAGTGTGCACTGATTCACTGAAAGGGCACCCTGCCTAGGCCCACACCGCTACCCTGTCCCTGTAACCCCATAGCCCCACCAAACCTGCACATCCCTGGACACTAAGGGGCAATTTATCAAGGCCAATCAATCTAACTTGCTCCCCTATCAGCCTCCCCAAACAGGCGCCGGAATGTGGCGACTAGGGGCTTTGGGGCTGGTATAGCACAGTTGGCTAAGAAAGCTGGCTTGTAATGCAGAATAAGACCAGCAGCGCGGGTTCAAGTCCTGTACCGGCCTCCCCGAACAGGCGCCGGAATGTGGCGACTAGGGGCTTTTCACAGTAACTTCATTGAAGCCTACTTGTGACAATAAGTGATTATTATTATCATTATTTTTTGGTCTGTTGGAGGAATCCTGAGCACCGGGTGGAAACCCACGCAGACACGGGGAGAAAGTGCAAACTCCACACAGACGGTCATCAAGGCCAGAATTGAACCCGAGTCCTTGGCACTGTGAGGCAGCAGTGCTAATCACTGTGCCACCAGAAGCATAGTTTCTGTGTCAGTTATGAAGCTCAAGGTCGAATTTGCTTTGCCAACTACTCTCTTAATATGTCTTGTAGATATACAAAATCCCTCCTCACCTCTTCCTCTCTCCTCCCAAAGAGGCCAGTTGGGTTTTTACAACAATCCAGCTGTTTTTATGGTCCCTTGAAATGACCAGATTCATTCAGCTCAATTTCACAACCTGCCTTTGTGTTTTTGTGGGTTCTCTCTCACTCCCTATTTTCTGTTTTCAATCAGTTTCACAGGGTGTTCGAAGGTGAGACTTCAAGATCCGGAAACACAAACCAAGCATCACATCAGGGTCTGACAGAGTCCTCAATTTATCATTTCTGAATATCATGAGATTTTGAACATGGAAGGAAAAAGCATCGTTCACAGTGGGGAGAAGCCGTATACGTGTTGTGTGTGTGGACGAGGATTCAGTCGATCATCAGGCCTCACAAGACACAAATGCAGTCACACTGAGGAGAAACCGTGGAAATGTGCGGACTGTGGGAAAGGATTCACTTCCCCATCCCAGCTGGAAACTCATCGACGCAGTCACACTGGGGAGAGACCATTCATCTGCTCCACGTGTGGGAAGGGATTCACTCAGCCATCCGCTCTGTCCACACACCAGCAACTTCACTCCAGGGAGAGACCATTCATCTGCTCCACATGTGGGAAAGGATTTACTATTTCAGCCCACTTGCTGAGTCACCAGCTAGTTCACACTGATGAGAAACCGTTTCAATGTCCAGACTGTGGGAAATGCTATAAAAGATCTGGGGATCTGATGTGCCATCAACGTGTTCACACTGACGAGAGACCATTCAGGTGCTCTCAGTGTGGGACTGGGTTCAGACGATCATCTAACCTCACTGTACATCAGCGAACTCACACAGTGGAGAGGCCATTCGTCTGCACCAAGTGTGGGAAGAGATTCACTCAGTCATCCGACCTGCAGAAGCATCAGCGAATTCACACTGGGGAGAGACCGTTTCAATGTCCAGACTGCGAGAAGTGCTATAAACGTTTTGGGGAACTGTTACAACATCAACGTGTTCACACTGACGAGAGACCGTTTAGGTGCTCTCACTGCGGGACTGGGTTCAGACGATCATCTCATCTCACTGTACATCAGCGAACTCACACTGGGGAGAGGCCATTCATCTGCTCAGAGTGTGGGAAGGGATTCATTCAGTCATCCGAACTTCTGAATCACCAGCGAATTCACACTGATGAGAGACCATTTCATTGTCCAGACTGCGGGAATTGTTATAAACGTTCTGGGGAACTGATGCGCCATCAACGTGTTCACACTGACAAGAGACCGTTTAGGTGCTCTCACTGTGGGACTGGGTTCAGACAATCGTCTCATCTCACTGCACATCAGCGAATTCACACTGGGGAGAGGCCATTCGCCTGCTCCTGGTGTGGGAAGGGATTCACTCAGTCATCCGCCTTGCAGAAGCACCAGCGAGTTCACACTGGGGAGAGACCGTTCACCTGTTCCAAGTGTAGGAAGGGATTCGCCACTTCATCCCTCCTGCTGAAACACCAACGAGGCCACAAATAACAACAGTGATTGGATTTTGCTGTTCCTCACATTCAGGACTGAACCATGTTCATTTGGGTCTCTTTCTGCTGATAACAAAATCCAGCCCATTTACAGGGGCTAATATTCTGGCTAAAAGTCAAATAAATTAGATTTGTGTGACATACGCAGTGTGCTGAAACTTTTTAATTACTCTGACACAAGTTAGTTCCTTTTGAAGTAATCTCGCTCTCCCGTCTCTTCCATCCTCACCTCCAACAAGAAGTGTGAGGAGCTTCTTTGTGACTGAGATTGAGTAAATCCGATCAGCCGCCTCTGCTGCTTCCCTCCCTTCAACGAGCCCACCGGACCAAACTGTCTCTAAATGTCATCCTTTCCCGAGCCCTGAACCCACATCTTTCTCTAGTTTCTCTCCCATCTCCCCTCATGCCCTCTCAGAGCTCATCTTGTCCATGAGACCCAGCTCCTGCTCCATCGACCCTATTCCCACTGAGCTACTGATCAGCCAACTACCCTGTGTCCATGGATATTGTCAACATTTCTCACTCTTCAGGTACTGTCCCTGTCCTTCAAATCTGCCATCATCACCCCCTCAATAAAACAAACCCTTGACCCTGCCATCCTTACAAATTACTGCCCCATCTTCAACCTCCCTCTCCTCCCAAACTCTTTGAACATGTTGTCCCTCCCAAATCCTTGCCCATCTTTCCCAGAATTCCCATGTTTGAATCCCTTCAATCGGGTCTCTGCCCTGTCACAGTGAAACACAAGAGACAAACAGAATCTTACCCGGAGAGAAAGACAGTCAATCCGGGAGCTTGGATCCAACACGGATATGTTCATAAGACCAGAAGCAAGGGTAGCAGCACAGTCATTATCGAGAGACAACAATACCTGCTGGAGACAGACAGACAACCAAACAACACGAATCACAACACCAAACTACCTAGACCCATATACCCGAGACAGGAAGGAGAATTGAGTCAGACTGGAAGAACACAGACTCCAGACATATTAACCAAAGAAAACAGGTAGAACCAAGGAAGTTCTACCTACTCCCTAAAATACCCAAACATCCAAACACATGGACAGTACCAGGGAAATACCACCAGACAGACCCACCGGGCCAAGACTGTGGGAGAGAAAATCCAACAGAATCATAGAATTTACAGTGCAGAAAGAGGCCATTTGGCCCATTTAGCCTGCACCGGCCCTCAGAAAGAATACCCTACTTAAGCCCATCCCAGTAACTCACCTAACCTTTATTTGGACACTAAGGGGCCAATCAACCTTAACTCTTTGGACGGTGGGAGAAAACTGGAGCACCCGGAGGGAACGCACACAGACACAGGGAAAATGTGCAAACTTTACCCAGTCACTCAAGGCTGAAATTGCTGAAACATCAACACACTGCTCCTGGTGGTTGATGGTATAGTGGTTCAATAAATATAATCAGTGGATTAAAAAGGTGTGTAATATATAGTAAAACAGAAAATGCGAGATTAACTCAACAGGTCTGGCAGTATCATCGAATCCTTAAAGTGCAGGAGGCCATTCGGTCCATCGCGTTTGCACCAACCCTACAAAAGAGCGTCCCACCCAGGTGCACTTCCCCCACCCTCTCCCCATAACCCCACTTCACCTTTGGACACTAAGGAGTAATTTAGCATAGCCAATCCACCAAGCCTACACATTCTCGTGGGAGAAAACTCGAGCACCCAGAGGGAACCACACAGACACGGGAAGAATGTGCAAACTCCACACAGTCATCCAAGACCGGAATTGAACCCTGGTCACTGGAGCTGTGAGGCAGCAGTGCTAACCATTGTGCCACATCTGTGATGAGAGAAACAGAGTTAATGTTTGTTGTTCCTGGTAACAGTTCTGTAGAAAGATCAATGGATTCTAAAAAAAGCCCATTGAAGTCGAAATAAGATATTTTTGTCCATTGAAGCGGTTTGACACAGGAACAAATTTCACTGTGTGAAGCCCCAGTTTCATTCACACAAAGCCCGCAGTCTGATTGGCTGAAGGACCAGAATCCATCCCGTCCTCCCAATCTTCCTGTTGGTCATCCACTCTCAGACAGGAAATGAGGTCGTGGAACCCGTGCGCACGTGGCTAATGGGAACAACTCAAAATAATGCAGTCTCAGCCAATGAGGGAGATCTGAGAGCAGCCACGCCCCTCATTCACTCCAATTGGGTGGAGGACCAGCTGCTGTCATTCGGTCCTGCAGTCCCGCCTCCTCTTCCTATTGGTGCAAAGCTACCGTCAATCACTCGCCGGGCATTGTGATGTGGAGCATGTGCAGTGCGGCTCATGCCCAGGGACAGACGCTTGTTTGTCTCATCTTGAGGCCATGATGTTGGGTGGGGTTACTGGATTATGGGGATAGGGTGGAGGTGTGGACCTTGGGTAGGGTGCTCTTTCCAAGAGCCGGTGCAGACTCGATGGGCCGAATGGCCTCCTTCTGCACTGTAAATTCTATGAAATGTGGAGATGCCGGCGTTGCACTGGGGTGGGCACAGTAAGCAGTCTTACAACACCAGGTTAAAGTCCAACAGGTTTATTTAGAATGACTAGCTTTTGGAGCACAGCTGAGGAAGGAACTATGCTCTGAATGCTCGTGATTCGAAACAAATCTGTTGGACTTTAACCTGGTGTTGTAAGACTTCTCACTGTGCCCACCCCAGTGCAACGCCGGTATCTCCACATCCTGGTGTTTAGTAAATTACAGCATGATTTAATCAATGACAGAGAGGAGTGATTTCTGCTGACTGGGGAGTAAGGACTTGGGACATTGCCTAAAAATTGTAGCCAGGTCACAGAACTCAGTGTGAAATGAGGAAACACTTGTTGACACAAAATCTGGGACACATTTGGAATTCTCTCCCATAAATGACAATTCCTGTGGCAATCCCTGGTGAATCCACTATCTTTCATAGAATTTACAGTGCAGATGGAGGCCATTCGGCCCATCGAGTCTGCACCAGCTCTTGGAAAGAGACCCTACTCAAGGTCCACATCTCCACCCTATCCCTATAACCCAGTAAACCCACTAAGGACAATTTTAGCATGGCCAATCCATCTAACCTGCACATCTTTGGACTGTGGGAGGAAACCCACGCAGACACCGGGAGGATGTGCAGACTCCACACAGACAGTGACCCAAGCCGGAATCAAAACTGGGACCCTGGAGCTGTGCAGTAATTGTGCTATCCACAATGCTGCTATGCTGTCCCCTTATTTGTTGCCGATCCCGAATTGCTCTTGAACTGAATGGCTTGCTGGTCTATTTCAGAGGGCAGATTTACTGCTGTGGCTCTGGAGTCACATGTAGGCCAGACCAGGTAGGGTTGGCAGATTTCTTAAAGGCCATTAGTGAACCAGATCAGTTTAAACACAACCAGTGATAGCTGCATGGTCACCATTACTGATTTGAGTTTTCACTGTTTTATGAATTAAATGTAGTTGTTTGGTAACCGGGAATATTCCACTAGCTCCTCAGACCATTACCCTAGGGGACTCAGTAATACCCACCCAGGGACATTCCCACTCCACCACCATCTCATCCCTGGCTCCCAACCTCCTGCTTTGTTCACAATCCCCCCCCCCCCCCCCCGCCCCCCGGATTCACTTCTCACTCTTTGTGACCTCAATACAAACCTGTTGGACTTTAACCTGTTGTAAGACTTCTTACTGTGCCCACCCCAGTCCAACGGCGGCACCTCCACATCATGACCTCAACTGGACCGCCTTTTCCAGCTCTGGGGCTCGTACGGCGCATGCTTCAGTCAGTGCTGAGCCCCCAGCCCCCCTTTCACTCCGATTGGTGGGAGGACCAGCCGCTGCTGCTCGGTCCTCCGGCCCTGCCCCTTCTTCCTATTGGCCTGGCCCTGCCGTCAATCACTCCCCGGGCATTGTGACGTTGAGCATGCGCAGTGCAGGCGGTGTCCAGGGACAGAAGCTTGTTTGTCAGATCCACAGGCGGTGAGGGAAATGGCGGAATGGAGGGAGAGACGGAGCTGAGAGGTGGACGGGGAGGGGCCTTGAGTCCCCGATGCGGCTCTGACACCGGAATAAGAAGCGCCGGTGCCGGGTTTGTATCTGTGCGGCGGACGCGGCGGAACCGCGTCTGGAGTGAGAGGCCCGTGTTAAGGGCGCATGCGCGGTGCTCCCTGTCAGCAGGAGGATTTCATAGAATTTACAGTGCAGAAGGAGGCCATTCAGCCCATCGAGTCTGCACCGGCTCTTGGAAAGAGCACCCTACCCAAGGTCAACACCTCCACCCTATCCCCATAACCCAGTAACCCCACCCAACACTAAGGGCAATTTTGGACACTAAGGGCAATTTATCATGGCCAATCCACCTAACCTGCACATCTTTGGACTGTGGGAGGAAACCGGAGCACCCGGAGGAAACCCACGCACACACGGGGAGGATGTGCAGACTCCGCACAGACAGTGACCCAAGCCGGAATCGAACCTGGGACCCTGGAGCTGTGAAGCAATTATGCTATCCACAATGCTACCGTGCTGCCCTAAGGAGGAGAGAATGTTGTGAATTTCTCTCCTGGACTGACAGGGATGGATTCTGCAAACTCCTTTTACAGGGGGTGGGATGGCTGGATTTACACAGAAAACTCAAATCAAAGATCACATCAAATTCTAACATTGTCACTCTGTTCATCAGAACCTGAACATGATCAGAATTTGAGTATAATTGAGCTCCAGGGCAGTCCCGCTCACTGCATGTGTAGTGGGTGTTACAGTCAGATCAGCCAGGTTCTTATTCGATGGTGGAGCAGGCTGGAGGGAGTGAGTGATGTCTCCCAACACAGACAGAAAGGTCCACTTTTCTCCTGGAGTTTGAGACAAAGATGCAGTTTCAGCCAATGAGGGAGATCCGGGCTCAGCCCCGCCCCTCATTCACTCTGATTGGTTGGAGGACCAGCTGCTCCTGCTCGGTCCTCCAGCCCCACTGCTCCTTCTTATAGGATGCCGTCTAGAGATGCCGTCAATCGCAGCTCGGACATTGTGAGCTGGAACACGCGCAGTGCGGGCTCTTGCTCTGGACTTGGGTGGATAAGAGGACTGTGGGAAGAGCTTCAAAAGCAGAAAGAACCTGATGCAACACCAACACACTCACACTGGAGAGAGGCCGTTCACCTGTCCCATGTGTGGGAAAGGATTCACTCAGTCATCCACCCTGATCAGGCACCAGCAGACTCACACTGGAAAAAGGCCATTCACCTGCTCTGTGTGTGGGAGGAGATTCATTCAGTCATCCACCCTGCTGAGGCACCAGCGGGTTCACTCTGGGGAGAGGCCATTCACCTGCTCTGTGTGTGGGAAGGGATTGACTCTGTTAAGCACCCTCGCTGCACATCAACGTGTTCACATTGATAAATGATCTCTTGTTATGAATGTGAGAAGTACAAGTGAGGTGCAGACACACCAACGCACTTGCGTTGGGGAGAGGCTGGTCACCTCTGTGTGTGAAAAGGGTTCACTCAGTCACAGCACCTATTGTGAGAGCAGTGAGTTTACATGTGATTGCAGGGGTGGGATTCTGCTGTTCATCACTTTCACTGTTTGTTTCTGCTGATAGTAAACTCCATCCCCATCTTGGAGGTTATTGAAATTTTAGATGAAGACATTCTCTCTGTGTCTGCGTGGGGCTCACCCCCACAACCAAAGATGTGCAGGGTAGGTGGACTGGCCACACTAAATTACCCTTAATTGGAAAAAAATGAGTTGGGTACTTTAAATCTATTTATTTTTAATTCTAGATGAATGTCAGCTTGGTCAGCTGTTAAGCAAATACACAGTGTTATGTTCCATTTTTCTCCAATGTAAGAGGAGATTAATTGATGTCCTGTTGCGGACTGCTTCATTTTTGGGCACTTTTCTCTTTTCTAATCCTACATTATTTCAGATCTCACAGCTTCAGTCACTCTTGTGGACAATTCCCAGCTCTCCATATCTTGCAGACTGATGATAATCATAATCTTTATTATTGTCACAAGTAGGCTTACATGAACACTGCAATGAAGTTACTGTGAAAAGCCCTGAGTCGCCACATTCCGGCACCTGCTCAGGTACACTGAGCGAGAATTCAGAATGTCCAATTCACCGAACAGCATGTCTTTCGGGACTTGTGGGAGGAAGCAAGTGCACCCGGAGGAAGCCCACGCAGACACGGGGAGAACGTACAGATTCCGCACAGTGACCCAAGCCGGGAATCAAACCTGGGACACTGACGTTGTGAAGCAGCAGTGCTAACCACTGTGCTACCATGCTGCTCATGAGACTGTGTTACACTGTCAGTGTGCTCCTGTACTGCTCTGTATTTAACAGGAGCCTGCAGACTGATGAGACTGTGTTACACTGTCAGTGTGCTCCTGTACTGCTCTGTATTTAACAGGAGTCTGCAGACTGATGAGACTGTGTTACACTGTCAGTGTGCTCCTGTACTGCTCTGTATTTAACAGGAGTCTGCAGACTATTGAGACTGTGTTACAGTGTCAGTATGCTCCTGTACTGCTCTGTATTTAACAGGAGTCTGCAGACTGATGCAATTGTGTTCCACTGTCAGTGTGCTCCTGTACTGCTCTGTATTTTGCCTGTAATAGAAAATGACTGAATTTCTGTTCCAGTGGAACCTTTGCTGTTCTGAAATGTGGGTGAATATTTTTGTGCCTCACATCCTTGCTCATATTGCTGCAGTTGGGTGGAAGGGGATGTGTAAAGAGCTGGTCTCTGTGTGGAAATGTGAACCAAGGAAATGGTATGTGTGTGTGTGACAGAAACACAGCCTTGTGCTCACACTCAGAACAAAGATATCCTTATGGTGAGGGTTTGAAAGGGTCAGATCACAAATGTAGTGAAAAAGTTAAATATAAGTATCACCAGTGTAGCTGCAGCTTGTTAGATCAGAGCTGAGAAATGGGAGCTCTGAATCTCTATTATCTCTGTTTCCCAGAACAAGTAACTCTACTCTCTCTGTATTATTGCAGAACTGTTAATAAAGTCAGTAACAGACAATCTGTTGTTGGGAGTTTGATTCTCTGGTCTCTGAACCACAAGATTCAATGTTTAAAGTCAACAAGATGAACAAGGAAAGAGATCAGGGCCCAAAACTCCAGCTGGATATTCACAGGAGAAAGTCTGTTATCAAACACCTCGAATGGACAGAACAGAGAAAAATCCCAACTGTCAGAAATTCTCAAATCATTTGTAAATTTCTTTCAAATGTTGACAGGTTCCTGCAGTCAGTTTCCATTCAATTGAAATTAATGAAAGATGAGAGACTGGGTTTGAAGCAGAGCTGGGCCCACTTGTACTGGGACCCCAAAGCCAGACATCACTTACTCTGACACAGCAAATCCAGGGACCACTCACACTGAGACACCAAATCCAGGGTCCATTTACACTGAGACACCAAATCCAAGGGCCACTTACACCGAGACACCAAATCCAAGGGCCACTTACACCGAGACACCAAATCCAGGGACCACGTACGCCGAGACACCAAATCCAGGGACCACTTACGCCGAGACACCAAATCCAGGGACCACTTACACCGAGACACCAAATCCAGGTGCGGCTTACGCCGAGACACCAAATCCAGGTAACATTTACATTTTGAAGTTGACTTATGGGTACAGATTGTTTGCAATAAATCCCCAACTTTCAATTAAATCAGGTTATACAAGATTTAACTATCTGACAGAATGATCACTTTAAATGGTAAATTCAAAATATTTTTAAACCATTAAAAGGTAACACGTTGGGGGCAGCATGATGGCACAGTGGTTAGCACTGCTGCCTCATGACGCCGAGGACCCGGGTTCGATCCCGGCCCCGGGTCACTGTCCATCTGGAGTTGGCACATTCTCCCCGTGTCTGCGTGGGTCTCACCCCCACAATCCAAAAATCTGTGCAGGGTAGGTGAATTGGCCACAGTAAATTGTCCCTTAATTGGAAAAAAATAATTCCGTACGCTAAATTTTTTTTTAAACGGGTTACAAGTTGAAAGATAAAAAACAAAGTTGAATGAACAGTAATTGACAGAGAAGTTTATCTTTAACAATTAAACAGACTTCTTACAACTTTCCTCAGTTGAGCAGACGAAAGACATGAAGTAATAATCCCAAAATGTGGTAACATGTTAACAAAATGGTTCATCAAAACATTAGTTTTATCCCCTCAGCTCAATTTTTCTAATCTCTAATTAGCCAAAGTGTCAAACAATAATTGGTTAACTTAATAGACTGCTGATTTATATTTGGCCTGACATCTACTCGTGTACAAAATGGCATTTTAATCTTTCATGACAATGACTCTGAAGTGAATTAACCTGAAAATAGTTGGGTTACGTTAAAACCATTGATTTGAAAACTACCAACACAGCGGAGTGAAGTGATTCGAGCTCTGTGACCAGGCTGCCGGTACAGATGGCAATGGGCAGCCATGTAGAGTTGACAAGAGACTCTGTGAAATATCAATTTAGTATTGAACTGAAAGTTCATAATTTTGTGAATGAGTTCTTGGTGATTCTTAAGAAAAAATCCTTCATGGTATGTGGGTGTCGCTGGCTCGGTCAGCAGTTATTGTCCATCCCTAATTGCCCTTGAAAAGATGGAGGTGAGCTGCCTTCCTGAGCCGCTGCAGTCCTTCCATGTTAGGAAGGGAATTCCAAGGTTTTGATCCAGCTGCAGTGAAGGAATGTCGATATAATTCCAAGTGGAGATGGTGAGTGACTTGGAGGTGAACTTCCGGGTGGAGGCGTTCTTGAACCAAAGGAAAACATCACAGACGATGCTTTCAAAAAGGGACATCACAGCCCCAAAGATCAGTGACATGTCTGAAGGTATTTAAATGCCAGCCATTTATACGATTTGTTAACATCAGCAGGAGCAAACCAAATATTATCAGACTAACAATCCCAGGTGTGATTAACACCAGCGAAACTAATGAATCCAACCCCTGCAGTTACTTATGAATTCGCTGGTGTGTCAGCAGGTTAGATGGCTGAGTGAATCCCTTCCCACACACTAAGCAGGTGAACGGCCTTTCCCCAGTGTGAGTGCGTTGGTGTATCACTAGGTTAAAGGACTTGGTGAATCCCTTCCCACAGTCGGAACAGGTGAATGGCCTCTCCCCTGTGTGAGTTCGCTGGTGTATCAGCAGGTTCGATGGGTGAGTGTATTCCTTACCACACACAGAGCAGGTGAATGGTTTCTTCCCAGAGTGAACCCGTTGATGTGCAATGAGATTGGGTGAAGACCTGAACCTCTTTCCACAAGTGGTGCAGCTGAACGGCCTCTCCTCGCTGTGTGTTTGCTGGTGTTCCAGCAGATGGGAGGACCGAGTGAATCCCTTCCCACATACAGAGCAGCTGAATGGTCTCTCCCCAGTGTGAACTCGCTGGTGAGCAGTGAGGTTGGATGAAGACCTGAACCTCTTTCCACAGGAGGTGCAGCTGAACGGCCTCTCTTCGGTGTGGGTTTGTTGGTGTGACTGGAAGCAGGATAACTGAGTAAATCCCTTTCCACACACAGAGCAAGTAAATGGTTTCTCTCCAGTGTGAATGCGTCGGTGGTTTTCCAGCAAGGATGGATAATTGAATACTTTACCACAATCTTCACATTTCCATGGTTTCTCCATGGTACTCGTGTCCGTGTGTCTCTCCAGGTTGGAGATCAGTTGAAGCTTCGAAGACACACAGACACGTGTACAGTTTCTCCCCACTGTGAATGGTGATGTTTTTTCAGACTGCGTACCTGGTTAAAGCTCTTTCCACAGTCACTTCACAGGAACACTCACACCCGGGTGTTATGTGCGTCTCGCCGCTTTTCCAGTCACTGATGCTTGAAATCTTTTCCCAGAGACAGAACAGACAAACATTTCACCTTCCACATTCAAATTTTGATGATGTTGAGGTTGTAATGGATTGAGTGATTCTGTGAGAGCTCGATGTGAAGTTTGTTTTGAGTTTTCTGTCGGCCAATCCTCCACTTCCAATATCCTGTAAAAAGAGTTTACAAAGGTCATCACTGTCAGTCCAGGATATAAATTCTGAACAGACAATTCTAGTTTATCAGGAACATCTTTTCCTCTCTTGTTCCCCCAAAGCTGTAAATCCCCGTCCCCCACACACTCCCTGGGCTGAAATCCAAACCCATCTCACCATCTGCACCATTTCTTTCCTCCACTCCGTTTTCTCCCTCCCTCTCCTCTGCCTGGGTTCAGTTCGCCAGGTCCTGTCTGCAGACTGATAATAAAATCAATGGGTCTTATTGGGGGTTTGGGGCCTCCAGCGGGTGTTCGTGAATCCTCCCCGCCCACCTGACAGGGTTTCCTTCCTTACCAGAGATCAGAGTCCTCATTGATTTGAGTGCAAAGTGTGAGCACATATTTCTTGTCCCCCTCCCCTGTCCTGTGATGTGAACCATCCTCCAGTGTCTGAAGCAGGATGGTGCCCATTAACCTGGGCCTGTTCCCGGGAGGGAGGGAGAAACCCCGTAGCTGCAAACCAAGGAGCTGACAATGATTGTGAAGGGTTTGCGGATCCACAAAGTGTTTCCAAATCCTCCCACCCACCGCCTGACGCTGACTTCGCTTCTCCAGGACAAACAAGCGCCGAAATCCATGTCCAGCAGCCACACTGCGCATGCTCCGCATCACAATGCCCTGGGTGTGATTGACGGCAGCTGCAGACCAATAGGAAGAGGGGGCGGTGTTGGAGGACCTAGCGGGAGTGGCTGATCCTCCAACCAATTTGAGTGAATGAGGGGCGGGGCTGATCCCGATCTACCTCATTGACTGAGACTCTCGACAACGCAGAATCGCCGAGCAGAAACTTATAGCCAAGTTCCGCACACATGAGTGCGGCCTCAACCGGGACCTGGGATTCATGTCGCATTACATTCATCCCCCACCATCTGGCCTGCAAAATCCTACCAACTGTCCTGGCTTGGTACAATTCACACCTCTTTAACCTGGGGTTACCCCATCTCTGGATCTGTAAAGATTTAATCACCTCGCATTCCAAGCATTGTGTGGCATCTTTGAATTTGTCTATATATGTGTTTCTGGAACAGACCTCTTCATTCACCTGAGGAAGGAGCAGCGCTCCGAAAGCTGGTGACATCGAAACAAACCTGTTGGACTTTAACCTGGTGTTGTAAGACTTCGTACTGAGACTCTGCATCATTTTGAGTTCTTCCCATTGGCCACGTAGGAGCGGGTTCCAAAACCTCATTTCCTGTCTGAGTGGTGTTAACCAATGGGAAGATTTGGTGGACCGGATGGACAATCAGACTGCAAACTTTGCGAATGTAGATTGAGCTTCACACAGATTAAACCTTCTTCCTGTGTCAAACCTCTAACACTTTCTTTCTACTTCTTTTCACTTCAATGGACTTTTTAAGATTCCATTGACTGTTCTACAGAACTGTTACAGCAGGCAACAACAAACATTAACTCTGTTTCTCTCGCCACAGATGTGGCACAGTGGTTAGCACTGCTGCATCATAGCGCCAGCGACCTATAAGACCATAAGACATAGGAGGAGAATTAGGCCACTTGGCCCATCGAATCTGCTCCGCCATTCAATCATGGCTCATATTTTCTCATCCCCATTCTCCTGTCTTCTCCCCATAACCCCTGATCCCCTGACCTGGGTTCAATTCCAGCCTTAGGTGACTGTGTGGAGTTTGCACAGTCTGTGTGTTCCCACAGTCTGTGTGTTCCTTCTGGGTGCTCCAGTTTTCTCCACCGTCCAAAGATGTGCAGGTTAAGTGGATTGGCTATGCTAAATTGCCCCTCAGTATCCAAAAAAAGGTTAGTTGGGTTACGGGGACAGGGTGGAGGCATAGACTGAAGTAGGGTGCTCTTTCCAAGGGTCGGTGCAGGCTCGATGGCCCAAATGGCCTCCTTCTGCACTGTAAATTCTATAATTCTGTCGGATTTTCTCTCTCAGTTTGATCTGATGGGTTTGTCTGGTGCTATTTCCCTCGTACTGTCCATGTGTTTGGGTATTTTAGGGAGCAGGTAGAACTTCCTTAGTTCTACCTGTTGTTTTTGGTTAATGTGTCTGGAGTCTTTGAGTTCTTCCAGTCCGTCTCCAATTCTTCTTCCTGTCTCGGGTGTATGGGTCTAGGTAGCTGTGTGTTGTGATTTGTGTTGTTTAGTTGTCTGTCTGTCTCCAGAAGGTATTGTCTCTCGATAATGACAGTGCTGCCACCCTTGTCTTCTGGTCGTATGAACATATTTCATTACTGTGACAGGGCAGAGACCTGTTTGAAAGATTCAAACATGGGAGTTCTGGGAAAGATGGGCAAGGATTTGGGAGGTGACAACATGTTCAAAGAGTTTGGAGAGGCGAGGGAGGCTGAGGATGGGGCAGTAATTTGTAAGGATGGCAGGGTCAAGGGTTTGTTTTATTGAGGAGGGGGTGATGATGGCAGATTTGAAGGACAGAGGGACAGTACCTGAAGAGAGAGAAATGTTGACAATATCCATGGACACAGGGTAGTTAGCTGATCAGTAGCTCAGTGGGAATAGGGTCGATGGAGCAGGAGCTGGTCTCATGGACAAGATGAGCTCTGAGAGGGCATGAGGGGAGATGGGAGAGAAACTAGAGAAAGATGTGGGTTCAGTGCTCGGGAAAGGATGAAATTTAGAGACAGTTTGGTCCGGTGGGCTCGTGGAAGGGAGGGAAGCAGCAGAGGCAGCTGATCGGATTTACTCAATCTCAGTCTCAAAGAAGCTCCACAAGCTCCTCACACGTCTTGTTGGAGGTGAGGATGGAAGAGACGGGAGAGCGAGAGTACTTCAAAAGGAAGTAACTTGTGTCAGATATTAAAACATTTCAGCACACTGCGTATCTAACACAAATCTAATTTATTTGACTTTTACGCAGAATATTAGCTCCTGTAAATGGGCTGGAGTTTGTCATAAAGAGAAAGAGACCCAAATGAACATGGTTCAGTCCTGAATGTGAGTAACAGTAAAATCCAATCACTGTGGTTACTTGTGGCCTCGTTGGTGTCTCAGCAGGTGGTATGAAGTGGTGAATCCCTTTCCACACTGAGAGCAGGTAAACGGTCTTTCCCCAGTGTGAATTCGCTGATGTCCAGTGAGCTGAGATGAGTGTCTGAACCCCGTCCCACAGTTAGAGCACCGAAACGGTCTCTCGTCAGTGTGAACACGTTGATGGCACATCAGTTCCCCAGAACTTTTATAACACTTCTCGCAGTCTGGACACTGAAATGGTCTCTCATCAGTGTGAACTTGTTGGTGTCTCAGCAGGTTGGCTGAAATTGTAAATCCCTTCCCACACACTGAGCAGGTAAATGGTCTCTCCCTGGAGTGAACTCGTTGATGTGTGGACAGAGCAGATGACTGAGTGAATCCCTTCCCACACTCTGAGCAGGTGAATGGTTTCTCCCCAGTGTGAAGTCGCTGGTGTCTCAGCAGGTTCGATGAATGAGCAAATCCCTTCCCACACTTGGAGCAGGTGAATGGTCTATCCCCAGTGTGACTGCGCCGATGAGTTTCCAGCTTGGATGGGGAAGTGAATCCTTTCCCACAGTCCCCACATTTCCACGGTTTCTCCTCAGTGTGACTACATTTGTGGCTTGTGAGGCCTGATGATCGACTGAATCCTCGTCCACACACACAACACGTGTACGGTTTCTCCCCACTGTGAACGATGCTTTTTCCTTCCATGTTCAAAATCCGCTTATATTCAGGATATGATAAATAGAGGACTCGGTCAGATCCTGATGTGATGCTTGGTTTGAGTTTCCGGACTTGGAAGCCTCACCTTCGAACACCCGGTGAAACTGATTGGAAACAGAAAATAGGGAGTGAGAGAGAACCCACAAAAACACAAAAGCAGGTTGTGAAAATGAGCTGAATGAATCTGGTCACTTGTGGGGCCAGCACTGGAAACAAATGACCAGGAAAACTGCTGGGTTGTCATCAAAACCCAACTGGCCTCTTTGGGAGGAGAGAGAAAGAGCTGAAGAGGGATTTTGTATATCGACAAGACATAATAAGAGAGTAGTTGGCAAAACAAATTCAATCTTGAGCTTCATAAACAGTAATATTGATAAAGAAACTATGCTTCTGGTGGCACAGTGATTAGCACTGCTGCCTCACAGCGCCAGGGGCCCGGGTTCAATTCCGGCCATGGTGACTGTCTGTGTAGAGTATGCACTGTCTCCCCGTGTCTGCGTGGGTTTCCACCCGGTGCTCGGTTTCCTCCAACAATCCAAAGAAGAACAAGTTACTTGGATTGGCCTTGATAAATTGCCCCTTAATGTCCAGGGATGTGTAGGTTAGGTGGGGCTATGGGGTCACAGGGACAGGGTAGGGGTGTGGGCCTAGGCAGGGTGTCCTTTCAGAGAATCAGTGCAGACTCGATGGGCCGAATGGCCTCCTTCTGCTCTGTAGGATCAGCCCCACATTGGGTGGATCTACGGGTTAGTATGGAGAGAGGGCAGCGTCCGTTATGGAGGTTGGATGTGGGACTATTCGCAGATGAGGAGGTCTGTGGGCGGGTGAGCAAGTCCATCCAGAACAATCTGGAAATAAATGATACAGGGGAAGTCTCGGCAGCAGCGGTGTGGGAAGCTCTGAAGACAGCGGTTAGAGGGGAATTAATTTTGATACGGGCCCGTAGAGAAAAGGTGGAAGGATCAGGGAGGGATAGGTTGGTTAGGGAGATACTCCAGGTGGATAGGAGATATGCGGAAGCCCCGGACGGGGGGTTATTGAAGGAGCGGCAGAGGTTACAGATGAGGTTTGGGCTGTTATCTACAGGGAAAGCAGTGGAGCAACTGAGGAAGGCAAGGGGAGCGGTGTATGAGTTTGGGGAAAAGGCCAACAGAATGTTAGCGCACCAGCTGAGGAAAAGGGAGGCAGCCAGGCAGATAGGGAGAGTAAAGAACAGAGGTGGGAATGCGGCCCTGGACCCAGTGGGGGTGAATGAGGTGTTTAAGGACATTTATAGCAAGTTATACGATTCGGAACCCCCGGCTGGGGTGGAGGGGATGAGGCAGTTCTTGGGCCAGTTGAGGTTCCCGAGGGTGGAGGAAGAACTGGTGGAAGGGCTGGGAGCCCCAATTGAAATTGAGGAAATAATGGAGGGGCTGGAGGTCATGCAGTCGGGCAAGGCCCCGGAGCCGGACGGCTACCCGGTGGAATTCTACAAGAAGTTCTCGGAGATATTGGGCCCACTGCTGGTGAGGGCATTTAATGAGGCAAGGGTCCTTCCTCCAACAATGTCGCAGGCCTCGATCTCATTGATTCTGAAACGGGAGAAGGACCCTGAGCAATGCGGGTCATACAGACCAATCACCCTATTGAATTGGATGCCAAACTGCTGGCTAAGATATTGGCCACAAGGATAGAGGACTGTGTCCCGGGGGTGGTAGGGGAAGACCAGACGGGATTTGGAAAGGGCTAGGAACTCACGGCTAATGTTAGAAGGCTCTTAAACGTTATCATGATGCCCTCAGAGGGAGAAGGCCTTTTGTCGGGTGGAGTGGAATTATTTGTGGGAGGAGTTCGGAAGGCTCGGGTTTGGTCAGGGCTTCACTGATTGGGTACGGTTGCTGTATCAGGCACCAGTAGCAAGTGGGCTTACGAATCGGCTGATGTCGGGCTATTGTGACGGTTACAGAAAGCGGTGAAATGATGAAAGCGGCCACAGGCTCAGGCTGACTCGATGATTGTCCAATAATAAGTGAGAGTCTCAGTGGGACAATCAGACAATAATAGTGGAGATGGGGCCCAGAGGATAAACAGCAAAGGATTCACTCACTTTGAGAGGAACAAACATAGTGTCTGTTCCAATAAGTCAGGCTGCAGTGTGTGAGTGAACACATCATTGGATCCAGTGTAGAATCACAGATTCCCTACAGTGCTGAAGGAGGCCATTTGGCGCATCGAGTCTGCACTGACCCTCTGAAAGAGCATCCTACCGTGACCAATCCCCCACCCTAACCCTGTAACCCCACCCAGTGACAATTTAGCACAGCCAATCCACCTAACCTGCACATCTTTGGACTGTGGGAGGAAATCTACGCAGCCACGGGAAGAATGTGCAAACTCCACACAGACAGTGACCCAAGGTCAGAATCAAACCCAGGTACCTGGTGCTTGAGGCAACAGTGCTAACTACCGAGCCACCCCCGTAACTCTGTCATGATTAGACAATACCCTGCCTGTTATTCCAAATCTGATGTGTGTTACTCTGTTACTATTATTATTAGACAACAACCTATCCGATATTCCAATTTTGGTGTGTGTTACTCTGTTACTATTATTTATTAGACAACAACCTATCTGATATTCCAATTTTGGTGTGTGTTACTCTGTTACTATTATTTATTAGACAACAACCTATCTGATATTCCAATTTTGGTGTGTGTTACTCTGTTACTGTTATCATCAGACAATAATAGGAGGGCAAGATGCAAGGTAGCAATGATATTTTGAAGTTTATGTGTTACAATGAGTGTCACTGGGAGGTGTGTGATAAAATAGGAATGGAAACATCATGACAAAGGGTGGCACGGTGGCAGTGCTTAGTACTGCTGCCTCACGGTGCTGAGGACCCAAGTTCAATCCTGGCCCTGGGTCACTGCCGTGTGGAGTTTGCACATTCTCCCCCTGTCTCCGTGGGTCTTACCCCCACAACCCAAAGATGTGCAGGCCAGGTGGATTGGCCACTCTTTTGAGATCCACCAACAAAATAGAACAAAGGAAACAAACTTAGGGACAAAGCAAAAAGGGCCGCTCCCGTTAGGGGCACTGCCCGAACGTAACAAAGACCAGCAGAAACTTAAAAACGTCAAATGAGAGTGCATTGAAAGGGGTCAATAAAGCACCCCAAACCCTGCGGTGCCCACCGGGCATGGCAGGCTTTGATGGTGCCCATGGACACCGCATGCTCCCTTTCTAGGGCACCCAGCTGCGAATGTAGCCGCGGAAAAGGAGTAAATAGTCTGACCGGATGACCCCCTCGGTCGCCAGCTGCCTGGAACTACAAATGACGCGCTTCGCCAGGCCCAGAGCAGGTTCACAAGGAGGTAAGTGGCGCTGGTTCACGAGGTCTTCGGCCCAAGTAGGACTCAGCAAAAACACAGTCCGTGCTGCAACCCTGGAACGACCACCCAATAGAATCCACCTCCTCCCTGCTGGTGTGTGGGGTCTTCAGTCCAGGAGGGGGCTCAGCAAACACACTGCCCACTCGATCCCTCTGCCCTGGAACAAGCACACTGGTTAGAATAAGGAGGATTTTGTCCTTGCTGAAGGCAGATGTTATCAGTTGGGAAGACTGGGCCGGGCACTCAACCCGGGAGAGGCCCAGCAAACAAGCAGTCCAAAGGGCTTTACTCCCATCTTGTTTTTGAAGTTACCTCCTTGTTGTTGTCCTTCTCTCCTCGCTCCGTCCTTCTCTCCCCTCTCCTTCCTCCAGGCAGCAACCAGCACTGGACACAGGCAGAAAACTGAGCAACAGCAGCAGCAATAGAGAGAGAGAGGGAGAGAGAGGGAGAGGGAGTGGGAGAGGGAGACAGCAGCAACAGCCACTCTCCACCACGGCAACAACCTCATAACACCAAAGTCTGCACTGGGAGTGCCAGCTTCAGATTGGCCATGCTAAATTGCCCCTTAATTGGAAACAAATAATTGGGTACCCTAAATTTATCATAAAAAATAATAATAATAATACTCACCTCTGTCACAATTTTGGTGTTTTCAAGTTCACAATCTCCTGCTGCAACCTTTGGCTGGAAAGATATCAGAAGCTTTGGAAGCAGCTGTAAAAGGAAATTACAATGGTCAGAAATGTTAGTCGAGGTTAGAAATTAAGATCAGACAAACATTTATCTTGGTTTGAATTTGCTGGGTGTAAATCCTCTCCTAACCGCCGGTAAAAGGACTTTCCAAAATCCATCACTCTTCGAGTCCAGGATAGAAGTTCCAAACATTCTCTCCCCTAGTTGCCAGTCCCAGGATTATTTTTTTTTTTAAATTCAGAGTACCCAATTCATTTTTTCCAATTAAGGGACAGTTTAGCATGGTCAATCCACCTACCCTGCACATCTTTGGGTTGTGGGGGTGAAACCCATGCAAACACGGGGAGAATGTGCAAACTCCACACGGGCAGTGACTCAGAGCCAGGATCGAACCTGGGACCTCGGTGCCGCGAGACAGCTGTGCTCATGTCCCAGGATTATTTAATGAGGGTTTTACTTGATTTGGAGGCAGTTCAGTGAAGTTTCACTAGTCTGATTCCTGGGATGGGAGAGTTTGTTTTATGGAGCAAGATTGAGCCTGTTTGGTCTGTACCCGATGGAGTTTAGAAGAATGAGAGGTGATCTTATTGAAACATCTAAGATTCTGAGGGGTTTTGATGAAAGAATATTTTCCCAAATGGGGATTCAAGAACTAAGGGGGACAGTTTAAAGATAAGAATTCTCCAATTTGATACTGAGATAAGGAGAAATGTCTTCCCTCAGAGGGTCATCAGTCTGTGGATAAAAGCAAATTACTGCGGATGCTGGAATCTGAAACAAAAACAGAAAATACTGGACAATCTCAGCAGGTCTGACAGCATCTGTGGAGAGAAAAGGGAGCTAACGTTTTGAGTCTGGATGACTCTTTGTCAAAGCTGAGTTTGTGGAATTCTCTTTCACAGAGAGCAGTGGCGCTGGGTCACTGAATATACTCAAACCTGAGTTTGTCTTTTTTTTATCTACTGGGGAGTCAAGTTTTGGGGGCAGACAGGAAAATGTAATTAATGGCACATTCGGATCAGCGTTTATTGAATGGCAGAGCAGTGTCAATAGGCCGAATGGCCTACTCCTGCTGCTAATTCTGATGTTCTTCTGTTCTTCCGATTGCCACACATGCCAGTAGCACCTCCCCGCGCTCGGGGGGGGGGGGGGCTGTCAATCATCGAGACAATGATTTTCTCTTCTGGTCACCGGGATCCTGAAGCACCGTCTCTGTTACGTCATCAAGATGGCCCCTCAGCCGCGCCGCTAAACAAAGATGGCGGCCGTGGAACTGGGCCTGATACCGGATAAAAACTCTGCAGCTGCAAACGCGGGATTTGCAGGGTCTTTTTCCGGGCTTGTGACAAGCAGAGGGTGTTTATGAAGCCTTCACTCCCTCCCCACCCCGACTCCCGGCTCCATGCCTCACCGCCCGAAACAGCCGCTCCCGCACTCGCAGACCTCCTAGCAAAGTGACACTGCGCATGCTCCAGATATAACCCAACATTGCATCTGCGCACTGGGCTCCGTGGAATGAATAGGGCACATTCACAGACGCGGGGAATGTTGGGTAATAGCCGCACCATTGAAACAGTTAATACAAAATAACTTGGTCACCAATTGCGAAAATAATCAAACAATTTATTGTCAATGGGTATTCTGCTATTCTCCATTTCTCAAATTGATCAAATGCTGCTCTCCTGTGGAATAATTCAGAACTTCAAGGTGTTTTTTTCCCCAATGGGTCCTTCCTCTCTCCTCCCCAGAAGATGCAAACTCTTGCTGGGTTCACTTCCAGAATCAGTAATTCCTGCATCTTCCCTCTTGCTCGTCATACTGAATGTTCAGTGTTTTCTAGAATGATCCAGCACAGATGGAAGTCACTCGGAACAAAGTGTGAGGTTGTCCATTTTGGAAGGACAAATATAAATGCGGAATACAGGGTTGATGGTAGGATTCTTGGCAATGTGGAGGAGCAGAGAGATCTTGGGGTCTATGTTCATACATCTTTGAAAGTTGCCACTCAAGTGGATATAGCTGTGAAGAAGGCCTATGGTGTGCTAGCGCTCATTAACAGGGGGATTGAATTTAAGAGCCGTGAAGTGATGATGCAGCTGCACAAAACCTTGGTACAGCAACATTTGGAGCAGTGTACAGTTCTGGTCGCCTCATTTTAGGAAGGATGTGGAAGCTTTGGAAAAGGTGCAAAGGAGACTTACCAGGATGTTGCCTGGAATGGAGAGTAGGTCTTACGAGGAAAGGTTGAGGGTGCTAGGTCTTTTCTCATTGGAACGGAGAAGGATGAGGGGTGACTTGATAAGGGTTTATAAGATGATCAGGCGAATAGATAGAGTAGACAGTCAGAGAATTTTCCCCCGGGTGGAACAAACCATTACAAGGGGACATAAATTTAAGGTGAATGGTGGAAGATATAGGGGGGATGTCAGAGGTAGGTTCTTTACCCAGAGAGTAGTGGGGGCATGGAATGCACTGTCTGTGGAAGTAGTTGAGTCGGCAAAATTAGGGACCTTCAAGCAGTTATTGGATAGGTACATGGATTACGGTAGAATGAAATTGTGTAGATTAATTTATTCTTAAGGGCAGCGCGGTAGCATTGTGGATAGGACAATTGCTTCACAGCTCCAGGATCCCAGGTTCGATTCCGGCTTGGGTCACTGTCTGTGCGGAGTCTGCACATTCTCCCCGTGTGTGCGTGGGTTTCCTCCAGGTGCTCCGGTTTCCGCCCAGTCCAAAGATGTGCATGTTGGATGGATTGGCCATGATAAATTGCCCTTAGTGTCCAAAATTGACCTTAGTGTTGGGTGGAGTTACTGGGTTATGGGGATAGGGTGTAAGTGTTGTCCTTGGGTAGGGTGCTCTTTCCAAGAGCCGGTGCAGACTCGATGGGCCGAATGGCCTCCTTCTGCACTGTAAATTCTATGATAATCTATGATTAATCTAGGACAAAGGTTTGGCACAACATCGTGGGCCGAAGGGCCTGTTCTGTGCTGTATTTTTCTATGTTCTATCATATCTGTACTGACTTTGTGCAAGGGCTACCACACTTCCTGGTTAAATTCCATTTGCAACAGTTCTGACCCCATATGACCAGCCCATCTGTATCATCCCGTGATTTAAGGCTTTTATCCTCGCTAGTTGCTGCACCAACAATTTTCCATCTGCAAACTTATTGATCATACCTCCTACCTTCACGTATTTCAAATCCTTGATTTTATATATAATTACTATTGGTGGCTGAGGATGCACCAGGATATCCATCAGCACCTAAACCCGCGATTCCTTCCTGCGAGACATTCGAGAGCTTCGATAACTCTGGAGAAACAATGCTGAAAAAGTTGATGTTCTGGTCAAGGCTAATAACTGGGTGCTGCCTTGCCTGTCTCTGAATTTACTCCACTCCTGTTCATTATCCACTTATGTAATAAGCATTGATTGTAATGACTGGAAAGAGGTTGCTGCCAATCGGTCACTATCGTGACAATGTGCGCATCAAACAGCATCATTAGGGCAGAATGGCAGCACAGTGGTTAGCACTGTTGCTTCACAGCACCAGGGTCCCGGGTTCGATTCCCGCTTGGGTCACTGCCTGTGCAGTCTGTACGTTCTCCCCGAAAGACGTGCTTGTTAGGTGAATTGAACATTCACCTGAACAGGCGCCGGAGTGTGGCGATTAGGGGATTTTCACAGTAACTTCATTGCAGTGTTAATGTATGCCTAATTATGACAATAAAGATTCTTATTATTATTTTATTGATTTTCTTGTAAAATATTGACCTGTTATATTTTCTTTGATAATTTACTTTCGTAATGGAGGTGTCACTGTGAAGAATGTGTCAGTTAGTAAGGATTGATCAGCATTTTCTAATTGGAGATGTTAATCAGAGGAATTGCAGAGTTTTTTACAAAAACAATTTAGGACTGAAGTAAAATTCATAATTTTATTGTTCACCAGTTTCTTTGGGAGTTCTTAAATCGAAGGATAATATCACAGATGATGGCTTTTAAAAAGGGACCCTACCAACACAAAAACCAACATATATCTTGAAGATTAAACTCCAGCCAGTTAATGTTAGGAGGAAAGTAAATAATAATAATCTTTATTGTCACATAGAGGCTTACATTAACACTGCAATGAAGTTACTGTGAAATGCCCCTCATCACCACATTTTGGCGCCTGTTCGGGTACACTGAGGGAGAATTCATAATGTCCAAATTGCCTAACAGCACGTCTTTCGGGACTTGTGGGAGGAAACCGGAGCACCCGGAGGAAACCCACAGAGACACAGGGAGAACGTGCAGACTCCGCACAGACAGTGACCTAAGCCGTGAATCGAACCTGGGACCCTGCCGCTGTGAAGCATTAGGGAGCATTAAGGTTCAGGCAGGATAATACCTCTAGGAACGATATAGAAATATCAGAAATATTAAATCATTACTTTGCATCATTGTTTCCCAGGAAGATAGAACAGGTCAACAGGACATTGAATGATGAGGTGATTATTGATTACACTAATCAAACTCAAAGGGGATAAAACCCCTGATCCAAATGGATTACATCCACGTATTTTAAAAGATTCGCAGGGAGAGACATTACTGCGCATATTTAATAATTCATTAAAAAGGATCAGTTCTAAAAGACTGGCAGCTCAGTAATGTAATTCCTATATTTAAAATGGTGGACAGAACATGCCCAGGAAATTATGAAACAATTAGCTTCACATTGGTAAATAATCAAATCCTGAGTAAAGGAGGGAATTTTTTAAATCTGGAAAAGATAAACATAACAATGAATAGTCAAATGGATTTCAAATGGGAAAATCTTGTCTGACCAAAGTTATATGTCTTGCTGCTTGTGCGAGTGCTGCTTATCATTAGGTGTAAGCAACCTTCCTCTCCAATGTGGTTCCTGAGAATTCTATTGAGTGATTTGAATGGTACGATTAGAGTCAGAGAGTGAAAGAGGCGCTTTAACCCATCGTGTCTCCACCAGCTATCAAGCACCTATTTACTCTAATCCCATTTTCCAGCACTCAGTCCGTAGCCTTCCATGCAATGGCATTTCAAATGCTCACCTAAATACTTCTTAAATGTTGTGAAGGTTCCCGTCTCTACCACACTTTCAGGCAGTGAGTTCCAGATTCCCACCACCCTTTGGGTGAAAAAGTTTTTCTTCGCATCTCTTATAAACCTCCTGCCATTACCTGAAATCTATGCCCGTGAGACTGCAGTGCTGCCCTCCATATTACTTTTTAATCACCCTATCTATCTAGCCTCCTGTCTTCAGGGACCGATGGATATGCCCACCAAGGTCCCTCTGATCCTCTAGGGTCCTACCATTAATTGTTTATTCTCTTGCCTTGTTTGCAAATTCTTTACCCAGCGTGAAACCGCAGGCTGACGGTGTGCTGTGTCCAACCTGATATTCCACAGGCCCACTTTCCTGGAACAACATGAATAATCTGTTTAAAGCCACAAACAGAAAGGTCCAGTTTTCTCCTGGAGTTGAGACAAATCAGCTTTCAAAATGATGCAGAGTTTCAGCCAATGAGGGAGATCCGCACTCAGCCCTGCCCCTCATTCACTCCGATTAGTTGGAGGACCAGCTGCTCCCGCTCGGTCCTCCAGTACTGCCCCTTATTCCAATTTGCCCGGATCTGCCGTCAATCACTCCCCGGGCATGGCGAGCTGGAGCATGCGCAGTGCCTGGAGTAGCTCCGGTTGAGGCAGTTGTTTGGAAATTCTCAGTCGATCTGATACCGCCGGGTAAGTCGTGAGGGAGGGATAGAGCCGGCGGATGTGTCAGGCGGCTTCATAAAAACCCCGTGCAGGTCCCCAAACCCTGAAATCGAAGCTCTGATACAGCAGCTGAACCGGCGGAAGCTGCTCGGGCTTTTCCCCACAGGCTCGGGTGGACGAAGCGTGACGCAGGCGCATGCGTACGGAGCGAGAGCCCCACCTCCCATTCACTCTGGTTCGGTGGAGGGCCAGCCGCTCTCCTTCGTTCCTTCAGCCCCACCCCATTTCCCTATTGGTCCAAACCTGCCGTCAATCAGTCCCCGGGCATTGGGAACTGGAGCAAACCCTTCACAATCATTGTCAACTCCCTGGTTTGCAGCTGCGGAGCTTCTCCCTCCCGGGAACAGGCCCAGGTTAACGGGCACCATCCTGCTTCAGACACTGGAGGATGGTTCATATCAGAGGATGGGGATAATAAATAAGAGCTTCCACTTTGCACTCAAATCAATGAGGACTCTGATCTCTGGCAAGGAAGGAAACCCTGGCAGGTGGGTGGGGACGATGCACAAACACCCCTTGGAGGCCCCAAACCCCAATAAGGCCCATTGATTTTATTGTCAGACTGCAGGCAGGAGCTGGAGAACTGAACTCAGGCACAGGAGACGGTGGGACAAAACTGGGAGTGCAGGAAAGAAATGGTGTAGATGCTGAGATGGGTTTGGATTTCAGCCCAGGGAGGAGGGAGACTGTGTGGGACAGGGATTTACAGCTTTGGGGGAACAAGTGAGGAAAAATTGTTCCAGAGAAACTAGAATTGTCTCTTTCAGAATTTCTATCCTGGATTGACATTGAGGACTTTTGTAAACTACTTTTACTAGGGGATAGAAGTGGAGAATTTGCCCACAACAAACTGAATCCAAGCTGAAGAGACAAAAGGACATTTGCACAATAGAAATCATGAAGCAGCAATTGGACATTCATCCCTGTGAGACTGTTGCACCATTTGATAACATCATGGCTGATCTGATAGTGACCTCAAATCTGCATCTCACCTACACCTGATAACCATGGTGAAACCGTGGAAATGTGGGGACTGTGGGATGGGATTCAATAACCCGTCTAAATTGGAAACTCATCAATGCATTCACACCGGGGAAACGCCATTCACTTGCTCCATGTGTGGGAAGGGATTCACTCAGTTATCACACCTCATCACACACCAGCATGTTCACAGTGGTGAGATGCCTTTCACCTGTCTGGAATGTGGGAAGGGATTTGAAAAATGAAAATCGCTTGTCACAAGTAGGCTTCAAATGAAGTTACTGTGAAAAGCCCCGGGTCGCCACATTCCGGCGCCTGTTCAGGGAAGCTGGTACGGGATTTAATACTTTATCAAAGCTCCGAACTCACCATCAGGTCCACTTTGACCAGAGACCATTTAAATGTGCTGACTGTGAAAAAAACTTTAAAAGCAGAAATAATTTACTGTTACATCAACACACTCACACTGGAGAGAGGCCATTCACCTGCTCCGTGTGTGGGAAAGGATTCACTCAGTCATCGAGCCTCTGGACACAATATGTTCACACTGATCAGAGACTGTTTCCTTGTTCTGAATGTGAGAAGACCTTTAAAAGTAAAAATTATTTATTGATACATCAACACACTCACACTGAGGAGAGGCCGTTCACCTGCTCCGTGTGTGGGAAGAGATACACTTGTGCATCGAACCTCAAGTCAGAGTAATTTGTTCACACTGATAAGAGACCTTTTAATTGTTCTGAATGTGAGAAAACATTTAAATGTGAAAGGGATCTTCTGAAACACCAACACACACACACTGGGGAGAGGCTGTTCACTGCTCCGTGTGGGAAGGGATTCACTCGGTTAGCCCACCTTCTGAGACACCATTGAGTTCACACTGGGGAGAGACCGTTCTCCTGCCGTGTGTGGGGGCAGGAATTAATTGATTTATCCGACCTTCTGATACACCAGTGGGTTCACACTGGACAGAGACCATACACTTGCCCCGTGTGTGACAAGAAGTTCACTCAGTCATCCCACCTGACTACACACCAACTTACTCACACTGATCAGAGACCTTTCAAATGCTCTGATTGCGAGAAGGGATTTAAAAGTAAATGGAATCTGCTGACACATGGTTCACAGTGGGGAGAGGCCGTACACCTGCTGTGTGTGTGGGAGGGGATTCGCTCAGTCAAACAACCTGCTGAGACATCAGCAAGTTCACAGGCGACAGCAGGGGATGGATTCTGCTGTTATTGCTGCTGTGAATCACATCCAGGACTGAATGATGTCAGGACGCCTGTTTCCAGTGGGGTTCCACAGTTCTCTGGTACATATTAATGATTATGAAATTTGCAGATGAGGCAACAATTCTACGTATGGTTGACATTGCGGGAGAAAGCCATGGACTGCAGGAAGATATCAGTGGACTGGTCAGATGGGCAAAACAATTGCAAATGGAATTCAATCTTTTTTAAACTGCAGCGCTTTTTCAGGTACACAGAGGGAGAATTCAGAATGTCCGATTCACCTAACAAGCACTTCTTTCAGGTCTTGAGGGAGGAAACCGGAGTACCTGGAGGAAATCCAGGCAGACACGGAGAGAACGTGTAGACTCCGCACAGGCATAATAATAATCTTTTATTGTCACAAGTATGAAGTTACTGTGAAAAGCCCCAAGTCGCCACATTCCGTTGCCTGTTGGGGTAAGCTGGTACGGAAATTGAACCTGCGCTGCTGGCCTTGTTTTGCATTACATCCAAGCTGGGAATCGATCCTGGGACCCTGGCGCTTTGAAGTATCAGTGTTAACCACTGTGCCACAAACGGTGAGAGATAATGAATTTCAGAGTGAAAACAAGACAAGGGAATGAACTATAAATACGATGAGACTAAGAACTGGAGAGCAACAGGGAGGCATTGGAGTGCCTATCCACAGGTAGCTGGATAGATCGATCAGGCAGCCAAGAATCCTTTCTTGGACGAGACCTGGAATATAACTGTTTTATTTATTTTAACCTGAAGTTTATTGTTGCTTCAGTCAATTAATAACTGAATAAATAAAGACATGACAGGGCATCCCAGTCCTGTGGAGAGCACATCCTGGTCACTGCATTCATCAATTATAAAGTGAGACGATTCATTGGTTATCACAAAACTGAAATCAATCTGATCATCATTCATAGAATTACAGTTCGTGGTCCATTAATCAAATCTAGAGGTTAAAGATGAAGTTTGCAGGAGGTGAGTTACTCGCCTTAGGATTCCTAGCCTTTGACCTGCCCTGGTAGCCTGGTAGTATTAATGTGGTTTGTCCAGTTCAGTTTCTGATCAATAGCACCCCCAGGATGTTGATTGCGGGGTATTCAGCAATTGTAATGCCAGTGAATGTCAAGGGGCGATGATTAGATGTGCAGGTTAGGTGGATTGGCCATGCTAAATTGCCCGTGTCCAAAAAGGTTAGGTGGGGTTACTGGGTTGTGGGAACAGGTGGAGGTGTGGGCTTAAGTGGGGTTAAGGGCTGGTGCAGACTCGATGGGCCGAATGGTCTCCTTCTGCATTGTAAATTCAATAATGTATGATTCTAATTCTATGACTAGAGAGATCAATGACCAAGGAGTTTAGATTGAAATAATAACCTCTGTAAGGGACTGGAGTTAACATTCTCGATATTGGTGAAATAAATCAGCTGTTTTAAACACATTGTAGATTTTTGCCTTTCCCGCCCGAGTGTTTAACATCACCTGGCTGGAGCTCAGAAAGGATAATCTCACCTCATAGAATCAGAGAATTTACAGTGCAGAAGGAGGCCATTCGGCCCATCAGGTCTGCACCAGCCCTTCGAAAGAGCATCCTACTTCAGCCCACATCTCCACCTTATCCCCGTAACCCAGTAACCCCACCGAACATTTCTGGACACAAAGGGCAATACAGCATAGTCAATCCACCTAACCTGCACATCTTTGGACTGTGGGAGGAAACCGGAGCACCCGGAAGAAACCCACGCAGACACGGGGAAAACGTGCAGACTCCACACAGACAGTGACCCAAGCTGGGAATCAACCCCAGGACCCTGGCGTTGTGAAGCAACAGTGCTACCCACTGTGCTACCGTGCCACCCTTGCATCCAAGCTCCCGGATTGTCTGTCTTCTCTCTGAGAAAGATTTGGTTTGTCTCCTGTATTTCACTACTGTGACAGGCAGAAACCTGATTGAAGGGATTCAAACATGGGAGTTCTGGGGAAGATGGGCAAGGATTTGGGAGGTGACAACATGATCAAATAGTTTGGAGAGGAGAGGGACGGGACAGTAATTTGTCAGGATGGCAGGGTCAAGGATTTGTTTTATTGAGGAGGGGGTGATGACGGCAGATTTGAAGGACAGAGGCTCAGTACCTGAAGAGAGAGAAATGTTGACAATATCCATGGACAGTTGGCTGATCAGTAGCTCAGTGGGAATAGGGTCGATGGAGCAGGAGCTGGTCTCATGGACAAGATGAGCTCTGAGAGGGCATGAGGGGAGATGGGAGAGAAACTGGAGAAAGATGTGGGTTCAGGGCTCGGGAAAGGATGAAATTTAGAGACAGTTTGGTCCGGTGGGCTCGTGGAAGGGAGGGAAGCAGCAGAGGCGGCTGATCGGATTTACTCAATCTCATTCACAAAGAAGCTCCAAAAGCTCCTCACACTTCTTGTTGGCGGTGAGGATGGAAGAGACAGGGAAGAGCGAGAGTACTTCAGAAGGAACTAACTTGTGTCAGAGATATTAAAATGTTGCAACACTGCACGTTTAACACAAATTAATTTATTTGACTTCTTACCAGAATATTAGCCCCTGTAAATGAGCAAAGACCCAAATGAACATGGTTCAGTCCTGAATGTGAGGAACAGCAAAATCCAATCACTGCAGTTACTTGTGGCCTTGTTGGTGTCTCAGGAGATGGGATGAAGTGGTGAATACATTCCCACACTTGAAGCAGGTGAATGGCCTCTCTCCTGTGTGAATTCGCTGGTGCCTCTGCAGGTCAGATGATTGCGTGAATCGCTTCCCACACTTGGAGCAGGTGAATGGCCTCTCTCCAGTGTGAATTCGCTGGTGCCTCTGCAGGTTAGATGATCGCGTGAATCCCTTCCCACACTGGGAGCAGGCAAATGGTGCCTCCCCAGTGTGACTTCGCTGATGTACAGTGAGGTCAGATGATTGCCTGAACCCAGTCCCGCAGTGAGAGCACCTGAACGGTCTCTCGTCAGTGTGAACACGTTGATGGCGAATCAGTTCCCCAGAACGTTTATAGCACTTTCCGCAGTCTGGACAATGAAACGGTCTCTCATCAGTGTGAATTCGCTGGTGACTCAGCAGGTGGACTGAAAAAGTAAATCTCTTCCCACACTCTGAGCAGGTGAATGGCCTCTCCCCAGTGTAAACTCGCTGGTCTGTGGAAAAAGTGGATGACTGAGTGAATCCCTCCCCATACTCTGAGCAGGTGAATGGTCTCTCTCCAGTGTGACTGCATTGATGTGTTTCCAGCTTGGATGGGACAGTGAATCCTTTCCCACAGTCCGGACATTTCCACGGTTTCGCCTCGGTGTGACTGCATTTGTGGCTTGTGAGGCCTGATGACAGAGCGAATCCTCGTCCACACACACAAATCAAGAACGGTTTCTCCCCACTGTGAATGATGCTTTTTCCTTCCATGTTCGAAATCCGCTGATATTCAGGATATGATAAATAGAGGACTCTTGTCAGATCCTGATGTGATGTTTGGTTTGAGTTTCCGGACTTTGAAGCGTCCCCTTCGAACACCCTGTGAAACTGATTTAAAAACAGAAAATAGGGAGTGAGAGAACCCACAAAAACACAAAGGCAGATTTGAAATTGAGCTGAATGAATCTGGTCACTTGTGGGGCCGGCTCTGGGAAAAAGTGACCATGAAAATGGCAGGATTGTTATAAAACCCAATTGACCTCTTTGGGAGGCGAGAGAAAGAGGTGAAGAGGGATTTTATATATCTACAAGACATATTAAGAGAGTAGTTGGCAAAGTATATTCGACCTTGAGCTTCATAAATAGAAATACTGATCCTGAAACTATGCTTCTGGTGACACAGTGATTAGCACTGCTGTCTCACAGTGCCGGGGACCCGGGTTCAATTCCGGCCTTGGTGACGGTCTGTGTGGAGTTTGCACTTTCTCCCCATGTCTGTGTGGGTTCCCACCCGATGCCCAGGTTTCCTCCAACAGTCCAAAGACTGTTGCAAGACTGTTGCAAGATGCAAGAAAGCAGACAAGATCCCGAAAGGGCTACAGATCACAAACCCACTCAAGTCGACCTACAACACAGACTTCGCTGAGAGACTCTGCCGTCGCACCTCTCTCACACTCCTCAACCGCCTCGTCCGCCAGCTCTACAGCAGACGACGCAACCTGGAAACCAAGATAGAGGCCATATTCTCAACTTGCGCTCAGGATGCAGCAGACCAGCTGCGGAACACCGCCAAACAGATGAGACAATACTATGCCACCTATATGCATACCAAGAACGGAAAGCTTGAGAAACTTGGCATTACCACCGGCAGCAACCAAGCCACCCCCGGTGTCACAGTAGAAAACAATACAGGGAAATCTATTGTCAACTTGTCAGACTACACCCTTCAACCAGATGAAATCGAAGTCCTCAGCAGTGGGCTTAATTTCTGCACCACCACCAAAATGGACCCCATCAGTCTCGCGGCAGACACGGAGGAATTCATCAGGCGAATGAGGCTCCGGGAATTCTTCCACAGACCCCAAGAGGCCAACAGCGAACCCAAGCAGACTACCAATGAACCGGAACAGCAGACCGAGAGATCTGCGGTGTGGCAACCGAAGAAGAAAGAGTCGAATTGGACCCCTCCGGAAGGCCGCTGCCTTAGACTCGACATGTCTGCTCAAGCCGTCAGGAGTCGCGTCAATGCCAGATTCATCAGTCGCATTCACAAGACAGCCCCGAACGTCACCCAAGCATAACGCAATGCCATCCGCGCTCTCAAGACCAACCGCAGCATCGTCATCAAACCAGCAGACAAAAGGGGGGGCCACTGTCGTACTGAACAGAACGGACTACTGCAAAGAAGTATACCGACAACGGAACAACCAAGAACACTACAGACTGTTACCCGCAGATCCGACCAAGGAACACATCCGCCAACTTAACAGACTGATCAAGACCTTGGATCCAGATCTTCAGAGTACCCTACGTGCTCTCATCCCACGTACTCCCCGCATTGGAGATCTCTACTGCCTCCCGAAAATACATAAGGCCAACACACCAGGCCGCCCTATCGTTTCAGGCAATGGGACCCTGTGTGAGAACCTCTCTGGCTACATCGAGGGCATCTTGAAACCCATCGTACAAGGTACACCCAGCTTCTGTCGCGACACGACGGACTTCCTACAGAAACTCAGCACCCATGGACCAGTTGAACCAGGTACATTCCTCGTCACAATGGACGTCTCGGCACTCTACACCAGCATCCCCCATGACGACGGCATTGCTGCAACAGCCTCAGTACTCAACACCGACAACTGCCAATCTCCAGACGCAATTCTGCAACTCATCCGCTTCATTCTGGATCACAACGTCTTCACCTTCGACAACAAGTTCTTCATCCAGACGCACGGAACAGCCATGGGGACCAAATTCGCACCCCAATACGCCAACATCTTCATGCACAAGTTTGAACAGGACCTACTCACCGCACAGGACCTTCAACCGATGTTATACACCAGATACATCGATGACATTTTTTTCCTTTGGACCCACGGCGAAGAATCACTGAAACGACTACACGATGACATTAATAAGTTCCATCCAACCATCAGACTCACCATGGACTACTCTCCAAAATCACTTGCATTCTTGGACACACTCGTCTCCATCAAGGATGGTCACCTCAGCACTTTGCTTTACCGCAAACCCACGGATAACCTCATGATGCTCCACTTCTCCAGCTTCCACCCTAAACACATTAAAGAAGCCATCCCCTATGGACAAGCACTCCGTATACACAGGATCTGCTCAGACGAGGAGGAGCGTAACAGACATCTACAGACGTTGAAAGATGCCCTCGTACGAACGGGATATGGCACTCGACTCATCGATCGACAGTTCCAACGCGCCACAGCGAAAAACCGGACCGACCTCCTCAGAAGACAAACATGGGACACAACCGACAGAATACCCTTCGTCGTCCAGTACTTCCCCGGAGCGGAGGAACTACGTCATCTTCTTCACAGCCTTCAACACGTCATTGATGACGATGAACATCTTGCCAAGGTCATCCCCACACCCCCACTACTTGCCTTCAAACAGCCGCGCAACCTCAAACGAACCATTGTTTGCAGCAAACTACCCAGTCTTCAGAACAGTGACCACGACACCACACAACCCTGTCATGGCAATCTCTGCAAGACGTGCCAGATCATCGACATGGATACCTCTATTACACGTGAGAACACCACCCACCAGGTACGCGGTACATACTCGTGCGACTCGGCCAACGTTGTCTACCTCATACGCTGCAGGAAAGGATGTCCCGAAGCATGGTACATTGGCGAGACCATGCAGACGCTGCGACAACGAATGAACGGACATCGCGCAACAATCACCAGGCAGGAATGTTCCCTTCCAGTCGGGGAACACTTCAGCAGTCAAGGGCATTCAGCCTCTGATCTCCGGGTAAGCGTTCTCCAAGGCGGCCTTCAGGACCCGCGACAACGCAGAATCGCCGAGCAGAAACTTATAGCCAAGTTCCGCACACATGAGTGCGGCCTCAACCGGGACCTGGGATTCATGTCGCATTACATTCATCCCCCACCATCTGGCCTGCGAAATCCTACCAACTGTCCTGGCTTGGTACAATTCACACCTCTTTAACCTGGGGTTACCCCATCTCTGGATCTGTAAAGATTTAATCACCTGCTAATGCTCGCATTCCAAGCATCGTTTGGCATCTTTGAATTTTTCTATATATGTGTTTCTGGAACAGACCTCTTCATTCACCTGAGGAAGGAGCAGCGCTCCGAAAGCTAGTGACATCGAAACAAACCTGTTGGACTTTAACCTGGTGTTGTAAGACTTCGTACTGTGCTCACCCCAGTCCAACGCCGGCATCTCCACATCATCAGTCCAAAGGGCAAGTTAGGTGGATTGGTCTAGATAAATTGCTCGTTAGTGTCCAGGGATGTGCAGATTAGGTGGACCTATGGGGTTACAGGAACAGGGTGGGGGTGTGGGCCTAGGCAGGGTGACCTTTCAGAGAATGAGAGCAGACCCGATGGGCCGAATGGCCCACTTTTGCACTGAAGGAATTCTATGGTACTAATTCTATTCTATTAATCTTTATAAAGCTCTGGTCACCACTCTTCAGGAAGAATGTGAAGGTTCTTGGAGAAGGTGCAGAGGAAATTTACCAGAATGGTTCCAGCAAAGGAGGTTGAGGGCAGATTTGATTCAGGTACACAAGATTATGCCAGATTTCCATCAGGTGGACAAAGAAACTCTGTTTCCATTTACTGATCGAAGAAGCACTTGGGACACAGATTTAAAGTTTTGGGTAAAACCTGGATTGTATTGTATCAGATCCTGAGGGTTGACAAGTTGGATGTGGAGAGGATGTTTCCTCTTGTGGGAGAATCGAGAATGAGGGCTTCACTGTTTCAAAATAAGGAGTCACCCATTTCAGATGGAGATGAGGACTTTTTATTCTCGAGGGTTGTAAGACTTTGGAAATCACGTCCTTAAAAGGCAGCGGAAGCAGAGTCCTTGAATATTTTTAAGACAGAGCTGGATAGATTCTTGATGAGCAAAGGGGTGAAAGGTTATCGGGGTAGGCAGGAATGTGGAGTTGAGGTTCAAATGAGATCAGCCGCAATCTTATTGAATGCTGAGCAGGCTCGAGGGGCCGAGTGGCCTGTTCCGAGTTTGTATGTAAAAGGTACAGGAGATATGAGGTGATATGAGATATGTTTTTACACAGCAAGCGGCAATGACCTGATACTTGCTGAGGGAGTTTGAAAATAGACACATAAATCATTTGATTTCAAAAGGAAATTGGATAGACATTTGAGGGAAATAAATCTGTGAGCATACAGGGATCGAGCAGGAGAATGGCACTGACTGGATTGCCCCAGAGAGCTAGCATGGACTCAATGGGCTGAATGCTATTCTCTGTGTCATCATGTCTCTGACTCTTTTGTGCAATCTAGCTTTGTAATTTAACCCCGGCGGGTACAGATATCCCTCAGGTAAATCTGAGCTCACTCCCTACGAGCAAAACCCGGGGCTCCCACTCACTACGCATGCGCTCCGCCGCACACTTCGTCCACCCGGGCCTGTCTCGGGGAAAAGCCCGAGCAGCTTTCGCCGGTTCAACTGCTGCATCCGAGCTTCGATTTCGGGGCTTGGGGCCGACACGGAGCGTTTGTGAAGCCTCCCGACCCATCCACCGGCCCCATCCCTCCCTCATGACTCACCGAGCGGGATCTGACCGGCGAAGGATTTCCACCCGACCACCTGAATCCTGAGCTATCATCGGCACTGCGCATGCTCGTAGTCACGTGGGAGACCGGGCTCAGCCCCGCCCTTCATTCACTCCGATTGGTTGGAGGAACAGCCGCCCCGCCCGGTCACCCAGGCATGCCCCTCTTTTCCTATTGGACGAAAGCTGTCGTCAATCATTCCCAGGGCATTGTGCGCTGGAGCATGCGCAGTGCCGATGCAAGACTCGGCCCGGAGGATTCACTGAGACCCAGAGGAGGCTCCAAACCCCAATGAGAAGTTTCCGGGCCCGTGTTTGCATCGAGCTGCGGCCTGCTCCCGGTGACAGGCCGGAGTTAACGGCCGCCGTCTTTATCGAGGCTGCAAACCCGCAGGGGGCAAAACATCAGAGATAGAGTTTGTTGTGAAACCAATGGGATGTAAAACAGGAGGTCAGGGTTACAGTCAACAACAACAACTTCTATTTATATAACACCTTTAACATCATAAATCATCCCAGTCAACCTCACAGGAACATTATAAAACAAAGTGAGACACCCAGACACAAAAGGAGATATTAGGACAGGTGACCAAAAACTTGGTCAAAGAGGTGAGTTTTAAAGAGTTCAAGGAGGTGAGTGAGGTGGAGACGGGGAGGTTTAGGGAGGGAATTCAGTGCTTGGGGCCGAAGGAACTTAAAACCATGGTGGAGTAATTAGAATCGAGGGTGTGCAAGAGTCCAGGATCAGAGCTGTGCCGATATCTCAGGGGGTTGTGGGGCTGGAGGAGATGACAGACACAGGGAGAAACGAGGCCATGGAGGGATTTGAAAACAAGGGTGAGAATTGACTGGGAGAGAATGCAAGTCTCGGAGCACAGGGATCATAGGGGAAAGGGAATTGCTGTGAATTAAGACATGGGTAGCAGACTTTTGGATTGCTTTAAGTTTCCAGAGGTAGAATGTGGGAGAGCAGCCAGGTGTGTAATGGGATTGTCAAATCGTGAGGTGACGATGGTAAATTGCCTTAGTATGTAAAAAGGTTAGGGGGGGTTACGGGGATAGGTGGAGGTGTGGGCTGAGCTAGGGAGCTCTTTCCAAGGGCCGGTGCAGACTCGATGGGCCGAATGGCCACCTTCTGCACTAAATTCAATGAGGTCAGAAGCTCATATTGGATTAAGTATGAAATCAAGTTTACAAAGAGACTGGCTAAGTCTCAGACTGTTGCCAGGGAGAGGAATAGAGTTGGTATGTCAGGAATGGAGATTGGAACAGGGACCAAACAGTGGATTCAGTCTTCTCCATATTTGATTGAAGTTATTTAGTCAGCAGGAAGAAAACCAGAATGGGCCCTAAGTCTGATATCCGGTATAACTTAGTTCGAGAGGGAGAGGAAGAACAAAGGAAACCCTGGAAGATTTCGAGGAACGACCTTCGCGATTGCTCATCAAAACTCCACACAGTCAGTTCTAGACACAAGGTTCACCTCTGTTATTCTAATTGCTCAGTCAGGGTGATTCAGATTAATGTCTGTCACAAGTCATGAATGAAGTGACTTATAAAGCATATTCTTACCTCTAATTATATAACTTTGGTGAAAGGATACAGAAATAATGATCGAATACTTTATTTGGATTTCAGCCCAGGGAGGAGAGTGTGTGGGACGGGAATTTACAGCTTTGGGGACAGAAGAGAGAAACAAAATGTTCCCCAGAAACTGGAATTGTCTGTTCTGAATTTCTATCCTGTACTGATAGTGTGGCTTTGCAAACTCCTTTTCCAGGGCATTAGGAGAAGATTTTCAGACAGGAAACACAAACAAAATATCACATTAAGATCCGACAGTGTCACTCAATTGATCAGGACCTGAATATCCTGACTATAAATGTGGAAAGAAAAATGTTTGTTCTGTTTGTGGGAAAATATTTAAAACATCAGTGTGACTGGAAAAGCACCGTGACACACACACACCCGAGTGAGTGTGTTCCAGTGAACTGACTGTGGAAAGAGCTTTAACCAGTTACAGCCTGAAAAAAACACTATTCACTAAGGGGAGAAACCATACACGTGTTCTGTGTGAGGACCAAGCTTCACTTGATTGTCAAAGAGGAAACGGACAAAGACACTGATTCCATGGAGATACCGTCGAAACCGTGGGGTATGATTTTCGCTGAGGGGGTTTCCAAAATTGGAGAGGTCCCGGCTTCATATGCCGGACGAGCTCTGCAAAGTGCTTGACTGGGGAGGTGATGGTGTAATGGTATTGTCACTGGATGAGTAATCCTGAGACCCAGCACAATTCTCTGAGAATGCAGGTTCAAACCCCACCAAGGCAGATGCTTCATCGTGGCTTGTATTTGAACTTGAATCCAATAAATCAGGAGCTGCACAGTAGCACAGTGGTTAGCACAGTTGTTTCACAGCTCCACTGTCCCAGGTTCTATTCCCGCTTGGGTCACTGTCTGTGCGGAGTCTGCACATCCTCCTCGTGTCTGCGTGGGTTTACTTCGGGTGCTCGGTTTTCCCCCAGTCCAAAGATGTGCAGGTTTGGTGGACTGGCCATGCTAAATTGCTCTTTGTGTCCAAAAGGGTTAAATGGGGTTATTGGGTTATGGGCATAGGGTGGAGGTGTCAGCTTGAGAAGAGTGCTCTTTCCAAGGGCCAGTGCAGCCTTGATGTGCCGAATGACCTGTTCTGCACTGTAAATTATATGATTGTGGAAGTTCGATGTTAAACAGTTTCGTGAGAATTGGGTCAAAGGAGCAAAGGGTAAGTTTCACAGACAAGATGAGCGCTGAGAAAGCATGATGGGAGACAGCAGGAAACGAGGAGAAAGATGTGAGTTCAGAATTTGGAAGAAAGGTCTTCGAGGCAGTTTTACTGAGTGGTTTAGTGGAAGAGGAGCTGTAGAATCAGCTGATCGGATTGTTTTAATGGGTGAGGTTTTCCAGTCCTTCCTGCTGGCTGGATCTTCCAGTCCCACAGATCTCTCGGTCTGCTGTTCCGATTCATTGGTTGTCTCATTGGGTTCGCTGTAGGCCTCTTGGGGTCTGTGGAAAAACTCCCGGTGCCTCATTCACCTGATGAATTCCCCGGAGCGGAGAAATTACGACATGTTCTTCGCAGCCTTCAACACGTCATCGATGAAAACGAACATCTTGCCAAGGTCATCAACACTGCTTGCCTCTAAACAACCGCGCAACCTCAAACAGACCATTGATTGCAGCAAACTACCCAGCATTCAGAATAGCTATCATGACACCACACAACCCTGCCATGGTAACCTCTGCAAGACGTGCCAGATCATCAACATGGGTATCACCAACACGTGTAATGGTGCGACTTGGCCAACATTATGTACTTCATACGCTGCAGCAAAGGATGTCCTGAGGCGTGGTACATTGGCGAGGCCATGCAGATGCTGCAACACGAATGAATGGACATTGTGCAACAATCGCCAGGCAGGAATGTTCCCTTCCAGTCGGGGAACACTTCAGCAGTCAAGGGCATTCAGCCTCTGATCTTCGGGTAAGCGTTCGGCCTTCAGGACGCGCAACAACACAGAATGGCCGAACAGAAACTGATAGCCAAGCACAACATACATGAGTCCGGCCTCAACTGGGACCCTGGATTCATGTTACATTACATGTGCTTGCGAAATCCTACCAACTGTCCTGGCTTGAGACAATTCACACCTCTTTAACCTGTGATTATCCCTCTCTCTTATTGCACCGTCTGGACCTGTAAAGACTCAATTACCTGCAAAGACTCGTATTCAAAGTACCATTTGGCATCATTGAATTTTTCTACATGTGTTTGTGGAACCTACATCTTCATTCACCTGAGGAAGGAGCTGCACTCCGAAAGCTAGTGATTCTAAACAAACCTGTTGGACTTTAACCTGGTGTTGTAAGACTTTTTACTGTGCCCACCCCAGTCCAACGCTGGCATCTCCACATCCTAAATGAGAAGCATTAAATGCTTCTGCCAGTTTCGGACCAGGCACCTTTTGCGCGTTAGGTGAATGTGATAACCTCCATGCTACAGAAACAGCTGGAAGCACAGTACCAATGGTCTCAACTTGTAAGACCATAAGATATTGAACTTACATTGAACTTTAGCATTTGTTCAGCAAATATCTAATGGGACAATGCTCTCTGTTGAATCATTAATGCATCATTCTTATCATCCTGTAGAAAATTTCCATAAATTTTACTCAATATTTGTTTAATTATTCTATGTTGAACATCAGTATATTTATTTGTTATATATGACTTCATTTTGAATTGAATAGATCTCGAATCTTCACCCTGAATAAACTCTGAAATATACACCATTGAATTAAATTGCAAACATGACTGACCAAGAAAAGAAAGCGTTTCACTGGGTAACAGAAGTCGCATGAATCTTTGTTCAGTTGACCAGTCAGCTTTTAAACAAAGTCAAATATAGTTAAATGGAAGTGAATTGAGAATTATGTGTTGCTTAGATTTGACCCCTCTGTGTTTTGGTGTGAAACATTCTGCAGCCTAAATCCCGTTCATGTATAAGAAAGGAGGGGTGACAGCAAATCCGCACTGAGCCTGGATTTCCTCATCTCCCCGAGTGGCTTTTCCTGTTTCTCTGTCATTAAGGCCGAATTTTTCAAAAATGTGGTTCAGTTAAATCTCTGCCATTTCCTCTAATTCAGTTACAGTATCGTTTGTGTCTGTCTATATGAGCTGTCTGGATATGTTTCGGAGGCTGATTAAAATCTTAATCTACGTCTACAAAGCCATTAAATTCTTTTGTGAACTGAGCAAACTGCCAAGATCCGCACTTTGTTTTTTGATGTATAGAACGATCTGTCTGGACTGTACACAGAACAATACTTTTCACTGTACCTCGGTACATGTGACAATAAATCAATTCCAATCAAAGAGACAGTTTCTTACTCGTCTTAAGATTGAACAATGAGCCTTCTTAAAAATTATTCATTTCTGGGAGGTGGGCGTCACTGGCTGGGCCAGCATTTTCTGTTCATTCCAATTGCCCTTGAACTGCGTGTCTTGTGAGGCTATTTCAGAGGGCATTTACAAATCAACCACAACATTGCTGTGGATCTGGAGTCACGTGTAGGCCAGGCCACATAAGGAGAGCGGATTTCTTGAAGGATTTTAGTGAACCAGATGAGTTTTCACAACAATCAAGAGTGTTATCATTAGACTTTTAATTCGAGACTTTTATTCAATTTCAGCATCTGTCATAGGCAGATTCGATCCCTGATCCCCAGAGCATTAACCTGGGTCTCCGGTTTACTCGCCCAGTAACAATACCATTACTCCAATGCCTAGCGCACATATTCTTGGCAGAATATGGTGTCTCGTGTTGTGTTCTGTGATCTTGTCTTGCAATGATTCTACTGAACTGCTGGTGAATTAGCCAGAACGATGATTTATTAATGTACACGTGGTAAGGTAACGATCAGAATGCTATACAGACTAAGTTATCACAGAGTTACATTAGACTCTCTTGGAACTACCCTTAAGTGCGACTGGCCTTGTGTACGCCTGACAACCTTCTGCTGGTAGCCAGTGTCACCTGACTGATGCCTGATGCCAACTACTGGTGGGAGGTCACACTGCTGAGTACATGTAATATTATATACAGGCTTATCAGGGGCTGGCTTAGCACAGTGGGCCAAACAGCTGGCTTGTAATGCAGAACAAAGCCAGCAGCGCGAGTTCAATTCCAGTACCAGCCTCCCTGAACAGGTGCCGGAATGTGGCATCTAGGGGCTTTTCACAGTAACTTCATTGAAGCCTACTTGTGATAATAAGTGATTACTATTATTATCACCACATCTCGTAACTTCTCGAAATTATCAAGTAATTTATTTTTTCAAACAAATTCTGATAGCTCTGCAGTTTCTCGAAACATTTTGGTTGATCGTGTTATTTTTAAAAATAAAGATCTAATCTTTGCAATATAATTACCCAATACAACAATTCACTAATCATAATCAATATTCACTATTGAATAAACTTGAATTTCATTATTGTTTTTTTGCGATGAAATCAATACATAGTTAATATAGAAAAGGTACAGAAGGCGAAATGGCTGCAGAAAGGCACATGTTAGAAGTATAAAATGGCTTCCTTGACCTTATTACTAAGGCCTGTGAATACACTTTGAAAATAATAATTTACGGGCAACAAGGTGGCACAATGGTTAGCACTGCTGCCTCACGGCACCGAGGTCCTAGGTTCGATCCCCACCCTGCGTCACTGCCATGTGGAGTTTGCACATTCTTCCCGTGGTTTTGTTGGTCTCACCCCCACATCACAATGATGTGCAGGGTAGGTGGATTGGCCACGCTAAATTGGAAAAACTGAATTGGGTACTCTAAATTTATTTTTTATAATGAAAATAACAATTTTAAAACTAAATGTGAGTACACATGCGCACTTCCAGCTTCCTACATTACAACAGTGAATATGTTTCAAAAGTACTCTGTGAAAGTGTACAAACTCAGCAATAGCATGGTGGGAAAAATAGCCAACTTATGTAACCATGTATAAGAAAGCTGTGTCAGCTATTGCCAAGACCAGACCCTGACAAACTAGACAAAGCTAAGAATCCACATAATCGTATCATACAAGGCCAGAAGAGGGAAAATAGTGCCTAGTAAAACCTGATAACAAAGTCACGATCTAGGAATGTCCTAATAACACAACCTCCTCATGACCTAGGTCCATCTGCGTCAAGGCATCATGAGGGCAGAGGTAAAAGCAAAATAGGACCACGTCTTAAACCCTCTAAAGACAAAATACTGCAAATAAGCCGAGTCAGGGTCTTTCCATGACAACATGTTTGGTCAGAAGTTATGACTGTATTGATTCCTTACTACTGATCTCTCACTACTGATTACATTTTTGAACAAGGTCTGTTTTTGTAAAATGATACAGCTTTTGTATAAATATTGAACGATTTCTCCATGTCTTTGCGAGCTTGAGAAGGAATGAGCAGTTTTGCTTTAACTGCTCTCTCTCTCTCTAAACTGTAGCCACACTGCCTGCAGGCTTTGGTCAATAAAGACAAAGTTATTTTTATCGAAACAGAGTTGTAAAGTTGTTTTCTTCACAGTCTCAAAGTAGGAAAGATTTTAAAGACGACATTGGCGCAGCGAGCAGGGTTCGAACCTGCGCAGGGACCGAACAAGTGATCGAGCACGAACCCGGAGAGCGGAGACGGACGGCACAACAAGGTAAGCTTTAACCTTGGTTTCTCTCTCTCGGATCGGTGCTGTGACCCCTCGTCCCTGACTGATAACACTGACAGGTGACGGTGTTCGAATCTACATTTAACTGTGAGTAAAGTTCTTAGGGTCTGGGACCCGGTTGTCGTTCGTAGCCTAAGGTCAGGGACCCCCTGCTCTTGTTTCTTTTCCCCAGGACAGGGATACAGAGGCTTGGATAGGGTCAGGGACCAGATTTTGATTTTTGACTTTTAAATTTACAAGGCAGTTTTTCCCCATTTTGTTTCTCTTTTACTTTTTTTCCCACTCCTTAAAAGTCATGGGCCAGAGCCTGGACAAAACGGAGGACAATTCTCCCTTGCTTTTTATGTGCACCATGTTCCCTGATCAGGATCGCAATTTACGCTTCTTGTCTTCAGCTTTAAATAAGAAATTCGGATCTGAAATTTGGCCACTAGATGGTACCTGGAATTTAGAAAACTACACCGCGGCAGAGACAGCCATTTGGACTAGGAATGCCGGAGCCAAATGGAAGAAATTAATTACCAAATGGCAAAAAGAATCAGACAGACGACTCAAACTGTCCTTGTTAATGAGTTGGAAGGACAATGCCCGTAGGAGAGGGATTGCTGATTATAAAGACGGAGAAACCAAAGATTGGGAAACATTGAAATTCGAATGTGAGCTATGGGACAGGAAAGATCCTAAGAATCAAGGGGGGGGATAATACTGCATTGGGCGGTAAGCAGGTCGGAATAGCCCATCAGATTAAAAATCAGGAGGATCCTCCCACTACCGTTGTTTCCCTATTCGGTTGATACAGAGGAGGAGGAGGAGGAATTAAATCCCACGATGCCCCCATATCCGCCTCCACGGTGCGGCAGCCCCATTCTCACCCTCCCCCTTGTAACAACCTTGCTGCCGATAATCTCCCTGCTGCTATTTCTCCCGTTGCGACACGCACTCGCTCAAAAGCACCAACCCCCTTCCTCGATCAGCCCGTTACCTCTGTTAGTCAGGCTTTCCAAGAATTAACTATCCGCACAGCACCGGTAGAGGAACCTTTTCCACCACCGCCTCCCCCTGCAAATTTTCCAATCCGACGTCTCGTTAACCCTCGAGCGACTGATGACGACGACCAATTTATTGAGACATGGCAGGCTTTTAAACCTCAGGAGCTCTGTTTGATCATGGCTCACTGTCCGTCACATAAAACGGACCCAGAGGGCTTTACTGAATATCTGAGAACTGCAACCGTGTATGGTGCTACCCCTAGGGATCAGTATTCCCTTATTCTTTCATCCCTTACCCCAGATTTAGGTGAGAAATGGAAACGGGAATTAGGGGATCATGGGACCACATGGGATACTTTTAAAACCAACAATCCACCAGATGAGGCTCAACTCACTTTAAAGTTCCCAGCACTTAAGCGTGCTCTCCGTAAACCTGTAGATATCTCCAAAATTCTTGATTGTACACCCATTCCCAAGGAGGAGGGTCCTGAATCTTTTGACCGCTTTTGTGCAATTTACACTCTTTATTCCGGTGATGAGACTTTTAATGCAGCCTTGAAATCTCCCCAGTTCAATGCGCTGCTTATGCAGGTCATGCCTGACCGCATAGTAACCAGTATTAAAACTAATAATATGGATTGGTCTGATAGCTCCAAATCCCACATGCGACGTGCTATCTCTTATTACTGGAGCAATGGCCGTGACCGCGAAGCTTTCGGAAGGGACCCTCCTACACCCAAAATAAAGTCAGAGTTTGTCCAGCGACCCCCTCGCAGGAACCCCCCAGCCTATGAACGTCACCATGGCCCTCCCCGGCCTTGTCCTCCAACCCGAGACAGTGTCACTTGCTTTAATTGCAGACGGACGGGTCACTACGCTAGGGATTGCCCTGCTCCACGCAGAGACAGGGCACCCCCTCCACGGCGGTATGCTCCCTTCACTGACTCCCACCCCTATTGACTGGCCCGCTCCAATTTCCCGGTTCTCTCTGGCGACCACTCTGAGGAACCCACAGCTACAATTCACATTGAGGGTATTCCCGTCCCCTTCCTCATTGACACAGGGGCAACTGCTTCTACGTTGAATTTGACGTTAGTTAAACAATATTGTTTTCCTCTCTCAGACGATTATGTGGAACTTTCTGGTTTTATGGGTGAGGGGGCTACATACCACCTCACGAAACCCCTTCTGGTTCAATTTAATGACCGTCAATGTTGTATTCCCTTCACTGTCACGCGTACCCTCGGTGTTAATCTTGCTGGCCGTGATCTGTTATGTCCCTTACAAGTTGACGACGGCGTCACGATCTCCACGGCTCCACAAGTCCAGCCTCGAAATTTACCCCTTTTATTCACTCCCCAATGGTGGTCCGTTGATTTTGATCCCTCCAATTTTTCACCTCCCTTGCATATTCCTCACCCACACATGACCCTTTGCTATGACCACACGGGGTGCTCGCCCGATTTGGAGACCATCTACCAGGACTCCCTCGGGTCCACGGTGGCGGTTACTTTCATCGCTCATGCTGAGGGAAAAGAGGGCTCTGCATTTCTTGTTGAAGTGCCCCTCGTATTCTGGAAACAGTCTGGACTAGTGGCACCTCACGTTACCCTCACGGTCAATGCAGGCTACAGTGCCAGGTCACTGGGCTTTCTGGTTGCTACCCTCCAAAGGAAAATGTGATCCTTTTTATACTGGACGACAGACCTTCCCTGAAGGCATGTTACAGTATTTTTCACAGCCCTTTTGTGTTGATGGTACATTGAACCACCATCGGACCAACCGTTCCCCGTCCCCAGAGATTCCTGCAGACTTATGGGCTGCGTCCAAACACAAAGTTGGTCTTACTAATGTGCCTCCAGTTCTTATTAAGGTTAAGTCCGGTGTGCCCCTGCCCTCCATTTCTCAGTACCCTATGCGCCCTGACGCTGAGGAAGGAATCTCCAGCATGATACAGTCCTTCCTTCAACAGGGAATTTTGGTTCTGTGCCAATCGCCCTGTAACACTCCTATTCTTCCCGTTCCTAAGGTTGGGCGGCTGTCTGAATGGCGTTTGGTCCAGGACCTCCGCCGTATCAATCAGATCGTTGAACCCTTGCATCCCCTGGTCCCTAACCCGGCTACAATCCTCAGTAATATCCCGCCTGAGGCAGCTGTCTTTACCCTTGTGGACTTACAACACGCCTTTTTTGCGATACCCCTTGCCGCTGAATCCCAGTATTTGTTTGCCTTCACATTCAAAGGGCACCAGTACACTTGGACTAGGCTACCGCAAGGTTTCATTCATTCACCGACACTCTTCTCACAGGCACTGCACTCCCAATTAGCTACTTTGACACCCCCGGGGGGATCTACTATTATACAGTATGTCGATGACTTACTCCTTGCTAGCCCTGACTTTGCTTCTAACGAACGCGACTCCATTTATCTGCTCACCCGTCTCCATCCCTGGGGATATGTAATACCACCTAATAAAAGTACACAAAGGACAGAGGCAGGTTAAATTTCTGGGCGTTCTGATAAGCGCTACTGAACGTTCCCTTACGCAGGATCATATTACTCCCATTTTGCAACCCGCACTTCCTACCTCGCCGAAGCAGATGAGAGCCTTTTTAGGTTTAGTGAACTTTTGCAGACAATGGATTCCGAATGTTACTGCTCATATCAAGGAGCTTACTCCTTATTCCTCCCAGAATTCACCCCTTAAGTTTGAACTACCCGATTTAGCACAGCAATCTTTTGTTACTCTCAAGAACGCGCTGGCTTCCGCCCCGGCTCCAGGACGACCTCTTTATGACAGGCCCTTCCAGTTGTATGTTAATGTCCTTGACCTATGTGCCACGGGTGTCTTGACACAGGAACATGGTGACCAACGCCGTCCGGTTGCCTATTATTCTACCAAATTGGATCCAGTAGCTTGTGGTTTGCCCCCCTGCACTCAAATTCTCACTGCTGTACACGTGTTAGCTCAGGCAGCCTCTAATCTAACCCTTCATCAGCCCGTGCATGTGTATACCTCACACTCTGTTGTGGCTCTCCTTACATCTCAGCAGACCCAGCATCTGACACAGGCCCGCTTGAGCCGATATGAGGTCTCACTATTACAGAACCCATATCTGTCTTTCCATTACTGTTCCACTTTAAATTCCGCAGCATTCCTCGAACATCCCCCTGATGTACTTGTTGATCCACCACATGATTGTTTGCTTAGGAATCACTTCCTTACCGCACCTCGTCCCGATTTAACTAACCCTCTTGATAATCCTGATCTCACTTTTTATGTTGATGGCAGTTCTTCTATTTCCCAAATGGGTGTCCCGCAATCGGGGTATGCCATTGTTACAGACACTGACATTCTGGAAGCAGCTGCTTTCCAGGTTCCAGTCTCGGCACAGAAAGCTGAGCTATTCGCCCTTACTAGAGCTTGTGTTCTGGCCAAAGACCAAAGTGCGAATGTGTACACAGACTCTAGGTACGCTTTTGGTGTCACCCACGATTTTGGCCGCCTCTGGCAGCAACGTGGATTCCTTACCTCTGCAGGCTCTCCCATTCTAAATGCTCTTTGGGTTAAAAATCTCCTCGTTGCTATTCAACTTCCTCGTCAATTGGCTATCATTAAATGTGCTGCGCACACTTCCGGGGACACTCCTGTGCAATTGGGAAACGCCCGTGCTGATTCAGCCGCTAAGGCAGCGTCTGCATCAGCCCCTATGATTGTTCCCGCAGGGGGTACACAGGCTTTAAATCAGCTACCTATTCTAGCAAAAAAGGGCATGCCAGAGTTAGCTGAAATTCAAAGGTTACAGAGGGACGCCTCTGATTCTGAGCGCACACTATGGAAGTCAATGGGGTGTTCGCACTCGTTGACACAAAACCTCTGGCTTACCCCAGTAGGTCAAGTTTGTGTTCCAGATTCGTTATTGCCGATACTTATTGATTATTTGCATTCTTGTACACATCTTGGCAAGGAGGGAATGGTACAGCTACTTTTGAAAACTTGGTGGCACCCAGATCTGAATACAGCAGCACAAATGCGGCTGGATCGATGTCTTATTTGCATGAAAAATAATAAGGGTAAAGGCATTAAATGCCCTCCCGGAACAACCCCCTTGCCAGATGGTCCTTTTGCCTGCATACAGCTTGATTTTATTGAATTACCTAAAGTACAATGCTATAAATATTGTTTAGTGATCATTGATGTATTTAGTAAATGGATTGAAGCCTTCCCCACCACCAACTGTACTGCACATACGGTGGTAAAATTACTATTGACAGAAATTATTCCCCGATTTGGGATTCCCAGAATGATGAGCTCAGACAAGGGAACACATTTTGTGGCTCGAATCAATTCTGAATTATGTGAAGCACTCAAAATTAAACAACAACTGCACTGCGCGTATCATCCACAGGCAGCAGGAATTGTAGAAAGAGCAAATGGGACCTTAAAAGAAAAATTATCTAAATTGACCGAAGAAACTGGATTAAATTGGCTAAAGGTATTGCCTTTGGCACTGTTTCACATGAGGGTTACTCCACATTCGCGGTCCGGACTGTCAGCTGCAGAGATAGTCTACGGTCGGCCAATGAGGACTCCCTGGGATGCCCATGAAGAACCCCTAGAGGGAGTAGACCTCCACGTTATGGGAGATAAAATGCTGAGTTATTTGAAGCAATTAACATTTTCTTTAAAGTTTCTCCACTCGCAGGTAAAACAGGCCCATCTCCCAGCAGCAGCCGGAACAAAGATCCCTCGATATCCAGTAGTCAAACCAGGAGACTACGTGCTGATAAAGAATTGGGACAGAGAGAAGTTAGGGCAATGCTGGAGCGGCCCTTTTCAAGTATTGCTGACTACACCGACTGCCGTTAAACACGAAGGACGTTCGAGTTGGGTACACCTATCGGATTGTAAGAAGATTGGTTTCAGCCCCAACGAGGACGCAGAATGAGGATCTTCATTATCACAGTTGGACTATTTGGACTAATTGGTCTTAATGGCCATTCGACAGTAAGCGAACAAACTGACAAAGAGCTGCGTGCTAATAGCTTTCTATATATGTCATATATTTATGCTGACAGATTGAATGTAAGTAACTGTTGGGTTTGTACCCGTATCCCCATCCATTCCAAGGAGGGGCTACCTCTCCAATCACTCCCATTTCACTTAGCAGAAACAGTTAGAACATAGAACATAGAACGATACAGCGCAGTACAGGCCCTTCGGCCCACGATGTTGCACCGAAACAAAAGCCATCTAACCTACACTATGCCATTATCATCCATATGTTTATCCAATAAACTTTTAAATGCCCTCAATGTTGGCGAGTTCACTACTGTAGCAGGTAGGGCATTCCACGGCCTCACTTGGATTGACGCAGTATCCACTCAGTTGAGTGGATACTGCATCAAAACCGAACACAGGAGTTCGGTGGAGATATGAAAATTTGGAAATCGGCTGGCTATGGGATGACTAGATTTTTAGCCTGGTATCAACCTGGATATCCCCATGTTTCGAATCCCCCTGCCCTTACCATCCCATCGAGCACTGCGCAAGGATCCCTATGTTTTAGTAAATCAGGAGAAGGACCATCAATGGGGCAGAGTAGGTGTAATCTTACAACTGAATGGCAGGGACCGATACCAAACATCTCCAACAAGGGTATGTTTGTTCTTGATTGGTCCAGGGTGTGGAATAAAACATCAAATAGCTCATGGACGCAAAATTCCCAGGTACCCTGGATGACAATGGCTGAGAGTTTTACGGCCTATAACGGGACCTATTTCATATGTGGCACTAAAGCATACTCCTGGCTTCCCAGAAATTGGACAGGGTCCTGTTATCTAGGATATGTCGTACCCTGCATGCACCACCTACTCTCCCTTAAACAACACTCCTCACGAATCAGGAGGACCATTAGTAAAACCGAGGAGTTCTTTATGATCGCCTTTCCACAATACGGAACAGGCAAGGCAGCAAACGAACTGATCCTTATGGCCTCGGCATTGGAACAACTGTCGAACATAACAGCAGCAGAATCCAGGGCAACTGGACGGGCACTAGCCGAGGTCTCGGCTGAGCTGGTGGCTGTCCGGACTGTGGCATTACAAAATCGAATGGCTCTGGATTATCTGTTAGCCTCGCAGGGAGGGACGTGTGCCATTATAGGTCAGGAATGCTGTACTTATATCCCAGATGCCTCTGAAAATATTACCAACCTAGCTGACCATATAAGAAGACAGGCGGATCAACTTCAAGAAATTGGCCAAGAATTTCACGATTATAACCCACCAGGTTGGTTAGGTTGGCTGGGACACGGATTGTTCGATTGGATCTTTAAGGCCTTCATATTACTATTATTATTACTATTAGCAATAGGATTGCTTGGATGCTTGTGTCAATGTATTTACACCCGTCTCCTGAATATCCCTATTTGAACAAATTGAGTGGTTGTCCTGATGGGACAACAGGAGTGAATGTGAAAGTGTACAAACTTAGCAATAGCATGATGGGAAAAATGGCCAACTTATGTAACCAAGTGTAGGACAGCTGTGTCAGCTAGTGCCAAGATCAGACCCTGACAAACTAGACAAAGCTAAGAATCCACATAATTGTATCATACAAGGCCAGAAGAGGGATTATAGTGCCTGACCTTGTTAAAACCTGATAACAAAGCCACAATCTAGGAATGTCCTAATAACACAACTTCCTCATGACCTAGGTCCATCTGCGTCAAGGCATCATGAGGGCAGAGGTGAAAAACAAAATAGGACCACGTCTTATTTCCTCTAAAAACAAACTACTGCAAATAAGCCGAGTCAGGGTCTTTCCATGACAACATGTTTGATCAGAAGTTATGACTGTATTGACATTTTTGAACAAGGTCTGTTTTTGTAAAATGATACAGCTTGTGTATAAATATTGAACGTTTTCTCCATGTCTTTGCGAGCTTGAGAAAGAATGAGCAGGTTTACCTTAACAGCTCTCTCTCTCTCTAACCTGTAGCCATCTGCATGCAGACTTTGTTAAATAAAGACAAAGTTATTTATTTCGAAACAGAGTTGTAAAGTTGTTTTTTTCTCACAGTCTTGAAGTAGGAAAAATTTTAAAAGACGACAGAGGTGAGGATGGACGAGACAGGGGAGAGCGAGAGAACTTCAAAAGGAAATAATCTGTATCAGTACTCTGCGTATTTAACACAAATCTAATTTATTTGACTTTTAGCCAGAATATTAGCCCCTGTAAATGGGCTGGAGTTTGTTATCAGCAGAAAGAGACCCAAATGACCATGGTTCGGTCCTGAATGTGAGGAACAGCAAAATCCAATCACTGTGGTTACTTGTGGCCTCGTTGGCCTGTCAGCAGGTTGGATGACTTCGTGAAACCCTTCCCACATGGAGCGGGTGAATGGCCTCTCTCCAGTGTCAACTCACTGATGCTTCTGCAGGTCAGATGACTGAGTGAATCCCTTCCCACACGGTGCGAAGTTGAATGGCCTCTCCCCAGTGTGAATTCGCTGATGTACAGCGAGGTAAGATGATCGCCTGAACCCAGTCCCGCAGTGAGAGCACCTGAACGGTCTCTCGTCAGTGTGAACACGTTGATGGCGCATCAGTTCCCCAGAACTTTTATAGCTCTTCCCGCAGCCTGGACATTGAAACGGTCTCTCATCCGTGTGAACTCGCTGGTGACTCACCAGGTGGGATGAAGTGGTGAATCCCTTCCCACACTCTGAGCAGGTGAATGGTCTCTCCCCAGTGTGAACACGCTGGTGACTCAGCAGGTTGGCTGAAATAGTAAATCCCTTCCCACACTTGGAGCAGGTGAATGGTTTCTCCCCAGTGTGACTGAGTTTCCAGCTGGGATGGGGAAGTGAATCCTTTCCCACAGTCCGCACATTTCCACGGTTTCTCCTCAGTGTGACAGCATTTGTGGCTTGTGAGGCCTGATGATTGACTGAATCCTCGTCCACACACACAACACGTGTACGGTTTCCCCGCAGTGTGAACAATGCTTTTTCCTTCCATGTTTAATGATATTCCGGTGATATTCAGGATATGATAAATTGAGGACTCTGTCAGATCCTAATGTGATGCTTGGTTTGAGTTTCCGGATTTTGAAGCCTCCCCTTCGAACACCCTGTGAAACTGATTGAAAACAGAAAATAGGGAGTGAGAGAGAACCCATAAAAACAGGTTGTGAAATTGAGCTGAATGAATCTGGTCATTTGTGGGGCCAACACTAAGAAAAAGTGACCATGAAAACTGCTGGATTGTCACAAATACCTAACGGGCCTCTTTGGGAGGAGCGAGAAAGAGGTGAAGAGGGGTTTTGTATATCTACAAGACATATTAAGAGAGTAGTTGGCAAAGCAAATTCGATCTTGAGCTTCATAAACAGTAATATTGATAGCAAAACACTGCTTCTGGTGGCACAGTGATTAGCACTGCTGCCTCACAGTGCCAGGGACCCAGGTTCAATTCCGGCCTTGTTGACCGTCGGTGTGTGGAGTTTGCACTTTCTCCCCGTGTCTGCGTGGGTTTCCACCCGGGGCTCAGGTTTCCTCCAACAGTCTAAAGGGAAATTTTAGTGTATTGGCCTTGATAAATTGCCCGTTAGTGTCCAGGGATGTGCAGTTAGATGGGGCGATGGGGCTATGAGGTTACAGGCACAGGGTGACCTTTCAGAGAATCAGTGCCGACTCGATGGGCCGAATGCCCTCCTTCTGCTCTGCAGGAATTCTATGGTTCTAAATCTATTCTATGGATCTTTATAAAACTCTGGTCACCACTCTTCAGGAAGGATGTGAAGGTTCTTGGAGAAGGTGCAGAGGAGATTTACCAGAATGGTTCCAGCAAAGGAGGTTGAGGGAAGATTTGATTCAGGGACACAAGATTACGCCAGATTTCCATCAGGTGGACAAAGAAACTCTGTTTCCATTCACTGATCGTACAAGCAGTCGGGACACAGATGTGCAGTTTTGGGTAAAACCTGGATTGAACTATATAAGCCTGAGTGATCTTCACAGGGTGGATGTGGAGAGGATTATCATAGATTCATAGATTATCATAGAATTTACAGTACAGAAGGAGGCCATTCGGCCCATCGAGTCTGCACCGGCTCTTGGAAAGAGCACCTTACCCAAGGTCAACACCGCCACCCTATCCCCATAACCCAGTAACCCCACCCAACACTAAGGGCGTTTCCTCTTGTGGGAGAATCTCGAACAAGGGGGTCACTGTTGCAAAATAAGGGGTCACCCATTTCAGATGCAGTTGAAGATTTCCCTTGAGAGTTGTAAGACTTTGGATCTCACGTCCTTAAAAGGCAGTGGAAGCCGAGTCCTTGAATATTTTTAAGGCAGAGCTGGATAGATTCTTGATGAGCAAGGAGGTGAAAGGTCATCGGGGTAGGCAGGACGGTGGAGTTGGGGTTAGAATGAGATCAGTCGCAATCTTATTGAATGCTGAGCAGGCTCGAGGGGCCGAGTGGCCTGTTCCTAGTTCGTATGTAAAAGGTACAGGTGATATGAGATGTATGTTTTTACACAGCGAGCAGCAATGACCTGATACTTGCTGCCTATGAGGGAGTTCAAAAATAGACACAATGAATGATTTGATTTGAAAAGGAAATTGGATGGACATCTGAGGGAAATAAACCTGCAAGGATACAGGGATCGAACAGGAGAATGGGACTGACTGGATTGCTCCAGAGAGCTAGCATGGACTCAATGGGCCGAATGCCCTTCTCTGTGCCATCATGTCTCTGACTCCTTTGTGTAATCTAGTTTTGTAATTTAATCCCGGGGTATTCAGATATCACTCAGATAAATCTGTGCTACACTCCCTCCGAGGCCATTCTCTCCTTCCTCAGGTTTGTTGTCCAGAACTGAACACAGTTCTCCAGGTTTGGTCCAACCAGGGTTTGTGAATCTCGGGGCTTTTCCAGTCACACTGAGACCTGAAATCTTCCCTCACAGACAGAACAGACAAACCTTTTACCTTCCACACCCAGATGCTGCTGGAATTCAAGTTCTGATGAATCGAGTGACTGTCAGATTGCAATGTGACGTTTGGTTTGCGTTTCCCGTCTGTTCAGCTTCCACTTCCAGTATCCTGTAAATTTACAGAAACCTCACTGTCAGTTTAAGATAGAAATTCACAACATTCTCTCCTAGCCAACTTTGATTAAATGTATTCCTGAAGGTTTGATCACATGACCTGCCCCCATCCTCCAGCCATTAATCGGTCAACACATCCATCCTTGTGACACACTGCCTTCCTCGGCCAATTGGGAAGCAAAAGGACTCATTACCTTAGTAACCTTGGGACCAGTTACTGTCCGAACGATTTTCCAGACACCCAGATGTGAATCTCACCAACGCAGGGAGCGGAGTTGGTGAGAATCCAGGGAGGAGGAGCTTTGGAACAGTAAATATAAATAACTTACCTCGGGGATTCATGGCCTAGTCGACAGGGAGCGGAGTTGGGGGCGAATCCCGGGAGGAGAAGCTTCAGAACAGTAAGTATAATTTTTTTTAAAAAAAATTTTTAATTTAAACTTTTGAGTACCCAATTCATTTTTCCAATTAAGTGGCAATTTAGCGTGGCCAATCCACCTACCCTGCACATCTTCTTGGGTTGTGGGGGCAAAACCCACGCAAACACGGGGAGAATGTGCAAACACCACACGGACAGTGACCCAGAGCTGGGATCAAACCTGGGACCTCAGCACCGTGAGACTGCAGTACTACTCACTGCGCCACCGTGCTGCCATCAGTAAGTATAAATAACTTACCTGTTGGGTATCTGGACTGGGGGCAAAAACTGAAACGTGACATCAGAGTAATTAACTAAGTCGGGGAGTATCTAGGAGATTAGTAACTAGGAGATTAGTAACTAGGAGATTGCTGAATGTTATCTATAATCAACGATTTGGATGAGAATGTACAAGGCATGATCAGTAAGTTTGCAGATGACTACTGGTATTGTAGACAGTGAGGAAGGTTTTCAAAATTGCAGCTATTTCTTGATCAACTGGGGAAGTGGGCCGAGAAATGGCAAATGGAGTTCAATACAGTAAATGTAAGGAGTTGCATTTCGGAAAGTCAAATCAAGGTAGGACTTACACAGTGAATGGTAGGGCCCGAGGGAATATTGTGGAACAGAGGGACCTTGGAGTTCAGGTACACGGTTCTCTAAAGGTGGAGTCACAGGTAGATAGGGCAGTGAAGAAGGCTTTTGGCCTTCATCAGTCAGGGCACTGAGGATAGAAGTTGGGAAGTTATGTTGCAGTTGTACAGGACGTTGATGAGGTCGCACCTTGAGTATTGTGTTCAGTTTTGGCTGCTTTGTTATAGGAATGATGTTATTAAACTGGAGAGAGCGCAGAAGAGATTTACAAGGATGTTGCCAGGGCTCAAGGGACTGAGTTCTAGGGAGAGATTGGACAGGCCAGGACCTTTTTCTTTGGAGCGTAGGACACTGAGGGGTGATCTTCTAGAGGTGTATAAGATCATGAGAGGCATGGACAGGGTGAATGCTCTCAGTCTTTTTCTCAGGGTTGGGGAATCGAGAACTAAAAGACTTTGGTTTAAGTTCAGAGGGGAAAGAATTAATGGGAACCTAAGGAGCAACGTTTTAACACTGAGGATGGTACGTATGTGGAATGAGCTGCCGGAGGAAATGGTTGAGGCAGGGACATTGGCAACATTGAAAAGGCATTTGGACAGATACGTGGATAGGAAAGGTTCAGAGGGATATGGGCCAAAAGCAGGCAAACTGGGTTAGCTTAGATGGGCCTTTTGGTTGGCATGGGCCAGTTTGGGCCGAAGGGCCTGTTTCCGTGCTGTAGATTCTATCCATGAACGCCAAGTCTCTTTGGACACCCACTGTACTTAACCTCTTTCCATTTAGAAAGTACTCAGCTCTAACCTTTTTTGGTTCAAAATAGATAACCTCACACTTGTTTACATTGCCACAATCTTGGTCATTCACCTTGTCTGTCAATAGGGCTGGTTTAGCACAGTGGGCTAAATGGCTGGCTTGTAATGCAGAACAATGCCAGCAGCGAGATTCAATTCCTGCAGCGGCCTCCCCGAACAGCTGTGGTGACTGGGGACTTTTCACAGTAACTTCATTGAAGCCGACTTGTGACAATAAACAATTATTCTTAATATTACCATTATCTTCTTAGTTTTATGCTGTCATCAATGCTGTCTACGATGCCACCGAACTTTGTATTATCAGCAAAAGTGCAGAAGAGGCACTTCGGTCCACCGAGTTGCACCAACACATCAAAATCTGACCCACCTACCTAATCCCATTTGCCAGCACTTGGCCCATAGCCCTGAATGTTATGATGTGCCAGTCTTCATCCAGGAACTTTTAAGAGGATGTGAGGCAACCCGTCTCTACCACCCTCCTCAGCAGTGCATTCCAGGCCCTCACCACCCTCTGGGTAAAAATGTGTTTCCTCAAGATATGTGTCAATAAATCTAATATAATCTAACCCCACTCTGCTGTCTGTTGGTTAGCCAATCCTCCATCCAAGCTAATATATTACCTCTAAACCCCGTGGGATCTTACCTTGTTTATTACCTTTTGTGTGACACCTTATCAACTGTATTTTGGAAGTCCAAATACATCCACAGGACCCCCATTATCCACCTGGCCTGTTACATCTTCCAAGAACTCCAACGAGTCAAACACTTCACCAAACCACGCTGACTGATGGATTGCGGTTTGACTTTCCAAATGTCCAGTTACTTCTTCCTCGATAATGGATTCCAGCAGTTTCCCAACAACAGGCATTAAACTTACTAGTTTCCTACTTTCTGCCTTTTTGAACAGGAGGGGTGCCATTAGTCTTTTCCTCTCATGCAATGACATGGTAACTGGGTCAGTGTCTCCCCCCTGGTCTCTGAGGTTGTTTGTGGAGAGAAGCCGGAAGCGGTGGACAGTGAGTGGAGAATGTTCATTGTTCGGCTCTGGGGACCCACTGGGGTTTGTAAACCCCGCCCCCCGACACTGACCTCTCACCTGACACATCACAATGCGCGGAGTGATTGACGGCAGCACCGAACCAATAGGCGAAGAGTGGACAGATCCGGAGGACCGGTGAGAGCGACTGGTCCTCCAACCAATCAGCGTGAATGAGGAGGCGGGACTGGGCTGAGTGAAGCATGCGCAATGTGATTAATGGCGACGCAGAAAAAGGTTCTATCTCGGATCCACAATCCGTGAAGGTGGGAATGGCGGGACGGAGGGAGCGATGAATCAGGAGGGTCGTTAGGCACGCTTTGTGTACATGTTATATAGACCAAAAATCCGGAAAAATAACCTACCGGTACCTGGGGATCTGAGCGGGAGCTGCTGCTTTGTGCAGACAATATTAAGCAAACGCCATCTTTATTTGGCTCTGGCAGACGTGCGCATGCGCCGTCTCAATATTGGGTTCGCGGCAGCAATGAGTATGCGCCCTCGGCATCCTTATTTGGATCACTAGCAGCAGTGCGCATGCGGACCCACCATCTTTATTGGGATCTTTATTGGGGCACGAGCAGCAGAGGGCAGGCTCAGTGGCCATCATTGTTGGGGGCAACATTTTTGAAACGTGTCTTCATGACAGAATGTCCAGCAAACTGCTTCACTAGGAGTTACAAATTCCTATTGTGAGAAGTGAGCATTTTGTGTTGTTTTTACATGTATAACTCTGGTTCACAATTAAGATGTCAACAATAAGGCCTGATGGGAAATTAAGATGTCAAGTTCTGTGTAAGCTACAGTGAGCAAGTTGTTGTAACTATGTACAGGACTGACCTTCGGGGAAGAAGGGGATGTACAATAACAGAAATCACTAAGCAAGGGGGAAGATAGCAGGTGCAAGCAGGGGGCCTCATTCTTATCTTTTAATTGACGGTCCAAGGATATACCAGGAGCTAACAGAAACCCCTATGCAAGGGGGAAGACAAAATGAACATAAGTCCAAATAAGGAATCACTGATAAGGAAACTGCCCTTTCTGCAGTTTGTGGGATGTGTTTCTCACAGATTGTATATAACAAATTGATGCTGTGTGAATTCTTTGTGTCTGCTATTGCTTACCGGCGGCACCCGTTCTTGCAAGATCGATTGAAATAAATACTTCTTCAGAATTTGACTAAGTGTAAATTATTATCAAGTGAGCGGTGTTTCTCACACTATGTATGGGGCAGAATATATGTCCAGGGCAGTGACAATAATTCAAATTTACATTGTGACTTGAACGGAATAAAACTTTGAAGACTTTCAGAGAAACATTACAAAATAACAATTGACACTGAGCCACATGAGGATATATTAGCTTTTAAGGAGAATCTTAACGGAGGAAAGTGAGTCGGAGAGTTTTAAAGAGGAAATTGAGGCCTTGGGAACACAGTAATGGGGGAGAGATTAAAATCGGGAATTCTCAAGTGGCTGGAATTAAATGAGTGCAGAGATCTCAAAGGGGTGTGTGTGGAGGAGATTACAGTGATCAGGATGATCACTACCATGGAGTAAATCAATGAGAAATTTAAATTTTTTGTGCCTTTTAAAAGGAAACGTTTGTAGAGGGGCTGTTTAGCACAGGGCTAAATCGCTGGCTTTGAAAGCAGACCAAGGCAGGCCAGCAGCACGGTTCAATTCCCGTAACAGCCTCCCCGAACAGGTGCCAGAATGTGGCGACTAGGGGCTTTTCACAGTAACTTCATTTGAAGTCTACTTGTGACAATAAGCGATTTTCATTTCATTTCATTTTTCATCAGTGGGCACAGGGGCTGGTGTGAGTAAGTACATGGGTAGCTGAGCTTTGGAGGGTGTTGTTTAATGTTGGAGTCTGGCTGCGAGTGCATTGGAATAATCTGGTTGAGAGGTAACAGAAGAATGGATGGTGGTTTCTGCAGCAAATGGACAGAGACTAAGGTGGAGTCGAGCTGTTACTGAGGTGGAAATCGGCAATCTTGGTGATGATGTAGATCTGTGGTCAGGAGCTCATCTGGGGTGAAATATTTCACCATGGTTGTGAACAGTCTGCTTCAGCCTCAGTCATTGGATAGGGATGGAATTGGTGACAAGGGAGTGGAGTTTGTAGCGGGGATGAAAGGGAATGGGTTCAGTCTTGTCAATATTTAAATGGAGGAAAGTTCTGCTCATCCAGCACTGGTTCAGACAGTGTGTGTCTTGGAAAGGAACTTTCAAGTGGTGATGTTGCTGCTAACTTTTGGTTGGCTCTTAAATGTTGCCCGTTGTATCTTTACTTAATTTGCTCTGTTTCTATAAGCTTTGCTCTAGAGTCGCCAGGTATAACTCAACACACCAATTAGTAAGATTCAAATCAAAACACATTTATTATACACAGTAAATCACTACTCATGCATAAACTCTACTTTCTAGACTATTCTCGATCACTAAAAGGTCTATACTTAGCTTTGGACTGGCCCACCAGGTCAGGGGAACAAATGGCCTTTCGTTCGATCTGAGTCTGCAGGATTCAAAAGCTGGTATGGACTGGTAGCTAGGAGCGCCTATCTGGTAGCGTGCATTGACTGGAGACTTACTTGGTTGATGCAGCAGCTGGGCAGTTCACTCTCAGGGGTTGATTTGCGTTGTTGAGTGACCCTGCCAAGAAGGACGATTTGAACTTGGGGGCTTTACTTTATAGTCCCCAAGGGCTTCCCGCCCTTCGGGACGGAACCCGTTCCTGGTTCCAAGCGATTGGACTGCGTCCCGATCACTTGGATCGATTTCTCCAATACTGGAGTTGTTCCCTGATCGCTGCGCGGTCCCTAAATGTCCGTTGGCCTTCCTTTGTCTTGGCTCCTGCTGGCGCCAAGGAGTCTGGCTTGGCTTTATTCACCTTAAGTGTTGCAATTGTGCCTTGGAATCGCTCATTGCTATGCAGATAGCTGCTGGTTTCAGTTCTGTCTGGTTTTTGTGCTGTCTGGTTTTTGCAGGTTCCAATACACAGGATTTCTGCACTTGCTCGTTTTTGCCTGTGTTGGCTGAATTTCCCTTTAGTCTTTGCAGTTCTCCATTTTAAGTCAGGAAGTGGCCAACCCAGGTGGCTACAATGTTCACATACATCTGCTGTCCTGGTCCATTCACTTGGTGGAGGTTAAGGGTTCAGGAGATTTTGTGAAATTGTGATTCAGTTGTTGGTCCATTGCTTCCTGTTACCCTCACTCCGTTCTCACTCTCCCTTTCCATCAATCTATTTGATTCTCTCTCTCTCCCCCACTACTCACTCTCTTCCTCTCTCTCACTCTGTTTCTCACATAACATTCTCTAGTCCAGAGGGTTGTGGATGTTAATAATAATCATTATTGTCACAAGTAGGCTTACATTAACACTGCAATGAAGTCACTGTGACCATCAGTGAATATATTAAGGCTGAGATGGTGAGAGATTTGGTCTCTCAGGAAGTCAAAGGACATAGAGAGCTAACGGGAAAGTGGAATTGAAGACTGAGATCAGCCACAAATGTGTTCAATGGCAGAGCAGGTTTGACGGGCCGAATGGTCTACTTCTGCTCCTATTTCTTGTGTTCTTGCAGAGGCCCGAATCTTGTGTGGGCTCAGGCCGGGCGGCAGGTTCCCTTCCCTGAAGGCCATTAACAAACTGGTTCACTTTTCACAAAAGGTTCAACAGTTTCCGTGGTCACTTTTTCCCAGTGCCGGCCCCACAAGTTACCAGATTCATTCAGCTCCATTTCACAACCTGCCTTTGTGTTTTTGTGGGATCTCTCTCACTCCCTTTTTTCTGTTTTAACTCAATTTCACAGGGTATCAGCAGGGAAGGATGTGCAATTGGGAAACTCCAACCAAGCACCACCTCAAAATCTGACAGTCATGTAACTGATCGGAACCTGAATATCATCAGATTTTGAACATGGAAGGAAATAGCACAGTTCACAGTGGGGAGAAACCGTACACGTGTTTTGTGTGTGGACAAAGCTTCAGCCAATCATCTGGTCTGTCAAAACACAAGCGCAATCACAGCAGGGAGAACCATGGAAATGTGGGGGCTGTGGCAAGGCGTTCAATTACCCATCTGACCTGGCACCCCATCGACGCATTCACACTGGGGAGAAGCCTTTCACCTGCCCTGAGTGTGGGCGTGGATTCACTCAGTCACACAGCCTGTTGATGCACCAGCGAGTTCACACTGGGGAAAGGCCTTTCACCTGCCCTGAGTGTAGGAAGGAATTCACTCATTCATCCCAACTGCTGACACAGCAGCAGATTCACAATAATGAGAGACCTTTTAAATGCCTCGACTGTGGGATGTGCTTTAAAAGTTCCGGGGAACTGGTGTCAACGTGTTCACACTGACGAGAAACCATTCAGATGCTCCGACTGTGGGACTGAGTTCAGACGATCATCTCAACTCACTCTACACCAGCGGATCACACTGGGGAGAGACCATTCACGTGCTCCCAGTGTGGAAAGGGATTCATTCACTCAGGCAACCTGCTGAGACACCAACGGGTTCACAAGTAACTGCTGTGATTAGATTTTACTGTTAATCACATCCAGGACTGAAGCATGTTCATTGGACTCGGGTTTGACTCATATTTATAAATGCTAATCCAGTTATCAGGGATAATATTCTGGATAAAAGTCAATTATTTAACACAAGTGTGTCGAATCTTTTAACATCCCATCACAAGTTAGTTCTGTTTGAAGGTCTCTCCCTCTCCCCCGTCTCCTCCATCCTCACCTCAAATGTGTGGAGTACATGAAGCTTCTTTCTCACTGAGATTGAGACAATCTGATCAGCTGCCTCTGCTGCTTTCCTCTCTACCAATGGGCCAAACTGTCTCGAACATTCCACCTGGTCTGAGCTCTGAACTCCTCTTTCTCCAGTTTCTCTCCTACCCTCTATCTTCATCAGAGCTCATCTTGTCCATTAGACCTGCCTCCTGCACCAGGATCCCAGGTTCGATTCCTAGCTCGGGTCACTGTCTGTGCGGAGTCTGCACGTTCTCCTCGTGTCTGCGTGGGTTTTCTCTGGTTTCCTCCCACAAGTCCCGAAAGACGTGCTGTTGGGTGAATTGGACATTCACAAAACTGCTGACCATTCAACTTCTCCATGTTGTGTGATATTGTTCATAACAAAGAACAAAGAACAAAGAAATGTACAGCACAGGAACAGGCCCTTCAGCCCTCAAAGCCCGTGCCGACCATGCTGCCCGACTAAACTACAATCTTCTACACTTCCTGGGTCCGTATCCTTCTATTCCCATCCTATTCATATATTTGTCAAGATGCCCCTTAAATGTCCCTATCGTCCCTGCTTCCACTACCTCCTCCGGTAGCGAGTTCCAGGCACCCACTACCCTCTGCGTAAAAAACTTGCCTCGTACATCTACTCTAAACCTTGCCCCTCTCACCTTAAACCTATGCCCCCTAGTAATTGACCCCTCTACCCTGGGGAAAAGCCTCTGACTATCCACTCTGTCTATGCCCCTCATAATTTTATATACCTCTATCAGGTCTCCCCTCAACCTCCTTCGTTCCAGTGAGAACAAACCGAGTTTATTCAATCGCTCCTCATAGCTAATGCCCTCCATACCAGGCAACATTCTGGTAAATCTCTTCTGCACCCTCTCTAAAGCCTCCACATCCTACTGGTAGTGTGGTGACCAGAATTGAACACTATACTCCAAGTGTGGCCTAACTAAGGTTCTATACAGCTGCAACATGACTTGCCAATTCTTATACTCAATGCCCCGGCCAATGAAGGCAAGCATGCCGTATGCCTTCTTGACCACCTTCTCCACCTGTGTTGCCCCTTTCAATGACCTGTGGACCTGTACTCCTAGATCTCTTTGACTTTCAATACTCTTGAGGGTTCTACCATTCACTGTATATTCCCTACCTGCATTAGACCTTCCAAAATGCATTACCTCACATTTGTCCGGATTAAACTCCATCTGCCATCTCTCCGCCCAAGTCTCCAGACAATCTAAATCCTGCTGTATCAGGATCTGTATCATAGTTCTGTCTCTTGGTCCTGTCGCTCATCTTTAAATGCACCCATCCTAAAACAATATTAACCCCCCTTCATTGCAAACTACCACATCAAAACCTCCCTTTCCTCTCCAACTCCTTGTACTCGGTGTCCCCCAGGATCTATCCTCGGTCCTTCCTATTTTCCCATCTCCACGCTGCCCCAAGGTGACATCATCCAAAAGCACCGTGTTAGTTTTCACATGTACACTGACAACACCCAGCTCTACCTCACCCCCATCCCTCTCCATTCCTCCACTGTCACTCAATTATCAAACTGCTTGTCCCACATCCAGTACTGGATGAGCAGAAATTTCCTCCAATTAAAAATTGGGAAGATCAAAGCCATTGTCTTCAGTCACCATTCGAAATTCCGTTCCCTAACTCCCGAGTCCATCCCTCTCCCTGGGAAATGTCTGAGGCTGAACCACACTCTGCACAATCTCCGTGTCAGATTTGACCCCAAGGTGAGTTTCCTTTTAAAAAAAATAATTTTTATTCAAATTTTCACAAAATATCAACAACAAAATACAAAAATAAAAGAACAAACCCCCCTCCCCAGATACACAAATAATAAATTAACAGCCATCAGCAACACAAAAGCAAATATACACGCCCAATCAAGTAAAACGAACCAGCCCCCCCCCCCGGTTGCTGCTGCTGCTGACCATCTCCAAACGCTCTGCCAGGAAGTCTAGGAACGGTTGCCACCGCCTGAAGAACCCTTGCACCGATCCCCTTAAGGCAAATTTCACCCTCTCCAATTTAATAAACTCCGCCATATCGTTGATGCAGGATTCCACGTTTGGGGTCTCGCATCCATCCACTGAAGAAGAATCCTACGCCGGGCTACCAGGGACGCAAAGGCCAGAATACTGGCCTCTTTCGCCTCCTGCACTCCCGGGTCCTCTGCCGCCCCAAATATTGCGAGCCCCCAGCCCGGTTTGACCCTGGATCCTACCACCCTCGACACCGTCCTCGCTACACCCTTCCAAAAGTCCTCCAGCGCTGGGCATGCCCAGAACATGTGGGTGTGGTTTGCTGGGCTCCCTGAGCACCTAACACACCTGTCCTCACCCCCAAAAAACCGGCTCATCCTTGCCACGGTCATGTGAGCCCTGTGCAGCACCTTAAATTGTATGAGGCTGAGCCTCACGCAAGAGGAGGAAGAGTTCACCCTCCCCAGGGCATCCGCCCACGTCCCCTCGTCGATGTCCTCACCCAATTCCTCCTACCACTTACCCTTTAGCTCCTCCACCGAGGCCTCCTCCTCCTCCTGCATCACCTGATACGCTGCCGAGATCCTCCCCTCTCCAACCCACACCCCCAAAAGCACCCTGTCCTGGACCCTGCGTGGCGGCAACAGTGGGAACTCCACCACCTGCCGCCTAACAGACGCCCTTACCTGCATATATCTGAAGGTGTTCCCCGGGGGAAGCCCAAACTTCTCCTCCAGCTCACCCAGGGTCGCGAACTTCCCATCCACAAACAGGTCCCCCATCCTTCTAATACCTGCCCTGTGCCAACTCAGGAACCCTCCGTCCATTCGCCCCGGGACAAACCGGTGGTTCCCCCGTATCGGGAACCACACCGAGGCCCCCACCTCCCCCCTGTGACATCTCCATTGCCCCCAAATTTTGAGGGTAGCCGCCACCACCGGGCTCGTGGTATACCTCGTTGGAGGAAGCGGCAGCATCGCTGTCACCAGCGCTGTCACCAGCGCCTCCAGGCTCGTGCCCACACAGGACGCCATTTCCAGGCTCTTCCATGGTGCCCCCTACCCCTCCATCACCCACTTATGCATCATCGCCACATTGGCTGCCCAATAATACCCACAGAGGTTAGGCAACGCCAACCCCCCCCTATCCCTGCACCGCTCCAGGAGCACCCTTCTCACCCTTGGGTCTTCTGCGCCCACACAAACCCCATAATGCTCCTATTTACCCGCCTGAAGAAGGCCTTAGGGATCAGGATGGGGAGGCACTGGAACAGGAACAAAAACCTCAGGAGCACCGTCATTTTAACTGACTGCACCCTACCTGCCAGGGAGAGATTTAGCACATCCCACCTCTTAAACTCCTCCTCCATTTGCTCCCCCAGTCTCGTGAAGCTAAGCTTATGCACGGCCCCCCAACTCCTAGCCACCTTGACCCCCAGGTACCTGAAACTCCTCTCCGCCCTTTTTAGTGAGAGCTCACCAATCCCCCTCTCCTGGTCCCCTGGGTGAACAACGAACAACTCGCTCTTCCTCATATTGATCTTCTACCCAGAGAAATCCCCAAACTCCCTGAGAATCCACATCATCTCCGACATTCCCCCCACCGGGTCCGCCACATATAACAAAACATGGCTGAAATACATTGACATCCAATGTCTGATATAATGTGTGTTATGGGAGAGAGAAGTTTAGTCTGAGTTATAAACTCAAGCAGGCGCTTCACTGCAGACAGGTCACCGTGGAAACGCTGATAAGACATTCCTTCACTGCAGACAGGTCACCGTGGAAACGCTGATAAGACATTCCATTCCACAGAATCGACTCACTGGAAACTAATCGGATCGGGGAGAGGACAGAGTTTGTCTGTTATCAAGTCTAAAGGTAACAGGGGCATGGATGAGGTTTCAGCAGCAGTTGGGGTGGGGATGGACACAGGTGACATTATGGAGATTGAAATATCTGTTATTAGTGATGGTGTGGATATGGGGTCAGAAAGTCATCTTGGGGTCAGATCTGACACGGAGATTGTGCAGAGTGTGGTTCAGCCTCAGACAGTTCCCAGGGAGAGAGATGGACTCGGGAGTTCGGGAACGGAATTTGTAATGGTGACTGAAGACAATGGCTTTGATCTTCCCAATTTTTAATTGGAGGAAATTTCTGCTCATCCAGTACCGGATATGGGATAAGCAGTTTGATAATTGAGTAACAGTGGAGGAATGGAGAGGGATGGGGGTGAGGGAGAGCTGGGTCTCGTCAGTGTACATGTGAAAACTAACACGGTGCTTTTGGATGATGTCACCTACTGGAAGCGTGTTGATGAGAAAATGGAGGGGCCGAGGGTAGATCCTTGGGGGACACCGAGTACAAGGAGTTGGAGAGGAAAGGGAGGTTTTGATGTGGTAGTTGCAATGATGGTGGGGTTAAATATTGTTTTAGGATGGGTGATGATGGTGCATTTAAAGATGAGCGACAGGACGAAGAGAGAGAACTATGAACAATATCACACAACATGGAGAAGGTGAATGGTCAGTAGTTTTGTGAGAATGTGGTTAAATAGTAATAATCAAACAATCTTTATTAGTGTCACAAGTAGGCTCACATTAACACTGCAATGAAGTTACTGTGAAAAGCCCCTAGTCACCACACTCCGGCGCCTGTTCGGGTACACAGAGGGAGAATTCAGAATGTCCAATTCACCTAACAAACACGTCTTTCAGGACTTGTGGGAGGAAACAGGAACACCCTGGGAGCAGACACGGGGAGAACGTGCAGACTCCGCACCGACAGTGACCCAAGCCGGGAATCGAACCCAGGACCCTGGCACAGGAGGCAGGTCTAATGGAGAAGATGAGCTCTGATGAAGATAGAGGGTAGGAGAGAAACTGGAGAAAGAGGAGTTCAGAGCTCAGACCAGGTGGAATTTTCGAGACAATTTGGCCCATTGGTAGAGAGGAAAGCAGCAGAGGCAGCTCATCAGATTGTCTCAATCTCAGTGAGAAAGAAGCTTCATGAACTCCACACACTTGAGGTGAGGATGGAGGAGACGGGCGAGGGAGAGACCTTCAAACAGAACTAACTTGTGATGGGATGTTAAAAGATTCGACACACTTGTGTTAAATAATTGACTTTTATCCAGAATATTATCCCTTATAACTGGGTTAGCGTTTATAAATATGAGTCCAACCCGAGTCCAATGAACATGCTTCAGTCCTGGATGTGATTAACAGCAAAATCCAATCACAGCAGTTACTTGTGAACCCACTGGTGTCTCAGCAGGTTGCCTGAATGAATGAATCCCTTTCCACACTGGGAGCACGTGAATGGCCTCTCCCCAGTGTGAATCCGCTGGTGTAGAGTGAGGTGAGATAATCGTCTGAACCAAGTCCCACAGTCGGAGCACCTGAATAGTTTCTCGTCAGTGTGAACATGTTGATGGGACACCAGTTCCCGAGAATCTTTAAAGCACTTTCCGCATTTTCTGCATTTAAAAGGTCTCTCATCATTGTGAATCGGCTGGTGTGTCAGCAGTTGGGATGACTGAGTGAATCCATGCCCACACTCTGGACAAGTGAAAGGCCTTTCCCCAGTTTGAACTCACTGGTGCATCAACAGGCTGTATGACTGACTGAATCCACGCCCACACTCGGGGCAGGTGAAAGGCCTCTCCCCAGTGTGAATGTGTCGCTGGGTTGCCAGGTCAGGTGGGTAATTGAACGCCCTGCCACAGTCCCCACATTTCTATGGTTTCTCCAAGCTGTGACTGCGCTTGTGTTTTGACAGACCAGATGATCGGCTGAAGCTTCGTCCACACACAAAACACGTGTCCGGTTTCTCCCGACTGTGAACTGTGCTTTTTCCTTCCATTTTCAAAATCTGATGATACTTAGGTTACGATCAGTTATACAACAGTCAGATTTTGATGTGGTATTTGGTTGGAGTTTCCCAATTGCACATCCTTCCCTGCTGATACCCTGTGAAATTGAGTTAAAACAAACAAAAGGGAGAGAGAGATCCCACAAAAACACAAAGGCAGGTTGTGAAATTGTGCTGAATCAATCTGGTAACTTGTGGGGCCGGCACTGGGAAAGTGACTACGAAAACTGTTGAACCTTTTGTGAAAAGTGAACTAGTTTGTTAATGTCCTTCAGGGAAGGGAACCTGCCACCCGGTCTGAGCCCACACAAGATTTGGGCCTCTGCAAGAACACAAGAAATAGGAGCAGAAGACCATTTGGCCCTTCGAACCTGCTCTGCCATTGAACACATTTGTGGCTGATCTCAGTCTTCAATTCCACTTTCCCGTTAGCTCCCTTTGTCCTTTGACTTCCTGAGAGACCAAAAATCTCACCATCTCAGCCTTATATATATTCACTGATGGTCACAGTAACTTCATTGCAATGTTAATGTAAGCTTACTTGTGACAATAATGATTATTATTAACATCCACAACCCTCTGGGCTAGAGAATTTAATATGAGAAACAGAGTGAGAGAAAGAGAGCGAGTGAGGGAGTGGGGGAGAGAGAAAATCAAAAAGATTGATGGAAAGGGAGAGAGTGAGAAAGGAGTGAGGGTAACAGCAAGCAATGGACCAACAACTGAATCACAATTTGACAGAATCTCCTGAACCCTTAACCTCCACCACCTGGATGGAGCAGGACAGCAGATGTATGTGAACATCACCACCTGCAAGTTCCTTTCCAAGACACACACTGTTGAACTTGTCTGACATCCAGGGCTGGATGAGCAGAACTTTCCGCCATTTAAATATTGACAAGCCTGAACCCATTCCCTTTCATCCCCGCTACAAACTCCAGTCCCTTGCCACCAATTCCATCCCTGTCAATGTCTGAGGCTGAAGCTGACTGTTCACAACCCTGGTGAAATATTTCACCCCTCGATGAGCTCTTGACCACATATCCACACTGTCACCAAGATTGCCAATTTCCACCTCAGGAACACAGCTCGACTCCACCTTAGTCTCTGTTCATCTGCTGCAGAAACCATCATCCATTCTTCTGTTACCACTTAACCAAATTATTCCAACGCACTCGCAGCCGGACTGCAACATTAAACAACCCCCTCCATCCCATCCCAAACTCTGCTACCCATGTGCTTACTCACACCAGCCCCTGTGCCCACTGATCTGCAAATGCTTCCTTTTAAAAGGCACACAGAAGTTTAAATTTCTTATTCTTTTCCTCCATGGTAATGATCATCCTGATCTCTGTAATCTCCTCCACACACACCCCTTTGAGATCTCTGCATTCATTTAATTCCAGCCACTTGAGAATTCCCGATTTTAATCTCTCCACCATTACTGAGTTGCCAAGGCCTCAATTTCAGGAATTTCCTCCTTAAAACTCTCCGACTCAATTTCCTCCATTAAGATTCTCCTTAAAATCTAATATCTCCTCATGTGGCTCAGTGTCAATTGTTATTTTGTAACGTTTCTCTGAGTCTCAAAAGTTATATTCTGTTCAAGTCACAATATAAATTCGAATTATTGTCACTGCCCTCGGCATATATTCTGCCCCATAAATAAGAATTTGTAACTCAGAGTGAAAGTCTGTCATGAAGACACATTACAAAAATGTTGCCCCCAACAATGATGGCGACTGAGCCTGCGATCTGCTGCTCGTGCCCCAATAAAGATGGTGGGTGCGGGTGCGCGTGCGCACTACTGCCAGTGAGCCAAATAACGAAAGCGCATGCGCACCGCTGCCAGTACCAAATAAAGATGGCGGGTGCATAGTCTAGTCTGTAACAAAGCTGCAGCCTCCGCTCAGATCCCCAGGTACCGGTGGTTTATTTTGTCAGATGTTCAGTTTATATAACATGTTTACGAAGCGTGCCTAACAACCCGCATGATCTCCCTCCGTCCCGCCATTCCCACCTTCACGGATTGTGGATCCGAGAAAGAAACTTTTCTGCGTCGCCATTAATCACACTGCGCATGCTTCACTCGGCTCAGTCCCGCCCCTGATTCACTCCGATTGGCTGGAGGACCAGTCCCCTCCCGGACCCGTCCACTCTTCTCCTATTGGTCGCGTGATGCCGTCAATCATTGTCCGGGAATTATGAGGTGTCAGGTGAGAGGTCAGTGTTGGGGGCGGGTTTACAAATCCCGAGTGCGGCCCCAGAGCTGAACAATGAACATTCTCCACTCTCACTGTCCGCCACTTCCGGCTTCTCTCCACAAACAACCTCACAGAGACCAGGGGGAGACACTGACCCAGTGACAATGTCACTGCATTAGTCACCCAGAGAGACAGGAGAATGTTCTGGGGACATTACATTAATAAAATCTGGAATTTAAAGTTCGTTTCAGTGATGGTGACTGAGGGTCACTGAGAAAATCTCCAATGTCATTGGATTAGGTCAAAAAGGCAGAAAGTAGGAAACTAGTTAGTTTAAAGTCTGTTGGAAAACTGTTAGAATCTATTATTGAGGAAGCAGTATCTGGACATTTGGAAAGTCAAACTGCAATCCATCAGAGTCAGCGTGGTTTTGTGAAGGGTATATCGTGTTTGACTCATTTCTTGCAGTTCTTGGAAGATGTAACAAGTCAAGTGGATAATGGGGTCCTGTAGATGTATTTGGACTCCCAGAATTCATTTGATAAAGTGTCACATAAAAGGTAATAAGGTAAAATCCCACGGGGTTGAGAGATAATATATTAGCTTGTATAGAGGATTGGCTAACCAACAGACAACAGAGAGTGGGGTTAGATTTATTGACACATGTACTGAAGAAAATGTTTTTACGCAGAGGGTGGTGAGGGTCTGGAATGCACTGCCTCGGAGGGTGGTAGAGACGGTTGTCTCACATCCTCTAAAAAAGTACCTGGATGAAGACTGGCACGTCATAACATTGAAGGCTATGAGCCAAGTGCTGGTAAATGGGATTAGGTAGGTGGGTCATGTTTATCATGTGATAGTGCAAACTCGATGGACCGAAGGGCCTCTTCTGCACTGTGAAATAAATGAAATGAAAATTGCTTGTCACAAGTAGGCTTCAAATGAAGTTACTGTGAAAGGCCCCTATTCGCCACATTCTGGCGCTTGTTCGGGGAGGCTGGTATGGGAATTGAACCATGCTGCTGGCCTGCCCAGTGTGCTAAACCAGCCCCTCTGTGTTGCTGATGATACAAAGTTCGGTGGCATCATAGAGTAACTCCCACTTAACTCTTGCATTAAATTGCAAGAAGATATTGACAGACAAGGTGAATGGGCAAGATTGTGGCAATGTAAACAATTGTGAGGTTATCTGTTTGGAACCAAAAAAGGTTAGAACTGAGTACTTTCTAAATGGAAAGAGGTTAAGTATAGTGGATGTCCAAAGAGATTTGGAGTTCATAGAATCTACAGCACGGAGACCGGCCCTTCAGCCCAAACTGGTCCATGCCAATCAAAAAGCTCATCTAAGCCAATCCCATTTGCCTGTATTTGGCCCACATCCCTCCGAACCTTGCCTATCCATGTATCTGTCCAAATACCTTTTCAATGTTGTCAATGTCCCTGCCTCAACTACTTCCTCCGGCAGCTCATTCCGTACTATCCTCTGTGTAAAACCATTGCTCCTTAGGTTCCCATTAATTCTTTCCCCTCTGAACTTAAACCAAAGCCCTCTAGTTCTCGATTCCCCAACCCTGAGAAAAAGATTGAGTGTATTCACCCTGTCCATGCCTCTCATGATCTTATACATCTCGATAAGACCACCCCTCAGTCTCCTACGCTCCAAAGATAAAGGTCCTGGCCTGTCCAATCTCTCCCTTTCACTCAGTCTCTTGAGTCCTGGCAATATCCTTGTAAATCTCTTCTTCACTCTCTCCAGTTTAATAACATCTTTCCCACAGCAAGGCGACCAAAACTGAACACAATACTCCAGGTGCGACCTCACCCACGTCCTGTACAACTGCAACATAACTTCCCAACTTGTATACTCAGTGCCCTGACTGATGAAGGTCAGCACGCCAAAAGCCTTCTTCAGAGAATTTATAGTGCAGAAGGAGGCTATTCGGCCCATCGAGTCTGCACCGGCCCTTACAAAAAGCACCCTACTCAAGCCCACTTATCTACCCTATCCCCGTAACCCAGTAACTCCCACTTAACCTTTTTTTTGGACACTAAGGGCAATTTAGCAAGGCCAGTCCACCGAACCCGCACATCTTTAGACTGTGGGAGGAAACCAGGGAACACACGCAGACACGGGGAGAACGTGCATACTCTGCACAGACAGTGACCCAGCTGGGAATCGAACTGGGGACCCTGGAGCTGTGAAGCAACTGTGATCCACTATGCTACCGTGCTGCCCTATCTACCTGTGACTCCACCTTTAGAGAACCGTGCACCTGAACTCCAAGATCCTTCTGTTCCATGATACACCCTCAGGCCTTACCATTCACTGTGAAAGCCCTACCTTGATTTCTGAAATGCAATTCCTCACACTTATCTGTATTGAATTCCATTTGCCATTTCTCGGCCCACTTTCCCAGCTGATCAAGAGCCTGCTGCAATTTTTGATAACCTTCCTCACTGCCGACAATACCACCTATTTTAGTGTCATCTGCAAACTTACTGATCATGTCATAGATGTCATAGAATTTACCATGCAGAAGGAGGCCATTCGGCCCATCGAGTCTGCACCGGCTCTTGGAAAGAGCACCCCGCCCAAGGTCAACACCCCCACCCTATCCCCATAACCCAGTAACCCCACCCATCACGACGGGCAATTTTGGACACTAAGGGCAATTTATCATGGCCAACCCACCTAACCTGCACATCTTTGGACTGTGGGAGGAAACCGGAGCACCCGGAGGAAACCCACGCACACACGGGGAGGATGTGCAGACTCCGCACAGACAGTGACCCAAGCCCCAACAGCACGGTAGCATTGTGGACAGCACAATTGCTTCACAGCTCCAGGGTCCCAGGTTTGATTCCGGCTTGGGTCACTGTCTGTGCGGAGTCTGCACATCCTCCCTGTGTGTGCGTGGGTTTCCTCCGGGTGCTCCGGTTTCCTCCCACAGTCCAAAGATGTGCAGGTTAGGTGGATTGGCCATGATAAATTGCCCTTAGTGCCCAAAATTGCCCTTAGTGTTGGGTGGGGTTACTGGGTTATGGGGATAGGGTGGAGGTGTTGATCTTGGGTAGGGTGCTCTTTCCAAGAGCTGGTGCAGACTCGATGGGCCAAATGGCCTCCTTCTACACTGTAAATTCTATGAATGTCTTGTACATACTCATCCAAATCGTTGATTATAGATATAAACAGCAATCTCCTAGTTACTGATCTCCGAGTTACTCCCTACTTAGTTAATTACTCCAGTTTCTCAAATTTAGAACAGATTCCCAACAAGCCAATCAGCTTTACTCTGAGGTAAGTTATTTATATTTGCTGTTCAAAGCTCCTCCTCCCCGGATTCGGGCCAAATCCGCTCCCTGCCGAATAGGCCGTGAATCCCTGAGGTAAGTTATTTATATTTACTGTTCCGAAGCTGCTCCAGTCTGAGTTTGCACCAACTCCACTCCCTGCGTTCGTGAGATTCATACCTGGGTGTCTGGAAAATCGTTAGGACAGTAACTGTCCTGTAAGGTAATGAGTCATTTTGCTTCCCAATTGGCCGAGGAAGGCAGTGTGTCACAAGGATGGGTGTGTTGACCGATTAATGGCTGGAGGATGGGGGCAGATCATGTGATCAAACCTCCAGGAATACATTTAATCAAAGTTGGCGAGGAGAGAATGTTGTGAATTTCTATCCTAAACTGACAGTGAGGTTTCTGTAAATTTACAGGATACTGGAAGTAGAGGTTTAACAGACGGGAAAAGCAAACCAAACGTCACATCGCGATCTGACAGAGTCACTCGATTCACCAGAACCTGAATTTCAGCAGCATCTGGGTGTGGAAGGTAAAAGGTTTGACTGTTCTGTCTGTGAGGGAACATTTCAGGTCTCAGTGTGACTGGAAAAGCCCCGAGATTCACAAACCCTGGTTAGATCAAACCTGGAGAACTGTGTTCAGTTCTGGGCAACAAACCTGAGGAAGGATAGAATGGCCTCGGAGGGAGTGTAGCACAGATTTACCTGAGTGATATCTGAACCCACTGGGGTTAAATTACAAAACTAGATTACACAAAGGAGTCAGAGACATGATGGCACAAAGGGCATTCGGCCCATTGAGTCCATGCTAGCTCTCTGGAGTAATCCAGTCAGTCCCATTCTCCTGCTCTATCCCTGTATCCTCGCAGGTTTATTTCCCTCAGATGTCTATCCAATTTCCTTTTGAAATCAAATTGTTCATTGTGTCTATTTTCAAACTCCCTCAGAGGCAGCAAGTTTCAGGTCATTGACGCTCGCTGTGTAAAAACATAAATCTCATATCACCTCATATCTCCCGTACCTTTGACAGACAAACTCAGAACAGGCCACTCGGCCCCTCGAGCCTGCTCAGCATTGAATAAGATTGCAGCTGATCTCATTCTAACGTTAACTCCACATTCCTGCCTACCCCTGATGACCTTTCACCCCCTTGCTCATCAAGAATCTATCCAGCTCTGCCTTAAAAATATTCAAGGACTCTGCTTCCGCTGCCTTTTAAGGACGCGAGTTCCAAAGTCTTACAGCCCTCAAGAGAATACAAAATCCTCATCTCCATCTGAAATGGGCGACCCCTTATTTTGCAACAGTGGTGCCCTCGTTCTCGATTCCCCCACAAGAGGAAACATCCTCTCCACATCCACCCTGTCAAAACCCCTCAGGATCTTATATAGATCAATCCAGGTTTTACCCAAAACTTTACATCTTTGTCCCTAGTTCTTGGACGATCAGTGAATGGAAACAGAGTTTCTTTGTACACCTGATAGAAATCTGGCACAATCTTGAGTTCCTGAATCAAATCTCCCCTCAACCTCCTTTGCTGGAACCATTCTGGTAAATCTCCTCTGCACCTTCTCCAAGAACCTTCAGATCCTTCCTGAAAAGTGGTGACCAGAGCTTTATAAAGATTCATCGAATAGAATTGGAATCATAGAATTCCTACAGTGCAGGAGGCCACTCGGCCCATTGAGTCTGCACTGATTCTCTGAAAGGGCACCCTGCCTCGGCCCACACTCCTACCCTGTCCCTGTAACCCCATAGCCCCACCTAACCTGCACATCCCTGGACACTAAGGGGCAATTTATCAAGGCCAATCCACCTAACTTTCCCTTCATTGGACTGTTAGAGGAAACCTGAACACCGGGTGGAAACCCACGCAGACACTGGGAGGAAGTGCAGACCCCACACAGACAGTCACCAAGGCCGGAATTGAACCCGGGTCCCTGGCGCTGAGAGGCAGCAGTGCTAATCACCATGCCACCAGAAGCATAGTTTTGGTGTCAATATTACTGTTTATGAAGCTCAAGGTCGAATTTGCGTTGTCAACTATTCTCTTTAGTATGACTTGTAGATATACTAAATCCCTCTTCACCTCTTTCTCTCTCCTCCCAAAGAGGCCAGTTAGGTTTTTATGACAATCCAGCAGTTTTCATGGTCACTTTTTCCCAGTGCCGGCCCCACAAATGACCAGATTCATTCCGCTCAATTTCACAACCTGCCTTTGTGTTTTTGTGGGTTCTCTCACTCCTTATTTTCTGTTTTAAATCAGTTTCACAGGGTGTTCGAAGGGCAGGCTTCAAAGTCCAGAAACACAAACCAAACATCACATCAGGATCTGACAGAGTCCTCAATTTATCATATCCTGAATATCATCGTACTTTGAACATGGAAGGAAAAAGCATCGTTCACAGTGCGGGGAAACCATACACGTGTTGTGTGTGTGGACGGGGATTCAATCGACCATCAGACCTCACAAGCCACAAATGCAGTCACACAGAGGAGAAACCGTGGAAATGTGCGGACTGTGGGAAAGGATTCACTTACCCATCCCAGCTGGAAACTCATCGACGCAGTCACACTGGGGAGAGACCATTCACCTGCTCCAAGTGTGGGAAGGGATTCACTCGGTCATCCGCTCTGTCCAGACACCAGCAAATTCACACTGGGGAGAGACCATTCACCTGCCCCAAGTGTGGGAAGGGATTCACTCAGTCATCCGCTCTGTCCAGACACCAGCAAATTCACACTGGGGAGAGACCATTCACCTGCTCAGAGTGTGAGAAGGGATTCAGTGATTCATCCAACCTGCAGAATCACCAGCGAATTCACACTGGGAAGAGGCCGTTCACCTGCTCAGAGTGTGGGAAGGGATTTGCTATTTCAGCCCACTTGCTGAGACACCAGAAAGTTCACACTGATGAGAGACCGTTTAAATGTCCAGACTGCGGGACGTGCTATAAAAGTTCTGGGGATCTGATGAGCCATCAACGTGTTCACACTGACGAGAGACCGTTCAGGTGCTCTCACTGCGGGACTGGGTTCAGACGATCATATCACCTCACTGTACATCAGCGAATTCACACAGAGGAGAGGCCATTCACCTGCGCCGAGTGTGGGAAGGGATTCACTCAGTCATCCGCTCTGTCCACACACCTGCGAGTTCACACTGGGGAGAGACCATTCACCTGCTCAGAGTGTGGGAAGGGATTCACTACTTCACCCAACCTGCTGAGACACCAACGAGGCCACAAGTAACCACAGTGATTGGATTTTGCTGTTCCTCACATTCAGGACTGAACCATATTCATTTGGGTCTCTTTCTGCTGATAACAAACTCCAGCCCATTTATAGGGGCTAATATTCTGGCTGAAAGTCAAATAAATTGACTGAAGACCATAAGACATAGGAGCGGAAGTAAGGCCATTTGGCCCATCGAGTCCACTCCACCATTTAATCATGGCTGATTTCAACTCCATTTACCTGCTCTCTCTCCATAGCCCTTAATTCCTTGAGAAATCAAGAATTTATCAACTTCTGTCTTAAAGACACTCAACGTCCCGGCCTCCACCGCCCTCTGTGGAAATGAATTCCACAGACCCACCACTCTCTGGCTGAAGAAATTTCTCCTCATCTCTGTTCTAAAGTGACTCCCTTTTATTCTAAGGCTGTGCCCCCGGGTCCTAGTCTCCCCTGCTAATGGAAACAACTTCCCTACGTCCACCCTATCTAAGCCATTCATTATCTTGTAAGTTTCTATTAGATCTCCCCTCAACCTCTTAAACTCCAATGAATATAATCCCAGGATCCTCAGACGATCATCGTATGTTAGGCCTACCATTCCTGGGATCATCTGTGTGAATCTCCGCTGTACCCGCTCCAGTGCCAGTATGTCCTTCCTGAGGTGTGGGGCCCAAAATTGCTCACAGTATTCTAAATGGGGCCTAACTAATGCTTTATAAAGTTTCAGAAGTACATCCCTGCTTTTATATTCCAAGCCTCTTGAGATAAATGACAACATTCCTTGCCCAGTGAAACAGTAGAGGCTCCTTCATTAAATGTTTTTAAGATAAAGATAGATAGTTTTTTGAAGAATAAAGGGATTAAGGGTTATGGTGTTCGGGCCGGAAAGTGGAGCTGAGTCCACAAAAGATCAGCCATGATCTCATTGAATGGTGGAGCAGGCTCGAGGGGCCAGATGGCCTACTCCTGCTCCTAGTTCTTATGTTCTTAAAACCCTGCTGATATTAGATCTGAGGGTGTCCAACAACCCAAATGGGTAAATTGGAACTCCGGGTAACTTGAACGTGCCTTGGGAATGTATGCTGGCACAGTCTACAGCCGCGTAACTCTATTTAAACCCATGCTGTGCCTGCACCGTAAGCGTTTGACTGCGACAGTGTACAGGCAGTTTCAATTTTCCTATTTCCGTTTTGTATAGGGCTGCAATGGATCAGTGTGTTGCTCTTTACAAGAACCTGCCATGCGAATTTGACGAATAATCATATGAGAGAGTTCAGAGAGGTTCTTCTGGCTGTGTGGTCATTCTGCCTATGCATTTTCTGATAAAATCATGTGAAAGTGATGGGCCGCCATGATCCAGCAGTGTGTGTGTGCGCGAGGGAGGGAGGCGAGGCGGGGGTGGGTGCTTTAATAGGGAAACTAGAGAGCTGGGGAGGAACCGTAGGAAAAGAAATACAAAGAATTTGAAGTTAATTAATGTAACACTTTATTGCCAAATTCATACAGAGTATGTTCGGGAGAACGTCTGTTTCAAACTTTCACAAAGAGGATACAACAGCTTAGAAAGTAATTGAGAAATGAACACATGGGCTCTGAGCGGCCAGCACTATCTACACCTGTAACATACCAGGGAGCACATATAACTGCGACATAAAAGGAAGAAACATCTGAGCACAGGAGTGAGAACAGCTATTTATTAGCACATTAACTGAAACTAAAGTGAAAATCTAAGTTACGTTAACGGTATAACGATAACTCCCTCCCCAATACCAAAGTGGGTGAATCTGCATCCCATGGACTGTAACGGATCAAGAAGATGGTTCACCACCACCTTCTCAAGGGCAATTATGGTTGGGCAACAAATGGTGGCCTTGCCAGCAAAACCGACGTGCCGTAAAAATGAACAACAAAACAAAATCACGCAAGAGGTCCAATTCATGATTCTTTTCAACTACAGATTACGAATCCAAACAGTCGCTTGGTCACACCGGACTTGAATATTGCTGAAAACACAGGTATGATTCCGAAGATTCTGGATGTGCAAAATGGAAAACTTCAGCAGGATGTTTCTCTCTTCACAAAAAGACCTGGCATCATCAAATAAAAACCGCTTTCTTTAAGAGTGATCAAGAGAATATGTTTATTATTGTAATCCAGAGGTGCCTATAAACACTGAGGAAAATGAACGGCGGCCGAACGTCAACTGATCACTCGATCTGTATGAAAAATAATAGAATGAAGCAGATATTTAGTGATCCGTTGCAGTTATCTAATTTCTTTTTAAATGAAACTTGTAGAAATGTGGACAGATGGTAGAGTGAATGGATTGAATCTTCTCACCTTCACCAGAGTGACTGCTGTGCTATAGAATATGCTGAAGACAAACAGGGTGATGAATGTGGAAGCGGTTGTCCCGATATTACCATTATCATCCCCATCGTCTTCAATCCAGATGTGGCCTGTAATGTCTACGGAGATGGGAAAGTGGAAATGTATTTCAGTCGGTTATAATCCAAATGGTGTTCTACTTCCTCTTTTAGTTTCCTTAAGATGCAATTTGTTCTATAATTAAACTTTCAAACGGTATCAACATGCTAAGTTAATCTCTCTTATCAATACATACCTAATACTTAATACCACCGCTGTATTCTATAAATATGTTCTGTTATGATCCGAGATCAGACCACCAGGGTTTTGGTATGATTCGGTTTAAAGTTTGCAAAGTTTCTTATCCCATGTACACCCCAAGCCATAAAAACCCACAGTCTTTGCACAAACAAATTAAGCATCACTCCACAAAGTCAAAGAAGTGTGGTTATTTGCAATACCTATCTTAATCAAAAACATTCAGAATCAACACATGGCACATTTGAATTAACAGGTAATCTGCAGTTGAACACATAAAATTGCACAATGCATGGTCGGTGCGACGAACATAGATTCCACAGAACCCTGCACAACACAGCCAGGCGGCCTTATTAATTACGTGTTACACAATACTGGTTCACACTATCTCCCCTCAAGAGGGAAATCGAGCATTCTCTTCCAAATATCGAACCTCTGAATTGCCTTTAAAAATCGCTCCTTCTAATAACAGTAATCTTTATTATTGGCACAAGTAGGCTCGCATTAACACTGCAATGAAGTTACTGTGTAAATCCCTCGGACTGCTTCCACGACTTCTCACCTGCCAGGTTTTCAATCACACTTCTTGCGACAACGTTCCCCTGGATTCCTGAGGCTAAACTCCAGCACCAACTCTCAGCCAGATATAGAAGATCGCCATGTTTCCAAAGGGTAACCGTTGGCTTCTCGACGCGCATCAGGAAGCCACCACACATCTGCTGCCTTTTCAGCTCTCCAGGTCTTCTCCTGAGCTATGCATCCTGGGAACTGGCGGAGGTCCCTTAACCCCGACCACCTGCTCGGCCATTAAATGAGATCATGGTCGATCTGACTCTATCCTCACCCCCATATTCCTGCCTAATCCAATAAACGTATTACTCCTTGCTTCTCAAGAATCTATCTATCTTTGTATCAAAGACATTCAAAGACTACGTTTCTATCGGCTTTTGAGGCAGTGAGTACCAAAGACTCACGACTTTCTGAGAGACAAAACAATCCCCCTCACCTCTACCTGAAATTGGCGACCTCTTATATCTGAACAGTGACCTTCGTTCCCGATTGTCCCAGAAGAGTAAATATCCTTTCCACATCGACCATGTCAAGCCACCTCAGGATTATATGTGTTTCAATTAACTTGTTTCTTATGCTTTTAATCTCCAGTGCATATAACATTAGCGTATATAAACTTTCATCATAAAATAACCGGTGGTATTCATGGTAGTCTCTGGCAAACATTGCTTCTATAGAACTTACATCCTTCCTTCAGCAAGGAGCGGGGGTGGCGTAGTCGTATTGTCACTGGGCTAGGAAACCAGGAATGTAATCTGCGGTCCCGGGTTTGAATCCCACCATGACAGGTGGTGAAATTTGAATTGAATAAAAATATGAAATTAAAAGTCTAGTTATGACCATGAACCGATTCTAGGGAAGGATAACTCCCGTCCTTATACAAAGGATTGTGCGCAATTGATCTCACAAATGCTCTGTAAAACTGATGCTTTGCCTCGCTACTTTTCTATTCAATTACCCACATGATAACATTATATTCGTTTTTTTCCGATTACTCGCTGTAACTGCATACTAACAGTTTGCATTTCATACTCGAAGAAAAACAGAAATCTCTGTTGTGAGAAATCTCTCACACTTTCGATAATATGCTTATTTTTAATTTGTTCCTCAAATATTTGACAATTTCCCAATTACCATTATATTCTCTGGTCGTAACGACAGTCACTTAACCTATCTATAGCCACCTGTTCCTCTGTATATCCTACTCACAACTTATATTCCGACTTAGAATCCAAAGATGTGGAGGTTCGGCGTGTGCTCTAACATATATTAAGTCCACTTGCCTGTGGTTCTGCCTTCCTAGTTTTGAGCCTGTCAACTCAGCTTCTCGTGATTGACAGCAGCAGTTTATGTGCATGGAACCTATTATCCTGTTGCAGATTTTCTGGATTCGTTCGTGGGATGTAGGTGTCGCTGGCTGGGTCAGCATTTGTTGCCCATCCCAGAGGGAGTTTAAGAGTCAACCACATTTCAGTGGGTCTGGAGTCATATGTAGACCCACGTAAGGATGATAGATTTCCTTCCCTGAAGGACAATAGTGAACCAGGTGGGGTTTTTGCAACAATCAACAATTGTTTCATGGTCGTTATTAGTATTTTAATTTCAGATTATTATTCAATTCATTTTCCACCATGTGCTCTGGTGGCATTCCAACCCACGTCCCCAGAGCATTACCCTGGGTTTCTGGATTGCTAGTCCAGTGACAATACCGCTACGCCTCTGCCTCCCTTGCACAGATCTTCACTGACCCTTGAACTGATCTGGGTGACCCATCAAAACGCTGCAATGAGTCCCGCTCTTGTTGCTGCTGGATCAAATGTAGCACATATAGGAACATCCTGTAACCTTGCATCTTCCAATATCTACAGGCGCTGGCTCACAAAACAAGCAGTAACAGCAAACAATGATACATCTGTGTTCAAACATGTATTTTTTCTTCACCTTCAGGTGCAACTTCATTGTGAATCAATTGTTAAATGGTCTATCATCAGGGAATATTATGGTGAGATACAGAAGAAGGTTTATACATTAATAATGGTCACCGTAATGATAGTTTCAGATCACTACTTAAGACAAGACAGTGAATAGAGCTATTCGAACAGAGTTTCACGCATGCTTTTTTGTGTGATGGAAATGGTTGGTATATCATTAAATAAAATCAGTTGTTATCTGTTATCTGGGTTTTGCGCATCAGTGTCATTTAACGCCAATTGTTGTCGAATGTTGCTGTGAAAAATGTCCGTCAGAATTCTGATATTGCCCTTTGTCTTTCTCTCTCTCTCTCGCTCTCTATCTCTCTCTCTAATATGCATCAGTATCGTTTCATTTGCATTATTCTGCACTTGTGTTTGTATGAGTTCTAATGAGTGTCGGAAACATTCTAATGAGGATTGATGGATATATTCATGCATCTGTGTGTGCGCATTGTGGTAGCCTAGCAATGAACATGTATAATTTGAATTATGTGTTTCTCGTTACTGTGTTTCTGTGCTGATATATGTTTACAAATTGATCTTTGCATTTACCTCTGTTTATGTGTCTGGATTTGCAATAATGACTTTTTGAACGCAGACGAGTTTCCATTTGTGTGTATGTTAATATTTTTGACCGTATGATCCTGTTAAATTGTTTATTCATAGAAGCCCGAAAGGGCTGAAGGAGGCCATTCGGTCCATCGAGTCTGCACCGAACATCCGAAAGACCACCCGACCTAAGCCGATTAACCTGTCCAATCCCTGTAACCCCACCTAACCTGCACATCTTTGGACACTAATGGGCAAAGTAAGCATGGTCAATCCACCCAATCAGCGCATCTATGGGCTGTGGGAGGAAACCGGAGAACACGGAGGAAACTCACACAGACAAGGAGAGAATGTGCAAACTCCCACAGACAGTCATGCAAGGCCATAGCCCTGGCGCTGTGAGGCAGCAATGCTAACCACAGTGGCAATTTGTGCCGCCCCTTGGACTTATGTGGTAACGTCTGTTTTTGCCATATATATTTGTGTGCTTCTGCATGTCTGTTAACATTTGCGCCTATGTGTGTCACTGTGAATTTGTTAATGTTAGTTTATCGATTAAATGCATGTCGCTGTGTGTGCCTCTTCGTGTCCATGCATCTGTGTCCACATATATGTGTTCATTTCCCAAGATAGTATTTGTCTTCATGTCTACATTATTGTGTTCGTTCGGGTTTGCAAGTGCATTTGTTAATGTTTACCTTTGTGGGTCCCTGCATGCGTGCATGCTTGTGATGGCATATTATCTGCGGTCGTGTTTGTGCGTGTGTTTGCATGTGCGTGTTTTTGATTTTTGCTACAAGTTTCACCAACAGCTATGCCTGGTCCTGGTGGTGTGCATTGTAGGGAATAGTATTCACAGCTCTGTGCAAAAGTGCATTATTTGAGAGATGCATTATGACATCTGCTGAAATATCCCAAAATAATCACAGGACTAGCTTTGGAAACATAAATCACAGAACTGTGAAAAGGCCCTGGAGGATAGACTATTGGAGTTCAACCGGTTGGAATATGATTATCTGTGATAAGATTTTTCAAAATTCCTGGAATGTTTAAATATGAACATCTCCAACACAAGTGGAAAGGTTGGGATCGTCGGCCGCAGAGTGAGCTAGAAGCCGATTATGTATCGAGGGAGTGTTTGTCTCCTTCAGTAATAATTGTCCTTTCCCCTCCCTCTGGTGCAGAATGCGAGTTAAGTGATTAACTCCTTCGTAGGGAATTCGAAAAACATTGTGTAAACATTTGCCCTTCTTCGTTACTCTGATGGAGAAATGTGATTACAATGGGTTGATAATTGCTGTCAACGCCCCCGACCCCGATCAAGGAAGTGTTAGTGCACTGGGTTAATTTTCATAGAATGTACAGTGCAGAAGGAGGCCATTTGGCCCATCGAGTCTGCACCGGCTCTTAGAAAGAGCACCCCACCCAAGGTCCACACCTCCATCCTAACCCAGTAACCACACCCAACACTAAGGGAAATTTTGGACACTAAGGGCAATTTATCATGGCCAATGCACATAATCTGCACATCTTTGGACTGTGGGAGGAAACCGGAGCACCCGGAGGAAACCCACGCACACACGGGGAGGATGTGCAGACTCCGCACAGACAGTGACCCAAGCCGGAATCGAACCTGGGGACCCTGGAGCTGTGAAGCAATTGTACTATCCACAATGCTACCGTGCTGCCCATTTCCAGCCGGGATGAAGAATTGTATCCTTTATTGCGTTCCTCACATTTCCACGGTTTCTCCATGGTGCCAGTTTCCTTGTATTTCTCCAGTTTGGACAATGAGTTGAAGCTTTGTCCACACACACAGAACACAATTACACTTTTTGCCCTCTGCGAATCGTGTAATGTTTTTTTACAGGCTGTTTAACTGGTTAAAGCTCTTTGTACAGTCCATGTACTGGAAACTCTCACTCCAGTGTGTGTCTTGATGGTTTTCCAGTCACAGATGTTTTAGATGGTGTCGTACAGGCAGAATACACAAACATTTCTCCTTCCAAATTCAATTACTGATGATATTCAGGCTGTGGTGACTCTGTCAGATAATGCTGTGATGTTCAGTTTGAGCTTCCTGTTCGTAAATCCACCATTCTAATGCCCTGGAAAAGGAGTTTACAAAACTTTAAAGAGAGGAGAGAAATTCTGAATGTCCAATTCTATTTTCCATTAAAAATATTTTCCTCATTTGTACCTGCAAAGCAGTAAATCCTAATCCCATGCCCTCTCTTACCTCCCTGTGCTGGATGCAAATCCCACAGTGACTAACAGTCCCGTATTTTATAGGAATGCATTTGTGTCCACTGTCCCAGGCTGCATGCTGCCTGGATGTTGTCTGTCACATAAATTGGACCTTTCTCAATGCACAGGATCATGTTCCTTACTGTTTCTGTGTTGCAACAGCTCTGGCAGACACTTACCCCAGGCGGACTGGTCCCAGCTCTGGCAGAACGCCAGCCTTTCAGTGCAGGCTGTGCCATAATTTTCACCATGAGAGTTGGTCAGCCCGGCAAACCCTGCACACCACCTTCACAATTCTTTTCCTTACAGCTCACCCCCTCCCTCCCCTCTGGCTGGGATCAGTTCTCAAACCCCTCTGTGCAAAGTGAGAATAAAATCAATTAATCAATCATTTTTCCACCTGGTCACTGGGACCCTGAAGTCTCGCCCACTCTGTTCCTTCACCAAGATGGCCGCACCCGAAGCCAACAATCCCCCCTGAAGCCAACAATTCCCCAAGAGCTGGAAACCCGGGACCTGCAGGTGGGGGTTTGGGGCCTCCAGCGGGTGTTTGAGAATCCTCCCCGCCCACCTGCCAGGGTTTCCTTCCTTGCCCGAGATCAGCATCCTCATTGATTTGAGAGCAAAGTGAATTCTCTTATTTATCCCCCCCCCCCCCCCCCCGCCATCCTCTGATGTGAACCATCCTCCAATGTCTGAAGCAGGATGGTGCCCGTTAACCTGGGCCTGTTCCCGGGAGGGAGGGAGAAGCCCCGCAGCTGCAAACCAGGGAGCTGACAATGATTGTGAAGGGTTTGCGGATCCACAAAGTGTTTCCAAATCCTCCCACCCACCGCCTGGCACTGACTCCGCTTCTCCAGGACAAAAGCCTCTCCCCAGGCCAACACTGGATTTGCGCATGCTCCAAACTCCGTCCGTGCGCCTGCGCAGTGGTGTCTAACTACAGTTGCCGCACTGCGCATGCTCTGCATCACGCCCGGCTGACTGACGGAAGGTCAGGACGAATAGGAAGAGGGGGCGGGTCTGGGTGACCGAGCAGGAGCGGCTGGTCCTCCAACCAATCTGAGTGCATGAGGGGCGGGGCTGAGCCCGGATCTCCCTCTTGGCTGAAACTCTGCATCATTTTCAAAACTGATTTGTCTCAAACTCCAGGAGAAAACTGGACCTTTGTGTTTGTGGCTTTAATCAGATGTGTGTGTGGGGCAAACATTTCAACATTTGTTACTGAAATGTAGAAATCTGAAACGATGTTCACACAATTCAGGGGCTGGTTTAGCACACTGGGCTAAATCGCTGGCTTTTAAAACACCATGGCAGGCCAGCTGCACGGTTCGATTCCCGTACCAGCCTCCCCAAACAGGCGCCAGAATGTGGCGACGAGGGGCTTTTCACAGTAACTTCATTTGAAGCCTTCTTGTGACAATAAGCGATTTTCATTTCACTTTCATGTCAAGGAACAGAGCAGAGAAGAAGTACAACAGTGTCTTGTTTTTGGGTTACTGTGCATCAGATGGCTCTCACTATCTGTTACTTGATTAAAAGTATGTTTTGAATCACTCCTTCCTTCCAATCACCTGAGGAAGGAGCAGTGCTCCGAAAGCTAGTGATTTGAAACAAACCTGTCGGACTTTAACCTGGTGTTGTAAGATTTCTTGCTGTGCTCACCCCAGTCCAACGCCTACATCTCCACATCTTGTTTAAAGGTGTAGAAGGAGCTCGGGAGCTTTTAAAGAATGAGACACAGTGGGCGGGATTGTCTGTTCCTGAGACTAAGTGTTCACTCCGGGGAAGAATTTGTGGACTCCCATGACAGCAAAGCTGGCGCTGAACCTGGACTGACTCAGTGACTTTGGAGGGGCTAGCACCGCCACCACATGAAACACAATCCATTCCAATGAAAAACGGTGTGGGATCCACCGGGTCTGTGATTGACTCTCAGGAGGCTGACAAGCTGCAGCCGCATATGCACATTACACTCCCCACACACATTCATCCCAGTCAACAAGATGGCACTGATTGTGCTGGAGCATTCCCATCCCACTGATGGGTCAGCTGAGGCCAGAGGTCACCTAGCGGAATGCCCGAGGGGACACACATATGATCTGTGGCCCTAATTTCACAGCGGGCAGTCTCCTCCGTGCGCAGCTGCATGGCTGCCTTGCAGTCTGCAGCAATAGTGCTCTGCCCATCCACGCTGACCCCACAGCCCACCTCCTGGCCATACCCCACTACTCCCCCGAACTTGGCAGGATTCCCCCCCGGCCAGCGGCACAACTGTCAGCAAACTATGGCGATGTTGGACACTTTCTGAACCCCTTCTCACTCATCAGCCATGATGCCTGTTTCAAGATTTTTAACCACACAAGCGAACCTCGCCATCGGGATTTTGGCCCATCGAAGGCGGAGAATTGCAGAGGCCCCGGAGAATACCGGGTCGGGCCCGCCAATGATATTCAAATGCCGTTTACTGTATGTGCATTCCGGAACGCCGCTGTCAAGGCAATGGAGAATTGTGATATGGCATGAAATTGGTGCCCATCGCGATTTCGGAGTTGGAACTGATTCGCCACCCAATCGCGTTTCGCGATTCCGGCGTCGGTCGATGGAGAATCCCACCCAGTAACTATCACCCTGTTCAAAATGAAATAAAACTAACTGGTTGTCTTTACCAAGGAGGTAGAACAATAGAACATTTCAGCGCAGTACAGGCCCTTTGGCCCTCGATGTTGCGCCGACCTCTGAAACCACTCTAAAGGCCATCTACATTATTCCCTTATCATCCATATGTTTATCCAATGACTATTTAAATGCCCTTAATGTTGGCGAGTCCACTACTGTTGCAGGCAGGGCATGCCACGCCCTTACTACTCTCTGAGTAAAGAACCTACCTCTGACATCTGTCCTATATCTATCTCCCCTCAATTTAAATGTATGTCCCCTCGTGCTAGACATTACCATCCGAGGAAAAAGGCTCTCACTGTCCACCCTATCTAATCCTCTGATCATCTTGTATGCCTCAATTAAGTCACCTCTTAACCTTCTCTCTAACAACAAAGAACAAAGAAATGTACAGCACAGGAACAGGCCCTTCGGCCCTTCAAACCCGTGCCGACCATACTGCCCGACTAAACCACAATCTTCTACACTTCCTGGGTCCGTATCCCTCTATTCCCATCCGATTCATATATTTGTCAAGATGCCCCTTAAATGTCCCGATCGTCCCTGCTTCCACTACCTCCTCCGGTAGTGAGTTCCAGGCACCCACTACCCTCTGCGTAAAAAACTTGCCTCGTACATCTACTCTAAACCTTGCCCCTCTCACCTTAAACCTATGCCCCCTAGTAATTGACCCCTCTACCCTGGGGAAAAGCCTCTGACTATCCACTCTGTCTATGCCCCTCATAATTTTGTATACCTCTATCAGGTCGCCCCTCAACCTCCTTCGTTCCAGTGAGAACAAACCGAGTTTATTCAACCTCTCCTCATAGCTAATGCCCTCCATACCAGGCAACATTCTGGTAAATCTCTTCTGCACCCTCTCTAAAGCCTCCACATCCTTCTGGTAGTGTGGCGACCAGAATTGAACACTATACTCCAAGTGTGGCCTAACTAAGGTTCTATACAGCTGCAACATGACTTGCCAATTCTTATACTCAATGCCGCGGCCAATGAAGGCAAGCATGCCGTATGCCTTCTTGACTACCTTCTCCACCTGTGTTGCCCCTTTCAATGACCTGTGGACCTGTACTCCTAGATCTCTTTGACTTTCAATACTCTTGAGGGTTCTACCATTCACTGTATATTCCCTACCTGCATTAGCCCTTCCAAAATGCATTACCTCACATTTGTCCAGATTAAACTCCATCTGCCATCTCTCCGCCCAAGTCTCCAGACAATCTAAGTCCTGCTGTATCCTCAGACAGTCCTCATCGCTATCCACAATTCCACCAACCTTTGTGGCATCTGCAAACTTACTAATCAGAACAGTTACATTTTCCTCCAAATCATTTATATATACTACAAAGAGCAAAGGTCCCAGCACTGATCCCTGTGGAACACCACTGGTCACAGCCCTCCAATTAGAAAAGCATCCCTCCATTGCTACCCTCTGCCTTCTATGGCCTAGCCAGTTCTGTATCCACCTTGCCAGTTCACCCCTGATCCCGTGTGACTTCACCTTTTGTACTAGTCTACCATGAGGGACCTTGTCAAAGGCCTTACTGAAGTCCATATAGACAACATCTACTGCCCTACCTGCATCAATCATCTTAGTGACCTCCTCGAAAAACTCTATCAAGTTAGTGAGACATGACCTCCCCTTCACAAAACCGTGCTGCCTCTCACTAATACGTCCACTTGCTTCCAAATGGGAGTAGATCCTGTCTCGAAGAATTCTCTCCAGTAATTTCCCTACCACTGAAGTAAGGCTCACCGGCCTGTAGTTCCCGGGATTATCCTTGCTACCCTTCTTAAACAGAGGAACAACATTGGCTATTCTCCAGTCCTCCGGGACATCTCCTGAAGACAGCGAGGATCCAAATATTTGTGTCAAGGCCTCAGCAATTTCCTCTCCAGCCTCCTTCAGTATTCTGGGGTAGATCCCATCAGGCCCTGGGGACTTACCTACCTTAATATTTTTTAAGACACCCAACACCTCGTCTTTTTGGATCACAATGTGACCCAGGCTATCTACACCCCCTTCTCCAGACTCAACATCTACCAATTCCTTCTCTTTGGTGAATACTGATGCAAAGTATTCATTTAGTACCTCGCCCATTTCATCTGGCTCCACACATAGATTCCCTTGCCTATCCTTCAGTGGGCCAACCCTTTCCCTGGCTACCCTCTTGCTTTTTATGTACGTGTAAAAAGCCTTGGGATTTTCCTTAACCCTATTTGCCAATGACTTTTCATGACCCCTTCTAGCCCTCCTGACTCCTTGCTTAAGTTCCTTCCTACTTTCCTTATATGCCACACAGGCTTCGTCTGTTCCCAGCCTTTTAGCCCTGACAAATGCCTCCTTTTTCTTTTTGACGAGGCCTACAATATCACTCGTCATCCAAGGTTCCCGAAAATTGCCGTATTTATCTTTCGTCCTCACAGGAACATGCCTGTCCTGTATTCCTTTCAACTGACACTTGAAAGCCTCCCACATGTCAGATGTTGATTTGCCCTCAAACATCCGCCCCCAATCTATGTTCTTCAGTTCCCGCCTAATATTGTTATAATTAGCCTTCCCCCAATTTAGCACATTCATCCTCGGACCACTCTTATCCTTGTCCACCAGTACTTTAAAACTTACTGAATTGTGGTCACTGTTACCGAAATGCTCCCCTACTGAAACATCGACCACCTGGCCGGGCTCATTTCCCAATACCAGGTCCAGTACCGCCCCTTCCCTAGTTGGACTGTTTACATATTGTTTTAAGAAGCCCTCCTGGATGCTCCTTACAAACTCCGCCCCGTCTAAGCCCCTGGCACTAAGTGAGTCCCAGTCAATATTGGGGAAGTTGAAGTCTCCCATCACCACAACCCTGTTGTTTTTACTCTTTTCCAAAATCTGTCTACCTATCTGCTCCTCTATCTCCCGCTGGCTGTTGGGAGGCCTGTAGTATACCCCCAACATTGTGACTGCACCCTTCTTATTCCTGATCTCTACCCATATAGCCTCACTGCCCTCTGAGGTGTCCTCTCGCAGTATAGCTGTGATATTCTCCCGAACAAGTAGCGCAACTCCGCCTCCCCTTTTACATCCCCCTCTATCCCGCCTGAAAGATCTAAATCCTGGAACGTTTAGCTGCCAATCCTGCCCTTCCCTCAACCAGGTCTCTGTAATGGCAACAACATCATAGTTCCAAGTAGTAATCCAAGCTCTAAGTTCATCTGCCTTACCCGTAATGCTCCTTGCATTAAAACATATGCACTTCAGGCCACCAGACCCGCTGTGTTCAGCAACTTCTCCCCGTCTGCTCTGCCTCAGAGCCACACTGTCCCTATTCCCTAGTTCTCCCTCAATGCTCTCACCTTCTGACCTAGTGCTCCCGTGCCCACCCCCCTGCCATACTAGTTTAAACCCTCCCGTGTGACACTAGCAAACCTCGCGGCCAGGATATTTATGCCTCTCCGGTTTAGATGCAACCCGTCCATCTTATACAGGTCACACCTGCCCCGGAAGAGCTCCCAGTGGTCCAGATAACGGAAACCCTCCCTCCTACACCAGCTGTTTAGCCACTTGTTTGTCTGCTCTATCTTCCTATTTCTAGCCTCACTGGCACGTGGCACAGGGAGTAATCCCGAGATTACAACCCTTGAGGTCCTGTCTTTTAACTTTCTTCCTAGCTCCCTGAACTCCTGCTGCAGGACCTCATGCCCCTTCCTGCCTATGTCGTTAGTACCAATATGTACAACGACCTCTGCCTGTTTGCCCTCCCCCTTCAGGATTCCCTCTACCCGTTCGGAGACATCCTGGACCCTGGCACCAGGGAGGCAACATACCATCCTGGAGTCTCTTTCACGTCCACAGAAGCGCCTATCTGTGCCCCTGACTATAGAGTCCCCTATTACTATTACTCTACTGCGCTTTGACCCTCCCTTCTGAACATCAGAGCCAGCCGTGGTGCCACTGCTCTGGCTGCTGCTGTTTTCCCCTGATAGGCTATCCCCCCCGACAGTATCCAAAGGGGCATATCTGTTCGAGAGGGGGACAACCACAGGGGATTCCTGCACTGACTGCCTGCCCTTTCTGGTGGTCACCCATTTCTCTGCCTGCACCTTGGGTGTGATCACATTTACATAACTGCGATCTATGACGCTTTCTGCCACCTGCATGCTCCTAAGTGCATCCAATTGCTGCTCCAACCGAACCATGCGGTCTGTGAGGAGCTGCAGTTGGGTGCACTTTCTGCAGATGAAGCCATCCGGGACGCTGGAAGCCTCCCGGACCTGCCACATCTCACAGTCAGAGCACAGCACCCCTCTAACTGACATTGCGTCAATTAATTAAAATTTGTCTTTTTTTTAAATACTTTTTTAAAATTGCAAAGTTACTGTCAACTATCTGTTTCCTAGCACTAGATCTCTAATAAAAATGCGATAGCTAACTATAATACTCTCCGATCTCTGGCTTAGATATCCCTCTAAATTATAATTAAGTTATTATGTTTAATTAGTTCCCAAATACTCAAATTTTTTTTAAATTTAGGTTAGAATCCCAACCAGCCACTCTGGCCACAGCTTTTCTGTGATGTCACTTCAGTTTCCCCCCGACACACACAATTTGAAAAAAGGTATAAAAGTAAAAATCACTTACTTACCTTCTTACCTTCTGAGTGTCTGAGATGTTCTCAGGTTCTCTCGCTGACAGAGACTGCTCCTCCACCTCCGATCCTTGACCTGCACAATGCTAATAATATAATAATAATATAATATGGCACTTACCTTACACCAATGGGTCTTATTATTAGGTTAGAGGAGGAGGGCGGGTGGGAGACACTACACGTGTAGTGTCTCGGGTTTCCTCTCCACCAGAATTTATTGGTTGGGGGGGGGGGGGACTTGCCAGAGGTCGAACTTCCGGTTCCCGCCTTATATAAAAACAAATAAAACAGAACGAAAACAGCCTCAAGTCCCTCAGCCTTCCCTCATAAGATCTTCCCCCCCCATACCAGGCAACATTCTGGTAAATCTCCTCTGCACCCTTTCCATTGCTTCCACATCCTTCCTATAATGCGGCAACCAGAATTGCACGCAATACTCCAAATGAGGCCACACCAGAGTTTTGTACAGCTGCAACATGACCTCATGGCTCCGAAACTCAATCTCTCTACCAATAAAAACTAACACACCGTACGCCTTCTTAACAACCCTCTCAACCTGGGTGGCAACTTTCAGGGATCTATGTACATGGACACCGAGATCTCTCTGCTCATACACACTACCAAGAATCTTACCATTAGCCCAGTACTCTGTCTTCCTGTTATTCCTTCCAAAATGAATCACCTCACACTTTTCTGCATTAAACTCCATTTGCCACCTCTCAGCCCAGCTCTGCAGCTTATCCATGTCCCTCTGTAACTTGTAACATCCTTCCGCACTGTTCACAACTCCACCAACTTTAGTGTTATCTGCAAATTTACTCACCCATCCTTCTATGCCCTCCTCCAGGTCATTTATAAAAATGACAAACAGCAGTAGCCCCAAAACAGATCCTTGGGGTACACCACTAGTAACTGGACTCCAGGCTGAACATTTCTCATCAACCACCACCCTTTGTCTTCTTCCAGCTAGCCAATTTCTGATCCAAACTGCTAAATCACCCTGAATCATATGCCTCCGTATTTTCTGCAATAGCAACCGTGGGGAACCTTATCAAACGCTTTACTGAAATCTATGTACACCACATCAGCTGCTTTACCATCTTCCACCTGTTTGGTCACCTTCTCAAAGAACTCAATAAAGTTTGTAAGGCACGACCTACCCTTCACAAAACCGTGTTGACTTTCTCTAATCAAATTATTCCTTTCCAGATGATTATACATCCTATCTCTTATAAAACTTTCCAAGATTTTGCCCACAACAGAAGTAAGGCTCACTGGTCTATAGTTACCGGGGTTGTCTCTACTCCCCTTTTTGAACAAGGGGACAACATTTGCTATCCTCCAGTCTTCTGGCACTATTCCGGTAGACAAAGATGACTTAAAGATCAAAGCCAAAGGCTCAGCAATCTCCTCCCTAGCTTCCCAGAGAATCCTAGGATAAATCCCATCTGGCCCAGGGGACTTATCTATTTTCACACTTTCCAGAATTGCTAACACCTCCTCCTTATGAACCTCCAGCCCTTCTAGTCTAGTAGCCTGTATCTCTGTAACAGAAAGGATTGATGAGGGTAATGCTGCTAATGCCATGTACATGGACTTTCAGTCGGCATTCAATACAATGCAACACAACAGACTAACAGTCAATGGATATTTTTCAGGCTGGAGGATGGTTTGTAATGGTGTTCCCCAGGGGTCGGTATTTGGACCCCTATTTTTCCTGGTGTATACTAATGATCTAGATCGTGGTCTGTGGGGGACAATTTCAAAGTTTGCAGATGACACAAAACTTGGAAGTATTACAAACTGTGAAGAATACAGTGTAGAGCTTGCAATTGGACATAGGTTGGTGGCGTGGGCAGATGGGTGACAGATTAAATTCAATGTGGAGAAGTGTGAGGTAATACATTTTGGGAGGAAGAGCATGGAGAAACAATATAAGATAATGGGTAAACTTCTTAAGGGAGTGCAGGAGCAGAGGAACCTGCGTGTATAGATGCAGAAGACATTAAAGGTGGCAGGATAGGTGAAGTGAGCAGTTAAAGCATATAATATGAGCTTCATTAATAAGGGCATAGACTACAGGAACAAACTGGTTATGCCAAACTTGTACAAGAAAGGGCAGCATGGTGGTGCAGTGGTAGCACTGCAGTCTCCGAGGTCCCACGGTCGATCCCGGCTCTGGGTCACTGTCCGTGTGGAGTTTGCACATTCTCCCAGTGTTTGCGTGGGTTTCGCCCCCACAATCCAAAGATGTGCAGGGTAGGTGGATTGAACACCCTAAATTGCCCCTTAATTGGAAAAAAATGAATTGGGTACTCTAAATTTATTTTTAAAAACTTGTACAAGACGCTAGTTAGACCGCAGCTTGGAATATTGTGTACAGTTCTGGGTGCATTACTTCTTCCAACTAACAACAGGAGACCCAGGGACAGGTAATAACAGTTTATTCATGATTCCAGCATGGCGAGAACTATCGCAGAGGAACGTCTTGAGCAGCACCTTCCCCTGATTCTGCTCTTTGTCTTTCCCACCTATACGTTTAATGTCACCTGGCTGGAGCTCAGAAGGGTGGGTGGTGTAGGGGAGGGTGATGGTCATATGAGAAGAACAGAATTTCAACCTGGACACAGTCCACGAGCACAGTGACCATCAAGCATGGTATTTATTCTCAATCTAGTTATCAGACTTATTTTTATTTTGCCCCTCACACACTTATCACCATGGTAACACAGATACTGTACTTCCTTCCCTCATTTGTGAATAGCCAACAAAAGACTTGTTCCTCCCAGTTTATCCAGATCATCATGTGGAACTTCCCAATTCGTCTTCCTGTCGCATGGCCGGATTAGTTTGGACACAGGTTCAAGTGGTGATGAACATCCTGGTGTTTCCTCAGCCACCAGTAGCAATTATGAACATATGGGGACAAGAAAGAGAAACACTCCCCCAATATGATCCCAAAACAAAATTAATTCTTTTGCAAGACAGCAAGATGTAATGCAAGACACATTAGAGCCATTTTGTGATAGAAAACCTCATCATGTAGGATGGGTGAGACCTTACTTGCTGTGAAGGATGAGAGAAAGTCTTTGCAATGGTGCACCACCTCTTTGAACACACTCACTTCAGGGTCAGGGTCAGGGTCCTGACAAGTTTTTAAATGAGTTTAACTGGAGTCTGACACACCAGTGCCAATGATTGTGCTTTATCTTTTGGGTGGATCGCATGGAGTCTCCTCTAAAGCAGCTTTCCTGGTGAGTCAGCCTGCCTGGTTATTACCATCACCCTCTTCACTTAACTCCTGCTGCTGATGTACCTTCACCTTACAAATAACAATTTGTCCTGGATTTTACAAGCATGGAGAGAGCTATCACAGAGGAACCTCTTGAGTAGCACCTTCCCCTGATTCTGCTCTTTGTCTTTCCCACCTACATGTTTAATATCATCTGGCTGGAGCTCAGAAGAGTGGATGAGGTAGGGGAGGGTGGTGATCATATGAGATTCTAAATTCTCCCTCTGTGTACCTGAACAGGCGCTGGAATGTGGCGACTAGGGGATTTTCACATTAAATTCATTGCAATGTTAATGTAAGCCTACTTGTGGCAATAAAGATTATTATCATCCCAAATCATTCAGAGTTTGGAGTGGAGGGTGAATAGTTTCCTTCCTGCTGTGCAGAGGCTGTATGTGAAATGAAAATGGCTTATTATCACAAGTAGGCTTCAAATGAAGTTACTGTGAAAAGCCCCTAGTCGCCACATTCCGGCGCCTGTTCAGGGAGGCTGGTACAGGAATTGAACCATGCTGCTGGCTTGCCTTGGTCTGCTTTCAAAGCCAGCTATTTAGCCATGTGCTAAACCAGCCCTGTGTATTTTTTTGCCAGAGAAGTATGTTTTCAGCGAGGGTGTTACAACTAATGGAGCTTTCAGAATTGTTGTAATTTTATCAGGAACAATTTCAAAGGCTGTGATTATTATGATGTCCTGATGTTTCTGGGCTAAATACCATGGTGGGTGTTTAATAAGGACACTACAGCTGTTATTGGGAATCAAAGGCACAGCACCAGACTGATACAGACCTTTTTCATAAAACCCAGATTCATTCACAAATCACAGTACAGTCTAAGAGTGATGTGGGTCTATTAGAATTGGCTTGTTTCGACTTCTGGGTGCGGCGATGACCAGCTAAGTCGCACGTTTCGGCAGCTCCCGGTGGAAAGGACTTTTGGGCTCTTAATAGGAGCCCCAACGGCAATTTTAACGGCTAAAAACACTGTGCGGTAAACCAGAAGGGAATCCTCCCTGGACACGGATGGAAAAAGGAGAGGAAAGTGGCCGGATTGAGCTGGATCCTCTAGAGCAGCGGCCAGGAAGGCAGGCACAAAGCAAGATGGCGTTGGAAGGAGGCAGTTTAATATGGGGCCCTGACCAACAAGAGTTCCTGCGGCGTTGCGTGGAAGAACTTAAAAAGGAGATGAAGAAGGAGCTGTTGGCCCCGATATTACAGGCGATTGAAGGGCTAATGGAGGAGCAAAAGACCCAGGAGCAGGAGCTTCGGGTCATGAAGGCAAAGGCTGCTGAGAATGAGGACGACATACAGGGCCTGGTGGTGAAGATAGAGATGCACGAGGCACAACACAAAAGGTGTGTGGAAAGGCTGGAGGTGCTGGAGAATAATGCGAGGAGGAAGAATTTAAGGATTCTTGGTCTTCCCGAAGGCGCAGAAGGGGCAGACGTCGGGGCACATGTGAGCACGATGCTGCACTCGTTAATGGGATCGGAGGCCCCGACGGGCCCGCTGGAGGTGGAGGGAGCCTATCAAGTTATGGCGCGAAGACCAAGGGCTGGAGAAATTCCTCGAGCCATAGTGGTGAGATTTCTCCGATATAAGGACAGAGAGATGGTCCTCAGATGGGCAAAGAAAACTCAGAGCAGTAGGTGGGAGAACGCGGTGATCCGCGTATATCAAGATTGGAGTGCGGAGGTGGCGAGAAGGAGGGCAAGCTTTAATCGGGCCAAGGCCGTGCTGCACAAAAGGAAGGTTAAATTTGGAATGCTGCAGCCGGCAAGACTGTGGGTCACACATCAAGGGAAACACCACTACTTTGAAACGGCAGAAGAGGCGTGGACATTTATTGTCGAGGAGAAACTGGAATAAGCGGGCTAGAAAAAGAACGTTTGGGACAAAGTGGTGGGGTGAATATGTGGAGTGAAGGGGGGGAAGAGATGATTTCCCAAGTTGTTAATCCTGCGACCCTGTAACTTTTCTCTCTTCCCCATGTCGTGGGGGAGGAGGGGAGGGAGGATGAGGAGCTGGGGGCGCCGGCCATTGGGGGCGGGGCCAAATGGGAAGCGCTGGCTTTGTTCCCGCGCTGTGGTAATCATGGCGGGAACAGGGAAGCAGGAAGGAGGGGGCCTCACACAGTGTGAGCCGAGGTCACGGGGAAAGCCGAGGTCGGCCAGAGTTTGCTGACTTCTGGGAGCAACATGGGGGGTGCAATTACGCTAGTGAGGGATCTAGCAGGGGGGGGGTTAACAGGGTTGCTGCTGCTGGGGAGAAGGGGGAGCTGGTATGGGGTGGGGTGGTCGGGGCGGGAGGGCGCCGTTGGGGGGAGATACGGCTACGTGGGAACCGGGTGAGGAGCTGGATTGAAAAAGGAGATGGCTGGTCGACAAAGGGGGGGGGGCGTAAAGAGCCCCCCAACCCAGCTGATCACGTGGAATGTGAGAGGGCTGAACGGGCCGATTAAGAGGGCACGGGTACACGCACACCTAAAGAAACTTAAGGCAGATGTGGTTATGCTCCAGGAGATGCATCTGAAACTGATAGACCAGGTGAGACTACGCAAAGGATGGGTGGGGCAGGTGTTTCATTCGGGGCTAGACGCAAAAAACAGGGGGGTGGCTATACTAGTGGGGAAGCGGGTAATGTTTGAGGCAAAGACCATAGTGGTGGATAGTTGGGGCAGATACATGATGGTGAGTGGCAAATTGCAAGGGGAGGCGGTGGTCTTAGTGAACGTATATGCCCCGAACTGGGATGATGCCAACTTTATGAGGCGTATGTTAGGACGTATCCCGGGCCTAGAGGTGGGGAGGTTGGTAATGGGTGGAGATTTTAATACGGTGCTGGACCCAGGGCTGGACAGATCGAGGTCCAGGACCGGAAGGAGGCCGGCTGCAGCTAGGGTGCTTAAGGACTTCATGGAGCAGATGGGAGGAGTAGACCCCAGGAGATTTAGTAGACCGAGGTGTAAGGAGTTTTCATTTTTCTCCTTTGTCCACAAAGTTTATTCACAAATAGACTTTTTTGTTTTGGGAAGGGCACTGATCCCGAAGGTGACGGGGAGGGAGTACACGGCTATAGCTATTTCGGATCACGCGCCACATTGGGTGGACCTGGAGATAGGGGAGGAAAAACAACAGCGTTCACACTGGAGAATGGACATGGGATTATTGGCAGATGAGGGGGTGTGTTTAAGGGTGAGGGGGTGTATTGAAAGGTACTTGGAACTCAATGATAATGGGGAGGTTCAGGTGGGAGTGGTCTGGGAGGCACTGAAGGCAGTGGTTAGAGGGGAGCTGATATCTATTAGGGCACATAAAGGAAAGCAGGAGGGTAGGGAAAGGGAGCGGTTGTTGAAAGAACTTCTGAGGGTGGACAGACAATATGCGGAGGCACCGGAGGAGGGATTGTACAGGGAAAGGCAAAGGCTACATGTAGAATTTGACTTGTTGACTACGGGTAATGCAGAGGCACAATGGAGGAAGGCACAGGGTGTACAGTACGAATATGGGGAGAAGGCGAGCAGGTTGCTGGCCCACCAACTGAGGAAAAGGGGAGCAGCGAGGGAGATAGGGGGGGTGAGAGACGAGGAGGGAGAGATGGAGCGGGGAGCGGAGAGAGTGAATGGAGTGTTCAAGGCATTTTATGAAAGATTATATGAAGCTCAGCCCTCGGATGGGAAGGAGAGAATGATGTGCTTTCTGGATCAGCTGGAATTTCCTAAGGTGGAGGAGCAGGCGAGGGCGAGACTGGGAGCACAGATTGAGACGGAGGAAGTAGTGAAAGGGATTGGGAGCATGCATGCGGGGAAGGCCCCGGGACCAGACGGATTCCCAGTTGAATTCTATAGGAAATATATGGACTTGCTGGCCCCGCTACTGATGAGAACCTTCAATGAGGCGAGGGAAAGGGGGCAGCTGCCCCCGACTATGTCAGAGGCAACGATATCGCTCCTCCTAAAGAAGGAAAAAGACCCGCTGCAATGCGGGTCCTACAGGCCCATTTCCCTCCTGAATGTGGACGCTAAGATTCTGGCCAAGGTAATGGCAACGAGGATAGAGGATTGTGTCCCGGGGGTGGTTCATGAGGACCAAACTGGGTTTGTGAAGGGGAGACAGCTGAATACAAATATACGGAGGCTGCTAGGGGTAATGATGATGCCCCCACCAGAGGGGGAAGCGGAGATAGTGGTGGCGATGGATGCCGAGAAAGCATTTGATAGAGTGGAGTGGGATTATTTGTGGGAGGTGCTGAGGAGATTTGGCTTTGGAGATGGGTATATCAGATGAGTACAGTTGCTGTATAGGGCCCCGATGGCGAGCGTGGTCACGAATGGACGGGGGTCTGATTATTTTCGGCTCCATAGAGGGACGAGGCAGGGATGTCCTCTGTCCCTGTTATTGTTTGCACTGGCGATTGAACCCCTGGCCATAGCATTGAGGGGTTCCAGGAAGTGGAGGGGAGTACTCAGGGGAGGAGAAGAACACCGGGTAACTCTGTATGCAGATGATTTGTTGCTATATGTGGCGGACCCGGCAGAGGGGATGCCAGAGATAATGCGGATACTTGGGGAGTTTGGGGATTTTTCAGGGTATAAACTGAACATGGGGAAAAGAGAGTTGTTTGTGGTGCATCCAGGGGAGCAGAGCAGAGAAATAGAGGATTTACCATTGAGGAAGGTAACAAGGGACTTCCGGTACTTGGGGATCCAGATAGCCAAGAATTGGGGTACACTACATAGGCTTAATTTAACGCGGTTGGTGGAACAGATGGAGGAGGACTTTAAGAGATGGGACACGGTGTCCCTGTCACTGGCAGGGAGGGTGCAGGCAGTTAAAATGGTGGTCCTCCCGAGATTCCTTTTTGTGTTTCAGTGCCTCCCGGTGGTGGTCACGAAGGCTTTTTTCAAAAGAATCGAGAAGAGTATTATGAGTTTTGTGTGGGCTGGGAAGACCCCGAGAGTGAGGAGGGGATTTTTGCAGCGTAGTAGGGACAGGGGGGTGCTGGCACTACCGAGCCTAAGCGAGTACTACTGGGCCGCCAATATTTCTATAGTGTGTAAGTGGATGGGAGAAGGGGAGGGAGCAGCGTGGAAGAGATTGGAGAGGGCGTCCTGCAGGGGGACTAGCCTACAAGCAATGGTGACGGCACCGTTGCCATTCTAACCAAAGAAATACACCACAAGTCCGGTGGTGGTGGCTACATTGAAAATTTGGGGGCAGTGGAGATGGCATGGGGGAAAGACAGGAGCCTCGGTGTGGTCCCCGATAGGAAATAACCATAGATTTGTTCCGGGGAGAATGGATGGGGGATTTGGAGCATGGCAAAGAGCAGGGGTAGCACAATTAAGAGATCTGTTCATGGATGGGACGTTTGCGAGTCTGGGCGCGCTGACGGAAAAATATGGGTTGCCCCAAGGGAATGCATTTCGGTATATGCAACTGAGGGCTTTTGCGAGTTAACAGGTGAGGGAATTCCCACAGCTCCCGACGCAGGAGGTGCAGGATAGAATGATCTCAGAGACATGGGTGGGGGATGGTAAGGTGTCGGACATATATAGGGAAATGAGGGACTAGGGGGAGATCATGGTAGATGAGCTGAAAGGGAAATGGGAAGAAGAGCTGGGGGAGGAGATTGAGGAGGGGCTGTGGGCTGATGCCCTACGTAGGGTAAACTCATCGTCCTCGTGTCCCAGGCTAAGCCTGATACAATTTAAGGTGTTACACAGGGCGCATATGACTGGAGCACGGCTTAGTAAATTTTTTGGGGTAGAGGATAGGTGTGCGAGATGCTCGAGAAGCCCAGCGAATCACACCCACATGTTCTGGTCATGCCCGGCACTACAGGAGTTTTGGGTGGGGGTGGCAACGGTGCTTTCGAAAGTGGTGGGGGCCCAGGTCGAACCAAGCTGGGGGTTGGCTATATTTGGGGTGGCAGAAGAGCCGGGAGTGCAGGAGGTGAGAGAGGCTGATGTTTTGGCCTTTGCGTTCCTAGTAGCCCGGCGCAGGATATTGTTAATGTGGAAGGAAGCCAAACCCCCGGGTGTGGAGACCTGGATAAACGACATGGCAGGGTTTATAAAGTTAGAACGGATTAAGTTCGTATTAAGGGGTTCGGCTCAAGGGTTCACCAGGTGGTGGCAACCGTTCGTCGACTACCTCACAGAAAGATAGAGGGAATGGAAAAGAAGAAGACAACAGCAGCAACCCAGGGGCGAGGGGGGGGGGGGGGGGGGGAGGATCGGATGGACTCTCAGGGATGTTATTGTATATGTATAGACATTTGTTATAGGTAATTGTATATTGAACTGTTGGATTGTATCTTTGGAGAGTATTTATTTTTGACAGGGCAGTTGCCATTTCGTTTTGTTTTTGTTTCTGTTCATATATTATTTATTTATTTGTTTAAAACTGGCCACTGTTATTTATATTGCTTTATTGTTGTGTAAAAGAAACACTACGTATTGTTATGTTTGGCCAAAAAATCTTGAATAAAATATATTTTAAAAAAAAGAATTGGCTTGTTTCCTCTGACAGGTTTGCGGTGCCCTTTCATACGGCAACATTCCAGCTGAGTGATAATGGGGGGCACGGTAGCACAGTGGTTAGCCCTGTTTCTTCACAGCGTTCGGGACTCGGGTTCAATTCCCGGCTTGGGTCACTGCCTGTACGGAGTCTGCACATTCTTCCAGTGTCTGCATGGGTTTCCTCAGGGTGCTCCGATTTCCTCCCACAAGTCCCAAAAGACATGCTTGTTAGGTGAATTGGGCATTCCAAATTTTCCCTTTGTGTACCCGAACAGGCGCTGAGATGTGGTGACTAGGGGACTTTCACAGTAACTTCGATTTTTTGGTTGGTTACAGTGCGGATCAAAGGGCCAAACTGAGCAAATACATGAGCAGGAGCAGCATAGGGCGTCGTGAATAGTGTTCTTACAGGACATCAAACCTGTAAGAAAACATAGAAGAACATTATTAGTAATTATATAAGAAGTGGAAAATACTTTTAGTAGGTCAGAATGGTGATAGGAGATAAAAGAAAAAGGTGTGGGGATGGAGCTCGCAGAGAGTCGCCATGCTCTGGCGCCATCTTGGATCTTTACAGTGTTCATAGAGTGTCATAGAATTTACAGTGCAGAAGGAGGCCATTCGGCCCATCGAATCTGCACCAGCCCTTGGAAAGAGCATACCTAAGCCCATACCCCCGCCCTAGCCCCATAACGCAGTAACCCCACCCAACACAACCTTTTTGGACACCAAGGGCAAATTAGCATGGCCTGCACCTGACCTGCACATTTTTGGACTATGGGACAAAACCGGAGCACAGGGAGGAAAACCATGCAGACACGGGGAGAACATGCAAACTCCACACAGACAGTGACCCAGCCAGGAATCGAACCTGAACCCTGGAGCTGTGAAGCAACTGTGCTAACCACTGTACTACCGTGCCCCCCACTGTACTGGGGTTAATGTCAGCCTACTTGTGACATATGATTCTGATATTGATTTTGACATTGCAGGATATTAATGCCTTTAATTTGTAACCCCATAATTCATCTGCTCTATCACACCAGGATACTCCCTTAACTTGACCCTTTATTAATAATGTCATTGTGGTTTGTGCAGTCTGTCAATTGTTTAATTAACTCAGTCAGGTGCTTTGTGTGCATAACTAATGGTGAGCACTTAATATCTGCTCAATAAATTGGACAATCAATTTTTCCACCGGGGTGAATGCAACTGTGAACTATCCAACTGAAAACCTTTTCCATTAAACTCTCGATTAAAGCAGATATACGTTGTTCTAACTCTGCCAGTTGGGCTGTGGGATTAATTGGAGAGATCTTCCGAAGAGCCAGGACAGGCATAATGAGCCGAATTACTTCTATTTCCCGTAACAGCCTCCCCGAACAGGCGCCGGAATGTGGCGACTAGGGGCTTTTCACAGTAACTTCATTTGAAGCCTACTTGTGACAATAAGTGATTTTCATTTTTTAATTTAATTTGTGCAGTATTATTCTGTAAAATAGTGAATAGTCAGAATTAACGATGGAGAGGGAAACAGAGAGGCACCAGTGACTGTGATTGAACCCAGCCAGAGTTTGAAACATCAGATGAGGGATCAGAGAGAGGAAATAGTACAAAACGCTTTAAAAACTCTGCATGGTTGCACAGGAGAACTTTGAGAAATGAGGCATAGCAGATCACCAATTCACAATTCATCACATTTTTAAATGAATTCATCTCAAATGTTAAGAAAGTTATTTTGTTTTAACAGTTTGATGTTTAAATGGTGCATGTATTACCCAGAATGCCCCGCGGCAGTGAATGTGCCCTATTCGCTCCACAGGAAGCCAGTGCGCAGGCGCAGTACCACTTTGTTCGGAGCCCTGCGAGTACGGGAGAGGCTTTTTGGGCGGGTGAGTCGGTGGGGCGGAGGGAGGAATGGAGTCGGGATAGGGAGAGAACGGAGGCTTTATAAACACCCGGTGCAGGTCCCCCGATCGGAATAAGATTCTGCAGGACCCGAGTTTGTAGCTGCGGGGCTTTTATCGGGAATCAGGCCCAGTTCCACCGCCGCCACCTTCCATCAGCGGAGAGCAGAGCGCATGCGCGGCCATCCTGGCTTCTTTGATCACAGAATCCCTGGAGTGTGGAATGAGGCCCATCGAGTCTGCACCAACCCTTTGAAAGAGCACCCTACCTAGGCCCACACTTCACCCTATCCCCACTTGACCTGTGGAAGGAAACCAGAGCAGCCGGAGGAAGCCCACGCAGAAACGGGGAGAATGTGCAAACTCCACAGTCACCCAAGGCCGGAATTCAACCCAGGTCCCTGGCGCTGTGAGACCGCGATGCTAACCACTCTGCCACCATGATGCCCAAGGGGCTTCAGGGTTCCAGTGACCAGGAGAGAAAATGTATGACTCATTGATTGAAAGGTCCAGTTTTGAGGGGGGACTTGCTTCATGGTAGCACAGCGATTAGCACAGTTGCTTCACAGCTTGAGGGTCCCAGGTTCGATTCCCTGTTTGAGTCACTGACTGCGCGGAGTCTGCACGTTCTCCCCATGTCTCCGTGGGTTTCCTCTGGATGCTCACGTTCCTCCCACAGTCCAAAGATGTGTGGGTTAGGTGGATTGGCCATGATAAATTGCCCTTGGTGTCCCAAAAAAAGGTTAGGTAGGGTTACTGGGTTACGCGGAAAGGGTGCAGGTGTGAGCTTGAGTAGGCTGCTCTTTCCAAAGGTCGATGCAGACTCGATGGGCTGAATGGCCTGCTTATGCACTGCAAATTCTATGTATGTATGTATTGAAAATGAAAATCGCTTATTGTCACGAGTAGGCTTCAATGAAGTTACTGTGAAAAGCCCCTAGTCGCCACATTCTGGCGCCTATTCGGGGAGGCTGGTACGGGAATCGAACCGTGATGCTGGCCTGCCTTGGTCTGCATTAAAAGCCAGCGATTTAGCCCAGTGTGCTAAACCAGCTAAATCAGGGTGCATCTGATGCCATTTTAATAACAGAAGAATAAGATCATCAGAATTAGCAGCAGGAGAAGGCCATTCAAACCATTGAGGCTGCTCTGCCATTTAATAAACCCATGGTTCATCTGATCATTAACTCCATTTTCCTACTGTCCCTAACAAGTAAAGTGTTGTGTAACACAGCCTTGAATATACTCCATGGCCCAGCCTCCACTGTTTACTGGGGGAAAGAATTTCACCAGCTACTGGTTCTCTGAGAGAAGCAATTTATCCTGTTCTCCGTCTTAAGCCCTTATGTTTAAACTGTCCCTGCAGTTTTAGATTCCCTATTGAGGGCAAGCATCCTTCCACCACTTCCCCTGTAAACTGCCCTCAAATACTTGTATGCTTCAGTCAGATCGCCTCTCGTTTATCTAAAATCCCTTTCACACTTGGTCAACATTTCCTTATGAAACCAACTCCTTCTAGCCAGGAATCAGCTCAGTGAATGTTGTCGGAACTGCTTCCAATTAAGTATATCCCATCTTAAGTAATCCTACACCAGGAAACAGAAGGAGAGAATGTTATGAATTTGCATCCCTGACTGACGGACTTTGAAAACTCCTTAAACTCCTTTTACAAGAGGTTAAAATGGGAGTAGTTACACAGCAATCTCAAATCAAGAAAAAATGTTTCTCTCTCAATTTGTAACCACAATTGCCACATGACTCTTGTAATCTCCTTTTCCAGGGAGTTAGAAGATTTGAAGACTGTGATTTTTCTCTGATTCCAGAGAATTCTTTCGAGCTGCTGCTCCAGCAGCAGGGTTTAAATTTGAAACCAGTGAAATTGTTCCAGAGGTGAGTATTGTTGAGCATTAATCTTTAATTTAGAGTTTTTAGTGTTGTGCTTTGTTATCTATGCTCTGGTTCCATGGCTCTGGGGCAGGTTTGGCTCCTTTACTGTGGATCTGAATCCATATTTCACCCATTACTCTGTTATGCCTCTGCCCTCCCTGATCACCTCTCTGCCATTGTTTAACTTCTTCTGCCTCTAATAGTGGATTTATTTTATTTTATTAATTTTTCCATTAAGGGGCAATTTATGTGGCCAATCCACCTACCCTGCACATCTTTGGGTTCTTCAGGTAAGACCCACACATACACGGGGAGCAGTGACCCAGGGCTGGGTTCAAACCCGGGTCCTTGGCGCTGTGAAGTAGATAGTAGATTTATTTTAACCACGTTTGGTATTTTACCTGTTATTTCTTTCAATTTGTCTGAATGAAGATTTCATTGCTGCCCATCCCTCGGCTATGTGCTGCTGATTTACCATCTTTATCTTCCCAGTTTTTCCTGAACTGGAGACCATTTCTCTTCTGTTCATCTGTTGATATTAACCATCAAATTCTGCACCACAGTCCGGTTGCGGCAATGACCAGCTAAGCCGCACGTTTCGGTGGCTCCAGCTCCAACGGACCTTCGGGCTCTTTTAAGAGCCCCAACGGGAAATTTTCGCGCGACAAAACCCGGTGTGGGGTGAGTGAATAGGGAGTCCCCCCCCCAACGAAAGAGGAAAATATCGGCGGCTGCAGCGCGAGGAATCCTCGCGATAGGGACAGAAAGGGAGAAGACACAAGATGGCGGCGGAGAAAGCCCAGGCGACATGGGGGCCCGAGCAAGACGAATTCTTGAGACGGTGTGTGGAGCTACTAAAGAGGGAGGTGCTGACCCCGATGGTACAGGCAATTGAGGGGCTCAAGGAGGCACAAAGGACCCAGGAGACAGAGCTCCGCGTGGTGGAGCAGAAGGTGACGGATAATGAGGACGAGATCCTGGGCCTGGCGGTCAAAACACAGACGCGCGAGGCGCTCCACAAAAAGTGCATTGAAAGGATTGAGGCCCTAGAAAACAGAGCGCGAAGGAAGAACCTTCGGATACTGGGTCTCCCTGAGGGAGTGGAAGGAGCGGATTGCGGGGCTTATGTAAGCGCGATGCTAAGCTCGTTGATGGGAGCTGAGGCCCCTGCGGGCCCCTTAGAGGTGGAGGGGGCCCATCGGATCCCGGCGAGAAGACCAAAAGCGGGAGAACCACCTTGGGCGACAACCGTGCGATTTCACCGCCTTAAAGATAGAGAAGAGGTCCTGAGATGGGCTAAAAAAGTACGGAGTAGCAGATGGGAGAATGCAGTGGTACGGGTGTACCAGGATTGGAGTGTGGAGGTGGCGAGAAGGAGGGCGAGTTTTAACCGAGCCAAGGAGGTGTTACACAAAAAGGTGAAGTTCGGGATGCTGCAGCCGGCACGACTATGGGTCACGTACCAGGAGAGACATCACTATTTCGAAACGGCAGAAGAAGCATGGTCCTTTATTAAAGAGGAGAAATTGGATCGGAACTGAGGGACTGATACTGTAGGGAATGTTATTGTCGATGTAAATAGAGAAGTAAATTGGGAAGGGGGGAGACACTAAGAAATGTGGGCGCCGGTGAGGGGGGAAAGAAGGGACATAGGCGGAGAATGAGGAATGGGAGTGGGAGGGGAAAGGGAGCTGCGCCACAAGAGGCGGGTCAGATATAGGGATGTTCCCGCGCCAGAAAGATAATGGCGGGAAGACATTCGCAAGGCAGATGGGAGTTCCCCACATGGGGGGGTCAGGGAGGGAGCAGGAGTAGCCGGGGTCAGTTGAAGTCAGCTGACTTGCGGAAGTAATATGGGGGGAGCAATCACGCTAGAAGGGGATCTAGCGGGGGGAGGGAGTTGGAGAGGGATAACTGGGTTGCTGCTGCGGAAATCAAATAGGAAATGGCTAAAGAGTGTGTGGACGGGGATGGAATGCGACGCCTGGGGAGCGAGTGGGAGCACGGAGGCGGGACACGGGACTGGCCTAGAGAAGGTGATGGCTAGTCGACACGGGAATGGGGTAGGTAGCCCCCTAGTGAGGCTGATCACGTGGAACGTGAGAGGCCTGAATGGACCGATTACAAAGGCCCGAGTGCTCGCGCACTTGAAAGGACTAAGGGCAGACGTGGTTATGCTCCAGGAGACGCACCTGAAGGTGGCGGACCAAGTTAGGTTAAGGAAAGGATGGGTGGGACAGGTATCCCATTCAGGGCGTATACCGGGCCTGGAGGTAGGAAACTTGATATTGGGAGGGGACTTCAACACCGTGCTGGACCCAGGGTTAGATAGATCCAGATCTAAGACCGGAAGAAGGCCGGCAGTGGCCAAGGTGCTCAAGGGGTTTATGGACCAAATGGGGGGAGTGGATCCATGGCGATTTCTTAGACCGAGGGCCAGGGAGTTCTCCTTCTTCTCCCATGTCCACAAAGTGTACTCCTGGATAGATTTTTTTGTTCTGGGAAGGTCGTTGATCTCAAGGGTGGAAGAAGCTGAGTATTCAGCCATAGCGGTTTCGGACCGTGCCCCACACTGGGTGGACCTGGAACTAGGAGAGGAAAGGGAGCAGCGAGCACTCTGGCGATTAGATGTGGGATTGATGGCGGATGAGGGAGTGTGTGGAAGAGTGCGGGGATGTATTGAGAGGTACCTGGAGGCCAATGACGACGGGGAGGTCCGAGTGGGAGTGGTATGGGAAGCACTAAAAGCGGTGGTCAGAGGAGAGCTGATCTCCATTAGGGCCCACAAAGGGAAAACAGAGGCCAAGGAAAGGGAAAGATTACTGGGGGAGATTTTAAGGGTGGACAGGGAATTTGCGGAGACCCCGGAGGAGGGACTGTACAGGGAGAGAAGACGACTCCAGACGGAGTTCGACCTTTTGACCACCAGAAGGGCGGAGGTGCTGTGGAGGAAGGCACAGGGGAGGAGGTATGAATATGGGGAAAAGGCTAGTCGCCTGCTGGCCCATCAGCTGCGAAAGAGGACAGCAGCGAGGGAGATAGGGGGAATTAGAGACGAAAAGGGAGCTACGGTGCGGAGAGCAGGGAAGGTAAACGTGGTGTTTAAGACCTTTTATGAAGGACTGTATAGGTCCCAGCCCCCGGAGGGAGAAGAGGGGATGCGGCAGTTCCTGGATCAATTGAGGTTCCCGAGGGTGGAGGAGCAGGAGGTGGAAGGCCTGTGGGCACCGATTGGGGTGGACGAGGTTGTTAAGGAGCTGGGGAATATGCAAGCAGGGAAAGGCTCCGGGACCAGACGGGTTCCCGGTGGAATTTTATAGAAAATACGTGGACTTGTTGGCCCCGCTGTTGGTGAGGACGTTTAATGAGGCCAGGGAAGGAGGGACTTTACCCCCGACAATGTCGGAGGCGACGATATCGCTAATTCTGAAGCGGGATAAAGATCCGTTGCAGTGCGGGTCCTATAGACCTATTTCATTATTGAATGTGGACGCCAAATTGCTGGCAAAGGTACTGGCATCGAGGATAGAGGACTGTGTCCCGGGGGTGGTGCACGAAGACCAGACAGGGTTCGTAAAGGGGAGACAACTGAATGTCAACGTGCGACGACTATTAGGGGTGATAATGATGCCCCCAGTGGAGGGGGAGGCAGAGATAGTGGCGGCAATGGATGCAGAGAAGGCATTTGATAGGGTGGAGTGGGAGTACTTATGGGAGGTGTTAAGGAGGTTTGGGTTCGGGAACGGGTTTATTAGCCATGTCAAACTCCTTTATGGGGCCCCAACGGCAAGTGTGGTCACGGGTCGGCAAAGATCGGAGTATTTCCGACTATATAGGGGGACAAGACAGGGATGCCCGCTATCTCCATTGTTGTTCGCGTTGGCAATTGAACCTCTGGCCATGGCGTTGAGAGACTTCAGGAAATGGAGAGGGGTGATTAGAGGGGGAGAAGAACACCGAGTGTCGCTATATGCAGATGACCTACTGTTGTATGTGACGGACCCAGTGGGGGGGATGACAGAGGTCATGCAGATATTGAGGGAGTTCGGAGATTTCTCGGGATATAGGCTTAACATGGGGAAGAGTGAACTATTCGTGATTCACCCTGGGGACCAGAGTAGAGAGATAGAAGGCCTGCCTCTAAGGAAAGTGGAAAGAAACTTCAGATCGCTAGGAGCTGGGGAACCCTACACAGACTTAATCTGACACGATTGGACACGAGAGGATCGGCTCAAGGGTTCACCAGGCGGTGGCAGCCATTCCTCAACTACCTAGGGGAACGTTAGAGGGAAGACAGATGACCAGCAGCAGCAACCCAGGGGGGAGGGGAGGGGGGGGGGGGGGTGGAAAGTTTTAGTTTATGTTAAATGATTAGTTTACCATGTTGATTAGCCATTTGTTCACTGTTAAATTTTCTTTTTTGTTATGAGTTTGATGTGTAAGGGGAAAAAATTGTGATCGAAAAATTTTCAATAAAATATATATTTTTTTTAAATAAAAAAATTCTGCACCATATTTATTCCCTATAATTGAAGATTTGAGATTACTATCAGACCAGCCATGATCTTATTAAATGGTGGAGCAGGCTTGAGGGGCTGAATGGCTCCTGCTCCTTGTTCGTATTGATGCTGCACACTCTGAGATATTATCTGTTTCTCCTGCCACAATTACTTGCTGACATATAGAGTATTTTCAGCAACAACAGTATTTTGCTATTATTTTGTTGGAGGTGTTTCTCACAGAACCCAAGTTTAGAAGCAGAGATTAAGAACGGATTTGTATTGCGGAGGGTGTTGGTTGTGGAGGTTAGTCTCTGGCCTCCAGTTACAGTCCTTTTTCACAGAATGATTGAATGATTACAATAAAGATGGAGGCCATTCAGCTCATCATACCCATGCTGGCTCATCCCATTCCCCTGCCCTTTCTTCTCTTCCTTGCAGCATTTCTTCTTTCCAAGGTCTTATCCAATTCCCTTTGGTTTGTTGTAGCAATTTGGCTGGAGTGGCGATGCAGGAGAAGCTGCTGGGTTTAACCCCAAGGACTTTGTAACCCAGTATTGAGCAATATTTTCAGGTGCAAAGTTGTCAAGGGAGGTACGGGGAATGACACTAAGTCATCATCCTTGTTTGGAGAGTCTGTGCAGACACGATGGGCCTTCTGCACCCGAACAATTCAGTGATTGGGGTGATCTACGATAGTTTGCTCTCTGGTCAGCTCTAGCATGTGCTGCTCTAAGAAACTGTCCCAAAAAGACTCTGCGAGCTCATCTGCCTGGCTACCTTTACCAATCTGATTCGCCCAATCTATGTGTAGATTTAAATCACCCATGATTATTGCTGTACTTTTCTCACAAGCCATTGTCCCTCCCTGTATTCTCCGTCCGTCCTACAGTGTGGTTACTGTTCAGGGGCCTAGAAACTACTCCCACAAGTGACTTCCTACCTTTATCATTTCTTATCGATACCCAACCTGATTGTGCATCTTGATCTCCATAACTAAGGTCATCTCTCTCTATTGTACTAATGCCGTCCTTAATTAACCGAGCTGTCCCTCCGCATATTCCCAGCTTCCTGTCCTTCTGAAAAGTCACGCAGCCTTGAGTATTCAGGTCCCAGCCCTTGTCATCTTGCAGCCATGTCTCTGTCATGACTATCAGATCACAGTACCTGGAGTACGGTGCACACTTTTAGTCTCCTTAACTGAGGAGGGTGATTCTTGCATTGGGAGCAATTCAGAGAAGGATCAGCGGGCTGATTCCTGGGATGAAGGTGTTGTGTTATGAGGAAATGTTGGGTCTGTACTCATTGGAGTTTAGAGGTGACCATATTGAAACAGATAAGATTCTGAGGGAACATGATAGGGGAGATGAAGTGAGGATGTTTCCCTCCTTGGGGATTCTGGAACAAGTGGGTCCCCATTTCTGATGGAGATGAGGGGAAATGTCTTCCCTCAGAGGGTGGTTAGTCTTTGCAATTCTCTTCCCCAGAGAGCAGTGGAGGCTGCACCATTAAATATATTCAAGGCTCAGTTAGAGTTTTGATCAGAAATGGAGTCGAGGGTTACGGGTGACAGGAAGGAAACTAAGTTAAGGTCACAATCCGATCAGCTGTGATCTTATTAAACAGAAAAACAGGTTTGATGGACCGAATGGCCTACTGCTGCTCTTATTTCTGAGGATATATGATCTCTTGGTCGAGAACAGGAAACGCTGTGTGTCGATCTGTCGATCAGCATGAATTACCACCTTCTGGAGAATAAGGAGTGTGTATCTTAGATACAGCAGAGTGAGAATGGAGGGAGAGAGAGAGGGAGAGAGTGTGTGACAGCAACTTGAATTGTCTGTTCTGAATTTGTGAGCTGTATTGACAGTGATGATATTTGTAAACTCCTTTAACAGGATATTCAAAGGGGAGGATTTGCAGCAAGAAATCTCAAACCCAACTTCACATCCCAAGATCTGACTGAGTCGGCCATCAGTCATTTTACCATTAGTGTGACTGGAAAAGCACCGAGACTCCCGCACCAGGGGGGGATCCGTGGAAACGTGGCAATTGTGGGAAGGGAATCACTTCCCCATCTCATTGACACACTCACACCGGGGAGAGACCGTTCACCTGCTCTCAGTGTGGGAAAGGACTTACTGCTTCATCCAACCTGCTGACACACCAGTGAGGTCACAGCGGGGTCACACTGTTCACCTGCTTCGTGCGGGAAGGGAGTTACTACTTCTTCCAGTCTACGCAAACACCAGCAAGTGCACACTGGGGAGAGACCATTTACCTGCTCGCTGTGTGGGAAGGGATTCGTCCATTCATTCAGTCTGCTTACACACTGGCGACTTCACACTGAGATGCCGTTCATCTGCTCCGTGTGTGGGAAGGGATTCGGAGATTCATTCAAACTGCTCACACACTTTCGAATTCACACTGGGGAGAGTCCTTTTATCTGTTCTGTGTGTGGGAAGGGATTTGCTCAGTTATGCAGCCAACTGAGACACCAGCGAATTCACACTGGGGAGATGCCGTTTATCTGCTCCGTGTGTGGGAAGGGATTCGGAGATTCATCCAACCTGCACACACACACCCGAGTTCACACTGGAGAGAGGCCATACACCTGTTCTGACTGTGGGAAGGGATTCACTCAGTTGTCCAGCCTGCTAACACACCAGCGAGTTCACTCTGGGGAGAGACCATTCACCTGCTCCGTGTGTCGGAAGGAATTTGGAGATCCATCCAGCCTGAGGAGACACCAGCGAATTCATACTGGGGAGAAGCCGTTTACTTGTTTAGTTTGTGGAAACAGATTTATTGATTCAATCCACCTGCAGAGACACCAGCGAGTTCACACTGGGGAGAAGCCATTCACCTGCTCAGTGTGTGGGAAGGGATTCACTCAGTTATCCAACCTGCAGACACACCAGCGAGTTCACACTGGGGAGAGACCGTTCACCTGCTCAGTGTGTGGGAAGAGATTTGTTAATTCATCCAACTTGCTAACACACCAGCGACTTCACACTGATGAGAAGCCGTTTATCTGTTCCGTGTGTGGGAAAGGATTCAGAAGTACAGCCCACTTGCAGAAACACCAGCGAGTTCACAAGTCATTACAGGGGTTGGATTCTGCTGTTATTGCTACTATTCGTCACATCCAGGACTGAACCCTGTTCATTTTGACAGTTGATGACGTGGGAGCGTCTGCACTGGCCGGTGTCCCAATTTTCATTTCTGTCGGCTGAATCTCTGAGCAAGGGCACATTTCCACTGAAATGATCCACAGAAGCAGATGTAATACATTAATTTTATCCTGAACAGTTGATGAATGTAGGAATTTATTATATATATTGTATCATATATATCTGTTGCAGTGATATTTAAAAAAATCCATGTTTAACATCTAGGCAGGTGGTGTGTCTGCAAGATATGCAATTAAGATGTTGTAAAAGTTGGATAATCATTAATTTAAAAAAAATTAATTCAGAGTACCCAATTATTTTTTTTCCCCAACTAAGGGGAAATCCACCTAGCCTGCACAGCTTTTGGGTTGTGGGGGTGAAACCCACGCAGACACGGGGAGAATATGCAAACTCCAGACCGACAGTGACCTAGAGCTGCGATTCGAATCCCTGTCCTCAGCGCCGTAGTCCCAGTGTTAACCACTGCCCCACCTTGCTGCCCAGGGGATAATTATTGATGCTAACCATTTAATTGTTTAAACTATATTGTGCTAATGGAAATCTCTTCATAGAAAAACGGTTCCCTGGGGTTCAGTTAATTGAGGGATTGTGTTTAGTCTTATTAAGATGGAAATGAGACTGTTCGTGGAAAGAGATGTATTTAATGGGTGGAGCCAGGTCTGCAGCAAGCAGTTTAACTTTTAGTCTGCCAAAGACAGAACGACTTGCAGGTTGTGCCTGAATGGATGTCTCACATTTGCTGAGAGCAACTCTCTACACAGGATAGTAAGTAACGCTGGGTTTGCTAACTTTATTTACAAGTGGCTTTTGACCTATAATAGGCTTTGCTTAATTGGAGATAGAGAAGGTATAAGTTAGTAGTTAAATTGTTTAATTTTATTGTAAAGAATTGTTTAACTGTTAATTGTAAGCTATTTTCTGTGATAACAATGTAGTTGGAACTGTGTTAATAATAAAGTTTGTTTCAAAATAAAAGATCCCTATTGGCCAGTGGAATAATTCCGTGGGTTGGCAGCGCTCCAAAGACTTGGAGACTTGGGCGGAGAGATGGTAGATGGAGTTTAATCTGGACAAATGTCAGGTAATGCATTTTGGAAGGTCTAATGCAGGTAGGGAATATACAGTGAATGATAGAACCCTCAAGAGTATTGAAAGTCAGAGAGATCTAGGTGTACAGGTCCACAGGTCACTGCAAGGGGCAACACCGGTGGAGAAGGTAGTCAAGAAGGCATACGGCATGCTTGCCTTCATTGGCCGGGGCATTGAGTATAAGAATTGACAAGTCATGTTGCAGCTGTATAGAACATTAGTGAAATGAAAAAGAAATTGCTTATTGTCACAAGTAGGCTTCAAATTAAGTTACTGTGAAAAGCCCCTAGTCGCCACATTCCGGCGCCTGTTCGGGGAGGCTGGTACAGGAATTGAACCGTGCTGCTGGCCTGTCTTGGCCTGCTTTCAAAACCAGTGATTTAGCCCTGTGCTAAACCAGCCTAAGTAGTTAGGCCACACTTGGAGAAGGTGTTTGATTCTGGTCGCCACACTAGCAGAAGGATGTGGAGGCTTTAGAGAGGGTGCAGAAGAGATTTACCAGTATGTTGCCTGATATGGAGGGCATTAGCTATGAGGAGCGGTTGAATGAACTTGGTTTGTTCTCTCTGGAACAACGGAGGTTGAGGGGCGACCTGATAGAGGTCTACAAAATTATGAGGGGCATAGACAGAGTGGATAGTCAGAGCTTTTCCCCAGCGTAGAGGGATCAATTACTAGGGGGCATAGGTTTAAGGGGCAAGGTTTAGAGGAGATGTACGAGGCAAGTTTTTTTACACAGAGGGTAGTGGGTGCCTGGAACTCGCTGCCAGAGGAGGTGGTGGAAGCAGGGACGATAGGGACATTTAAGGAGCATCTTGACAAATACATGAATAGGATGGGAATAGAGGGATACAGACCCAGGAGGTGTAGAAGATTTTAGTTTAGTCGGGCAGCATGGTTGGCACGGGCGTGGAGGGCCGAAGGGCCTGTTCCTGTGCTGTACCTTTCTTTGTTCTTTGAATCTCCACTGATTTAGAATTAATACATTTAATTAAATTAACATATATTTGATTTTGGTGGGTTAGGTTTATGCACGTTAGGGAAAGTTGCGGAGAGGGGTTGACAGGCTCTTTAACAGAAAGTGGGTCCCTCTGAGGTCATTGGCAGAGCTGGAAATGCGATTTTAGTGAGTTTTTCTGATCTGTCTGAAAGCAGATTCAATAGTATTTTCCAAAGGTTAAAATACTTAAAAGGGAAGAATTTGCAGGGCTGTTAAAAAGAGCAGAGCAGTTGGATGAATCAGGGTCCTTTCAAACAAATAGCAGAGGAATGTTGGGCTGAATGGACTCCAGCAGTCTGTGAAATTGTGCCTCCTACTTTGTGCAGATTAAAAAGGACAGATTTCATTGCAGCCTCTTCCCTGTATATGTATTTAAAGAGAAGGGTTTCCATTCGCTCCGAGTGATGACATAACAATGTCTTCACTCTTCTGTGTATTTTAACCATTGAAGTCTTGCACGGCCGAATATAGTCAACAGCCTTCCTGTAGCTCTCTCTGGACACAGCAAGAAAGCGTTTGACTGCTTAACAAGAGCAGGTTCCACTGAATATGATCTAACCACAACAACAAAAACAACATCCATTTGTATAGCACCTTTAAACTTCCTAGAGATCTTCACAGATGTGAATACCAAACAGAATTTGACACTGAGCCACATAAAGAGATATTGGTTCAGTTAACCAGTCGCTCGGTCAAAGAGGAAGGTTTTAAGGAATATCCTAAAGAAACAAAAAGATTGAGGAGCAGAGAGGTTTATGGAGGGAATTCCAAAACCTAGGGTGCAGGCAGCTGAAGACAAGATCCCCAGTGGTTGTACAATTGAAACCGGGGATTTTGAAGAGGGCAGTATTAGTGGAGTACAGATATCTCGGAGGGAGGGCAGCACGATGGCGCAGTTGATAGCACTGCTGCCTCACAGCGCCGAGGTCCCAGGTTTGGCTCTGGGTCACTGTCCGTGTGGAGTTTGCACATTCTCCCCGTGTTTGTGTGAGTTTCGCACCCACAACCCAAAGATGTGCAGGCTAGGTGGATTGGCCACACTAAATTGCTCCTTAATTGAAAAAAAATGAATTGGATACTCTTTTTTAAAAATAAAATTTAAAAAAAAAAGATAGCTCCGAGGGTTGTCGAATTGGAGAAGACTACAGGGATGGGAGTGGGGAATTTGTGACCATATGGTGATTTGAAAATAAAAGACGCTGTGGAGGTTTTGAAAAGAATGGACCTAATTTTAACTGACCCAAATTCGCAGTCACTTGTACAGAGGTAAAATCAGGCCGAAGGAGAATTTTAAAACTGAGGTGTTAATTGAACGGACAGGCACGGTAGCACAGTTGCTTCACAGCGCCAGGGTTCCAGGTTCGATTTCTGGCTTGGGTCACTGTCTGTGCAGAGTCTGCACATTCTCCCCGTGTCTGCGTTGGTTTCCTCCGAGTGCTCCGGTTTCCTCCCACAGTCCAAAGATGTGCAGGTTTGGTGGATTGGCTATGCTAAATTGCCCCTGGTGTCCAAAAAAGGTTGGGTGGTGTTACGGGTGGGCTTGTGTGGGGTGCTCTTTCCGGGGGCCAGTGAGGACTCGATGGGGCGAGTGGCCTCCTTCTGCACTGTAAATTCTATGATGTAGATCAGGGAGCGCAGGGGGTGATCGGTGAATGGGACTCGGTGTGAGTTGGGACAGTGGCAGAAAAGTTTCTCTCTTGAAGAAAACAACTGGGACAGTTCTGTACATTTCCCATCACACTGCTTATGTCTAAAGTCAAGCTGACATCACCGTGTTCCTTTGGGAGTGTGGAATCCACTGATGTCATCACATTCTATTGCGGTGATGTCATAAGATGACAGGGGAGAAAGAGAGAGACCTTCAAAGGGAACTAACTTGTTTGTGAAATGTTAGAAAAGATTTAACTGTGTTCAACACAAAGCTGTTTTATTTAAATTTTATCCAGAATATTAGCCCATGCAACTGGGTTGAAATTTATTAACATCAGCAGAAACATACCCCAATGAAGATGGATCAGTCTTGGATGTGCTTCAAAGAAGAATCCACTCACTGTAACTACTTTTACATTTTTAACATTTAGAATCATAGAATTTACAGTGCAGAAGGAGGCCATTTGGCCCATCAAGTCTGCACCAGCCCTTGGAAAGAGCACCCCACCCTAGCCCACATCTCCACCCTATCCCTGTAACCCAGTAACCCAACCTAACTGGACATTAAGGGCAATTTAGCATGGCAAACCCACCTAACCTGCGCATCATTTATTTCCAAAGATGGCATCTGGAGCATGGCGACTCTCTGCGAGCTCCCTCCCTCTGTCCCTTTTCTTTTATCTCCTATCAGCGTTCTGACCTACTAAAACTATTTTCCTCTTATATAATTCCGCACTGTAACCAATCACTGTTTTGTCGATGTACCATTTGTCATTGTTCCTTGTTGATTATTCTTGTGTCTACTATGTACATGCACTGTACTTTCCTCGGCCGCAGAAAAATACTTTTCACTGTACTTCGGTACAAGTGACAATAAATCACATCAAATCAAAATCATATATCTACAATGGAAATTTCAGGAGGGTCAATAATATGGAATATATATTCCAGCCATTAAATTGCTTTCCCCACTATCCAGTGTTACCATTTTGGATGCAGATGGAAAACCAGTTACATAGATGTTTGTCAGCCAAAATTGTAAATGGATAAAGTCTATATCCGGACTAGTTGAGTAAAAATCTGCACTGTACAAGATCAGTATTAGCTGCCTTATATTAGTATGGTATTCAAACATTTGATTACGTTGTCAACATAACTGCTACTTAAATATATGAATAGGATGGGAATAGAAGGATACGGACCCAGGAAGTGTAGAAGATTGTAGTTTAGTCGGGCAGTATGGTCGGCACGGGCTTGGAGGGCCGAAGGGCCTGTTCCTGTGCTGTACATTTCTTTGTTCTTTGTCTTTGTTCTTTGTGACGGTTTCTTTAGTTAATTCTCCGAATGGTTCAAACCACTACTTTATTAACGCTGAAATTATGGCACAAAAGAAAGGGTGCAATAGGTCCATATCTACCTTGTTTAGAGGCTTGAGATTTTACATATTTAAACAGTAATGGGAATACTTAGATTCTGCTGGCCTGTAAGTTTTAACTAGCGCGGTATCAGTGTCTATCCTATACCCAAACTTCCTCCAGTAACAATATAAAAAGCTGACAAAAACCATCTACGGATGGCATCAAATCAATTAAAGGAGCATTTACGCATCCTGTGTTTGTAAAATGAAAAGAACATTCAGCATGGAATAGTTTTATTTCCATCTACTTGACTTCAATTTTACAAAACCAGAGAAGAACAACAGCTCCAAATGCATCACTTTCATCTTTTATTTAGAAATTGTATGAGCAAATTGTTCACCATGACCAAGGTGAGAAATGGTGGTTTAATTGCTGGCTGTGCACGCTTCCATCTTTGGTTTTTGGCATAAACAATCGGCAAACATTCCCAGTCAGGTCGAGCAGATTTGATTCTGAGCACAGTTCCCTGCAATGGCCCATACTTCTCACACCGAGCAACAATCTGTACCTTATAAATAAATGTTTAAGCACATGGTTGCTGCATCACTTGCTGAACCAGGAATGAAGCATAATTTTGGCTTCAAGTTCTGACTTGCTGTTGGGTACATTAAAGTAAACTTTAAAGTCTCCCGGCCAGCCAGCAAATGCTATAATCAAATTCATGACGCATCTATTTATGTTCCAATCACATCCTGTTAAATCACCTAACAAAAACAGCACTGTAATGTAATCGCTGAAAGCTGCATCCTGTTGTGCTATTGACATTACTTTCACTATTTCTGATACCACTCAACCTTATTGCATGCATTAGATAGGTTATTGTCAACAATTCGCTTGACTGTCAGCAGACTGGATAACGTGTGAATCTCTTCCCACTCATGGGGCAGGTTAATGGCCTCTCCCCAGTGTGAATTCGCTTCGTGTGTCAGCAAGCTGGATGACTGTGTGAATCTCTTCCCACACTGGCAGCAGCTGAACGGCCTCTCCCCAGTATGAACTTGCTTGTGTGTCAGCAGGCTGGATGACTGAGTGAATGTCTTCCCACATTGGGAGCATGTGAACAGCCTCTTCCCAGTGTGAGTTCGCTGGTGTACAGTGAGGTCAGATGATGTCTTGAACCCAGTCCCACAGTAAGAGCACCTGCTCATAAAACCATCCCTTGCATGTTCCACTCCAAGGGACGCACTGTCTGAACTTGTCTGACATCCAGTACTGGAGGAGCAGAAATTTCCTCTTTAAATATTAAGATTCCGTCCCCTCTGCAAATTCCACTCCCTCGCCACTAACTCCATCCTTGTCCCTGCCAAATGTCTGAGGCAGAAGCAGCCTGTTCACAACCCTCGTGAAATATTTCACCCCTGTTGAGCTTCCAAACACATATCCACATCATCACCAAGATCACCTATTTCCACCTCAGCAACACTGCCTGACTCCGCCTTAGTGTCTTTTTATCTGCTACAGAAACCATCATTCATTCTTTTACCTCTCGACCAAATTTTTCTAACACACTCCCAGTCAGCCTCCAATGTTAAACAACCCCCTCCATCCAATCCTAAACTCTGCTGCCCATGTGTTTACTCACAAGTCTTGTTTACCCATCCCCTGTGCTCACTGATCTACAAATGATTCCCTTTCAGAAGCACCGAAAGTTGAAATTTCTCAATTCTTCTATTGTGATAGTTGTGATCATCCTGATCTCTGTAATCTCCCCCCCCCCCCCCCCCCCCCCCCATCACCACCTCTTGGAGATCTCTGCCCTCATTAATTCCGGCCAGTACAGCATTCCTTATTTTTCTGACGCTGCACCATTACTGGTCTTTTATCATTTGACTGGGCCACAAGCTCTGAAATTTCCTCTTTAAAACTCTGCGACTCCCTGACTCACTTTCCTCTATTAAGATTCTCCTCAAAGCTAATATCTCCTGTGGCTCAGTGTCAATTGTTATTTTGTAACGTTTCTCTGAAAAGTCTGAAAGTTTTATTCTGGTCAAGGCACAATACAAATACGAATTATTGTCATTATATCATTGTTCTGCCTTATAAATACTCAGAGTGAAACAGTTTGATGGACATTCTGACACGAAGAAACATTTTTAAAAATTTGCCCCCATCAATGATGGCGACTGCGCCTGCGCTCCGCTGCTACTGCCCCAAGAAAGATGGCGGGTGCGCATGTGCACTGCTGCGAGTACCCAATTTAAAAGGCGAGTGCGCATGCGCATTGCTGCCAGTGCGCAACTAAGATGGCGGCCGCTGAGTCCTGTCAGAAAGCTGCAGCCCCCGCTCAGGTCACCGGGGCCCGGTAGGTTATTTCTCCGGGTTTCGTGATGAATTATAGTTGTGTGGTGCCAGACCCTGCAGAAAAGCAGCTGCTTCCGTGTCACGTGGTCTCTCCCTTCTCCCCCCCCCCCCCCCCAATAGATCTCTGATTAATGAGGATGTCCAGGGTTATGGGGGACGGGCAGATAAATGGAGAGAAAGCTGAGATGAGGCGTTTCTGTCCTGTACTGACTGTGATAAAATGTGTTCAATGTTTTCACAGGATATGAGATGAGGAGGAATTACAGACAGAAATCTCAAACGTCACGTCTCGCTCTGACAGTCACTGGTTTCCTTGGAACCTGAATATCATCGGCCTTTGAATCTAGAAGGAGAAATGTTTGCCTGAACTCTCAGCTTCTAAAGATTTCAAACATCAGTGTGACTGGAGAAGCACCGAGATACACACAACACGCACACCCGAGTGAGAGTGTTCTAGTGAACTGACTGGAAAGTTCTTTAACCAGTTACACAGCCTGAATAAACATAACATTCACAGCGGGGAGAGACCATACCTGTGTTGTGTCTGTGGAAGAGGCTTCAACTGATTGTCCAGCCTGGAAAGACACGAGGAGACCCAAAACATGGAGAAACCGTGGAAATGTGGGGACTGTGGGAAGGGATTCCGAGCCCCATCAGAGCTGGAAACCCATCGACGCAGTCACACTGGGGAGAGGCCGTTCTCCTGCTCCCAGTGTGGGAAAGGATTTACTGAAATATACAGCCTGCAGTCACACCAGCGAGTTCACAGTGCAGAGAGGCCATTCACCTGCTCTCAGTGTGGGAAAGGATTTTGTGATTCATCTAGCCTTTTGAGACACCAGCGAATTCACACTGGGGAGAGGCCATTCACTTGCTCTCAGTGTGGGAAAGGATTCAATCAATTATCCACTCTACAGAAACACCAGCGAGTTCACACCGGGGAGAGGCTGTTCTCCTGCTCCCAGTGTGGGAAAGGATTTACTGAAGTATGCAGCTTGCAGTCACACCAGCGAGTTCACACCGGGGAGAGGCCATTCACCTGCTCTCAGTGTGGGAAAGGATTTTGTGACTCATCCCGCCTATTGAGACACCAGCGAATTCACACCGGGGAGAGGCCATTTGCCTGCTCTCAATGTGGGAAAGGATTTACTCAATTATCCCACCTGCAGAAACACCAGCGAGTTCACACTGGGGAGAGGCCATTCACCTGCTCTCAGTGTGGGAAGGGATTCATTCAGTTATCTCACCTGCAGTCACACCAGCGAGTTCACACTGGGGAGAGGCCATTCACCTGCTCTCAGTGTGGGAAAGGATTTTGTGATTCATCTAGCCTTTTGAGACACCAGCGAATTCACACTGGGGAGAGGCCATTCACTTGCTCTCAGTGTGGGAAAGGATTCAATCAATTATCCACTCTACAGAAACACCAGCGAGTTCACACCGGGGAGAGGCTGTTCTCCTGCTCCCAGTGTGGGAAAGGATTTACTGAAGTATGCAGCTTGCAGTCACACCAGCGAGTTCACACCGGGGAGAGGCCATTCACCTGCTCTCAGTGTGGGAAAGGATTTTGTGACTCATCCCGCCTATTGAGACACCAGCGAATTCACACCGGGGAGAGGCCATTTGCCTGCTCTCAATGTGGGAAAGGATTTACTCAATTATCCCACCTGCAGAAACACCAGCGAGTTCACACTGGGGAGAGGCCATTCACCTGCTCTCAGTGTGGGAAGGGATTCATTCAGTTATCCCACCTGCAGTCACACCAGCGAGTTCACACCGGAGAGAGGCCATTCACCTGCTCCCAGTGTGGAAAAGGATTTTGTGATTCATCTCGTCTATTGCGACACCAGCTAATTCACACCAGGGAGAGGCCGTTCATCTGCTCTCAGTGTGGGAAAGGATTTACTGAACAATGCAGTTTGCAGAAACACCAGCGAGTTCACACTGGTGAGAGGCCATTCACGTGCTCTCAGTGTGGGACGGGATTCACTCAATTATCTCACCTTCGGAGACACCAGCGAATTCACACTGGGGAGAGGCCATTCACCTCTCAGTGTGGGAAGGGATTTACTCGGTTATCTCACCTGCGGAGACACCAGCGAGTTCACACTGGGGAGAGGCTGCTCTCAGTGTGGGAAGGGATTCACTCGGTTATCCACCCTGCGGAGATATCAGCGAGTTCACACTGGGGAGATGCCGTCCACCTCTCAATGTGAGACGGGATTGCATGATTCATCGCACCTGCTGTGACACCAACAATTTCACAATTGATTACAGGGGTTGGATTCTGCTGTTATTGTTTCTGCTCTACATCCAGGACTGCATTTTGTTCATTCTGACAGGTGGTCAGTGGGGATCGTCGGAGGGTTTCTTTCTGCTGGACTGACCGGTCTCACCACTTTGCCTCCAGTGGGCTGATGCACTTTGAGCCTTGTTGCTAATACTTGGCTTCAAATTGCACAAGGATCACAGAGTGAAAGGGTGTTTGGAAGTTTGAAGGTATTTAGTTTCCATTTCTGTTTCAAACCCCTCAAAGCATGCCACGTTGCCATGGAGATGGGCCCTGATGGTTACATGGTTCTTTTGTTTAATTTATCTGGGTGTTCCTCACAGAAGAAACCTATCAGGATATGAGGGGCAAGTTGTCTGAGGTGGACTGGGAAACTGATTGGTACAGGGAATACCTAATATTTAAGGAATTATTACATATTTACGAGAGGGTCGGTTAGCTCAGTTGGCTGTACGACTGGTTTGTGATGCAGAGCAAGGCCAACAGTGAGGATTCAACTCCCGTACTGGCTGGGGTTATTCATGAAGGCCCCACCTTCTCAAACAGGCCCCTTGCCTGAGGTGTGCTGACCCTCGGGTTAAATCGCCTCCAGTCAGCTCTCTCTCTGTCAAAGGGGAGGGCAGCCTATGGTCCTCTGGGATTTTTGCGACTTTTATTTCACATTATTATGGGCCAGGGTTTAGAGAATACCAAAGTTTGTTTTTCCTCTGGAAGGTAACTCAACAATTTATCCCAATTTTTAAGAACATCCTCATTTTACAATTTAATTTGAGGGATGTCAAATTCAAAGTCATCTGGATTTGGTTTGTCACTTTGAGTTAGAATCATTAAAACCTCCTCCAGTTTCTCTCCTTCCGTTTCAAAGTACCTGTTAAGCATATTCACATGACACACTCGGGGAGTTTTCCTTTCTGGCATTTTTACCACATAATTCACCTCACTTACTTTCCTTGCAATCTCATCAGGTCCACAAAACTTTGCTTTTAAAGGTTCACCGACCATTGATAACAATACTAAAACTTTGTCTCCACTGGCAAAACTACAAACCTTTGCTTTCTTGTCCGCTACCGTTTCATCACATTTTGTGCAACTTTTAAATGTTGTCTCGCCAATTCCCCTGCTCTATTTAATCATTCCCGAAAGTTTGACACGTAATCCAATAATGTAAGTTCCGACTGCTCAATCACCAATTTTTCCTCAATCACTTGAAGTGGTCCTTTTACCTCATGACCAAAAATTAGTTCAAAAGGACTGAATTTGGTTGACTCATTAGGTGCATCCCTAATTGGAAACAGTACGAATGGAATTCCTTTATCCCAATCCTCTGGATAATCGTGACAATAAGGCCTCAACATTGTCTTTAATGTCTGATGCCACCTTTCTAACGCTCCCGTGATTCTGGATGGTATGCAGTTGATTTAAATTGTTTTATTCCTAAGCTATCCATAACTTCTTTGAACAACCTTTAGGTAAAATTTGGTCCTTGATTCGATTGTATTTCTGTGGGTAGTCCATATCTAGTAAAGAATTTAAGTAACTCCTCCACAATCTTTCTAGCTGTAATATTTCTGTTGTAACTCCACCAATTTTCCTGAAATAAAAATATCCGCCTCAACCTCCACCTGTTGTTGTTCTTTTCCAACCATCTGATCAAAAGTCGTTTCTGATAATTGAACTTTGACTTTATCTTCACTCTTTGATGTCTCCCCTTGTCTTAACCTGTGACTTTGCGACCTCGTTACTCCTGAAAAATCCCAGGATATTCGTCCTTCAATACTTCAGTTGTCTGATTTTCCACTGGCTTATTAACCACAGTGGGCATCACTTCCACATGCGATCCAGCTATATCATTACCCAAGATAAACTGTATTCCTGGACAAGATAGTTTCTCTGTTGCTCTTACTACCACTTCACCACTCTTCACTGGACTTTCCAACCTTACCTTATATAATGGAACACTACTACTCTCACCCTGAATTCCACATATTACCACCTTTTCTGTCAGTATTCTTCCCAAACTACATAACTCCTCATCTCTTACTATTAAAGATTGACTAGCTCCCGTATCTCTCAAAATTGTGACTTCTTTACCTGCTCCTCCTGGTGCACATGAGCAAACTTTACCCATACAAGTAAATTCTTTAAAGAGATCTGGCACCTTCTTATCAATCAACTCTTGATCAGCCTGTACAATCTTTTGCACCTCCTTCGCTTCACTTGGGCTTTCCTTTACCACTTTAAGAAACCCCACTGTCTTATCCTGTTTTACCACATCAGCTTTTCTTCAACCACCAACACTGTGACTTTACATGGCCTAGTTTATTACAGTGAAAACATTTGAAACTTTTCATTTCTCTTCCACCCTCTTGGATTTCTTTTTTATTCTGAGGTACACTCTCATTATATCCAATCAGATCTCCTTTCCCTCTACCACTTGAGTATTTCTTTTTCCCCCAGTTTCTGTCCCTCACAGGCTGAAACTAATGTTGGAAACCAAGCTTTGATTTATGAACTAATTCATAATCATCTGCCATTTCTGCTGCTAACCTCACAGTTTTAACCCTCTGCTCTTCCACATGAGTTCTCACTACATCAGGAATTGGATTTTTAAACTCTTCCAAAACAATAATTTCTCTGAAGCTTCATACGTTTGGTCTATTTTCATCCACCTATCAAAATTACTCTGTTTGATCCTTTCAAACTCCACGTACGTTTGACCAGGTTCTTTCCTTAAATTTCTAATCCTATGTCTGTAGGCTTTAGGCACTAGTTCATATGGACCTAAGATGGATGTTTTCACCTCCTCATACGTCCCAGATATCTCCTCTGATAGTGATGCAAACACTTCACTAGCCCTACCTACCAGCTTTGTTTGAATCAGTAATAACCACATCTCCTGAGGCCATTTCATTTGTTTAGCCATGTTCTCAAATGAAATAGGCTTCTACCTCCTTCTCATCAAATATTGGTAATGCTTGGACATATCTAAATAGTTCCCCACCAAGCCTTTGACTACGATGCTCTTTCTCTTTATCCTCATCACTATCCTCCAACTGTATGTTTCCCTTTATATCCGTCAATTTTAACTGCCTGTCATGTTTCATGGCCATTTTCTGAAGTCCAAAGTCCCTCTCTTTTTCCCTTTCCTCTCTTTTTCTTTTTGTTTTTGTTCTGCTGGGGCTATTCTTTCTTTGTTTTTTTTCTTCTCTCTCCTTTTCTTTTTCCTTGATCTGTGTCTCCCTTTCTCTCTTTTTCTCTCATTTTGTATTCAAGCTGCTTTAATTCTTTTTCATGTTCAAGTTGCTTGATTTGTAACTGAATTTTTGCCATTTCTACTGAGACTGGATCTCAGGCAATTTTAAATGCTCACCTAGCGCCGTAAGTACCTCTTCTTTCCGTGTGCTGTCAGGTAACGCTAACCAATGTTTTTGCCAAATCTAAAAATCTTTTTTTAGTCTCTGTTCGAAACGTATTGTGTGTGACCTTCTCCAGCCCCAACAATGTCCGATCCTCTGAAAGAGTTATTGTCCGCAACACACTCCCTACTTAAACTGGAGTTCCACACCAGAAAAGCAAGCACAAATATGCTCACTCCTCACTGTCTTTGAGTTCACTAAGCCAACCCAATCACGAAAGATAGACTTTTATCCCGGACTAACCCCCAATTTATTATGGGCCAGGGTTTAGAGAACACCAAAGTATACCATGGAGTTCACCTGACCCACAACTTTAAATAGATTTTGGTTATGGGGAGCACAAGGGCCCACTTTACAGGTGTGATGCAACAGAGAGCTAAAGTATGTTTGAAACAAAACAATGTTTATTCTATGAATCCAGTTAACATTTTATAAACACACAGTAAACAGTTTATCAACTACCAATCCTGATCCCCCCCAAAAAAAGATACAGTATTCTATAGATAACCCTTGATAACTTTTCAAACAACATCCACAAGTTAAATCCTTTTAAAATAAAGACAGCAGGTTTAAATTCTCTACAAAAACAGGTATTACTTTGAAATGAGCAAGTGATCTTTAGTTTGCAGAGAGAGATCATAACATCTTGGTGTGAATGCAGCTCTTCACCTCTGAAAACGAAACCAAAAACACACTGCAGCTGCCAGCTCAAAAACAAAAGTGAAAGACAGACAGCCCAGCTCCACCCACTCACTGACATCACTGCAGCTATTTGATAAACACCCATTTCTTAAAGGTACATCTACCTGACAACATGTATACAACAAATATAGATTCCTTTAAGGAACAAAAATCCAACAGGAAAAGTAATGTAACTGTGGAGAACAAGAAAAGTTAATGATTCCATGAGATCCATTAGAATTCAGCAAAGAAGGACCAAGAAACTGATGAGAGCAAACTGGCGAGAGACATAAAAAACCGACTGGAAAAGCTTCGACAGGAATGTGAAAAGGAAAAGATTAGCAAAGACCAATGTGGGTCCATTCCAGGCAGAGACAGGAGAGTTTGTAATGGGGAGTAAGGAAATGGCAGAGAAACTGAACAATGTGTGTCTGTCTTCACAGAGGAAGATACAGAAATTGTCCCCAAAACACCAGAGAACCAAGGGACTGGCAGAGATTAGTATTGGTGAAAAAGTAGTACTGGAGAAATTAATGGGGTTGAAAGTTAATAAAACCCCAAAAGCTGATGATCCACAACCCAGAGTGTTGAACGAGGTGGCTGTAGAGATCTCTATTCCTCATTCTAAATTCTCCTGACTCTATCGGGAATGGACAAACCTTTGTCTGAGCCAAATGTTTACAATCCATTTTTATGTATTTTGCCAGTTCACATTCTATTCTGTGGCCACCTAAAATGGTGTCCAGAAAGGCATGCTGGGAAAGGTTTTATGGACAAGCAGGCTGCAGAACAGATCAAAAACGTTGCAACAATAGGTTTTGCAGACTTCAAAAGATTTTACAGGTTGATGCAAATAACATAAGCAAATGGCCATCTCCAGGCCATCCCAGGAACAATAGAATCGTCCTGTCATTCACGCTTCTTTACCAGACACAGCGGCACCTAAATTCCTTATTTGGAAAGCCTACATGCCCCGAACACTTCCAGGCATGGTCACTGAGTGCCCACCCCAAAATTGACACGGCAGCCCCTGATTGGATTTGATCGATCAGGCTGATTGATCCCTGATCAATTGATTGACAAAAGACCAAGGGGTCCACCAACGGGGACGAAATTCAAGCAGCTTTAAAAGGTTCTGCACAACTTTAGAATCCCTCTGCAGCAGTAACCAACAACTGTGATTTCCACTGGTCGACGGAGTAGACCATCACCCGACCACCTGATGGAAGACCAGAGCCAGGGACAGACCAGACCAAGGACTGAACATTGAGGACTACAAGATTCGAGATACAGATAAAGGTCAATATCTGTCTGAGACTTGCCAGTCACTATGAATTAAGTTCAGGTCTTGTGCATAATAGCTTTGTAGTTTGAATTGTGTGTGTGTGTGTGATCGAATAACAGTAACAAATGTGTGATAGTGAATAAATATTGAATCATTGTATGAAACATCGTCACAGGGGTGCTGGAGGGGAGGCTAGTGGCGTTGGTAAGTGTATATGGTCACATTGGGACGATGTAGGATTCGCAAAGAAGGTGTGTAGAGCCATCCCCAACTTGGATGCACACAAACGGATGGGGGGGGGGGGGAGAAGGTGGACTGGAACCTGTAGCAGGAGCCAAGGTTGGACAGGTCACGCTGCGCTCGCAGGTTCCGTCAGTGGGGGGGGGGGGGGGGGGGCGGGGGGAGGTGCTGGCTGGGCTAATGGTGGAAACAGGAGGGGTGGACCCATGGAGGTTTCTGCACCGAGGGAGCGGGAGTACTCGTTTTTCTCAGCAGTTCATAATGTGTACTCGCGGATTACTTTTTCATGGTGGGGAAGGTGCTGCTGGCTGGGGTTAAGGGGGCGGATTGCAACATCAGATCATGCTCTACATTGGGTGGATATGGTACTGGAGAAGGGGGTGGTACAGGAACCAGGGTGGAAGTTAGATGTGGGACTGTTGGGGGACCAAGGGGTCTGTGACAAAATTGAAAAAGTAATCGAGGAATATGTAGGTTTTAGTTGCATGGGTGAGGTGTCAAAGGTGGTTGTTTGGGAGGCTCTAAAGACGGTGGGAGGGATGAGGTGATCTCGTTCAAGGCTAGGCAAGACAAATATGAGAGGTTGGAGCGTCAGAGGGTAATAGATATGCTGGAGGTAGATAGGAGGTATGCAAAAGATAGGGAGCCAGCGAAGTTGGAAAAGAGGAAGGAACTTCAGTCGAGCTTTGACCAACTAGCTACCAGCAAGGCGGTATGCCAATTGGGGCGAGCAAGGGATGCAGTTTACGAGCATGGAGAGAAGGTGGGGCGCATGTTGGTGGGTCAGCTCCGGAGGGAGGCTGCAGCAAGGGAAATAGTCCAGGTGTGGGACAGGGCAGGGAAGTTGGTGGTAGCTCCAAATCAGATTAACAAGGTCTCAGGAATTTTCTGAGAGGTTGTACAGGTCTCAGTCCCCTGGGGGAGGCCAGGAGTTGTAGGAATTTCTAGATGAGCTGGAGTACCCGAGGTTAGGGGAGGGGGACAGGGCGACATTAGAAGGGGCGATAGTGGAGCAGGAGATAAAAGATGCGATTGGGAGGATGCAGTCGGGGAGGTGACAGGGTCGAATTGGTTTCCGGTGGAATATTATTAAAAAAATTCAAAGATAAGCTGGTACTACTGATGGTGCGGATGTTTGAGAAGGCGATAGGGAAGAGGGTGTTAACACAAACTTTTGGGCAGGCACTGACTTCCCTGTTGCTTAAAAGAGATAAGGATCCGACGGAGTGTGGGTCGTATAGGCCCATATCACTTTTAAACGTGGCGCAAAGATATTGGCGAAGGTACTGGCAGGTAGGCTGTAGGAGTGCCTCCCGAAGGTGATAGGTGAAGATCAGATGGGGTTTGTGAGAGGGAGGCAGCTCTTTTCGAACATTAGGAGGGTATTGAACGTGATTATGGCATCAAGGAATCAAAGGTGGTTGTTGCAGTGGATGCCGAGAAAGTGTTTGACCGGGTAGAATGGGGGTACTTGATGGCAGTTCTGGAGTGGTTTGGGTTTGGACCAAGATTTGTGGACTGGGTAAAGCTACTGTATAAGGAGCCAAGGGCGAGTGTCCGCATAAATAACATCAGCTCAGAATACTTTTCTCTCCATCGTGGGACGAGGCAGGGATGTCTATGTCCCCCCTGCTTCTTGCATTCGCGATTGAGTCACTGGCCATCGCGTTAAGAGGTTTGAGGGTATTGACAGGGATAGTGTGGGGTGAGTGGGGGGGGGGATATAGCATAGGGTGTTCTTATATGCCGATGACTTATATGTGTCAGAACCGAGTGTGCCAACAGGGGGAATATTGGAGCTGCTTCGGGTGTTTGGGTCTTTCTCGGGATACAAATTAAATCTAGACAAGAGTGAGTATTTTGTGGTGTCTCGGCCGGTCGGTGGGGGGGGGGGGGGCTGCCATTCCATAAGGCAGGGACTCACTTTAGATACCTGGGGGTGCAGGTTGCTTAGGATATGGGGGGGGGGCACCATAGCTACAACATTTATAGTTTAGTGGGGAGGGTGAAAGCCGATCTGGCAAGGTGGGATGGTCTCCCTTTGTCACTGGCGGGTTGGGTACAGGTGGTTAAAATGAACGTGCTGCCACGATTTTTGTTTATTTTCCAATGCCTGCCGATTTTACTCCCAAATGCATTTTTTAGAGAGATTGAAGGGTAGTTTACCTCGTTCATATGGGGACGAAATGTGGCCAGAATTAGAAAGGTGCTATGACAGAGAGGAAGACAGGCAGGGGGTTTGGGTCTTCCGAACCTGATGAATTATGGAGAATATGGAGAAGGTACGGAGCTGGGTCAGAGGGGTTGACTCCCAGTGGGTCAGAATGGAGGAAAGTTTGTGTCAGGGGTCGAGATTGAAGGCGCTAGCAACATCACCGCTCCCGACGGCCCCGGGGAAATACTCAGGGAGTCCGGTAGTAATAGCTTTGTTGAGAATTTGGAGGCAGTTTCGCCAGCACTTTGGGTTGGGGACAGGGTCAAGTGAAATGCCGATTCGGGGAACCATAGATTTGAGCCAGGGAAGTGGGATGTAAATTTTCAGGTATCGGAGGTGAAAGGAATGAGGAGACTAAAAGATTTGTTTCTTGGGAATCGGTTTGCAGGATTGAAGGAGTCTGTCTCTGCAAAGATCTGTAGAGGGGGTAGTATTGAGGAAGCAAGGGGGCTGCAGAAGGATTTGGACAAGCTGGGAGAGTGGGCAATGAAGTGGCAAACAAAATACAATGTGGAAAAGTGTGAGGTTATGCACTTTGAAAGGAGGAATTTAGGCATAGACTATTTTCTAAATGGGGAAATGCTTAGGAAATCAGAAGCACAAAGGGACTTGGGACTCCTTGTTCACGATTCTCTTAAGGTTAACATGCAGGTTCAGTCAGCAGTAAAGAAGGCAAATGGAATTTTTATTTTTAACAAACAATTTTATTGAGGTATTTTAGGCATATAGAAAAAGTGACATTGTACAGTACAAAAAAAAAGTCAAGACACAAATTAAACATAGTGCAAACCACGGCTCTGTTCACGCAAGGACCTGCCTCAATATCCCTCTACTCTACTCTATCCTAGCCCCACCCCGCTCCACTGCTGACGCTTACTGCGAAGAAGTCAATAAATGGCTGCCACCTTCGGATGACCCCTAATAGCGAACCTCTCACGGCGAACTTGACTTTCTCTAGGCCAAGAAAGCTCGCCATGTCCGATAGCCATACCTCAGCCCTCGGGGGCTTTGAGTCCCTCCATGCTAACAGTATTCGTCGCTGGGCTACCAGGGAAGCAAAGGCCAGAACTTCAGCCTCTCTTTCTTCCTGGACTCCCGGGTCCTCCGAAACCCCAAAGATTGTCACCTTAGGGCTCATTACCACCCCAGTTTTCAATACCCGGGACATGACATCTGCAAATCCCTGCCTATACCCCGAGTTTAGGGCACAACCAGAACATGTGTACATGGTTAGTTGGCCCTCCGGCGCATCTAGCACACTTGCCTCCAGCCCAAAGAATTTGCTCATACGGGCCACTGTCATGTGGGCCCGGTGCATGACCTTAAACTGGATCAGGCTGAGCCTGGCGCATGTTGCGGTCGTGTTTACTCTGCTCAGGGCTTCTGCCCAGATACCGTCCTCCATCTCCTCCCCCCCGAACTCCTCTTCCCACTTAAGCTTCAAGTCCTCGGTCTGCGTATCCTCAGCTCCCATTAGTTCCTTGTAGACGTCTGAGACTCTACCCTCTCCCACCTCTCCCCTAGAAACTACCCTGTCCTGCCTCCCCTTCGGCGAGAGACATGGGAAGCATGACACCAATCTGCGTACAAAATCCCACAACTGTAAGTATCTAAATTTGTTCCCCCTCGCCAGCCGAAACCTCTCCAGCGCCCTCATGCTCGGAAACTGCAGGTCTACCCAGTGCAGAGCATGGTCCGATATGGCAATTATTGAATATTCTGCCCTCACCATTCCGGCCAGCAGGTCCCTACTCACAACAAAATAGTCAATTCTGAAATACACCTTGTGGACGTGGGAGTAGTATGAGAACTCCCTCGCCATCGGCCCGCTAAATCTCCATGGATCTGCTCCCTCCGTTTGCTCCATGAACCCTCTCAGTTCCTTCAGAATATCCAATCACCTAACAGCACGTCTTTCGGGACATGTGGGAGGAAACCGGAGGAAACCCACGCAGACACGGGGAGAACGTGCAGACCCCACAGAGACAGTGACTCAGGCCGGGAATCGAACCTGGGACCCTGGCGCTATGAAGCAACGGTGCTAACCACTGTGCTACCGTGAACGTGTCCAGGGAATGTTGAAATAATGAGCTTCACATTGGTAAATAGTCGAATCCTGAGTAAAGGAGAGAATTTTTTAAATCTGGAAAAGATAAACATAACAATGAATAGTCAGTATGAATTTAAAATGGTAAAATCTTGTCTGACCAAAGTTATGTGTTTTGCTGCTTGTGCGAGTGCTGCTTATCATTAGGTGTCAGCAACCTTCCTCTTCAAGCAATGTGGTTCCTGACAATCCCATTGAGTGATTTGAATGGTATGATTAGAGTCAGACAGTTTTTTCAGGAGTGAAAAATGCGCTTTAACCCATTATAATATAATAATAATAATCGCTTATTGTCATGAGTAGGCTTCAAAGAAGTTACTGTGAAAAGCCCCTGGTTGCCACATTCCGGTGCCTGTTCGGGAGGCCGGTATGGGCCTTCATGTGTGTCCACATCAAGCACCTATTTACTCTAATCCCATTTTCCAGCACTTAGTCCGTAGCCTTCCATGCTACAGCATTTTAAGTGCTCATCTAAATACTTCTTAAAATGTTGTGAAGTTTACATTCTCTACCACACTTTCAGGCAGTGAATTCCAGATTCCCACCGACCTCTGTGTGAAAATGTTTTTCTTCGCATCTCCTGTAAACTTCCTGCCATTACCTGAAATCTATGCCCCTGCTTATTGACCCCTCCGGTAAGGGGAAAGTTTATTTTCCCGGCCCACTGGTTATTGACCCCTCCGCTAAGCTAAGGGGAAAGTTTCCTTTCTAGGCCCACTGGTTATTTACCCCTCGGCTAAGGGGAAAGGTTCCATCCTGTCCACCACATCTATTCACCACTAATTCACTCGATAATTTTATACACATCAATCAGGTGCCTCTCAGACTTCTCTGCTCCTAAGAAAACCCCAGACTATCCAGTTTCTTTTGTTAGCTGGAATACTCCAGCCCAGGCCATCCTGGTAAATCTCCTCTGCATCCTCTCGAGTGCAATCACTTCCTTCCAGAACTGCACACACTACTCCAGCTGTGGTCTAACCAGCATTTTATTCAGCTCCATCAGGGCGGCAAGGTAGCACAGTGGTTAGCAGTCGCTTCACAGCTCCAGGGTCCCAGGTTCGATTCCCGGCTTGGGTCACTGTCGGTGTGGAGTCTGCACGTTCTCCCCATGTCTGCGTGGGTTTCCTCCGGGTGCTCCGGTTTCGTCCCATAGTCCAAAGACGTGCAGGTTAGATGGATATTTAAAGATTTAATCACCTGCTAATGCTCGCATTCCAAGCATTGTCTGGCATCTTTGAATTTGTCTATATATATGTTTCTGGAATATACCTCTTCATTCACCTATGGATATGCCCACCAAGGTCCCTCTGATCCTCTGTAGTTCTTTGGGTCCTACCATTAATTGTTTATTCCCTTGCCTTGTTTGCAGATTCTTTATCCAGCGTGAAACCGCAGGCTGACCGTGTGCTCTGTAAAACCTGACATTCCACAGGCCCCACTTTCCTGGAACAACATGAAGAATCCCTTCATTTCCCCTCATCTGTTTAAAACCACAGAAAGGTCCAGTTTCCTCCTGGAGTTTGAGACAAATCAGCTTTCAAAAAGATGCAGAGTTTCAGCCAATGAGGGAGAACCGGGCTCAGCCCCGCCCCTCATTCACTCTGATTGGTTGGAGGACCAGCCCTTTCCATTCAGTCCTCCAGCTCCGCCCCTTCTTCCTATTGGTCCGAACCTGCCGTCAATCAGTCCCCGGGCATTGTGAGCTGGAGCAAACCCTTCACAATCACTATCAGCTCTCTAGTTTGCAGCTGCGGAGCTTCTTCCTCCCTCCCGGGAACAGGCCCAGGTTAACGGGCACCATCCTGCTTCAGACACTGGAGGATGGTTCACATCAGAGGATGGGGAGGGGGGGGATAATAAATAAGAGCTTACACTTTGCACTCAAATCAATGAGGACTCTTATCTCTGGCAAGGAAGGAAACCCTGGCAGGTGGGTGGGGAGGATTCACAAACACCCGCTGGGGCCCCAAACCCCCAATAAGACCCATTGATTTTATTGTCAGTCTGCAGACAGGAGCTGGAGAACTGAACCCAGGCAGAGGAGAGGGAGGGAGAAAATTGGGAGTGGAGGAAAGAAATGGTGCAGATGGTGAGATGGGTTTGGATTTCAGCCCAGGGAGGGGGGAGTGTGTGTGGGACGGGGATTTACAGCTTTGGGGAATAAGAGAAGAAAAAATGTTGCAGAGAAACTAGAATTGAGTTTCCTGAATTTCTATCCTGGACTGACAGTGGTGACTTTTGTAAACTCCTTTTACAAGGTATTAAAAGGGGAGATTTCAAAGACTGGAAACTCAAACGGTTTTGCATAGACAGAGTGGATATTCAGAGATTTTTTTCCCAGGGTAGAGGGGTCAATTACTAGGGGGCATAGGTTTAAGGTGCGGGGGGCAAGGCTTAGAGGAGATGTACGAGGTACGTTTTTTACACCGGGTCGTGGGTGCCTGGAACTCGCTGCTGGAGGAGGTGGTGGAAGCAGGGACGATAGTGACGTTTGAGGGGCATCTTGACAAATACATGAATAGGATGGGAATAGAGGAATATGGACCCCGGAAGTGTAGAAGATTTTAGTTTAGACAGGCAGCAAGGTCAGCGCAGGCTTGGAGGGCCGAAGGGCTTGTTCCTGTGCTGTACTTTTCTTTGTTCAAACCAAATATTACAACAGCATTTGGCTAAGTTAATGGCTTCATCATTGCCTGGATATCACCAGCCTTTGAATGTGGAAGGAGAAATGTTTGCCTGTTCTACCTGTGGGAGAACATTACAAATAGCAGTGTGATTGGAAAAGGACAGAGGCACAGACACATCTGAGTGACAGTCTTCCAGTTCACTGACTGTGCAAAGTGCTTCAACCAATTACTCAGCCTGCACCATTCACATAGAGGAGGAAACATCCATATATTCTGTGTGGCCAAGGCTTCAACTGGTTGTCCGAACTGGAGAGATACAAGGACACCTGGATCATGGAGACATGGAAATGTGGAGACTGTGGAAAGGAATTCCATTATCAATGCCTGCTGGAAACCCACCGCGTATTCACAGAGGAGAGAGACCATTCACCTGCTCTGAATGTGGAAAAGGATTTACTCAATCAGCTGGCCTCATGTTACACCAGCGATATCATGCAGAAGACAAACCATTCAGCTGCACGTCCTGTGAAAAAAGGTTCAGGCATTCCTCTTCCCTCACTGCACACCAATACACTCACACTGGGGAGCGACCGCTCACCTGCTGCACTTGTGGGAAGGGATTCACTTGTTCTTCCGTCTTTACTGCACACCAGCGGATTCACACTGGGGAGAGGCCATTCACCTGCTACAAGTGTGGGAAGGGATTCACTCAGTTATCCAACCTGCTTACACACCAGCGGATTCACACTGGAGAAAGGCCATTCACCTGCTAAAAGTGTGGAAAGGTATTCGCTCAGTCATCCAATCTGTTTAGACACCAGCGGGTTCATGCTGAGAAGAGGCTGTTCACCTGTTCTGTGTGTGGGAAGGGATTCACTCAGTCAGCTGGACTCATGTTACACCAACGAATTCACTCCGAGGACAGAGCATTCAGCTGCATGTCCTGTGCAAAGAGGTTCACGTCTTCATCTAATCTCACTATACACAATTGTGTTCACACCGGGGAGAGACCATTTACCTGCTCAGTTTGCGGGAAGGGATTCACTCAATCATCCAGTCTGCTCAGACACCAGTGAAGTTACACTATGGAGAAGCTATTCAGCTGTAGTTTCATTGGAAAGACGCTCATAAAGTCATCCACCTTCAGTGCACACCAACAAATTCACAAAGGGCCGAGACCGACCATCGACGCTGTGGGAAGGGATTCACTCAGTCACGATATGAGCTGAGACATCAGCAAGTTGACAAGTGACTGCAGGGATTGGATTTTGCTGTTTATGCTGCTGTTATTCACATCCAGCATTGATGGTCTGACAATATCTGGTTTGATTCTGCTGATGTTAACAAACCCTAGAACTGGCTGCAGTTTAATATTTTCAGATGTCATTGATTCTCGGGGCTGCGATGTCCCATTTTCAAAGCAGCATCTGTGATATTCCCCTTCATTCACGAACTCTTAACAGGATCGTCCTAAATTGATGTTTGATCCAAAATCTACAATTCAGAGTTTAAAAGGTTCCACTGATTAACATCTTCAATTAGAAAGTGCTGATTAATCCTTGCTGACAATTGTTACTCACACATTCCTCACAGTAACATGTCCATTGTGAAATTACATTATCAAGGAGCATTAAACTAAACTGTGAAATATTTCAGAGGCACATCAATAAAAACTTCATCAATCAACATTGATATTGATTAAACTTGGAAGTCACTGTGTTCAATCATTTCTCACACAGCAAGATTGCACGAAACTGCAGTGTGGTGAACTCAGCCCAACGCATCACACAAGCTTGCCACCCTCCCATTGATTCTGTCTACACCTCCCGCTGCCTCAGAAAGGCAGACAGCATTGTCAGAGACCCCTCACACCCAGGGTTAGCCCTCTTCCAGACCCTTCCATCAGGCAGAAGGTACAGAAGTCTGAAGACCTGCACATCCAGATATAGGAGAAGCTTCTTCCCCACAGCTACTGACTCCTCAACGACTCTCCCTTGGACTGATCTGTTCCCTGTAAGAACACTATTCACGACGCCCTATGCTGCTCTTGTTTGGCCTTGTTCCGCACTGTAACCAATCACTATTTTGTTGATGCACCACAATGTACTCTGTCGATTATTCTTTTGTCTGCTATGTACGTACTGTGTACGTTCCCTTGGCCGCGGAAAAATACTTTTCACTGTACTTCGGTACATGTGACAATAAATATCAATCAATCAGTGACAGCAGCCAGGGTTCGGGGATCGGGCGGGGAGTGGGCCGAGATAGAGTGCTCTTTCAGAGGGTCTGTGCAGACTCAATGGGTCAAATGGCCTCCTTCTACACTGTAAAGATCCGACAGGATTCAATGGTAAAAGTGGAACCTACAGCACAGACTGGTTTGAGACACACTCAGCAGAGATGATATCTGTCATTGAAGCAAAAAGCAAAGGCGACTTGATGTACAACATAAACCCAACACCGAGAACACGGCATCATGTGAAAATAACCAAGACACTTGTGTAAAACACGGAGAGATTGTGCAAATAAACACTGAATCAGCCAACGTCAGTAATTCCAAACTGCCTGCGATAACAGAAATCTGTGTGCTGTGTGTGATGGGAAGAGGGCGCTGGGTCTGACCATCACCAAAGACGTTCCCCTGAAATCCCAGATGGTGACATCCTGGCAGATGTAAACAGATGTCCCGCTGGGTTGAACATGACTGTGAGCTGTGGACATCTCCCAGTCTCTGCAATCTCCTGCAGCTTCCTGTCATGGTTCAGTTGGACAAGGAACCCTCATCATTTGAGCTGGAAAAGGCTATTGATTGCTGAGCAAGCAGAAAGGTGCCCGGCAAGGATGGAATTCCAGCTGAACTGCTCACACACAGAAAGTCCCATCGACTGTCACACCTTCACCACCTCCTCCTCTGTTGGGAGGTCGGAACAATTCCATGTGCATGATGCTAAAATCATCATAACCTATAAATGCAGTAGTGGCAGAGGAGATTGCAACAACAACAGGGACATCTCACTCCTTAGCATCACTGGGAAGACCTTTGCTAGGGAGATGTTTAAAAGATCCATCTACTTGCAGACTGAGTGTATCCAGAATCACAGTGCGGTTTCTGTGCTGACAGATCTACAGTGAACATGATCTTCTCCACACACCAGCTACAAGAGAAGTGAACAATTGAGATTTGATCTGGAGTCTCTGCTGAGAAAAGTGACATGTTCTAATTACTGAGTAAAAGTAAATCTTTAAGTATGAATTGCAATTTATTTGTACAATTGTAAAAGACAGTGAAAAGTTGGATTCTCTGAAGTTAAACTCCAGCCTTAACGTTGTGAATTGGATTTCACAAGCTTTTGAAGCTCCACCCTCTTTAACTTCTTTTGGTCTAAGAAGGTTGAAGCTTTCGGTTGCCTGTGAAAGCTGATTGTTTTCCCTTTATTTTTCTTTAGTTTTATTTGAATCAATTGGAAAGGTGCCTGAAGAAAGAGGAAAAAACACATTTGGGCAAAGCTGAGAAAAATGCCTAAAGAATTGAGGAAACAAAGTTTAAAATGGTGTTTGGTTGTTTTATCTGAAAATAAAGTTACACAAAGTCAACACAGTTGTGCACATTTGAGAATGTTTGCTCCAATACCTTTGGGAGCAGAGAAGTTGAAGTTAACCCTTTCCACTGACAGCACGGTGACGATTTGAAATAAAGACTTTTAAAGATTTGGCGTCATCCCATTTGTTAACTTTCCAGACAAAGAAAGTGTTTGAGAACAGGAGATATTGGAGTTATTTCCAAACTGATTGCAAGTTCCTGTCCTTCTGTCCCTGATCTACAAATATATTATGTGAACATTAAAATGGACAGTAATGTTACTCCAGCACTCCAGTGGGTAAGACTGCTGCCTCACAGCGACACGGACCTGGGTACGATTCCAGCCTTGGGTGATTGTCTGCGTGGATTTCCTCCGGGTGATTTTGTTTCCTGTCACAGTCCAAAGATGTGTAGACTAGCAGGATTGGCCAAGTTAAATTGCCCCATAGTGTCCAAAGATGTGGTTAGTTGGGGTTGCGGGTTGGGGGAAATGGGCTTAGGGATGGTGTTCTTAGGGCAGCACAGTAGCGCAGTGGTTAGCACTGCTGCCTCAGGGCACCGAGGACCCAGGTTCGATCCTGGCCCGGGTCACAGTCTGTGTGCAGTTTGCACATTCTCCCCGTGTCTGCGTGGGTCTCAACCCCACAACCCAAAACGATGTGCAGGGTAGGTGGATTGGCCACGCTAAATTGCCCCTTAATTGGAAAAATTGTTTCAAAAAGGGAGGATGTTCTTTCGGAGGGCCAGAGCAGACTCGATGGGCTGAATGGCCTCCTCCTCTACTGTAGGGATTCTATGGATTCTATATTTCACAATATCCATGATTTCATAATCCTCCAAAATATCTGTGGTCTCCATTTTAAATACTTTCCCCAGTCTCACCAATGCATAGCATGTATATCTTAACAACAGATGTGAACTTATTGAATGGTGGAGCAGGCTCGAAGGGCCAAATGGCCTACTCCTCTTTCTAAGTCCTATGTTTCCCTATGTTTAACTGACTTTGAACCTGAAATACACATAATATCCCTCCAATGTCCATCTCAGGTTCACAAGTCCATCTTGATAACAGCTGAATTCCATGTCCAGGAAACACAGTCCACTGAAGAAGGAATGTTACTGCTGCTGTGTTTTCTGAAAGTTTTCTTCTTCCAATAATTATTGTCCAAAGTTCTTTCTGCGAGAGGCGAGTCCTCACTGCTGCTCAGATGTGAATTTTCAAGTTCAGTTTTTAGAACAGTTCACAGTTCACCTTTTGGTCTTTACTTTCTCCCATGTTTGTAGCTTCTCCATTGTTCCAATCCACAGAGAAGATTCCAGTCATTTCCACAGTTAAACTCGCTTCTTCTTGCTCAGTTGTTGGTGGATCTTCATTTTTTAGTTCATTTCTCAGACTCAAACATTCTGGATTCTCTTTTCGAGACAGAAATGGCTTCTTTTGTGCCACCCTGTTCCTTCATTAGTCAAAATCTTCTTCCACACTTTAGGAAGGATGTGAGGCTCCTTGAGAGGGTGTAGAAGAGATTTGGAGAATGCTTCCAGGGAGGAGGAATTTTATCCACAAGGTTAGGGTGGAGACACTGGGGTTGTTCACCTTGGAACACAGGAGGGTAAGGGGAGATGTGATCGAGGTGGACAAGTTTATGGCAGCTTTAGATGAGGTGAAAAAGGAAAAGCTGTTCCGATTAGCTGATGGTACAAGGATGAGGGTGCACAGATTTGTGTGTTCTGGACTGATGCAGGGGGATGTGAGGGAGAAGTTTAATGCAGTGAGTGGTAATGAGCTGGAACTCGCTGCCTATGAGGGTGGTGGGAGCAGAGACAATGAAAGATTTAACAAGGAAAATGGATGGACACTTGAGGGAAATAAACCTGAAAGGACAAAGGGACAGAACAGGGGAATGGGACACTGGTTTACCCAATGCAAGTAATACCAGAACTGAGAGGAAAGACCAGGGTTGCGTTTTTCTAAAAAGAGAAGACTGAAGGGTGACCTGATGGAAATCTTTAAGATTATGCAGAGGTTCAATAATCCAATAGGAATTTCAGTAGAAACCTCTTTAACCAGCGAGTGGTGAGAATGTGGAACTCACTACCACAGCGAGTGGTTGAGGTGAACAGCATGAATACATTGAAGGGGAAGCTGTATACATACATGAGGGAAAAAGGAATATGATGGAGGAAGGTTGTTGATGAAGCTGTTAAAGACGGTTGGGACTTGGACAACAACCTGAAGATCTCCTGCAGTGATGTCCTGGAGCTGAGATGACTGACCTCAACAATGACAACCATCTTCCTCTGTGCTCGACATTATTCCATCTTTATCTTCATTGCACATTCTTTACATAAACAGTAACTAACATTTTACAGCAAGTAAAATTCAGTCTTGGTATATAACTACTCATTGATTATTGATTCATTAATTGCATTAGAATTAAGGATCACTACTTATTCAATCTTCTGTTACTGACAGGTAAGTAGTGAATACAGTAATCTTTAATGAATACAGGCATCAGCCCACACTTTTCAGGCTTAAATTCCATTTGCCACAGATCTGACCAGCCCGTCTACATCATCCTGTATCAGAAAAACTGAGAGCATTTAGCCCTTTAAAAAAAGAGAAGACTAAAGTGTGACCTGATGCAAGTATTTAAGATTATGCAGGCGATCAATAATCCAATAGGGATTTCATGAGAAACCTCTTTACCCAGCGAGTGGTGAGAATGTGGAACTCGGAACTCACTCCCACAGCGAGTGGTTGAGGTGAACAGCATGAATTCATTGAAGGGGAAGCTAGATACATACATGAGGGAGAAAGGAATAGAAGGAGATGCTGATGGGGGAGATGAAGAGGGGCGGGTGGAGAATCATATGGAGCATAAATTCTGACACAGACCAATTGATCCGACCGGCCTGGCCCTGTGCTGTAGACTCAATGCAACAGAGACAAATGTATGTATTTTAGATCTACCTGGAGAGGCAGGAATAACACTATTTGCTGTCCAGGATAAAATAAATGTCCTTCATCAGCTTTTGTGGGTCATTTCCATGGAAATGTGCTCTCCCAGGCTCAATGAACATCAACCCACTGGAAGCAGAGTCGTGAGACCGGCCAGTTCAGCTGAAAGAAACCCTCCGACCCGACCACTCAACTGTCAGAATGAACATGGACTCAACTGTCAGAATGAACATGGTTCAGTTCTGGATGTGATTAACAGCAGCAATAATAGCAGAATCCAACCCCCGCAATTACTGGTGAATTCGCTGATGTGTCTTCAGGATGGATGACCGAGTGAATCCCTTCCCACACACAGAGCAGGTGAATGGTCTCTCCCCAGTGTGAACTCGCTGGTGTGTCAGCAGGGTGGATGAATCAATGAATCCCTTCCCACACTCAGAGCAGGTGAATGGCCTTTCACCGGTGTGAATCCGCTGGTGTGTCTTCAGGATGGATAACCGAGTGAATCCCTTCCCACACTCGGAGCAGGGGAATGGTCTCTCCCCAGTGTGAACGAGCTGGTGGGTCTGCAGGTGGGCTGACCGACTGAAGCCCCTCCAACACTGAGAGCAGGTGAATGGCCTCACCCCAGTGTGAATTCGCTGGTGTATCCGCAGGGAGGCAGAGCGATAAAATTCCTTCCCACAATCCGAACAGACGAACATCTTTTCCCCTGTGTGAACTCGCTGGTGTATCCGCAGGCTGGATGAATGACGGAATCTCTTCTCACACTCTGAGCATTTGAATGGCCTCTCCCCAGTGTGAACTCGCTGGTGTGTCCGCAGATTTGATAAATCAGTGAATCGCTTCTCACACTCAAAGCAGGTGAACGGCCACTCTCCAGTGTGAACTCTCTGGTGTATCCGCAGTTTGGATGAATTAATGAATCCCTTCTCACATTCAAAGCAGGTGAACGGCCTTTCCCCGGTGTGAACTCGCTTGTGTACCAGGAGATGGGAAGACCGAGAGAATCCCTTCCCACACTCAGAGCAGGTGAATGGCTTCTCCCCGGTGTGAACTCGCTGATGTTCCAGCAGGGTGGAGGAACGACAGAATCCCTTCCCACACTCAGAGCAGGTGAATGGCCTCTCTCCTGTGTGAACTCGCTGGTGTGTCAGCAGGTCAGATGAATTAGTAAATCCCCTTCCACACTCGGAGCAGGTAAATGGTTTCTCCCCAGTGTGCCTGCGTTGATGGATCTCCAGCTGAGACGGGGAACTGAATCCATTCCCACAGTCCCCACATTTCCACGGTTTCTCCATGGTGTTGGTGTCCTTGTCTCTTTCGAGGTTCACTGATCAGCAGACACGTCCTCACACACAGCACGCATACGGTCTTTCTCGGCTGTGAATGGTGTGATGGTTCTTCAGGCTGTGGAACTGGTTAAATATCTTTACCACACCGGAACACTCTAATTCACATGGATGTCTTGGTGCTTTTTCAGTCGCACTGATGTTTAAAATCTTCTGAAGTTTACAGAATAGACAAACATTTCTCCTTCTAGATTCAAAAGCCAATGATATTCAGGTCCAGACAATCGAGCGACTGTCAGTTCTCCACTTGACATTTGATTTGAGATTTATGTCTGCAAATCCTCCCCTTCTGATATTCTGGAAAAGGATTTGACAAAAGTCATCAGGATAAACATTTAGTACAGGCAATTCTAGTTTATGACAGTGGGTGGGGGATGTGAGGAAGAAGTTTCTTTAGACAGTGAGTGGGTCATAATCTGGAACTCACTGTCTGAGGATGATAGAAAAGGAGACAAATGGTTTCAAAATGAAACTAGATGGGCACTTGGACGGAAATTAACATTTGGGGCTAAGGGGATATAGAGGGGGAAATGGGACTGAGTGGATTGGAATGCAGAGATTTGATGTCTCAAATTTCCAAATGGATTCCTTTTGAACTATAATGTCAAGAACTGGAAATGTATAACATAGCGACAATACTAGATTACAAAAATAGAAATAAATAAATTCTATAACTGAAACATAAATATTATACCTAATATGTTCTATAAAACAACACTGGATATATCTCTGTTGCTGAGTCCCCTGGGAAACCATAACCGTAAAATAAAAAATTCCAAAATTACTCAAAAGAAAAGATGGACGCGGTTTCATGTGTTTAAATTTTTTACAGTAACAATCAAACTAAAATCAACATCACTGAATTATGCATTCAGAGACAAATAGTGTTTGAATAGACAGGATAAATTTGACTTTAAATAGCTGCACAAAATCACAAGCACTTTCCCTCTCAACATACTAGGCACTAGATGTCTTGTGGCGCAGTGACTAGTGCCCTGCCTCTGAGCAGGAAGCTTCGGGTTCGTGTCCCACCCTGAAAATTGATGGTCGAGGGAAGTGGGTACAGGGAGCAGTCAAGCGGATTGAGTGGATCAACATGGAAATCCTTCCAGACTCACCAATGGCTGGCGGTAAGAATGGGAGAGACTCCTGGTCAGCAATGTTGACATACCCTGTGACAGACTCGCAACCTGTTTCAGGAATTACTAGCTTTAGAAAAAGATGGAAATCTGCCTTAATGCATCACTCGGTGTGGGAAGAGAATAAGCAGTAAATGCAATTACAGAGTTTCACAACGCCCTGTATTTCTCAGAGAGAAAGAAAAGGCAGGAGACAGGTACTAAGTCATGATGCTCATTTGGAGAGCCTAGACAGACATAATGGATTGAATGACCCAAATGTATATTTGCATGGGGATTATAGAAGTGTGTAATATGCAGTGCTCTATTACGTGATTAGAGAGATAGGGGTCAGTGAGAAAGAGCTTTATTTTGGCAGTGAGTGGTCAATACCTGGAATTCACTGTCAATGAGGGTGAAGCAGAGATGATCAGTGATTTCAAAATGAAATTGGACAGATGCTTGAAGGAAATAACCTTTCAGCTGGCACAGTGCTTAGCACTGCTGCCTCACAGCACCAGGGACCCAGGTTCAATTCTTCTGATTGTCTGTGTGGATTTTGCACTTTCTCCCTTTGTCTGTGTGGGTTTCCTCCGGTGCTTTGGTTTCCTCCCACAGTCCAAAGATGTGCAGTTAGGTAGATTGGCTATGCTAAATTGCTCCGAAATGTCCAAAAGTGTTGGTGCGGATTGATGGGCCGAATGGCCTGTTTCTGCACTGTCGGGATTCTATTCTGTTCTATTCAGCTGAACACGGATATAAAGGGGGAATGGGACTGACTGGATTGCTGTACAGAGTTAGCAGGACTCGAGTTCCTTCTGTACTGTTGTGTTTCTAAAACTGGAAATATATAATGCAGCTACACTGCGATATATTTCAATACAAAAAATTATTAAAATGAACTTTAGAAATCATAAATAATACATTATGTACCATATAATCATCTGTACTGTATTAATTTACTATTCATTTTAAACTCATTCATCTACTTGGAAAACGATCCCTTTCATTGTGAACATTAGGTAGGACACCAGACAAATAATGTGTCAAACTGAGGGAGTTAAAGGATGTTAATGTATTTACGAGATACCTGGGCCTACTCCGCTCGCGCGCACACGCGCGCCCTTTTCTCCCTACGGCGGCTGGCTGGTCCAAAAAGAGATCGGGAGCGACCGCTGGCGGCAGCCGCACTCAGCTTGCTGACACAGCTCGGGTCAGCAGCGCTTTCTGCGCTTGCGCGCTGGGCCTACAGCTGAGGGAGTGGGGGAGGGGACTTTGCAAAATGTCTTCCCATCATTTTCTTCCCAGTCCTGCAGTTTGATTTGAAACAACCGAGCATTGGATTTTAGCTTCACACACAGACGTCAAAACTTCCTCTTCTATCCAACATCTGTAAGTAAAACACTTTCTTACTCTCCCTGGGAAATACAGTTGTGGGACTCTGGAACTGGAATTAGAGATAAATCTGCTGAGGGGGGAAATGCTGAGATTTTGTGGAACCTGTTTTTATTATCTGAGATATTTAAAGTCAAATTTATCCTGGCTATTCAAATACTATTTGTTAATAAATGATTCATTTATGTTTTTAGTTTGATTGTTACAGTAAATAAAAACCTTCTCCTTTGATTTATTACATTGTCTGGCCATTTAGAATTGTTCTATTCTGTAATATAATACTGGATGAATTGATACATTCAGAAGGGTAATTGGGAGGGTGTATGTTAGGTACAGCAGAGTGAGAGTGGAGGGATGGAGGTTTACAGATTTTGTGGAAGGAGAGGGGAAAGAATGTCCCATAGCAACTAAAATTGTCTGTTTTGAATTTCTCTCCCATACTGACAGTGATGACTTGTAAACTCCCTTTAAAGGATATCAGAAGTGGAGGATTTGCAGTCAGAAATCTCCAATGAAACAGCATGTCCAGATCTGACAGAGTCACTTGATTCATCGGGACCTGAATTTCATCAGCTTTTGAATCGAGAAGGAAAATGATTGTTCTGTCTGCTTCAAAGCATTTTAACCATCAATGTGACTGGAAAAGCACCGAGACACACACCCGGGTGAGAGTGTTCCAGTGCACTAACTGTTACACAGTTTGAAAAAGCATCACACCATTCACAGCGGATTGAAACCCAACAATTGGGCCCGTCCAAGTAACCTGGAGAGACACAAGAAAATCGACACCATGGAGAAACCGTGGAAATGTGGGGAATATGGGAAGGGATTCCATTTCCCATCTGGGCTGGAAGCTCATTTACATATTCACACTGGGGAGAGGCCTTTCACCTGCTCTAAGTGTGGGAAGGGATTCACTCAGTCATCCCATCTGCAAACACACAAACGAGTTCACACTGGGGAGAGACCATTCACCTGCTCTGAGTGTGGAAAGGGATTTGCTCAGTCATCCAACCTGGTAACCCACCAGAAAGTTCACACTGGGGCGAGGCCATTCATCTGCTCCATGTGTGGGAAGGGATACATTGATTCATCTGCCTTGCTGTTACACCAGCGAGTTCACACTGGGGAGAGGCCCTTTACCTGCTCCAATTGTGGGAAGAGATACATGGATTCATCCAGCCTGCTGGTACACCAGCGAGTTCACACTGGGGAGAGGCCATTTACCTGCTCTAAGTGTGGCAAGAGATTCAATCAGTCATCCAGCCTTAAGACGCACCAGCGTCTTCACACCAGTGAGAAGCCATTCACATGCTCCACATGTGAGAAGAGATTCAGTGATTCATCCAGTCTGCTGACTCACCGGCGCATTCACACTGGGGAGAGGCCATTCACCTGCTCCGACTGTGGGAAAAAATTTACTACTTCATCCAACCTGCAGAGACACCGGCGCATTCAGACTGGGGAGAGGCCGTTCACCTGCTGGCAGTGTGGGAAAGGATTCACTCAGTTATCCAGCCTCCTGAAACACCAGCATGTTCACAGTGGGGAGAGGCCATTCACCTGCTCCGACTGTGAGAAAGGATTTATTGATTCATTCCACCTGCTGAGACACCAGCATGTTCACAAGTGATGACAGGGGTTGGATTCTGATGTTAATGCTGCTGTTACTCACATCCAGGACTGAGCCATGTTCATTCTGACAGTGGGTGAAGTGGGAGGTCAGAGGGTTTCTTTCTGCTGGACTGGCCGGTCCCATGTCTCTGCAGTGGGCTGGTGCTCTTTGAGCCAGAAGGTTCACCTTTCCACTGAAATGATCCACAAAAGCTGATGAAGTCCATTTATTTTATCCTGGATAGTAAATAGTGTTTTCCTTCCACTGCAGTTAAATCTAAAATAAATACTCAGTTCCATTGAGTCTACAGCACAGGGCCAGGCCAGTTAGCTCATGAAATCCCTATTGGATTATTGGACCTTTCATAATTTTCAAGACTTGTCAGTCTCTTCTTATCCAGAGAAAAGCACCCCAGCCTTTATTGAGCAATCAATTATTTCAATTCTGATCTGATCATTTTGAATACGTTTGACAATTGTTCCAGTGCCACCATTTCCTTTTTCGAAATGAAGATCACTAATGTTGACAGTACATCCTGTGTAGTCTGACCATGGTACTAAACAAGTTGAACATAACCTCCCTGCTTTTCAATTCTCTCCCCCCAGAATAGAATCCTACCTATGGGCCCCACACTTTTGGAAAGATGTGACGTTCCCCGAGAAGGTGCAGAGAGGATTTCTGAGAATGGTGCCAGGGATGAAGGAGTTCAGTGAGTTGGAGAGACTGGAGCAGCAGAAGCTGTTCTCTTTGGATCAGCCACTAAATCAGAGCTGGAGGCCATTTGGCCCATCATTTCCATGCCTGCTCACTGAGTAAATCAGTCAGTCTCATTGCCCTGTTATATTCCCGTGTTTATTTCCCTCACGCCTTCATCCAGTTTCTCTTTGAATTCATTCATCTTCACACCTGCCGCTATGATTGGTTGGAGGCTCATTTCCCAGTCAGTCCTCTCACACCATACTGTTTCTCTGTCATTGTGAGGCCAATGACAGTTTCCTGAGAGAAAGGCCCCGTTATTCACATCTAAATCCAGCCCTCAGCTCCGTTAGCTGGCTGTCATTGACACAGATACATGGAAAATAGAAGGTCGAGGCCATTCGGCCCTTCGAGCCTGCGCCACCATTTATCATGATCATGGCTGATCATCCACCTCAGTTGGCTAATCCTACCCCCCCCCCCATCCCCCCTCATGTCCTTTGATTCCCTTCGCCCTAAGTGCTATATCTAACTGCTTCTTGAAAACATACAATGTTTTAGCCTCAACTGCTTCCTGTGGTAACAAATTCCACTCTCTGGGAAAAGAGATTTATCTTCATCTCTGTCCTCAATGGTCTACCCTGTATCCTCAGACTATGACTCCTGGTTCTGGACACCCTCACCATCGGGAACATTCTTCTTGCATCTACCCTGTCTAGTCCTGTTAGGTTTTTGTAGGTTTTTATGAGATCCCTCCTCATTCTTCCGAACTCCAGCGAATACAATCCTAACTGACTAACCTCTCCTCATACAGCAGTCCCTCCATCCCAGGAATCAGTATGATAAACCTTTACTGCACTCCCTCCATAGCAAGAACATCCTTCCTCAGATAGGGAGACCAAAACTGCATATAATATTCCATGTATGGCCTCATTCCTGTAATCAAATCCCCTCACAATAAAGGAAATGAATTGGAGCTGCTCTGCTGTCTGTCTTTTGGATGAGATGCTGACTCAACCGCCCCATCAGGCCACAATTTCAAAGAGCAGGGGAGTTCTCCCCAGTGTCCTGGGCAATATTTATCAATCAACATCACTGACAACAGGGAAGGTAAAGTTGCCATAGTCCCAAAAGACCATAGGCTGCTTTCCCCTTTGAGGGGGAGAGCTGACTGGTGGTGATTTAACCTGAGGATCACCACATCCCAGACGAGGGGCAAGGTTGAGAAGGCAGGGCCTTCATGAATAACCTCAGCCAGTACGGGGATTGAACCTGCGCTGCTGGCCTTGTCTCTGCATCGTAAAGCTAGCTAGCCAAGTGAGCTAAACCAGCCCGCCCGACAACAAACCATCTGCTCATTACCACATTGCTGTTTGTGGGATCTTGCTGTGTTAAATTGGCTGCTGCGTCTCCTCCATTACAACAGTGACTACTCTTCAAAAGTACTTCATTGGCTGTAACACTTTGGGACAACCCGTGGTCATGAAAGGTGCTACAGAAATGCAAGTTTTAAAATTTAAGATTTGTATTTGAACTTATTATCTGTAATTTAATTGGCTAAAGAACTGATTCAACCATTTGATAAGTCGCTTTGGTTCGGGCGATACTTTAATTAAAGCAATGTCAGAATTCTCTGTATAGTAAAATTAAAAAGACATTTATTGAAAGAAAAACGTTTACTTAACTTTAAAACATTGACATTTACAACTTCATGCGGGTGATCAGTCTGTCGAAGCATAACCATCTCTGGCTCCTTCTTTGACAGTAATTTCCTTGGAACACGGTCTCGGGAATCTTCAGTACTTGGCCAGCAAAGAAGACCTTTTATCTGCCAAATTGACCATTCCCTCACGTCAGATTGGGGCTTGTTGACAATTGGTCAGTTTGGTTACTGGATTCTCCATTACTTACACCACCATCTGATTATCTTAGACAGAAATGCAATGGAACCGCTTCATACTGTCCCTTTATTGGATTCTATACAATCCCTCATTCACTATTCCGTTATCTGATTCTATACAATCCCTCCTTCACTATTCCTTTATCTGATTCTATACAATCCCTCCTTCACTATTCCTTTATCTGATTCTAAACAATTCCACATTCACTATTCCTTTATCGGATTCTATACAATCCCTCATTCACTATTCCTTTATCTGATTCTATACAATCCTTCATTCACTATTCCGTTATCTGATTCTATACAATCCCACATTCACTATTCCGTTATCTGATTCTATACAATCCCTCATTCATTATTCCGTTATCTGATTCTATACAATCCCTCATTCACTATTCCTTTATCTGATTCTATACAATCCCTCATTCATTATTCCGTTATCTGATTCTATACAATCCCTCATTCACTATTCCTTTATCTGATTCTATACAATCCCTCATTCACTATTCCGTTATCTGAATCTATACAATCCCTTGTACAGTTTCAAACTGAGGCTAATGAGAGGTTAAAGGTAGGTGGCACGTGACACAGTGGTGAGCACTGCTTCCTACGGGGCCGAGGATACGGGTTCATATCCCGGCTCCGGGTCACTTCCGTGTGGAGTTTGCCCATTCTCCCCGTGACTGCGTGGGTTTCACCCCCACAACACAATGATGTGCAAGTTAGGTGGATTTGCTTCGCTAAATTGTCCCTTAATTGGAAAATATAAATAAATAATTGGGTACTCAATGTTTATTTACATAAGAACATAAGAACTAGGAACAGGAGTAGGCCATCTGGCCCCTCGAGCCTGCTCCGCCATTTAATGAGATCATGGCTGATCTTTGTGGACTCAGCTCCACTGTCCGGTCCGTACACCATATCCCCGAATCTCTTTATTCTTTAGAAAGGCATCTATCTTTTTCTTAAAAACGTTTAAAGAAGGAGCCTCAACTGCTTCACTGGGCAAGGAATTCCAGAGATTCACGACCCTTTGGGTGAAGAAGTTCCTCCTACACTCCGTCCTAAATCTACCTCCCCTTATTTTGAGGCTATGCCCCCTAGTTCTGCTTTCCCCGACCAGTGGAAACAACCTGCCCGCATCTATCCTATCTATTCCCTTCGTAATTTTATATGTCTCAATAAGATCCCCCCCGCATCCTTCTAAACTCCAATGAGTACAGTCCCAGTCTACTCAACCTCTCATCATAATCTAATCCCCTCAACTCTGGGATCAACCTAGTGAATCTCCTCTGCACTCCTACTCCTTAAGTCCGAGGTTAAAGGTTTCTCTCGCTATTAATTTTATTTATTTTTCATTCAAGGGATGTGGATTTTGCTGACTGGGCCAACATTTATTGTCCATCCCCAATTGCCCTTGAGAATATGGTGGTGAGCTGCCTTCTTGAACCGCTGCAGTTCCTGTGGTGTAGGTAAGCCCACAGTGCTGATAGGGAGGGAATTTCAGGAGTTTGACCCAGCAAAAGTAAAGAATGTGTGATATATTTCCAAGTCTGGATCGTGAGTGACTTGGAGAGAAACTTTCAGATGGTGGCGATCCCTTGTATCTGTTGTCCTTCTAGACGGTAGAGTTTGTGGGTTCAGAAGGTGCTGTCCGAAAAGCTGTGGTTAGTTCCTGCAGTCCATCTTGTGGATGGTACAATCTGCTGCTATTGTGCATCATTGGTGGAGACATTGAATGTTTGTGGCTAGCTTGTTAATAAAGGTGGCTGCTTTATCTTGGATGGCGTTGAGCTTCTTGAATGGTGTTGGAGCTACACTCATCCAGGTTGGTGGAGAATATTCCATCAGACTCCTGACTTGTGCCTTGTAGATGGTGGATGGGCTTTGGAGAGTCAGGAGGTGAGTTATTAGCCACAGGATTCCCAGCCTCTGAACTACTCTTGTAGCCACAGTATTCATATGGTTAGTCCAGCTGAGTTTCTGACCAATGGTAAATGCCAGGATGTGGATAGTGGGGGATTCAACAATGCTGTCATTGAAAGTCAAGAAGCGATGATTAGATTCTATTTGGAGAAGGTCTGGCACTTGTGTGGCACGAATGTCAGTTGTCACTTCCCAGCCCTGGCAAGATATTGTCCAGGTCTGACTGCATTTGAACATGGACTGCTTCAGTATCTGAGGAGTGATGAATGTTGCTGAACATCAGTAATCCTGACCTTATAATGGAGGTTGTTGAGGAAGCTGTTAAAGACGGTTGGGCCTCGGACAATAACCTGAAGATCTCCTGCAGTGATGTCCTGGAGCTGAGATGACTGACCTCCAACAATGACAACCATCTTCCTCTGTGCTCAACATTATTCCATCTTTATCTTCATTGCACATTCTTTACATAAACAGTAACTAAAGTTTGACATTTTACCGCAAGTAAAATTCAACCTTGTTGTATAACTACTCATTGATTATTGATTCATTAATTTAATTAGAATTAAGGATCACTACTTATTCAATCTTCTATTACTGACAGGTAAGTAGTGAATACAGTAATCTTTAATGAATACAGGCATCAGCCCACACTTTTTAGGCTTAAATTCCATTTGCCACAGATCTGCCCATCTGACCAGCCCGTCTACATCATCCTGTATCAGAAAAACTGAGAGCATTTAGCCCTCAGGAAAGGCAGGGACTGCTTTTCTTTAAGAAAAGAGAAGACTGAAGTGTGACTTGATGCAAGTCTTTATTATGCAGGTGTTCAATAATCCAATAGGAATTGCATGAGAAACCTCTTTGTCCAGCGAGTGGTGAGAATGTGGAACTCACCACCACAGCGGGTGGTTGAGGTGAACAGCATGAATACATTGAGGGGGAAGCTGGATCCATACATGAGGGAGAAAGGAATAGAAGGCGATGCTGATGGGGGATATGAAGAGGGGTGGATGGAGACTCATGTGGAGCATAAATACTTTTTTTTTTAAATTAAAAAATTTAGAGTACCCAATTCATTTTTTCCAATTAAGGGGCAATTTAGTGTGTTCAATCCACCTACCTTGCACATCTTTGGGTTGTGGGGGCGAAACCCACACAAACACAGCGAGAATGTGCAAACTCCACACGGACAGTGACCCAGAGCCGGGATCGAACCTGGGACCTAGGCGCCATGAGGCAGCAGTGCTACCACTGCGCCACCGTGCTGCCCGTGGAGCATAAATACTGACACAGACCAATTGACCTGACCGGCCTGGCCCTGGTTTGTAGACTCAATGCAACAGACAAATGTATTTATTTTCAAGCTACCTGCAATGGTTGTTAAAATAAAAACTAAAAATTAATATTACTATCCAGGATAAAATAAATGTCCTTCATTAACATTTGTGGATACTTTCCATGGAAACGTGCTCTATCAGGCTCCATAAACATCAGCCCACTGGAAGCAGAGTAGTGAGACCGGCCAGTCCAGCTGAAAGAAACCCTCTGACCTCCCACTCAACTGTCAGAATGAACATGGTTCAGTCCTGGATTAACAGCAGCAAAAATAGTAGAACCCAACCCCTGTAATTAGTTGTGAACTCGCTGATGTGTCTTCAGGTGAGATGACTGAATGAATCCCTTCCCACACACAGAGCAGGTGAATGGTCTCTGCCCAGTGTGGACTCGCTGGTGTGTTCGCAAGTTGAATGAATTACTGAATCCCTTCCCACACTGAGAGCAGGTGAACAGCCTCTCCCCAGTGTGAATCTGCTGGTGTGTCAGCAGGTGGGATGATCGAGTGAATCCCTTCCACACTGAGAGCAGGTGAATGGCCTCTCCCCGGTGTGAACTCGCTGGTGAGTCAACAGGGCTGATGAATCATTAAATCTTTTCCCACACAGAGAGCAGTTGTACGGCCTCTCCCCGGTGTGAATTCGTTGGTGTTTTCGAAGACTGGATGACGTTCTAAATGTTTTTATGCAGTGAGAGCAGCTGAATGGTCTCTCCTCGGTGTGAATGCGCTGGTGGACCCTCAGATCAACAGCTATTTTGAAGCAACTCTCGCAGTTCGAGCATTTGAAAGGTCTCTCATTGGTGTGAGTGACATGGTGTACCAGCAGGCTGGCTGACTGAGTGAATCGTTTCCCACACAGAGTGCAAGTGAATGGCCTCTCCCCAGTGTGAACTCGCTGATGCGTCCGTACAGAGGAAGAATGAGTGAATTTCTTCCCACAGACGGTGCAAGTAAACGGCCTCTCCCCAGTGTGAACTCGCTGGTGTATCAGCAAGTTGAATGAATTACTAAATCCCTTCCCACACTCTGAGCAAGTGAACAGACTCTCCCCATTGTGAACTTGCTGGTGAGCCACCAGGTTGGATGATCGAGTGAATCCCTTCCCACATTCAGAGCAGGTGAATGGCCTCTCCCCAGTGTGAACTCGGTGGTGTTTCCGCAGGGTGGATGAATCGCTGAATCCCTTCCCACACACAGAGCAGGAGAATGGCTTCTCCCCAGTGTGAACACGCTTGTGCGTCAGGAGATTGGATGAATGAGCGAATCCCTTACCACACTCGGAGCAGGTAAATGGCCTCTCTCCAGTATAACTGCGTTGATGAATCTCTAGCTCTGATCGAGATTTGATCGAGATTTGAATCCCTTCCCACAGTCAGAACAGGTGAACGGTCTCTCACTGGTGTGAACTCGTTTGTGTTTCAATAAGTTGGATGAATTAGTGAAGCTCTTCCCACACTCGGAGCAGGTGAATGGCCTCTCCCCAGTGTGGCTGCGTCGATGAATCTCCAACTCTGATGGGGATCTGAATCCCTTCTCACAGTCACGGCATTTCCACAGTTTCCCCATGGTGCGGGTGTCCTTGTCCCTCGAGGTTGATCAGTTGAAGCCTCGCCCACACACAAAGCAAATGTATGGTTTCCCCGAGCAAGGCTTATGCAAGCTGTGTTACTGGTTAAAGCTCATTCCACTGTCAGTTCACTGGAACACTCTCACTCAGGCCTGTGTGTGTATCGTGCTTTTCCGGTCACACTGATGTTTAAAATCCTTTTGAGATTTCTGTCTGCAAATTCTCCCCTTCTATAATCCTGTAAACGGAGAACACAAAAGTCATTGCTATCAGTACAAGATAGAAATAGAAAATCTAAAATTTAGGGCAGCACGGTAGCATAGTGGTTAGCACAAATGCTTTACAGCTCCAGGGTCCCAGTTTCGATTCCTGGCTGGGTCACTGTCTGTGTGGAGTCTGCACGTTCTCCCCGTGTGTGCGTGGGTTTCCTCCGGGTGCACCGGTTTCCTCCCACAGTCCAAAGATGTGCTGGTTAGGTGGATTGGCCATGCTAAATTGCCCTTAATGTCCAAAATTGCCCTTAGTGCTAGTTGAATGAGGTGACTGGGTTATGGGGATAGGGTGGTGTGGGCTTGGGTAGGGTGTTCTTTCCAAGAGCTGGTGCAGACTCGATGGGACGAATGGCCTCCTTCTGCACTGTAAATTCTGTGAAAAATTCTAGTTTCTGCGAATCCTTCTTTCATATATCATTCCTCAAATATCAACCCAGACACATTCTCTCCATTATCACTGTGCTGTACCTAATATTCACCCAAACAATTCTCATGAACGATTGATTCATACTGCTCAACAGTTTCTACTCTACGCAGTCTCCTGGAATATATGTATTATGTGTACATGTAACTGTTTAAAAATGTGTAATATGCTAGACTCAATTTCTTAATTATGCTGCGGTGTCAGAGGATATGCGAAAGAACACTATTTATACAGTGAGTGGTTTTAATCATGTTTCCACATGAAATTTGATGGATACTTGAAGGAAATAAACTTGCACGAGTACAGTAATATAGGGGGAATGCAAGTGACTGGGTGGCTCAGCAAAGAGTGGAGTTGCTGTTTGATCTCCTCTGTATTGTGAGGATTGTAAAGATATACAGAACTATATTTTAAAAGTGGAAATAAATGATTTTATGACAGAACCATAAATAATATATCAAATATGTACCACATAACAACACCAGGTATATCTCTGTCCAATATTAATTCATTGTCCCCTTAAATGTCAGCCATCTCAAGGGGAAACCACTCTTAATTGTGAACATTCGGAAAGAGACCACATTTTTGGCCAGACAAATAAATATGCCAATGTGAGGGAGAAAATGGAGTTAGTGTTTTGAAAATGAAAATCGCTTATTGTCACAAGTAGGCTTAAAATGAAGTTACTGTGAAAAGCCCCTAGTCGCCACATTCCGGCACCTGTTCGGGGAGACTGGTACGGGAATTGAACCGTGCTGCTGGCCTGCCTTGGTCTGCTTTCAAAGCCAGCGATTTAGCCCTGTGCTAAACAAGCCCCTTAAGAGAGGAAGATACCTGGGCCAACCTTTCTGGAGTCTGCACCCTCCCTGGATTCACTTCCTTTCCCTCCAGTTCCTGCAAGTCAACAATTGAAGCCTAGAATTGGAAAATAAATAAAAATGGGAAGAGAAAGTGTTTTACTCACAAATGTTACATTTGGAGGTTTTAGTCTGTGTGAATCTCAATCTTCATTCAGAGATGGAGCAGCAGCAGCTTTGCTGGGCTGCAATGAGCAGCTTCACAAGCCCCATATTCACACAATCGAGGAAGCTGCTTTCAGCCATTGGCACAAAGCCCGCGGTCTGATTGGCTGGGTGTTCAGAGTGCTTCCGTTCACTCAGCTCCTCCCATTGGTCAATTCCTTGCATGAAGACAATGGGGAAGCAATTCCCGAGCTCACGTGGGGGTGGGGGACACTTTGACCTCCAGACGGGGGTTGAGCTGTTGTCCAATCCGCAGTATTCTGTTTCTGGAACCAATGGATCACGATGTGCTGGGATAACGTCACAAAGGACTCTGCCGGAATCGTCCAATAGGAATCACTCTGCTCCGCGGTGACGTCCACAGGCGCGCGGCCACAGGCTCCCCGTCCCCACCCTTTGTTTCCCCCATTTCCCCAACACCTCCTGGTTTCCGGCCAGAGCGAGCAGCTGCTCACTGACCTCCCCCACCCCCCTTCCCATCTCCACAGCGGCTGGCTGGTCCAATACGACATCGGGAGCACTGCGCCTGCTCCGGACAGCAGCGCGTTCTGCGCTTGCGCGCTGGCCTACAGCTGAGGGAGTGGGGGAGGGGACTTTGCAAAATGTCTTCCCATCATTTTCTTTGCAGTCCTGCAGCTTGATTTGAAACAGCACAGCATTGTTTTTTTAGCTTCACACACAGGCTAAAGCGTCCGCCCCTGTTCAACATCTGTGAGTAAAATACTTTCATTCTCCCTCTGGGAAATACAGAGTTGTGGGATTCTGGAACTGGAATTAGAGACAAATCTGCTGAGGGGAAAATGCTGTGATTTTGTGGAACCTGTTTTTATTGTCTGAGATATTTAAAGTCAAATTTATCCTGTCCATTCATCAGACCATTAGATATAGGAGCAATATTAGACCATTTGGTCCATCAAGTTGCTCCATCATTCAATAATGGCTGATAAATTTCTCATTCCCATTCTCCTGGCCTCTCCCCATAAGCCCTGATCCCTTTGTATTCAAATATTGTTTGGATTGGATTGGATTGGATTTGTTTGTCACGTGTACCGAGGTACAGTGAAAAGTATTTTTCTGCGAGCAGCTCAACAGATCATTAAGTACATGAGAAGAAAAGGGAATAAAAGAAAATACATAATAGGGCAACACAACATATACAATGTAACTACAAAAGCAATGGCATCGGATGAAGCATACAGGGTGTAGTGTTAATGAAATAAGTCCATAAGAGGGTCATTTAGGAGTCTGGTGACAGTGGGGAAGAAGCTGTTTTTGAGTCTGTTCGTGCGTGTTCTCAGACTTCTGTATCTCCTGCCCGATGGAAGAAGTTGGAAGAGTGGGTAAGCCGGATGGGAGGGATCTTTGATTATACTGCCCGCTTTCTCCAGGCAGCGGGAGGTGTAGATGGAGTCAATGGATGGGAGGCAGGTTCATGTGATGGACTGGGCGGTGTTCACGACTCTCTGAAGTTTCTTGCGGTCCTGGGCTGAGCAGTTGCCATACCAGGCTGTGATGCAGCCTGATAGGATGCTTTCTATGGTGCATCTGTAAAAATTGGTAAGAGTCAATGTGGACATGCCGAATTTCCTTAGTTTCCTGAGGAAGTATAGGTGCTGTTGTGCTTTCTTGGTGGTAGCGTCGACGTGGGTGGACCAGGACAGATTTTTGGAGATGTGCACCCCTAAGAATTTGAAACTGCTAACCATCTCCACCTCCACCTCCATCTAACCATCTCTGCTAACTTGAAACTGCTAACCATCTCCATCTCCACCTGTTGATGCTGACAGGGGTGTACAGTACTTTGCTTCCTGAAGTCAATTACCAGCTCTTTAGTTTTGCTGGCATTGAGGGGGAGATTGTTGTCGCTACACCACTCCACTAGGTTCTCTATCTCCTTCCTGTATTCGGACTCATCGTTATTCGAGATCCGGCCCACTATGGTCGTATCGTCAGCAAACTTGTAGATGGAGTTGGAATCAAGTTTTGCCACGCAGTTGTGTGTGTACAGGGAGTAGAGTAGGGGGCTAAGTACGCAGCCATGCGGGGCGCCAGTGTTGAGGACTATTGTGGAGGAGGTGTTGTTGTTCATTCTTACTGATTGTGGTCTGTTGGTCAGAAAATCGAGGATCCAGTTGCAGAGTGGGGAGCCAAGTCCTAGGTTTTGGAGCTTTGATATGAGCTTGGCTGGGATTATGGTGTTGAAGGCGGAGCTGTAGTCAATAAATAGGAGTCTAATGTAAGAGTCCTTGTTTTCGAGATGCTCTAGGGATGAGTGTAGGGCCAGGGAAATGGTTTCTGATGTGGACCGGTTGCAGCGGTATGCGAATTGCAGTGGATCAAGGCGTTCTGGGAGTATGGAAGTGATGCGCTTCATAATCAACCTCTCGAAGCACTTCATTACGACTGAAGTCAGGGCCACTGGTCGGTAGTCATTGAGGCACATTGCCTGGTTCTTCTTTGGTACCGGTATGATTAATACATGATTCATTTATGTTGATTCACATGGGCAGCACGTTAACACTGCTGCTTCACAGCGCCAGGGATCTGGATTCGATTCCCGGCTTGGGTCACTGTCTGTGCAGAGTCAGCACTTTCTCCCCATGTCTGCATAGGTTTCCTCCAGGTCCTCCGGTTTCCTCCCACAAGTCCCAAAAATGTGCTTGTTTGGTGAATTGGACATCCTGAGTTCTCCCTCTGTACCCGAACAGACACTGGAGTGTGGTGACTGGGGAGATTTTCACAGCAACTTCATTGCAGTGTCAGTGTAAGTCTACTTGTGACATTGATAAAGTTTAATAGAATTTATCATAGAATTTACAGTGCAGAAGGAAGCCATTCAGCCCATCGAGTCTGCACTGGCTCTTGGAAAGAGCACCCTACCCAAGGTTAACACCTCCACCCTATCCCCATAACCCAGTAACCCCACCCAACACTAAGGGCAATTTTGGACACTAAGGGCAATTTATCATGGCCAATCCACCTAACCTGCACATCTTTGGACTGTGGGAGGAAACCGGAGCCCCGGAGGAAACCCACGCACACACGGGGAGGATGTACAGACTCCGCACAGACAGTGACCCAAGCCGGAATCGAACCTGGGACCCTGGAACTGTGAAGCAATTGTGCTATTGTGCTGCCCTTTGCTTATTGTCACAAGTAGGCTTCAATGAAGTTACTGTGAAAAGCCCCTGGTTGCCACATTCCAGCGGCTGTTCGGGGAGGCCGGTTTTATTTATTTGGTTTATTATTTGTTCGATTTTTTAAAAAAAGTGAAACCTTATCCTGCAATTTAATCCATGGAAGTCCAACAGTGGAGATGGAGGCCATTCGACCTATCGAGTCTGCACTCACCCTCTGAAAGAGTACCCTACTTGGGCCTTATCCCTGTAACCTCAGTTAGCCTGCATTAGCACAGTGGGCTAAGTAGCTGGCTTGTAATGCAAAACAATGCCAGCAGCGCAGGTTCAATTCCTGTACTGGCCCCCCCCCCGAACAGGTGCAGGAATGTGGCGACTACGGGCTTTTCACAATAACTTCATTGAAGCCTACTTGTGACAAGCTATTATTATTATATCCTTGGACACCAAGGGGTAATTGTAACATGGCCAATCCACCTAACATGCACGTTTTTTCACACCAAGAGGCAATTATAGCATGGCCAATCCACCTAACCTGCAAATCTTTGGACACTGAAGGAGTATTTTTCACACAGCCAATCTACCTAACCTGTGAATCTTTGGACTGTTGGGGTTCTCTGGAAATGTGTTTATTTTCAGGTTATTGGTCCCTACGGAGATTGTAGCAACATTAATATGTCTAGTTCTTGTATGGTACATATTAAATTTATTATTTATGGCTATGCAGTAAAGTTAATTTATAATTATTTCTATTCTGTAAGATAGTACCAAAGCTACATTACATATTTCCAGCCAGTTAGTACAGTAGAGAAGGAGTCCATTCAGCCCCTCAAGTCCATGCTGACTCTGTGCAGAAAATCTCATCAGTCCCATTCCCCCTCTATATCCCCATTCATCTGTAGGTTTATTTCCTTGAATATCCATTTTGGAATTTTTGATCAACTCCTCTTCCACCATCCTTGGAGATGGTGAGTTCCATATAATGATCACTCACTGCCAAAATAAATGATACCTTCAAACCACCTCTGTGTATCTAATGAAGTAATATCTCACACATTCTTGAGCCCACTAAAATGCACTTATAAATTTAGACCAACTACTTGCATGAAGATTTTCAGATCTCTGTGTGCTGAAAAGGAAGTAGTGAGCATGAATCTAGATAAATGGCACCTTGAGAATTGGAAGTGTGTATATCAGGCACAGCAGAGTGAGAATGAACAGAGTGTGTGTGAGACGGTGATTTACAACTTTTGGGGGGAAAGAAAGGAAAGAATTTTCCATAGAAACTAAAATTATCTGTTCTGAATTTTTATCCTGGATTTACAGTGATGACTTTTGGAAAAACTATTTTTACAGGATATCAGAAGGGAAGGATTTTCAGACACAAATCTAAAAACAAATGTCATGCTGCGATCTGACACAGCCAATCGATTCATTGAGAGCTGAATATCATCAGATTTTGAATCTAGAGTGCAAAATGTTTCTGTGTCAAAAGATTTTAATCATCAGTGACTGGAAAAGCACCGAGACACACACACGCTCGAACGAGAGTGTTCCAGTGAACTGACTGTGGAAAGAACTTTAACCAGTTACACAGCCTGAAGAAACATCACACCATTCACAGCGAGGAGAAACCATACACATGTTCCATGTGTGGACAATGCTGTAACTGACTGTCAAACCTGGAGAGACACAAGGACACCCACATGATGGAGAAACTGTGGAAATGTAAGGACTGTGGGAAGGGATTTCTGTTCCCGTCTGCTCTTGAAACCCATCGACGCATTCACACTGGAGAGAGACCGTTTACCTGCTCTGCCTGTGGAAAGGGATTCAGTGATTCATCCACCCTGCGAAAACATCAGCATGTGCACACCAAGAAGAGGCCGTTCACCTGCTCTGAGTGTGGGAAGGGATTCAGGGATTCATCACACTTGCTGACACACCAGCCGGTTCACACTGGGGAGAGGCCATTCACCTGCTCTGACTGTGGGAAGGCATTCAGGAATTCAGCACACCTGCAGACACACCAACGAGTTCACACCGGAGAGAGGCCAGTCACCTGCTCTGCATGTGGGAAGGGATTCAGTCAGTCTTGCAACCTGATTGTTCACCAACGCGTTCACACCGGGGAGAGGCCATTCACCTGCCCCGAATGTGGGAAGGGATTCAGCGATCCATCTGCTCTACAGAGACACCAACTTGTTCACACTGGGGAGAAGCCATTCACCTGCTCAGTGTGTGGGAAGGGATTCACTCAATTATCCAACCTGCTGAGACACCGGCGAGTTCACAAGTGATTCCATTGGCTGGATTCTGCTGTTAATCACATTCAGGACTGAACCGTGTTCTTTCTGACAGTTGGTGAAGAGAGAGGATCAGAGAGTTTATTTCTGCTGGACTGGCCGGTTTCATGACTTTGCTTCCAGGGGGCTGATACTATTTGAGCCTGGGAATGCACATTTCCACTCATTCAGCCCATCACGTTCCTGCTGGTTCTGCGAGAACAATTCAGTGAGTCCCATTTCCCTGTATTTTCCACAAGTGTCCTTTCTAAATTATTCCATCATCTCTGTTTCTCCCACACTCATGGGGAGTGTATTCCAGGTCATTACCACTCACTTGAGTGGCAGACAAAACGAAGAGGTTAGGAGGTGGCCACTCTGCCAATCTTGATCATGCTGTCTGTTTGAAAGAGCTACCCAGTTAATCCCTTTTCCCTGCAATTTTCATTTCCTTTCTTTTGGAAAACAGTCTCGCAATGCAGGCAGCGGATTCCAAATCACAAAACTTCACTGTGTTTTCAAACAAATAATTCAGGAGAAAGTGTGTTTGGATTTTCAGAGTATTTAACATGGTGTCAAAGACATGGTCATTTTATAAAATTGAAACATGAATCTTTATTTTTATTTTTTTAAATATATTTTATTGAAATCTTTCGATCACAATTTTTTCCCTTTACAAATCAAACATAAAAAGAAAAAGAAAAAGAAAAATTTAACAGTACATGTAGCATGTTAACCACAGTCTAATAAAAGGTAACTAACCAACATGATAAACTAATCAATTAACATAAACTGAAACTTTCTCATCTTTAATAAAGGTCCATGCTTCTTCCGCTGTTTCGAAGTAGTGATGTCTCTCCTGGTACGTAACCCATAGTCGCGCCGGCTGCAGCATCCCGAACTTCACCTTCTTCTTGTGTAACACCTCCTTGGCTCGATTAAAACTCGCCCTCCTTCTCGCCACCTCCGCACTCCAATCCTGGTACACCCGTACCACTGCATTCTCCCATCTACTACACCGTACCTTTTTGGCCCATCTCAGAACTACTTCTCTATCATTGAAGCGGTGAAATCGCACGATTGTCGCCCTAGGTGGTTCTCCCGCCTTTGCTGTCCTCGCCGGGACCCGATGAGCCCCCTCCACTTCTAAGGGGCCCGCAGGGGCCTCAGCTCCCATCAGCGAGCTTAGCATCGTGCTCGCGTAAGCCCCGCAGTCCGCTCCTTCCACTCCCTCAGGGAGACCCAGGATCCGAAGGTTCTTCCTTCGTGCTCTGTTTTCTAGGGCCTCAATCCTTTCAATGCACTTTTTGTGGAGCGCCTCGTGCGTCTGTGTTTTGACCGCCAGGCCCAGGATCTCGTCCTCATTATCCGTCACCTTCTGCTCCACCATGCGGAGCTCTGTCTCCTGGGTCCTTTGTGCCTCCTTAAGCCCCTCAATTGCCTGTAGCATCGGGGTCAGCACCTCCTTCTTTAGTAGCTCCACACACCGTCTTAAAAATTCGTCTTGATCGGGCCCCCATGTCGCCTGGGCTTTCTCCGCCGCCATCTTGCTTCTTTTTCCTTTCTGTCCCTATCGTCGAGGATCCCTCGCGATGTAGCCGCCGCCGACGATATTTTCTTCTTTCGTTGGGGGGGACTCCCTATTAACTCACCCCACACCGGGTTTCGTTGTGCGAAAATTTCCCGTTGGGGCTCTTAAAAGAGCCCAAAGGTCCATTGGAGCTGGAGCCACCGAAACGTGCGGCTTAGCTGGTCATCGCCGCAACCGGAAGTCAAAACATGAATCTTTATTAATGAGTAAATGTACCATATACAAATTTGTGGCCAATTGAAAAAAAATGCATTTCTATTACAGCTCTCATGACCGCAGGACTTCCCAAAGCATTTTGCAGCCCATGGAGTACTTTTGAAGTGGAGTCACTGTTGCAATGTGGGAAAATGTAGGGAGGCCTGGGGAGTCATTTTTAGTTTTAAAAATCAATCTTGTTCATACTGTATTCATTGTTATAAGTAACAAGGTCAAGGAAGCCATTTTATCTCCAATTTCTTTCAGCCGTTTCACATTTAGTAACTCTTCTTTATTAACTATAGATTGAACTACATAAAGTCACTGATGATGAAGGTGATAATTAAGTTTTCACAGTAACTTCATTGCAGTGTTAAACAGAAATTGAACTGGACCAGCCACATTAATACTGTGGCTACCAGGGCAGGTCAAAGGCTAGGAAAACTATGGCAAGTAACTCACCTCCTGACCCCTCAAAGGCTGTCTACCACCTACAAGGCACAAGTAAGTGTAATGGAATACTCTCCACTTGCCTGGATGAGTGCAGCTCCAACAGCACTCAATAAGCTTGACACCATCCAGGACAAAGCATTCCGCTTGATTGCTCCATCTTCCTCAAAAATTCAAACCCTGCACCACCGACAGAAAGTAGCAACCTTGTGTACCTCGACAAGATCACTGCAGTAACTCACCAAGGTTCCTTCGGCAGCACCTTCCAAACCCACAACCCCTACCATCTAGAAGTACAAGAGCAGCAGATACCTGGGAACCCCACCAACTGGACGTTCCCTCCAAGTCACTCACCACCCTAAATTGGAAATATGTCCCCGTTCTTTCACTGTCGCTGAGCAAAATCCTGAAGCTCCCTCCCTCACAGCACAGTGGGTGTACCTACACCTGAAGGACTGCAGCGGTTCAAGAAGGCAGCTCATTACCACTCTCTGAAGGGCAACTAGGGATGGGTAATAAATGCTGACCTAACCAACGATGCCCACATCCCATAAAAATGAATTTTAAAAATGTAAGCCTATTTGTGACAATAAGAAAGATTATTAGATTGTTATTAGTAATGAACCTTGATTCGGCTATGCTGAGTGCTGCAAAACCCTAAACCCATTGTGCTACATTAGATGTGATGCGCAATTGGATAATATTTGTTAAGCAATTCTGACTGTTGTAAGAATTACGCTGGCACCCAATTTAAGATTATCATTTGGGCTTTCAGAGTGGTTCTAGAAGCTACATCTGTGTTCCAGAAGCTACATCTGTGAATACACAGAGCCCTGATTGATGCAGACCGAAGAGGCTGGAAACTCATATGCTTGCTTGAACTGAACAAAATAGTGACAGGTGTGTTCCATTGGCTGGATTGCGGGTTTGGGATGTGGAGCAAGGCCAGCAGCGCGGGTTCAATCCTGATACCGGCTGAGGTTATTCAGGAAGGCCCCTCCTTCTCAACGTTGCCCCTCGTCTGGGATGTGGTGATCCTCAGGTTAAATCACCACCAGTCATCTCTCCCCCTCAAAGGGGAAAGCAGCCTATGGTCATCTGGGTCGATGGCAATTTTACATGGCTCATTCCACAGGAAATGCCCTGATACAATCAGAGTCAACCTGCCTGGTTTGAATTTAAACAAAGCTTGTCTCATCAGTTAACTGGTGCACTCTCCATAGCAATGCCTCTCCATGGCAATGTCTCTCCACGGCAACGCCTCCCCATGGCAACACCTCTACCAATCAGAGTCCACTTATCAACAAATCAACACTCTCTTCTCATGAAGTTTAAATTGTTGTTCCCTTTACATTTTCTATTCTTGCGAATGTCCTAATGAGTGGAAGATGAAAAGCTTCAACTCTTTTCTCGATTACTGTTTTCATTACCTACCAGTCTGTAATGCTTGAGTAAGAAGTGAGCCTTCATTGAGTTACAATTAACTAATCAGTAGTTATAGTGAAAGGCTCACTTTTATTTGTTGTAAAAATGTAAAAGCCTAATTGTTGTGTATGTAAAGAATGTGCAATGAGGATAAATGTACTGGCAAGAGAGACCTTCCAACTCTGATTAACCTCAACATTTGAAACGGTATGAATAAGGTTTTGTACAGAATCAGATAAAGGGATATTATGAAACAGTTCAATTGTATTCCTGTCCAAGATAATGAGAGATGGTGATACAAGTAATTACCATCCAGTCATAAATTAATCTAGTGATCAAATTGAACAATTTTCATGTTGCAACAAGCCCAACTCTTGCCTTTGCCAATGTGTCGCATAGGAGACTGTTAAATAAGTTTAAGAGCCCATGGTGTTAAGGGTAAGATCCTGGCATAGATAGGGGATTGGCTGACTGGCAGAAGGCAGAGAGTGGTGATAAAGGGGTCTTTTTCAGGATGGCCACCGGTGACTAGTGGTTAGCCTAGGGTCTGTGCTGGGACCACAAATTTTCACAATGTACATTAATAATCTGGAAGAAGGAACTGAAGGCACTGTTTGCAGATGATAAGATCTGTAGAGGGACAGGTTGTATTGAGGGGGGCTGCAGAAGGATTTGGATAGGCTAGGAGAGTGAGCGAAAAGTGGCAGCTGGAATACAATGTGGAAAAGTGTGAGGTTATGCACTTTGGAAGGAGGAATTTAGGAATAGACTATTTTTTAAATGGGAAAATGCTTATGAAATCAGAAGCACAAAGGGACTTGGGAGTCCTTATTCAGGATTCTCTTAAGGTTAATGCGCAGGTTCAGTCGGCAGTTAGAAGGCAAATGCAGGGACTTCCGGGTGCGGCGATGACCAGCTGAGTCGCACGTTTCGGCAGGTCCCTGTGAAACGGACTTTTGGGCTCTTGATAGGAGCCCCAACGGCAATTTTGACGGCTAAAAACACTGTGCGGTAAACCAGAAGGGAATCCCCCCTGGATACGGATGGAAAAAGGAGGAGAGAGTGGCCAGATTGCAGTGGATCCTTGAGAACAGCGGCAAGGAAGGCAAGCAAAAACCAAGATGGCGTCGGAAGGTGGCAGTTTAACATGGGGCCCTGAACAACAAGAGTTCTTGAAATGCTGTGTGGAAGAGATCAAAAAGGAAATGAAGAAAGAGCTGTTGGCCCCGATACTACAGGCGATCGAAGGGCTAAAGGAGGAACAAAAGACCCAGGAGCGGGAGCTTCAGGTCGTGAAGGCAAAGGCAGCCGAGAATGAGGACGATATACAGGGCCTGGTGGTGAAGACGGAGATACAGGAGGCACATCAGAAACGATGTGTGGAAAGGTTGGAGGGACTGGAAAACAACGCAAGGAGGAACAATCTGAGGATTCTTGGTCTTCCTGAAGGTGTGGAGGGAGCGGACGTCGGGGCATATGTGAGCACGATGCTGCACTCGTTAATGGGAGCGGAGGCCCCGGCGGGTCCGTTGGAGGTGGAGGGAGCATACCGAGTGATGGCGCGAGGACCGAGAGCAGGAGAAATTCCCAGAGCCATAGTGGTGAGATTCCTCCGTTTTAAGGATAGAGAAATGGTCCTTAGATGGGCGAAGAAAACTCGGAGCAGTAAATGGGAGAACGCGGTGATCCGCGTTTATCAAGACTGGAGTGCGGAGGTGGCGAGAAGGAGGGCGAGCTTTAATCGGGCCAAGGCGGTGCTTCATAAAAAGAAGATAAAATTTGGAATGCTGCAACCGGCAAGACTGTGGGTCACATATCGAGGGAGGCACCACTACTTTGAGACGGCGGATGAAGCGTGGACTTTTATTGTGGAAGAAAAACTGGAATGAGCGGGTTATTAAAAAGTACGTTCGAACAAAGTGGTGGGGCGAATATGGGGGGCAAAGAGGGGTTTTATGTACTAATCCTGCGATGTGGTAACTTTTCTCTCTCCCACAGGTGGTGATGGGGGGAGGTGGAGGAGATGGGGCGTTGGCCATTGGAGGCGGGGCCAAGGGAGAAGCGCGGGCTTGGTTCCCGCGCTATGATAATCATGGCGGGAATAGAGAAGCAGGAAGGAGGGGGCGTCGCACGGTGCGAGCCGAGGTCACGGGGGGAAGCCGAGGTCAGCCAGAGTTTGCTGACTTCTGGGAGCAACATGGGGGGAGTAATTACGCTAGCGGGGGATCTAGCGGGGGGGTGGGAGGGGGGAATTACTGGGTTGCTGCTGCTGGGGAGAGGGGGGAGCTGGTATGGGAGAGGATGGGCGGGGGGGCACCGCCTGGGGGAGATACAGCTGCGTGGGAACCGGGTGAGGAGCTGGACAAAGGTGATGGCTAATCGACAAGGGCCGGGGGGGGTAGGAAGCCCCCCAACTCGGCTGATCACGTGGAACGTGAGAGGGCTGAACGGGCCGATAAAGAGGGTACGGGTACTCGCACACCTTAAGAAACTTAAGGCAGATGTGGTTATGTTACAGGAAACGCACCTGAAACTGATAGACCAGGTTAGGCTACGCAAAGGATGGGTGGGGCAGGTGTTCCATTCGGGGCTAGATGCGAAAAACAGGGGGGTGGCTATATTAGTGGGGAAGCGGGTAATGTTCGAGGCAAAGACTATAGTGGCGGATAACGGGGGCAGATACGTGATGGTGAGTGGCAAACTACAGGGGGAGACGGTGGTTTTGGTAAACTTATATGCCCCGAACTGGGATGATGCCAATTTTATGAGGCGGATGCTAGGACGCATTCCGGACCTAGAGATGGGAAAGCTGATAATGGGGGGGGGAGATTTTAATACGGTGTTGGAACCAGGGCTGGATAGGTCGAAGTCCAGGACTGGAAGGAGGCCGGCAGCAGCCAAGGTACTTAAAGATTTTATGGAGCAGATGGGAGGTGTAGACCCGTGGAGATTTAGCAGACCTAGGAGTAAGGAGTTCTCGTTTTTCTCCTATGTCCATAAAGTCTACTCGCGAATAGACTTTTTTGTGCTGGGTAGGGCATTGATCCCGAAGGTGAGGGGAACGGAGTATACGGCTATAGCCATTTCGGATCGCGCTCCACACTGGGTGGACTTGGAGATAGGGGAGGAAACAGGAGGGCGCCCACCCTGGAGAATGGACATGGGACTAATGGCAGATGAGGGTGTGTGTCTAAGGGTGAGGGGGTGCATTGAAAAGTACTTGGAACTCAATGATAATGGGGAGGTCCAGGTGGGAGTGGTCTGGGAGGCGTTGAAGGCGGTGGTTAGAGGGGAGCTGATATCAATAAGGGCACATAAAGGGAAGCAGGAGAGTAAGGAACGGGAGCGGTTGCTGCAAGAACTTTTGACGGTGGACAGACAATATGCGGAAGCACCGGAGGAGGGACTGTACAGGGAAAGGCAAAGGCTACATGTAGAATTTGACTTGCTGACTACAGGCACTGCAGAGGCACAATGGAGGAAGGCACAGGGTGTACAGTACGAATATGGGGAGAAGGCGAGCAGGTTGCTGGCACACCAATTGAGGAAAAGGGGAGCAGCGAGGGAAATAGGGGGAGTGAGGGATGAGGAAGGAGAGATGGAGCGGAGAGAGTGAATGGAGTGTTCAAGACATTTTATAAAAAATTATATGAAGCTCAACCCGCGAATGGGAGGGAGAGAATGATGGGCTTCTTGGATCGGCTGGAATTTCCCAAGGTGGAAGAGCAGGAAAGGGTGGGACTGGGAGCACAGATCGAGGTAGAAGAAGTGGTGAAAGGAATTAGGAGCATGCAGGCGGGAAAGGCCCCGGGACCGGATGGATTCCCAGTCGAATTCTATAGAAAATATGTGGACTTGCTCGCCCCGGTACTGACGAGGACCTTTAATGAGGCAAAGGAAAGGGGACAGCTGCCCCCAACTATGTCTGAAGCAACGATATCGCTTCTCTTAAAGAAGGAAAAGGACCCGCTACAATGCGGGTCCTATAGACCTATTTCCCTCCTAAATGTAGATGCCAAGGTCCTGGCCAAGGTAATGGCAATGAGAATAGAGGAATGTGTCCCGGGGGTGGTCCACGAGGACCAAACTGGGTTTGTGAAGGGGAGACAGCTGAACACGAATATACGGAGGTTGTTAGGGGTAATGATGATGGCCCCATCAGAGGGAGAAACGGAGATAGTAGTGGCGATGGATGCCGAGAAAGCATTTGATAGCGTGGAGTGGGATTATTTGTGGGAGGTGTTGAGGAGATTTGGTTTTGGAGAGGGGTATGTTAGATGGGTGCAGCTGTTGTATAGGGCCCCAGTGGCGAGCGTGGTCACGAATGGACGGGGATCTGCATATTTTCGGCTCCATAGAGGGACAAGGCAGGGATGCCCTCTGTCCCCATTATTGTTTGCACTGGCGATTGAGCCCCTGGCGATAGAGCCCCTGGCGATAGCGTTGAGGGGTTCCAAGAAGTGGAGGGGAGTACTTAGGGGAGGAGAAGAGCACCGGGTATCTTTGTATGCGGACGATTTGCTACTATACGTGGCGGACCCGGCGGAGGGGATGCCAGAAATAATGCGGATACTTGGGGAGTATGGGGATTTTTCAGGGTATAAATTGAACATGGGGAAAAGTGAGTTGTTTGTGGTGCATCCAGGGGAGCAGAGTAGAGAAATAGAGGACCTACCGTTGAGGAAGGTAACAAGGGACTTTCGTTACCTGGGGATCCAGATAGCTAAGAATTGGGGCACATTGCATAGGTTAAATTTAACGCGGTTGGTGGAACAGATGGAGGAGGATTTCAAGAGATGGGATATGGTATCCCTGTCAATGGCAGGGAGGGTGCAGGCGGTTAAGATGGTGGTCCTCCCGAGATTCCTCTTTGTGTTTCAGTGCCTCCCGGTGGTGATCACGAAGGCTTTTTTTAAAAGGATTGAAAAGAGCATCATGGGTTTTGTATGGGCCGGGAAGACCCCGAGAGTGAGGAAGGGATTCTTACAGCGTAGCAGGGATAGCCCCCCTATCCCTGCTACGCTGTAAGAATCCCTTACTACCGAGCCTAAGTGAGTATTATTGGGCCGCTAATATTTCAATGGTGAGTAAGTGGATGGGAGAGGAGGAGGGAGCGGCGTGGAAGAGATTAGAGAGGGCGTCCTGTAGGGGGACTAGCCTACAGGCTATGGTGACAGCCCCATTGCCGTTCTCACCGAGGAACTACACCACAAGCCCGGTGGTGGTGTCTACACTGAAGATTTGGGGACAGTGGAGACGGCATAGGGGAAAGACTGGAGCCTTGGGGGGGTCCCCGATAAGAAACAACCATAGGTTTGCCCCGGGGGGAATGGATGGGGGATATGGAATGTGGCAAAGAGCAGGAATAACGCAACTGAAAGATCTGTTTGTGGATGGGAAGTTCGCGAGTCTGGGAGCGCTGACCGAGAAATATGGGTTGCCCCAAGGGAATGCATTCAGGTATATGCAACTGAGGGCTTTTGCGAGGCAACAGGTGAGGGAATTCCCGCAGCTCCCGACGCATGAGGTGCAGGACAGAGTGATCTCAAAGACATGGGTGGGGGATGGTAAGGTGTCAGATATATATAGGGAAATGAGGGACGAAGGGGAGACTATGGTAGATGAACTAAAAGGGAAATGGGAAGAAGAGCTGGGGGAGGAGATCGAGGAGGGGCTGTGGGCAGATGCCCTAAGCAGGGTAAACTCGTCGTCCTCGTGTGCCAGGCTAAGCCTGATTCAGTTTAAGGTATTACACAGGGCGCATATGACTGGAGCACGGCTCAGTAAATTTTTTGGGGTGGAGGATAGGTGTGCGAGGTGCTCGAGAAGCCCAGCGAATCATACCCATATGTTTTGGTCATGCCCGGCACTACAGGGGTTTTGGATGGGGGTGACAAAGGTGCTTTCAAAAGTAGTGGGGGTCCGGGTCGAACCAAGCTGGGGGTTGGCTATATTTGGGGTTGCACAAGAGCCGGGAGTGCAGGAGGCGAGAGAGGCCGATGTTTTGGCCTTTGCGTCCCTAGTAGCCCGGCGCAGGATATTGCTAATGTGGAAAGAAGCCAAGCCCCCGGGGGTGGAGACCTGGATAAATGACATGGCGGGGTTTATAAAGCTAGAGCGGATTAAGTTCGTCCTAAGGGGGTCGGCTCAAGGGTTCACCAGGCGGTGGCAACCGTTCGTCGAATACCTCGCAGAAAGATAGACGGAATGGGAAAAAGAAGGCAGCAGCAGCAGCCCAGGATCGGGGGGGGGGGGGGGGGGGGAGGAGGAACCAGAAGGACTCTCAGGGTTGTTAATATATACTGTATAGTATGTATAGGTCGTTGCTACAGATAATTATATATTGGACTGTTAAATTATATTTTTGGAGAGTGTTACTTGTGACAAGGCAGTTGCCAATTAGGGCTAGTTTTCATTTTTGTTATTTATTATTTATTCATTTTTTGTTTATAAAATAGGTCATTGTTATTTGTGTTGTTATAATATTGTGTAAAAATGCACAATGTACTGTGTTGGTTGACCAAAAATTTTCAATAAAATATTTAATTAAAAAAAAAGAAGGCAAATGCAATGTTAGCATTCATGTCAAGAGGAAAGAATACAAGACCAGGGATGTACTTCTCAGTCTGTATAAGATCTGATCAGACCCCATTTTGAGTATTATGAGCAGTTTTGGGCCCATGTCTAAGGACGGATGTGCTGGCCTTGGAAAGTGTCCAGAAAAGGTTCACAAGAATGATCCCTGGAATGAAGAGCTTCTTGTATGAGGAATGGTTGAGGACTCTGGGTCTGTACTCGTTGGAGTTTCGAAGGATGAGAGGGGATCTGATTGAAACTTCTAGGGTACTGCGAGGCCTGGATAGAATGGACGTGGTGAGGATGTTTCCACTTGTAGGAAAAACTAGAACCAGTGGACACCATCTCCGACTAAAGGGACAATCCTTTAAAACAAAGATGAGGAGGAATTTCTTCAGCCCGAGGGTGGTGAATCTGTGGAACTCAATGCCGCAGAAAGCTATGGAGGTCAAATCACTGAGTGTATTTAAGACAGAGATAGATAGGTTCTTGATTAACAAGGGGATCAGGGGTATGGAGAGAAGGCAGGAGAATGGGGATGAGAAAAATATCAGACATAATTGAATGGTGGAGCAGACTCGATGGGCTGAGTTGCCTAATTCTGCTCCTATGTCTTATGGTGAGCTCATGGTCACTTTGGAGGATAAAATGAGGTTCCAAAGGTCTTGTTAGCCAAGTGCTAAAGACTACCGAGGCTACGTTCCACAGAAATTGCTGTCAGAGAAGGAGCCTGAGAGGGTTAGGCTTCTACAGATTGGTCACCTGCATGACGTTGTGAAGGTCAATATCTCAAAGTTGTTCAGTAAACCTTTATCTTTGAATAAACTTATTTATCTTGGGGATCACTGCACAATGTTCAGTGCCATTCACAACTCCTCAGATACTCAAGCAGTTCATTTCCAAATGCAACAAGACCTGGACAATATCCAGACTTGGGTTGATAAGTGGCAAGTAACATTCAAGCCAGTCAAGTGCCAGGCAATGGCCATTTCCAACAAGAGAGAATCTAACCAATTCCCCTTGACATTCAATGGCATTACCACCTCTGAACAGTGCTAACCACCATGCTGCCCATAAGTGTAATGCAATACTCTGCCTTTGCCTGAGTGGAGCTCCCAACAACAGGCAAGAAGCTTGACACCATCCAGGACAAAGCAGCCCACTTGATTGGTACCCCATCCACAACATTCACTCCTTCCACTACTAACAAACAGTGGCAATGGTGTGTAACATCTACAATATGCACTGGTGAAACTCACCAAAGCTCCTTACACAACGCCTTCCGAACCCCCAACCACGACCATCCAGTAGGACAAAGACAACAGATATATGAAAACACCATCACCTGGAAGTTCACCTCCAAATCACTCACCATCCTAACTTGGAAATATATTACCATTCCTTCACTGTCACTGGAACTCCCTCCCTAAGAGTACTGTGTGTGTACCAACACTTCAGGTACTTCAGGGGTTCAAGAAGGAAGCTCACCACCAACTTCTTGAGGTCACGTAGGGATGAGCGATAAATGTTGGCCAAGCCCGTTAATGCACATCCCTTGAATAAATAAAAATTAAATAATAATTAAGTTTATTAGTGTCATAAGTAGGCTTACATTACACTGGAATGAAGTTACTGTGAAAATCCCCTAGTTGCCACACTCCGGCGCCAGTTCGGGTACACTGAGGGAGAATTCACCTAACAAGCATCTTTGGGACTTGTGGGAGAAAGCTGGAGCGCCCGGAGGAAATCCACGCAGACACGGGGATAACGTGTAGACTCCGCACAGACAATGACCCAAGCCAGGAATCTAACCTGGGACCCTGGTGCTGTGAAGCAGCAGTGCTAACCACTGTGTTACCATGCCACCACCTTTCACTTAAACTGTTCTGGGTATACACAAGGCAGCCATCTTGAATCCTACCCCTGCCATTTCACATTATCCAATTCATACCCAGGTTATAAATACCTACGATTACCTTTCTCACAAGTCCCTATTATTTCTGCAGCAATTATAAATCGACCAGGCTGCTTCTGTTAGGTGACATTTAAACTACTAAGTACAACCGTGACTTACTACGCTTATTTTGCTTATCTCCAGACAAGCTAATTCTACATCTGAGATGTAATTCTACATCTAATCAAGGGCTGGTTAGCACAGGGCTAAATCGCTGGCTTTGAAAGCAGACCAATGCAGGCCAGCAGCATGGTTCAGTTCCCGTACCAGCCTCCCCGAACAGGTGCCGGAATGTGGCGACTAGGGGCTGTTCACAGTAACTACATTGAAGCCCACTTGTGACAATAAGTGATTTTCATTTCATTTCATTTTCACATCTTCATCTTCTGAGCCAGGATAATTTATCACGACTGTGTTGATCTCAAATGTGATCAACAGAACATACCCTTTCATCTCGTCCTATCCTCTGTGAAGTCAACTACCCCGCAATATTCAGTTTCCAGCCTCAGCAACTTTGCAAACACATCCCTGTATTGGCTGCGATACCATGCACATTTATTTCTATCTCTGCCATCAGTTCATCTATCTTATTACAAATACTGGTGTATTCAGATGGAGAGCATTTACATCTCTTTCTATCCTGTTCCCTACTTTGACCCTTTGTTGCATCATTATATTTGTACATATCTGATAACTCTGGTTATCATTGCCTGTATTGCTACTTTGACTATTGCCTTGTCTTTGTTCGTTAAATTTGGAGGGTATTACTTTTTTGTTCGCTATTTAATTCCAATCTAAGATGCTCATGCTCCCAGAGGAGAACCTCTTGCTGTATGCTACCGATGTTGCTGGCAACAACATCTACCACAATAACTACGCCAACCCTCTCCTTCTCTGTATTCTATGGAGCAGATCCCCCACCATTCATGATGCGGACTTAAGCGTTTTACATCTGTGGTTCAAATTATAATCGGACCACGAAAGATGAATTTGTATTCAACAATATCTCGTCGTAATGGCGATTTGATTACCCAGCATGCACTGAGAGGGTGAATATGCCCGAACTTCACTACGGGCGTTCATTGCGCAAGCGCACTACCGCTCATGCTGGAGCGTGCGCAGTGCGGGTGTTGGCAGTGGTCGGATGGGTTGATGTTGGAGTCGCAGGAAGAGCAGAAAGTGATTGGAGACAGCAGGTGAGTGAGGTTAAATGGAGGCGGTGGGCGAGAGGGGAGGCTTCATAAACACCTGGGGCAGGAAGGGAAGCTTTAATAAAACTGGATGGAGGCCTTATACCACAAATGAAAAGCTCGAGGTCCCGTGTTTGGACCGATTATGCAGCCGCCATCTTGTTCAATAGACGAAGTTGGGGCCATCTTTATGGGGGGCACTGGGCAGCAGAGCGCATGCACGGCCGCCATCTTTATTGGGGCCAATAGGATCCGCCCATGAGACCAGGGTGGAGTCGGTCAATCTTGCTATCGTGGGAATAGGCGGTCCTGTTGGTGATGTGAATGTGTGCTCAGAATCTTGGTTTGGGAATTAGTAAATAGTTTACTTCAGCCAATCCCCAGGGAGAGGGCTGGAGTCAGTGGCTAAGGAGTTTGTACTGGGGACTGAAGGCAAAGATCTCGCTCTGCCCCATATTCAAATAGAGGAAATCCAATACAGTCAGGCAAGTCACGAAGATGACCTGGTCCATCTAGGAGGTGCAGTTTTAGGGTTTGGGAAATTGTACTTCAGTTGTAGGTTTATAAAATACTTCTCCATCGCTCTGTGTCTCCCACACCTTTTCCTGTCCCTCTGCTCCCATTCTCGCTCTGTCTCTCTCACTTCCCCTCGCTGCTTCTCTTATCACAAAATTCTCTACCCCATAGGGTTGTGGGTGTACTATCATTGAATATATTTAAGGCTGAGATGGAGGGAATTGAGGGCGGCATGTTAGCACAGTGGTTAGCACTGTTGCTTCACAGCGCCATGGTCCCACGTTCGATTCACGCTTGTTCTCCCTGTGTCGGCGTGGGTTTCCTCCCACAAGTTCCAAATACGTGCTGTTCGGGGAACATTGTGAATTCTCCCTCTCTGTACTCCAACAGGCACCGGGCTTTTCACAGTAACTTCATTTGAAGCCTACTTGTGACAATAAGCGATTTTCATTTTCATTCATTTCATTTCATGTGGCGACGAGGGACTTTTCACAGTAACGTCATTGCAGTGTTATAATGCGGATTAGACTACTTGTGACAATAGTACAGATTATTATTGTTTTGGTCTCTTGGGAAGTCAAAAGGATCTGGGGAACTGATGGGAAAGTGGAGTTGAAGATTAAGATCAGCCATGATTGTGCTGGAAGGTGGAGCAGGCTCGACGGGCCAAGTGTTCTACTTCTCCTATTATGTTGTTACAGAGGGCAGAGTCTTGTCTCGGTCCACAACGGTGGCAAGTTCCCTTCACTGAAAGACATGAATGAACCAGTTGGTTTTCTGCAAAAATCCAGCAGCTTTCCTGGTCATTGTTTTCCTAGTGCCGGCCCCACAAATGACCAGATTCATTCAGCTCAATTTCAGAACCTGCCTTTGTGTTTTAGTGGGTTTTTTCTCACTCCCTATTTTCTGTTTCAAATCAATTTCACAGAATACTCGAAAGGGAGGATTTGCAATCAAGAAACACAAAGCAAACCATGTCATAATCGGACGCAGTTCCCCATTTAGTTGTAAACTGAATATCGATGAATTTTTATCATGGAAGAAAACGGCAACATTCACACTGAGGAGAAACCCTGGAAATGTGGAGACTGTGAGGAGGAATTTAGATCCCCATCTGAGTTGGAATCTCATCGACGCAGTCACACTGGGGAGAGGCCGTTCACCTGTTTTGCGTGTGGGAAGGGATTTGCTCGATCATCCAACCTGCTGCAACACCAGCGGGTTCACACTGTGGAGAGAACATTCACCTGTCCACAGTGTGGGAAGGGATTCACTCAATCCTCCCAGCTGCTGAGACACCAGCGAGTTCATAGTGGGGAGAAACCATTCATCTGCCCCGAGTGTGGGAAGGGATTCACTCGCACATCAGGGCTGCTGACGCACCAGCGAGTTCACACTGGGGAGAGGCCATTCACCTGCTCCAAGTGTGGAAAGGGATTCGCTCAGTCATCCAACCTGCTGAAACACCAGCGAATTCACACCGAGGAGAGACCTTTCAAATGCCCAGACTGTGGGCAGTACTATAAAAGTTCCCTGGACCTAATGCGTCATCAAATTGTTCACACTGATGAGAGACCGTTCAAGTGCTCTCACTGTGGGTCTGGGTTCAGGCGATCAGAAGAACTCACTGTGCACCTACGAATTCACACTGGGGAAAGACCATTCACCTGCTCAGAGTGTTTGAAGCGATTCACTCAGTCATCTGCACTGCTGACGCACCAGCGAGTCCACACTGGGGAGAGACCATTCCCTTGCTCAGAGTGTGGGAAGAGATTCACTGATTTATCCACCCTGCTGAAACACCAGAGTGTTCACACTGATGAGAGACCTTTTAAATGCTCGGACTGTGTAAAGTGCTATAAAAGTCATCGGCAACTGATGTATCATCAACGTGTTCACACCACTGAGAGACCATTTAAATGTCTAGACTGCGAGAAGTGCTACAAAAGTTCTGGGGAACTGATCCGCCATCAACGCGTTCACACTGACGAGAGACCATTCAAGTGCTCTTACTGTGAGACAGGTTTCAGGGGACCAGAACAACTCACTGCGCACCAGAGAATTCACACTGGGGAGAGGCCATTCACCTGCTCCAAATGTGGGAGGGGATTCACTCAGTCATCCACACTGCTGCGACACCAGCGAGTTCACACTGGGGAGAGACCGTTCGCCTGCCCAGAGTGTGGGAAGGGATTTACTACCTCATCCACCCTGTGCAAACACCAGCATGTTCACAATGAACAACAGTGATTGGATTTTGTGATTAATCATATCCACACTGAACCATGTTTATTAGGGTCTGTTTCTGCTGATGTTAGTAAACTCCAGCCCATATATCTTCACTAATATTGTAGATAATGGTCAAATAAATCAGTTTTGTGCTAAACACTGTGTTGAGTCTCAAACACAACTTAGTTCTTTTTGGAGTGTTCTCCCTCTCCCCCGTCTCCTCCATCCTCACCTCCAACAACAAGTGTGAGGAGCTCATGGAGTTTCTTTGTCACCAAGGTTGAGACAATCTGATCAGCTGCCTCTGCTGCTTCCCTCCCACTAACCCACCAGGCCAAACTATTTCTACATTTCCTCAAAGTCTGAGCCCTGAACTACATCTTTCTCCAGTTTCTCTATCTCCTTCCCTCTCAGAGCTCACCTTGTCCATGAGACCCACCTTCTGCTCCTTTGACCCTATCCTCAGAAAAATGCTGACTATCCAACTTCTTCATGTGACTGATATCCTTAGTGATTCTCTCTTAAATTCACTATCATCAATCATCCTTTTTTTAAAAAAGTGTCCATCCCACCACCTTTGCAAACTAGCACCCTATCTCCAACCTGCCTTTCCAAAATTCTTTTAATCTGTGTCCCCCGAGGATCTGTCCTCGGCCGCTCCTATTTCCCATCTCCACGCTGCCACGAGGTGACATCATCCAAAAGCACATTGTTAGTTTTCACATGGACACTGACAACACCCAGCTCTACCTCACTCCCATCCCTCTCCATTCCTCCACTGTTACTAAATTATCAAACTGCTTATCCCACATCCAGTACTGAATGAGCAGAAAATTCTTCCAATTAAATATCGGGAAGATCAAAGCTATTGTCTTCAGTCACCATTAGAAATGCCGTTCCCTAACTCCCGAGTCCATCCCTCTCCCTGCGAACTGTCTGAGACTGAAGCACACTCTGCACAATCTCCGTGTCAGATTTGACCCCAAGATGAGTTTCTGACCCCATATCCACACCATCACTAATATCAGATATTTCAATCTCCATAATGTCACCTGTGTCCATCCCCACCCCTAGCTCATCTGCTGCTGAAACCCTCATCCATGCCCCTGTTACCTTTGACTTGATGATTCCAATACATTCCTGTCCAGCCTCTCACATTCACCCCACACGGAAATGTGAGATCATCCAAAACTCTGCTGCCTGAGTGCTTTCTCACACCAAGTCCTGTTCACCATCAGCCCTGTGCTCACTGACTTTGCTCCTGGTCTGGTAATGCCTCAATTTAAAAATTCACATCTTTGTTTCAAATTCCTCCCTGGCCTCGTCCCTCCCTCTGTCTGTAATCTCCAGTCGTGCTCTCTCTCAGATGTTTGTACTCTTCTCATTCTGGCCTCTTCATATCTCCGATTTTAAAAAAAAAAATGATTTTCATTGGATTTTTGTCCTGAGTATACTTCGCCGTTATGTACACAGGATATATGTATATACATGTAAGTAAGCATCCGTTTGTGCCGGCGAGGCACTTCCGGAGGGCAATCCTCCAATGGGCCTGGTGCCGGTGATGGCCCTCGCTTCTCCCGGTCGGATTTCGCCGCCGTTGTCTTTCGTGCACGCTGCCGCTGCAGCCGGCCCCCCCGTCCTCCACCTGTATTTTCCTTTTTCTCTGTTCCTATGGATGTCAGGTTGGTTAACGTTCCCCCCCCCCCCATACCTCCCTGGCTCTCCTCTATTGTTCCCTATCCCTTCCCTCCTCCCACCCCACCCCCGCGGTTCGCCTTTCCTGCCTCTTAGAATGAGTTCTCCCCCCCCCCCCCACCCACCCACCCACCAATCTCTCGTTCTATCTCACCCTCTCGTGGTTTGGCTGCTTTCCCCTGGTTCCTGGCTATTCTTCTCCTTGTTTGTTGGCCACAAACGAGTCCCGGAACAATCGGGTGAATGGCTCCCACGTCCTGTGGAAGTCGTCGCCTGACCCTCGGATGGCGTATTAATTTTTCTCCATTTGGAGAGATTCTGAGAGGTCGGACAGCCAGTCTGCTGCTTTCGGTGGTGCTGCTGACCGCCAGCCGAACAGGATCCGCTCTCCTCCCCAGGAATAGATTTGGCTGGTCTAAAACCCCGAAGACCGCCACTTTCGGGCATGGCTCCACCCTCACCCCCACCACTTTGGACATTGCCTCGAAGAAGGCGGTCCAGTACTCCACAAGTCTGGGGCAAGACCAGAACATGTGGGCGTGGTTGGCCGGACCTTCTTGGCACCATTCACATCTATCGTCCACTTCCGGGAAGAACCTACTCATACGGGTTCTTGTTAAGTGGGCTCCATGTACCATTTTTAGTTGCGCCAGGCTGAGCCTTGAGCAGGTGGAGGTGGAGTTGACCCTATGCAGTGCTTCGCTCCAGAGTCCCCACCCTATCTCGATCCCCAGGTCCTCCTCCCATTTCCTTCTTGTTGCGTCCAGTACGGTGTCGGCCCCTTCTACCAGTCGGTTGTACATGTCGCTGCAGTTTCCTCTCTCTAATATGCTTGTGTCCAGTAACTCTTCCAGTAATGTCCGTCGTGGCAGTTGTGGGTAAGTCCTTGTCTCATTTCGTAGCAAGTTTCTCAGCTGCAGGTACCTTAAGCTCGCTCCCCCAGGTCATCTGGAATTTCTCCGTCAGTTCGTCCAGAGTCGCAACCCTGCCGTCGGTGTTTAGGTCTCTGACTGTATCAGTGTCCCCTCGTCCTGTCTCCACATTTTGAAGGTGGCGTCGGTCTGTGCTGGTGTGAACCGATGGTTGTTACAGATGGGAGCTTTGTCTGACATTTTGGTCAGGCCAAATTGCTGCCATAGCTGGTTCCAGTACTGGAGTGTGGCTAACGCCACCGGGCTGCTGGAGTGTTGTTTGGGTAGGGATGGGAGTGCCGCCGTGGCGAGGGCCCGGAGGGAGGTCCCCTTACTGGAGGCCTCCTCTGCGCGCACCCACTCGGCCTCTGGCCCCTCCCCTTGATTTTGTTTTTTGTAAGACCTTCTTTGTGATCCTAGCATTCTTCCCCCCCCCCCCCCCCCCCCCTGCCCCCCCCCATACAAACGCCATGATTACTTTGTCTACTGCTTGGAAAAAGGCCTTGGGGATGTAGATCGGGATGGCCCTGAGTAGGAAGAGGTACCTCACATCTCTGATTTTAATAACGCCACCATTCGTGGCAGGACTTGGGTATGAAACTCTGAAATTCACTCCCTGGAAGCTCCATCTCTCTCCTGATTAAAGGTGGTTGTTAAAATCTGCCTCTCCAATCATGCGTTTGTCCATCTGTTCAAATATCTCCCGATGTGACTCAGTGCCAATGTTTTACTTCATGAGTTTCCCCTGAAACACATTGGGATGTTTTATTACATTAATCATGTTGTATAAATACAAGTTGTTGCTGTTTCATGACCGCCAGTTAAAGCAGAGTAAGATTCCACAAACAGCAGTCAGATGAGTAACTGATGTTTTTTCGTGCTGTCAGTTAAAACAGGAATGTAGGTCCCACTGCAGCAGGAGAACTCCCCGGTGAACAGGATATGGAGTTGAGCTCTCCTGAGCTGAGAGTGGAGCTGATTGAGCTGTCAGGCATGTCGTGTATCCGGTGTACACAAGTTACAAACCTTATCTCATACTTTTAATGTTCTCAGTAAGTACACAGTCCATGCAAACCAATGGGTGAAATGTGGTCAGACAAACCAAACTCTCAAACCAAGTGACCGACACCATCCAATACAACGTCTATGGATTTCTCTTCAATTCCCCAGACCTTTGTCACACTGTGAGCCACTTCAAAGTTCTTGCTCTCCCAATATAACTCTGGTTGCTAAGCAATAGTCTAGATTTTCTAAACCCGTACATTTGCTTTACTTTCTGTATACTGTCAATGGCAGAACCCTGAGGAACATTAACATACAGAGGGATCTGGGTGTGCAGGTCCACAGTTCCCTAAAAGTGGTAACACAGGTGGCCAAGGTGATTAAGAAGGCTTATGGTCTGCTTGCCTTCATCGGCCGGGGCATTGATGTTTGAAACCTTTTGGAACAGAGAGCAAGGATCCCTATCTTGACTTTGGAATCGCTCATGCTAGTTGTGTCCTAATGAATCAAGATATTTCCGACTGCAAATCCTTCCATTCCAATCCCTTGTAAACACATCAATCAGAGACATCACTGCCAGGACAGGATAGAAATTTGAAACTGATATTCTAGTTATCACACAACATTCTCTCCCTCAATAATCTCTCCCTCAATGTTAACAAAATGAAGGGGATTGTCATCGACTTCAGGAAGCGTAGTGGAGAACATGCCCCTGTCTACATCAATGGGAATGAAATAGAAAGGGTCGAGAGCTTCAAGTTTTTAGATGTCCAGATTACCAACAACCTGTCCTGCTCACCCCCCACATGCCGACACTCTAGTTAAGAAAGCCCACCAACGACTACTTTCTCAGAAGACTGAGGAAATTTGGCATGTCAGCTACGACTCTCACCAACTTTTACAAATGCACCATCGGAAAGCACTCTTTCGGGTTGTATTTTAGCTTGGTATGGTGAATGGTTCCTGCTCTGCCCAAGACTGCAGGAAAGTACAAACGGTCGTGAATGTAGCCCAATCCATCACGCAAACCAGCCTCCCATCCATCGACTCTGTCTACAATTCATGCTGCCTTGGAAAGGCAGCCAGCATAATTAAGGACCCTACACACCCCGGACATACTCTCTTCCACCAGGAAAAAGATACAAAGGTTTGAGGTCAAGTATCAACCGACTCAAGAACAGCTTCTTCCCTACAGCCATCAGACTTTTGAATGGACCTACATCGTATTAAGTTGATCTTTTCTCTGCACCCTAGCTATGATTTGACATTACATTTTGTAGTCTCTCCTTCCTTCCCTATGTATGGTATGCATTGTCTGTATAGCAAGAAACAATCCTTTTCACTGTATACTAATACATGTTGTGGAGATGCTGGCGTTGGACTGGGGTGAGCACAGTAAGAAGTCTTACAACACTAGGTTAAAGTCCAACAGGTTTATTTCGATGTCACTAGCTTTCAGAGCGCTGCTCCTTCCTCGGCTGAATGAAGAGGCATGTTCCAGAAACATATATATATATATATATATATATATATATATATATAGACAGATTCAAAGATGCCAGACAATGCTTGGAATGCGAGCATTAGCAGGTGATTAAATCTTTACAGATCCAGAGATGGGGTAACCCCAAATTAAAGAGGTGTGAGTTGTGTCAAGCCAGGACAGTTGGTAGGATTTCGCAGGCCAGATGGTGGGGGATGAATGTAATGCGACATGAATCCCAGGTCCTGGTTGCGGCCGCATTCATGTGTGCGGAACTTGGCTATAAACTTCTGCTCGGCGATTCTGCATTGTCGCGCGTCCTGAAGGCCGCCTTTTCACTGTACCTCAGTACACGTGACAATAAATCCAATCCAATCTCCAACAAAAGAGTATCTGACCATTACCCCTTGACATTCAATGGCTGAATCCCCCACTACACCTTGGAGGTTACCATTGACCAGAAGCTGAATTGGACTAGCCACATACATATTATGGCTGCAAGAGCAGGTCACAGGCTAGCAATCCTGTGGTGACTATCTCACCTCCTGACTCCCCAAAGCCTGTCCGGCATCTCCAAGGACGAAGTCAGGAGTGTGATGGAATACTCTCCCCTTGCCTGGATGAGTGCAGCTCCAACTGCACTCAAGAAGCTTGGCAAAACTCAGAACAAATCAACCCACTTGATTGGCATCTTTTCCTCATTCACTGCCCCCACCACTGATGTACAATATTGGCTGCGTCTACCATCTACAAGATGTGCTGCAGAAACCCACCAAGGCTCCTTCAGCAGCAATTTCCAAACTCACAACGTCTGCCAATTAATGATAAAAATCTTTATTAGTGTCACAAGTAGGCTTACATTAACACTGCAATGAAGTTACTGTGAAAATCCCCTAGTCGCCACATTTAGGCGTCTGTTTGGGTACACTGAGGGAGAATTCAGAATGTCCAATTTACCTAACAGCACATCTTTCGGGACTTGTGGGAGGAAACCGGAGCACCCGGAGGAAACCCACGCAAACACGGGGAGAACGTGCAGACTCCGCACAGACAGTGACCCAAACCGGGAATTCAAACAGGGAATTGAACCCGGGTCCCTGGCGCTGTGAAACAATAGTGCTAACCATTGTGCGACAGTATCATCCAATTAGAAGGTAGAAAGACGAGGACAGCAGATACATGAGAACACCTCCACCTAGGAATTCACCTCCAAGTCACTCATGTCAGGAAAACAGATAGTTTTAAGTGATCTGTATTTGTGTTGTTAAATATTAAAATCGAGTATAGATTTCAGTGGGTTTGATTCAGTATTCTGTGCAGGAACAGAACAAAGAAAAGTACAGCACAGGAACAGGTCCTTCGGCCCTCCAAGCCTGTGCCGACCATGCTGCCCGTCTAAACTAAAATCTTCGACACTTCCTGGGTCCGTATCCCTCTATTCCCATCCTATTCATGTATTTGTCAAGATGCCCCTTAAATATCACTATCGTCCCTGCTTCCACCACCTCCGGCAACGAGTTCCAGTACCCTCTGTGTAAAAAAACTTGCCTCGTTCATCCCCTCTAAACCTTGCCCCTCGCACCTTAAACCTATGCCCCCTAGTAATTGACCTCTCTACCCTGGGGAAAAGCCTCTGACTATCCACTCTGTCTATGCCCCTCAATTTTATACACCTCGATCAGGTCGCCCCTCAACCTCTGTCATTCCAGTGAGAACAAACCAAGTTTATTCAACCGCTCCTCATAGCTAATGCCCTCCATACCAGGCAACATCCTGGTAAATCTCTTCTGCACCCTCTCTAAAGTCCTTCACATCCTTCTGGTAGTGTGGCGACCAGAATTGAACACTATACTCCAAGTGTGGCCTAACTAAGGTTCTCTCCAGCTGCAACATGACTTACCAGTTCCTATACTCAATGCCCCGGCCAATGAAGGCAAGCATGCCGTATGCCTTCTTGACTACCTTCATCACCTGTGTTGCCCCTTTCAGTGACCTGTGGACCTGTACACCTAGATCTCTCTGACTTTCAATACTCTTGAGGGTTCTACCATTCACTGTATATTTCGTACCTGCATTAGACCTTCCAAAATGCATTACCTCACATTTGTCCGGATTAAACTCCATCTGCCATCTCTCCGCCCAAGTCGCCAAACAATCTAAATCCTGTTGTATCCTCTGACAGTCCTCATCGCTCTCCGCAATTTCACCAATCTTTGTGTCATCTGCAAACTTACTAATCAGACCAGTTACATTTTCCTCCAAATCATTTATATAAACTACGAACATCAAAGGTCCCAGCACTGATCCCTGCGGAACACCACTAGTCACAGCCCTCCAATTAGAAAAGCACCCTTCCATTGCTACTCTTTGCCTTCTATGACCTAGCCAGTTCTGTATCCATCTTGCCAGCTCACCCCTGATCCCGTGTGACTTCACCATTGGTATCAGTCTACCATGAGGGACCTTGTCAAAGGCCTTACTGAAGTCCATATAGACAACATCCACTGTCCTACCTGTATCAATCATCTTTGTGACCTCTTCGAAAAACTCTATCAAGTTAGTGAGACCCGGGGCAGCACGGTGGCGCAGTGGTAGCACTGCAGTCTCACGGCGCCGAGGTCCCAGGTTCGATCCCGGCTCTGGGTCACTGTCTGTGTGGAGTTTGCACATTCTCCCTGTGTTTGCGTGGATTTCGCCCCCACAACCCAAAGATGTGCAGGATAGGTGGATTGAACATGCTAAATTTTCCCTTAGTTGGAAAAAATGAATTGGGTACTCTAAAGTTATTTTTAAAAAGTTAGTGAGATCCAACCTCCCCTTCACAAAACCATGCTGTCTCTCGCTAATACGTCCATTTGCTTCCAAATGGGAGTAGATCCTGCCTCGAAGAATTCTCTCCAGTAATTTCCCTACAACTGACGTAAGGCTCACCGGTCTGTAGTTCCCTGGATTATCCTTCTTAAACAAATGAACAACATTGGCTATTCTCCAGTCCTCCGGGACATGACCTGAAGACAGTGAGGATCCAAAGATTTCTGTCAAGGCCTCAGCATTTTCCTCTCTAGACTCCTTCAGTATTCTGGGGTAGATCCCATCCGGCCCTGGGGACTTATCTACCTTACTATTTTTCAAGACGCCTAACACCTCGTCTTTTTGGATCTCAATGTGATCCAGGCTATCTACACACCTTTCTCCAGACTCAACATCCACCAATTCCTTCTCTTTGGTGAATACTGATGCAAAGTATTCATTTAATACCTCACCCTTTCCCCTGGCTCCACACATAGATTCCCTTGCCTATCCTTCAGTGGGCCAACCCTTTACCTGGCTACCCTCTTGCTTTTTATGTACATGTAGAAAGCCTTGGGATTTTCCTTAACCCTATTTGCCAATTACTTTTTGTGACCCCTTCTAGCCGTCCTGACTCCTTGCTTAAGTTCCTTCCTACTTTCCTTATATTCCACACAGGCTTAGTCTTTCCCAGCCTTCTAGCCCTGACAAATGCCTCCTTTTTCTTTTTGATGAGGCCTACAATATCTCTCGTTATCCAAGGTTCCCGAAATTTGCCGTATTTATCCTTCCACACAGGAGCATGCCGGTCCTGAATTCCTTTCAACTGACATTTGAAAGCCTCCCACATGTCAGATGTTGATTTACCCTTAAACATCTGCCCCCAATCTAGGTTCTTCAGTTCCCGCCTAATATTGTTATAATTAGCCTTCCCCCAATTTAGCACATTCACCCTCGGACCACTTTTATCCTTGTCCACCAGCACTTTAGAACTCACTGAGTTGTGGTCACTGTTCCCCAAATGCTCCCCTACTGAAACTTCTACCACCTGGCCGGGCTCATTCTCGAATACCAGGTCCAGTATAGCCCCTTCCCTAGTTGGACTATCTACATATTGTTTTAAGAAGCCCTCCTGGATGCTCCTTACAAACTCTGCCCCGTCTAAGCCCCTGGCACTCAGTGAGTCCCAGACAATATTGGGGAAGTTGAAGTCTCCCATCACACCAACCCTGTTGTTTTTACTTGTTTCCAAAATCTGTCTACCTATCTGCTCCTCTATCTCCCGCTGGCTGTTGGGAGACCTGCAATAAACCACCAACATTGTGATTGCATCTCTACCCATATAGCCTCGCTGCCCTCTGAGGTGTCCTCCCATAGTACAGCTGTGATATTCTCCCTAACCAGTAGCGCAACTCTGGCACCCCTTTTACATCCCCCTCTATCCTGCCTGAAACATCTAAATCCTGGAACATTTAGCTGCCAATCCTGTCCTTCCCTCAACCGGGTCTCTGTAATGGTAAGAACATTATAGTTCCAAGTACTAATCCAAGCTCTAAGTTCATCTGCCTTACCTGGTATACTTCTTGCATTAAAACATATGCACTTCAGGCCATCAGACCAGCTGTTTTCAGCAACATCTTCCTGTCTGCTCTTCCTCAGAGCCATACTGGCCCTATTCCCTAGTACTCCCTCAATGCTTTCACCTTCTGACCTATTGCTCCCATGCCCACCCCCCTGCCATACTAGTTTAAACCCTCCCGTGTGACACTAGCAGTGTGGGGGAGCGGTGGTTGTCTGTTCACGGATAACCTGTGCGTTCAAAGGCACGGTGTGTCCACTGAGAACATTATAGTAAAAGATATGTTGTAACCTGTGTTGTCCTTGAAAACTGTGCACGTTTGTGAAGATAAGGAGGAGTGAAGGAGTATTGTATCACAGTGAGACCTTTCATGTTTAATGAATGTTTTTGTTGGTGAAAGCTAATTGGCAATCCTGTGCTCTGTTCCTCCACATTTTCTAAACAAAGTTACAGTCTTTTTAGCCAGGGTTCCATTCTGGGATCTTCCCATCCAGTTATTACATCACTGGGATTGTAACACTCACCATCTTGCTGTGGAAATATATCACTGTTCCTTCACTGCCCCGGGTCAGAATCCTGGTACTTCCTCCCTAACCACACTGTGGGTGACACCATATGGACTGCAGCAGTTCAAGACGTCAGCTCACCACCACCTTCTCAAGGGCAATTAGGGATGGGCAATAAATGGTGACTTAGACAGAGGCACACACCTTTGTTTTATTCATTCACGGGAATAAATGGGCTTTGACCTCCATAACGGAATAGAAAATATTAGGCAAGACCTGTTTTCAGCCCATTTCATTGGGTTTCAATGCCATCATTGCCTTCTGCCTTGTTCTCATGTCCTGGGCCTCTTACAAGGTGATGCCTGATGGAATCGAGTCAGCCTGACTCCACTTTGTTACTTCTGACACTGTTATCAATCCCCAGATTGGCACAGAGACCTTTATCACCTCAAAACAAACACATCTTTCTCACAGTTTGAGGCTAGTTCTCCTGCACAATTCAACTCATTTTGCAGCCATTGCTAATTCTGGCAAGGCTGTGACTTGACTAAATTGTCCATCATGCTTTGCATTTTGAGCCCACAATGCAGTTTGGTCTAGTTCTTCAGATATCCGCGGTCTGGGTTCTTCTATCACCTCGATGTTCCAAGTTACCACCATGAGACAAACTCCACACACAGGGTTACATCACAGCCCGCCTACACTGATTAATATTAAAGAAATAAAGAGAGTTAAAAATTGAGTGCACGTTAAAAAGGTGGATATTAATAATAATCTTTATTAGTGTCACAAGTCGACTTCCATTAACACTGCAATGAAGTTACTGTGAAAATCCCCTCGTCGCCACACACCGGTGCCTGTTCGGGTACACTGAGGAAGAATTCAGAATGTCTAATTCACCTAAGAAGCACATCTTTCGGGACTTTGGAAAGAAATCTGAACACGTGGAGGAAATCCACGCAGACACGGATAACATGTAGCCTTCCAATAGAGCCATTGAGTTAAAAGCAGGTAAGGTGGGCAGCACGGTGGCACAGTGGTTAGCACTTCTGCCTCACGGCACCGAGGTCCCAGGTTCGATCCCGGCTCTGGGTCACTGTCCGTGTGGAGTTTGCACATTCTCCCCGTGTCTGCGAGGTTCGCTCCCACAACCCAAAGATGTGCAGGATAGATGGATTGGCCACCCTAAATTGCCCCATAATTCGAAAAAATGAATTGGGTACTCTAAATTCATTTTTAAAAAGCAGATAAGTTATGCTGAACCTTTATCAATCACTGTTAAATCACAATGGTACGCCGCGCTACGTATCGATGGCCTCAGAACTTTGCCTGAGGTCCGCCTCCCGATGCTCCTCCCCGACCAGCCAAGTTCCGATGGTGTGGGTCGCGTGTGGTCCCATCCTGTCGAGAACTCGGCATGGCGGCTGCGGACTCAGTCCAGCGCTGGCACAGTCAGGGGAGGGCTGATCCTTGGGCAGGGGGTTCTTTACTTGGGGCTGGGGGCATTATGGGGGTGGTCCGGAGCGTGCGAGCCAGCCAAAGGGGGGGCATTATTTCGAGGCCAGGTCCGCGAGTGGCCTCTGCCATGTAGTACGGCGCGGCCGCCGCTGTGCGCCTATGCGGCCACAGACCTGGCAAATCTCCAGGGCATATTGGCAACTAGAGCCGGGTGCTCTACGCAGCCGACATGCTAGCCCCCAGCAAAACGGGGAATCGGTAGCCGTTTTACACCACCATTCCCATGCCGGCGTGGGGATATAATCCCAGAATGGGAGAATCCAGCCCCATATGTTTCAATCAGATCCCCTCGTTCTTTATTCTTCCAAACTCAAGTGGATACAGGCACAGCGTGTCCAAGTTGTCCTCCTATGATAACCCCCTCATCCAGTCAAGTGAACCTTTTCTGACCAGTTTCGAATGAAATTATGTCCTTTCTTAAATAAGGAGACCAAAATCGTACAGAGTACTTTGCATGTGGTCTCACCAATACCCTGTACAACTGCAGTACTTTCCCCTTGCAATAAACAGCAACACTCCCTTTACCTTCCCAATCGTGTACTCTATCTGCAGAGTAACTGGTCCTGATTCATGCACCAATACACCTCGATCCCTCTGTACCTCGGAGCTGCAATCTCTGTGCATTTAAACAAGCAATGCAAGATGGCGCCGGAACGGGGCGACTCTCTGCGAGCTCTCTCACAGATCCTCTTCTTACATCTCCGATAATCAGACTAATCTCTTAAAACTTAATTCTAACACTAACCTTTCTCTTTTACATTCCCTTCACACAGCTTTCTGAATGAGTAGTACTACACTCTGCATGCTTCACCCGATGTCTGTGTGATGATGTATTTACATTGTGTATTTTATGGTTGCCCTATGTATTTTCTTTTCATGTACAGAATGATCTGCCTGAGCTGTGCGCAGAACAATATTTTTCGCTGTATCTCGGTACACATGACAATAAACAAATTCAATCCAATATGTTGCTTTTTTATTCTTCATGCCAAAGTGGACAAGTTCACATTTCCCCACATTATGCTCAATCTGCCAAATTGTTGCTCACTTATTTAGCCTATCTGCACCCTTTACAGACTCCTTATGGTCACTCACAACTTACCTTCCTCCATACCTTTGTAGCAACAGCAAATTCTGCAACCATACTTTTGATCCTGTCAACCAAGTCCTGAAAATAGTTGAGGCCCAGTCCTGACCCCTGTGGCACTCCACAGGTTACATCTTGCCAGTCCAAAAATGACAATTTTTAAACTTCTCAATGTTTCCTGTTCGATAACCAAGCCTCTGTTGATGCTGTTACCAACTACAGAATGAGCTTTTATTTTGTGGAGTGAACTTTTATGTGGCACCTTGTCAAGTGCCTGCTGGAAATCTAAATACACACATCCACAGGTCCCCCTTTATCCACATCGCTTGTTACTTCCTCAATTAACTTTACTAAATTGGTCAAACATGATTTCCCTTGCACAAAATCATGTTGATTCTGCCTGATTGCACTGAGATTATCTAAGTGCCCAATCTAGCCTCTCAATAACAGAATTAACATGGTTCAGTCCTGCATTGTATTAGCAGCAGCAGCAACAGCAGAATCTAACCTCTGCAGTGACTTGTGAACTCGCTGGTGTCTCAGCAGATTGGATGACCGAGCAAATCTCTTCCCACATATGGAGCAGGTGAAGGACCTCTCTCCTGTGTGAACCTGCTGGTGTCTAAGCAGGTGGGATGACTGAACAAATCTCTTCCCACACATGGAACAGGTGAATGACCTCTCCCCAGTGTGACCTTGTTGGTGTCTCAGAAGGTCCTTAGTGCTCTTAAAGCTCTTCTCACAGTCAGAACATTTAAAAGGTCTCTGCTCAGTGTGAACAAGTTGATGTACAGTGAGCTGGGATGGCTGAGTGAATCCCTTTCCACACATGGAGCAAGTGAAAGGCCTTTCTCCAGTGTGAATTCGCTCATGTAGCAGAAGGTGGGGTGAATCAGCAAATCCCTTACCACACACAGAGCAAATGAACGGCCTCTCTCCAGTGTGAACGCGCTGGTGTCTCAGACGGTGGGATGAATGGGTGAATCCCTTCCCACACACAGAGCAGGTGAATGGCCTCTCTCCAGTGTGAACTCGCTGGTGCGTCACCAGATCCTGTTTGCTTTTAAAGCTCTTCTCACAATCAGAACATTGAAATGGTGTCTGATCAGAGTAAACTCGCTGGTGTGTCTGTAGCTGGGATAAACGTCCAAATCTCCTCTGACAGAGAGAGCAGGTGAATGGCTTCTCCCCAGTGTGAGTGCGTTGATGGGCTTGTAAATCATTTTTACTTTTAAAACACTTCTCACAGTGCGAGCATTGAAAAGGTCTCTTATCAGAGTGAACAAGTTGGTGTGTTAGAAGGTGGGATGACTGAGTGAATCCCTTCCCGCACACTGAGCAGGCGAAAGGCCTCACCTCCATGTGAGTGCGCTGGTGTCTCAGCAGGTCCTTTGTGCTTTTAAAGCTTTTGTCACAATCAGAACATTGAAATGGTCTCTGATCAGAGTGAACTTGCTGGTGAATCAGGAGGCTTGATAAAGCATTACACCCCTTCCCACATTCAAGGCAATTGAATAGCCTCTCGCCAGTATGAACACGCTGATGTGTATACAGGCTGGATGAGTAAGCAAATCCTTTCCCACACACAGTGCAGGTGTAAGGCCTCTCTCCAGTGTGAATGCGTCGATGAATATCCAATCCAGATGGGTAATTATATCCCTTCCCACAGTCCCCACATTTCAATAGTTTCTCCATGATGTGAGTGTCCTTGTGTTTCTCCAGGTTGGGAAATGTTGAAGCCTCGTTTACACAGAATATGTACAGGGTGACTACTCACTGTGAATGCGGTGGTTTTTCTTTCAGGCTGGTGAAAACTCTTTCCGTATCCAGCACATTGGAAACTCTCGGGTATTTGCGTATCTCGGTGCTTTCTCAGTCACACTGATGGCTCACATCTTTTTCCACAGACAGAATGGAACAAACGTTTCTCCTTCTGTATACAAAGGCTGATGATATTCTGATGAATCAAATCGCTGAAGCATCTTGATGTGAAGTTTGGTTTGAGTTTCATGTCTGCAAATTCTGCTAATATCCTGTAAAAATAATTTTACAAAATCCATCACTGACAGTCCAGGGGGTTTGGGGCCTCCAGCGGGTGTTTGTGAATCCTCCCCACCCACCTGCCAGTGTTTCCTTCCTTGTCAGAGATCAGAGTCCTCATTGATTTGAGTGCGAAGTGTAAGCTCTTATTTATTATCCCCCCCTCCCCCATACTCTGATGTGAACCAGTGGGCAGCACGGTAGCATTGTGGATAGCACAATTGCTTCACAGCTCCAGGGTCCCAGGTTCGACTCCGGCTTGGGTCACTGTCTGTGCGGAGTCTGCACGTCCTCCCCGTGTCTGCGTGGGTTTCCTCCGGGTGCTCCGGTTTCCTCCCACAGTCCAAAGATGTGCGGGTTAGGTGGATTGGCCATGATAAATTGCCCTTAGTGTTGGGTGGGGTTACTGGGTTATGGGGATAGGGTAGAGGTGTTGACCTTGGGTAGGGTGCTCTTTCCAAGAGCCGGTGCAGACTCGATGGGCCGAATGGCCTCCTTCTGCACTGTAAATTCTATGATCTATGAACCATCCTCCAGTGTCTGAAGCAGGATGGTGCCCGTTAACCTGGGCCTGTTCCCGGGAGAGAGAAGCCCCGCAGCTGCAAATTGTGAAGGGTTTGCGGATCCACAAAGTGTTTCCAAATCCTCCCACCCACCGCCTGACGCTGACTCCGCTTCTCCGGGACAAACAAGGGCCGAGGCATCAATCATAATGCGCATGCTCCAAACTCTTTGACACTACGCCTGCGCATTGGTGTCCAGCTCTGTGCATGCTCCGGATCCAATGCCCGGCTGATTGACAACAGTTCAGGACCAATTGGAAGATGTTGTGGGACTGGAGAACTGAGCACGAGCTACTCATTCTCCAACCAATCAGAATGAATGAGGGGCGGGGCTGAGCCCGGATCTCCCTCATTGGCTGAAACTGCATCATTTTGAAAGCTGATTTGTCTCAAACTCCAGGAGAAAACTGGACCTTTCTGTTTGTGGCTGTAAACAGATGAAACTCTGGGTGTGGAGCAAACATTTCAACATTTGTTTCTGAAATGTGAAACTATGTTTACATAATTGAAGAGCTGACTTCACAGAAGAACAGGGAAGAGAGGGAATGTCCACAATTTGTATTTGGGTTACTGTGCATCAGTTTGCTCTCACTTACCGTTCCTTGTTTAAAGGTGTAGAAGGAGCTTTTAATGAAATGAAATGAAAATTGCTTATTGTCACAAGTAGGCTTCAAATGAAGTTACTGTGAAAAGCCCTGAGTCGCCACATTCCGGCGCCTGTTCGGGGAGGCTGGTATGGGAATTGAACCGTGCTGCTGGCCTGCCTTGGTCTGCTTTAAAAGCCAGCGATTTAGCCCTGTGCTAAACCAGCCCCATTGAGACACAGTGGGCGGGATGCTCCATTCCTGAGACGAAGTATTGATGCAGAGGCAGGATTCATGGACTTCCACGACAGCAAAACTGGCGCCGAGCGTGGACGGATTCAGTGACTTTAGAGGGGCTAGAACCGGCACCACTTGGAACATGCAAGCGATGCCATTGAGAAACAGTGCGGGATTTGCCGGGTCCGTGATTGACACTCGGGAGGCTGACAAGCTGCAACTTCATATACACATTACACTCCCCACACACACTCATCCCAGCCAACAAGATGGCACTGGTTGCGCTGGAGCACGCCCATCCTGCTGAGGAGTCAGCTGAGGCCAGAGGGCACCTAGGGTGGTGCCCCGGGGGGGGGGGGGGGGAGAACTCATGTGACCTGTGGCCCTAAGTTCACAATGGACAGTCACCGGTATACACAGCTGCATGGTTACCTTGCAGATTGCGGTAATGACGCTTTCTGCCGGTCCACCCCACAGCTCAAATCCAGGCTATCCCGAGCTACTCCCCCGACCCTGGCAGAAGCCCCGACCCAGCGGCACAACTGTCAGCGAACTGTGGCGATGTTGCACACGTTCCATACCCCCTCTCCCTCATCAGCGACGGGACCTGTTTAATAATTTTTAAAAGCACAAGTGAACCTCGCCATCAGGAATTTGGCCCATCCTAGGCAGAGAATCACAGAGGCCCCGGAGAATACTCGGTCAGGCCCACTAATCATAGAATCCTAGAATTTACAGTGCATAAGGAGGCCATTTGGGCCATCGAGTCTGCAGCAGCCCTTGGAAAGAGCACGCTACCCAAGCCCATACCTCCACCTTATCTCTGTAACCCCAACCAAGATTTTGGATACTAAGGGCAATTTAGCATGGCCAATCCACCTAACCTGCACATTGTTTGACTGTGGGAGGAAACCGGAGCACTCGGAGGAAACAAACGCAGACAAGGGGAGAACATGCAGACTCCGCACAGGCAGTGACCCTCACCGGCAATTGAACCTGGGACCCTGGAGCTGTGAAGCAACAACGCTAACCACTGTGCTACGGTGCCACCCTAATGATATGCAAATGGTATCTAACTGTATGTGCATTCTGAAATGCATTGACGCCACTGTCAAGGTCATGGATAATTGTGATTTGGCATGAAATCTGTGCCCCCCATGATTTTAAAGTCAGAATCGATTCTCCACCCAATCGCGTTTGGCGATTCCGGTGTCAGCCGATGGAGAATCTCACACAGGAACTGTCACGTTGCTCAAAGTGAAATAAAACTAACTGTTTGTCTTTACAAAGGAGATAAATGCTACCCAAGCCATGCAGACAGACTAGGAAGCCCTGTCCCCAGATAGAACATAGAACATAGAACATTACAGCGCAGTACAGGCCCTTCGGCCCTCGATGTTGCGCCGACCTGTGAAACCACTCTAAAGCCCATCTACACTATTCCCTTATCGTCCATATGTCTATCCAATGACCATTTGAATGCCCTTAGTGTTGGCGAGTCCACTACTGTTGCAGGCAGGGCATTGCACGCCCTTACTACTCTCTGAGGCAAGAACCTACCTCTGACATCTGTCTTATATCTATCTCCCCTCAATTTAAAGCTATGTCCCCTCGTGCTAGAAATCACCATCCGAGGAAAAAGGCTTTCACTGTCCACCCTATCCAATCCTCTGATCATCTTGTAACCTAGGTTCAAAATTGATAAGGAGTGAAGTGAAAATGTAAATTTCAGGGGTGCTGATCTCCCAGTCTTTCCTGGAGGTGCCAGACTTGAGAATTACAAATACAAAGAACAAAGAACAAAGAAAAGTACAGCACAGGAACAGGCCCTTCGGCCCTCCAAGCCCGTGCCGACCATGCTGCCCGACTAAACTACAATCTTCTACACTTCCTGGGTCCGTATCCCTCTATTCCCATCCTATTCATGCATTTGTCAAGATGCCCCTTAAATGTCACTATCGTCCCTGCTTCCACCACCTCCTCCGGCAGCGAGCTCCAGGCACCCACTACTCTCTGTGTAAAAAACTTGCCTCATACATCTACTCTAAACCTTGCCCCTCGCACCTTAAACCTACGCCCCCTAGTAATTGACCCCTCTACCCTGGGGAAAAGCCTCTGACTATCCACTCTGTCTATGCCTCTCATAATTTTGTAGCCCTCTATCAGGTCGCCCCTCAACCTCCGTCATTCCAATGAGAACAAACCGAGTTTATTCAACCGCTCCTCATAGCTAATGTGCTCCATTCCAGGCAACATTCTGGTAAATCTCTTCTGCACCCTCTCTAAAGCCTCCACATCCTTCTGGTAGTGTGGCGTCCAGAATTGAACACTATACTCCAAGTGTGGCCTAACTATGGTTCTATACAGCTGCAACATGACTTGCCAATTCTTATACTTAATGCCCCGACCAATGAAAGCAAGCATGCAGTATGAGTTCTTGACTACCTTCTCCACCTGTGTTGCCTCTTTCAGTGACCTGTGGACCTGTACACCTAGATCTCTCTGACTTTCAATACTCTTGAGGGTTCTACCATTCACTGTATATTCCCTACCTGCATTCGACCTTCCAAAATGCATTACCTCACATTTGTCCGGATTAAACTCCATCTGCCATCTCTCCGCCCAAGTCCCCAAACAATCTAAATCCTGCTGTATCCTCTGACAGTCCTCATCACTATCCGCAATTCCACCAACCTTTGTGTCATCTGCAAACTTACTAATCAGACCAGTTACATTTTCCTCCAAATCATTTATATAAACTACAAACAGCAAAGGTCCCAGCAGTGATCCCTGCAGAACATCACTAGTCACAGCCCTCCAATTAGAAAAGCATCCTTCCATTGCTACTCCCTGCCTTCTATGACCTAGCCAGTTCTGTATCCACCTTGCCAGCTTCCCCCTGATCCCGTGTGAGTTCACCTTTTGTACTAGTCTACTGTGAGGGACCTTGTCAAAGGCCTTAGTGAAGTCACTATAGACAACATCCACTGCCCTACCTACATCAATCATCTTTGTGACCTCTTCTGAAAACTCTATCAAGTTAGTGAGACACGACCTCCCCTTCACAAAACCATGCTGTCTCTCACGAATACGTCCATTTGCTTCCAAATGGGAGTAGATTCTGTCTCGAAGAATTCTCTCCAGTAATTTCACTACCACCGATGTAAGGCTCACCGGCCTGTAGTTCCTGGATTATCCTTGCTACCCTTCTTAAACAGAGGAACAGCATTGGCTATTCTCCAGTCCTCCGGGACATCACCTGAAGACAGTGAGGATCCAAATCTTATGCCTTTATTCAAAAAGTGTTGTAAGGATAGCCCCAGCAATTACAGACCAGATAGTTCAACACCAGTTGTTCGGCATGCTTCAAGAAAGTCATCTTTATTGTCACAAGTAGGCTTACATTATCACTGTAATGAAGTTACTGTGAAAAGATCCTGTGAAGTTACTGTGAAAAGATAGAATTAATAGCCACATGGAAAAATGTTGGCTTATTTGTAAGGAGCAGCATGGATTTCTAAAGGGGAAATCATGTTTAATTAATTTGCTGCAGTTTTTTTATAGGATCGGTAAAGAGAGCATTTAAAGCATATAATATGAGCTAGCTTAATAAGGGCATAAACTACAGGAACAAGCTGGTTATACTAAACTTGTACAAGGCACTAGTTAGACCTCAGTTGGAATATTGTGTACAGTTCTGAGCGCATGCCTTCTTCCAACTAACCACAGGATACCCAGGAAAGGTAATAACAGTGTATTCATGATTCAGGCATGGAAGGAACTACCCAAGAGAAACCTCTGGCTCTGGGGTAGCACTTTCCCCCGATACAGCTCTTTGTCTTTCCCCCTTAATGTTTAATATCACCTGGCTGGAGCTCAGGAAGGATAATTAGAGGAGTGGGTGGGACAGGGAGGGTGGTGATCATATGACAAGAACAGAATTTCAGCCTGGACACAGTCCACGAGCACGGTGACCATCCACTTCTTGTCCCTGTTGTTAAAATAAATCAAGCACAGTATTTATTTGCATTCTAGTTATCGGACTTTTTTCATTTGTTACCTGACACACTTATCTCCATGGTAACACAGCTATTATGTTTCCTTCTCTCATTTGTGAATAGCCAATAAAAGACGTGTTCATCATGTGCAACTTCACAATTAGTCTTCCTGTTGCACGGCCTGTTTAGTTTGGACACAGTTTCAGGTGTTGACGAACATCCTGGTGTTTCCTCAGCCACCAGTAGTAATTATGAACATATGGGGACATGAAAGAGAAACACTCCCTGAATCTGATCCCGAAACAAAATTAATTATTTTGTAAGACATCAAGCAAGTCAAATTAGAGCCACTTTGTGATAGAAACCCCCATCATGTAGGATAGGTGAGACCTTACTTACTGAGGGAAAGCCTTTGCGATGGTGTACCACTGCTTTCCTATACTCACTCCAGGATCCGGGTCCTGACAAGTTTTAAAATTCAGGTTTAACTGGAGTCTGTCATACCAGTGCCAATGATTGATTTTCCTATTTTGGGTGGATCCCCTGAATCTCCTCTAGAGCAGCTTTCCGGGTGAGTCAGTCTGCCTGGTTATTACCATTACCCTCTTCACTAACTCCTGCTGCTAATGCACCTTCACCTTATAAATAGCAATTCTCTCTTATCAGCAACATCCCAAATTATTCAGAGTTTGGAGTGGAGGGTGAGTGGTTTCCTTTCTGCTATGGATAAGCTGTGTGTTTTATTTTTTGCCAGAGATGTATGTTTTCAGTAAGGGTCTAACAGTGAATGAAGCTTTCAGAATCGTTGGTAATTTTATCAGGAACGACTTCAAGGGCTGCGATTATAATGATGTCCTGAGATTTATGGACTAAATACTGTGGTGGGTATTTATTGAGGATACTACAGTTGTTATTGGGAATCAAAGACACAGCACCAGACTGACACGGACCCAGATTCATTCACAAACCTCAGTACAGTCGAACAGTGATGTGGCTTGAACAGGTCTATTGGACTTGGCCTGTTTCCTCTGACAGCAATGTGGGGCCCTTTCATACTGCAACATTCCAGCCAAGTGAGAATTGTGAAATTGCAGGATATTTTACTTTGTAACCCCATAATTCATCCACTCTATCATATCAAGATACTCCCTTGACTTGACCATTTATGAATAATGTCACTGTGGTTTGTGCGGACTGTCAATTGTTGAATCAACTCCATTAGATGCTCTGTGTGCATAACTGACAGTGAGGACCTGATATCTGCTCAACAAAATAGGCAATCAATTTTTCCACAGGGGTGAATGTGACTGTGAACTATCCAACTGCAAATTAAGCACTGGATTACATCAGCAGATATACATTGTTCTGACTCTGCCAGCAAGGCAGGGTTTAATTGGACAGATCTTCCAAAGAGCGAGTACAGATAAGGCCAAATAACTTTTATTTGTGCAGTAATATTATGTAAAACAGTGAATATTCAGAATTAACGATGGAGAGGGGAAAACAGAGGAACCAGTGACTGTGATTGAACCCAGCCAGAGTCAGAAACATCAGAGGAGGGATGAGAGAGAGGAAATAATATAAACGCTTTAAAAACTCTGCATGGTCGCACAGGAGAATTTTGAGATATAGAGCTTAGCAGATCACCAATTCACAATTTGAGATTTTAAAAATTAATTTATCTCCAAGGGTAACAAAGTTATTTTGTATGAACTGATTGAGCTTTCAATGGTGTGGTTGTTACCCAACATTCCAAGCGGCTGTGAATGTGCCCTATTCACGCCACAAGAGCCAGTGCACCGGCGCAGTGTCACTTTGCCCGCAGCCTGACGAATGTGGGAGCCGCTTTTTAGGCGGGAGAGTCGGTGGAGCGGAGAGAGGGATGGAGCCGGGAGTAAAGGTGGGGAGGGAGCAGAGTCTTTATAAACACTCGGTGAAGGCCACAGGGTCTGAATAAGAGCCTGCAGTTCCCGTGTTAGCAGCTGCGGGGCTTTTATCCGGGGTCAGGCCCAGTTCCACCGCCGCCATCTTCGTTCAGCGGGCAGACTAGCGCATGCGCGGCCATCACCTTTGTGAGGTGGTGTCTCTGTGGGGGCGGCGTCTGTCTGTGGGGGCGGTGTCTGTCTGTGGGGGCGGTGTCTGTCTGCGGGGGCGGTGTCTGTCTGCGGGGGCGGTGTGTGTCTGCGGGGGCGGTGTGTGTCTGCGGGGGCGGTGTGTGTCTGCGGGGGCGGTGTGTGTCTGCGGGGGCGGTGTGTGTCTGCGGGGGCGGTGTGTGTCTGCGGGGGCGGTGTCTGTCTGTGGGGGCGGCGTCTGTCTGTGGGGGCGGTGTCTGTCTGTGGGGGCGGCGACTGTCTGTGGGGGCGGCGACTGTCTGTGGGGGCGGTGACTGTCTGTGGGGGCGGTGTCTGTGTGGGGGCGGTGTCTGTCTGTGGGGGCGGTGTCTGTCTGTGGGGGCGGTGTGTGTCTGCGGGGGCGGTGTGTGTCTGCGGGGGCGGTGTCTGTCTGTGGGGGCGGTGTCTGTCTGTGGGGGCGGTGTCTGTCTGTGGGGGCGGCGACTGTCTGTGGGGGCGGCGACTGTCTGTGGGGGCGGTGACTGTCTGTGGGGGCGGTGTCTGTGTGGGGGCGGTGTCTGTCTGTGGGGGCGGTGTCTGTCTGTGGGGGCGGTGACTGTCTGTGGGGGCGGTGACTGTCTGTGGGGGCGGTGACTGTCTGTGGGGGCGGTGACTGTCTGTGGGGGCGGTGACTGTCTGTGGGGGCGGTGTCTGTCTGGAGGCGGTGTCTGCCTGCGGGGGCGGTGTCTGCCTGCGGGGGCGGTGTCTGCCTGCGGGGGCGGTGTCTGCCTGCGGGGGCGGCGTCTGCCTGCGGGGGGGGCGGCGTCTGCCTGCGGGGGGGGCGGCGCCTGTCTGTGGGGGCGGCGTCTGTCTGCGGTAGTGGCACTGCCTGTTTGAGATTCTGGGAAGGTTTGGCCCGAAGTTTGTGGCGTGTGTGCGTTTGTTGTATGTGGCCCCGGTGGCGAGTGTAGAGACAAATGAGATGAGTTCTCAGAGTTTTGGTTTGTACAGGGGAACAAGACAGGGGTATCCGCTATCACCATATTGGTTGTGCTGGTGATAGAGCCCTTCACGATGGCCCTTAAGGGTCAGTGCAGTGGCAGAGCATTGTGGGTGGGGGTGTGGGTGGGGGTGGGGGGTGGGGAGCAGGGAACACTGGGTGTCACTACATGCGGACAACCTTCTGCTGTTGGTGTCGGACTCATTGGAGAGTATGGGAAGAATTATGGACATATTAGTGAGGTCAGGGCCTTCTCGGGATATAAGTTGAATGTCGGGAGGAGCGAGGTCTTTCCAGTGAATGCGGCGGATCGGGGGCCAATCTGGGGGTGTTGCTATTTAACGTAGCCAGAGACAGGTTTGGGTATTTGGGAGTTCAGGTGACGAGGAGTGGTCAATGATGTACAAGAGGAACCTGACAACGTTGGTGGAGGAGCTTAGGGGATTTTAGGAGATGGGATACACTACACCTGACATTGGTAGGAAGGGTCTAGGCTGTTAAAATGAATATTCTGGCAAGGTTCCTGTTGGTATTCCAGACCCTCCTGACCTTCATCCCGAAGGCCTTTTTTCGGAATGAGATGCAGCAATCTCAAGAGTGTATATGGGCGGGGAAGGTACCGAGGGTGAAGAGGGCCCTGTTGCAGAGGCAGAAAGGGGGGTTGGCACTACCAAACCTGCTGTATTGCGACTGGGTGGTGTATGCGGAAAAGGTGAGATGGTGCTGGGAAGGAGAGGGGTTAGAGTGGGTTAGGATGGAGGAGGAGTCCTGTAGAGGGTCCAGCCTGAAGGCCATGGTGACGGCGTCGCTTCTGCTGGCGCCGGGGTGGTACGTGGTGGGCCTGGTGGTGCAGTCCACGATTAGGGTGTGAAACCAGTTGAGGAGACACTTTAGGATGGAAAGGATGTAGGTGCTGACGCCGCTGTGTGAGAACTGTGGGTTTAAGCCAGGTGAGGGTGACGGCCTGTATAGGAAGTGGAGGGAGGTGGGGCTGGTGAGGGATCTATACCTGGAGCAGAGGTTTGCAGGTCTGGCAGAGCTGTGGGAGAGGGTGGAGCCGCCGAAGGGAAGCAAGTTCAGGTATATGCAAGTGATCGGTTTTGCGCGGAACGAATGGAGAAGGTTTCCCAGGCTGCCGGAGAAGTCCCTGTTGGAGCAGCTGCTGCTCCCGGACGTAGAAGGAGATGGCAGAATTGGGAATATATATGCTTGGCTTGGGGAGCACGGGGGAGTGCAGGTGATGAGGATTAACAATAAATGGGAGGAGGAACTGGGAGGATGATAGGATGTGGAGTGAGGTGATGCGCGGAGTAAATTCAACCTCGTGTGGGAGGATGAGTTTGATTCAGTTTAAGGTGGTGCACAGGATGCATGTGACTCGGGCGAGGATGAGTGGGTTCTTCCAGGGGGTGGCAGACAAATGTGAGAGTGTGGGTGAGGACCGGCAAATCCCGCACATATGTTCTGGGGCTGTGAGAGTTTAGTGAGGGGGTATTCGCATGGGTAGAGATCAGGCCGAACCCAATGGTGGCTATTTTTGAGGTATGGGAAATGCCGGAGTTGATGGAGGGGAGGACGGCCGATGTTGTGGGTCACCTCTATGATTGCCCAGCAAAGGAACTCTGTTGGATTGCCGATCGGCAACGCCACCAGTGGTAGCGGCCTAGCTGGGGGATCCTGTACCATTTCCTCCGACTGGAAACAATCAAGTTGAAGTTGACAGGATCAGCGGAGGGCTTTGAGACACGGTGGACACTGTTCATGACGATGTTTGAGGAATTATTTGTTGCGGTGGGGTTGGTGGGGAAGGAGGTGAATAGGGGAAAAACTTGCATGAACTGTGGGGTGTTGACAATGTTTTTTTATTCATGCCTTTGTACTTTTTGAATAAAATATACATACATCCAAGGCTCAGTTAGATTTTTGATCTTCAAGGGAGTTGAGGGTTATGGGTGACAGGAAGAAAATAATCAGCCATGATATTAACTAGAAGAGCATGCTTGATGGGCCGAATGGCCTGCTCTTATTTCTTAGGATCTTATAATCTCTCGGTCGAGAACTGGAAATGCTGTGTGTTGATCTGTCGATCGGGAGAGTAGGGAGGGTGTATATTAGATAATGGAGTGAGATTGGAGAGTGTGTGTTTGTACAGATGCGTGCGGTGAAATTTACAGCTTTTGGGGAACTGGGGAGGAAAGCATGTTCCACAGCGATTAGAATTGTCTGTTCTGAATTTCTGAGCTGTACTGACACTGATGACATTTGTAAACCCCTTTAAACAGGATATTCAAAAGGGAGGATTTGCAGCAAGAAATCTCAAACCAAACTTCACATCCAAGATCTGACAGAGTCACTCGATGCATTAGGACGGGGAAAACCATCGGCTATTTTACCATCAGTGTGACTGGAAAAGCACCGAGTCACGGATACCGGCACCATGGGGAAACCGTGGCAATGTGGGGATTGTGGGAAAGGATTCACTTCCCCATCTGAGCTGGAAACTCATCGACGTACTCACACCGGGGAGAGACTGTTCATTTGCTCTCAGTGTGGAAAAGGATTTACCGCTTCATCCAACCTGCTGACACACCAGCGAGTTGGCACCGGGGAGACGCCATTCACCTGCTCAGTGTGTAGGCAAGGATTCATAAATTCATCCAGCCGACTGACACACCAGCAAATTCACACTGGGGAGAAACTGTTCACCTGCTCAGTGTGTGAGAAGGGTTTTACTAATTCATCCAACCTGCTGACACACCAGCGAGTTCACACCGCAGAGAGGCCATTCACCTGCAATGTGTGTGAGAAAGGATTTATTAATTCATCCAACTTGGTAACACACCAGCGAATTCACACTGGGGAAAGACCATTCACCTGCTCCGTGTGTGAGAAGAGATTTGTTAATTCATCCAACCTGCTGACACACCAGCGAGTTCACACCGCATTGAGGCCATTCACCTGTAAAGTGTGTGGGAAAGGATTCATTAATTCATCCAACTTGGTAACACACCAGCGACTTCACACTGGGGAGAGGCCATTCTCCTGCTCTGTGTGTAGGAAGGGATTTATTAATTCATCTAACCTGCTGAGACACCAGCGAGTTCACACTAAGGAGAAGCCGTTTACCTGCTCCACGTGTGGGAAAGGATTCAGCAGTACATCCTACCTGCAGAAACACCAGCGAGTTCACAAGTAATTACAGGGGGTGGATTCTGCTGATTTTTGCTGCTCTTGATCACATTCAGGACTGAACCTTGGTCATTCTAACAGTGGGTGAAGTGGGAGGTCAGAAGGTTTCTCTGTGGGCTGGCCAGTCTTCCAATGTTCACTCCAGTGGGCTGATACTCTTTCAGCGAGAGCACATTTCCACTGAAATGATCCACAGAAGCAGATGTAATACATTAATTTTATCCTGGATAGTACATAGGAACATAAGAATTAGGAGCAGAAGTGGACAATTCGGCCCTTCGAAAAAGATCAATTCTTCAACTGTCTTGAAGAGGCAAATTAATTCATTCAGAATCTCAATTTGAACTCTGTTTGATTCTCTTTCATATTGGAGTTATTCTGCGTTGTGACGTTCGGGAGTTCTTACTGTGTTTGTCTGGATATATCAGAGTTACTCTGTGTTTGTCTGGATATATCAGAGTTACTCTGTCTGGATATATCAGAGTTACTCTGTGTTTGTCTGGATATATCAGAGTTACTCTGTCTGGATATATCAGAGTTATTGTGTTTTGAGGTTCATGAGTTTTATATCGTATAAAATTTAGGATATGAAGCTATTGTTGGGTTTTACACATGTTGTACTTTTTCTTCTTCGCACTCTGGTTGCATTGTGAATTATATCAGTGTAAGAGTTTTTTCTTTGAGCACCGGAAAAAACCCACGCAGACACGGGGAGAACGTGCAGACTCCGCACAGACAGTGACCCAGTGGGGAATCCAACCTAGGACCCTGGAGCTGTGAAGCTACAGTGCTAGCCACTGTGCTGCCCACAATGTATGGGGAACGTCACGTCTCACCAATTTGATTGAGATTTTTTAAAAGGGTGACAAAGAATATTGATGGAATGGCTGTGGATGTAGTTTATATGGACTTTAGTAAGGCGTTTGGCAAGGCCACGTGGCAGACTGGTGCAAAAACTAAAATCACATGGGATTCGGGGTGGGCTAGTTAGATGGACTCAGAACTGGCTTGGTTATAGAAGACAGAGTAGCAGTGGAAGTGTGTTTTACAGAATGGAGCTCTGTAGCTAGTGGTGTTCCGCAGGGATCAGTGCTGGGACCTCTGTTGTTTGTAGTACATATAAATGATCTGGAAGAAAATGTGGGTGGTCTGATTAGTAAGTTTGTGGATGACATGAAGATTGGCGGAGTTGCTGATAGTGCAGAGGATTATCAGAGGATACAACAGGATACAGATAGATTGGAGACTTGGGCACCGAAATGGAAGATGGAGTTTAATCCAGACAAAAGCGAGGTGATGCGTTTTGGAAGATCAAATCTAGGTATGAATTATACTGTAAATGGCAGAACCCTCCGGAACATTAACATACAGAGGGATCTGGGTGTGCAGGTCCACAGTTACCTAAAAGTGGCAACACTAGTGGCCAAGGTGATTAAGAAGGCATTTGGCATTCTTGCCCTCATCAGCCGGGGCATTGAGTACGAGAGTTGGGAAATCATGTTGCAGCTATATAAAACCTTGGTTAGGCTGCATTTGGAGTATTATTATTTTTTCAAAAAATAATTTTTATTCACATTTTCACAAAATATCAACAACAAAATACAGAAAGAAAAGAACAACCGCCCCCGTATACATAAATAATAAATTAACAGCCATCATCAACACAAAAGCAAATATACACTGCCTCTTTCGCCTCCTGCACTCCCGGCTCCTCTGCCACCCCAAATATTGCGAGCCCCCAGCCCGGCTTGACCCTGGATCCTACCACCCTCGACACCGTCCTCGCTACACCCTTCCAAAAGTCCTCCAGCACTGGGCATGCCCAGAACATGTGGGTGTGGTTTGCTGGGCCCCCTGAGCACCTAACACACCTGTCCTCACCCCCCGAAAACCGGCTAATCCTTGCCCCGGTCATGTGAGCCCTATGCAGCACCTTAAATTGTATGAGGCTGAGCCTCGCGCAAGAGGAGGAAGAGTTCACTCTCCCCAGGGCATCCGCCCACATCCCCTCGTCAATCTCCTCACCCAACTCCTCCTCCCACTTACCCTTTAGCTCCTCCACTGAGGCCTCCTCTTCCTCCTGCATCACCTGATACGTTGCCGAGATCCTCCCCTCTACAACGCACCCCCCCGACAGCACCCTGTCCTGGACCCTGCGTGGCGGCAACAGTGGGAACTCCACCACCTGCCGCCTAATAGACGCCCTAACCTGCATATATCTGACGGTGTTCCCCGGGGGGAGCCCAAAGGTCTCCTCCAGCTCACCCAGGCTCGCGAACTTCCCGTCCACAAACAGGTTCCCCATCCTTCTAATACCTGCCCTGTGCCAACTCAGGAACCCTATGTCCATCCTCCCCGGGACAAACCGGTGGTTCCCCCGTATCGGGGACCACACCGAGGCCCCCACCTCCCCACTCTAGAACATAGAACGATACAGCTCAGTACAGGCCCTTCGGCCCACGATGTTGCAGCGAAACAAAAAGCCATCTAACCTACACTATGCCATTATCATCCATATGCTTATCCAATAAACTTTTAAATGCCCTCAATGTTGGCGAGTTCACTACTGTTGCAGGTAGGGCATTCCACGGTCTCACCACTCTTTGCGTAAAGAACCTACCTCTGACCTCTGTCCTATATCTATTACCCCTCAGTTTAAAGCTATGTCCCCTCGTGCTAGCCATTTCCATCTGCAGGAGAAGACTCTCACTGTCCACCCGATCTAACCCCCTGATCATTTTGTATGCCTCTATTAAGTCTCCTCTTAACCTTCTTCTCTCCAACGAAAACAACCTCAAGTCCATCAGCCTTTCCTCATAAGATTTTCCCTCCATACCAGGCAACATCCTGGTAAATCTCTGCACCCGCTCCAAAGCTTCCACGTCCTTCCTATAATGCGGTGACCAGAACTGTACACAATACTCCAAATGCAGCCGTACCAGAGCTTTGTACAGCTGCAACATGACCTCATGACTCCGGAACTCAATCCCTCTACCAACAAAGGCCAACACTCCATAGGCCTTCTTCACAACCCTATCAACCTGGGTGGCAACTTTCAGGGATCTAGGTACATGGACACCTAGATCCCTCTGCTCATCCACACTTCCAAGAATTTACCATTAGCCAAATATTCCGCATTCCTGTTATCCCTTCCAAAGTGAATCACCTCACACTTCTCTACATTAAACTCCATTTGCCACCTCTCAGCCCAGCTCTGCAGATGATCTATGTCCCTCTGTAACCTGCTACATCCTTCCGCACTGTCGACAACACCACCGACTTTAGTGTCGTCTGCAAATTTACTCACCCACCCTTCTGCGCCCTCCTCTAGGTCATAGATAAAAATGACAAACAGACGTCTGACGTCTCCATTGCCCCCAAATTTTGAGGGTAGCCGCCACCACTGGGCTCGTGGTATACCTCGTTGGAGGAAGCAGCAGCGGTGCCGTTACTAGCGCCTCCAGGCTCGTGCCCACACAGGACGCCATCTCTAGTCTCTTCCATGCCGCCTCATCCCCCTCCATCACCCACTTACGCACCATCGCCACGTTGGCGGCAAAATAATACCCACAGAGGTTAGGCAGCACCAACCCCCCCCTTCCCAATCCCTGCACCGCTCCAGGATCACCCTTCTCACCCTCGAGGTCTTCTGCGCCCACACAAACCCCATAATGCTCCTGTTAACCCACCTGAAGAAGGCCCTAGGGATCAGGATGGGCAGGCATTGGAACAGGAACAAAAACCTCGGGAGCACCGTCATTTTAACTGACTGCACCCTACCTGACAGGGAGAGTGGCAGCACGTCCCACCTCGTTTTTATTTAAAATATATTTATTAAAGTTTTTAACACAATTTTTCTCCCTTACAAACAATAACCCCGCCCCCCCGTAACAAAAAAAAGAAACGAGAAATTGCATGGAGCAAGATATATACATGGCAAAATAGTATATTTACATAACTTTGTACACTGGCTCTCTCCCATACGTGCCAGTTTCCCCGACTCTTCATGTTGTCTCTTGCTCATCCCCCCCCCCCCCCCCCCCAGGTTGCTGCTGCTGCTGACCGACCATCCTCTAACGCCCCGCGAGATAGTCTAGGAACGGTTGCCACCGCCTGTAGAACCCCTGCGCAGACCCTCTCAAGGCGAACTTAATCCTCTCCAACTTTATGAACCCAGCCATATCGTTTCTCCAGGCCTCCACGCTGGGGGGCTTCGCATCCTTCCACATTAGCAAGATCCTTCGCCGGGCTACGAGGGACGCAAAGGCCAGAATGCCGGCCTCTTTCGCCTCCTGCACTCCCGGTTCATCCACTACTCCAAATATTGCTAGCCCCCAGCTTGGCTTGACCCGGACTTTCACCACCTGAGATATTGCTCCCGCCACTCCTCTCCAGAACCCCTCCAGTGCCGGGCATGACCAAAACATATGGACATGGTTCGCCGGGCGCACGTCCCACCTCTTAAACACCTCCTCCATCTGCTCCACAAGCCTCGTGAAGTTAAGCTTATGTAGAGCCCCCCAGCTCCTAGCCACCTGGACCCCCAGGTACCTGAAACTCCTCTCTGCCCTTTTTAGCAGGAGCTCACCAATCCCCCTCTCCTGGTCCCCTGGGTGCACTACAAACAACTCGCTCTTCCCCATGTTGAGCTTGTACCTGGAGAAATCACCAAACTCCCTAAGGATCCTCATCACCTCCGGCATTCCCCCCACCGGGTCCACCACATATAGCAGCAAATCATCCGCATAGAGTGACACCCGATGCTCTTCCCCACCCCGCACCAGCCACCTCCAGTTCCTCGACTTCCTCAACGCCATGGCCAGGGGTTCAATCACCAGTGCAAAGAGCAGGGGGACAGGGGACACCCCTGCCTCGTCCCCCGGTGTAGTCGGAAATACTCTGACCTCCTTCTGTTCGTGGCCACACTCGCCACCGGGGCCTCATATAGCAGCCTCACATACCTGAAGAACCCCTCCCCGAACCTTTTCAACACCTCCCACAGGTACCCCCATTCCACCCTATCAAAGGCCTTCTCCGCATCCATCGCCGCCACTATCTCTGCCTCCCCTTCCATCGCCAGCATCATTATAACATTCAAGAGCCTCCGTACATTAGTATTCAACTGCCTCCCTTTCACGAACCCCATCTGATCCTCGTGTATGACCTGCGGCACACAGTCCTCTATCTTTATGGCCAAAATCTTTGCCAGCAACTTTGCATCCACATTTAAGAGTGAGATCGGCCTATATGGCCCACACTGTAGGGGATTCTTGTCCCGCTTCAGGATCAGGGAAATCAGCGCCCTAGACATCGTCGGGGGCAGAGCCCCCCTTCCCTTGCCTATTTGAAGGTCCTTACCAACAGCGGGCCCAGCAGGTCTGAATACTTCTTGTAAAATTCAACCGGGAACCCATCCGGCCCCGGTGCCTTTGCCGCCTGCATGTTCCCTATCCCTTTGACCAACTCCTCCAACCCAACCGGCGCCTCCAACCCCGCCACCTGCCCCGCCTCCACCCTCGGAAACCTCAGCCGGTCCAGGAAGCGACCCATCCATCCCTCTTCCAGTGGGAGCTCAGACCGGTACAGTTCCCCGTAGAAGTCCCTGAAGACCCCATTGCTACCCACCGCACTTCGCACCGTGTTCCCCCCTCCATCCCTAACTCCCCCGATCTCCCTAGCTGCCTCTCACTTCCAAAGCTGGTGCGCCAGATTCCAGCTCGCCTTTTCTCCGTATTCATATACCGCCCCCTACGCCTTTCTCCACTGCGCCTCCACCTTCCTGGTGGTCAACAATTCAAACTCAGCCTGGAGGCTGCGCTGCTCCCTAAGCAATCCCTCCTCCGGGGCTTCCGCGTACCTCCTGTCCACCCTCACCATCTCCCCCACCAACCTCTCCCTCTCTCTCCTCTTCCCCCCTCTCCTTATGTGCCCTAATGGAGACCAGCTCTCTGACCACCGCCTTCAGCGTCTCCCAGACCCGACTTGCACCTCCCCATTGTCATTAGCCTCCAGGGACCTCTCTATACACCCCCAGACCTGCCCGCTGGCCTCCTCGTCCACCAGCAACCCAACCTCTAGGCGCCACAGTGGGCGCTGGTCCCTCTCCTCCCTCAACTCGAGGTCCACCCAGTGTGGAGCATGATCAGAAATGGCTATCGCCGAGTACTCCGTATCCTCCACCCTCGGAATCAGCACCCTGCTCATAACAAAAAAGTCAGTCCGGGAGTAGGTCTTGTGGACATGGGAGAAGAATAAGAATTCCCTGGCCCCCGGCCTCGCAAACCGCCATGGGTCCACCCCTCCCATCTGGTCCACGAACCCCCTCAGCACCTTGGCCGCCGCCGGCCTCCTGCCCATCCTCGACCTAGAGCGGCCGAGAGCGATCCAGTGCCGGGTCCAGCACCGTGTTCCCACAGCAGCAGACCACCGCCCCAACCTCTTCTACCAACTGCAGCACCCCCTTGGCCATTCCAGCAGCACCCCCCCCCCCCCCAAACCAGCTAGGTCCCCCCCTAAGCTGCATTGCACTCCTGTAAGTCAGCTGACTCCTGCTGACCCCGGCCACTCTCGCCGCTCCATCGACCCCCCCCCCCGTCCACCAGCAGGCCCTCCTCCTCCCCCTTCCACTCCCAGCATGGGAAAAAGCCCACGCTTCCCAGCTCTGGCCCCGCCCCTTGAACCCTAAGCGCGGGAAAAAGCCCGCGCTTGCCACTCACCCGGCCTCGCCTCCTCTGGCGCAGCTCCCTTTCCAGGCCCAGTCCCACTACCCCCAACTCAGGTGCCTCACCCCCCCCCTTGCGGGGACCCATTTCCCCTACCGGCCATCAAACCACCAAGCAGTTTACCTACACCCCCCCCCCCCCGCCACGAGCCCACCCAGCGGACCTAATCAAAACAACGCCCAATTAACCCCCGAAAAATAAAGAAGCCCCCCTCGAAACACAACAATCCCCGACCCTTAGTCCGAGTCTAGTTTTTCGGCCTGAACAAAGGCCCACGCCTCCTCCGGGGACTCAAAATAATGGTGTCGGTCCTCGTAGGTGACCCACAGACGCGCCGGCTGCAGCATACCGAACTTCACCCCCTTCCTGTGCAGCACTGCCCTCGCTCGGTTGTAACCGGCCCTCTTCTTCGCCACCTCCGCGCTCTAATCCTGGTAGATCCGGACCTCCACGTTCTCCCACCTGCTGCTCCACTCCTTCTTGGCCCACCTTAACACACACTCTCGATCAGCAAACCGGTGGAACCGCATCAGCACCGCGGCGGCTCGCTGGGCCTGAGCCTCCTCGCCAGCACTCGGTGGCCCCCTCCAGCTCCAAGGGCCCCTGAAAGGCCCCCGCTTCCATCAGCGAATTCAGCATGGTGACCATGTAGGCCCCCACGTCCGATCCCTCCAGCATCTCCGGGAGACCCAGGATCCGCAGGTTCTTCCGCCTCGACCGGTTCTCCATCTCCTTGAACCTCGCCTGCCATTTCTTGTGAAGCACCTCGTGCGCCTTCACCGCCAGGCCCAGGATCTCGTCCTCGTTCTCCGAGACCTTCTGCCGGACCTCCCAGATCGCCGCCCCTTGGGCCGGAAGAAGTACGTTTTAAGGAGCATCTTAATAAGGAAAGTGATGTGGAGAGGTTGTTCAGAGGAAATTCCACAGTTTAAGACCAACCTCGACTCTCCCTCACCCCCACCCCCTCCCTCTCTTCACCCATAGAAACCAGTTTCCTGTGTCGGCACAGACCAGGTGGTAGGTTCCGTTTCCTGAAGAACATTAACAAACCAGTTGGGTTTTTATGACAATCCAGCTGTTTTCACGGTCGCTTTTTCCCAGAGCCGGCCCCACAAATGACCAGATTCATTCAGCTCAATTTCACAACCTGCCTTTGTGTTTTTGTGGGTTCTCTCTCACCCCATATTTTCTGTTTTCAATCAGTTTCACAGGGTGTTTGAAGGATCGGATTTTCAGTCAGGAAATTAAAACTTCACATCAGGTACGGACAGAATTTCTCAACTTGCTGTAATGTGAATATCGGATTTTGAAGATGAAAGAGAACAGCCTCCATTCACAGTGGGGAGAAACCGTACACGTGTTCTGTGTGTGGATGAGGCTTCAGCCAATCATCTGGTCTGGCAAGACACAAGTGCAGCCACACCGGGGAGAAACCATGGAAATGAGGGTGGGACAGGATGCAGAACCCCATCGGCACAGTCACACTGGGGACAAACCATTCATCTGCCCAGAGTGTGGGAAAGGGTTCATTAACTCTTCAAACCTGCTGACACACCAGCGAGTTCACACAGGGGAGAGACTGTTTAACTGCTCCGAGTGTGGGAAGCACTTCACTTCTTCATCCTCATCCACATTGCTGACAATCCAGCGGCTTCACAATGGGGAAAGACCTTTTAAATGCTTGGAGTGTGGGAGGTGCTATAAATGTTCCTGGGAACACAGTGACAAGAGACCATTCAGATGCTCTCACTGTGGGTCTGGGTTCAAGACGTTATCTGACCTCACTGTCCATCAGTGAACTCGCACTGCAGACAGACTGTTTGCCTGTCCTGACTGTGGGAAGATATTCACCCGTTCATCCAACTTGCTGGAGCACCAACGGGTTCACGCTGGGGAGTGACTGTTCACCTGCTCCGAATGTGGGAAGGGATTCACTCAGTCATCTAGCCTTCTGAAGCACAAGCAAGTTCACACTGGGGAGAAGCCATTCATCTGCTCTAAGTATGGGAAGGGATTCACTCAGTTATGTACCTTGCTGAAACACCAGCAAGTTCACACTAGGGAGAGACCGTTCACTTATTCTGAGCAAGGGGAGGGATTCACTCAGTCCTCCAGCCTAATGATACACCAACAATTCCACACTGGGGAGAAGCCATTTATCTGCTCTGAGTATGGGAAGGGATTTACGCGGTCCTTCCATCTGCAGACACACCAGCGAGTTCACACTGGGGAGAGGCAGTTCAACTGCTCTCAGTGTGGGAAAGGGTTTACTCAGTTATCCAGCTTGCTGAGACACCAGCGAGTTCATCAAGATGAACGACCTTTCAAGTGCCCAGAAACCAATGTCTCATCAGCAAGCTCAAACTGACGAGACCATTTGGGTTGAGAAAACCATCTGAAATCATTGCAGATTTGAACTGGGGAAACGTTATACTGAGTGTGGAAATGGATTTACCCATTCATCTGCCATGCCCTCGCACCAGTGAATATGCACTGGTGAGAGAGGCTTCCATCTACTCTGAATAAGGGGAGGGATTTGCTTAATTATCCAACCTGCTGAGTCACCAGAGAGTTCGCAAGTAACAAATTTGATTAGGATTTTGCTGTTCCTCGCATCCAGCACTGAAGCATATTTATTGGCTGATATTAATCATTCAGCTCCCTTAAAGGTACTAATATTAAAGATAAATGTCAAATAAATCATCCTTGTGTTAAATGCAATGTGATGAGTGTTTTCAAAATCTCTAACACAAATGAGCTCCTGTTGCCAATTTCCTCATCCCTTGTTTCCTTGAGAGCTTCCGTCCAGCTGCCTCTGCTGTTTCCCTAGCACTGGCCTACTGTGCCACACTGCCTCTAAAGATTCCCCTTAACAGACATCTGACCCCTCTGGATCTCTCCTATATCCCCGCCTGCCATCTCACGTCTCATTATGACCATGAGACCCACCTCCTGTTCTAATTCCAGTAAACCCCTGATCTCCCAACTTCCCCATGTTTGCTGATATTGTTGATGGTTCGATCTCTCTCCCTCTTCATATATTGTCCCTCTTGACTTTAAATCATCATTATCACCCATCCTCAAAACGAATTCCTGATTACTACTGCCCTATTTCTAACCGATCTTTCCTCTCCAAAGTTTTGTCATCTCTGAAATCCATGCCCAGGAATTCTATATTTTGAATTCCCCAGTAAAATATCTGCCTATGCCACAGCATTGCAACAGCTCTTTATCAAAGTAACATTGAATCCAGTGTGAGTTTGACAAGGATTATCTGTTCTTTATTGTTCTTTTTGGCCTGTCTGCACCTTTGACACCATTGACCAAACCATCCTCCTGTAATCTCCTGCTGTCACGCTGGCTGCAATGTTCCTCTCCAATTTCTTTCTTCTCAATACAGTTGCAGCCAGAGACTCACCTGCAGTAGCTATGATTGAGTTACTGTCACAAACTCACTTAGTTTGTGAGGAAACACACATATTCCCGTACCAGCCTCCCCGAACAGGCGCCGGAATGTGGCGACTAGGGGCTTTTCACAGTAACTTCATTGAAGCCTACTTGTGACAATAAGCGATTTTCATTTCATTTCATATTCCATAATCACTCTCACTGTCACCGTATCTCGCAAAGTTCTCTTCACCAAGCAGCCCTGCTTGAGAAGATCAACATGAACAGAGTAGAGTGAAGAAGTTAAAATCCACAACCCAAGCTCACAGTGGTAAAAATATCTGATAATTCCCATTCAGGTATAAAGCATAGCTGAATGGCTAGCTGGGCCAGTTTAGCTCAGTTGGCTGGACAGCTGGTTCATGATGCACAGCAAGGTCAACAGTGTGGATGGTAGCATGGTGGTTAGCACAGTTGCTTCACAGCTCCAGGTTCGATTCCCGGCTTAGGTCACTGTCTGTGCAGAGTCTGCAAGTTCTCCTCGTGTCTGGGTGGGTTTCCTCCAGTTTCCTCCCACAGTCCAATGATGTGTAGTAGGTTAGGTGGATTGACCATGCGAAATTGCCCTTGGTGCCCAAAAAGGTTGGGTGGGGTTACTGGGTTACAGGGAGAGGGCTGAGGTGTCGGCTTGGGGAGAGTGCTCTTTCCAAGGGTCGTGTTGACTCGATGGGCTGAATGGCCTCCTTCTGCACAGTAAATTCTATGATCTATAATTCGCGTACAGAAGGCCAGCCCTCTCAACCTTGCCCCTCGCCTGAGTTGTGGTGTTGCTCAGGTTACACCAGTCAGCTCTTCCCCTCAAAGTGGAGAGCAGCCGATGGTCATCTGGCACTCTGCTGACTTTATTTATAGCAGAACAACAGTGTATTACTACAGCAGAATTATAAAGTCTGCACTGAGACTCTGAAAGAGCAGGTAGGAGATGGATCTTGATGATGCTTATTTTACAATCACGGTCAGCCGAATCTCATCCTTACTTCTCCAGATTCAAAGATTAATTGAGAATTGGGTCTGAATTGGCAGCCAGATTACCCACTGTCCCACATGCCTCAGAAACCGCTGGTTAGCTCTGTTGCTTCACAGCACCAGTGTCCCAGGTTTGATACCCGGTTTGGGTCACTGTCTGCGCGGAGTCTGCACGTTCTCCCCGTGACTGCGTGGGTTTCCTCCGGGTGCTCCAGTTTCCTCCCACAAGTTGAAAGACACGTTGTTAGGTAATTTGGAAATTCTGAAATCTCCCTCTTTGTACCCGAACAGGTGCCGGAATGTGGCGACTAGGGGCTTTTCACAGGAACTTCATCGCAGTGTTAATGTAAGCCTACTTGTGACAGGGCCCTGCACAAACTCAATTTGACGCAGCTGGTGGAGCAGATGGATGAGGATTTCAAAAGATGGGATGTGCTGCCACTCTTGCTAGCGGGCAGGGTGCAGTCGGTTAAAATGATGGTCCTCCCGAGGTTTCTCTTTGTGTTCCAGTGCCTTCCCATTATGATACCCAAGGCCTTTTTCAAACGGGTAGGTAGGAGTATCATGGGTTTCGTGTGGGCAAATAAGACCCCGAGGGTAAAGGGTGTTTCTGGAGCGTGGTAGGGACAGGGAGGGCTGGGTCTGCCGAATCTGTGCGACTATTATTGGGCTGCCAATGTGGCGATGATCTTTAAGTGGGTAATGGAGGGAGAGGGGGCGGCGTGGAAGAGGTTGGAGATGGCGTCATGCAGGGGCACAAGCCTGAGGACGCTGGTGACGGCACTGCTGCCGCTCTCGCCGACAAGGTACACCACAGGTCCGGTGGTGGCGGCGACGTTGAAGATCTGGGGGCAGTGAACACGACACAGGGGCAAGGTGGGAGCCTCGGTTTGGTCCCCGATTCGGGAGAACCATTGGTTCGTCCCGGGAAGGATGGATGGGGGATTTCGGAGCTGGCATCGGGCAGGGATTAGAAGAATGGGGGACCTGTTTATAGATGCGACGTTTGCGAGCCTAGGGGCGCTGGAGGAGGAGTTTGGGTTACCCCCGGGAAATGCTTTCAGGTATATGCAAGTGAGGGCGTTTGTGAGGTGGCAGGTGAGGGAATTCCAGCTGCTCCCGGCACAGGGGACTCAGGACAGGGTGATTTTGGGTGTACGGGTTATTAAGATGCTCTCTTTCCGGGGGTGAATTCGGGTGGGGGGGGGGGCTTCCCTACGGGTATCTTTGAATGTCATATGGGGGTGTTACTGTATATTGGGAAACCCAATGTAAAAGTTTTGTATAATTTTTGACTGTTGTGTTTGCGTTTCTTTTTGTTATGGGGGTGGGTTTGTTAAAAATTTTGTTGGAAAATTTGAATAAACACATTTAAAAAAAAAAAAGAAATTGAGGAGAGAAACCTTTCTTTCAGTTGGCACGTGCGCCTGCGCGGTTGCTTCTTCTGTGAAGATCCGGCACCCCGAGCCCCGCCCTTCAGTCACTGATTGGTTGGGGGACCACCCACTCCCTTTCGGTCCTCCAACCAATCCCCTTCTTCTCCTATTGTTCGGAGCTGCCGTCAATCATTGCCCGGGCATTGTGAGGTGAGAGGTCAGTGCCGGGGGGCGGGGTTTACAAATCCCGAGTGCTCTGCAGAGCCCAATGTGAAACAATGTTATTATTGATCAATCAGCCGCTCTCGCCGTCTCCAACTGTCACAATGCCCGGATAATTGGCGGCAGCCCTGGTCCAATAGCAGGGGCGGGGCTGAAGTACCGAATGGGAGCGGCTGGTCTTCCAACCAATCGGAGTGAATGAGGGGCGGGTCCGCTGCGATTGAAGCATGCGCAGTGTGGGTAATGGCGGTGCAGAAGGGCGGCTTTTTCATTTTCGAAATCGGTAATAGGCATTTGAAACGATGGAGGAAGCAAGAAATCGCGGGAGTGGGCGGAAACGTTGTGTAAAGCTGTTGCAATCGTAAACCTCGGAATAGTTTACGGGACCGAGTTTGTACCGAGCGGGGTTGCAGCTCCTCATCTTCGGCTCGAGTTAACGGCCGCCATCTTTATTGGATGTGCATCAGGGCGCATGCGCGTTTGTCATCTTTGTCGGGGGCGATGTTTCAATGAGTGGGAGGAGCTTGTTCCCCATTGTTCAGAATGTGGAGATGGCGCGTTGGACCGGGCTGGGCTCCGGAAGTCTGACAACAACAGGTTTATTTGGTATCACGAGTTTTCAGAGGGCAGCTTCTTAATCAGGTGAATGAAGAGGAAGGTTACACACTTCCCTCAGAGGGTTGTTAGTCTTTGGATTTCTCTTCCACAGGGACCAGTTGTATCTGGGGGTCATTGAATATATTGAAGCACAAGTTTGACAGATATTTTATTGGCAATGGAGTGAAGGGTTATGGGGAAAATAGAGTGAAAGCTGAGATGAGGAGGGATTTCTTCACTCGAGGATGTGGTGAAGCTTTGGAATTATCTCCCCCAGAGGAATGTGCAGCCTCAGTCCCCAAGTATGTTCAAGACAAATATTGATAGGTTTCTAGATATTGAAGATATCGAGGGATAGATCGGCCAAGGATCGCATTGAATGGTTGAGCAGACGCAGTGGGCTGAATAGCCGACTTGCTCCTATTATAATCTCTGTGTCCTGGTCAGGAAGCATTGATATGAGCTTGGATCTGTCAATCAACATGAATCAGCCCTTCAGGAGAATTGGGAGGGTAAATATTAGGTGCAGCAGAGTGAGAATGGAGGGAGATTGTGTGGGATGGAAATTTACAGCTTTTGGAGAATGAGAGAGGAAATAATGTTTCATCGGAACGAGAATTGTCTGTTCTGAATTTCTATCCTGTACTAACCGATGACTTTTGTTAATTGTTTTCAAAGGATATTGGAAGTGGAGGAATTATAGACCGAAATCTCAAACATCACGTCTCGATGTGACAAACTCACTCGATTCCTTCTGAACTAGATATCATCGGGTTCTGAATATCATTGGCGAGAAGGAGAAATGTTTGTCCAATCTGTCGGCTTCAAAAGATTATAAACGTGAATGTGACTAGAAAAGCACCCAGACCCACACAACACACACCCGCGTGAGAGTGTTCCAGTGAACGGACTGTGGAAACATCAGTGTGACTGGAAAAGCACCAAGACCCACACAACACACACCCACGTGAGAGTGTTCCAGTGAACGGACTGGAAACATCAGTGTGACTGGAAAAGCACCAAGACCCACGCAACACACACCCGAGTGAGAGTGTTCCATTGAACTGACTGGAAAGAGCTTTAACCAGTTACACAGCCTGAAAAAACATCACACCACAGTGAGGAGAGACAGTGCACATGTCCTGTGTGTAGACAAGGCTTCCACTGATTGTTTAATCTGGAGAGACACGAGGAGACCAACAACATGGAGAAACCATGGAAATGTGCGGACTGTGGGAAGGGATACAGATGCCCATCTGAGCTGGAGATCCATCGACGCAGTCACACTGGGGAGAGGCCATTCACCTGCTCTCAGTGTGGGCAGGGATTCACTCGATTAGGCAACCTGCAGAGACACGAGCGAGTTCACACTGGTGAGATGCCTTTCACCTGCTCTCAGTGTGGGAAGGGATTAACTGATTTATCCAGCCTGCAGTCACACCAGCGAATTCATACTGGGGAGAAGCCATTCACCTGCTCTCAGTGTGGGGAGGGATTCATTGATTCATCCAACCTGCGGAAACATCAGCGAATTCACACTAGGGAGAGGCCGTTCACCTGTTCTGAGTGTGGGAAGGGATTTATTAATTCATCCACTCTGCGGAAACATCAGCGAATCCACACTGGGGAGAGGCCGTTCACCTGCTCTCAATGTGGGAAAGGATTCATTGATTCATCCGCACTGCGGCAACATCAGCGAATTCACACTGGGGAGAGGCCGTTCACCTGCTCTCAGTGTGGAAAGGGATTCATTGATTCATCCACCCTGCGGCAACACCAGCGAATTCACACTGGGGAGAGGCCGTTCACCTGCTCTCAGTGTGGGAAGGGATTCATTAATTCATCCACCCTGCGGAAACATCAGCGAGTTCACACTGGGGAGAGGCCGTTCACCTGCTCTCAGTGTGGGAAGGGATTCATTGATTCATCCGCCCTGTGGAAACATCAGCGCATTCACACTGGGGAGAGGCCGTTCACCTGCTCTCAGTGTGGGAAGGGATTCACTTGGTTATCCCACCTGCAGACACACCAGCGGGTTCACACTGGGGAGAGGCCATTCACCTGCTCCGTCTGTGGGAAGGGATTCACACAGTTATCCAGTCTGCAGACACACCAGCGAGTTCACACTGGGGAGAGGCCATTCATCTGCTCTCAGTGTGGGCAGAGATTCCGTGCTTTATCCAACCTGCGGAAACATCAGCAGGTTCACACTCGGGAGAGGCCATTCACCTGCTCTCAGTGTGGGGAGAGATTCAGTGATTTATCCAGTCTGCAAACACACCAGCGAGTTCACACCGGGGAGACGTCATTCATCTGCTCTCAATGTGGGGAGAGATTCAGTGATTTATCCAGTCTGCAGACACACCAGCGCGTTCACACTGGGGAGAGGCCATTCACCTGCTCTCAGTGTGGGAATGGATTCACTAGGTTATCCAGCCTCCGGAACCATGAGCGAGTTCACATTGGGGAGACATCATTCACCTGCTCTCAGTGTGGGGCGAGATTCGGTGATTTATCCAGCCTGCAGACACACCAGCGAATTCACACTGGGGAGAAGCCGTTCAGCTGCTCTCAGTGTGGGAAGGGATTTCTTGATTCAGCCATCCTGCGGAAACATCAGCGTCTTCACACTGGGGAGAAGCCATTCACCTGCTCCCTCTGTGGGAATGGATTCACACAATTATCCACTCTGCAGACACACCAGCAAGTTCACACTGGGGAGAGACCATTCACCTGCTCTTAGTGTGGGCAGGTATTACGTAGAAACTTAGAAAATAGGAGCAGGATGAGGCCATTTGGCCCTTCGATCTGCTTCACCATTCATTATGATCATGGCTTATCATCTAACTCCATAGCCTAATCCCGCTTTCATCTCCATATCCTTTGATCCCTTCGCCCTAAGGGCTATTTCTAAATTCCTCTTGAAAACATACCTAATGTATTGGCCTCAACTATTTCATGTGGAACAACTTCCACAGGCTCACCACTCTCTGGTTGAAGAAATTACTCTTCATCTCTGTCTAAATGGTCTACCTCGTATTCTCAGACTGCGACCTCTGGTTCTGTTTACTCCCACCATCGGGGAAATCGATCCTGCATCTCCCCGGTCAAGTCCTTTTAGAATATTACAGGTTTCTCTGAGATCCCTCATTCTTCTGAACTCCAGTGAATACAATCCTAACTGATTCAATCTCTTATACGTTAGTTCCACCATCCCAGGAACCAGTCTGGTAAACCTTTGCTGCGCGAATCTCACCCCCAGAACCCAAAGGTGCGCAGGGTAGGTGAATTGGCCACACTAAATTGCCCCTTAATTAGAAAAAAAAATTGGGTACTATAAATTAAAAAAGAAAAATCATTAATATATCTTGTGAATATCTGGGGTCCTAGCACCGACCCCTGCGGTACCCCAATAGTCACTGCCTGCCAATTTCAAAAAGACCCATTAATCTCTACTCTTTGTTTCCTGTCTGCCAACCAGTTTTTTATCCTTCTCAATACACTACCCCTAATGCCATGTTCTTTAATTTTACACACTAATCTCTTATGCGGGACTTAGTCAAAAGCCACCTGAAAGTCCAAATATACCACATCCGCTGGCTCTCCCTCGTGTACTCTACCAGTTACACCCTCGAAGAATTCCAGTAGATTTGTCAAGCATGATTTCCCCTTCATAAATCCATGAATGTTCCCGACTGCCAATGTCAGGCTTACTGGTCTATTATTCCCTGTTTTCTTTCTATCTCCCTTTTTAAATAGTGGGGTTACATAAGCCACCCTCCAATCTGCGGGAACTTCAGAGTCGAAGCCCTCATTTGTGAAGACAGAACCAAATTATGTATTTATTTGCTTACCCATTTCTTTGTTCCCTGTTATACATTCCCCTGTTTCTGACTGTAAGGAATGTACATTAGTCTTCACCAATTTTTTCTCTTCACATACCTACAGATACTTTTCCAAGCAGCCTAATGTCCTGTTTTATGCCATTCCCAACATCACCACTGCAGTTTGGGGTCTATATACGATGCCCACTTATTTTTTTTGCCCCTTGGTGTTTCTCAGCTCTACCCATACAGATTCCACGTTGTCGGAGCTAATATCCTTCCTCACTATTGTATTAATTTCCTCTTTAACCAGCACTGCCACTCCACTGCCTTTTCCTTTTTGTCTGTCCTTCCTAAATACTGAATATATTAAATTCCCATCCCTGGTCATCCTGCAGCCATGTCGCCATAATCCCGATTATCTCAAACCCGCTTACGTTTATTTGCGCTATTCACTTGGTTATGCCGTCTGCAGTCACACCAGGGAGTTCATACTGGGGAGAGGCCGTTCACCTGCCCACAATGTGCGAAGGGATTTAGTAATTCATCGCACTCTGAGACACCAACAGGTTCACAACTGATTACAGGGATTGGATTCTGCTGTTATTGTTTCTGTTCTCAATTATGTTCTCAATTACATCCAGGACTGCATTTTGTTTATTCTGTTGGTAAATGGGGATGGTCAGAGGGTTTCTTTCTGCTGGACTGGCCGGTCTCACGACTTCGCCTCCAGTGGGCTGATTCTCTCTGAGCCTTCAAGCTAATATTTGGTTGCACATTCTATAAGGATCAGAGCGAAAGAGTGTTTGGAGGTTAGAAGATGTTTCATTACCATTTCTGTTTGGAAACCCCCAAAATCATGCCACATTGCCATGAAGATGGGCTGTGGTGGTTACATTGTTCTTTTGTTTAATTTATCTGGGTGCTTCTCACAGAAGAAAACTATCAGGGTATGAGGGGCAAGTTGTCTGAGATGCACTGGGAAACTACATTAAATAGAATGGTGGGAGACAGGCAATCACTAATATTTACGGAATTATTACAGATTTACATTGGGATCGGTTAGCTCAGTTGGCTGGATGGCTGGTTTGTGCTGAGTGACATCAACAGCACAGGTTAAATTCCCATAACGGCTGAGGGTAGCCATGGTCTGTGTCAGTGTTTATGCTCCACATGATCCTCCGCCCACCCCTCTACATCTCCCCCATCAGCATCTCCCTCTATTCCTTTCTCCCTCATGTATGTATCTAGCTTTCTGTTCAATGTATTCATGCTGTTCGCCTCAACCACTCGCTGTGGTAGCAAGTTGCACATTCTCACCACTCCTGGGTAAAAAGGTTTCTACTGAAAATCCTATTGGATTATTGAACTTCTTCATAATCTTAAAGATTTCCATCAATCTTCTCTTTTCCAGAAAAAAAGTCTCAGCCTTTCCCGAGTGTTAAATGCTCTCAGTTCTGTATATTATGAATCTTTGTTGCACCTTATCCAGTGCCTCTATTTCCTTTTTCTAAATGGAGATCACCAATGTTGACATTGCTCCCAGAATAGCCTCACCCTGGTTCTAAACAAGTTGAACATTTCCTCCATGCTTTTCAATTCTATCCCTTTAGAATGGAATCCTAGATGGGCCCCACACTAAAGGAAAGATGTGAAGTTCTGAGAGAGGGTGGAGAGGACATTTGCGAGAATTGCACCAGAGTTGAGGGACTCCAGTCAGTTTGAGAGACTGGAGCAGCTGAATTTCTCTCCTGAGATCACAGCATCTGGAGGGTGGGGAATGGGGCCATTCAGCCCTTTGGGACCATGTCGGCTCCCTGTGGAGGAAGCCAGTCTGTCCATTGCCACGTTCTATCCCTGTAGGTTTATTTCTCTCAGTGCCTGTCTAATTTCCTATTGAAATCATTCCATCATCTCTGCATTTCCTACCCACATAGGCAGTAGGTTCTAGGTCGTTACCACTCATTTTACATGTACACAAGGCTCCTGGAGCATAGAGGAGTCTATTTGGCCCACTTCTGCCCTGCAAGCTCTTTGTACAGCGACCCATTTAATCCCATAGTTCGACGATTTTGTTTTCTTTTTCAGAATGCATCAAGTTACAGTCCAATGAGATTCCAGCACCATTTATGGACCGTGCATTCCAAATCACAACAACTCGCTGTGTTTTAAAACAAATAATTGTGCATATGGTGTGTCTGGAGTTTCACAGAGTATTCAAAATGGTGTCAATACCATGATTATTACACAAAATTAAGACTCAATCTTTATCAGTGATTCGGATGAGGACACCGAGTGTAATATATCCTAATTTGCGAACAATTAGAACAAGTGTACATTTCTATAAAACCTCACTCCCACTGGACCTCAAAGTGTTTTAAAGCCAATGAATCATAATCACTGTTGTAATGTAGGAAGTTGTAAGTACGCATGTGTGATCACATTTAGTTTTAAAATTGTTATTTTCGTAGTATATTCACTGCCATTAGTAACAAGGTCAAGGAAGCCCTTTTATACCTCGAACATGTGGCTTCCTGCAACCATTTCACCTTCTGTACTTTTTCTATATCAACTATGTATTGATTTCATAGCAAAAAATAATAATTAAATTAATGATTATTCAGTCGTGAACATTGATTATCATTGGTGAATTGGTGTATTTGGTAATAATATTATAAAGACTAGATCTTTATTTTTTTTTAAATAACATTATCAACCAAAATGTTTCCAGAAACTGCAGAGCTATCAGAATTTGTTTGAAAAAATAAGTTGCTTCATATTTTTGAGAAGTTACAAGACATCATATTCTGCCAAGAATATTTGGGCTAGTAATCCAGAGACCCAGGTTAATGCTCTGGGGATCTGGGATCGAATCTGGCTACGACAGATATTGAAATTGAATAAAAGTCTCAAATTAAAAGTCTAATGATGACATTGTGGATTGTTGTAAAAACCCATCTGGTTCACTAATATCCTTTAGGAAATCTGCTCTCCTTACGTGGCCTGGCCTACACGTGACTCCAGATCCACAGCAATGTTGTGGTTGACCTGAACATTTCCCCTGAAATAGCCTCACAAGACACGCAGTTCAAGGGCAATTGGAATGAGCAGTAAATGCTGGCCCAGCCAGTGACCCCCACCTCCCATTTTTAATTTTTTAGAAGGCTCATTGTTCAATCTGAAGACTAGTAAGAAACTGTCTCTGATTGGATTGGTTTATTGTCACGTGTCCTGAGGTACAGTGAAAAGTAGATCGTTCCATACATGAAAAAACAAAGTGCGGATCTTGGCAGTTTGCTCAGTTCACAAAAGAAGTTAATGACTTTGTAGACGCAGATTAACATTTTAATCACCACTCAAAACATATTGAATGGTGATGTGTGCTCATATAGACAGAACTGAATTGAAGGAAATAGCAGAGATTTAACTGAAACACCTTTTTGAAAAATTCGGTCTTCATGATGGAGAAACAGGAAAAGCCACTCAGGGTGATGAGGAAATCCAGGCTCAGTGTGGATTTGCTGTCACCCCTCCTTTCTTATTCATGAACGGGATTTAGGCTGCAGAATGTTTCACACCAAAACACAGAGGGGTCAAATATAAGCAACACATCATTCTCAAGTAACTTCCATTTAATTATATTTGACTTTGTTCAAAAGCTGTCTGTGGTCAAACTGAACAAAGATTCATGGGGTTTCTGTTACCCAGTGAAACGCTTTCTTTTCTTGGTCAGTCATGTTTGCAATTCAGTGGTGCATATTTCAAAGTTATTTAGGGTGAAGACTTGAGAGCTATTCAATTGAAAATGAAGGCATATATAACAAATAAATATACTGATGTTCAACATTGAATAATAAAACAAATATTTGGTAAAATTGGGGGAAATTTTCTGTAGGAAGATAAGAATGATGCATTAATGATTGAACAGAGAGCATTGTTCCATTAGATATTTGCTGAACAAATGCTAAAGTTCAATATAAGTTCTATATCTTATGGTCTTACAAGTTGAGACATCTGTTTTAAAGGAACAGCTGTCTTCATGTAACAAGTGACCTGGCCTCCCAGCCAAACCATTGAAAGCTGCAGCAAGACTGCAGTTGAACGTTGCACAGGTCCATTGGTACTGTGCTACCAGCTGTTTCTGTAGCATGGAGGTTATCACATTCACCTAACGTGCGAAAGGTGCCTGGTTCAAAACTTGCAGAAGCATTAAATGCTTCTCTTTTATTTTGTTTTATTTGAAAAAAGATTTGGGGGGGGGACAGGGGGGGGACAATTTAGCGTGGCCAATCCACCTAACTTGCACATCTTTGGGTTGTGGGGGTGAAACGCACGCAGACACATGGAGAATGTGCAAACTCCACACGGACAGTGACCCAGGGCCGGGATTCGAACCCAGATCCTCAGCGCTGTGGTCTGCAATGCTAACCACTGAATCACGTGACGCCCTGAATGCTTCCCATTTATGATGTGACGTTGCCGGCATTGGACGGGGGTGGGCACGGTAAGAAGTCTTACAACGCCAGGTTAAAGTCCAACAGGTTTGTTTCGAATCACTAGCTTTCGGAGCGCAGCTCCTTTCACAGGTGAATGAAGAGGTGGGTTCCACAAACACAGATAGAGAAAAATTCAATGATGCGAGATGGAACTTTGAATGTGAGTCTTTGCAGGTAATTAAGTCTTTACAGGTCCAGGCGATGCGACTGAAGAGAGGGATAATCACAGGTTAAAGAGGTGTGAATTGTCTCAAGCCAGGACAGTTGGTAGGATTTTGTACGCCCAGGCCAGATGGGGGGCGAATGTAATGCAACATGAATCCAAGATCCCGGTTGAGGCCGTAGTCATGTGTGCGGAATTTGGCTATCAGTTTCTGCTCAGCGATTCTGTATTACCATGCGTCCTGAAGGCTGCCTTGAAGAATGCTTACCTGAAGATCAGAGGCTGATTGCCTTTGGCTGCAGAAATGTTCCCTGACTGGAAGGGAACATTCCTGCTTGGCGAATGTCACGTGATGGTTTTGCTCAGTGCGCTAGACAGCTAGTTTGTGATGCAGAACAAGGCCAGCAGCGCGGGTTCAATTCCTGTACCCGCTTACACAAACAGGTGCCAGAATGTGGCGACTAGGGCCTTTTCACAATAACTTCATCCAGTGTCTGCATGGTCTCGCCAATCTGCCACGCCTCGGGACATCCTTACCTGAAGTGTATGAGGTAGACAACGTTGGCCGAGTCGCACGAGTATGTACCGTGTACCTGGTGGGTGGCGTTCCTGCGTGTAATGGTGGTACCCATGTTGATGATCTGGCATGTCTTGCAGAGGTTGTTTGCTGCAAACAATGGTCTGTTTGAATTTGCGCGGTTGTTTGAAAGCAAGTAGTTGGGGGGGGCCTTGGCAAGATGTTCGTCTTCATTGATGACGTGTTGAAGGCTGCGAAGATGATGTCACAGTTTTTCTGCTCATGAGAATTCATCAGACGAATGAGGTTCCGGGAGTTCTTCCACAGACCGCAAGAGGCGTACAGCGAATCCAATGAGACAATCAGTGAACCGGAACAGCAGACTGAGAGATCTGTGGGACTGGAAGATCCAGCTAGCAGGAAGTACTGGAACACCCCACCCATTGAAACAATCCGATCAGCTGATTCTGCTGCTCGTCTTTCACGAAACCACTCCGTAAAATTGCCTCGAAAGTCCTTTTTGTCCAAATTTTGAACTCACATCTTTCCCCTCTTTTCCTGCTATCTCCCATCATGCTCTCTCAGAGCTCATCTTGTCTCTGATACTTACCCTTTGCTCCTTTGGCTCGATTCTCATTGAACTGTTGAACATTCAACGTCCACAACCTCTATGTTTCCACGGTATCTCCATGGAGTCAGTGTCTTTGTGCAGTTCCTCTTTAGACAATCAAATGAAGCTTGGTCCTCACACAGAACACATGTATGGTTTCTCCCCTTAGTGAATGGTGTGTTTTTTCAGGCTGTAACTGGTTAAAACTCTTTCCACAGTCAGTTCACTGGAACACACTCATTCAGGTGCGTGTGTGTCTCGGTGTTTTTCCAGTCACACTGATGTTTGAAATATTTTCCCACAAATAGAACAAACATTTTTCATTCCACATTCATAGTCTGAGGATATTCAGGTCCTGATCAATTAAGTGACACTGTCGGATCTTAATGTGATATTTGGTTTGTTTCATGTCTGAAAATCCTCTCCTAATGCCCTGGAAAAGGAGTTTACAAACTATCAGTACAGGATGGAAATTCAGAACAGACAATTCCAGTTTCTGGGGAACATTTTTTTCTCACTTCTTTCGCCAAAGCTGTAAATCCCCGTCCCACACACTCTCCCTGGGCTGAAATCCAAATAAAGTATTTGATCATTATTTCTGTATCCTTTTACCAAAGTTATATAATTAGAGATAAGAATATGATTCATAAGTCACTTCATTTATGACTTGTGACAGACATGAATCTGAATCACCCTGACTGAACAGACAGAATAACAGAGGTGAACCTTGTGTCCAGAACTGACCATGTGGAGATTTGATGAGTAATCGCGAAGCGCGTTTCTCTAAATCTTCCAGGGTTTGCTTCGTTCTTCCTCTTCCTCTCGAACTAAGTTGTACCGGATATCAGACTCAGGGCCCATTCTGGTTCTCTTCCTGTTTACTAAATAACTTCAATCACATATGGAGAAGACTGAATCCACTGTTCGGTCCCTGCTCCAATCTCCATTCCTGACATACCGGCTCTATCCCTCTCCCTGGCAACAGTCTGCGACTTAGCCAGTCTCTTTGTAAACTTGGTTTCACATTTGATCCCAATATGAGCTTCTGACCTCATTGAATTTACAGTACAGAAGGAGGCCATTCGGCCCATTGAGCTGCACCAGCCCTCGGAATGAGCACCCTACCTAAGCCCACACCTCCACCCTATCCCCGTAACCCCATCTAACCTTATTGGACACTAAGGCAATTTAGCATGGCCAATCCACCTAACTTGCACATCTCTGGACTCATGTCTGTGCTGTCACTAAGACTGCCTGTTTCCAAGACTTCCGGTTGCGGCTATGCCTAGGTAGGTTGCACGGTCGGCAGCTCCCGCCGATAATGGAAGTCTGGGCCCTTTTAAGAAGCTCCAGCGGCATTTGGACGACGATTCTCGGTGTGGGTAGGAAACAGTGAGGGTCCCCCAGCACTGTATGGAGTGGACCAGGAGTGGAGCGGTCAAAAAAGTGGCTTTAGAGAAGAGAGAACGGGCGTGAAAAAACAAGATGGCAGCAGGCAGTGTGGGCCCAGTGGTCTAGGGAGCAGCAGGAGTTTTTAAGAAGTAGATTTGCTGACTTGAAGGCGGAGACGTTGGCCCCGATGAAGGCGTCGATTGAAAGGCTGGTGGAGACCCAGAAGATGCAGGGGATGGCGATAAAGGAGGTGAAGCAGGAGGCCTCTGATAATGAGGACGAGATTCTGGGCCTGGTGGTCAGAGTGGAAGCTCACGAGGTGCTGCACAAAAAATGCCAGGAGAAGTTCGAGGACCTGGAGAATAGGTCGAGGAGGCAGAACCTGCGGATTCTGGATCTCCCTGAGGACGTGGAGGGGTCGGTAGCTGGGGCGTATGTGGCTACGATGCTGAGTACGCTGTTGGGCACGGGAGCCTTACTGAGGCCACTGGAGCTGGATGGGGCGCACAGGATCCTGGCGAGGAGGCCGAAGGCGGTGGTGGTGAGGTTCCACTGCTTCACCGACAGGGAGTGTGGCCTGCGATGGGCGAAGAAGGAGCGGAGCAACAGGTGGGAGAACACCGAGATCCGGATTTATCAGGACTGGAGTGCAGAGCTGGCCAAGAAGCGTGCAGGATTCAATCAGGCCAAGGCGGTCCTCGACGGGAAGGGGGTGAAGTTCGGGCTGCTACAGCCGGCGAGGCTGTGGGTCACATACCAGGACCAACACCATTATTTTGATACGCCGGATGAGGCGTGGACTTTCATCAAGAATGAGAAGTTGGACTCGAGTTAATGGATTGCAGTATGTTATGGGGGTTGTTGGTGAGGGGGATGGGGCGGTGTTTGGGTGGGGTTTCCCCACGTTTTCTTGTGTCTTTGTGGCCCCGTGCCCTCGGGGATTTGGGTGAAGTCGCAGTTGAGAGGAGCTGCGTCACAGGGGGTGGGGTCGGCCCAGGTAAGGAGCGCGGTTTTACCCGCAAAATGGTGGGGATGGTACCTGAAGCGGGGGACGGTTCTGTGTTCGATGTCCGCATTGGTTCATACGGGGTGTAGGGGGGGGCTTTCTCTACCCCACTTAGGTGGAGGGGGCTGGAGATTTGGATGGGGAATCCACAGGGGGATTGGAGGTAGAGGCGGGAGCGGCCGGGGTCAGCATGATTCAGCTGATTTACAGGAGTGCAATGTTGGGGCAGGGGGATTAAGCTGTTGCTTGGCTGGGGGAGGGGGATTTGGGGGGGGGCTGGGGACTGGGTTGCTGCTGTGCTGACTGAGAGGGAATTGATGGTAATAGGGAGAGTCAGGGCGGGGAGCCTTCGCCTAGGGGGCTGGAGGGTGCGGTTGGTGTGGGCACGTGGCTGGCCTAAAAAAGGAGATGGTTAGATGGCGGGGGAGGAGGGGGATGGGGGTTGGGTAGCCCCCCGATCCGGCTGATCACGTGGAACGTGAGAGGCCTGAATGGGCCGGTCAAGAGTGTTTTCGCACTTAAAGGGGCTAACGGCAGATGTAGCCATGCTACAGGAAACGCACCTGAAGATCGCGGATCAAACCAGGCTGAGGAAGGGATGGGTGGGACAGGTTTTTCACGCAGGACTGGATGAAAAAAGAAATGAAATGAAAATCGCTTATTGTCACAAGTAGGCTTCAAATGAAGTTACTGTGAAAAGCCCCTAGTCGCCACATTCCGGCGCCTGTTCGGGGATGTGAAGAACAGGGGGTCGCAATCTTGGTGAGTGAGCGAGTGGCATTTGTGTCAGATAAGGGGGGTTGTTACGTTATGGTGAGTGGCAGGCTGCAGGGGGCCCGGGTGGTGCTAGTGAATGTGTATGCTCCGAACTGGGACGATGCAGGGTTCATGAAGCGGATGCTGAGCCGGATTACGGATCTGGAGTCATGTAGTTTGGTAATGTGGTGGGGGAACTTTAATACGGTCCTGGACACGACGCTGGACCGGTCTAGGTCGAGGTCGGGTAAGAGGCCGGCAGCGGCCAATGTCCTGAGGGGGTTCATGGACCAGATGGGGGGAGTGGATCCGTGGAGATTTGCCAGGCCAAGGGCGAAGGAATTTTCCTTCTTCTCCCATGTACACAACGCTTACTCGTGGATAGATTTGTTCGTGATAAGCAGGGCGCTAATTCCGAGAGTGGAGGGGGCGGAGTACTCGGCCATTGCGATCTCGGACCATGCCCTGCACTGGGTGGAGTTGGGGATGGGGAGGAGAGAGGCCAACGCCCGCTGTGGCGAATGGATGTGGGACTACTGGCGACGAGGAAGTCTGTGGGTGGGTCCGGAGGTGCATCCAAAGATATGTGGAGGCCAATGATAATGGGGAGGTCTGGGAGGCGCTGAAGGCAGTGGTCAGGGTGGAGCTAATTTCAATCAGGGCCCACAGGGAGAAAAGGGAGAGGATGGAGAGGGAGAGGTTGGTGGGGGAGATACTGAGGGTGGATAGGAGGTATGCGGAATCCCCTGAGGAGGGGTTGTTGAAGGAGCGACGGAGCCTTCAAACGGAGTCTGACTTGTTAACTATGGGGAAGGCTGAGGCCCAGTTGAGGAAGGTACAGGGAGCAGTGTATGAGTATGGGGAGAAGGCAAGTCGGATGCTGGCGCATCAGCTGCGGAAGAGGGAGGCAGCTAGGGAGATTGGGGGAATTAGAGATGGGGGGGGGGAGGGGTGGGGGAACATGGTGCTGAGCTCAGCTAAGATAAATGAGGTCTTTAAGGACTTTTATGGTCAATTATACGAGTCAGAACCCCCGGAGGGAGGGGAGGGGATGAGGCAGTTCCTGGACCAACTGAGGTTTCCAAAGGTGGAGGAGGAAGGGCGGGTAGAGGGATTGGGGCCCTGATTGAGATGGAGGAACTAATTAAGGGGTTGGGGAGTATGCAGTCGGGCAAGGCCCTGGGGCTGGATGGGTTTCCCGTAGAATTCTATAGGAAATTCTCAGAGCTTTTGGGCCCATTGCTGTTGAGAACTTTTAACGAGGCTAAGGAAAAGGGAATCCTTCCCCCGACGATGTTGCAGGCTCTGATCTCGCTTATCCTCAAGCGTGATAAGGACCTGCTGCAATGTGGCTCCTATAGGCCGTTTTTGCTCCTTAATGTGGATGCCAAGCTGTTGGCCAAGATCTTGGCCACTAGGATTGAGGACTGTATCCCGGGAGTGTTTCATGAGGATCAGATGGGGTTTGTGAAGGGCAGGCAGCTGAATACGAATGTGCGGAGGCTTCCGAATGTGACCATGATGCCCTTGGAGGGTGGGGATGCAGAAGTGGTAGCGGCAATGGATGCGGAGAAAGCTTTTGACAGGGTGGAGTGGGAAGTGTCAGGCAGATTTGGGTTTGGGGAGGAATTCATAGGGTGGGTCAAATTGTTGTATCAGGCCCCGGTGGTGAGTGTTTCGATGAACCGGCGGCGGTCGGGGTACTTTAGACTATATCGTGAACGAGGCCCTTGTCCCCCCCTGCTGTTTGCCCTAGCGATTGAGCCGCTGGCTATGGCATGGAGAGAGTCCAGAAACTGGAGGGGGTTGGTTCAGGGGCGGGGGAGGAGCACCGTGTTTCACTGTATGCGGATGACCTACTCCTGTACATTGCAGATCCGGTGGAGAGGATGAGGGAGGTCTTGCGGATACTTAGGGATTTTGGAGACTTCTCGGGATACAAGCTAAATGTGGGAAAAAGCGAGCCTTTTGTGGTGCCTGCGAGGGGCCAGGAGAAGAGGTTGGGAGAGCTACCGCTCAAGATGGTGGAGAGGAGCTTTCGGTACTTGGGCATCCAGGTTGCCAAGAGTTTGGGGGTCCTGCATAAGCTCAACTTAGCGCGGCTGGTGGATCAGATGGAGGAGGACTTCAGGAGGTGGGACATGCTGCCACTCTCCCTGGCGGGCAGGGTGCAGTCCGTAAAGATGACGGTCCTCCCAAGGTTCTTGTTCGTCTTCCAGTGCCTGCCCATTCTCATCCCCAAGTCCTTTTTCAAGCGGGTAAATAGGAGTATTAGAGATTTGTGTGGTCAAATAAGACCCCACGGGTTGAGACTGTTTTTGGAGTGCAGTCGGGTGGGAGGGGGTTGGCGCTGCCAAACGTGTGCAGCTATTACCGGGCAGCAAATGTGTCTATGATTCTGGAATAGGTAATGGAGGGAGAGGGGGCGGCGTGGAAGCACCGTCCTGTACAGATACTAGCCTGGGGGCACTGGTGACGGCACCGTTGCCACTTCCGCCGAAACAGTATACCACGAGCCCGGTGGTGACGGCGACACTGAGGATTTGGGGGCAGTGGAGAGGGCATAGGGGGGAGGTAGGGGCCTCAGCCTGGACTCCGATATGGAGCAACCATGTCTAGGATAGACGGCGGGTTCCTAAGCTGGCACAGGGCGGGAATCAAAAGGATGGGTGATTTGTTTATCGATGGGACTTTTGCCAGTCTGAGGGCGCTGGAGGAGAAATTTGGGTTGCCCCCGGGGAACACTTTTAGGTACATGCGGGTTCGGGTGTTTGTGAAAAAGCAGGTGGGGGAATTCCCGCTGCTACCTGCCCGGAGGATGCAGGACAGGGTGGTCTCAGGCATGTGGGTGGGGGATGGCAAAGTATCGACATATACCAGGAGCTGCAGGAGGCGGAGGAGGCCTCGGTGGAAGAGCTGAAGGGCAAATGGGAGGAGGAGCTGGATGAGGGCCTGTGGGCTGACGCCCAGGGCAGGGTCAATTCCTCCTCATCTTGCGCCAGGCTAAGCCTGATTCAGTTTAAATTAGTGCACCGGGCGCATATGACAGGGGCGAGAATGAGTAAGTTCTTTGGGGTAGAGGACAAGTGTGTGAGATGTTCAGGGAGCCCAGCGAACCACGCCCATTTGTTTTGGACATGCCCAGCACTTGCCGAATTTTGGAAAGGCTTTGCAAAGACTATGTCCAAGGTCTTGGACACTCGGGTTAAACCGAGCTGGGGGAATAGTGATATTTGGGGTATCGGATGATCCGGGAGTGCAGGAGTCGAAAGAGGCTGGAGTTCTAGCCTTTGCCTCCTTGGTAGCCCGGAGAAGGCTCTTGTTAATGTGGAGGGACGCGAAGGCCCCAAGCATAGAGGCTTGTGTCAGTGACATGCCGGGGTTTCTCAGGTTGGAGAAGATGAAGTTCGCCTTGCGAGGGTCCTTGCAGGGGTTCTCCAGGCGGTGACGAATGTGATATAAAATAGTTACTTTAAATATTAATGTAGATGTAGGCTAGTCTAATTCATGTTAGTTCACAGACAAAGGATTTCAGAGAGCATGGCAAGGGAAGGGGGATGGGGTGTTTAGAGTATGAGGAGAAAAGGATGCTGGGTAATAAGAGGCCAGAGGAAGGAATGAGAAGTGAGCCAATTAGGATGTATGGCCAGGTCAGGAGGTGTATAGGATGACCTATGGGAATCTTGCATGTGAAACTTGATGCCATTTGAATGTGTTGTTAGAGATTTCTTTGTTCTCTAGAAGCACTTGATTCTGGAGACCTAGGAGACTGCTTGTGTTCTGGGTTTTTGTGAAACGAGTCAGACTTGCAAGTCGAATAAAAATAACTAATGCTATGCCTACAAATCCATCTCGAGTTTATTTGAGGCCAGACTGACGGGTAAAGATAAATATGTTTTATCAGCGGTGGCAACCGTTCCTTGACTTTCTCGCGGAACGTTAGATGGAGGTCAGCAGCAGCAGCAATCCAGGGGGGTTGGGGGGGAGGTTGATTTCATTTTATTTGTAAGGGGCAAATGCCCCACCTTGTTTAGTTTGTTAAACTGTTAATTTGTTAGAGGGTTAAATTGTTTTTGTTGGCTTATTGTTTTTTTCTCTTTGCATTATATTTTCTTTTGTAGTGGTTTGTAAAAATTATTGAAACATTTTGAATAAAAACATTTTTTTAAAAAGACTGCCTGTTTCCACATAATTAAATTATCCGGCCTCTCTCCTGTGTCTGTGCGCCTGGGGCTGAAACCTCGGTCATGCCATTGTCACCTCCCGATTGGACAATTCCATCACACACCTGGCTGCTCTCCCACATTCTACCTCTGTAAACCTAAAGCCATCCAAAAGTCTGCTCCCCATGTCTTAATTCACAGCAAGTTCCTTTCCCCTATGATCCCTGTGCTCCGAGACTTGCATTCGCTCCCAGTCAATTGAAAATGAAAATGAAATGAAAATCGCTTATTGTCACAAGTAGGCTTCAAATGAAGTTACTGTGAAAAGCCCCTAGTCGCCACATTCCGGCGCCTGTTCGGGGAGGCTGGTACGGGAATTCTCACCCTTGTTTTCAAATCCGTCCATTGCCTCCTCTCTCCGTGTCTGTCATCTCCTCAAGTCCCACAACCCCCTGAGATATCTGCACAGCTCTGATCCTGGACTCTTGCACACGCTGGATTCCAATTACTACGCCATGGTTTTAAGTTCCCTCGGCCCCAAGCACTGAATTCCCTCCCTAAACCTCACCGTCTCCACCTCACTTACCTCCTTTCAGACTCTCTTTAAAACTCACCTCTTTGACCACCTGCCCTAATATCTCCTTTTGTGTCTGGGTGTCTCACTTTGTTTTATAATGTTCCTGTGAAGTTGACTGGGATGATTTATGATGTTAAAGGTGTTATATAAATAGAAGTTGTTGTTGTTGACTGTAACCCTGACCTCCTGTTTTACATCCCATTGGTTTCACAACAAACTCTATCTCTGATGTTTTGCCCCCTGTGTGTTTGCAGCCTCTATAAAGACGGCGGCCGTTAACTCAGGCCTGTCACCGGGAGCAGGCCGCAGATGTCCCCCCGCTCGATGCAAACCCGGGCCCGGAAACGTCTTATTGGGGTTTGGGGTCCACACCGCGTTTCAGTGAAACCTCCCGGCCGAGACCAGCATCGACACTGCGCATGCTCCAGCTCACAATGATCGGGTAATTGACGGCAGCTCGGGACCAATAGAAAGAGAGGGGCGGGGCTGGAGTACCGAGGGAAGCAGCTGATCCTCCAACCAATCGGAGTGAAAGGGGGCGGGGTGGACGAGAGGTGGAGCCACGATCACCAACGTGACTAAGAGCATGCGCAGTGCCAATGACAGGTTAGGATTCAGGCGGTCGCGTGAAAATCGTTCGCCGGTCAGATCCGCGCGGTGAGTAATGAGGGAGGGATGGAGGCGGCGGATAGGTCGGGAGGCTTTACAAACACTTCGTGTTGGCCACAGATCTGGATACGAAGCTCGGATACAGCAATTGAACCAGCGAAAGCTGCTCGGGCTTTTCGCCGAGACAGGCCCGAGTGGACGAAGTGTGCGGCCGGGCGCATGCGGAGGGAGCGAGAGCCCCGGGCTTGCTCCACCTCTCGTTCACTCTGATTGGTTGGAGGACCAGCCGCTCTTATCGGTCCTCCAGGTCCGCCCCTTCCTATTGTTCCGAACGTGCCGTCAATCAGTCCCCGGGCATTGTGAGCTGGAGCAAACCCGTCACCATCATTGTCAGCTCCCTGGTTTGCAGCTGCGGAGCTTCTCCCTCCCTCCCGGGAACAGGCCCAGGTTAACGGGCCCCATCCTGCTTCAGACACTGGAGGATGGTTCACATCAGAGGATGGGGGAGGGGGAAAATAAATAAGAGCTTACACTTTGCACTCAAATCAATGAGGACTCTGATCTCTGGCAAGGAAGGAAACCCTGGCACGTGGGCGGGGAGGATTCGCAAACACCCGCTGGAGGCCCCAAATAAGACCCCCAATAAGACCCATTGATATTATTGTCAGTCTGCAGACAGGAGCTGGAGAACTGAACCCGGCAGAGGAGAGGGAGGGAGAAAACTGGGAGTGGAGGAAAGAAATGGTGCAGCTGCTGAGATGGGTTTGGATTTCAGCCCAGGGAGGAAGGAGAGTGTGTGGGACGGGGATTTACAGCTTTGGGGGAACAAGAGAGGAAAAAATGTCCCAGAGAAACTTGAATTGCCTGTTCAGAATTTCTATCCTGGACTGACAGTGATGGCTTTTGTAAACTCCTTTTACAGGAGGTTAGAATTGGAGAATTTGCACACAACAAACTGAACCCAACAGAAAGGTTTGTCTCTTTGCAAATTCTATCCTGCATTGACAGTGATGACCTTTGTAACATGAGAGATTACAGCTCTCAGGAAAGATTAAATGGAGAGGGGCGATGTGAGAGAGTGACCATCAACAAACAACAAGTCATGAATACAAGATAGTTATGAATAAATCCAAGGGGACAATACAGACAAATTTATTTCCTCACAGGTTCAGAATGGGCAACCCATTATCATGGAAAGGAGTTGAGGAAAGTGCTGAGATGTTTTCAAAAGGATTCGGGACAAGGACATGAGAGAAAATGGAATCGAAAATCAGCTGAAAGGCTGAGATTTGATAGGTGGGACAGTCGGAGATGTGTGCCGAGTATGGACAGCAGCAGAATCTGTGACAGAATGGCCTGTTTGTGTCTTATATATTCACAATATTTGAATGTAATCTCCTTTCACAGAATATTTGCAGATACAAACATAATGTCAAGATCTGACAGTCACTTGATTCATCAGGATCGCCCTTTCAACGTGGAAGGAGAAATGTTTGTCTGTTTTGTCTTTCAGAAAAATGTTTAAAAATCACTGTGATTGGAAAAGCACCGAGACACAGACATCTAAGTAATTTTCCACAGTTAGCTGGAACTGAGCTTTAACCAACCACACAGCATGAAATTTAATTGCAGCATTTACACCAGGGAGACACCGTACTCGGGCTTCAACTGATGATCCAAGTTGGAGAGACATAAGGACATTCGCACCAAAGGAATCAAGAAGCAGCAATTGGACATTCAGCCCCGTGAGCCTGTTCCACCATTTAATAACTTCACGGCTGATCTGATAGTGACGTCAAATCTGCATCCCACCTACACCTGATAACTTGTTGATAACCATGGAGAAACCGTGGCAATGTGGGGACTGTGGGATGGGATTCAATTACCCATCTGAATTGGAAACTCATCAACGTATTCACACTGGGGAAAGGCAATTCACCTGCTCCGTGTGTGGGAAGGGATTCACTCGGTCATCATACCTCCTGACACACCAACTTGTTCATACTGATCAGAGACCATTTAAATGTGCTGACTGTGGAAAGAGCTTTAAACGCAGAAAGGATTTACTGACACACCAACGCACTCACACTGGGGAGAGGCCATTCACCTGCTCCGTGTGTGGGAAGGGATTCACTCTGTCATCCCACCTCCTGACACACCAACTTGTTCATACTGGTCAGAGACCATTTAAATGTGCTGACTGTGAGAAGAGCTTTAAAAGCAGAAAGGATTTACTGTTACATCAACGCACTCACACTGGGGAGAGGCCATTCACCTGTTTGGAATGTGGGAAGCGATTTAATGCTTCGTCAAACCTCCGGGCTCACCATCAGGTCCACTCTGACCAGAGACCGTTCAAATGTGCTGACTGTGAAAAGAGCTTTAAAAGCAGAAAGGATTTACTGACACATCAATGCCATCACACTGGAGAGAAGCCATTCACCTGCTCAGTGTGTGGGAAGGGATTCACTCAGTCATCATTCCTCCTGAGACACCAACTTGTTCATACTGATCAGAGACCTTTTAAATGTGCTGACTGTGAGAAGAGTTTTAAAAGTAAAAAGGAATTACTGAGACACCAACGCACTCACATTGGGGAGAGGCCATTCACCTGCTCCGTGTGTGGGACGGGATTCATTCAGTCATCAGACCTCCTGAGACACCAACTTGTTCATACTGATCAGAGACGTTTTAAATGTGCTGACTGTGAGAAGAGATTTAAAAGTAAAATGAATTTACTGATACATCAACGCACTCACACTGGGGAGAGGCCATTCACCTGCTCCATGTGTGGGAAGGGATTCATTTGTTCATCCCAGCTTCAGCAACACCAGCGAGTTCACACTGGGCAGAGACCGTACACTTGCTCCGTGTGTGACAAGAAATTTACTCAGTCATCCCACCTGATGACACACCGACTTGTTCACACTGACCAGAAACCTTTTAAATGTACTGACTGTGAAAAAAGATTTAAAAGTGAACAGAATCTTCAGAAACACCAGCGAGTTCACACTGAAACAGAATCATAGAATTTACAGTGCAGAAGGAGGGCATTCGGCCCATCGAGTGCACCAGCCCTTGCAAAGAGCACCTTACTTAAGCCCATACCTCCAACCTAACCCATAACCCGACCTAACCTTTTTGGACACAAAGAGCAATTTAGCATGGCCAATCCATCTGATCAACACATTTTCACACTTGTGGGAGGAAACTGGAGCATCCGGAGGAAACCCACGCAGATATGGGGGAACGTGCAAACTCCGCACAGACAGTAAGCCAAGCTGGGAATTCTGGGACCCTGGAGCTTTGAAGCAACAGTGCTAACCACTTTGCTACCGTGTGGCCTACACGTGGGAGCAGTACTGGGGAGAGGCTGTTCACTGCTCCGTGTTTGGGAGGCGATTCACTCAGTCAAACAAACTGTACAGACATCAGCAAGTTCACAGGCAACAGCAGGGTTTGGATTCAGCTGTTGTTGCTGCTATTAGTCACATCCAGGACTGAATGATGCCTGGACGTCTGTTTCCAGTGGGGCTCCACAGTTTCCGGTACATATCAATGATTTAGACTTAAATGTCTGCACCAGGATTATACAAAAGTTGCTGATGTGTTTCAGACAATGAAGGAGAAAGCCATGGACTGGGTCAGGTGGACAGAAAAGTGGTGAATGGAAATTTAGATAATGAGAGGTTAGGAACACACTTCAGTTAACTCCCGATAAAAATAAGGTCACTTCAGGATAATGGAAAAAACTGATTGGTGGGGAAGCTACAAATAATCCATTTAAAAAAAAAAATTCAAAGTACCCAATTACTATTATTTTTTCCAATTAAGGGGCAATTTAGACTGGCCAATCCACCTAACCTGCACATCTTTGGGTTGTGGGGGTGAAACCCATGCAGACATGTGGAGAATGTGCAAACTCCACACGTGGACAGTGACGCAGGGCTGGGATTCAAACCGGGTCCTCAGTACTGTAGTCCCAGTGCTAACCACTGCTCCACGTGCTGCCCTAGCTACAAATAATTCTAATAACTTTATTGAACAGTTCTCAAATGGAAAGACACTTGACCACATTAAAACTAAGGATCTGCAATAGATGTTTGATCTAGCAAGTCATATTTAGGGCAATATTATAAACAGAGGGCATTCATTTAAAGTGATTAGAAAAAGAGGCAATGCTGAGCAAGGCGAGGAGAGTGGGCAAAGAAGTGGCAGATGGAATACAATGTGGAAAAGTGTGAGGTTATGGACTTTGGAAGGAGAAATGGAGGCATAGACTATTTTCTAAATGGGAAAATGATGAGGCAATCAGAAGCACAAAGGGACTTGGGAGTCCTTGTTCAGGATTTTCTTCAGGTTAATGTGTAGATGCACTGTCGCCTCACGGCGTCGAGGTCCCAGGTTCGACCCCGGTACTGGGTCACTGTCCGTGTGGAGTTTGCACATTCTCCACGTGTTTGCATGGGTTTCGCCCCCACAACCCAAAGATGTGCAGGGTAGGTGGATTGGCCACGCTAAACTTCCCCTTAATTGGAAAAAATGAATTGGGTACTCTAAATTGTTTTTAAAAGGTTAACGTGCAGGTTCAGTCGGCAGTTAGGAAGGCAAATGCAATGTATTCAGGTCGAGAGGGCTAGAATACAAGATCAGGGATGTACTTCTGAGGCTATATCACGCTCTGATCAGACCCCATTTGGAGTATTATGAGCAGTTTTGGTCCCCGAATCTAAGGAGGGATGTGTTGGCCTTGGAAAAGGTCCAGAGGAGGTTTACAAGAATGATCCCTGGAATGAAGAGCTTGTCGTATGAGGAACAGTTGAGGACTCTGGGTCTGTACTCATTGGAGTTTAGAAGGATATAGGGGTATCTTATTAAATCTTACAGGATACTGCGAGGCCTGGGTAGAGTGGACATGGAGAAGATGTTTCCATTTGTAGGAAATTATTCCTTAAAACTCTCCAAAAAATGCTTTTGGCAGGAAAATCGGCAGGCATTGGAAAATAAACAGAAATTGCGGCAACATGTTCATTTTAACCAACCCTCCAGTGATTTCCCCCCCCCCCCCCCCTCCAATCCCGAGCAACCTGCACACCCAGATATCTAAAGTGAACCCCTGCCCTACGGAATGGCAGGCCCCCCACCCCTGCCCACACCACCGGCCGAAACACCACAAAATGCTCACTCTTGTCTCGATTTAATTTGTACCCCGAGAAAGACCCAAACACCCGAAGCCGCTACAATATTCCCCCTCTTGACACACTCAGTTCTGACACATATAATAAGAAGTCATCGGCAGACAAGGGCACCCTATGCTCTATTTCCGCCCCCCCCCCGCACTATCCCTTTCCATACCCCCAAACCTCTTAACGCGATGGCCAACAGCACTTTTGCGATGGCCAACGGCTCAATCGCGAGTGCAAACAGCAGGGGGGACATAGGACATCCCTGCCTAGTCCCACGGTGGAGAGAAAAGTATCTCGAGCTGATGTTTTTTGTGTGGACACCGGCCCCGGCTCCTTATACAGTAGCTTTACCCAGTCCACAAATCGTGGACCAATCCCAAACCGCTCCAGAACTGCTATCAAGGGCCCCCATTCTACTTGGTCAAACGCTTTCTCAGCGTCCACTGCCACATCCACCTCTGTTTCCTTCCCCTCCGCCGGTGCCATAACCACGTTCAATACCCTCTTAACGTTTGAAAAGAGCTGCCTCCCTCACACAAACCCCGTCTGATCTTCACCTATCACCTTCAGGGGGCACTCCTCCTGCCGACCTGCCAGTACCTTCGCTAATAACCTTGCGTTCACGTTTAAAAGTGATATGGGCTTAGACAACCCACACTCCGTCGGATCCTTATCTTTTTAAGCAACAGGGAAACTGATGCCTGCCCCAAAGTTTGTGGTAACACCCCCTTCCCTATCGCCTCCTCAAATATCTCCAACATCAGGGGTGCCAGCTTATCCTGCAGACACACCAGCGAGTTCACACTGGAGAGAAGCCATTTACCTGCTCTCGGTGTGGGAAGGAATTAGGGAGAAACATAGAAAATAGGAGCAGGAAGAGGCCATTTGGCCCTTTGCGCCTGCTCCGCCATTCATTATATATTGCCTTATCATCCAACTTAATAACTTAATCCCGATTTCCCCTCTATATCCTTTGATTCCCTTCACTCTAAGTGCTATATCTAACTGTTTCCTGACAACATACAATGTATTGGCCTCAACTATTTCCTGTGGTAACAAATTCCACAAGCCCACCACTTTCTGATGAAGAAATTACTCATCTCTGTCCTAAATGGTCTACCCCGTATCCTCAGACTTGGTCTACCCCGTATCCTCAGACTGCGACCACTCATTCTGTACACTCCCACCATCGGCAAAATCTTTCCTGCATCTACCCTGTCAAGTCCTGTTATAATATTGTAGGTTTCTATGAGATCCCCCCTCATTCTTCTGTACTCCAGCGAATACAATCCTAACTGATTCAATCTCTCATACGTCAGTCCCACCATCCCAGGTATCAGTCTGATAAACCTTCGCTGCACTCCCTCTAGAGCAAGAACATCCTTCCTCAGATAAGGAGACCAAAACTGCACAAAATATTCCAGGTATGGCCTCGCCAAGGCCCTGTATAATTAAAGCAAGATATTCCTGCTGCTGTACTCAAATCCTCTCGCAATGAAGGCTAGCATATCATTTGCCTTCCTTACCGCCTGCTGTAGCTGCATGCTTTCCTTCAGTGACTGGTGTACGAGGATACCCAGGTCTCGTTACACATTCCTCTCTCTTAATTTATGACAATTCAGATAATAGTCTGCCTTCTTGTTTTTGGTACCAAAGTGGATATCCTCGCATTTCTCCAAATTATACTGTATCTGCCATTCATTTGTCCACTCACTCAACTTGTCCAAATCACACTGAAGGATCTCTGCAACCTCCTCACAGCTCACCCTCCCAAGCAACTTGTGTCATCTGCAAATTTGGAGATATTGCATTTTGTTCCCTCCTAAATCGTTAGATGATGCAATGGTTAGCACTGCAGTCTCACGGAGCTGAGGACCAGTGTTCAATCCTGGCACCAGGTGGAGACACGTTCTCCAAGTATCTGCGTGGGTGTCACCCCCATAACTCAAAGATGTTTACCTCTATTTGCGCGATTCACTCGGTTACGCCATCTGCAATCACACCTGGGAGTTCATACTGGGGAGAGGCTGTTCACCTGCTCTCAATGTGCGAAGGGATTTAGTAATTCATCGCACTTTCTGAGACACCAACAAGTTCACAACTGATTACAGGGATTGGATTCTTCTGTTATTGTTTCTGTTGTCAATTACATCCAGGACTGCATTTTGTTCATTCTGTTGGTCAATGGGGATGGTCAGAGGGTTTCTTTCTGCTGGACTGGCCGGTCTCATGGCTTTGTCTCCAATGGTCTGATTCTCTCTGAGCCTTCTTGCGAATATCTGGGGCGAAATTCTCCGGAAACGGCGCGATGTCCGCCGACTGGCGCCCAAAACGGCGCAAATCAGGCGGGCATCGCGCCGCCCCAAAGGTGCGGAATGCTCCGCATCTTTGGGGGCCAAGCCCCAACCTTGAGGGGCTAGGCCCGCGCCGGACGAATTTCCGCCCCGCCAGCTGGCGGAAAAGGCATTTGGTGCCTCGCCAGCTGGCGCGGAAATGACATCTCCGGGCGGCGCATGCGCGGGAGCGTCAGCAGCCGCTGACGGCATTCCCGCGCATGCGCAGTGGAGGGAGTCTCTTCTGCCTCCGCCATGGTGGAGACCGTGGCGAAGGCGGAAGGGAAAGAGTGCCCCCACGGCACAGGCCCGCCCGCGGATCGGTGGGCCCCGATCGCGGGCCAGGCCACCGTGGAGGCACCCCCCGGGGCCACATCGCCCCACGCAGCCCCCCAGGACCCAGGTGCCCGCCCGCGCCGCCTTGTCCTGCCGGTAAGGTAGGTGGTTTAATTTATGCCGGCGGGACAGGCATTTTAGCGGCGGGACTTCGGCCCATTCGGGCCAGAAAATCGAGCGGGGGGCCCGCCAACCGGCGCAGCGCGATTCCCGCCCCGCCGAATATCCGCTGCCGGAGACTTCGGCAACCGGCGGGGGCGGGATTCACGCCAGCCCCCGGCGATTCTCCGACCCGGCAGGGGGTCAGAGAATCTCGCCCCTGGTTTCACATTTCACAAGGATCAAAGAGTGAAAGGGTGTTTCGAGGTTAGAAGATGCTTCATTACCATTTCTGTTTGGAAACCCCCAAAATCATGCCACATTGCCATGAAGATGGGCTGTGGTGGTTACATGGTTCTTTTGTTTAATTTATCTTGGTGCTTCTCACAGAAGAAAATTATTAGGGTATGAGAGGGCAAGTTATCTGAGGTGCACTGGGAAACTACATTAAATAGTATGGTGGGAGACAGGCAATCACTAATATTTATGGAATTATTACAGATTTATACGGGGATTGGTTAGCTCAGTTGGCTGGATAGCTGGTTCGCGCTGAGTAACACCAACATTACAGATTAAATTCCCATACCGGCTGAGGTTAGCCATGGTCCGTGTCAGTATTTATGCTCCACGTGATCCTCCACCCACCCCTCTATATCTCCCGCCCCCCTCTATATCTCCCCCCCCTCCCATCAGCATGTCCCTCTATTCCTTTTTCCCTAATGTATGTATCTTGCTTTACGTTCAATGGATTCATGCTGTTCACCTCAACCCCTCGCTGTGGTAACGAGTTCCACATTCTCACCACTCGCTGGGTAAAGAGGTGTCTATTGAAATTCCTATTAGATTATTGAATCCCTTCATAATCTGAAAGACTTCCATCAGGTCACCCATCAGTGTTCTCTTTTCCAGAAAAAAGCAGTCCCAGCCTTTCCTGAGTGTTAAATGCTCTCAGTTCTGCATATTATGAACCTTTGTTGCACCTTATCCAGTGCCTCTATTTCTTTTTTCTAAATGGAGATCATCAATGTTGACAGAGCTCCCAGTGTCGTCGAACCATCGTTTTAAACAAGTTGAAAATTTCCTCCGAACTTTTCAATTCTATCCCTCCAGAATGGAACCCTATTTATGGGCTCCACACGTTAGGAAAGATGTGAAGTTCTTAGAGAGGGTGAGAGGACATTTACAAGAATAGCACCAGGGATGAGGGACTCCAGTCAGTTGGAGTAACTGGAGCAGCTGAATTTCTCTCCTGAGATCACAGCATCTGGAGGGTGGGGAATGGGGCCATTCAGCCCTTTGGGACCGTGTCGGCTCCCTGTGGAGGAAGCCAGTCTGTCCATTGCCCCGTTCTTTCCCCGAATCCCTGTGGATTTATTTCTCTCAGCGTCTGTCCAATTTCCTATTGAAATCCTTCCGTCATCTCTGCATCTCCTACTCTCATAGGCAGTAGGTTTGAGGTTGTTACCACTCCCTTTACATGTACACAAGGCTGCTCGAGCACAGAGGAGTCTATTTGGCCCATTTTTCCCGTGCCAGCTCTTTGGACAGCGACCCATTTAATCCCATAGTTAAACTATTTTGTTTTATTTTTCAGAATGTACCAAATTCCCTTTTGGAAGTTACAGTCCAATGAGATTCTGGCACCATTTATAGACAGTGCATTCCAAATCACAACAACCCGCTGTGTTTTACAACAAATAATTGTGCAAAGGTGTGTCTGGAGTTTCACAGAGTATTCAAAATGTTGTCAATGACGTGGTTATTACACAAAATTAAGACTCAACCTTTATCAATAAATTGGTGAGGACACCAAGTGTAATATATCCTCGTTTGCGGACAATTAGAACAAATGTGCATTTCTATAAAACCTCTCACTACCACTGGACCTCCTAAAGTATTTTAAAGCCAATGGAGTACTTTTGAAACATATTCACTGTTGTAATGTAGGAAGCTGTAAGTACGCATGTGTAATCACATTTAGTTTTAAAATTGTTATTTTCATTGTATAAAAAAAATTTAGAGTACCCAATTCAGTTTTTCCAATTTAGGAACAATTTAGCGTGGCCAATCCACGTCCCCTGCACATCTTTGGGTTGTTGGGATGAGACCAACAAAACCACGGGAAGAATGTGGAAACTCCACACGGCACTGACCCAGGGTGGGGATCGAACCTCGGACCTTGGCGCCGTGAGGCAGCAGTGCTAACCATTGCGCCATCTTGTTGCCCGTAAATTATTATTTTCAAAGTGTATTCACTGGCCTTAGTAATAAGGTCAAGGAAGCCCTTTTATACCTCTGACATGTGCCTTTCTGCAGCCATTTCGCCTTCTGTACCTTTTCTATATTAACTATGTATTGATTTCATCGCAAAAAACAATAATTAAGTTCAAGTTTATTCAGTAGTGAACATTGATTATGATTAGTGAATTGGTGTATTAGGTAATTATATTGCAAAGACTAGATCTTTATTTTAAAAAATAACACAATCAACCAAAATGTTTCCAGAAACTGCAGAGCTATCAGAATATGTTTGAAAAAATAAATTACTCGATAATTTCAAGAAGTTACGAGATGTGGTGATAAGCCTGTATATAATATTACATGTACTCAGCAGTGTGACCTCCCACCAGTAGTTGGCGTCAGGAATCAGTCAGGTGACATTCGGCTACCAGGAGAATGTTGTCAGGCATACACAAGGCCAGTCGCACATAAGGATAGTTCCAAGAGAGTCTAATGTAACTCTGTGATAACAGTCTGTATAGCATTCTGATCGTTACCTTACCACGTGTACATTAATAAATCATTGTTCTGGCTAATTCACCAGCAGTTCTGTAGAATCATTGCAAGACAAGATCACAGAACATAACACGAGACACCATATTCTGCCAAGAATATGTGGGCTCGGCATTGGAGTAATGGTATTGCTACGAGGCGAGTAATCCAGAGAGCCAGGTTAATGCTCTGGGGATCTGGGATCGAATCTGCCTATGACAGATGCTGAAATTGAATAAAAGTCGAATGATAACACTCTTGATTGTTGTGAAAACTCATCTGGTTCACTAATATCCTTCAAGAAATCCGCTCTCCGTATGTGGCCTGGCCTACACGTGACTCCAGATCCACAGCAATGTTGTGGTTGATTTGTGAGTGCCGTCTGAAATCGCCTCACAAGACACGCAGTTCAAGGGCAATTGGAATGAGGAATTGTTTTCGATATGCTGGAGTCTGTTTCTCTTCCTCTCCTGAGCTTATATTGACCATCACATTCTGCTCCATTTTTAGTCCCTGAGCATTCTGCACACCCTGAAACGTCAGCTCACTTCCTCTACAAAATTACTGCCTGACCTGCTGAGTATTTCCAGCATTTGCTCTTTTTAGTTCAGATTTCCAGCAACTGCAGTATTTTGTTTTTGTTTTATTTCAGACGTTTCTCACAGAAGGAGAGATGAACCAATTGCGAGCTGCAGGGGTTGGATCACGCCTCCTGTGGAGCTCATTTGTCATGATGTAATAGAATGATTCCCAAAGTAAAATACTGTTGCCGCAGTCCCAGAGGCTGCTTACCATTTTGAGGGGGTGCTGATTTAACCTGAGGATCAGCACACCTCAGGCGGGGGGAAAGGTTAAGCAGGCGGGGCCTTCAGGAATAACCACAGCCGGTGCAGGAATTGGACCCATCCTGTTTCCTGTTGGACTCACTCTGCATCACGAACCAGCTGGCCAGCCAGCTGAGCTAAACCGGGGATGTTGCGGAGATGAAGATAGAATCTCTACAGTGCAGAAGGAGGCCAATTGGCCCATCGTGTCTGCTCCAATCCAGTCCACCCTATACCTGTAATCCTAAAACCTAACCTGCACATCCCTGGACACGAAGAGCCAATTATCATGGCCAATCCACCTAACCTGCACATCTTTGGACTGTGGGAGGAAACCAGAGCACCCGGAGGAAACCCCAGCAGACACAGGGAGAAAGTGCAAAGTCCACACAGATAGTCGCCCAAGGCTGGAATTGAACCCGGGTCCCTGGCGCTGTGATGCAGCAGTGCAAACCACTGTGCCGTGCCGCCCATCTTCCCAATATTTAATTGAAGGCAATTTCTACTCATCCAGTCCTAAATGGCAGACAAGTCACGATGGTGTGTGAGTTGGAGGGGAATTTGGTCCTCCATGTGGAAGTTTAGGGTTCAAACCTCTGGTCAAGTTGTAAATAATAAAATCTCTCTCCTTTGCCCCTGTCTCTTTCACCTCTCTCTTCATCCATAGCGGCCAAAGTCCATTGTAGATCCACACTGGGTGGCAGGTTCCATTCCCATAAGGACATTAGTGAACCATTGGTTTTTTGTGACAATCCAGCAGTTTGCATGGTCACTTTTCACTAGTGCCGGCCCCACAAATGACCAGATTCATTCAGCTCAATTTCACAACCAGCTTTTGTGTTTTTGTGAGTTCTCGCTCATTCCCTTTTTTCTGTTTTAAATCAGTTTCACAGGATGTTAGAATGGGAGGATTTGCAGCCAATTAACTGAAACCAAACGTCACATCTGTCGTCCATCGTAACCTGAATATCATTGAATCTTGAACATGGAGGGGAAAAGCACCGTTCACAGTGGAGAGAAACTGTACACTTGTTCTGTGTGTGGACGAGACTTCAGCCAATCAACTGTCCCATCCAGACACAAGTACAGTCAGACTGGCGAGAAACTGTGGAAATGTGGGGATTGTGAGGGAGGATTCAGTGACCTCTCTGAGCTGGAAATTCACCAACACAGTAACACCGGGGAGAGGCCATTCACCTGCTCTGAGTGTGGAAAGGCATTCCCGCAGTCATCCACCCTGCTGACACACCTTCGAGTTCACACTGGGGAGAGACCGTTCACCTGCTCCAAATGTGGGAAGAGATTCACTCAGTCATCCAACCTGCTGACACACCAGCAGGTTCACACTGGACAGAGGCAATTCACCTGCTCGGAGTGTGGGATGAGATTTACTCAGTCATTCAATCTGCTGAGACACCAGCGAGTTCACACTGGGGCGAGGCCTTTCACTTGCTCCGAGTGTGGGAAGGGATTCAGTCAGTTGTCTACCCTGCAGACACACCAGCGAGTTCACACTGATGAGAGACCTTTTAAATGTCAAGTCTGTGGGAAGTGCTATAAAAGTTTAAAGGAAGTGATGTTCCATCAACGTGTTCACAGTGAGGAGAGACCATTTAAATGCCCAGACTGTGGGAAGTGCTATGAAGGCTCCAGGGAACTGATGTTTCATAAACGTGTTCACACTGACGAGAAACCGTTCAGGTGCAGTCACTGTGCGACTGGGTTCAGATGGTCATCCCAACTCACTGAACACCAGCGTATTCACACCGGGGAGAAGCCATTCATCTGCTCTGACTGTGGGAAGGGATTCACTCGGTCATCCCACCTCATGGCACATCAGCAAGTTCACACAGTTGAGAGACCTTTTAAATGTCCAGACTGCGGGAAGTGCTGTAAAAGTTCCAGCAATCTGGTGTCCCATCAACGTGTTCACAACGAGCAGAGACCTTTTCAATGTCCAGACTGTGGGAAATGCTATAAAAGTTCCAGCAACCTGCTGTCCCACCAACATGTTCACACTGACGAGAGGCCGTTTAGGTGCTCTCACTGTGCGACTGGGTTCAGGCGATCGTCCCAACTCACCGTACACCAGCGAATTCACACAGGGGAGAAGCCGTTCACCTGCTCCAAGTGCGGGAAGGGATTCACTCAGAAATCCAACCTGCTGAGTCACCAGCGAGTTCACACGTGACTGCTGGAGTTTGATTATTCTGTTAAACATAAATCGCAAACATTCATTGTGGTCTTTCACTTCTGATATGAATAAATTACAGCTCAGTTATAAATACTAATGTCCTGGATAAAAGTCAAATAAATCGGGTTTGTGTTAAACACACAGTCTGTTGAAACTTTTTAACATCCCTAACTCAAGCAGTTCCTTTTGCTCTATTGGCCTTCTCCTCCATCCTCACCATTCATGGAGCTTCTTTGTCACTGGGATTGAGATACTCTGATCAGCTGCCTCTGCCGCTTCCCTCTCTTTCACCCCCCCACTGGGTAAACTGTCTCTGTAGCCTCTCCCGATGAACACTGAACTCGCATCACAGTTTCTCTCCTGTCTTTTCCTGATTTTATTTCTACAGAACTGCTGCCCATTCAGTTTCCTCATGTTAGCTGACATTGTTAATGATTCTCCTCATACTATCCCTCTCACCTTTAAATACATCAGTCACCCTTCCTGAAATAAAACATCCCTTGACCTCACCTTCCTTGCAAATTACGGATGGCCCCCATTTCCAACCTCCCTTTCCACTCCACTCTCCTTGTACCCACAGTTACCCAAGCATCTATCCTCGGCTCCTCCTATTTCTCATCTACATGCTGCCACTAGATGACATCATCCAAAAGCACCGTGTTAGTTTTCACATGTACACTGACAACACCCAACTCCACATGCACATTCCGGCGCTTGTTTGGGTGCACAGAGGGAGAATTCCGAATGTCCAAATTACCTAACAGCACGTCTTTCGGGTCTTGTGGGAGGAAACCGGAGCACCCGGAGGAAACCCACGCAGACACAGGGAGAACGTGCAGACTCCGCACATACAATGACCCAAGCGGGATCGAACCTGGGAGCCTGGCGCTGTGCTACCGTGCCGCCCTTATCTGCTATCCTTACCTGGTCTGGCCTACAACTCCAGACCCACAGCAATGTGGTTGACTCTTAATTACCATGGAAATGAGTTGAGGAAAGTGCTGAGATGTTTTCAAAAGGAAACGGGACAAGCACATGAGAGAAAAGGGAATGGAAAATCAGCTGAAAGGCTGAGATTGGATAGGTGTGGGAGTCAGAGATGTGTGCCGAATATGGACAGCAGCAGAATGTGTGACAGAATGGCCTGTTTGTGTCTTATATATTCACAGTAATTCAATGTAATCTCCTTTTACAGAATATTTGCAGATGCAAACATCATGTTGAGATCTGACAGAGTCACTTGATTCATCAGGATCGGCCTTTCAACGTGGAAGGAGAAATGTTTGTCTGTTTTGTCTTTCGGAAAAAAATTCAAAAATCACTGTGATTGGAAAAGAACCGAGACACAGACATCTAAGTAATTTTCCACAGTTAGCTGGAAGTGAGTTTTAACCAATCACACTGCATGAAATTAAATTGCAGCATTTACATCAGGGAGACACCGTACTCAGGCTTCAACTGATGATCCAAGTTGGAGAGACACAAGGACATTCGCACCAAAGGAATCAAGAAGCAGCAATTGGACATTCAGCTCCGTGAGCCTGTTCCACCATTTAATAACTTCACGGCTGATCTGACAGTGACCTCAAATCTGCATCCCACCTACACCGGATAACCTGTCAATAACCATGGAGAAACCGTGGAAATGTGGGGACTGTGCGATGGGACTCAATTACCCATCTGAATTGGAAACTCATCGACGTATTCACACTGGGGAAAGGCCGTTCACCTGCTCGGTGTGTGGTAAGGGATTCACTCGGTCATCAAACCTCCTGACACACCAACTTGTTCATACTGATCAGAGACCGTCTAAATTTGCTGACTGTGAGAAGAGATTTAAAAGCAGAAATGATTTACTGAGACACCAACGCACTCACACTGGGGAGAGGCCATTCACCTGCTCCGTGTGTGGGAAGGGATTCACCTTTTCATCCCAGCTTCTGCAACACCAGCGAGTTCACACTGGGGAGAGACTGTACACTTGACACGTGTATGACAAGAAATTTACTCAGTCATCCCACCTGACATCAAACCAACTTGTTCACACTGATCAGAGACCTTTTAAATGTTCTGACTGTGAAAAGAGATTTAAAAGTAAACCGAATCTGCTGAAACACCAGCGAGTTCACACGGAAACAGAATCATAGAATTTACAGTGCAGAAGGAGGGCATTCGGCCCATCGAGTGCACCGGCCCTCGCAAAGAGCTCCTTACTTACGCCCATACCTCCAACCTAACCCATAACCCCACCTCACCTTTTTGGACACTGAGGGCAATTTATCATGGCCAATCCATCTAACCTGCACACCTTTGGACTCTGGGGGGAAACCGGAGCACCCGGAGGAAACCCACGCAGACAACCCGCAGCCTCCGCACAGACAGTGACCCAATCCGGGAATCAAACCTGGGACCCTGGAGCTGTGAAGCAACAGTGCTAACCACTGTGCTACTGTGTCTCCCACGTGTGGGAGCGGTACTGGGGAGAGGCTGTTTAACTGATCGGTGTGTGTGAGGAGATTCACTCGGTCAAACAACCTGCACAGATATCAGCAAGTTCACAGGCAACAGCAGGGTTTGGATTCAGCTGTTGTTGCTGCTGTTAGTCACATCAGGGACTGAATGATGCAAGGACGTCTGTTTCCAGTGGGGCTCCACAGTTTCCGGTATATATCAATGATTTAGACTGAAATGTATGCACCAGGATTATACAAAAGTTGCTCATGTGTTTTAGACAATGAGGGAGAAAGCCATGGACTGGGTCAGATGGACAGAAAAATGGTAAATGGAAATTTAGATAATGAGAGGTGAGGAACATACTTCAGTTAACTCCCGATAAAAATAAGGTCACTTCAGGATCATGGAAAAAACTGATTGGTGGGGAAGCTACAAATAATCCTTCTTTTAAAAAAAAATTCAGACCCAATTATTATTTTGTTTTTCCAATTAAGTGGCAATTTAGCCTGGCCAATCCACCTAACCTACACATCTTTGGGTTGTGGGGGTGAAACCCATGCAGACACGTGGAGAATGAGCAAACTCCACACGGACAGTGACCCAGTGCCGGGATTCAAACCCGGGTCCTCTGCGCTGTAGTCCCAGTGCTAACCACTGCTCCACGTGCTGCCCTAGCTACAAATAATTCTAAGAACTTTATTGAACAGTTCTCAAATGGAAAGGCACTTGACCACATTACAACTAAGGATCTACAATAGACATTTGATCTAGCAAGTCATATTTAGGGCAAGATTATAAACAGAGGACATTAATTTAAAGTGATTAGAAAAAGAAGCAATGCTGAGCAAGGCTAGGAGAGTGGGCAAAGAAGTGGCAGATGGAATACAATGTGGAAAAATGTGAGGTTATGGACTTTGGAAGGAGAAATGGAGGCACAGACTATTTTCTAAATGGGAAAATGCTGAGGAAATCACAAGCACAAAGGGACTTGGGAGTCCTTGTTCAAGATTCTCTTCAGGTTAACGTGCAGGTGCACTGCAGCCCCACGGCGCCGAGGTCCCAGGTTTGATCCCAGCTCTGGGTCACTGTCCGTGTGGAGTTTGCACATTCTCCCCGTGTTTGCATGGGTTTCGCCCCCACAACCCAAAGATGTGCAGGGTAGTTGGATTGGCCATGCTAAATTGCCCCTTAATTTGAAAAAATGAATTGGGTACTCTAAATTTAAAAAAAAAATGTTTTTAAAAAGGTTAACGTGCATGTTCAGTCGGCAGTTAAGAAGGCAAATGCAACGTATTCATGTCGAGAGGGCTAAAATTCAAGACCAAGGATGTACTTCTGAGGCTATATAATGCTCTGATCAGACCCCTTTTGGAGTATTATGAGCCATTTTGGGCCCCATATCTAAAGAAGGATGTGTTGGCCTTGGAAAGGGTCCAGAGAAGGTTTACAAGAATGATCCCTGGAATGAAAACTTGTCGTATGAGGAACGGTTGAGGACACTGGGTCTGTACTCTTTGGAGTTTAGAAGGATATGGGGGTATCTTATTAAAACTTACGGGATACTGCGAGGCCTGGGTAGAGTGAACATGGAGAAGATGTTTCCACTTGTAGGAAAAACTAGAAGCAGTGGACACAATCTCAGACTAAAGGCAATCCTTTAAAACAGAGTAAGAAGTCTGACAACACCAGGTTAAAGTCCAACAGGTTTGTTTCGACTCACTAGCTTCAGGGGCACAGTTCCTTCCTCAGGTGATGAGGAGGAATTAAAACAGATGAGGAGGAATTTCTTCAACCAGAGGGTGGTGAATCTGTGGAACTCTTTGCCCAGAAGGTCGTGGAGGCCAAATCACTGAGTGTCTTTCAGATAGAGATAGATAGGTTCTTGATTAATAAGGGGATCAGGGGTTATGGGGAGAATGGAGATGAGAAAAATATAGATTAATAGAATTTACAGTGCAGAAGGAGGCCATTCGGCCCATCGAGTCTGCACCGGCACTTGGAAAGAGCACCCTACCCAAGGTCCACATCTCCACCCTATCCCCATAACCTAGTAACCCCACCCAACCCAGTAACCCTACCCAACACTAAGGGCAATTTTGGACACGAAGGGCAACTTATCATGGCAAATCCACCTAACCTGCACATCTTTGGACTGTGGGAGGAAACCGGAGCACCCGGAGGAAACCCACGCACACACGGGGAGGATGTGCAGACTCCGCACAGACAGTGACTCAAGCTGGAATCAAACCTGGGACCCTGGAGCTGTGAAGCAATTGTACTATCCACAATGCTACCGTGCTGCCCTGATTGAATGGTGGAGCAGATTGGATGGGCCGAGTGGCCTAATTCTGCTCCTATGTCTTATGATGTGAAGAAAAACATTCTGTGCTGCATGTGGGATCATGAATGCACTGCTCGAAAATGTGGTGGAGGCAGATTCAATTGATGCCTTGAAAAGAAAATTGGACAACTATCTGTTACTGTCAGATCAGCCATGATCTTATTAAATGGTGGAGCAGACTGGGCTGAATAGCCAACTCCAGCTCCTTGGTCATCTGTTCGCATCTTTTGAGGAGAAAAATATCTACAGAGTTCAGGGCCAATGACAGCGGATTGTGACAGTTGCAGAAAGTTGGCACAGATACAATTTGTTGAGTGCCTTTGTTTTGTGCTGTCACCTTTCTATGACACTGTGTTATGAGGGAAATGCAGTGCACCAATGCAAGAGAGGCAGATTGCTCCCTCGATTTGGATTGGATTTGTTTATTGTCACGTGTACCGAGGTACAGTGAAAAGTATTATTCTGCGAGCAGCTCAAACAGATCATTTTGTACATGAAAAGAAAGTAAACTAAAAGAAAATACATAATAGGGCAACATAAGGTACACAATGTAAATATATAGACAAAGGCATTGAGTGAAACATACAGGAGTGTAGTATTAATCAGGTCAGTCCAGAAAAGGGTCCTTTAGGAGTCTGGTAATAGCAGGGACGAAGCTGTTTTCAATCGGTTTGTGCGTGTTCTCAGACTTTTGTATCTCCTGCCCGATGGAAGAAGTTGGAAGAGTGAGTAAGCTTGATGGGAGGGGTCTTTAATTATGCTACCCGCTTTCCTCAGGCAGCGGGAGGTGTGGATAGAGTCAATGGATGGGAGGCAGGTGTGTGTGATGGACTGGGCTGTGTTCACTACTCTCTGAAGGTTTCTTGCGGTCTTGGGCCGAGCAGTTGTCATACCAGGCTGTGATGCAGCCAGATAGGATGCTTTCAATGGTGCATCTGTAAACATTGGTAAGAGTCAGTGTGGACATGCCAAATTTCCTTAGTTTCCTGAAGAAGTATAGGCGCTGTTGTGCTTTGTTGGTGGTAGCGTTGATGTGCATGGAACAGGACAGATTTTTGGTGATGGAAACCCTGTGCCCCAGTGCAGGAGAGGCTGGTTGTTGGGCAGTGTTAGCTGAACATACATGGCTGGATAAAGACTAAGGCAGATGTCAAGACCCTTGGAGTGAAAACAGGTCTGGAGGGAATGGGTCAAAAAACCTGGGGAGTTGCATCTTGCATGAATCGTGAGTGTGACCCAGTGACAATTATGAACAGTAAACAAACCTATCACTGATTTGATGAGATACCGTTTCCCAGGTGTTGTAAATACTGTACATACTGTAGATCAGCCTGCTTGCTGCCCATGTCTAAGTGATATCTTATCAGAATAATGTGCTTATGTAGTAAATAAAGTATCCAAACCTCTCATTGTGCTTCATGCCCAGCATCTTGCCGAACCGTGGATCTTCTGTTTTGCTAATTGCCAAATGGCGGCTGTTACCCAGAATCCCCTGCGCTGCAGAACGTTCCCGATCAGTGAGTGTACAAGGCCAGTGCACAGGTGCAGTGTGGGTGTGTGCTCTGAGCATGCTCAGTGTCAGTCATGGTGAGAGAGTGAGGAGAAACTGGGTTGAACACAACAGTGAGCTGTACCCCTGTGAGAAGGGCATCTCCCAGTCTCTGTTAGACTCTCCTGCAGCTTCCTGTCATGGTTGAGTTGGACAAGGAACTCTCATTATATGAGCTGGAAAAGGCCATTGATTGCTGAGCAAGCAGAAAGGTGCCCGGCAAGGATGGAATTCCAGCTGAACTGCTCACACACAGAAAGTCCCATCGACTGTCCCACCTTCCTGCCCGCCCCTTTTGGGCTGTGAGACTGGTCCACAGAACAAGTGTGATGCAATAAAAAAAGCAGTGACAGAGGAGACAGCATCAACTACAGGGACATCTCACTCCTTAGAGTCAGGGGAAGACCTTCCCTTGGGTGATGTTTAACAGATTCATCTACTTGCAGACAGAGTGTATCCAGAAGCACAGTGCAGTTTCTGTGCTGACAGATCTACAGTGAACATGATCTTCTCCACACACCAGTTACAAAAGAGAACAATTGGGATTTGATCTAAAGCGTCAGTGCTGAGAAAGTGAAATGTTCTAATTACTGAGTGAAAGTAAACCTTTCAGTGTGAATCACAATTTACTGGTCCAATTGGAAATGGTACCAAAACGTTTCAATCTCTGAAGATAAACTTCAACCTTGAAGTTATGTTTCGGAACTCACAAGCTGTGGGAAGCTTTGCGAATGTTTCCTCTTCCCTTTTGTAAACAAGCAGAGAAGTTAACCCTTTCCCCCGACGATTTGAAATACAGACTGACTTTTAAAGATTTGGCTTCATCCCATTTGTCGGGGTCATATTCCCGTGCAAATCATCACGGGCGGGATGGAAATTTGCTGGAACATTTTTCTTTATAATCCTAATCTTTTTTGTCACAAGTCGTCTGACATTAACACTGCAATGAAGTTACAGTGAAAAAACCCCAGTCAGCATATTCACCGCGGTGCCTGTTCAGGTACACAGAGGGAGAATTCAGAATTGTCATGAGAGTACCTTTAAGAACTGTGTGTTTATCCAATAGCTGTAGTGGATATACCTTTAAGAAATAGGTGCTTATCAAATAGCTGCAGTGAAGACAGACAGCCCAGTTCCACCCACTCTGATATCACTGCAGCTATTTGATAAACACCCATTTCTTAAAGGTACATCCACTACAGCTATTTGATAAACACTCCCCGAACAGGCGCCGGAATGTGGCGACTAGGGGCTTTTCACAGTAACTTCATTGAAGCCTACTTGTGACAATAAGCGATTTTCATTTCATTCATTTCATAAAGGTACAGCTGGTCTTCCAACCAATCGGAGTGAATGAGGGGCGGGGCTGATCCCAGATCTCCCTCATTGGCTGAGACTGTATCATTTTGAGTTCTTCCCATTGGCCTCATGGGCACGGGTTCCAAAACTTCATTTCCTGCCTGGGCGATGTTGACCAATGGGGGGATTTGGAAGACCAGATGGACTCTGGTCCTCCAGCCAATCAGACTGCGGGCTCGGTGTAAATGAAGATTGAGCTTCACACAGACTAAAACTTCTTCCTGTGTCAAATCTCCGAGTAAAATACTTTCCACTTCAATGGACTTGAAATTAGAGTCCATTAACCCTTCTACAGAACTGTTACAAGGAACAACAAACGTTAACTCTGTTTCTCTCGCAACAGATGTGTCACAGTGGTTAGCACTGCTGCCTCATAGCGCCAGTGTCCTGGGTTCAATTGCGGCCTTGGGTGACTGTGTGGACATTCTCCCCGTGTCTGTGTGGTCCCCTCCGGGTGCTCGTTTTCTCCCACTGTCCAAAGATGTGCCGGTTTGGTGGATTGGCCATGCTAAATTGCTCCTTAGTGTCCAATGGTGTAGTGGGGTTATGGGGAGAGGTTGGGGAAAGTGCACCTGTGTGGGGAGCTCTTTTGTAGCGTTGGTGCAAACTCGATGGGCCGAATGGCCTCCTTCTGCACTGAAGGGATTCTATGATGCTGCCAGACCTGTTGAGTTAATCTAGCATTTTCTGTTTTTACTCGATATTGCACACCTTTTCAACCCACTAATTATATTTATTGAACAACTGTACCATCAACTACCAGGAGCAGTGTGTTGATGTTTCAGCTATTCTGGCCTTGGGTGACTGTGTGGAGTTTGTACATTCTCCCCGTGTCTGTGATGGTTCCCTCCGGGTGCTCCAGTTTTCTCCCACTGTCCAAAGATGTGGTTAGGTGGATTGGCCCCGCTAAATTGACCCTTAGTGTCCAAACAAAGATTAGGTGGCATTACTGGGTTACGGGGATAAACAAAGAATAGAGAAAAGTACAGCATAGGAAAAGCCCCTCGGCCCTCCAAGCCTGCGTCGACCATGCTGCCCATTTAAACTGAAATATTCTGTGCTTCTGGGGTCCGAATCCCTCTATTTCCATCCTATTCATGTATTTTGTCAAGATGTGGAGGCATGTGCTAAGTAGGGTTATCTTTCCAAGGGCCGGTGGAGGCTGGATGAGCCGAATGGCCTCCTTCTGCACTGTAAATTGAATGATTCTGCAGGATTTTTTCTCTCACAGTCTGATCCGAAGGGGCTGTCTGGTGGTATTTCCCTGATGGTGGCACAGTGGTTAGCACTGTTGCTTCACAGCACCAGTGGTTAGCACTGTTGCTTCACAGCACCAGTGTTCCGAGTTCAATTCTCGCTTGGGTCACTGTCTGTGCAGAGTCTGCACTTTCTCCCAGTGTCGGTGTGGGTTTCCTCCGGGTGCTCTGGTTTCCTCCCACAAGTCCCGAAAGATGCACTTGTTAGGTGAATTGGACATTGTGAATTCTCCCTCGGTGTACCCAAACAGGCGTCAGAGTAGGTTGACTCGGGGCTTTTCACAGTAACTTCACGCAGTGTTAATGTAAGCCTACTTGTGACAATAATAAAAATTCTGTGTTTGGGTATTTTAAGGAGCAGGTAGAACCTCCTTGGTTCTACCTGTTGTCCCCTCAGATATTCCCATCTGTTTTTGGTTAATGTGTCTGAAGTCTGGGTTCTTCCAGTCTGTCTCCAATTCTCCTTCCTGTCTCGGGTATATGGGTCTAGGTAGCTTGGTGTTGTGATTCGTGTTGTTTAGTTGTCGGTCTGTCTCCAGCAGGTATTGTTGTCTCTCGATAATGACTGCTGCTACCCTTGTCTTCTGGTCTTATGAACATATCCGTGTTGGATCCAAGCTCCCGGATTGTCTGTCTTCCTCTCTGGGTGAGATTCTGTTTGTCTCTTGTATTTCACGACTGTGACAGGGCAGAGATCAGATTGAAGGGATTCAGACATGGGAGTTCTGGGAAAGATAAGCAAGGATTTGGGAGGTGACAACATGGACAAAGAGTTTGGAGAGGAGAGGGAGGTTGAAGGGGGGGCAGTAATTTGTAAGGATGGCAGGGTCAAGGGTTTGTTTTATTGAGGATGATGGGGTGATGATGGCAGATTTGAAGGACAGAGGGACAGTACCTGAAGAGAGAGAAATGTTGACAACATCCATTGACACAGTAGTTAGCTGATCAGTGGCTCAGTGGGAATAGGGTCGATGGAGCAGGGGCTGGGTCTCATGGACAAGATGAGCTCTGAGAGGGCATGAGGGGAGCTGGGAGAGAAACTAGAGAAAGATGTGGGTTCAGGGCTTGGGAAAGGATGACATTTAGAGACAATTTGGTCCGTGGGCTCGTGGAAGGGAGGGAAGCAGCAGAGGCCGCTGATCGAATTTACTCAATCTCAGTCACAAAGAAGCTCCACAAGCTCCTCACACTTCTTATCATAGAATTTACAGTGCAGGAGGAGGCCATTCGGCCCATCGAGTCTGCACCGGCTCTTGGAAAGAGCACCCTACCCAAGGTCAACACCTTCACCCTATCCCCATAACCCAGTAACCCCACCCAACACTAAGGGCAATTTTGGACACTAAGGGCAATTTAGCATGGCCAATCCACCTAACCTGCACATCTTTGGACTGTGGGAGGAAACCGGAGCACCCGGAGGAAACCCACGCACACATGGGGAGGATGTGCAGACTCCGCACAGACAGTGACCCAAGCCGGAATCGAACCTGGGACCCTGGAGCTGTGAAGCAATTGTGCTATCCACAATGCTACCGTGCTGCCTTCTTGTTGGAGGTATGGAAGAGACAGGGGAGAGCGAGAGTACTTCAAAAGGAACTAACTTGTGTCAGAGATATTAAAAAGTTTCAGCACACTGCGTATTTAACACAAGTTTAATTTATTTGACTGTTACACAGAATATTAGCCCCTGTAAATGGGCTGGAGTTTGTTATCAGCAGAAAGAGACCCAAATGAACACGGTTCAGTCCTGATTGTGAGGAACAGCAAAATCCAATCACTATGGTTACTTGTGGCCTCGTTGGTGTCTCAGCAGGTGGGATGAAGAGGTGAATCTCTTCCCACACTCGGAGCAGGTGAACGGTCTCTCCCCAGTGTGAACTCGCTGGTGCTTCTGCAGGGCGGATAGCTGAGTGAATCCCTTCCCACACCAGGAGCAGGCGAATGGCCTCTCCCCAGTGTGAATTCGCTGATGTACAGTGAGGTTAGATGATCGACTGAACCCAGTCCCGCAGCGAGAGCACCTGAAGGGTCTCTCGTCAGTGTGAACACGTTGATGGCTCATCAGTTCCCCAGAGCTTTTATAGCCTTTCCCGCAGTCTGGACATTGAAACGGCCTCTCCCCAGTGTGAACTCGCTGGTGACTCAAGAGGTGGGCTGAAATAGTAAATCCCTTCCCACATTCTGAGCAGGTGAATGGCCTCTCCCCAGTGTGAATTCGCTGGTGCTTCTGCAGAGTGGATGAATCACTGAATCCCTTCCCACATTCTGAGCAGGTGAATGGCCTCACCCCAGTGTGAACTCGCTGGTGTCTCAGCAGGTTGGCTGAAATAGTAAATGCCACCCCACATTCTGAGCAGGTGAATGGTCTCTCCCCAGTGTGAACTCGCTGGTGTGTGGACAGAGCAGATGACTCAGTGAATCCCTTCCCACACTTGGAGCAGGTGAATGGTCTCTCCCCAGTGTGACTGCGTCGATGAGTTTCCAGATTGGATGGGGAAGTGAATCCTTTCCCACAGTCCCCACATTTCCACGGTTTCTCCACAGAGTGACTGCATTTGTGGCTTGTGAGGCCTGATGATTGACTGAATCCTCGTCCACACACACAACACGTGTACGGTTTCTCCCCACTGTGAACGATGCTTTTTCCTTCCATGTTCAAAGTACGATGATATTCAGGATATGATAAATTGAGGACTCTGTCAGATCCTGATGTGATGCTTGGTTTGAGTATCCGGACTTTGAAGCCTCCTCTTCGAACACCCTGTGAAACTGATTTAAAACAGAAAATAGAGAGTGAGAGAAAACACCAAAAACACAAAGGCAGGTTGTGAAATTGAGCTGAATGAATCTGGTAATTTGTGGGGCCGGCACTAGGATAATGTGACCATGAAAACTGCTGGATTGTCATAAAAATCCAACTGACCTCTTTGGGAGGAAAGAGGAAGCGGTGAAGAGGGTTTTGTATATCTCCAAGACATATTTAGAGAGTAGTTGGTGAAGCAAATTCGATCTTGAGCTTCATAAATAGTAATATTGATAATGAAACAATGCTTCTGGTGGCACATAGAACATACAGTGCAGAAGGAGGCCATTCGGCCCATCGAGTCTGCACTGACCCACTTAAGCCCTCACCTCCACCCTCTCCCCATAACTCAATAACCCCTCCTAACCTTATTTGGTCACTAAGGGCAATTTATCATGGTCAATCCATCTTAAAATGCTCTCTGAGATGCACTCAGTTCAAGGGCAATTAGTGCTGGGCAGTGAATGCTGGCCCAGCCAGCGGCACCCACATCCCGTGAATGAATAGAAAAGAAAATCTGCCATCCTTACCTGGTCTGGCCAACACGATTCCAAACCACAGCAATGTGGTTGACTCTTTAAATGCCCTCCGAGATGGCCGAGCAAGCCACTAGGTTCCAGGGAAATTAGGGATGGGCAATAAATGTTGGCCCAGCCAGTGACTCCCACAAATGATTAAAATAAAATCCTGGAGACTCCAGTCAGTCAATCCGGGAGAGTTGGCATCCGGTCCAGGCTGGCAGTGCATGCGCCCTGCGGCACCTTGTCCTCTGTAAAGATGGCGGCCAGTAACCCGGGCCTGTCACCGCTCAGCTCTCACTCTGGTGCTGTTTAAGACGGGACCATTAACATTTTCCTCGGGAGTTGAAGCCTCCACGGGGTATTTATGAAGCCTCCCGGCTCACTCCGCAGCTTCTATTGCTCCCTGGCCACCCACCGGCTCCAATCCTGAAAGTCGCTCGATTGTTTCTTCCCCGCTCCTCGCACCGTCAGCAACAACCTGAACTGCGCATGCACGAGTCACAGCCCGATTGGCGCATGCTCCAGTCATAGCTGGACTCTGCGCATGTGCGAGGAGCTTCTGTAATGTGGATTGAACACATTCCCAGCTGCAATGCATGATGGGTAATAACTCCGCCATTGAAATCGACATTGCTGATAGAAATTATGCTTTGCGAACCGATTCTGATTGGTACCATTGTGCCAAGGCATCAAATGTATTAAATAAATTAATAGGGCACCTACATAAACAGGCCCTCCACCACAGGTCTGTCCTGGGTGTGATTCACAACAGACCAAACACGGACAGTGAGATGTTAACGTGTTGGGGTCTGAGCAGGTTCAGGTGAACAGTGATTTGTGTCCCCCTGGACCGAATAGTTAAACTGCCCTTCGCCATTAACAATGTGCTGACATTGGATCAAATGGTTTGGGGCTTTTAAAGTTGGAGTGTTAACAAGTGGGAAAACGGAGGAAATCCCTTTGCACATGTGAAGTGTGTGAGTGATCTCCATCTGAACTGCTCCTGAACTGCACATTAGATTAATTAATGATTAACTCATATTTATTCTCATCCAGTGGAAACATTTTCCACTTGTCTATCATATCAAACCTGTTCATAATCTTACAGGATCAGGTCATCCTTCATTCCCTTTTCCAGAGAAAAGGTTTACACCCTGTCCAATCTTTCTTGCTGGGTATAACCTGCCAGTTCAGGCATAATTCAAATATCTTTTCCTGCATCTTCTCCAGTCCTTCGAGATCCATTTTACAATACAGAGACTTTAACTAATCTGAGCCGCAAACTCACCGTTGTCCCCAAATGCCTGTATGTTGCAGTGTTTTAGTCATTTTACTGTTAGCTGAACGCAAGATGGGACAGAATAAGATCCAACGAGCCAGTCTGTAATACTGTAGAACATCTACAAACTTGCCTCTTCCCCGTACTGCTAAACAGTTGACTTTTTCACTCTCCTCCACAATAGTCCTCAACACCGGCGCCCTGCAAGGGTGTGTACTTAGCCCCCTACTCTACTCCCTGTACACACACGACTGCGTGGCAAAACTTGGTTCCAACTCCATCTACAAGTTTGCTGACAATACGACCATAGTGGGCCGGATCTCGAATAACGATGAGTCCGAATACAGGAGGGAGATAGAGAACCTAGTGGAGTGGTGTAGCGACAACAATCTCTCTCTCAATGCCAGCAAAACTAAAGAGCTGGTCATTGACTTCAGGAAGCAAAGTACTGTACACACCCCTGTCAGCATCAACGGGGCTGAGGTGGAGATGGTTAGCAGTTTCAAATTCCTAGGGGTGCACATCTCCAAAAATCTGTCCTGGTCCACCCACGTCGACGCTACCACCAAGAAAGCACAACAGCGCCTATACTTCCTCAGGAAACTAAGGAAATTCGGCATGTCCACATTGACTCTTACCAACTTTTACAGATGCACCATAGAAAACATCCTATCGGGCTGCATCACAGCCTGGTATGGCAACTGCTCGGCCCAGGACCGCAAAAAACTTCAGAGAGTCGTGAACACCGCCCAGTCCATCACACAAACCTGCCTCCCATCCATTGACGCCATCTACACCTCCCGCTGCCTGGGGAAAGCAGGCAGTATAATCAAAGATCCCTCCCACCCGGCTTACTCACTCTTCCAACTTCTTCCATCGGGCAGGAGATACAGAAGTCTGAGAACACGCACGAACAGACTCAAAAACAGCTTCTTCTCCACTGTCACCAGACTCCTAAATGACCCTCTTATGGACTGACTTCATTAACACTACACCCTGTATGCTTCATCCGATGCCAGTGCTTATGTAGTTACATTGTATATGTTGTGTTGCGCTATTACGTGTTTTCTTTTATTCCCTTTTCTTCTCATTAACTTAATGATCTGTTGAGCTGCTCGCAGAAAAATGCTTTTCACCGTACCTCGGTACACGTGACAATAAACAAATCCAATCCATTCCCGTGCCACCTGGATGCCTAGATATTAATAAGAACACAAGAACTAGAAGCAGGAGTAGGCCATCTGGCCCCTCGAGCCTGCTCCACCATTCAATGAGATCATGGCTGATCTTTTGTGGACTCAGCTCCACTTTCCGGCCCGAACACCACAACCCTTAATCCCTTTATTCTTCAAAAAACTATCTATCTTTATCTTAAAAACATTTAATGAAGGAGCCTCTACTGCTTCACTGGGCAAGGAATCCCATAGATTCACAACCCTTTGGGTGAAGAAGTTCCTCCTAAACTCAGTCCTAAATCTACTTCCACTTATTTTGAGGCTATGCCCCCTGGTTCTGCTTTCACCCGCCAGTGGAAACAACCTGCCCGCATCTATCCTATCTATTCCTTTCATAATTTTATATGTTTCTATAAGATCCCCCCTCATCCTTCTAAATTCCAACGAGTACAGTCCCAGTCTACTCAACCTCTCCTCGTAATCCAACCCCTTCAGCTCTGGGATTAACCTAGTGAATCTCCTCTGCACACCCTCCAGTGCCAGTACATCCTTTCTCAAGTAAGGAGACCAAAACTGAACACAATACTCCAGCTGTGGCCTCACTAACACCTTATACAATTGCAGCAAAACCTCCCTAGTCTTAAACTCCAACCCTCTAGCAATGAAGGACAAAATTCCATTTGACTTCTTAATCACCTGTTGCACCTGTAAACCAACTTGTTGCGACTCATGCACTAGCACACCCAGGTCTCTCTGCACAGCAGCATGATTTAATATTTTATCATTTAAATAATAATCCCTTTTGCTGTTATTCCTACCAAAATGGATAACCTCACATTTGTCAACATTGTATTCCATCTGCCAGACCCTAGCCCATTCACTTAGCCTATCCAAATCCCTCTGCAGACTTCCAGTATCCTCTGCACTTTTTGCTTCACCACTTATCTTATGTGTCGTCTGCAAACGTGGACACATTGCCCTTGGTCCCCAACTCCAAATCATCTATGTAAATTGTGAACAGTTGTGGGCCCAACACTGATCCCTGAGGGACACCACTAGCTACTGATTGCCAACCAGAGAAACACCCATTAATCCCCACTCTTTATTTCTATTAATTAACCAATCCTCTATCCATGCTACTACTTTCCCCTTAATGCCATGCATCTTTATCTTATGCAGCAACCTTTTGTGTGGCACCTTGTCAAAGGCTTTCTGGAAATCCAGATATACCACATCCATTGGCTCCCCGTTATCTACCGCACTGTTAATGTCATCAAAAAATTCCACTAAATTAGTTAGACACGACCTGCCCTTTATGAACCCATGCTGCATCTGCCCAATGGGACAATTTCCAACGAGATGCCTCGCTATTTCTTCCTTGATGATAGATTCCAGCATCTTCCCTACTACCGAAGTTAAGCTCACTGGCCTATAATTACCCACTTTCTGCTTACCTCTTTTTTTAAACAGTGGTGTCACGTTTGCTAACTTCCATCCGCCGGGACCACCCCAGAGTCTAGTGAATTTTGGTAAATTATCACTAGTGCATTTGCAATTTCCCAAGCCATCTATTTTAGCACTCTGGGGTGCATTCCATCAGGGCCAGGAGACTTGTCTACCTTTAGCCCCATTAGCTTGCCCATCACTACCTCCTTGGTGATAACAATCCTCTCAAGGTCCTCACCTGTCATAGCCTCATTTCCATCAGTCACTGGCATGTTATTTGTGTCTTCCACTGTGAAGACCAACCCAAAAAACCTGTTCAGTTCCTCAGCCATTTCCTCATCTCCCATTATTAAATCTCCCTTCTCATCCTCTAAAGGACCAATATTTACCTTTGCCACTCTTTTTTTGTTTTATATATTTGTAGAAACCTTTACTATCTGTTTTTATATTGAGCAAGTTTACTCTCATAATCTATCTTACTCTTCTTTATAGCTTTTTTTAGTAGCTTTCTGTTGCCCCCTAAAGATTTCCCAGTCCTCTAGTCTCCCACTGGTCTTTGCTACTTTGTATGCTTTTTCCTTCAATTTGATACTCTCCCTTATTTCCTTAGATATCCACGGTCGATTTTCCCTCTTTCTACCGTCCTTCCTTTTTGTTGGTATAAACCTTTGCTGAGCACTGTGAAAAATAGCTTGGAAGGTTCTCCATTGTTCCTCAACTGTTTCACCATAAAGTCTTTGCTCCCAGTCAACCTTAGCTAGTTCTTCTGTCATCCCATTGTAATCTCCTTTGTTTAAGCACAAAACACTAGTGATTGATTTTACCTTCTCACCCTCCATCTGTATTTTAAATTCCACCATATTGTGATTGCTCCTTCCGAGAGGATCCCTAACTATGAGATCATTAATCAATCCTGTCTCATTACACAGGACCAGATCTAGGACCGCTTGTTCCCTCGTAGGTTCCATTACATACTGTTCTGGGAAACTATCGCGGATACATTCTATAAACTCTCCCTCAAGGCTGCCTTGACTGACCTGGTTAAACCAAATCGACATGTAGATTAAAATCCCCCATGATAACTGCTATACCATTTCTACATGCATCGGTTATTTCTTTGTTTAGTGCCTGCCCCACCATAATGTTACTATTTGGTGGCCTATGGACTACTCCTATCAGTTACTTTTTCGCCTTACTATTCCTGATTTCCACCCAAATGGATTCAACCTTATCCTCCATAGCACCTATGTCATCCCTTACTGTTGCCCGGATGTCATCCTTAAATAACAGAGCTACACCACCTCCCTTACCATCCACTCTGTCTTTCCAAATAGTTTGATACCCTTGGATATTTAACTCCCAGTCGTGACCATCCTTTAACCATGTTTCATTAATGGTCACTAAATCATAGTCATTCACGATGATTTGTGCCATCAACTCATTTACCTTATTCCAAAAACTATGAGCATTCAGGTAAAGTACACTTGTGTTGGCTTTTTTACCTCTGTTCTGAATCTTAACACCTCGATCAGTGACCTCTCCTAAGTTATATTTCCTCTTAACCTTTCTCCTAATTTTCCTTGTCGTTGAACCCATATCTTCATGTAACAAATTGCCGCGTCGCTTACCATTAATGTTTTCACTTCCCGTTTTATTCCTTTTAGTATTCCTGGTCCTACTCACTGAGTTCCCCTCAGTCACTGTACCTTGTACTGTCGCACTTTTTGATTTTTGACTGTGGCTTCTCTGCCTTACACTTTTCCCCCTTACTGTTTGTTTCTGTCCCTGTTTGAAAATGAAATGAATGAAAATCGCTTATTGTCACAAGTAGGCTTCAATGAAGTTACTGTGAAAAGCCCCTAGTCGCCACATTCCGGCTCCTGTTCGGGGAGGCTGTTACGGGAATTGAACCGTGCTGCTGGCCTGCCTTGGTCTTCTTTCAAAGCCAGCAATTTAGCCCTGAGCTAAACAGCCCCTGCCTTTACTACCTTCCAACTTCCTGCATCGGTTCCCATTCCCCTGCCACATTAGTTTAATCTCTCCCCAACAGCTCTGGCAAACACCCCCCCCCCCCCAGGATATCGGTTCCAGTCCTGCCCAGGTGCAGACCATCCGGTTTGTACTGGTCCCACCTCCCCCAGAACCGGTTCCAATGCCCCAGGAATTTGAATCCCTCCCTCCTGCACCATCTCTCGAGCCACGCATTCATCCCATCTATCCTGATATTCCTACTCCGACTAGCTCGTGGCACTGGTAGCAATCCTAAGATTACTACCTTTGAGGTCCTACGTTTTAGTTTAACTCCGAACTCCCTGAATTCAGCTTGTAGGACCTCGTCCCGTTGTTTTACCTATATTGTTGGAGCCTATGTGCACCACGACAGCTGGCTGTTCACCCCCCCGCCCCCCCCCCCCCCCCAAGAATGTCCCGCAGCCGCTCTGAGACATCCTTGACCCTTGCACCAGGGAGGCAACACACCATCCTGGAGTCTCGATTGTGTCCGCAGAACCGCCTGTCTATTCCCCTTACAATTGAGTCCCGTATCACTATAGCCCTGCCATTCTTCTTCCTGCCCAGCTGCGCAGCAGAGCCAGCCACGGTGCCATGAACCTGGCTGCTGCTGTCTTCCCCTGGTGAGCCATCTCCCTCAACAGTATCCAAAGTGGTATATCTGTTTTGCAGGGAGATGACCGCAGAGGACACCTGCACTGCCTTCCTACTCTTGCTCTGTCTTTTGGTCACCCATTTTCTATCTCCCTCAGTACCTTTCACCTGCGGTGTGACCAACTCGCTAAACGTGCTATCCACGACGTCCTCAGCATCGCGGATGCTCCAAAGTGAGTCCATCCGCAGCTCCAGAGCCGTCAAGCGGTCTAACAGGAGCTGCAACTGGACACACTTCTTGCACATGAAGGAGCCTGGGACAGTGGACGTGTCCCTGAGCTCCCACATAGCACACCAGGAGCATGACACGGGCCTGAGATCTCCTGCCATGTCTTCAACCTTCTGTTAACTTCAACAATTACAATTTCCCAAAAAATAAATAAATAATTAAACAACAAAGAAAAAAAATATATATATATACCAATGAAAAGAAAAAGAAAACAGAAACACTACTTACCAGCCACTTACCAGGGATGAAAAGCACCTCCTCCCCACCCAGCTTCGAATTCCCACCGAGATTCAAATTCCCACACTCACTCTTGGTTCTGTCTCACTCTGGCTGTGTCTTCTATGGCTCACTGGGAGAACTCACTGGCAGTGAGTTTACAAGTTGCTCTTTTAAATTAATATTGAAAGCATCCCCTTACCATCCTGAACGACAGCTCCCCCCAATCGCCTCTCCTTCCCCTTGCCTGGACTGCAAACATCTCACTTTTCCCCATATTTAGTTTATATGCCGAAAACCGGACAAATTCCCCCAGAATCCTCATAATTTCTTCCATTCCTTCTAGTGGGTCCGAAACATACAGGAGCAGATTGTCTGCGTAAAGCGAGATTCTGTGTTCCACTCCAACCCGGCCAGCCTCTGGAGGCTCTCAGCCCAATTGCCAGCGGCTCTATGGCTAATCCGAACAGCAGCGGGGAGAGGGGGCATCCCTGTCTCGTCCCCGATGCAGCCGGAAATAGTTCGATGTTGATCTATTCATCCGTACGCTCGCAACAGGAGCCTGATACAACAGCCTGACCCAGTCAATAAAGTCCCGCCCAAATCCAAACCGCCCCAGTACCTCCCACAGATATTCCCATTCCACCCGATCAACAGCCTTCTCTGCGTCCATTGCGACCACTACCTCCACATCCCAACTTCTGGGGGCATCATAATCACATTTCTTTTTAAAAAATAAATTTAGAGTACCCAATTCATTTTTTCCAATTAAGGGGCAATTTAGCGTGGCCAATCCACCTACCCCTCACATCTTTTGGTTGTGGGGGCGAAACCCACGCAAACACGGGCAGCACGGTAGCATTGTGGATAGCACAATTGTTTCACAGCTCCAGGGTCCCAGGTTCGATTCCGGCTTGGGTCACTGTCTGTGCGGAGTCTGCACATCCTCCCAGTGTGTGCATGGGTTTCCTCCGGGTGCTCCAGTTTCCTCCCACAGTCCAAAGATGTGCAGGTTAGGTGGATTGGCCATGATAAGTTGCCCTTAGTGTCCAAAATTGCCCGTAGTGTTGGGTGGGGTTACTGGGTTATGGGGATAGGGTGGAGATGTTGACCTTAGGTAGGGTGCTCTTTCCAAGAGCCGGTGCAGACTCGATCGGCATCAATGGCCTACTTCTGCACTGTAAATTCTATGATCTATGATCTAATGTGCAAACTCTACACAGACAGTGACCCAGGGCTGGTATTCGAATCCGGGTCCTCAGTGACGTAGTTTTGTAAACTCTTTTTCCGGGACAATAGGAGATTTGTATTCGGGAAATTCAGACTAAATATTGCATCAAGATCAGACAGAAATCAGTTGATTCACCAGGATCTGAATATCATCCTTTGAATGTGGAAGGAGAAATGTTTCTCTGTTCTGAGTGAGAAAAGATTTCAAACATCAGTGTGACTGGAAAAGCACCAAGACCCACACAACACCCAGCCGAGTGAGCGAGTTCCAGTGAACTGACTGTGTAAACTGGGTTCGAATCCTACTACCGCAGGTGATGGAATTTAAACTCAATATAATATCTGGAATTAAAAGTCTATGAAACCAGCTGGTTCACTGATGTCCTTTAGGGAGGGAAATCTGCCGTCCTTACCCAGTCTGGCCGACATGTGACTCCAGACCCATAGCAATGTGGTTGACTCTAACCAGCCCTCAAGGGCAATGGGGGATGGGTAATAAATGCTGGCACAGCCTGCGACGCCCACGTCCATTGAATTTTTTTAAAAATTGTTTCATTAATTATAACTCAATTAATGATCACTACTTATTTAATCATCTGGACAGACTTATAGCTAATTAATACAGTAAATTTTAATGAATACATTTGGTTAATACCAGATACACTGGTAACACTGAGTAGTACTACACTCGGTATGCTTCACCCAGTGTCTGTGTCTATGTATTTACATTGTTTATTTATCGTATGTCCTAGATTTTTTCATGTATGGAACAATCTGTCTGGACTGCTCGCAGAACAATACTTTTCAGAACGGCATGTGGCGCAGTGGTTAGCACTGAGACGACGGCGCTGAGGACCCGGGTTGGAATCCCGTCCCTGGGTCACTGTCTCCAAACTCCATGTGGAGTTTGCACATTCTCCCCGTGTCTGCGTGAGTTTCACCCCCACAACCCAAAGTTGTTCAGGTTTAGCGGATTGGCCATATTAAATTGCCCCATCATAATCGGGTACTCAAAATTTATATTTTAAAAAAAAATACTTTTCACTGTACCTCACTGAGCCTTCTTCAAAATTATTCATTCACGGGAGGTGGGGGTCACTGGCTGGGCCAGCATTTACTTCTCATTCCAATTGCCCTTGAACTGTGTGTCTTGTGAGGTGTTTCAGAGGGCACTTACAAATCAATCACAACATTGCTGTGGATCTGGAGTCACATGTAGGCCAGGCCACATAAGGAGAGCAGATTCCCAAAGGACATGAGTGAACCAGACGGGTTTTTACAACAATCCACAATCTCATCATTAGACTTTTAATTTGAGACTTTTATTCAATGTGAAGATGTCATGGCCAGATTCGATCCCAGATCCCCAGAGCATTAATCTGGGTCTCTGGATTACTAGCCCAATAAATAATACCATTACACCACTGCCCAGCCCACAATGTCTAGTAACTTCTCAAAATTAAAAAGTAACTTATTTTTTCAAACAAATTCTGAAAGCTCTGCAGTTTCTGGAAACATTTTGATTGAAAGTGTTATTTTTAAAAATAAAGATCTAGTTTTTACAATATAATTACCTAATACACCAATTCACTAATGATAATCAATGTTCACTACAGAATAATCATTAATGTAATTATTGTTTTTTGCTCTGAAATCAATACATAGTTAATATAGAAAAGGTACAGAAAGTGAAATGGCTACAGGAGGCACATGTTCGAGGTATAAAAGGGCTTCCCTGTCCTTGTTACTAATGACAGTGAATACACTTTGAAAATAACAGTTTTAAAACTAAATGCGATTACACATGCGTACTTACAGCTTCTTACATCACAACAGTGAATATGTTTCAAAAGTACTCCATTGGCTTTCAAAGACTTCAGAAGGTCCAGTGGCAGTACAAGGTTTTATAGAAATGTACATTTGTTCTAATAGTCCGCAAACTAGGATATGCCCCTGTCTCTGGATCTCTAAAGGCTTAATTACCTGCAAATGCTCGCACCCCTGTCTCTGGAAAGACTGAATTAGTTGCAAATGCTCGCATTCAAAGCCTGGTCTTGGATCTTTGTCTACATATATATTTCTAGAACCTACATCTTCATTCACCTGAGGAAGGAGCAGTGCTCCGAAAGCTAGTGATTTGAAACAAACCTGTTGCACTTTAACCTGGTGTTGCAAGACTTCTATCTGCAGGATGATTCTGAAGGGTTTGCTCCAGTTCAGAGGACGTGTCCGGAGGACTGACCGAGAGCGGCTGGTCCTCCAACCAATCAGGGTGAATGGGAGGCGGAACAAAGCCGTCGCTCTCGCTCACTACGCATGCGCTCCGCCGCGTACTTCGTCCACTCGGGCCTGTCTCGGGGAAAAGCCCGAGCAGCGTTCGCCGGTTCAACTGCCGTATTCGAGCTTCGTATTCGGGGCTGAGGGCCTACACGGAGTGTTTATGAAGCCTCCCGACCCCTCAACCGGCTCTATCCATCCCACATAACTCACCGAGCGGGATCTGACCAGGGAACAATTTCGACCCGACCACCTGAATCCTGAGCTATCATCGGCACTGCGCATGCTCCAATTCACGTGGGAGGCCGGGCCTCAGCCCCGCCCCTCATTCACTCCGATTGGTTAAAGGACCAGCCGCTCCGCTCGGTTTCCCAGTTACGCCCCTCTCTTCCTATTGGACCAAAGCTGCCGTCAATCATTCCCAGGGCCTGGTGAGCTGGAGCATGCGCAGTGCCGATGCTGGACTCGGCCGGGAGGTTTCACTGAAACCCGGTGAAGGCTCCAAACCCCAATAAGACGTTTCCGGGCCCGGGTTTGCATCGAGCGGGGGGACAACTGCGGCCTGCTCCCGGTGACAGGCCTGAGTTAACGGCTGCCGTCTTTACAGAGGCTGCAAACCCGCAGGGGGCAAAACATCAGAGATAGAGTTTGTTGTGAAACCAATGGGGATTTTGTAAAACAGGAGGTCAGGGTTACAGTCAACAACAACAACTTCTATTTATATAACACCTTTAACATCATAAATCATCCCAGTCAACTTCACAGGAACATTTTAAAACAAAGTGAGGCACCCAGACACAAAAGGAGATATCAGGACAATTGACCAAAAACGTGGACAAAGAGATGAGTTTTAAAGAGTCTGAAAGGAGGTAAGTGAGGTGGAGACCGGGAGGTTTAGGGAGGGAATTCAGTGCTTGGGGCAGAAGGAACTTAAAACCATGGCGAAGTAATTAGAATCGAGAGTACAAGAGTCCAGGATCAGAGCTGTGCAGATATCTCAGGGGGTTGTGGAGATGACAGACAAAGGGAGAGACGAGGCCATGGAGGGATTTGAAAACAAGGGTGAGAATTGACTGGGAGCGAATGCAAGTTCGGAGCACAGGGATCATAGGGGAAAGGAACTTGCTGTGAATTAAGACATGGGTAGCAGACTTTTGGATGGCTTTAAGTTTCCAGAGGTAGAATGTGGGAGAGCAGCCAGGTGTGTGATGGAATTGTCGAATCGGGAGGTAACGATGGTAAATTGCCTTAGTATCTAAAAAGGTTGGGGGGGGGTGGTTACGGGTGAAGGTGGAGGTGTGGGCTTAGCTCGGGAGCTCTTTCCAAGGGCCAGTGCAGACTCGATGGCCGGAATGGCCTCCTTCTGCACTGTAAATTCTATGAGGTCAGAAGCTCATATTGGATCAAGTATGAAACCAAGTTTACAAAGAGACTGGCGAAGTCTCAGACTGTTGCCAGGGAGAGGGATAGAGTCGGTATGTCAGGAATGGAGATTGGACTTCCGGGTGCGGCGATGACCAGCTAAGTCGCATGTTTCGGCAGCTCCCGGTGGAACGGACTTTTGGGCTCTTAATAGGAGCCCCAACGGCAATTTTAACGGCTAAAAACAGTGCGGTAAACCAGAAGGGAATCCCCCTGGACACGGATGGAAAAAGGAGAGGAAAGTGGCCGGATTGCGGTGGATCCTCTAGAGCAGCGGCCAGGAAGGCAAGCACAAAGCAAGATGGCGTCGGAAGGTGGCAGTTTAATATGGGGCCCTGACCAACAAGAGTTCCTGCGGCGCTGCGTGGAAGAACTTAAAAAGGGAGGTGAAGAAGGAGCTGTTGGCCCCGATATTACAGGCGATTGAAGGGCTAAAGGAGGAGCAAAAGACCCAGGAGCAGGAGCTTCGGGTCGTGAAGGCAAAGGCTGCTGAGAATGAGGACGAAATACAGGGCCTGGTGGTGAAGACAGAGATGCACGAGGCACAACACAAAAGGTGTGTGGAAAGGCTGGAGGTGCTGGAGAATAATGCGAGGAGGAAGAATTTAAGGATTCTTGGTCTTCCCGAAGGTGCAGAAGGGGTGGATGTCGGGGCATATGTGAGCACGAGGCTTCACTCGTTAATGGGATCGGAGGCCCCGACGGGCCCGTTGGAGGTGGAGGGAGCTTATCGAGTTATGGCGCGAAGACCGAGGGCTGGAGAAATTCCTCGAGCCATAGTGGTGAGATTTCTCCGATATAAGGACAGAGAGATGGTCCTCAGATGGGCAAAGAAAACCCGGAGCAGTAGGTGGGAGAACGCGGTGATCCGCGTATATCAAGATTGGAGTGCGGAGGTGGCGGGAAGGAGGGCAAGCTTTAATCGGGCCAAGGCGGTGCTGCACAAAAGGAAGGTTAAATTTGGAATGCTGCAGCCGGCAAGACTGTGGGTCACACATCAAGGGAAACACCACTACTTTGAAACGGCAGAAGAGGCGTGGACATTTATTGTCGAGGAGAAACTGGAATAAGCGGGCTAGAAAAAGAACGTTTGGGACAAAGTGGTGGGGTGATTACGTGGGGTGAAGGGGGGGTGGAAATGCGGGAAGAGATGATTTCCCTGTAACTTTTCTCTCTTCCCCATGTCGTGGGGGAGGGGGGGAGGGAGGATGGGGAGCTGGGGGCGCCGGCCATTGGGGGCGGGGCCAAATGGGAAGCGCTGGCTTTGTTCCCGTGCTATGGTAATCATGGCGGGAACAGGGAAGCAGGAAGGAGGGGGCCTCGCACAGTGGGGGCCCAGGTCACGGGGGGAAGCCGAGGTCGGCCAGAGTTTGCTGAATTCTGGGAGCAACATGGGGGGGTGCAATTACGCTAGAAAGGGATCTAGCGGGGGGGGGGGGTTAACTGGGTTGCTGCTGCTGGGGAGAAGGGGGAGCTGGTATGGGGTGGGGTGGTCGGGGCGGGAGGGTGCCGTTGGTGGGAGATACGGCTACGTGGGAACCGGGAGAGGAGCTGGATGGAAAAAGGAGATGGCTAGTCGACAAGGGGGGGGGGTGGTAAAGAGCCCCCCAACCCGGCTGATCACGTGGAATGTGAGAGGGCTGAACGGGCCGATTAAGAGGGCACGGGTACTCGCACACCTAAAAAAACTTAAGGCAGATGTGGTTATGCTGCAGGAGACGCATCTGAAACTGATAGACCAGGTCAGACTTCGCAAAGGATGGGTGGGGCAGGTGTTTCATTCGGGGCTAGATGCAAAAAACAGGGGGGTGGCTTTATTCGTGGGGAAGCGGGTAATGTTTGAGGCAAAGACCATAGTGGCGGATAGGGTTCTGGGTGAGGGTGGCAAAGGTGCTTTCGAAGGTGGTGGGGGTCCAGGTCGAACCAAGCTGGGGGTTGGCTGTATTCGGGGTTGCAGAATAGCCGGGAGTGCAGGAGGCGAGAGAGGCTGATGTTTTGGCCTTTGCGTCCCTAGTAGCCCGGCGCAGGATATTGTTAATGTGGAAGGAAGCCAAACCCCCGGGTGTGGAGACCTGGATAAACGACATGGCAGTGTTTATAAAGTTAGAACGGATCAAGTTCGTATTAAGGCGTTCGGCTCAAGGGTTCACCAGGCGGTGGCAACCGTTCGTCGACTACCTCACAGAAAGATAGAGGGAATGGAAAAGAAGAAGACAACAGCAGCAACCCAGGGGGGAGGGGGTGGAAGGAACCGGACGGACTCTCAGGGATGTCATTCTATATGTATAGACACTTGTTATAGGTAATGTATATAGGATTGTTGGATTGTATCTTTGGAGAGTAACTATTTTTGACAAGGCAGTTGCCACTCAGTTTTGTTTTTGTTTATATATTATTTATTGATTTGTTTAAAATTGGCCACGGTTATTTATATTGCTTTGTTGTTGTTCAAAAGAAAAACTATGTACTGTTATATTTGGCCACAAAATTTTGAATAAAATATATATTTTTTTAAAAAAGGAATGGAGATTGGAGCAGGGACTGAACAGTGGATTCAGTCTTCTCCATATTTGATTGAAGTTATTTAGTCAGCAGGAAGAGAACCAGAATGGGCCCTAAGTCTGATATCCGGTATAACTTAGTTCGAGAGGGAGAGGAAGAACAAAGGAAACCCTGGAAGATTTGGAGAAACAACCTTTGCGATTGCTCATCAAATCTCCACACAAGTCAGTTCTGGACACAAGGTTAACATACGTTATTCTGTCTGCTCAGTCAGGGTGATTCAGATTAATGTCCGTCACAAGTCATGGATGAAGTGACTTATAAAGCATATTCTTACCTCTAATTATATAAATTTGGTAACAGGATACAGAAATAATTATCTCATACTTTATTTGGATTTCAGTCCCAGGGAGGAGGGAGAGTATGTGGGATGGGGATTTACAGCTTTGGGGACAGAAGAGAGAAAAATATGTTCCCCCAAAACTGGAAATAACTGTTCTGAATTTCTATCCTGTGCTGATAATGTGACCTTTGTCAACTCCATTTACATGGCATTAGGAAAGCGTTTTCAGACATGAAACAGAAACCAAATATCACATTAAGATCTGACAGTGTCACTCAATTGATCAAGACCAGAATATCCTCAGACTATGAATGTGGAATCAAAATGTTTGTGGGAAAATATTTCAAACATCAGTGTGACTGGAAAAGCACCGAGACACACACACACCCGAGTGAGAGTGTTCCAGCGAACTGACTGTGGAAAGAGCTTTAACCAGTTACAGCGTGAAAAACACACTATTCACTGAGGGGGGAAACCATACACGTGTTCTGTGTGAGGACGAAGCTTCACCTGATTGTCTAAAGAGGAAACTCACAAAGACACTGACTCCATGAAGATACCATGGAGACCATGGGGTATGATTTGCGCTTAGGGGTTTCCAAAATGCAAGAGGTCCCGTGTTCATATCCCGGACGAGCTCTGCAAAGCGCTTGACTGGGGAGGTGATGGTGTAGTGGTATTGTTACTGTGAGTAATCCTGAGACCCAGCACAATTCTCTGAGCTTCATTGTGACAAAGTTTCGAGCACTGGGAAATGCAAACCCTATTAGGGCTGGTTAGCACACTGGGCTAAATCGCTGGCTTTTAAAGCAGACCAAGGCAGGCCAGCAGCATGGTTCGATTCCCATATCAGCCTCCCCGAACAGGCGCTGAAATGTGGTGACTAGGGACTTTTCACAGTAACTTCATTGAAGCCTGCTTGTGATAATAAGCAATCTTCTTCATTGTGCTCATTTGGGATTGAGCACAGTCAGCATTGAAATGAAATGGGATAGTTTTACAGGTAGAGATTTGAGAATGATATTTTCATTATATTTGATTCCTTTTTGTTCTGTGTGTGAAACATTCTGGCGCCTTCATCCCGTTCGTGTTGAAGAAAGAGGGATGCCACAGGATCTGTACCGAGCCTCGTTTTTCTCAAGTCCCCGAGTGTTTTTTCCTATTTCGTTATCGTGAAGACAGATATTTTAAAAGATGGCTCTATTAAATCTCTGCCATTTCCTCTAATTCAGTCACAGAATCGCTTGCAACTGTCTTTATGCGCATGTTTCAGATGATAATTAAAGCTGTAAACCAATTCAATTTTGTTGTGGACTGACAAACCGCTAATATGTGAACTTTGTCAAAATGCGGACATATTTGCTATCTCATTGCTTCAGGACAATTCAGCATTTCTGATGTTGCTGAATGCATTTTGAGGCCGGGGTAAAAGTAAATAGAATTGGCTGCAGCACCCGAGATCCCGATAACATCCAGCAACAAACTTAAATCATTCTAACTTGTCTCACGGTTAATGTGAAAGATTTGAGAATGTTTCTGTCCGGTTTTCAATCGGCGAATGTGATGACCAGGACACCACAGAAAGTGCGGCACAAAGCCCAGTGTGCTCGGTTGCAGCTTCACAACAGTCAGCTTTCAAATCAAATGAGAGAATGTTACTTCACAACAGATTTGAAATGGAAGTGCCAATTTTATTTGATCCTTCCTTGAACAAGATGTGAACAATTCCGTTGGTCAAATCCCGTCAGTGAAAAAGAAAGGCGGTTGTCAGCAGATCCGCACAGAACCTCCTTTCCTCATCTCTCTTTCTGCTTTGCCTCCACAGGAAGACCGAGAACAAGTGATTTGTAACCATCTCTGCCATTTCCTCTGCTTCAATTACCGTATCGCTGGCATCTGTCTTTATGAGCAACATTACTGTTAGCATGAAATCAGATATTGCTGGATAGATTTAGCTGGTCTGCCAACATCTGTGGAGAGAAACAGAGTTGAGCAGTACACTCATTTAAATGATCATTCACAGCAGTATAGGAGGGTAGGGTAGGAATGGACAGATAGATGGATTATATAGTTGGAAAGTGGCACAGGAGGTGGGCAGAATAGAAGACCAGGTAGAATAGACAAGAATAGAATAGAATACCTACAATGCATAATGAGGCCATTCAGCCCATTGAGTCTGCACTGATCCTTTGAAAGAGCACCCTAACCAGGCTCCCGCCCTATCCCTGAAACCCCGTAACTAAACCTAACCTGCACATCTTTGGACACCCTGGGGCAATTTAGCATGGCCAATCCACCAACAGATATGGAATCCCTACAGGGCAGATGGAGGCCATTCGGCTCATCAAGGCTGCACCGATCCTCTGAAAGAGCTCCCACTCCCTACCGAGGCCCACTATCACACCCAATCCCCGTAACGCCACCTAACCTGCACACCTTTGGACACTAAGAGGCAATTTAGCACAGCCAATCCACCAAACCTGTACATCTTTAGACTGTGAGAAGAAACCGGAGAAAAACCATGCAGACACAGGGAGAATGTGCAAACTCCCAAGGCCAAATTGAACCTGGGTCCCAGGTGCTGTGAGGCAACAGTGCTAACCTCTGTGTCACCGTGCCGCATGGACAAATTTGTCATGGACATAAGACAAAGGGGTCATTAAGGAATGAAGAGTATTAACGGTGGAAAAATGGTGAGACAGCCGAATATGAAATGGAAGCAACTGAACAGCGAAGGGCAGATGGGGGAGGCTGTAAAGTGTCTAACAGGAAGAAGAGTTGCTGTTCTTCCAGTTTACATTGGGTATCACTGGAGCATTGCAGCTGGCCTCGGATGGACATGTGTGTTTATTTCAGATTTCAGCAGCCGCAGTATTTTGCTCTATTAGTATTCAACATTTTTGACAGAGTTACTATGTTAATTGTCATCTGTAAACCCATTATATTAAGTTGTTGACTGAACAAACTTACTTTGTGTGCCGAGTCCAACTACAAACATCTTTTGCTGCTCTGTGTGTTCTGATTTCTGGAACCACCCAAAGGGAGGTACTAGACTTGGTATTGTGCAATGAGATGGGATTAATTAGTAACTTCATGGTGAAGGCAGCCCTAGGTGGACACGATCATACATGTTCGAATTTTACATTCAGTTTGAGGGAGAGAAGAGTGCGTCCAAGGCTCGTATTATGAACTTGGGAATTTATGAACGTGAAGGACAATTATGAGAGCATGAAATCTGAGCAAGCTGGACTGAACTGTAAGTAAAAGTACACGTAAATTACAAGTACAGCCTATCACTGCTCAGAAAATATGTTTAAAACATAATCTGACCTCGAGCCACTTCATTGAAAACCTGTTGTTCTCAGAAACGCAATTTTTCATGTCATAATTGACAGATTATGAGTAAAACATCCCACTGTTTCACTGTAGGGAAAGGACACACCATTGTAGATGCCCCATAATGTTAGCGATCGGCTTGTTGAACCTGCTCATTCCATCTTATATTCAGCTAATGGGGGGAAAAACTTAAGCACTACAACTTGCAGGCATTTGGGGACAATGTCGAGTTTGCTGCTCTAATTAGCTCAGATCTCCTTATTATAAAGTGTATTTAGAAGCACTGGAAAGGATGCAAGAAAGTTTTACTGGAGCAATTCTATACTGACAGGTTATACGCATCATGATAGATTGAGCAGGCTAGGGACATTTCCTTTGGAAAAGTGAATGATTGAGCAATATAACCGTATAGAAGTGTTTTACAGGGTAGACAACTGGAAGATGTTGTCACTTGTATAAGGATAAAAATAAATATAACTTAGTAATGCATCTAAGGAGCAATTCTCTTTAACTAATAATAATAATAATTGCTTATTGTCACAAGTAGGCTTCAATGAAGTTACTGTGAAAAGCCCCTAGTCGCCACATTCCGGCGCCTGTTCGGGGAGGCCGGTACGGGAATTGAACACGCGCTGCTGGCCTCGCTCTGCATCACAAGCCAGCTGTTTAGCCCACTAGACATTAAAATAGAAAATACTAGAAATACCCAGCATATCTGGCAACATCTGGGGATTGAGAAACAGTTGACCTTTCAGATCTGTGCTGATGCAGTGTAGTTCTGATGAAAGATCTTAGACATGAAATGTAAACCATGTCACTCTCTCCACAGACACTACCAGATCTGTGAGTATTTCGATTCTGGCTTGGGTCACTGTCTGTGCGGAGTCTGCTCGTTCTCTCCGTATCTGCATGAGTTTCCTCCGAGTGCTCCAGTTTCCTCCCACATATCCTGAAGGACGTGCTTGTTAGGTAAATTGGACATTCTAAATTCTCCTCCAGTGTTTCCAAATAGGCGCCGAAACGTGGCGACTCGGGGCTTTTCACAGTAACTTCATTGCAGTGTTAATGTAAGCCTACTTGTGACTCTAATAAAGATTATTATTAGATTATTATTTTTGTTGTTAATTCAGATTTCCATCATCTGTAGTATTTTTTGGCTTTTCTTAGACTGAACAGTGCTAAGAATGTGGAACTCATTAGTAGAAGGGTTTAAATTCACTGACTGAGCTTCAATCACAAGTGTAAAATCCCACCACAAAATTCTTTGGATTTGGATTTGTTTATTGTCACGTGTACTGAGGAACAGTGAAAAGTATTTTTCTAAGAGCAGCTCAAACCGATCATTTAGTACATTAAAGAAAAGAAAATAGAAAGAAAATACATAAAAGGGCAACACAAGGTCCACAATGTAAATACATAGACACCGGCATCAGGTGAAGCATACAGGAGTAAAGGTTAGTGTTAATGTTCGTGTTCAATTAGTTTTAAAAGATTAGTACGATTATAAGAGATGTAAAAAGGGGATCTATTTGGTAGAGCTCACAGAGAGTCGCCACGCTCCGGCGCCATCTTGGGTCCAAGGTGAATGTGCCTCCAGGCGAATGTGGAAATGAATTAACTCGGTCATCCTATTTGCTGACATAACAGCTCAGTCACACTGGAGGAAGAATCGTAGAATCTACAGTGCAGCAGGAGGCCATTCGAGCCTGCACCAGCCCTTGGAAAGAGCACCCCAGTTAATCCCATGCCTTCACCCTATCCCGATGACCCACCTAATCTTTTGTACACCAATATATCGCGGCCAATCCACCTAACCTGCACATCTTCGGACTGTGGGAGGAAATCCACACAGACACGGGGAGAAACTGCAATCTTCCCACAGTTATCCGAGGCCGGAATTGAACCCGGGTCTCTGGCACTGTGAAGCAGCAGTGCTAGCCACTATGTCACCGTGCCGCCCATTTAGTATCATTCAGATACTTCATATGCACTTTGGTTGCTGTATCAATTAATTTAATAATGTGACATCTTGGCACGTGGCTCCAATTGAAATCGGATCACAAAGCAACAAATTCGATTGATCAATATTGCATTTTAATGGTTGGATAAAGACCCAGCATTCTCCGCGTGGAAGATTGTGTCCTATTCAGCCCGCAGGAGCTTCCTGCGCAGGCGCACCACCAAGCTGTAAGTGGAGAATGCGCAGTGCAGTCTCTGACGAGAGCATGCGCAGTGCGGCCTCTGAATGGGGCATGCGCAGTGCGGTACATGCCTGGACTTGGGCGGCGAGGGGAAAAATGATCCGATGAACTGAGTCACGGGGTCGCGAGGTGTGGGGGCAGAGACAGCGGAGTGGCAGGGAAGGGGGCTTTATAAACACAGCATGAATGCCTCAAACCCCGAGTAAGAAGCTCCTGATCCTGTGTTTGCAAAGGACGTTGTTGGGCTGCTCTGCATCACAGACCCAGAATAACGGCAGCCATATTGCAGCAGGGCGCATGCGCAGTGCTCCCTGGCCTGTCGGCAGGAGGAGAGAATGTTGTGACTGACAGTGATGGATTCTGGAAACTCCTTTTATAGGGGGTTAGAAGGGGAGGATTTACACACAGCAAACTCAAACCAAGACAAATTTTATGTCACCTCAATTTATATCTTAGACAAACAGTTGAAGGTCTTTGTAACTTTCTTTTTCAGGAAGTTAAAAGTGGAGCATTGATCGATGGGAAACTCAAACCAAGTATCACATTGTGATCTGACAGAGTCAGCGATACATCAGAACCTGAATATCAGCAGCATCTGAGTGTGCAAGGTAAAATGTTTGTCTGTTCTGTCTGTGAGGGAAGATTTCAGGTCCCAGTGTGACTGGAAAAACCCCGAGATTCAGAAACCCTGGTTCGACCACACCTTGAAAACTCAACTCTGGGCAACAAACCTTGGGAGAATAGAATGGCCTCAGAGGGAGTGCAGAGCACAGATTTCCTTGAGTGATCAAAGAATCCCTACAGTGCAGAGAGGGGGGGGGGCATCCAGCACCAACCCTTCAAAATGAGCACTCTACCCATTTATGCTTCCTCCATCCACCCCACCCTATACGCATAACCCAGAACTTGAACTACACATCCGAGGCAATTTAGCATAGCCAATCCACTAACCTGCACATCTTTGGACGGTGAGGAAACCGGAGCACCATGCAGACAAGGGGAGAATGTATAAACTCCAACAAAGGCTGGAATTGAACCCGGGTCCCTGATGCTGTGAGGCAGCAGTGCTAACCACTGTGCCGCTGCTGAATCCCAAAGTTAAATTATACGATGTGATTACAGAAAATAGTCATAGTCATTGTGGCATAGCGGAGGCTATTCGGCCCACTGAGTCTATGCTAGTTCGCAAGAGCAGTCCAGTCAGTCCCATTCCCCTGTTCCATCCCTCTATCCTCGCAGGTTTATTTCCATTAAATATTTATCCAATTGCCTTTTGAAAATATTCATCGTGTCCATTTCTGCCCTCCCCTGAGCCACAACTTTAGAGTCATTACCATTGACTGCAAAATCGATCCCCTTCACATCTCCCATATCTTTTACAAAACCTGAATATGTCCCCGAGTTCTTGTGCAACCAGTGAATGGGAACAGATTTTCTTTGTCTATTTTACCTAAACCCATCAGAATCTTCTACATCTGAATTAAATCGCTCCTCAACCGCCTCTGCCGGAACCATTCTGCAAAATCTCTTCTGCACCTTCTCAAGGACCTTCACATTCTTCCTGAAGAGTGGTGACCAAAAATGGATCCAATACTCAAATTGTGGCTTTATCAGAGCTTTGTAAAGCAGTAAAACTTCTATTTTGTGCTCATTAACACCATTTATCAGCTCAAGAGTTAATTTAATAAAAGCAAAATACTGCAGGTTCTTGAAATCTGAGATAAAACAGAAAATTCTGGATAAACTCAGCAGATCTGGCAGCATCTGTGAAGAGAGAATCATTTTCTCCCAAATTTACACCCACCAACAATAAACAATAATCAGTAACAAATATGTCAATCCCCATATCAATAACAACAATCCCATCCTCCCACCAAAGCCAAAACATTCGCCCACATGTTCACATAAACAACTGACAAAAAGGAATCAGGAATCCCCCATTCACCTCCATTATCGCCCCCCCCACCCCAAACTAATGTTCGATGTTATCCAGTTCATGAAAGTGCATAATGAATAATGTCCATGAATTGTCGAACCTCTATGTCCTTCCCCTCAGTTCAAACTTAACCTTCTCAAGAGTCAAAAATTCCAACAGATCCCCCCGCCGCGCCAGGGTGGAGAGGTTGCTCTCCAACCCATCAGGTTCCGTCTTTGGGCGATCAACGAGGCGAAGGCTACAACATGTGCCTCCGCACCCGTTTCCAACCCTGGCCGGTCCAACACCCCAAATATGGTCTCCTACCCCAAATATGGCGACCTGGACCCCCCTCCCCCCCGCAGCGTTCACACACATCTTCGACTCCTTCAAAGAATCGGCTCATCCTTGCCCTCATGAGTGGGCTCTGTATACCACCATACCAGCCTCCCGAACAGGCGCCGGAATGTGGCGACTAGGGGCTTTTCACAGTAACTTCATTTGAAGCCTACTTGTGACAATAAGCGATTTTCATTTCATTTTCTTTTTTTTCCATTTTCATTTCAGCTGTATCAGCTCCAACCTCGCACACAAGGTAGAGGCATTGACTCCGCTGCACCTCACACCAGAACCCCTCCTCCATTTCCTCTCCCAACTCTTCCTCTCATTTTCCTTTGATCCCTTCCAGTGGTGCCTTCTCCTCTTCCAAAAGAGCTCCGTAGACCTCTGACACTACCCCCTTCTCCAGTCCCCCTGTCATCAGCACATCCTCCAGCAATGTGGAGGAGAATCAGAGTTAATCTTCGGATCTAAATGATCTTTCCACAGAACTGCACCTTTCTCTAGCTTCTCTACCATCTTCCCTCATGCCCTCTCAGAGCTCATCTTGTCCATGAGATCCAGCTCCTGCTCCATCGAGCCTATTCCCACAAAACAGATCACCCAACTTCCCCATGTTCACTGACTTAGTTGAATCTTTTCTCTATCAGGTACTGTCCCTCCCCTTCTGCTGTCATTCGACCCTTGTCAAAAAGCAAACCCTTGACTCCACCATCCTTACAAATTACTGCCCCATCTCCAGCACCCCTCTCCTCTCCCAGCTCTACCACCACCTCTCTCCACTTCTCCACCTTTGTTAAATTCTCAGCCTGTTTGTCTGATATCCAGTGGTGGATCAGCAGACATTTCCTCCAATTAAATATTGGGAAAATCAAATTAATTGTTTTCATTCCCGAGCTCCCAGCTCCATTCCTCTCCCTAGTAACGTCTGACACTAAACCAGACCCGTTTGCACACCTCATGTTTGAATCCGAGATGCACTGCTGGCCCTTGTGTCTGTGTGTCTCAGGCTTTCTCAGTCAAAATTATTTTAAAACTTTCCCCACAGAAAGATCAATCATTCTCCTTTCATAATCAGACACATGGAATAAGTCATTCTGAAAGATCTTGTCAAGATTGTGACGTTGAATTTTCTGTCTGCAAATCCTCTCCCTCTAACTCCCAGTAAAAGGAGGTTTTCAGTGTAAATGCAGGATAGAAATTCAGAACAGACCATTCCAGTTTCTATGGTGCATTCTCCCAAATCTACGAATCTCAGTCCCACACACTCCCCTCCCCCTCTCTGCTCATTGTTCCAGATTCAGTCTCCAGTCTCCTCCTGATTCTTTTCTCCTCTCCAGATTCTCTCTCCTCCTGTCCTTAAACTGGTGACTCAGGCTGTGAATCAATCCCACTCCTTCACTCTCATTCTAACAAATAACTCATTCACTCAGTGATCAGATTAGGTCTGACTGAACGATGACACCTTATACTTACATCACGATTTTAAACATTATTAAATGTGCCAAGCAGTTTCACAGGAATATGAGGACACATTGGGTCAGATGACCAAAGTCTTGGTCAGAGAGTTTTGTTATAAGGAGAGTTTTAAAGGTGGAAAATGAAGTGGAAAAGTACAGGTTTAGGGATGAAATTCCAGAGCTTAGAGTACAGTCAGCTGACGGCATGGCCCCCAATTGGGATGTGATTAAATTCAGGGATAAAGGACATCCAGGAATAATGCTCCATGTACGTGGGCCCCATAGCCCAGGCTCAAGGCCCATATCTGAACTTTGGGATAGAGTTTGACCATCCCTGGTCTTAGAGAAAAACAACTCCCCGATAAACATCTTGTAAGATCTTGGTTTATTTATGACATAAAAAGTTCGGACCAGTTGAGTCCTGTGTACTCGATGGGGATTGACTTTAACAGATTTAAAATCCTCTGGATCTCAGCGTCACAACAAGACTATGTTTCAATCGAGATTTAAATATATAAATATTGAAAAACTGAACAAGAATGGGGAAAGACAGCAGCTCAATCAGGACCTCGGTAGGTGAAAGTGCCTCTGCCAATGGTGGAGTGAAGCATGTCGGGGGAGCTGAAGGGGGTGAGGATTTATTTTGGATTGTTTTATGGGATGTGGACGTCACTGGAAAGGTCGGGATTTGTTACCCATCCCTAATTTCCCTTCAACTGAGTGGCCTGCTCGGCACTAGAGTCAAACATATTACTGTGGGTCTGGAGTCACATGGAGGCCAGACCAGGTAAAGGCGGCAGATTTCCCTCCCTAAAGGGCATGAGCGAACCAGATGGGTTTTTCCAACAATCGATGATAATTGTCACGGCCGCTGAGACTAACTTTAGAATTTAGGTTTTCTGCTTATTTCTAATATGATAAGGGGGCAGCACGGTAGCATTGTGGATAGCACAACTGCTTCACAGCTCCAGGGTCCCAGGTTCGATTCCCGGCTTGGGTCACTGTCTGTACGGAGTGTACACATTCTCCCCGTGTGTGCGTGGGTTTCCTCCGGGTGCTCCGGTTTCCTCCACAGTCCAAAGATGTGCAGGTTAGGTGGATTGGCCATGATAAATTGCCCTTAGTGTCCAAAATTGCCCTTAGTGTTGGGTGGGGTTACTGGGTTATGGGGATAGGGTGGAGGTGTTGAACTTGGGTAGGGTGCTCTTTCCAAGAGCCGGTGCAGACCCGATGGGCCAAATGGCCTCCTTCTGCACTGTAAATTCTATGATAAAATGTCAGAAATTCATTGACTGTGAATAGAATGAGCTCTCTCTGGCTCTCAGTAACAAAGCTTCCACAGCAGCTTGCTGGGTGACACACACAGGACAGGCCTGTTCTCTCTGTTACAAACCCTGAAACCAGGGGCAAAATTCTCCGTTATCGGTGGAAAGTCCGCCGATCGGCGCAAAACACGGCGCAAATCCGACTTGCGTCACGTCGGAAAAATGGGTCGATAGTCTCCAGCTCGAAATGGGCTAGCAGTGACGTAACGGGATCCGCGCTTGCGCAGTGGTTCACGCCGTGCAGTGTCATACGCGCCGCACGGCGTGACGGCTCATAAGGCCGCGCTGCTCCCCCCCGAGGTTCGAGTCACGCGATGTGGAGGCGCTCCTGGACGTGGTGGAGCAGAGGAGGGACGCCCTGTATCCCGGGCACGGCCGCAGAGTTGCCCCACGCCACAGCCAGCGTCTGTGGAGGGAAGTGGCAGAGGCTGTCACCGCTGTGGCCCTGACACCACGGACAGGCACCCAGTGCCACAAGAAGGTGAACGACCTCGTCAGAGCAGGCAGGGTGAGCCTCCCCATATCCCCCCTCCCCCATATCCCCCTCCCCCATATCCCCCTCCCCCATATCCCCCTCCCCATATCTCCCCTCCCCCATATCCCCCTCCCCCATATCCCCCCTCCCCCATATCCCCCCCTCCCCCATATCCCCCCCTCCCCCATATCCCCCCTCCCCCATATCCCCCCTCCCCCATATCCCCCCTCCCCTTATCCCCCCTCCCCCATATCCCCCTCCCCCATATCCCCCCTCCCCCATATCCCCCCTCCCCCATATCCCCCCTCCCCATATCCCCCCCTCCCCCATATCCCCCCTCCCCCATAACCCCAAGTGAATCCAGCCCTAACCTTAACCTCTGCAATGCACGCGCAACCGATGGCGTGCATTCATATACCTGCCTAACAGTGTTGCCTTTTACCCCAGCCACCCCCCCCCCCCCCACAGGAGAAGCGCGCACACAACAATAGGGAGGATGTGAGGACTGGAGGAGGCCCCGCTGATGAGAGGCCACTGACCGAACACCAGGAAAGGGCCCTGGAACTGGCTGGCGGACCTGAGGACCGGGAGGTTGCTGATGCAGAGGTCGGGGGCGTACTAGCAAGTGAGCCACCGACAGCCCGTCCCCATATCCCCCCTCCCCTATATCCCCTTCCCCGTATCACCTGATCACTGCCTGATGTCTAACCATGCATGCTTCATTGTGTATCGTAGGACCAAACGTCCAGGCACCCATCCCCGCAGATGCAGACCGCCCGCAGGATGCCCCTCGGAGACCACGGGAGACGGAGAGACCCGCACCCTCCAGCATGCGACGCCCGCAGGATGCCCCTCGGAGGCCACGGGAGACGGAGAGACCCGCACCCTCCAGCATGCGACGCCCGCAGGATGCCCCTCGGAGACCACGGGAGACGGAGAGACCCGCACCCTCCAGCATGCGAAGCCCGCAGAATGCCCCTCGGAGACCACGGGAGACGGAGAGACCCGCACCCTCCAGCATGCGACGCCCGCAGGATGCCCCTCGGAGGCCACGGGAGACGGAGAGACCCGCACCCTCCAGCATGCGACGCCCGCAGGATGCCCCTCGGAGACCACGGGAGACGGAGAGACCCGCACCCTCCAGCATGCGAAGCCCGCAGGATGCCCCTCGCACACCACGGGAGACGGAAAGACCTGGAGCAACAGGGAGACGACACCCCCGTCACGTGCGGGAGCGACCACCCAGCGACGAGGGGGGCAGCCACAGGCCCCCGTCACATCCGAGCCAGGACACCACTACCCAGGACACCACTACCCGGGACACCACTGCCCGGGACACCACTGCCCGGGACACCACTGCCCGGGACACCACTGCCCGGGACACCACTGCCCGGGACACCACTGCCCGGGACACCACTGCCCGGGACACCACTGCCCGGGACACCACTGCCCGGGACACCACTACCCGGGACACCACTACCCGGGACACCACTACCCGGGACACCACTACCCGGGACACCACTACCCGGGAAGACGAAATACCGGACAGTGACTCAGAGTGGATGGGTGGAGACGAACCCCCACCCCAAAGTGCCGTGGGACGAAGAGCACGACACAACGCCACTGCTGTCACCAACACCCTCCACCATCGCAGAAACACTCACCACGGTTGGGCACTTTAGTGATGAGGCGTCTGGTACACTCACTGGTGCGCACAACACAGCCGTCCCGGTACAGCAGGTGGAGGTAGGAGCAGCAGAGGGGCCGGGCGGTCGGAGGGCAGCCCAGCCCAAGCGAACATCTGCCGCCCAGATGGATCCCGGGTTCCTGGAGTTACCACACCCACACACAGATCTGATGCAACCACCGACCCGGAGACGAGCGAAGAGGGTGACGGGCGGCTTGCGGCGGCTGTGGTCGCAGGTGGAGGAGTCCACCCGCGTCCAGGAGCTGGGAGTGGTGCCGGTCATGCGTGCCACCCAGGCCGACACCGCACGGGTGGCGTCCGCGGTGGAGGCAATGGGTGCGACGGTGTCAGACATGGGGAACGGTTTGCGAGGCCTGAGGCTTTCCGTGCAGGCGGCGTCTGTGGCCCTGGAAATGGCTGCCCTCTCACAGGAGGCCATGAGCCAGCGCCAGATGGCAGAGGCGCTCAACGCCATAGCCCAGTCTCAACAGGCCATGGCCCAGTCTCTGCAGGCCATGGCCCAGTCTCAGCAGGCCATGGCCCAGTCTCTGCAGGCCATCGCTGAGGGCATCGGCGCCAGTGGCCATGTGCGAGCTGGCGTCGCACTGTCACAGACAGGGTTTGCCAACCCCCTGGGCTCCATGGCTGCAAACCTGCAGACCCCTGTCGATACCAGCACGGGCCTCCAGGACTGGCAGCGCCAGATGTCGGGGGGGCGTCGGATGGCCAGTCCGTTAGCATCCCCCACCCATGTAGAGGCCTGGGGGCCATCGGGCACCCCGAGGGAGGAGGAGGTGGTGTGGTCCGTCCCGGCTCCCTCCGTAGGGGAGGTCCCGGTACACCGCGACACCTCGGACTCCCCCCCTTCCGTCCCAGGTGCATCGGGTGGGCAACGGGCAGGACAGGCTGGCAGCTCGCCATCCCAGTCGCCCGGGCCGCAGCCTGGCCCATCTAGGCCAGGACGCCCCAGGAAACGGCCGCCAAAGGGATCCAGTGTCAGAGGGCAGGAATCACAGGAGTCCACCTCCAGTTCTGCTGTACCGTTTGGGGAACCACGTAGACGTAGTCAAAGGGCCCGTAAGGCCAAACAATTAGACACTGAGTAAGTTGGCACGGTTGCAGGGCACAGATGAGTTTCAGGGGCTAGGGCACGTGCATGAACTCCTTTGGTTATTAAAGTCAATGTTACACCTACAGAAGCTGCCTTTGTGCTCTGTCCAAAGTGTGCGGGGGTGTCATGTACGTTGAGCGCAAGTGTGTGTGTGAGGGGTGGTCTTACCTCAGCCCCAGGTGAGTCTGCCCCCTTCCCCCTGGGCCGCCATCAACATCCCCTGGGCAGAGGACGGGACCGTGCGCTGCAGTGTCACAGCCGCATGCAGGGATGGTCCGGGTGGATGGTGGTACTGTGGCCATGGGTCAGACATAGTCCAACGATGTAGAGCCAGGAGCTCACCGCAGGGCGGGTTGTCATCATCCTCCATGGCCTGCGATAGACACGCGTCCACCCGCAACTGTGTGAGCCCGGCCCATTGTGCCGCAGGTGGATCGGCAATGGGGGGGGGTGGTGTGCATGCGGGTGGGGTGGGTGGGGTTGGGGAGGGGGGTGAGGGTGCGGGTGGGTGGATGGGTGGGGGGTGTGGGTGGTCGGCTGTTGCCATGGTGTGCGGTCTGTGGCCATACTACCCGATTCCCACGCCCATCTAGTCAGTGAAGCGGGCGTCTATCAGTCTGTCCCGTGCCCGCTGGGCCAGCCGGTAACGGTGGACAGCCACCCGCCTGTGTCTACCCCGTCTGCCCTGACCATTACCCCCATCCCCCTCATCTGGGGAGGACTGCGCCTCTTCCTGCTGCTCCTCCACTCCGCCCTCCTCTGCCTGCGGCACATCGCCCCTCTGTTGGGCTATGTTGTGCAGGACGCAGCACGCCACAATAATGCGGCCGACCCTATCTGACCGATACTGGAGGGCGCCCCCAGAGAGGTCCAGGCACCTGAAACGCATCTTCAGCACGCCAAGGCACCTCTCTAACACTCCCCTTGTCGCTACATGGGCATCATTGTAGCGGTTCTCCGCCTCATTGCGTGGCCTCCGTATAGGCGTCATCAGCCACGATCGCAATGGGTAGCCCCTGTCGCCCAGCAACCAGCCCCTCAGCCGGGGATGGCGTCCCTCGTACATGCCGGGGATGGATGACCGCGACAACACGAATGAGTCGTGTACACAGCCTGGGTGATGGGCGCAGACGTGCAGGATCATCATGCGGTGGTCGCAGACCACCTGTACGTTCATCGAATAGGTCCCCTTCCTATTAGTGAACACGGCCCTGTTATCTGCAGGTGGCCGCACGGCGACGTGCATCCCATCGATCGCGCCCTGGACCATGGGGAACCCGGCCACGGCAGAGAAGCCCACGGCCCGGGCATCTTGGCTGGCCCGGTCCACGGGGAAGCGGATGTAGCGGTGCACCATGGCATATAGGGCATCTGTCACTGCCCGGATGCACCGGTGCACCGATGTCTGCGATATGCCGGACAGGTCCCCACTCGGTGCCTGGAATGACCCCGTTGCATAAAAGTTCAGGGCCACCGTAACCTTGACGGACACGGGGAGAGGGTGTCCCCCGCCAGTGCCACGCGGTGACAGGTGTGCCAGCAGGTGGCAGATGTGTGCCACGGTTTCCCGGCTCATCCGGAGTCTCCTCCTGCATTCCCGGTCCGTGAGGTCCTGGTATGACTGCCTGGGCCGGTACACACGGGGCGCCCTCGGGTGCCTCCGTTGCCGTGGGGCCGCGATGTCCTCCTCCCCCTCCTCGTCCTGTCGGTCAGGTGTCCCTCCAGCCTGGGCGGCTGCCGCCTGCCCCTTTGCAGCAGCCTGGCACGCTCCTCCTCCTCCTCGTCCTCCTCATCCAGGGCAACATAGACATGAGCGGCTACCGCCACGGCGGCCAACATCGCTGGATGATCTGAAAACATGACGGCCTGTTGGGGGGAGGGGAACAACGACATGTCATCATTGCCCATATCCCCTCCTCCCCCCAGCAAGGTGGCATGGACCGCATGGGTCCAACTGTTGGAGGCTGGCACCTGGCCAGGTGGACCAACTCACTTGCCCTCCCATCCCCCTCCCCGGCACGGACTCCCCCCCCCCCCCCCAACCTCCACCCCGGCACGGACCCCCCCCAACCTCCACCCCGGCACGGACCCCCTCATCCCCCTCCCCAGCACGGACCCCCCCCAACCTCCACCCCGGCACGGACACCCCCCCCAACCTCCACCCCGGCACGGACACCCAATCCCCCTCCCCAGCACGACCCCCCCCCCCCATCCCCCTCCCCGGCACGGACCACCACCCCAACCTCCACCCCGGCAAGGACCCCCCCATCCCCCTCCCCAGCACGGACCCCCCCCATCCCCCTCCCCGGCACGGACCCCACCCACAACCTCCACCCCGGCACGGACCCCCCCATCCCCCTCCCCAGCACGGACCCCCCCCCATCCCCCGCCCCGACACGGACCCCCCCCAACCTCCACCCCGGCACGGACCCCCCCATCCCCCTCCCCAGCACGGACCCCCATCCCCCTCCCCAGCACGGACCCCCCCCCCATCCCCCTCCCCGGCACGGACCCACCCCCCCAACCTCCACCCCGGCATGGACCCCCCCATCCCCCTCCCCAGCACGGACCCCCCCCATCCCCCTCCCCGGCACGGACCCCCCCCCCATCCCCCTCCCCGGCACGGACCCCCCCCCCCAACCTCCACCCCGGCACGGACCCCCCCTATCCCCCTCCCCAGCACGGACCCCCACCCCCAACCTCCACCCCGGCACGGACCCCCCCATCCCCCTCCCCAGCACGACCCCCCCCCCCCAACCACCTCCCCGGCACGGACCCCCCCCCCCAACCTCCACCCCAGCACGGACCCCCCCATCCGCTCCCCAGCACGGACCCCCCCCCCCATCCCCCTCCCCGGCACGGACCCCCCCCCCAACCTCCACCCCGGCACGGACCCCCCCATCCCCCTCCCCAGCACGGACCCCCATCCCCCTCCCCGGCACGGACCCCCCCCAACCTCCACCCCGGCACGGACCCCCCCATCCCCCTCCCCAGCACGGACCCCCCCCCCAACCTCCACCCCAGCACGGACACCCCCCCATCCCCCTCCCCAGCACGGACACCCCCCCATCCCCCTCCCCGGCACGGACCCCCCCCCCCCCAACCTCCACCCCGACACGGACCCCCCCATCCCCCTCCCCAGTACGGACCCCCCCCATCCCCCTCCCCGGCACGGACCCCCCCCCCCATCCCCCTCCCCGACACGGACCCCCCCCCAACCTCCACCCCGGCACGGACCCCACATCCCCCTCCCCAGCACGGACCCCCCCCCAACCTCCACCCCGGCACGGACCCCCCCAACCTCCACCCCGGCACGGACCCCCCCCAACCTCAACCCCGGCACGGACCCCCCCCAACCTCCACCCCGGCACTGACCCCCCCCCCCCTCCAACCTCCACCCCGGCACGGACCCCCCCATCCCCCTCCCCAGCACGGACCCCCCCCCATCCCCCTCCCCGGCACGGACTCCCCCCCCCAACCTCCACCCCAGCACGGACACCCCCCCATCCCCCTCCCCAGCACGGACACCCCCCCATCCCCCTCCCCGGCATGGACCCCCCCCCAACCTCCACCCCAGCACGGACACCCCCCCATCCCCCTCCCCAGCACGGACACCCCCCCCATCCCCCTCCCCGGCACGGACCCCCCCCAACCTCCACCCCGACACGGACCCCCCCCATCCCCCTCCCCAGCACGGACCCCCCCCCCATCCCCCTCCCCGGCACGGACCCCCCCCATCCCCCTCCCCAGCACGGACCCCCCCCCCAACCTCCACCCCGGCACGGACCCCCCCAACCTCCACCCCGGCACGGACCCCCCCCCCCAACCTCAACCCCGGCACGGACCCCCCCCCAACCTCCACCCCGGCACTGACCCCCCCCCCCTCTCCAACCTCCACCCCGGCACGGACCCCCCATCCCCCTCCCCGGCACGGACCCTCTCCCGGCACTCCCCCGGAGCCCAGCCTACTCTAACCACCACCCCCCCCCCCCCCCCCCCCCCCCCGCCGCACACACACACACACACAACCCGGGACACACCTCTCCTCACGCATTCAGACTGCGGCCACGCCATCGCCTGCCCAGAGCCAACCCCCCAGGCCGTCACTCACCTCCACGCTGGTCGGCGTGAACCTGGAGCACAGGGTCATGCCAATGAAAAGGAGGTTTAATTTACGTCGACGTGAACGGTCATCACATCGACAGGACTTCGGCCCATCCGGAAGGGAGAATATCGGCAGGCCGAAAATCGGCTGCCGTGCGCAGACCCGTGACATTCTCCGCGGCAGCGGCGACATTAACGCCCCGCCGACTTTTCTCCCTTCGGAGCCTTCGGCAACCGGCGGGGGCGGGATTCACGGCGGCCAACGGCCATTCTCCGAATGGGGAGTCGGAGATTGACGCCCCAGATTTCTAAACTGCAGAAGGTTGGATCTGACGACCCAAATATAAACCAACTGTCTGAGTAAAGGTTAAAACGGTTCGACAGGAAAATCACTTTGGACAGGAAAGATTTTCAAAGTGATCGGTGCTGGATTCAGACTAACACCAAACACTCTGACTGGATCCAGAGGAAGGAGAACACAAGAGACTCCAGCCCCGGAGATCAGCTCCATCTGTCCCAGTGTCTGATCCGGGATCAGTAAACCATTCCGAGGAGACTGTCACCTCCAGCCCCGGAGATCAGCTCCATCTGTCCGAGTGTCTGATCCGGGATCAGTAAACCATTCCGAGGAGACTGTCACCTCCAGCTCCATCTGTCCGAGTGTCTGATCTGGGATCAGTAAACCATTCCGAGGAGACTGTCACCTCCAGCCCCGGAGATCAGCTCCATCTGTCCGAGTGTCTGATCCGGGATCAGTAAACAATTCCGAGGAGACTGTCACCTCCAGCCCCGGAGATCAGCTTCATCTGTCCCAGTGTCTGATCCGGGATCAATAAACCATTCCGAGGAGACTGTCACCTCCAGCCCCGGCATCAGCTCCATCTGTCCGAGTGTCTGATCCGGGATCAGTAAACCATTCCGAGGAGACTGTCACCTCCAGCCCCGGCATCAGCTCCATCTGTCCGAGTGTCTGATCCGGGATCAGTAAACCATTCCGAGGAGACTGTCACCTCCAGCCTCGGAGATCGGCTCCATCTGTCCAAGTGTCTGATCCGGGATCAGTAAACCATTCCGAGGAGACTGTCACCTCCAGCCTCGGAGATCAGCTTCATCTGTCCGAGTGTCTGATCCGGGATCAGTAAACGATTCCGAGGAGACTGTCACCTCCAGCCCCGGAGATCAGCTTCATCTGTCCGAGTGATTGATCCGGGATCGGTAAACTATTCCGAAGAGACTGTCACCTCCGCCCCGGGGATCGGCTTCACCTGTCCGAGTGTCTGATCCGGGACCAGTAAACCATTCCGAGGAGACTGTCACCTCCAGCCCCAGAGATCAGCATCTCCCTGATCCGGGACCAGTAATCCATTCTCACATGTTGTGGGTCACATGTATTTCCTGCCGATTTAGCTGGTGTACCAAATCTAAACTGTTGCTTTTTCATAAATTGCTTTAAAATTACCAATGACTTGGATCCCGTTTTTGGGTAAACTCTTGACTCCTGGACTAAAATCTTGCAGGTTCCAGCATTCATCACGAAATGAAAATCGCTTATTGTCACAAGTAGGCTTCAATGAAGTTACTGTGAAAAGCCCCTAGTCACCACATTCTGGCGCCTCTTCGGGGAGGCTGGTACGGGAATTAATCTTGTTGACTCTAAACACAGTTGTAAAGGAGCCTTTTGTCTGTATCTCAGAGCTCTGAACCATGGAAGAGAGTGACTGGGGCATGTTTCTTACACACCTCAGGGTTAACCCACACATTCAGTCCTGGATCTCATTGACAGCAGTGAAAACAGCTGAATCCAATCCCTGGAGACACTCATGAAGTCGCTGGTGTTTCAGCATAAGTTGTAAGTCAGTGAATCCATTCCCGCACTCGGGGCAGGTGAACGATCTCTCTCCAGTGTGAATTTGTGGTGTATCATCAGCTCATTGCTGCTTCGAAAGCTCTGCTCACAGGCAAAACATTTAAAAGGTTTTATATCAGAGTGAATTTGTTGGTGTTTCAGCAGGTTGTATGACTGAGTGAATCCGTTCCCACACACAGAGCAGGTAAACGGTCTCTCCCCAGTGTGAACTCGCTGATGCATCACTAGGCCATTGCTGCTTCGAAAGATCTGCTCACAGTCAAAACATTTAAAAGGTTTTATATCAGAGTGAATTTGTTGGTGTTTCAGTAGGTGATAAGACTGAATGAATCCCTTCCCACACACAGAGCAGGTAAACGGTCTCTCCCCAGTGTGAATTCTCTGATGTACAGTAAGTTCAGATGATCGCCTGAAGCCAGTCCCGCAGTGAGAGCATCTGAATGGTCTCTCGTCAGTGTGAACACGTTGATGACAGGTCACTTCCCCGGACGTTTTAAAGCACTTCCCACAGTCTGGACATTTAAAAGGTCTTTTGTCGGTGTGAACTCGCTGATGTTTCTGCAGGTTAGATGTAGCAGTGAATCCCTTTCCACACAAGGAGCAGGTGAATAGCTTCTTCTCACTGTGAATGAGTTGGGGTCTCAACAGATATTTTTTGCGTTTAAATTTCTTCTCACAGTCAGAACATTTGAAAGGTGTCTGATCAGTGTGAACATACTGGTGTGTCAGCAGGCTGGATAACTGAGTGAATCCCTTCCCACAGGTGGAGCAGGTGAATGGCCTCTCCCCAGTGTGACTGCGTCGATGCATTTCCAGTTCAGAAGGGTAACTGAATCCCTTCCAACAGTCCCCACATTTCCACGGTTTCTCCATGGTGCCCATGTCCTTGTGTCTCTCCAGGTTGAACGACAAGTTGAACTCTCGTCCACACAAGAACACATGGACGGTTTCTCCCCACTGTGAATGGTGTGATGGTTTTTCTGTCTATGTAATTGGTTAAAGCTCTTTCCAGTCAGTTCACTGGAACACTCACTGTCTGTGTGCGTCTCGGTGCTTTTCCAATCACATTGATGTTTGAAATCTTTTCCCACAAACTGAACAAACATTACTCCTTCCACATTCAAAGACTGTGATATTCAGGTTCTAAAGAATTGAGTGACTCTGTCTGATCTTGATGTTTGGTTGAGTTTTCTGTGGCCAATCTTCTGCTTCTAATATCCTGTAAAAGGAGTTTACAAAAGCCATCACTGTCAGTCCAGGATAGAAATTCTGAACAGACAATTCTAGTTTCTCTGGAACATTTTTTTCCTCTCTTGTTCCCCCAAAGCTGTAAATCCCCATCCCACACAGTCTCCCTCCTCCCTGGGCTGAAATCCAAACCCATCTCACCATTTCTTTCCTCCACTCCCAGTTTTGTCCCTCCCTCCCTCTCCTCTGCCTGGGTTCAGTTCTCCAGCTCCTGTCTGCAGACTGACAATAAAACCAATGGGTCTTATTGGGGGATTGGGGCCTCCACTCACCCGCCTGAGTCCAGCTTCAACCTGCACTGCGCATGCTCTAGCTCACAATGGCTCCGGAGTGATTGACGGTGGGTCACGACCAATAAGAAGAAGGTAATCCGGGTCTGTATTTACCCTGCAACCGGCCGCCATCTTGGGAAAGGAAGTGGGGTCTTTTGTTCTTGGAACGGAGCGCTGGGGTGGCCATCTTAGTATGGGAAGAAGGAGTGCGCGGGACTTCCTCCCCTGTTACAGGCCCGGGGCAACCGGCGACCACCACCACCTAGAGAATGGAAGTCGGGTTTTTTGTTCCTGGCGTGGAGCGCTGGGACAGCCATCTTGGTTAGGGAAGATGGAGTGGGCGGGGCTTCCTCCCCGATGACAGGCCCCGGGGTAACCGCCTCCATCTTGGGAATGGAAGTCGAGTCTTTTGTTCTTGGAGCAGGGCGCTAAGGCGGCCATCTTAGTATGGGAAGAGGCAGTGAGCGAGTTTCCGCTCATGTGACAACACCCGGCGGCCGCCGCCATCTTGTGGTGGTGATTCTTTTTCCGGGTCTTTAGTGAAGGACACTGAGCTGGAGCTGAGGTTGAAAAGTGTTCAGAGGAAGGTCTGAAATCAGATTTACAGCCAGATATCTGTAAGAACCACAAAGTTCACATTCAGTATGTTTGCCGAATGAAATCACAATGCTGCAAACACTCAGTTCTGAAGAAGAATCAGATTGCATTGGAAATGTTAACTCTCTTTCTCTCTCTTCACAGAAGCTGCCAAACCTGCTGAGGATTTCCACAACTTTCTGTTTTCACTTCACATTTCCAGCTTCCGCAGAGTTTTACTCAAATTATTATGTTTTTGAAATACTGTTACATTACCTGTTAAGAGTAAAACAATTGTCACCATTTAAATGTCCAAATCAGTGATATTTATTGGTTTAACTGAGACTGGGCTGTTCAGGAGCAATGTCAGAAATCACTTCACAGAAAATATAGTGAAATCTGGAATTCTGTTCAGATTCTGTCAATAGAAACTATAAAAACTGAGATTCATAGAAGTTTGTGAGACAAGAGTATTAATGGTTATAGAATCAAGGGAGATGGATTGAACAAACAGATCAGACATTTGCAAACTGGAGCTTAATGTCTGAGGTTGAACTGAAGGTGGTGTCGGTTTCCTGTCCTGTCGATTATCTCCACACCCGCTGGTAGTTTGCCGGAGGTGAGATCATAATTTTTATTTGTGTCATGAGTAGGCTTATTTTAACACTGCAGTGATTAACTATGATGTGGAGATGCCGGCGTTGGACTGGGGTGAGCACAGTACGAAGTCTTACAACACCAGGTTAAAGTCCAACTGGTTTGTTTCGATGTCACTAGCTTTCGGAGCGCTGCTCCTTCCTCAGGTGAATGAAGAGGTATGTTCCATAAACACATATATAGACAAATTCAAAGATGCCAGACAATGCTGGGAATGCGACCATTAGCAGGTGATTAAATCTTTACAGATCCAGAGATGGGGTAACCCCAGGTTAAAGAGGTGTGAATTGTCTCAAGCCAGGACAGTTGGTAGGATTTCGCAGGCCAGATGGTGGGGGATGAATGTAATGCGACATGAATCCCAGGTCCCGGTTGAGTAGGAATCGAACCCAGGTCCCTGGTGCTGTGAAGCAACAGTGCTAACAACTGTGCTACTGTGACGGGGAAGAGGGTTGGTGCAGTGACACAGCCTTGTCTGATCCCAGTCTTCACTGAAATAGTGTCTGGGGTGTGTCCATTGATGAGGATCATGGCTTGTGTGTCAACATTGTGCAGACGGAGGATGGTGGCCAAATTCTGAGGACAGCCAAATTTGAAGAACATACTGAATAAAACATCACTTTGATGGTGTAAAGCGTTTTTGTGAGGTCAGAAAACACCAAGAACTGCGATTGGTGCTGTTCCTTGTATTTTGCTTGGGTTTGTCAAGTAGTGTAGATCATGTCTTTGGTGCCTCATGAAGGGAGAAAACCAAACTGTGACTCTGGAAGGAGCTCGTTGGCCATGAAGAGGGGATCATTGAGGAGGATCCTGGCAGTGATCTTCTCTGTGGCAGACAGCAGGGAGTCGCCTGTGCAGTTACCACAATCAGACTTGTCTCTCTTCTTGAATATAGTCACAGTGTCTTTGAGATCCCCCGGCATGCATTCATCTTCCCAGGTGAGGAATATGAGATTGTGTAGCTATGCCAGGAGTGTAACCCCGCCATGCTTCAGAATTTCAGCAGCGATTCATTCTGCTCCAGAGGCCGTGTTGTTTTTCAGCTGTTGAATGGCTTTTTCACTCCGCTCCATATCTGGGTACCACGGGGACTGGGCCGGACAGGATACTGAGGAATGGATTTGAGGACGTTAAAGCCAAAGACAGAGTCTTGGTCGAGGGGTTCTTCAGAATGTTCCCTCCAGTGAGCACTGACTGACTCTGTCCTTGATGAGTTCCCCTCCACACTTTGCTCTCAGTGGGAAGGGCCATGACTGCTTAGGTCATCAATTGTATTGGCAGCGCTGGTGAAACCGTGCATGCCATTGCTTTCCATGAGCTCTTGGCTATCCCTCATTCTTTCTACCCTCTAAAGGCTTCAGAAACTTGGAAAACCTAGAACAGGCACCTCAAAAGCACTGGAGCAGTACTTCCAGCAGTGCCTTCACAAGATGCTCCAAATCCAGGGGCAAGGAGGGCGGTCCCACAGAGGAGAGGGAATGAGAAAACTGGGAGTGGAGGAAAGAAAGTCGGGGGCAGAGGTGAGTGTAGTGGCCATCACTAAGGCGAAAGTGCTGGGGAAGCGGAAAGGTCTGAAGGTGGATAAAACACCCAGTCTGGGTGGACTACACCCCAGGGTTCTGAAGGACATAACTGCAGAGGTTGTGGGTCCATTGGTGGTGATCCTTCAGGGATCACTGGAGTCAAGGGACTCCCGGGGGACAGGGAAGTGATGAATGTCACACCCCAGTTTAAGAAAGGCAAGAGGTAGCAGATGAGACATTTTTGGCCGGTTAGTCTGACTTTGATTGTTGATAAGATTTAGAGTCCATTGTTGAGGATGATATTCCGGAGTTCTTGGAAGTGCATGGTAAAATAGGACGGAGTCAGCACGGCTTCATCAAAGGGAGGTCATGCCTGACGAATCTGTTAGAATTCTTTGAGGAGGTAAAAAGGAAGTTAGACAAAGGAGAGCCAGTGGATGTGATATATTTGGTTTCCAGAAGGCCTTTGACAAGGTGCTGTACAACAGGCTGCTAAATAAAGATAAGAGCCCATGGTGTTAGGGGCAAGGTACTTGAATGGTTAAGAGAATTAGTTGACAGGCGGAGAGTGGGGATAAAGGGGTCTATTTCAGGATGGCAGCCTGGTGACTATTGGTGTTCCACAGGGGTCAGTGCTGGACCACAACTATTCAATACATTAACAATCTGGAAGAAGGTACAGAGGGCACTGTTGCTAAGCTTGCAGATGATAGAAAGATGTGTAGAGGGACAGGTAGTGTTGAGGAAGCGGAGAGGCTGCAGAAGGACTTGGACAGGTTAGGAGAGTGAGCAAAGAAGTGGCAGATGTAATAGAATATGGAAAGTGTGAGGTTATGCACTTTGGAAGGAAGAATCGAGGCAAACTATTTTCTAAATGGGTAACGACACCTTGTTAGGTGAATTGGACATTCTGAATTCTCCCTCTGTGTACCTGAACAGGCGCTGGACTGTGGCGACGAGGAGATTTTCACAGTAACTTCATTGCAGTGTTAATGTAAGCCTACTTGTGACACTAATATAGATTATCATTATTATTATTAGCTGGAGTACTGTGTGCAGTTCTGGTCGCCACATTACAGGAAGGATGTGATTGCACTGGAGGGTGTGAAGAGGCGATTCACCAGGATGTTGCCTCGGATGGAACATTTAAGTTATGAAGCGAGGTTGGATAGGCGTGGGTTATTTTCATTGGAGCAGAGAAGACTGAGGGGCGAGGTGTACAAGATTATGAGGGCCTTGGACAGGGTAGATAGGGAGCAGCTGTTCCCCTCAGTTGAAGGGTCAGTCACAAGGGGACACAAGTTCATGGTGAGGGGTAGGGGGGTTTTGAGGAAAAACCTTTTCACCCAGAGGGTGGTGACAATCTGGAATGCACTGCCTGGGAGGGTGGTAGAGGCGGGTTGCCTCACATCCTTTAAAAAGTACCTGGATGAAGACTGGCACGTCATAACATTCAAGGCTCTGGATCAACTGCTGGCAAATGGGGTTCGGTAGGTAGGTCAGGTGTTTTTCGTGTGTCAGTGTTGGATTGGATTTGGATTTTGTTTATTGTCATGTGTACCGAGGTACAGTGAAAAGTATTTTTCTGCGAGCAGCTCAACAGATCATTAAATACATGAAAAGGAAATAAAAGAAAATACATAATAGGGCAACACAAGGTACACAATGTAACTACGTAAACACCGGCATCGGGTGAAGCATACAGGGGTGTAGTGTTAATCAGGTCAGTCAATAAGAGGGTCATTTAGGAGTCTGGTAACAGCGGGAAAGAAGCTGTTTTTGAGTCTGTTCATGTGTGTTCTCAGACTTTTGTATCTCCTGCCCGATGGAAGAAGTTGGAAGAGTGAGTAAGCCGGGTGGGAGGGATCTCTGATTATGCTGCCCACTTTCCCCAGGCAGCGGGAGGTGTAGATGGAGTCAATGGATGGGAGGCAGGTTTGTGTGATGGACTGGGCTGTGTTCACGACTCTCTGAAGTTTCTTACGGTCTTGGGCCGAAATGTTGCCAGACCAAACTGTGATGATAGGATCTGTAAAAGTTGATATGAGTTAATGTGGACATGCCGAATTTCCTTAGTTTCCTGAGGACGTATAGGCGCTGTTGTGCTTTCTTGGTGGCAGCGTCGACGTGGGTGGACCAGGAAAGATTTCTGGAGATGTGTACCCCTAGGAATTTGAAACTGCTAACCATCTCCACCTTGGCCCAGTTGATGCTGACAGGGGTGTGTACAGTTCTTTGCTTCCTGAAGTCAATGACCTGCTCTTTAGTTTTGCTGGCATTGAGGGATAGATAGTTGTCACTGCACCACTCCACTAGGTTCTCTATCTCCCTCCTGTATTCTGACTCGTGCAGACTTGATGGGCGAAAGGCCTCTTCACTGTTGCTGTTGATACAATGTTAGGTGGCATTGTAGGCAGCCTAGATGATGGCATAAAATTGCAAGGAGATATTGACAGACTAGGTGAATGGGCAAATTTGTGGCAGATGGAATTCAATGTAATCAAGTGTGAGGTTATCCGTTTTGAACCCCAAAAAAAAGAACAGAGGACTTTCTAAATGGAAAGAGGTTAAGTACAGTGGATGGCGAAGGTGCACAGATCCTTAAAAAGCCCCGAACAAGTGCAGAAATCTTCAACAAGGAATGCTAGCATTTATATCCAGAGGATTGGAGTATGAAGTCACAGAGGTTATGCTGCAGTTATATAAAACCCTGGTAAGACCCCACTTGGAGAACTGTGAGCCATTCTGGGCACCACACCTTCGGGAGGATATTGTGGCCTTGGAGGGAGTGCAATATACGTTTACTAAAACGATACGCCACGATACCTGGACTACGGGGGTTAGGTTACGGTGAGAGATTATTGATTGATTGGTTTTATTTATTGTCACGTGTGCCGAGGTACAGTGAAAAGTATTGTTCTGCGGACAGTCCATAAAGATCGTTCCATACATGAAATAAACCCACAGGACCTACATAAATGCACAGGCAAGGGGTGAGCATACAGAGTGCATTACTACTCAGTAGAGAAGATGTGTGAAGAGATCAGTTCAGTCCATAAGAGGATCATTTAGGAGTCTGGTAACAGCGGGGAAGAAACTGTTGTTGCACCTGTTAGTGCGTGTTCTCAGACTTTTCTCTGATGGGAGAAGTTGGAAGACTGAGTAACCTGGATGGGAGGGGTCTTTGATTATGCTGCCCACTTTCCCAAGGCAGAGGGAGGTGTAGACGGAGTCAGTGGATGGGACGCATGTTTGTGTGATGGACTGGGCTGTGTTCACGATTCTCTGAAGTTTCTTACGATCTTGGACCAAGCAGTTGCCATACCAGGCTGTGATACAGCCAGATGGGATGCTTTCTGTGGTGCATCTGTAAAAGTTGGTAAGAGTCAATGTGAACATGCTGAATTTCCTTAGTTTCCTGAGAAAGTATAGCCACTGTTGTGCTTTCTTGGTCGTAGAGTCGGTGTGGGTGGTCCAGGACAGATTGTTGGTGATGTGCACACCTAGGAATTTGAAGCTGTCAACCATCTCCACCTCGACACAATTGATGCAGACAGAGATGTGTACGATACTTCGCTTCCTGAAGTCAATGACCAGCTCTTTAGTTTTGCTGACATTGAGGGAGAGATTGTTGTTATGCCACGCCACTTGGTTCTCTGTGTCCTCCTGTAGATATTGAAGATGTCGAGGGATATGGGGGATAGTGTGGGAAAACAGTGCTGTGGTAGATCAGCCAATGATCCCATTGAATGGTTCAGGCTCGATGGGCCGAATGGCCGACTGCAGCTCATATTTGTTGTGATCTCCTGGACAGGAATCTGTGAGCTTGGGTCTGTCAATAAGCCTGAATCAGCACCTTCAGAGAATAGGGAAGGTGAATGTTAGATACAGCAGAGTGAGAATGGAGGGAGTGTGTGGGATGGAGATTTACAGCTTTCAGGGAATAAGAGAGAGGAAAAAATGTGACATAGAAATTAGAATTGTGTGTTCTGAATTTCTGTCCTGTACTGACAGTGATGAATTTTGTAAATTGTTTTTACAGGATATTAGACGAGGAGGAATTACAGACAGAAATCTCAAATGTTACGTCTCGATCTGACAGTCACTCGATTCCCTTTAACCTGAATATCACCGGCCTTTGAATCTAGAAGGAGAAACGTTTGCCCGAACTGCCAGCTAAAGATTTCAAACATCAGTGTGACTGGAAAAGCACCAAGATCCACACAACACACACCCGAGTGAGAGTGTTCCACTCAACTGACTGTGGAAAGAGCTTTAACCAGTTACACAGCCTGAATAAACATCACAACATTCACAGTGGGCAGAGACCATACCCTGTTCTGAACTGATTGTCCAACCTGGAGAGTCACGAGGAGACCCAAAACATGGAGAAACGGAGGAAATGTGGGGACTATGGGAAGGGATTCGGAGTCCCATCGCAGCTGGAGACTCATCGACGCAGTCACACTGGGGAGAGGCCGTTCACCTGCTCTCAATGTGGGAAAGGATTTACTCAAGGATCCCACCTGCAGTCACACCAGCGAGTTCACACTGGGGAGAGGCCATTCACCTGCTCTCAGTGTGGGAAAGGATTTACTCGAGTATCCAAACTACAGACACATCAGCGAGTTCACACTGGGGAGAGGCCATTCACCTGCTCTCAATGTGGGAAAGGATTTGCTCAACGATTCAACCTGCGGAGACACCAGCGAGTTCACACTGGGGAGAGGCCATTCACCTGCTCTCAGTGTGGGAAAGGATTTGCTCAAGGATCCCATCTGCAGACACACCAGCGTGTTCACACCGGAGAGAGGCCGTTCACCTGCTCTCAGTGTGGGAAAGGATTTGCTCAAGGATCCCATCTGCAGACACACCAGCGTGTTCACACCGGAGAGAGGCCGTTCACCTGCTCTCAGTGTGGGAAAGGATTTACTGAAGCATCTATACTACGGAAACACCAGCGACTTCACACTGGGGAGACGTCGTTCATCTGCTCTCTTTGTGGGGAGAGATTCAGTCAGTTATCCCGCCTGCGGAAACATCAGCGAGTTCACACTGGGGAGAAGCCATTCACCTGCTCTCAGTGTGGGAAGGGATTCACTCAAGTAACCGGCCTGCGGAGACACCAGCGAGTTCACACTGGGGAGAGACCATTCATCTGCTCTCGGTGTGGGAAAGGATTTAGTCAAGTATCAAACCTGCGGAAACACCAGCGAGTTCACACTGAGGAGACGCCGTCCACCTCTCAGTGTGGGAAAGGATTTGCTCAAGGATCCAACCTGCGGAGACATCAGCGAGTTCACACAGGGGAGAGGCCATTCACCTGCTCTCAGTGTGGGAAGGGATTCACTCAAGTTACCGGCCTGCGGAGACACCTGCGAGTTCACACTGGGGAGAGACCATTCATCTGCTCTCGGTGTGGGAAAGGATTTAGTCAAGTATCAAACCTGCGGAGACACCAGCGAGTTCGCACTGGGGAGACGCCGCCCACCTCTCGATGTGAGACGGGATTGCATGTTTCATCGCATCTGCTGTGACAACAACAATTTCACAATTGATGACAGGGGTTGGATTCTGTTGTTATTGTTTCTGCTCTGCATCCAGGACTGCATTTTGTTCATTCTGACAGGTGGTCAGGGGGATGGTCGGAGGGTTTCTTTCTGCTGGACTGGCCGGTCTCACCACTTTGCCTCCAGTGGGCTGATGCTCTTTGAGCCTTGTTACTAATACCTGGCTTCACATTGCACAAGGATCACAGAGTGAAAGGGTGTTTGGAAGTTTGAAGATATTTAGTTCCTATTTCTGTTTGGAACCTCCCAAAGCATGCCATGGTGCCATGGAGATGGGTTACCTTTTTTTTTGGTTTAATTTACCTGGATCATGGTGCCAAGGACCCGGGTTCGATCCTGGCTCTGGGTCACTGCCTGTTGGAGTTTGTATATTCTCCCCATGTCTGAGTGGGTCTCGCCCCCAAAATCCAGGGTAGATAAATTGGCCACGGTAAGTTGCCTCTCAATTGGAAAAAAAGAATTGGGTATTCTAAATTTAAAAAACAAAATATCTTGGTGTTACTCACTTATCTGGGTGTTACTTACACAAGAAAACTATCCGGGTTTGAGGGGCAAGTTGTCTGAGGTGGACTGGGAAACTGGTGGGAGACAGGGAACAGCTAATATTTTAGGAATTATTACATATTTACCAGGGGGTCAGTTAGCTCAGTTGGCTGGACGGCTGGTTCGTGATACGGCGTGAGGCTAACCGCACAGTTCGACTCCCACACCGGTTGAGGTTAGCCATGAAGGCCCGGCCTTATCAGCATTACCCCTCACCTGAGGTGTGGTGACCCTCAGATTAAATCACCACCAGTCAGCTCGCTCTCGCTCTTGCTTTCTCTCTCAAAGGGGAAAGCAGCCTGTAGTCCTCTGGGTATTTTGTGACTTTTATTTCACATTTATACAACAAATATAGGTTCTATTAAGGAACAAAATTCCAAAAGGAAAAGTGATACAACCGTGGCGAACAAGAAATGTTAAATGTTCCATTAGATGGAATACAATGTGGAAAAGTGTGAGGTTATGCACTTTGGAAGGAGGAATGGAGGCATAGACTATTTTCTAAATGGGGAAATGCTTAGGAAATTAGAAGCACAAAGGGACTTGGGAGTCCTTATCCACCATTCTCTTAAGGGTAACGTGCAGGTTCAGTCGGCAGTTAGGAAGGCAAATGCAATGTTAGCATTCATGTCGAGAGGGCTAGAATACAACACCAGGGATGTCCTTCTGAGGCTGTTTATGGCTCTGGTCAGACCCCATTTGGAGTATTGTGAGCAGTTTTGGGCCCGTATCTAAGGACTGCTGTCCTTGGAAAGGGTCCAGAGGCGGTTCACAAGAATAATCTCTGGAATTAAGCGCTTGTCGTATGAGGAACGGTTGAGGACTCTGTGTCTGTACTCATTGGAGTTTAGAAGGATGAGAGGGGATCTTCTTGAAACTTCTAGGATACTGCAAGGCCTGGATAGAGTGGATGTGTAGAGGATGTTTCCACTTGTAGGAAAAACTAGAAGCAGAGGACACTATCTCAGACTAAAGGGACAATCCTTTAAAACAGAGGTGAGGAGGAATTTCCTGAACCACAGGGTGGTGAATCTGTGAAACTCTTTGCTGCAGAAGGCTGTGGAGGCCAATTAACTGAGTTTTTAAGACCGAGATAGATAGGTTCTTGATTAATAAGGGGATCAGGGGTTATGGGAAAACAGCAGGAGAATGGGGATGAGAAAAATATCAGCCATGATTGAATGGCGGAGCAGATTTGATGGGCCGAGTGGCCTAATTCTGCTCCTATGTCTTATGGGTACACCCCGGCGTCTGTTCGGGTGCACTGAGGGAGAATTCAGAATGTCCAATTCGCCTAACAGCATGTCTTTCAGGAAACCAGAGCACCCAGAGGAAACCCACGCAGACACGGGGAGAACGTGCAGACTCCACAGTGTCCCAAGCCGGGAATCGAACCCGGGCCCCTGGCGCTGTAAATCAACAGTGCTAACCACTGTGCCACTTTAAATTTAAAGTGCCCAATTTTTTCCCAATTAATGGGCAATTCTGCATGGCCAATCCACCTACCCTGCACATCTTTGGGTTGTGGAGGTGAGACCCACGCAGAGAATGTGCAAACTCCACATGGACAGTGACCCGAGACTGGGATCGAACCCGGGTCCTCGGCGACCTGAGGAAAAGTGCTAACCGCTGTGTCACCATGCCGCCCGTGAGGATTCTTTTGTAGCCAGTCCGGATGAAATGATCAGTCGAACACCTCGTTACTTTAACATATGTTTTATTTCTCGGCCGGGGCTAAGACCACTGTATCTCTTGAGAGTTACAATAGCAAGCCAAAGTCAATACATCGAACAGCAGTTCTTATACATTTTTGATTCATCTCTGAGGGCAGCTCCCTCGCATTCCATCTTGCTGAAGGCAGCCCCCCTTGCCTTTCATCTGTGCTTTTAGTTTAATTATAATCATCTTCCATTAGATTGTGTTTTGTACTTAACCCTGTTGGGTTCTTTTCTCTTTCTCATTTTGTTATTGATATTTTATGAAAACCTTTAATAAAAATTATTTTTTAAAAAAAATTATTATTATCTTCCAGCCTAGCGCAACCATTCTCAAGGCCGTTACTGCAATTTGTCTGGTACAAAAACAAGTGACCTCAGCCTGTCTTGGCATTCCTTCACACAAAGCTTTACCTAACATTTTGTTTTTCCCGTAAAGTTTGATTCTAGCGCCAGACTACGTCATTCTATAGCTTGAGCCTGCTTGAGCCATATTCTCATTCCCCCCCCTTTTATCATTTCATGATAACTTCTAATCCATAGCCAATAGTCTCAGTCTCTCCCATTCTATCTGTACTTCTATCATTTTCTTACGTTCCTCTGCACTTTCTTTCACATCCATTAACTCTTCAAGGCGCACTTCATGTTGCTGCATTAACTGTTGAGAAATTATTGCTGCACTGACACTTTTACACAAGCATTTCATTAGGAAGCTAAGCATAATTATTACAAGTATTACAACTACCAGGATTATCAATCCATGCACTAGGTAAGACCCCCATGATCCGGCAAACAACCAATCTAACCACACATCTCTTGATATTTCATGCAGTTTCTTAACCTCTGTGCGGATATGATCCACGAGGTGGGTGATGTTCTCCGAACTATCGGGGATATAGGTGCAACATTCCGAACCGATCACGGCACAAGTCCCACCTTTGTTTGCAAGGAGGTAATCGAGGGCCATTCGGTTTTGTCGGGCTACGGTTCTTATTGCCACCATTTCATTATTTATCTCAGTCAATGCTTCAGTGGTGTCGTTTGCTACCTCTTCCAGGATTTTTGCTATCTTCCTTATTTCCTTTATTGCAAGAGCTACCCCGACATGAGGAAGCAGGATCCCAAAGTATCGTTGCGTTTTGGTTATTTCTCTCTTTTGTCGCTTCATCATTTGGTAATGGTCGCCTAAATTGGTGAGGTGGTGTATAAAGGGGACTACATACCCCAGATAACAGGATCCCGTCCAATTCTCTGGCAGCCAGGGATATGCCTTGTGGCCACAAATAAAATACGTCCCATTGTATGAAGTGAGTTTGTCCACATCAAATCCTTGGGCCATCAGGGAGTACTTGAAGGTACCTGTGCCATTTGCGTATGGGACGACCAGTGTACACCCATAAAACTGAGGAGACGTATATACGGGATAGACCTCGGATATGTTGGCCACCACAAATCTGCTCGCATTGACTAGCACCTACAAATATCCCTTTTACCACATTCCTTACCAAACATATTATTCCGAGTGGTCTTCCCATGTTGGTGGTATTAATGAGGGTAAGAAACGGATGCTGGTGGGATTTGTTATAACTTGGTTGGTACCACATCTCAAAGGTGTTCATTGGATAGCCCCCCTCTTTCCAAGGTCATGGGATATGGGGAGAAAGGATAAACTAGAAGCTGCCCCGCCGTCTGGGTGTTTTACCATAGATGCAATTCTTATAGTCCTGGGGGATTGACGAGTACCATCCTGGTAAATATACCATTCGACTGTTTCTGACAGGTTAAGGGGAACGGGTCTGAGGGGGAACCCTCCCTTAGCATGGGTCAGGATATGTGTACATACCCAGCAACCAGAAACATTCATATCCTTTGCGTACACATATGACATATACATGTTTACCTGTAATTCCCCTTTTTCCCGCAGCCTTACCCTCCCTTGGTCAACGCATCCCAAGGGTACAGTCTTTTTTTTGTTTGTTTCTGCATCTATAGTCCCATTTACAGTTGACCTGATGACAGGGTAGGTTGCCCTTAGTCACTCCACTGATGAATATGGTCCGATTGCATCGTTGTACGTAGGCCGAACATCCGTCCGCAGGGGTCGCGTTCCAAGCTCCTTCTCCTGGGCCTTGACTGGGACACTGTAAGGTGTCTCCTCGACGGGTGATGAGTCCGTCTTCCCTTGGGGCCACAGGTTCTTCGCTTGGCCTCTCCTCCAGTTTCCAAAAGTTACGATAATAAGGCTGTCCTTCATCCCGTGAATGATGCTGAAGTTATTACCTAGGGCTCGGAACAGAGGGTTATTCTCTATTGCATTTTCACAACCTTACAATGGTGGATGTGGATCCAGGCATTTCTGCCTTTTACTTTTACAGCAGTGGGAGTAGTGAGTAGGACCTGGTGTGGTCCTTCCCATCGGGGTTCTAATCCTTTCCAAACCCAGTTCCGGATCATAACGTACTCGCCTGGGTTAATGGTGACAGTACTGGATAAGGGGGGTATCTCCCCATGGGCTGCTCGGACCCGCGAGTGGAGGCCTTTTAAAATCTTTGTTAGAGCTATAACGTAATTGGCCATTTCCGTGGTCATGTGGTGAAAGTTGACATCTTTTAGTTTGTCCTGATCCCATGGAGTGTGAAAAGGCCTTCTGTACAATATCTCGGCAGGGCTTAATCGGGTTTTTCCTGCGGGTGTAGCGCGAATTTGAAAAAGGGCAATGGGTAATAGTTTGAGCCAGGTAGCGCCTGTCTCAGCCTGTAATTTGGCTAGTTTGGTTTTCAATGTCTGGTTGGCGCGCTCCACCATTCCTGCTGCTTGTGGCCTATATGCACAGTGCAACTGTTGTTTTATGCCCAGCTGAGCACAGAATTCTTTGTTAATCTGTCCCACAAAATGAGGTCCATTATCAGAGCTTAATCGATATGGAATCCCAAATCTAGGAACAATTTCTCGCATCTTTTACTACCGTGGAAGCTTTGTTATCTACAGTGGGGTAAGCTTCTATCCATTTGCTAAATACAGCAACAATAACTAATACATGTTTATAACATTGGCATCTTTCCAACTCAATGTAATCCATCTGGAGTGTCTCAAAGGCACCTTCCGGTACCCTTTCACAGGGTATTGCTTTACCAGGATTATACTGCTGACATACTAGGCAACGACTGCTAATGTTTTGTGCTATATCTTGCAGTCGTGGATGCCACCATGTTTTAAGCAATACATCACCCATAGCTCGCGCACCACAATGAGTTGCAAAGTGAACACATTCGGTAACCCAGGCTGCCAATGCATCGGGCATACAAGTCTGCCCTGCCGGGGTGACCCACAATTTGTTTGCAGAATCATAACAACATCCCAATTCTTCCCATCGTCTTTTTACACAGCCAGGAGCGTCCTTCTGTAATTAAATGACGTCAGTGATGGTCGGCATTGGCTTTTCAGAGGGAGACTGACTATCTAGGTTTTTAGTCTGGCTCATCATTTTGGGGACCACCATGTCTTTTAAGCGAGAAGCCTCTTTGGCCTGATGGTCCGCCTGCCTATTGCCCACATCCACTAAAGTTTTTCCATTTGTATGTGCTGCACGTTTTATAACCGCAATCTGTTTTGGAAGCATTAGAGCTTGTAATAATTGTGTAATTAATTGTTTATGAGATATCTGAGTACCTGCTGACGTCAGAAATCCCCTGTTTTTCCATAATTGGCCAAAATCGTGTGTGACCCCAAAGGCATATCGGGAATCAGTGTAGATATTTACAATTTTATCTTTCCCTAATACACAAGCTCGAATAAGTGCAAAAAGTTCAGCCTGTTGGGCGGAAAAGGGAATTTCGAATGCTGCTGCTTCAAGCGTTTCTCCTTGTTGGTTAACAATTGCATACCCTGATAATCTATCCCTTTCACCGATGGATGAACTACCATCGGTGAATAGGTTCAGATCAGCATTTGGTATTGGTGAGTCAGCTTGTTGCCGAATAAGATTCTGTATAAGTGCCTCTAGTGAATTCTACAGGGATAGTCAAGAACTGTCAACTTAAGAGAACTGTCATTATTCTGAATATTGCTTTATTAATTTTAAGAAACCAACATCTCTTGCTAGTAGTGCCTTCTTTAATAGAATCGACAAATTCATCTACAGAAAACCTATATGTTTAATAAGTTATTGTGTTTGATATTTTAAAATAAATGTTTAGAATTAGCCTGGAAATTAAAACTTCAAACAATGGAAGCTGGTTTTACAAAAACCAAAACAACTCAGATTAAAAGGAACAGATCGTTCAAGGACACCTGATAATGGGAATTTGGCAGCAATCCAACTTTTACTCCCAGTCCATTTGAGCGACAAATTTTTATTTTTTGGAGTTTGGAGATGCGAATGGCATCATTCCAAGCTATACGCCTCTTTTTGCCTCTGCAAGAAAGTTAACCCTTTTAACAAGCTTTTGTGTATCATCCAGAAGATGTCAAAGTGCAGAATGTTGTACTTTCATTCCCAATAACTCTAAAGAAGTTAAAGATTTGGCATTACATATCCAAAAAGAAATCAAAAACTTGATCCACCCCAACTTATCTTCCAACTGTACCCCCAATGGATGAATTTGAGCTGAAATACTATTATTGAAATGTTACTGATCAATCAACTGTTTGACTGTTTTATATTATATAATTTATTAATACTGAATCAGTAGTATCAAATGTGATTAATTTATTAATTATAATAATTATTTTGAAATGCCTGGTTGTTGGGCCCCGGGGGTTGGCAGGGTTGTATGCTATATTGGGAACTTGCCGGACGGGAAACTGACACTGCGGCTGATAATCGTCTGGGTAATCAGGGAAATCCACCTCCAGTGCCCCCTCTTTTTCCAGGACTAACTCTTGATTCATCTGTGGGAATTGATTAGCATGGGTTTTAGAACGAGTGCGAGTCGCCGGACCTCCTTGCGACAGTGGAGGTGGTGATAGTGGCGGGGGAGCGGTGGATAAAGGGCTTGAATGTACACATCTTTAATGTAATTTCTAACATGGTCACACCAGAGGAATAAAGAGGTTTTTTTGTCTGAAACATCATTTGTTTTAGAACAGTTTAAACTACAATCAGAACCCTGGGAATGTAAGGTGGAGGCGGTCGTAGTGGCGGTGTAACGGTCGGTCACCCCCTATAGTGGCAATTTTCAGGGTCATCCTCATCGTCTCCCTCGGTCAAGGCAAGGCCGGCCATTTGACCGTACGGTCCTGATTTAGAAATGGGGGTTTTACAGACTTAGGTCTTTTTCTATGGTGGGCATATTCCTTTTTCAAGCCCCCCCCCCCCCCCACCCGCAGTCTTAATAATTCCCCCTTTTGTTAATTCAATAACCAATTTTAAAGCGTTAGCCTGCCAATTAGCCAATAAAGATGCATCTTTTAATTAATTTTTTGACAGTACTCCTGCCATAACTCAATCAATTTCTTAGCTGTGGAGCTACGGTTATGTTGCCAAATAATCTGCTGTCCCTCTATAACCGTAGGCAAATGTTTTGATCCTCCCAGGGGCCATTTCCCCTTTCCCAAATTTTTATGCAATTCTCCCGAGAACTGCCGCAGCTGCTGAAAATGTTCCGGATACTGTTCACAAAGAGTTTGAAGCTTGCTTCCACTATCAGCTGTGCTATCTAAAGTATTACCCATTGTCTCCTATCCTCGGATGATCCTTGTGGTTTCCTATTTAATTTTGGTAGCGATCCTAAATCGCCTATTCAATCAAGAATTTAAACGGGGTTATCCTGCCCCATTGCCCAATCAAAAGGCTAAATCAAACAGTTCGAAAGTGATTTTTAGAAGGTCAAAGTCTGGAAATGAAACATGAAAAGAGAAAGAGAAGACTGATTTAAACAGACTGACAGGGAATCAAAGACAGAACTAACAGACAGACAGACTCAGAGAATTAAAGACAGAACAGATTTAAGAAATTGTTTGAATGTTCCGACAGGGCACGCAACGGTCAAGCCCTGTTTATTATGTTTCCTTTAGGTGTTATCCGTACCCTTAATTATATAATTTGGACAGAGTTATCCGTTCTCCGTAATATTCAATCTGATCAACCCGAAGTGTCGAACAAGTCTAGACACCGGTTGATATACTTATTTATCGAAAATCACCTTTTATCGTGAAGGTATTAGGCAACCCTAAGGATCATCATCACTCATTTACCTACCCAGAGATTTAAGGAGCCCTGGTACTCCAACTCGGACTATTTAGGGGAAGGACTCTAACCCCCCAAGGTTTCCAACCCAGTTCTTTAGGAAGGATTTTAACCTCCCAGGGACTCCAACCCGGTACTTAAGGGACTTTAAGAGATCCAATCCTCCAGAGCCTCAAACCCAGTACTTTAAGAAGGTCCAACCTTCTAGGGAACCTATAGCACCAACCCGGTTTAAGAAGGTCTAACCCTCTAGGGATTCCAACCCTGGTACTTTAGGGAGGACTCTCACCTCCCAGGGACTCAAACCCGGGATTCTAGGGAGGACTTTAACCTCCCAGGGACTCCAAACCCTGGACTGTTTAGGGAGGACTCTTACCTCCCAGGGTTTCCAACCAGGTACTTTAGGAAGGTCCGATCTTCCCGGGACCCCGACCTTAAGAAGGTCCAACCTTCCTGGGACTCCAACCCGGTACCTTTAAGAAGGTCCAACCTTCTAGGGACTCCAACCCGGTACTTTAGGAAGGTCCAACTTTTCCAGGGAACTTGATAACACCAACCCTTCTTCGTAACGGGTTCGCCGGACTGCTTTGATTTCGTCCGAGTCTCCACCGAAACCGATCAGCAGGGCGTGGCCACACTCGGGACAGCAGAGGGGGAAACCAAAGTGGTAACAAGGGTACTCACGTTTGGTGCGCAAGTCCCTCCTCAGCGTCCGAATGCGATCAGTCTGTTATGCCGTCAGGTTCCAGGAAGGCTCCTGTGAAATCCCACTTCTGACACCAAATGAGGATTCTTTTGCAGCCAGTCCGGATGAAATGATCAGTCGATCACCTCGTAACTTTAACATGTTTATTTCTCGGCCGGGGCTAAAAACCACTGTGTCTCGAGAGTCACAATAGCAAGCCAAAGTCAATACATCTAACAGCAGGATTTATACATTTTTGGTTCATTTCTGAGGGCAGCTCCCTCGCATTCCTATCTGTGCTCTCAGCTCAATTATAATTCAGCCCCCTCAATTATAATTATCTTTAAGCCTAGTGCACCCATTCCCAAGGCCGTTATTGCAGTTTGTCTGGTTCAAAAACAAGTGATACATTTTTGCTACCAGAAGCCTGTCTTGACATTTCTTCACACAAAGCTTTACCTAACATTTTGTTTTTCCCATAAAGTTCCAATCCATCTTGAGCCAAACTCTCATTTATCGATCATCAGCCAAACTCTCATTTATCGATCATCAGCCAAACTCTCAGCAGCAGAGGCAGCTGATCGGATTTACTCAATCTCAGTCACAAAGAAGCTCCACAAGCTCCTCACACTTCTTGTTGGAGGCGAGGATGGAAGAGACAGGGGAGAGCGAGAGTACTTCAAAAGGAACTAACTTGTGTCAGAGATATTGGAAAGTTTCAACACACTGTGTATTTAACACCAATCTAATTTATTTGACTTTTAGCTGGAATATTAGCCCCTGTAAATGGGCTGGAGTTTGTTATCAGCAGAAATGAACATAGTTCAGTCCTGAATGTGGAATTAACAACAAAATCATTCACTGTGGTTACTTGTGGCCTCGTTGATGCTGCTGCAGGTTGGATGACTGAGTGAATCCCTTCCCACACTCTGAGCAGGCGAATGGCTTCTCCCCAGTGTGAACTCGCTCGTGTCTCAGCAAGTGGGATGACCGAGTGAAAGACTTCCCACACTTGGAGCAGGTGAATGGGCTCTCCCCAGTGTGAACTTGCTGGTGTCCGGACAGAGTGGACAACTGAATGAATCCCTTCCCACACTGTGAGCAGGTGAACGGCCTCTCCCCAGTGTGAATTCGCTGGTGAATCAGCAGGTGGGATGACCGAGTGAATCCCTTCCCACACTCGGAGCAGGTGAATGGCCTCTCCCCAGTGTGAACTCGCTGGTGTCTCAGCAGGTTGGATGTATCACTGAATGCCTTCCCACACTGAGAGCAGGTGAACGGTCTCTCCCCAGTGTGAACTCGCTGGTGTCTCAGCAGGTTGGATGTATCACTGAATGCCTTCCCACACATGGAGCAGGTGAACAGTCTCTGCCCAGTGTGTATTTGCTGGTGTGTGGACAGGCTGGATGACTGAGTGAATCTCTTCCCACACTTGGAGCAGGTGAATGGTCTCTCCCCAGTGTGACTGCGTCGATGAATATCCAGCTGGGATGGGTAAGTGAATCCTTTCCCACAGTCCGCACATTTCCACGGTTTCTTCTCCGTGTGACTGCATTTGTGGCATGTGAGGCCTGATGACGTGTCCGGTTTCTCCCCACTGTGAACAATGCTTTTTCCTTCCATATTCAGGATATGATAAATTGAGGCTCTGTCAGATCCTGATGTGATGCTTGGTTTGTGTTTCCGGACGTTGAAGCCTTTCCTTCGAACACCCGGTGAAACTGATTCAAAACAGAAAATAGAGTGAGAAAGAACCCACAAAAACACAAAGGCAGGTTGTGAAATTGAGCTGAATGAATCTGGCCATTTGTGGGGCCGGCACTGGGAACAAAAGTGACCATAAACACCCAACTGGCCCCTTTGGGAGGAGAGAGAAAGAGGTGAAGAGGGATTTTGTATATCTACACAACATATTAAAGAGAATAGATGGCAAAGCAAATTCGATCTTGAGCTTCATAAACAGTAATATTGATTCCGAAACAGGGAAGCCAGGCTTCCGGTGACACAGTGATTAGCACTGCTGCCTCACAGTGCCAGGGACCCGGGTTCAATTCCGGCCTTGGCAACTGTGTGTGTGGAGCTTGCACTTTCTCCCAGTGTCTGCATGGGTTTCCACCCGGTGCTCAGGTTTCCTCCCACAGTCTGAAGAAGGGCAAGTTAGGTGGATTGGCCTTGATAAATTTCCCCTTAGTGTCCAGGAATGTGCAGGTTCGGTGGGGCTATGGGGTTACAAGGTCAGGGTAGGAGTGTGGGCCTAGGCAGGGTGCCCTTTCAGAGAATCGGTGCAGACTTGATGGGCCGAATGGCCTCCTGCTCTGTGGGAATTCTATGGTTCTACTTCTATTCTCTGAATCTTTATAAAGCTCTGGTCACCACTCGTCAGGAAGAATGTGAAAATTCTTGGAGAAGGTGCAGAGGAGATTTATCAGAATGGTTCCAGCAAAGGAGGTTGAGGGCGACTTGATTCAGGGACAAAACCTTAGGCCAGATTTCCATCGGGTGGGCAAAGTAACTGTTTCTATTCACTGATCGTACAAGCAGTCGGGACACAGATGTAAAGTTTTGGGTAAAACCTGGATTGAACTATATAAGATGCTGAGGGGTCTTGACAGGGTGGATGTGGTGAGAATGTTTCCTCTTGTGGGAGAATCTAGAACAGGGGGGTGACTGTTGCAAAATAAAGAGCCACCCATTTCAGATGGGGATAAGGATATTTTTTCTCTTGAGGGTTGTAGGACAGGGTGTGGCACAGTGGTTAGCATTGTTGCCTCACAGCACCAGGGACCCAGTCTATGACTCATCTTTCATTCCCTCACCTACAGTATAAATATCTCCCACTTTCTCTGTCTTTTAGCTTTGACAAAGAGTCATCTGGAATCGAAATGTGAGCTCCTTTCTCTCCCCACTGACCTGCTGAGATTTTCCTGCATTTTCTCTTCTGGTCCCGGGTTCAATTCCGACCCTGGGTGACTGTGTGGCGTTTACAGTTCTCCCTGTATCTGTGTGGGTTTCCTCCGGGTGATCCGATTTCCTCCCACAGTTCAAAGGTCTGCAGGTTTGCTGGATTGGCCATGCTTAAATGGCCCTGAGTCTCCAACAATGTGCACGTTGGGTGGGATTATGAGGGTGGGGTGGGTAGCTCTTTCGGAGGGTTGATGCGGACTCGATGGGCTGAATGGGGTCAATCTGCACTGTAGAGATTCTATGACTTTGGAACACATCTTTAAAAGGCAGTGGAAGCAGTGTTCTTGGATATTTTTAAGGCAGAGCTGGATAGATTCTTGATAAGCAAGGAGGTGAAAGGTTATCGGTGTTGGCCAGAATGTGGAATTGAGGTTAAAATTAGATCAGCCAATGGGGCAGCACGGTGGCGCAGTGGTTAGCACTGCTGCCTCATGGGTCCGATCACAGCCCCGAGTCACTGTCCAGGTAGAGTTTGCACATTCTCCCCATGTCTGCGTGGGTCTCACCCTCACAACCCAAAGATGTGCCGGGTAGGTAAATTAGCCACAATAAATTGCCTTTTAATTGGGAAGAAGAAAAGAATTGGGTACTTTAAATTTAAGGGAACAATATTAGAAAATAAAAGAATTAGGTATTCGAAATTCTTTTTTTAAAATTAGATCAGCCGCAAACTTATTGAATACTGGAGCAGACCTGAGGGGACGACTCCCAGTTTGTGTAAGGAGCAGGCTCGAGGGGCCGACTCCCAGTTTGTGTGTAAGGTGCAGGCTCGAGGGGCTGACTCCTAGTTTGTGTGTAAGGAGCAGGCTCGAGGGGCCGACTCCCAGTTTGTGTGTAAGGAGCAGGCTCGAGGGGCCGACTCCCAGTTTGTGTGTAAGGTGCAGGCTCGAGGGGCCGACTCCTAGTTTGTGTGTAAGGAGCAGGCTCGAGGGGCCGTCTCCCAGTTTGTGTGTAAGGAGCAGGCTCGAGGGGCCGACTCCCAGTTTGTGTGTAAGGAGCAGGCTCACCAAGACAGACGGTAACATTTGAATTGATTGAAAGTTTACTGATGACCATGAAACCATTGTCGCTTGTTGGTTCACTCATGTCCTTCAGTGAAGGAAATCTCTGTCTGGCCTACATGTGACTCCAGATCCACAGTCAGCTGGCTGACTCTTAAAATGCTCTCTGCGATGCACTCAGTTCAAGGGCAATTAGTGATGCTGGCCCAGCCAGCGACACCCACATCCCATGAATGAACAGAAAAGAAAATCTGCCATCCTTACCTGGTCTGGCCGACACGATTCCAAACCACAGCAATGTGGTTGACTCTTTAAATGCCCTCCGAGATCCAGCAGAGGGCAGTAGGATCCAGCAGAGGGTAGTAGAGCGGACCTGCTGATTGGCCGTTGCTGGGGAAATTTGCATACGTCCGTGTGCTCACCCTAACTTGGAGGCGTACATGAACAAGAGACCCTAGCTGTTCAAGTGAAGACAAGCATCCAGCAGAGGGCAGTAGAGCGGAGCTGCTGATTGGCCGTTGCAGGGGGAATTTGCATACGTCCGTGCGCTCACCCTAACTTGGAGACGTACCTGAACAAGAGACCCTAGCTGTTCAAGTGAAGACAAGCATCCAGCAGAGGGCAGTAGAGCGGAGCTGCTGATTGGCCGTTGCAGGGGAAATTTGCATACGTCTGTGTGCTCACCCTAACTTTGAGGTGGTTTGTGGAGGAGCTCTTGTCAAGTGACACTTAAACCTGAAACATTTCTTCAGTGTTTCCCTCCCTACCCCCTCCTCTAACCAAAAAAACCAACCGCTGTAAGGATCAAGAGGAAGGCTCGAGGGCAGGTAGAAGTGGAAAGTTGAACCGTGATGTCACAGCCTGCAGGTAAGGAATTGGCTGGTGACTGGTAAGTAGTTTTTATTTATTTTCCCTCATGTGTTATCGTGCGGGGCGCAGAGGTTGCTGAGTGAGTGCTTGCTGAGAAGGGGAGTGAATAACAGGTAAGCTCTTTCTTTCCTTTTTTTATCTAGAGGGATGACAGGGAAGGTAGTGCAATGTTCCTCCTGCAGAATGTTTGAGGTGAGGGACGCCGTCAGTGTCCCTGCTGACTTCATCTGTGGGAAGTGCACCCATCTCCAGCTCCTCAGAAACCACGTTAGGGAACTGGAGCTGGAGTTGGATGAACTTCGGATCATTCGGGAGGCAGAGTTGGTCATAGATAGGAGCTTCAGGGATGTAGTTACTCCGAAGAATAAAGATAGATGGGTGACGGTGAGAGGGGCTGGGAGGAAGCAGTCAGTACAGGGATCCCCTGTGGCCCGTTCCCCTTAGTAACAAGTATACCGCTTTGGATACTGTTGGGGGGGGGGGAACTTACCAGGGTTAAGCCATGGGGTACAGGTCTCTGGCACAGAGTCTGTCCCTGTTGCTCAGAAGGGAAGGGGGGAGAGGAGTAGAGCATTAGTCATTGGAGACTCCATAGTTAGGGGGATAGATAGGAGATTCTGTGGGAACGAGAGAGACTCACGGTTGGTGTGTTGCCTCCCAGGTGCCAGGGTGCGTGATGTCTCGGATCGTGTTTTCGGGATCCTTAAGTGGGAGGGGGAGCAGCCCCAAGTCGTGGTCCACATAGGTACCAACAACATAGGTAGTAAAAGGGATGGGGATGTAAGGCAGGAATTCAGGGAGCTAGGGTGGAAACTTAGATCTAGGACAAACAGAGTTATTATCTCTGGGTTGGTACCCGTGCCATGTGATAGCGAGACGAGGAATAGGGAGAGAGAGGAGTTGAACACGTGGCTACAGGGATGGTTCAGGAGGGAGGGTTTAGTATTTCTGGATAATTAGGGCTCATTCTGGGGTCAGTGGGACCACTACAAACGCGATGGTCTGCACCTGGACCAGAGGGGTACCAATATTCTGGGGGGAAATTTGCTAATGCTCTTCGGGAGGGTTTAAACTAGTTCAGCAGGAGCTTGGGAACCTGAATTATAGCTCCAGTATACAGGAGGTTGAGAGTAGTGAGGTCATGAGTAGGGTTTCAAAGTTGCAGGAGTGTACCGGCAAGCAGGAAGGTGGTTTAAAGTGTGTTTTTTGTTCAAAAGTGTGTTTTTTGTTCAAAAAGGGGAGCAGAGACAACCCCGGCAACTATAGACCGGTGAGCCTCACGTCTGTAGTGGGTAAAGTCTTGGAGGGGATTATAAGAGACAAGATTTATAATCATCGTGATAGGAATAATATGATCAGGGATAGTCAGCATGGCTTTGTGAAGGGTAGGTCATGCCTCACAAACCTTATCGAGTTCTTTGAGAAGGTGACTGAACAGGTAGACGAGGGTAGAGCAGTTGATGTGGTGTATATGGATTTCAGCAAAGCGTTTGATAAGGTTCCCCACGGTAGGCTATTGCAGAAAATACGGAGGCTGGGGATTGAGGGTGATTTAGAGATGTGGATCAGAAATTGGCTAGCTGAAAGAAGACTGAGGGTGGTGGTTGATGGGAAATGTTCAGAATGGAGTTCAGTCACAAGTGGAGTACCACAAGGATCTGTTCTGGGGCCGTTGCTGTTTGTCATTTTTATCAATGACCTAGAGGAAGGCGCAGAAGGGTGGGTGAGTAAATTTGCAGACGATACTAAAGTCGGTGGTGTTGTCGATAGTGTGGAAGGATGTAGCAGGTTACAGAGGGATATAGATAAGCTGCAGAGCTGGGCTGAGAGGTGGCAAATAGAGTTTAATGTAGAGAAGTGTGAGGTGATTCACTTTGGAAGGAATAACAGGGATGCGGAATATTTGGCTAATGATAAAGTTCTTGAAAGTGTGGATGAGCAGAGGGATCTAGGTGTCCATGTACATAGATCCCTGAAAGTTGCCACCCAGGTTGATAGGGTTGTGAAGAAGGCCTATGGAGTGTTGGCCTTTATTGGTAGAGGGATTGAGTTCCGGAGTCAGGAGGTCATGTTGCAGCTGTACAGAACTCTGGTACGGCCGCATTTGGAGTATTGCGTACAGTTCTGGTCACCGCATTATAGGAAGGACGTGGAGGCTTTGGAGCGGGTGCAGAGGAGATTTACCAGGATGTTGCCTGGTATGGAGGGAAAATCTTATGAGGAAAGGCTGATGGACTTGAGGTTGTTTTCGTTGGAGAGAAGTAGGTTAAGAGAAGACTTAATAGAGGCATACAAAATGATCAGGGGGTTGGATAGGGTGGACAGTGAGAGCCTTCTCCCGCGGATGGAAATGGCTGGCACGAGGGGACATAGCTTTAAACTGAGGGGTAATAGATATAGGACAGAGGTCAGAGGTAGGTTCTTTACGCAAATAGTGAGGCCGTGGAATGCCCTACCTGCTACAGTAGTGAACTCGCCAACATTGAGGGCATTTAAAAGTTTATTGGATAAACATATCGATGATAATGGCATAGTGTAGGTTAGATGGCTTTTGTTTCGGTGCAACATCGTGGGCTGAAGGGCCTGTACTGCGCTGTATTGTTCTATGTTCTATGTGTCTTCTTCAATGCCAGGAGCATCCGGAATAAGGTGGGTGAACTTGCGGCATGGGTTGGTACCTGGGACTTCGATGTTGTGGCCATTTCGGAGACATGGATAGAGCAGGGACAGGAATGGTTGTTGCAGGTGCCGGGATTTAGATATTTCAGTAAGCTCAGGGAAGGTGGTAAATGAGGGGGAGGGGTGGCATTGTTAGTCAAGGACAGTATTACGGTGGCAGAAAGGACGTTTGATGAGGACTCATCTACTGAGGTAGTAGGGGCTGAGGTTAGAAACAGGAAAGGAGAGGTCACCCTGCTAGGGGTTTTCTATAGGCCCCCGAAAAGTTCCAGAGATGTAGAGGAGAGGATTGCAAAGATGATTCTGGATAGGAGCGAAAGCAACAGGGTAGTTGTTATGGGGGACTTTAACTTTCCAAATATTGACTGGAAACGCTATAGTTCGAGTAAATTAGATGGGTCCGTTTTTGTCCAATGTGTGCAGGAGGGTTTCCTGATACAGTATGTAGATAGGCCAACGAGAGGCGAGGCCATATTGGATTTGGTACTGGGTAATGAACCACGACAGGTGTTAGATTTGAAGGAAGGTGAGCACAATTTGATTACGTTTACTTTAGTGATGGAAAGGGATAGGTATATACCGCAGGGCAAGAGTTATATCTGGGGAAAGGCAATTATGATGCGATGAGGCAAGACTTAGGATACATCGGATGGAGGGAAAAACTGCAGGGGATGGGCACAATGGAAATGTGGAGCTTGTTGAAGGAACAGCTACTGCGTGTCCTTGATAAGTATGTACCAGTCAGGGAGGAAGTGGTCGAGTGAGAGAACCGTGGTTTACTAAAGCAGTCGAAACAATTGTCAAGAGGAAGAAGGAGGCTTGTGTAAAGATGAGACATGAAGGTTCAGTTAGGGCGCTCGAGAGTTACAGGTGAGCTAGGAAGGACCTAAAGAGAGAGCTAAGAAGAGCCAGGAGGGGACATGAGAAGTCTTTGGCAGGTAAGATCAAGGATAACCCTAAAGCTTTCTATAGATATGTCAGGAATAAAAGAATGACTAGGGTAAGTGTAGGGCCAGTCAAGGACAGTAGTGGGAAGTTGTGCTTGGAGTCCGAGGAGATAGGAGAGGTGCTAAATGAATATTTTTCGTCAGTATTCACACAGGAAAAAGACAATGTTGTCGAGGAGAATACTGAGATTCAGGCTACGAGACTAGAAGGGCTTGAGGTTCATAAGGAGGAGGTGTTAGCAATTCTGGAAAGTGTGAAAATAGATAAGTCACCTGGGCAGGATGGGATTTGTCCTAGAATTCTCTGGGAAGCTAGGGAGGAGATTGCTGAGCCTTTGGCCTTGATCTTTAAGTCATCTTTGTCTGCAGGAATCGTGCCAGAAGACTGGAGGATAGCAAATGTTGTCCCCTTGTTCAAGAAGGGGAGTAGAGATAACCCCGGTAACTATAGACCAGTGAGCCTTACTTCTGTTGTGGGAAAAATCTTGGAAAGGTTTCGAAGAGATAGGATGTATAATCATCTGGAAAGGAATAATTTGATTAGAGATAGTCAACATGGTTTTGTGAAGGGTAGGTCGTGCCTCACAAACCTTATTGAGTTCTTTGAGAAGGTGACCAAACAGGTGGATGAGGGTAAAGCAGTTGATGCGGTGCATATGGATTTCAGTAAAGCGTTTGATAAGGTTCCCCATGGTAGGCTACTGCAGAAAATACGGAGGCATGGGATTCAGGGTGATTTAGCAGTTTGGATCAGAAATTGGCTCGCTGGAAGAAGACAAAGGGTGGTGGTTGATGGGAAATGTTCAGACTGGAGTCCAGTTACTAGTGGTGTACCACAAGGATCTGTTTTGGGGCCACTACTGTTTGTCATTTTTATAAATGACCTGGAGGAGGGCGTAGAAGGATGGGTGAGTAAATTTGCAGATGACACTAAAGTCGGTGGAGTTGTGGACAGTGCGGAAGGATGTTACAAGTTACAGAGGGACATAGATAAGCTGTAGCGCTGGGCTGAGAGATGGCAAATGCAGTTTAATGCAGAAAAGTGTGAGGTGATACATTTTGGAAGGAATAACAGGAAGACTGAGTACTGTGCTAATGGTAAGATTCTTGGCAGTGTGGATGAGCAGAGAGATCTCGGTGTCCATGTACATAGATCCCTGAAAGTTGCCACCCAGGTTGAGAGGGTTGTTAAGAAGGCGTACGGTGTGTTCGCTTTTATTGGTAGAGGGATTGAGTTTAGGAGCCATGAGGTCATGTTGCAGCTATACAACACTCTGGTGCGGCCGCATTTGGAGTATTGCGTGCAATTCTGGTTGCCGCATTATAGGAAGGATGTGGAAGCATTGGAAAGGGTGCAGAGGAGATTTACCAGAATGTTGCCGGTATGGAGGGAAGATCTTATGAGGAAAGGCTGAGGGACTTATGGCTGTTTTCGTTAGAGAGAAGAACGTTGAGAGGTGAATTAATTGAGGCATACAAGATGATCAGAGGATTGGATAGGGTGGACAGTGAGAGCCTTTTTCCTCGGATGGTGATGTCTAGCACGAGGGGGCATACCTTTAAATTGAGGGGAGATAGATATAAGACAGATGTCAGAGGCAGGTTCTTTACTCAGAGAGTAGTAAGGGTGTGGAATGCCCTGCCTGCTACAGTAGTGCACTCGCCAACACTAAGGACATTCAAATGGTCATTGGATAGACATATGGACAATAAGGGAAAAGTGTAGATGGGCTTTAGAGTGGTTTCACAGGTCGGCGCAACATCGAGGGCCAAAGGGCCTGTATTGCGCTGTAATGTTCTATGAGATGGCTGAGCAAGCCACTCAGTTTAAGGGAAATTAGGGATGGGCAATAAATGTTGGCCCAGCCAGTGACTCCCACAAATGATTGAAATAAAATCCTGGAGACTCCAGTCAGTCAATCCGGGAGAGTTGCCATCCGGTCCAGGCACCTTGTCCTCTGTAAAGATGGCGACCGGTAACCCGGGCCTGTCACTGCTCAGCTCTCTCTATTCGGTGCTGTTTAAGACTGGACCGTTAACATTTTCCTCGGGAGTTGAAGCCTCCACAGGGCATTTATGAAGCCTCCCGGCTCACTCCGCAGCTTCTATTGCTCCCGGCTACAATCCTGAAAGTTGCTTGATTATTTCTTTCCTGCTCCTCGCATCGTCAGCGACAACCTGAACTGCAGATGCGCCGGGCACAGCCCGAACGGTGATAATGCCCAGGGAGTGATTAGCGGCGGTACCGGACCAATAGGAATTGTGAGGGTTGGCCTGGAGGACCGGACGGGAGCAGCTGGTCCTCCAACTGGTAGTGAGTGAGGGGCGGGGCTGGACTGTGAGTGAAGCATGCGCAGTGCGGGTGATGGGCAGACGGGTCCACAATGGGTAAAGGGGGGGATGGTGGGGCGGAGGATCCGGTGGGTGGACGGAGAGGCTCCGGAAACCACGGGAATAAACTGAGCGGATCCCCCCTCCCCCCGTTTACACCGACCAGGGCCGCAGCTCCCAGATCAATGAAGAGCCGCTTTGTATCAGGTTGGTCATTGGTTCCAGAGGTTGTTCCCTGGTCTCCAGCGTCGCTTCTTTATCAGTGAATCATTGAATGGTCACAATGCAGATTGAGGCCATTCAGCCCGTCCTGTTTGCGCTGGCTCTCTTTGCCAGAGCAAATCAGCTCCTCCCACTCCCCTGTCCTTTCACCAACAAGACCAGCAGCAAATATTCCCCATCCCCAGTTACCTGTGGAGAAGATGATGTTTGACCTTCTTGACCCGCCGCAGTCTGTGTGGTGAAGGTGCTCCCACAATGCTGGAGTTACAGGTTATTCACCTTATTGGTTAGGAATCGAACAGAGTGATCAGGGATCACCCAATTAGTAGGGTCCAAACTGAAGGACCGCCCAAAAGAGCACGGAAACCCCCCAAGTATAAGAAGAGTTTGCCACATGTTCGTCCTCTCTTGGACCTGGTACCCCGGTCCGGCCATCTCCAATTGCAACAACACCAGAACCAAGTCCAAGTTTAACGCTCACTACCAGACGGATGAGTCCCGCTGAGCAGCAGTTACTCCTTCGGACTCGATAGATCCAGAATCGAACAGTGGCTACTGTTTCTCTGACCTAAACCGGGTGTCCGAAGTTAAGTACAGGTTGTCATAGACGATAGGCGTAGTTAACTAGTAGTGTTTATGTTGCATGACTAATTGTGTGCAAATAAAATAGCCTTGACCTTGAACTAACTGGTGTTTGGCTCTTTGATCGATAGCCGGTTGAACCTTGTGGTGGTATCATTTGATTCCTGGCGACGCAAAGCATTAGAATATAGATAACATAGAAAGAAGGGCAAACTCACTGATTGCCATAATTGGAACTGAGCCACAGAAAGGACAGAGTAAAAGAAGAAAAGGCAACAATTTGATTGGTCGATTGGCCTCCTTCTGCACTGAAGGAATTCTATGGTTCTGAGACTCCATTTGTCAACAGAATATTCATCAATAATTTGGTTTTCTGCAATTTTGATTTGTCGGCTCAGATTGAATCAAGGCATCAGAAACAGGAACAGGAGTCGGTTATTCAGTCCATGTTCGAAACATGCAGGATATTTTGAAGCAAAGAGATTTTCTGAAGCATCAACACCAGGATGTGTAAAGAAATGGGACAGGAGCCTGGGTCTTTGCTGCATCATCAATAGATCAAGAGTCAAGGATTGCTTCCTGAGATTGGAAGGTAACTCACGGAGTTCCCACATTCCAAATCAGAGACAGGGAACGACAGGCCCCACAATCACAGGGAAGATGCTTGAGGATCCTAACAGATTCAGTTTCTGATCACTGGGGTGGAGAAGGAGCCATTAGAGATTCTCAAATGGCTTCTGAAAAACAAGGTCACGTCTTAATAATAACAATAATCTTTATTGTCACAAGTAAGCTTACATTAACACTGCAATGAAGTTACTATGAAAAGCTCCCAGTTGCCACATTCCGGCGCCTGTTCGGGTACACAGAGCGATAATTCAGAATGTCCAAATTACCTAACAGCACGTCTTTCGGGACTTGTGGGAGGAAACCAACGCAGACACGGGGAGAACGTGTAGACTCCAACAGACAGTGACCCAAGCCAGGAATCAAACCTGGGACCCTGACCCTGGACATTGAATTCTCCCGAACAGGTGCCGGGTGTGGCGACTAGGGGCTTTCACAGTAACTTCATTGCTGTGTTAATGTAAGCCTACTTGTGACAGAGGATTATTATTATAAATAAATAAAATCAAAACTGGCTCGTTGGTCCAGGGGTAAGATTCTCGCTTCAGGGGTTGTGCTCTATGAAAATGTGAGAAGTCCCGGGTTCAAATCCCGGATGAGCCCTTTGATGTTGTTTCTTATTGGGGGCAGCACGGTAGCATAGTGGTTAGCACAATTGCTTCACAGCTCAAGGGTCCCATGTTCGATTCCCGGCTTGGGTCACTGGCTGTGCGGAGTCTGCACGTTCTCCCCGTGTGTGCGTGGGTTTTCTCCGGGTGCTCCGGTTTCCTCCCACAGTCCAAAGATGTGCAGCTCTGGTGGACTGGCCATGCTAAATTGCCCTTAGTGTCCAAAATTGCCCTTAATGTTGGGTGGGGTTACTGGGTTATGGGGATAGGGTGGAGGTGTGGGCTTGGGTAGGGTGCTCTTGCCAAGAGCCGGTGCAGATTCAATGGACCGAATGGCCTCCTTCTGCACTGTAAATTCTATGATAATCTATGAAACCTGGGTGAGGGTCACATTCAGGAGAAGTTATTAAAATGGAACCACATACAGATAAACTATATCAGGATTTACTGATATTTCCATTTGAATCACTGCTCCTGGCACCTGACACCTCTTGATCCATCACATCAACATTTGGCGGAACTGACTGCGCTGAGGTCTGTCTTGGATTAAAAACTCGAGGATCACTTGTCATCACAGAATCCTAGACATTTACAGCACAGAGGCCATTCAGCCCATTGTGTCTGTGTTGGCTGAAAATTCCTTGTCCAGTCTAATCCCACTTTCCACCTCTTGGTCTGTAGCCTGCAGATCACACAAACTCCACATACGATGAGGGTTTCTGTCTCTACCTCCCTTTCAGACAGAGTTCCAGATCCCCACCACCCCGGGTGAAAAAAATCCTCAATTCCCCTCTAATCCTTCCAACAGATACTTAAATCTCTGGCCCCAGGTTACTGATCTGTTTGTTCATGAAATAGGTCCTTTTGCCGTCTGATCCACTATATCTGGGACCCTCAATGTTGCACACCTCAATTAAATGTCCACTCAGCCTCCTCTGTTCCACAGAAAACAATCGATCCAATCGTTCCTCTTGTTAAAATTCCCTAATCCTGGAAACATCCAGAAAAACCTCTTCCGTACTCTCTCCAGGAAGAATGTGATTGTACTGGAATGTGGTGACCAGAACTGTGCTCACTGCTCTCGCTGTGATCTAACTCATGTTTTTTAGTTCCAGAATACCCATTCTCCAACCTTCAATGTGATGGAAACTGACAGCTGCAACCTGTCAGCATTTGAAAGATATTTACAAATGATTCGAGAATTTCTTACAGTTGGGATCTTTCTCTGTTCTGTCCATTCAAGGTGTTTGATAACAGACTTTCTCCTGTGAATATCCAGCTGGAGTTTTGGGCCTTGATGTGTTTCCTTGTTCATCTTGTTGCCTCTAAACATTAAATCTTGTGGTTTCAGACACCAGAAAATCAAACTCCCAGCAACAGATTGTCTTTTACTGACTTTCTTAACAGCTCTGCAATAATACAGGCATAGTCATTCCTTACATAGTTCTGGTCCTCAGTGAAATACTTAAATGATGAGCTTTAGATGTTCTTCATATATTCCACAGGAAACTAAGGCGCCCGCCAGAGAGTAAGGGAGTGAATCTGAACCGTGTCCCCGGGAAAGGAGCACCCTTGGGACCAGCCATCTGCCTTTCCCTCGGGGACCGGAACCGATGGGGACCTCGCCACAAACCACACATCAAGGAAGCCCCCAAAGCCAGCCTGCCTTTCAAATCGGCCCGTGGGGAGGTATATTAAGCCCGTCTCCACTCAATAACACCAATCTCAGCCGGAAATCGGAGTGGGAAATCATTAACCAGTGGCTCTGTGTGCGGCAAATCATTAACCAGTGGCTCTGTGTGCGGCAAATCATTAACCAGTGGCTCGGTGTGCGGCAAATCATTAACCAGTGGCTGTGTGTGCGGCAAATCATTAACTAGTGGCTCAGTGTGCGGCAAATCATTAACCAGTGGCTCGGTGTGCGGCAAATCATTAGCCAGTGGCTCTGTGTGTGCGGCAAATCATTAACTAGTGGCTCAGTGTGCGGCAAATCATTAACCAGTGGGTCGGTGTGCGGCAAATCATTAGCCAGTGGCTCTGTGTGTGCGGCAAATCATTAACCAGTGGCTGTGTGTGCGGCAAATCATTAACCAGTGGCTGTGTGCGGCAAATCATTAACCAGTAGCTCGGTGTGCGGCAAATCATTAGCCAGTGGCTCTGTGTGTGCGGCAAATCATTAACTAGTGGCTCAGTGTGCGGCAAATCATTAACCAGTGGGTCGGTGTGCGGCAAATCATTAGCCAGTGGCTCTGTGTGTGCGGCAAATCATTAACCAGTGGCTGTGTGTGCGGCAAATCATTAACCAGTGGCTGTGTGCGGCAAATCATTAACCAGTGGCTCTGTGTGCGGCAAATCATTAACCAGTGGCTCTGTGTGCGGAAAATCATTAACCAGTGGCTCTGTGTGTGCGGCAAATCATTAACCAGTGGGTCGGTGTGCGGCAAATCATTAGCCAGTGGCTCTGTGTGTGCGGCAAATCATTAACCAGTGGCTGTGTGTGCGGCAAATCATTAACCAGTGGCTGTGTGCGGCAAATCATTAACCAGTGGCTGTGTGCGGGAAATCATTAACCAGTGGCTCTGTGTGCGGCAAATCATTAACCAGTGGCTCTGTGTGCGGCAAATCATTAACCAGTGGCTCGGTGTGCGGCAAATCATTAACCAGTGGCTGTGTGTGTGGGAAATCATTAACCAGTGGCTCTGTGTGCGGGAAATCATGAACCAGTGGCTGTGTGTGCGGGAAATCATTAACCAGTGGATGTGTGGGAAATCATTAACCAGTGGCTCTGTGTGCGGCAAATCATTAACCAGTGGGTCGGTGTGCGGCAAATCATTAACCAGTGGCTGTGTGTGCGGCAAATCATTAACCAGTGGCTCTGTGTGCGGCAAATCATTAACCAGTGGCTCTGTGTGCGGCAAATCATTAACCAGTGGCTGTGTGTGCGGCAAATCATTAACCAGTGGCTGTGTGCGGGAAATCATTAACCAGTGGCTCTGTGTGCGGCAAATCATTAACCAGTGGCTCGGTGTGCGGCAAATCATTAACCAGTGGCTCTGTGTGCGGCAAATCATTAACTAGTGGCTGTGTGCGGGAAATCATTAACCAGTGGCTGTGTGTGTGGGAAATCATTAACCAGTGGCTCTGTGTGCGGGAAATCATGAACCAGTGGCTGTGTGTGCGGGAAATCATTAACCAGTGGTTGTGTGGGAAATCATTAACCAGTGGCTCTGTGTGCGGCAAATCATTAACCAGTGGTTGTGTGGGAAATCATTAACCAGTGGCTCTGCGTGCAGGAAATCATTAACCAGTGAACCGAGTTAATTTTCAGGTAACCACTTTCACTTGGAATTATTTTTCCATGTAAGTGGCTGATCAGCCATGATCATATTGTAGAGCAGAGCACACTCAATGGGCTGAATGGCCTGCTCCTTTCCTATGTACCTGTCCTGGGAGTGTTTGTTGGGGAAAGTGTAGAGGGGGCTTTACTCTGTATCTAACGCCGTGCTGTACCTGTCCTGGCAGTGTTTGATGGGGACAGTGTGGAGGGAGCTTTACTCTGTATCTAACCCCGTGCTGTACCTGTCCTGGGAGTGTTTGCTGGGGACAGTGTAGAGGGAGCTTTACTCTGTATCTAACCCAGTGCTGTACCTGTCCTGGGAGTGTTTGATGGGGACAGTGCAGAGGGAGCTTTACTCTGTATCTAACCCTGTGCTGTACCTGTACTGGGAGTGTTTGATGGGGACAGTTTAGAGGGAGCTTTACTCTGTATCTAACCCCGTGCTGTACCTGTCCTGGGAGTGTTTGATGGGGAGAGTGTAGAGGGAGGTTTACTCTGTATCTAACCCGTGTTGTACCTGTCCTGGGAGTGTTTGATGGGGAGAGTGTAGAGGGAGCTTTACTCTGTATCTAACCCCGTGCTGTACCTGTCCTGGGAGTGTTTGATGGGGACAGTGTAGAAGGATGGAGCTTTACTCCCTGTCTAGCACGTTGCTCTGTGTAGATCAATGTGGGTCACACTCCAGCTTTTCACACTTTGAACCGGTGTTTTCTCTTTCTGCACCCGTGTTATCCATGTCAAATGTTTAAATATTCAGGAGGAACAATGTTTATGTTGAAACCCGATCGAGCCCCTCGTCCGGAACCTGAGCCACAGGCTACAGCTGGTGTGTAACCTGTAACCAGATCCCAGCAGCATTAAAACAAGCTGACAACCGACAGTAGCTCCTTGTATAGCGAAAGCTGCTCCCGGACTGTCAGCAGAAACAGGACCGAAGAAGACCCTCAAGCTCTTCGCCATAAATATGAAGCTAATCACAATTTGCAGTCAAATATATTCAACCCCTCCCATCTCTCTCTGTACCCCAAAGCCCGACCTTGCACAGAAATTTGGGAAGGACACAAAGGCGTTTGTGGGAGCGAGGTGAAGCAACAAGAGGGGATGATGATGTGGGGGGGGGGATATTGTGGAGGGTAGTGGAGAGGATCTGAGAGGGAAGGTGGACAAGCCTGTGTCATGGGGGCGGCTGCGGGGTGGGAGGGGGGGGGGGGGGGGGGGAGAGATTCCGGAGAGGATCCATTCCAGAGGAGGGGGGTCCTAGAGGCCTCGGGGAACATAGAACAGGACAGCGCAGTACAGGCCCTTCGGCCCTCGATGTTGCGCCGACCTGTGAAACCATTCTAAAGCCCATCTACACTATTCCCTTATCGTCCATATGTCTATCCAATGACCATTTGAATGCCCTTAGTGTTGGCGAATCCACTACTGTTACAGGCAGGGCATTCCACGCCCTTACTACTCTCTGAGTAAAGAACCTACCTCTGACATCTGTCCTATATCTATCTCCCTTCAATTTAAAGCTATGTCCCCTCGTGCTAGACATCACCATCCGAGGAAAAAGCCTCTCACTGTCCACCCTATCCAATCCTCTGATCATCTTGTATGCCTCAATTAAGTCACCTCTTAATCTTCTTCTCTCTAACGAAAACAGCCTCAAATCCCTCAGCCTTTCCTCATAAGATCTTCCCTCCATACCAGGCAACATTCTGTTAAATCTCCTCTGCACCCTTTCCAATGCTTCCACATCCTTCCTAGAATGTGGCGACCAAAATTGCCCGCAATACTCCAAATGCGGCCGCACCAGAGTTTTGTACAGCTGCAACATGACCTCATGGCTCCGAAACTCAATCCCTCAACCAATAAAAGCTAACACACCGTACGCCTTCTGAACAACACTCTCAACCTGGGTGGCAACTTTCAGGGATCTATGTACATGGACACCGAGATCTCTCTGCTCATCCACACTGCCAAGAATCTTACCATTAGCCCAGTACTCTGTCTTCCTGTTATTCCTTCCAAAATGAATCACGTCACACTTTTCTCCATTAAACTCTATTTGCCACCTCTCAGCCCAGCGCTGCAGCTTATCTATGTCCCTCTGTAACTTGTAACATCCTTCCGCACTGTCCACAACTCTACCGACTTTAGTGTCATCTGCAAATTTGCTCACCCATCCTTCTACGAGGGGAGGTTACTGAGATCCCCCCCACCCCCCAGCATGATGGGGTCTGGGGGAAAAGAGTCGAACCGCAGAATCCCTACAGTGCAGAGAGAGGCCATTCAGCCTATTGGTTCTGCACCGACCCTGTGAAAGAGAACCCAAATCTAGGCCCACTCCCACCCATCCTGCACATCTTTGGAGAGGAGGGGGTGGGGGAGGGGAAGAGAACCTGGGATGAAGAGACTGTAGAATAAGTGGTCCAAAGGAGAGGTGTTGGTGGTGTTCGGGACACCGGGGATCCTGTGTGTGAGAGGGCTCCTGTGAGTGTTTGGGAAAGGGGTTCCTGTGTCCGCAGGCGTGTGTCTGGGGGAGGTGGGGCATCCTGTATCTCGGTGTGGGGGGGTCCTGTGTGTGGAGGCAGGGAGGGGGGGAAAGAGATGTCCTGTGGGCGTGTGTCTGGGGGGAGGTATCCTGTGTGTGTGGGGAGGGGGGGTCTTGTGTGTGGAGGAGGAGGAGGTGGTGTCTGGGGGAGGTGTCCTGTGTGGGGGGTGGTGTCCTGTGTGTGGGTGGGTGTCTGGGGGGGGGGCGGTCCAGCTCCCCTCACTGACCCCCTGTTTTGTTTGCTTTACAGGCCGTGGGGCAGGACGTTGTTGCTGGCAGTGAGGCCTCCTCTCCTCCCCCTGCTCCTGGGTACGGGGCTCGGCTGCCCCTCAGACTGCCTCTGCTGGAGCCCCAACCGGACGGTGAGCTGCTCGTCCCGGGGGCTGGAGCCGCTGCCGCGGGGGATCCCGGCTGGCACGCGGGCGCTGGACCTAAGTGACAACTGGAGCGGCTGGACTGGGGCCCGGGACGGGGCCTGAGCCGCCGGCTGGAGGAGCTGGAATTGGGCCACAACCGGCTGCGGGAGCTGGAGTCCGGCGCCCTGGAGCGGCTGCAGCGCCTGGGCCTCGGCCACAACCTCCTGCGCTACCTGCAGCCCGGAACCCTCCGCGGCCTGGCCGCCCTGCGCAGCCTGGAGCTGGCTGGCAACCCGCTGCTGCTGCTCGGCGGCCACACCTTCCGCGGCTTGGCCACCCTGCGCACCCTCAGCCTGGGCTCCCCCGAGCTGGCCTGGCCCGGCCTCAACCAACTCACCGTCCGTGGTGCCGCGCTGACCTGGCCACCCGGTCCTGCCCTCTCCCCCCCTCCTCAACCTGACCGCCCTCCGCCTGCTGGCCTTCCCCAAGGCCGCCGCCCTGCCCGGCCGCCCCTTCCACGACCTCTCCCGCGTCCGCCTGCTGGGAATCGACTCCTGGGCCTCACTGGCCCAACTAGGCCCCGATTGCCTCCAGGGCCTCAATTTGGTTTGGCTCTCAATCACCCGCTGCAACCTCAGCACTGTCCCCTATGCCAGCCTGAGGAATCAGGCCTACCTGCGCTTCCTCAACCTCTCCTATAATCCCATCAGTGCCATCCGCGGAGCGCTGCTGCTGGAGGAGCTGCGATTGGTGGGCGGCCGTCTGCGCGTCATCCATGACGTTTCCTTCCGCAGCCTCGTCGACTTCCGGCTGCTGGACATCACGGCCAATCAGTTGGCCAGCTTGCCGGCTGCTGCCTTCTACTCGCTGGCCTCCCTCCAGAGCCTGGGCCTCGGCCTCAACCCGCTGGCCTGCGACTGCCGCCTGCTCTGGATCGTCCGCCGGCGCCACCGCCTCCGCTTCCTGGGCCCCCAGCCGCCCACCTGCGCCTCCCCGCCGTCCCTCCACGGCCGCCGCCTGCCCGAGGCCGCCGGCTCCCTCCCTGCCAGCACCTTCAGTTGCCGCCGGCCCCGCATCCGCGACAAGAGGCCGCAGCGGCTGCAGGCCCGAGAGGGCCAGACCGTCACCATCTGCTGCTCGGCCGACGGCCAGCCGCCGCCCCTCATCCTGTGGCTCAACCCACGGCGCCAGCGGCTGGACCACCCCGAGGCGGGGATGAGCCTCCCCGGGGCGGGGAAGAGCCTCCCGGGGGCCTGGGCCTAGTATCTGAAAATCTGGGCCTGAACCCCGAGGACCGCGGCCTCCTCCCTGGACGTCCGGACCCCAGCCTGCCCCCCGCTCCTCTCCGGACCCGCCGTGGGCCGCAGCCGCCTCCTGCCGGACAGCAGCCTGCAGATCACCTCGGTCCGCCGCATGGACTCCGGCACCTATCGCTGTGTGGCCCGCAACGCCGGGGGCAACGACACGGCCTCGCTACAGGTGCGGCCGCTCTCGCTACAGGAGCTGGGACTGGCTGGGCGCTCCGACTCCGGGCCAAGGCTGGCCTGCGGCCCGGATATCCCTTCGACACCCACACGCTGCTGGTGGCCACCACCATGGGCTTCGCCTCCTTCTTCACCGTGGTGTCGCTCTGCTTCACTTTACTCTTCATCTGGAGCCGGGCCAGCGGGCCCATCAAACACAACAACATCCATGTCGACTTTGTGCCGCACGCGGGCGGGGGCGGCAGAGGTGGCGACGGGGGTGACGCCAAATTCAACATGAAGGTGGTCTGAGGGCTGACGTCACTGTCCGAGATGTCACTGCGACCCCATCTATGCCTCAATTGCTAAAGGACAAGTGTCCCATATGCCTTTTTCACCATCCTATTAACCTGTCCTTCCACCTTCAGAGATCTCAGAACAAACACACCACGGTCCCTTTGTTCCTCAGGCGCCCCAGTGTCATGCCGTTCATTGAATGCTTCGTTGTCAAATTACGCCTTCCAAAGTGTGTCACCTCACATTTTTCAGGGTTAAATTCCATCTGCCACGTTTCTGCCCATTTGACCATCCTGTCTATATCTTCCTGTAACCAAAGACACTCAACCTCACTGTTAACCATCAGGCCAAGCTTTGTGACATCCATAAAGGTAATGATTCTACCCCACACATAGTCATCTATGCCGTTTATATAAATGACAAACAAACAACAGGGGACCCAGCACAGATCCCTGTGGTACGCCACTGGACACTGGCTTCCAGACACTAAAGCAGCATCTGCCATCTTGCTCTGTCTCCTACAGCCAAGCCAATTTTGAATCCACCTTATCATGTTACTCTGTATCACATGTGTTTTTGTCTTCTTTATAAAGTCTCCCATGTGGGATCTTGTCAAAGGCTTTGCTGAAATCTATGTAAACGACATCACTACCACCATCGACATACCTGGTGTCAATCAAGCAATCCAAATTTGTAAGTGGAGATAGATTCTCTCCTTCTGAATTTTCTCCGATAGGTTCCCTACCACTGATGCGAGACTCACTGGTACTTAGTTGCCTGGCTTATCTCTACAACCTTTCTTAAATAGTGGGATCATATTAGCTGATCTGCAGTCCTCTAGCACCTACCTCGTCGCCAAAGAGCAATTAAAAATTTGGGTCAGGGCCCCTGCAACCTCACCTTCCACAGCATCCTGGGACACAATTCATCCAGACCTGGAGATTTGTCCACTTTTAAGCTTGCCAACACTTCCAATGTCTTGTCACTCCCCCTGTCAATTCGCTCAAGAACCTCACAGTTTCTCTCCCCGAGTTCCATGTCTATCTCCTCATTCTCTTGGCTGGAGACGAATGTGAAATATTTATTCAACACCCAACCAATGTCCTCTAAAGTTTCTCTCCATTTAGATAATAAATTGCCTTTTTATTCCTCTGACCAAAATTGATAACCTCACACTTATGCATGTTAAATTCCATCTTATCAAATGTATTCTGGAAGTCCAAACACATCTACAGTACCCCCATTATCCGCCTGGCTTGTTACATCTTCCAAGAACTCCAACAAATGAGTCAAACACGATTTACCCTTTACAAAATCACACTACGAAGTCTTACAACACCAGGTGAAAGTCCAACAGGTTTGTTTCGATGTCACTAGCTTTCGGAGCGCTGCTCCTTCCTCAGGTGAATGAAGAGGTATGTTCCAGAAACATATATATAGACAAATTCAAAGATGTCAGACAATGCTTGGAATGCGAGCATGAGCAGGTGATTAAATCTTTACAGATCCAGAGATGGGGTAATCCCAGGTTAAAGAGGTGTGAATTGTGTCAAGCCAGGACAGTTGGTAGGATTTCACAGGCCAGATGGCGGGGGATGAATGTAATGCGACATGAATCCCAGGTCCCGGTTGAGGCCGCACTAATGTGTGCGGAACTTGGCTATAAGTTTCTGCTCGGCGATTCTGCGTTGTCGCGCATCCTGAAGGCCGCCTTGGAGAACGCTTACCCGGAGATCAGAGGCTGAATGCCCTTGACTGCTGAAGTGTTCCCCGACTGGAAGGGGACATTCCTGCCTGGTGATTGTCGCGCGATGTCCGTTCATTGCCACACTGACTCTGATGGATTGCGGTTTGGCTTTCCAAAAGTCCAATTACTACTTCCTCAATAATGGATTCCAACAGTCTCCCAACAACAGGCTTAAACTAACTAGTTTCCTACTTTTTGAACAGGAGGGGTTACATTAGACTTTTCCACTAATGCAGTGACATTGTCACTGGATCAGTGTCCCCCCCCCCCCCCGGTCTCTATGAGGTTGTTTGCGGAGAGGAGCCGGAAGCAGCGGATCGTGAGAGTGGAGAATGTCCATCGGGGCTGGTTTAGCACACTGGGCTAAATCACTGGCTTTGAAAGCAGACCAAGGCAGGCCAGCAGCACGGTTCAATTCCCGTACCAGCCTCCCCGGACAGGTACCGGAATGTGGCGACTAGGGGCTTTTCACAGTAACTTCATTTGAAGCCTACTTGTGACAATAAGCGATTTTCATTCATTGTTTCATTCAACTCTCGGGCAGCACTGAGGATTTGTAAACCCCGCCTCCCGACACTGACCTCTCACCTGATATCTCACAATGCCAGGGCAATGATTGACGGCAGCTCCTGACCAATAGGGTGATGGGGGTGGATTCGAAAGGCCGGTGGGAATCGGCTGGTCCTCCAGCCAATCGGAGTGAACGAGGAGGCGGGACTAGACCGAGTGAAGCATGCGCAGTGCGATTAATGGCGGCGTTCTTTCTCGGATGCATGATCCGTAAAGGTGGGAATGGCAGGACCGAGGGAGAGCTCAATTAGGCGCGTCGTTGGACACACTTCTTAAACATGTTATATTAACCGAAAATCCTGAAAAATAACCTACCGGTATCGGGGGGGGACCTGAGCGGGGCCTGCAGCTTTCTCACAGACGAGACTAAATGGCGGCCATCTCGCTCGCGCGTACTAGAGGGGCTGCGCATGCGCATTCGTCAACGTTCTTGGGGCACGAGCAGCAATGCGCGCGCATCCACCATCTGTCTTGGCAGGAGTAGCGAACGGCACGCGCACCCACCATCTTTATTGGGGGCAGCAGCGGAGCGCATGCTCAGTCGCCATCGCCAATTGAAATGTTTCACCATGGCAGTCTTTCACTCTGAGTTACAAATTCTTATTTATGAGGCAGAACAATGATACATGTCCAGGGCAGTGACAATAATTCGTATTTATTGTGCCTTGACAAAATCAAGCAATTTAACGCATCTCAGAGAAACGTTATAAAATAACAATTGACACTGAACAACATGAGGAGATATTAGCTTTAAAGGAGAATCTTAATGGAGGAAAGTGAGTGAGAAAGTCGGAGAGTTTGAAGGAGGAAATTCCAGAGCTTGTGCCCAGTCAAATGATAAAAGGCCAGTAATGGTGGAGCGAATAAATCAGGTATGCTGTAGTGGCCACAATTAAATTAGTGCAGAGATCTTGAAGGGGCGTGTGAGGAGATTACAGAGATCAGGATGATCACAACTATAGGAATCGAAGAATGGGAAATTTCAACTTTTGGTACTTCTTAAAAGGAAAGTGGGCACAGGGGATGGGTAAACAAGACTTGTTTGTATTGTATTTGTTTTATTGTCACATGTACTGAAGTACAGTGAAAAGTATTCTGTGTACAGTCATAAGTTCGGATATGGAGATGCTGGCATTGAACTGGGGTGAGCACAGTAAGAAGTCTTACAACACCAGGTTAAAGGAGGAAGGAGCAGTGCTCTGAAAGCTAGTGATTTGAAACAAACCTGTGTAAGGACTTTAATCTGGTGTAAGACTTCTTACTGCAGTCATAAGTTCATAAGATACAGGAGCAGAATTAGGCCATTTGGCCCATCGAATCTGCTCCACCATTCTATCATAGCTGATATTTTCCTCATCTGCTCCCTACAATGCTAAACACCAAGAGCGGGATTGCAAAATCAGCCAGAGCATCTCCTCGCTAGAACACATGACCTAGGAGCGGGAGTAGTAAATGTAGCCTCCCGCGCCTCAACATCTTCAATGTGATCATGGCTGATTCCATCCTGGCCTCAACTCCACTTTCTCCATAAAGCATTCTCCATAAACCTTCAACCCATCACCAATTAAAAATCTGTCTAACTCCTCCTTGAATTTACTCACTGTCACTACATCCACCACACTCTGGGGTAGCAAATTCCACAGATTCACAATCCTTTGGGAGAAGTAGTTTCTCTTCAAATCTGTTTTTAACTTGCTACCTCTTATTCTAAGATCATGACCTCTCGGTTGAAATTCCCCACGAGAGGAAGCATCAGCTCCATTTATACTTTATAATCTTTATTATTGTCACAAGTAGGCTTACATTAACACTGCAATGACGTTACTGTGGAAATTCCCTAGTCGCCACATTCCGGCGCCTGTTTGGGAATACAGAGGGAGAATTCAGAATGTCCAATTCACCGAATAAGCACATCTTTTGGGACTTGTGGGAGGAAACCCGAGCGCCCGGCGGAAACCCACGCAGACACCGGGAGAATGTGCAGACTCCACACTGACAGTGACCCAAACCAGGAATCAAACCTGGAACCCTTGCACTGCGAATCAACAGTGCTAACCACTGTGCTGCCTTGCCACCCATTATCCATATCTTTTACCATCTTCTTTACCTCAATTAGATCTCCCCTCATTCTTCTAAACTCCAGAGAGTATAGGCCTAAACTGTTCAATCTCTCCTCATACGACAAACCCCTCATCTCTGGAATCAATCTAGTGAACCTCCTCGGAACTGCCTCCAATGCGACTACATCTTTCACAAATAAGGGGACAAAACTGTGCACAATACTCCAGGTGCGATATTACCAATGCCTTGTATAGTTGCAACAACACTTCCTTACTCAATTCCTTTTGCTAACATTCCATTTGCTTTCCTTATCATCTGCGGCACCTGGATGCTCGTTTTCTGTGACTCATGCACAAAGACACTCAGATCCCTCTGCATAGGAGTTAAACTCCATTTGCCACATTTTGGCCCACTCTCCTAACCTATCGATATCCATTTGTAAGGTTCTTATTTTCTCATTGCAGTTTACTGTCCCACCTATATTTGTGTAATCTGCAAATTTGGCTTTTGAACCTTCTATCTCTGTATCCAAGTCGTTAATATAGATTGTAAATAACTGGGGCCCAAGGACCGAACCCTGTGGCAGCCCACTAGTTACATCTTGCCATCCAGAATAAGAACTATTTATCCTGACTCTCTGTCGCCTGTCCTTCTGCCAGTCTTCTATCCAAGCTAATAAATTACCCTAATCCCATGTGATCTCACCTTGTCAATTAACCTTCTTTGTGGCAACTTATCAAACACCTTCCAGAAGTCCAGATACACTACATCTACAGGATCCCCATTATCCACTTTGCTTGTTACATCGTCGAAGAACTCACAATTCTTTAGTCCAGAAATTAACTTCTTAGTATTTGGAATGGTGGAATGTGAATTCAGTTTTTAAAAATCTGGATTTAAAAGTCTAATAATGACCATGAAACCATCGTTGATTGTCATAAAAACCTATCTGGTTCACTCATGTCCTTTAGGAAAGGAAATCTCCTGCCCTTACCTGGTGCGGCCCACATGAGATTCCAGACCCACAGCAAAGTGGTTGACTCTTAAAATGCCCTCTGAAATGGCTGAGCAAAGCACTCAGAGTCCAGAGAAGGTTCCCAAGAATGTTTCCAGGGATAAATATGAGAAGACGTTGGGTCTGTTTTCCGTGGAGAAAAGAAGGCTGATTGGAGACTTGTAGAGGTAATCAAGATCCTGAGGGCTTTAGACGGGGTAAATAATGAAAATCTATTTCCCTTCTGGAGTACATCAAGAACTGGAGAGCACAGATTCAAAATAATTAGCAAAAGGAACAGAAGTGATGCGAGGAAAAAGGTTTTCACCCAGAGGGTGGTTGGAGTCTGGAACGAACATCTTAAGAGGGTGATGGAGGCAGCTCCTTTCAAGGTATTTAAACGGGAATTGGATTGTTATCTGAAAAGAAAGAATGTGCAAGGTTACAGGGATAAGGCAGGGGAGTGGGATTAGGTAGAATGTTCTTTCAGTGAGCAGTGCAGACTCGATGGGCTGAATGGCCTCTTCCTGAACTGTAATGATTCTGTGGTTCTGTCAGCACAGGCCCTCCATCATCAGCATTGGAACTGAAACTCGGATCATTACATCAACACAGAACCACACTGGAATTTCAGAAAACTGGGAAATCTTCCGAGGGCAACTGACACCAACATCAGGTGAAATTCACCAACCGCCCAATGTCTCCAACAGATTGATAGGATTGATGAAAGCTCAGTGTTTAATCTGGGAGAAGGTGAACCAGAGAACAGAAATCATTCAGAGTAAGAAAAGATCAAAAATAATGTCCCAATGAGTAACAGGAGATCAATCAGTCTCCTCTTATTGAGGAAACCGAATATTCAAAACACAGTGTCTGAATCAAAGCTGATTTAATCAATATTTATACAGAACATCAATGCACACCCCAGCTTTCAGGCTTATTAATACCGGCAGCAACAAACTCCAGCTGTCAGAGTGAAGATGGTTCAGTCCAGATGTGATTAACAGCAGAATCCAGATCCAATCCCTGCAGTCACTTGTGAACTCGCTGGTGTCTCAGCATGTGGGATGACTGAATGAATCCCTTTCCACACACTGAGCAGATGAACGGCCTCTCCCCAGTGTGACTCCGCTGGTGCTTAAGTAGGTTGGACTTCCAAGAGAAACCTTTCCCACAGAAAGAACAGATGAAAGGTCTCCCTGGTTTGAGTGCGTTCATGTGTCAGCAGATCCTTCTGGCTTTTAAAGCTCTTCTCACAGTCAGGATATTTAAACGGCCTCTGATCAGTATGAACAAGTTGGTGTGTCAGCAGATCGAATGAACGGGCGAATCCTTTCCCACAAACGGAGCAGGTGAACGGCTTCTCCCTGGCGTGAGTGAGTTTATGGCTCAACAGATCTCTTTTCCTTTTATAGTTTTTCTCACAGTAAGAACATTGAAAAGGTCTCTCCTCACTGTGGATATGATGGTGTTTCAGGGGGTGGTACGAAGTTCTGAAGCCTTTCCGACACACAAAGCAGATGAACGGTCTTTCCCCAGTGTGAACTCGCTGGTGTCTCAGAAGGTCAGATGATTTAGTGAATCCTTTCTCACACACAGAACAGGTGAATGGTCTCTCCCCGGTGTGACTGCGTTGATGAATATGCAGCTCAGACGGGTAATTGAATCCCTTCCCACAGTCTCCACATGTCCACGGTTTCTCCCCCATGGGACAACACTTGTGTTTTGACAAGTTTGATGATTGGCTGAAGCTTCGTCCACACACAGAACACGGAAACACTTTCTCCCCATTGTGAGCGGATTTTTTTGATTCCATGTTCAAAAGCTGATAATGTTCTGGCTCTGATGAGTCGAGTGACTGTTACATCCTGATGTGATATTTACAAATCGCCCCTTCCAATATCCTGAAAAATGAATTCAAAGAGGAGAAAAAGAGAGTGATAAACACAAAGGCAGCTTGTGAAATGGAGTTGGATGAATCCCTCATTTGTGGGACCGGCACTAGGAAACGTGACCATGAAAACTTCTGGATTGTCATAAAAAACAACTGGTTCACCAATGTCCTTCTGGGAAGGGAAGCTGCCACCTGATCTGGGCCTACACCTCCTGGTCTGGGGGAGAGAGGAAGAGGGAGGTGGGAGTGGGAAGGTTTGAAGGAGAGGATTTTATCTAAAACTCGACCAGAGCTCTCATGTAACATCCAAAACCATTAACCTCCACTATCATCTCCAAGTGTCCATCCAAGTCAGAAAATGTCCTGAATTGTCTGACTCAGTACTGGATAAGCAGAAATGTCCTCCATTTAAATATCGGGACGAGGAAAGCAATCATCTTCAGTTTCTGTTACATATCCCACTCCCTAGCTACTATCTCTATTGCAACTCTTTGAGGCTGAACCTATCTGTTCATAATCTGGTTGTCAAATTTCATCCCAAACTGTTTTTTTGATAACACATCACTAAGACTGTCTATTTCCACCTCAGTAACCTTGTCCAGACGTGCTGCTGCCTCATCTCATCAGCTACTGAAATTCATTCATTCCTTTGTCACCTCAATCCTTAACGGCTCCAAATCATTCCCTTGCCAGCCTTAGATTCAACTCCACACAAGGTCATGTCAAAATCTGCTGCTTGTGTGCGGATTCACACTAATACCTGTTCAGGAGTGACCAAATCCACTGGAGAAAAGGGGACATCTTGGGGGGGGGGGGGGGGGGGGGGCGGCGGCGGTATGGTGGGAGATGTTGATGACAAAACAATTGATGGGGGAAGGGTGAAACCTGTTGAGAGTGAAGATTGTGGAAACTGGAGACATGTGGCTTTATCAGGGGTATCAAGTGCACACCATTTACATGGTGGAGGAGGCCCAACAGTTGTCCAGAACCAAAAATATGAAATATGCCCTTATAACATTCCAAATATAAAATATTTGACTTACACTCTGCCTGTTCTACCCACCAACAGTGTGCACAGAGCTCTCTTGGATCTTAGACACTCCATGCTTGTCCCCAACATATAAACACAAAAACTCTGTCAATATCCCCTCCCTTGACAGACAGAAGCCTATTCCCTTAATCCTAACTACCATTGCCCACTCAGGTCATTCTCATCAAACGTCCTCACCCAACTCAGTCAGAAGCCTTTCTGTCAACCCCCCTCCCCATCTCACTCACAGGTTCCTGGCTTCAGACGTCCTTCCTCACTCACTCCAACTATCCCTGCTCACTCACAATCTACTTTCCCCAACCTCCCCTCCACATGCTCAGTCCCTGCGGCTTTGATAATTTAAATTCCAAACATTGCCATATGACCATAAGACATAGGAGCGGAAGTAAGGCCATTCAGCCCATCGAGTCCACTCCACCATTCAATCATGGCTGATTTCAACTCCATTTATCCGCTCTCTCTCCATAGCCCTTAATTCCTCGAGAAATCAAGATTTTATCAACTTCTGTCTTCAAGACACTCAACGTCCCGGCCTCCACCGCCCTCTGTGGCAATGAATTCCACAGCCCCACCACTCTCTGGCTGAAGAAATTTCTCCTCATCTCTGTTCTAAAGTGACTCCCTTTTATTCTAAGGCTGTGCCCCCGGGTCCTAGTCTCCCCTGCTAATGGAAACAACTTCCCTACATCCACCCTATCAAAGCCATTCATTATCTTGTAAGTTTCTATCAGATCTCCCCTCAACCTCCTAAACTCCAATGAATATAATCCCAGGATCCTCAGACGTTCATCGTATGTTAGGCCTACCATTCCTGGGATCATCTGAGTGAATCTCCGCTGGACCCGCTCCAGTGCCAGTATGTCCTTCCTGAGGTGTGGGGCCCAAAATTGCTCACAGTATTCTAAATGGGGCCTAACTAATGCTTTATAAAGCTTCAGAAGTACATCTCTGCTTTTATATTCCAAGCCTCTTGAGATGAATGACAACATTGCATTTGCTTTCTTAATTACGGACTCAACCTGCAAGTTTACCTTTAGAGAATCCTGGACTAGGACTCCCAAGTCCCTTTGCACTTCAGCATGATGAATTTTGTCACCGTTTAGAAAATAGTGCACGCCTCTATTCTTTTTTCCAAAGTGCAAGACCTCGCACTTGCCCACGTTGAGTTTCATCAGCCATTTCTTGGACCACTCTCCTAAACTGTCTAAATCTTTCTGCAGCCTCCCCACCTCCTCCATACTACCTGCCCCTCCACCTATCTTTGTAACATCGGCAAACTTAGCCAGAATGCCCCCAGTCCCGTCATCTAGATCGTTAATATATAAAGAGAACAGCTGTGGCCCCAACACTGAACCGTGCGGGACACCACTCGTCACCGGTTGCCATTCCGAAAAAGAACCTTTTATCCCAACTCTCTGCCTTCTGCCTGACAGCCAATCGTCAATCCATGTTAGTACCTTGCCTCGAATACCATTAGCCCTTATTTTACTCAGCAGTCTCCCGTGAGGCACCTTATCAAAGGCCTTTTGGAAGTCAGGATAGATAACATCCATTGGCTCTCCTTGGTCTAACCTATTTGTTATCTCTTCTGCACTGTAAATTCTATGATAAATTCTATGATAAAGTACACGAAAAGAAAAGGAAATAAAAGAAAATACATAATAGGGCAACACAAGGTACATAATGTAACTACATAAGCACCGGCATCGGGTGAAGCATACAGGGGTGTAGTGTTACTGAGGTCAGTCCATAAGAGGGTCATTTAGGAGTCTGGTAACAGTGGGAAAGGGGGGATCAGATAGGGGGAAAGAGTGGGGGGGAAATATATATAAAGACAGACAAAGAAATAAAAGGTAAAAGACAGTTAAAATTAAATGGAATGAAAACAAAGGGGTCGAGGTGGGCTACAACTAATCATCTGAAGTTGTTGAATTCAATGTTGAGACTGGAAGGCTGTCGCATGTCGAAACGGAAGATGAGATGCTGTTCCTCCAGTTTGCGTTGAGCTTCACTGGAACATTGCAGCAGGCCAAGGACAGACATGTGGGCATGGTAACATGGTCATGTGTTAAAATGGTTATCAACGGAAAGGTCAGGGTCCTGAATGCGCAGAGACCGAAGGTCTACGTTTGGTTTCTCCATTACAGAGAAGACCACATTGGGAGTAGTGAATGCAATAGACCAAATTGAAAGAGGTGCATGTGAAACGTTGCTTTAACCTGGAATGAATGTTTTGGGCCTGGGATGTTAAGCATGGAAGAGGTAAAAGGATAGGTGTTGCACCTTCCGCAATTGCATGGGAAGATGCCATGGGTGATGGGAGAGGTGTTGGGTATGGTGGAAGAGTGGACTAGTTTATCTCGTAGGGAATGGTGTTTGTGGAATGCTGACTGAGGGAGTGGAAGGAAGATGTGTTTGGTGGTGACATCACGCTGAAGTTGGCGAAAATAGCAGAGGATTATGCTTTGCATACGGAGGCTGGTGGGGTGAAATGTGAGAATGAGGGGGATTCTATCCATGTTCTTGGGGGGAGCGGACGGGGCGAAGTTAGTGGTGTGGGAGATGGACCGCACACTGTTGAGGGCCCTGTCAACAGCTGGAGGTGATAAATGATGGTTGAGGAAGAAGGAACACATTCAAAGCATCACTTTGGTAAGTGGCATCATTGGGACAAATGCGTCGGAGGCAGAGGATCTGCGAGAAAGGGAGGGAGTCCATACAGGGTGTAGGGTGCGAAGATAGCTGTGGGAGTCAGTGGGATTGTAATAGATATTAGCAGATAGTCTATTGCCGGAAATGGTGCCAGCAAGGTCAACAAAGGGAAGGGAGGGGAGGAGTCTGAGATGGACCAGTTGAAAGTGATGAAGGGGTGGAAACTGGAAGCAAAGTTGATGAATTTTTCCAGTTCCGGACGAGAGCATGAAGCAGCACCAAAATAGTCATCGATGTACCGGTGAAGGGGTTGTGGGAGGGGACCCAGGTAAGCATGGAACAAGGAATGTTCCACATACCCCATAAAAAGGCAAGCATAGCTCAGACCCATGTGGGTACCCATTGCTACCTTTGATTTGGAGAAAGTGAGATGAATTAAAGGAGAAGTTGTTGAGCGATAGAACAAGTTCAGCCAGGCGGAGTAGAGTGGTGGTGAATGGGATTTGGCCAGGCCTCTTTTGTTCAAGTATTGTATCATTTTTTATTCAAGCATTTCTATCAAGTATTCCATGTTATATTTTTAATCATCTTATCTACATGTCCACCAATGGACATGCACACCAAGGCCCCTCTGATCCTCTGTACTTCCTAGGGTCCTACCATTGATGATTTATTCCCTTGCCTTGTTTGCAGATTCTTTACCCAGCGTGAAACCACAGGTTGACCGTGTGCTGTGTAAAACCTGTCATTCCACAGGCCCCATTTTCCTGGAACAACATGAAGAATGTGCTGCTTTCTGTCATGTTGGGTGTTCCGATACACAAACAAACCAACATGGTTGTAGATGGTACAACTCTGTTTTATTATTCTGTATAATAACAACTGTTAACTTCTGGCTGTGGTTCGTACTTCACCAGTTAACCTGTGGACCCAGCCCTAGCATCTTAGAGAGGCACTCAGCACATGGTGTATGTCTGAGTGTCACGCTGTGAGCTCTGTGCTCTGAGCTATCTCCTGGTGGAATGAGCGGGAACTGTGGTGTTCCCTGTTTTATAGTGCGTGTGCTCTCACTGGTGATTGGCTGTGATGTTGCGTGTGTGTTGATTGGTCCGTCGACCTGTCCATCAGTGTGTGTGTGTTTGCACCATGATATGTTAATATGGATATCATGACATCCTCTCTTTTCACAAGAATATGTGCCTACATGGTAATAAATATTGGTGTGGACTGAGTGCAGCTGAGTATGTGTGTGCAATATTTACAACATGTACATGAGGCTAAACAATATACATAGGAAGGTGTCAGGTGCAACATAGCAACGAGGTTGTACCACAAACAAAACAAGTGCAATCATCAAATCTCGAACGAGAACTCCTGGAACGACAAAAAGAGAAACATGTTAACATTGTTGCAGAACAATTCAGTGAGTCCAATGTGAAAACAGACTCATAAGTCCAGCCTAGTAGGTGGGTGACGAATTCGGGTTGACCGCCTCAAGCGTGGGTCAGGATCCACCGGCTGAGGAATGGGCCTGGCCATGGGCGATAGAGGAATAGGCAGAGTGGCAGGAAGCTCTATGAAGTTGACATCAGGGACAACAGGAGGGCATGGCACCGGTGCATGATCACGTAGCGAGCGTGGAAGCAGCCGAAGGGCCCGCCGATTACACCGGCGAATGGAGTCATCAGGCATGCGAACCAGGAACGAGCAGGGAGCCGCGCGGTGGAGAACCTCGGCAGTTGCCGACCAGTCACCCTCTGGTAGGTGTATGCGGATGTTGTCTCCAGGCGCCAGGGCAGGAAGATCAGTTGCCCGAGTGTCATGTGCCACCTTCTGCTGAGCACGCTGCTGTCGCATCCTTTGCAGTACTGGAGCATGGTCGGGTTCAGGAACATGAATGGATGGCACAGTGGTCCTGAGGGCACGACCCATCAACAGCTGGGCTGGTGAGAGGCCTGTGGACAGTGGGGCCGAGCGATAGGCCAGCAGGGCTAAACAGAAGTCAGATCCGCCATCAGCAGCCTTGCAGAGGAGCCGCTTCATGATATGGATGCCCTTTTCTGTCTTGCCATTTGACTGGGGATGCAGAGGGCTGGACGTTACGTGTGTGAAGCCATATGAAGTGGCAAAAGAAGACCATTCTTGGCTCGCAAAACAGGGCCCATTATCTGACATGACGGTAAGCGGAATGACATGGCGAGCGAAGGTTTCTTTACATGCTCTGATTACAGCTGATGATGTCAAGTCGTACAGGCGTATGACCTCCGGATAATTGGAAAAATAGTCAATTATGATGACATAGTCCCTGCCGAGCGCATGAAAAAGGTCCACACCCACCTTTGCCCAGGGGGACGTTACCAACTCATAGGGCTGAAGTGTCTCAGGGGGTTGCGCCGGCTGAAAACTTTGGTAGGTGGGGCAGTTGAGCACCATGTTGGCGATGTCGTCGTTGATGCCCGGCCAGTACACAGCTTCTCGGCCCCTCCGCCTGCACTTTTCAACCCCGAGATGGCATTCGTGCAATTGTTCGAGGACAAGCCTGTGCATGCTGTGTGGGATCACAATCCGGTCCAACTTTAGGAGGACACCATCAATGACGGCCAAGTCATCCCGGACATTGTAGAATTGTGGGCACTGCCCCTTGAGCCACCCTTCCGTCATGTGGCGCATCACATGTTGTAGAAGGGGGGTCAGCCGCAGTCTCACGGCGAATGTGGGCCAGACTTGCATCAGTAGCTGGCAGATTGGCCGATGTGAAGGCGACATGTGCTTCGACCTGACAGACAAACCCCCCGATTCGGGCGGTGTGCTCACTGCTCTGGACAGGGCATCCGCGATGATGAGGTCCTTTCCCGGGGTGTAGACCAGTTGGATGTCGTACCTCTGGAGCTTGAGCAGAATGCGCTGGAGGCGAAGGGTCATCTCATTGAGGTCCTTTTGTATGATGCCGACCAGGGGGCGATGGTCGGTCTCCACGGTGAACTGAGGAAGACCATACACATAGTCGTGGAATTTATCTATGCCGGTTAACAAACCCAGGCACTCCTCAATCTGCGCATAGCACTGTTCTGTGGGGGTTATGGCCTGCGAGGAATGGGCGACCGGGGCCCATGCTGCAGTGTTGTCCCGTTGCAGGAGTACCGCCCCAATGCCGGACTGGCTGGTATCAGGCGAGATCTTTGTATCTCGTGTAGTGTCGAAGAACGCCAATACCGGGGCGGTGGTGAGCTTGATCTTGAGCTCCTCCCATTCCTTCTGGTGTGCGGGAAGCCACTGGAACTCCGTAGTCTTCTTTACTAGGTGGCGAAGAGCCGTTGTGTGGGAGGCAAGGTTGGGAATAAACTTCCCCAGGAAGTTGACCATCCCGAGAAAGCGTAGCACTGCCTTCTTGTCTGCCGGCTGCAAAGCTGTCACTTTGTCTGCAGCCGGAAGCACCCCTGACCGGGATATGTGGTTCCCCCAGAAACTTTACCTCAGTTTGCCAAAAGAATACTTGGCTCGGTTGAGGCGCAGGCCGTGTTCTCGTATCCGAGCAAAGACACACTGGAGACGACTGATGTGCTCCTGTGGTGTGGTGGACCAGATGATGACGTTGTCAACATAGAAGCGCACCCCTTCGATGCCCTCCATCATCTGTTCCATGATTCGATGAAACACCTCGGATGCCGAGATGATGCCAAACAGCATCCTATTGTAGCAGTATCTGCCAAAGGGAGTGTTGAAAGTACACAGCTTCCTGCTGGACTGATCCAGCTGAATCTGCCAAAAGCCCTTTGAGGCATCAAGCTTGGTAAAAAGTTTAGCCCGGGCCATTTCGCTCGTGATTTCTTCCCGTTTGGGTATGGGGTAGTGTTCCCTCATGATGTTATTGTTCAGGTCTTTCGGGTCGATGCAGATACAGAGTTCGCCAGAGGGCTTTTTTACGAACACCATGGAGCTGACCCATGGCGTAGGCTCCGTCACCCGGGAAAGCACTCCTTGGCCCTGCAGATCCTGCAGCTGCTGCTTGAGGCGGTCCTTGAGTGGTGCTGGGACTCTACGAGGTGCGTCAATGACCGGGGTGGCGTCTGGTTTGAGCCGTATTCTGTAAGTGTAGGGCAGTGTGCCCATGCCCTCAAAAACCTGCTGGTTGTGGGCGTGGAGTGAGTGGAGCTGTGCCCTAAAGTCTGCATCCGGGAAATCAGACATGCTTTCTGGAGACAGAGTGTGTACCCACTGAACGAGGTGGAGGATCTTGCATGCCTGTGCACCTAGCAGAGAGTCCTTCGAGGATCCAACTATCTCAAAAGACAGTGTGGCTGTGTATGAATTGTGTTCAACCTCGAGCTGGCAAGACTCCATGGTCGGGATAACATTACCGTTGTAATCGACCAACTGGCAGCGGGATGGCTTAATCGGTAGTTTGACCTTCAAGGTGTAGAAGGCTGACCATGCACAGAGATTGGCGGAGGCGCCAGTGCCTAAACGGAATGTGATTGGTGATCGGTTGACCGTTAGGGTGGCACACCATTCATCGCCCGGATTAACGCTGTGCACTGGCATTGGCTGGTGGGTCCTACTTGGGGACATCTGATTTCTGTCTATTACCGCAATGCGGAAGGCTTCCTGGTCGTCGGTATCACCGGTCTGTACGTCGTCAGGGTATGACTCGGTGTATGGAGGCTGACTGGCCCGCACGTTCCTGTGAAGCTGGTGGAATTGCGGAGCATTGGCAGGTTGAGCTGCTGGACAGCAGGCAGCGTAGTGGCCCATCTTGCCACAGCGGAGGCGTTGTCGAGTTTTGGCTGGACATTGCCGCTTTAAGTGTGCGGATCCCCAGTTGCCGCACGTCGTGACATCATGGCGTTCATTGCGCCACCGCGCATGCGCAGTCCGGTCCTGCGTAGAGCGCGCCTGCGCATCACGTCCTTCTGCGCCGACGTCCCCTCTTTTGACGCGTACAAGCGCGGGAGGCCTCGGAAAGGGCGCAAAATGGCCACCCTCGTCCAGGCCGCGGGCCGGGAGGTACTCGATCGACTGGACCCGCTCGGCCTCGTAGGACCCCTGCCGTGCCGATTCGGCCGCCTGGAATTGGGAGTACCGGCTGGTCGCGTTTTCGTGGAGGATGCAGGTTTCGATGGCGGTGGCTAGGGTGAGGCTCTTTATTTTAAGGAGCTGCTGTCGTAGGGTGTCCAAGGTGACCCCAAAAACTGTCTGGTCCTGAATCATGGAATCGGAGGTGGCCTCATCGCCGCAGGACTGCGCGAGGATACGGAGGTGTGTCAAAAAGGATTGAAAAGGCTCATCCTTACCCTGCAGGCGCTGCTGGAAGAGGTACCTCTCGAAGCTCTCATTCACTTTGACGCTGAAGTGCTGCTCATGTTTTAGAAGGACTGTCTTGTACTTGGTCTTGTCCTCGCCTTCTGCGAATGCCAGGGAGTTGTAGATGTGGATGGCGTGTTGCCCTGCCGTGGAGAGGAGGAGGGCGATCTTCCTGGTGTCCGATGCACTCTCCCTGTCTGTGACTACTAGGAAGAGCTGGAAACGCTGTTTAAACAGCTTCCAGTTGACACCGAGATTTCCAGTGATTTGGAGCGGCTGTTCTGGGCTGATGGTGTCCATGGCGCAGGATGGCAGATCTCTGAAGATGTGCAGGTAGGTCTCACAGTTGCTGGCGAGTTTCCAAGCCTGGTATCATGTCGTGTTGGGTGTTCCAATGTACAAACGAACCAACACGGTTGTAGATGGTACAACTTTGTTTTATTATAATAACAACTGTTAACTTCTGGCTGTGGTTCGTACTTCACCAGTTAACTTGTGGACCCAGCCCTAGCACTAACTTAGAGAGGCACTCAGCACATGGTGTATGTCTGAGTGTCACGCTGTGAGCTCTGTGCTCTGAGCTATCTCCTGGTGGAATGAGCGGGAACTGTGGTGTTCCCTGTTTTATAGTGCGTGTGCTCTCACTGGTGATTGGCTGTGATGTTGCGTGTGTGGTGATTGGTCCATCGACCTGTCCATCAGTGTGTGTGTGTTTGCACCATGATATGTTAATATGGATATCATGACACTTTCCAGATCCCATCATTTCCTCTCATCTGTTTAAAGCCACAAACAGAAAGGTCCAGTTTTCTCCTGGAGTTTGAGACAAATCAGTTTTCAAAATGATGCAGATTTTCAGCCAATGAGGGAGATCCGGGATCAGCTCCGCCCCTCATTCACTCCGATTGGTTGGAGGATCAGCTCGGTCCTCCAGTCCCGCCCCCTCTTCCTATTGGTCTGGAGATGCTGTCAATCACTCCCCGGGGCATGGTGAGCTGGAGCATGCGGAGTATTGAGAGTAACTCCGATCAGAAGATTGGGGGACCTGTTCATTGACGGGACGTTTGCGAGCTTAGGGGCGCTGGAGGAGACGTTTGGGCTACCGCCGGTAAACACTTTCAGGTACATGCAGGTGAGGGCGTTTGTGAGGCGGCAGGTGAGGGAATTTCCACTACTCCCAGCACAGGGGGTTCAAGATAGGGTGATATCGGGCGTATAGGTTGGAGAGGTCAAGGTGTCGGCGATATACCAGGAGATGAAAGAAGAGGGGGAGGCTTTGGTAGAGGAGCTGAAGGGGAAATGGGAGGAGGAGTTGGGGGAGGAGATTGAGGAGGGGCTGTGGGCTGATGCCCTAAGTAGGGTTAATTCCTCTTCCTCGTGTGCCAGGCTTAGCCTGATACATTTTAAGGTGGTTCATCGAGCGCATATGACGGGGACGAGGCTGAGTAGGTTCTTTGGGGTGGAGGACAGATGTGGGAGGTGCTCAGGAAGTCCGGCGAACCATGTCCATATGTTTTGGTCATGCCCGGCACTGGAGGGGTTCTGGACAGGAGTTATGGGAACAGTATCTAAGGTGGTGAAAGTCCGGGTAAAGCCAAGCCGGTGGTTAGCACTATTTGGAGTAGTGGACGAGCCGGGAGTGCAGGAGGCGAAAGAGGCTGGCATTCTGGCCTTTGCGTCCCTAGTAGACTGGCGAAGGATCTTGCTAATCCAGGAGGGCTTCTTAAAACAATATGTGGACAGTCCAACGAGGGAAGGGGCGGTACTGGACCTGGTATTGGGGAATGAGCCCGGCCAGGTGGTAGATGTTTCAGTAGGGGAGCATTTCGGGAACAGTGACCACAATTCAGTAAGTTTTAAAGTGCTGGTGGACAAGGATAAGAGTGGTCCTAGGATGAATGTGCTAAATTGGGGGAAGGCTAATGTTAACAATATTAGGCGGGAACTGAAGAACATAGATTGGGGGCGGATGTTTGAGGGCAAATCAACATCTGACATGTGGGAGGCTTTCAAGTGTCAGTTGAAAGGAATTCAGGACCGGCATGTTCCTGTGAGGAAGGATAAATACGGCAATTTTCGGGAACCTTGGATAACGAGAGATATTGTAGGCCTCGTCAAAAAGAAAAAGGAGGCATTTGTCAGGGCTAAAAGGCTGGGAACAGACGAAGCCTGTGTGGAATATAAGGAAAGTAGGAAGGAACTGAAGCAAGGAGTCAGGAGGGCTAGAAGGGGTCACGAAAAGTCATTGGCAAATAGGGTTAAGGAAAATCCCAAGGCTTTTTACACGTACATAAAAAGCAAGAGGGTAGCCAGGGAAAGGGTTGGCCCACTGAAGGATAGGCAAGGGAATCTATGTGTGGAGCCAGAGGAAATGGGTGAGGTACTAAATGAATACTTTGCATCAGTATTCACCAAAGAGAAGAAATTGGTAGATGTTGAGTCTGGAGAAGGGTGTGTAGATAGCCTGGGTCACATTGAGATCCAAAAAGACGAGGTGTTGGGTGTCTTAAAAAATATTAAGGTAGATAAGTCCCCAGGGCCTGATGGGATCTACCCCAGAATACTGAAGGAGGCTGGAGAGGAAATTGCTGAGGCCTTGACAGAAATCTTTGGATCCTCACTGTCTTCAGGGGATGTCCCGGAGGACTGGAGAATAGCCAATATTGTTCCTCTGTTTAAGAAGGGTAGCAAGGATAATCCAGGGAACTACAGGCCGGTGAGCCTTACTTCAGTCGTAGGGAAATTACTGGAGAGAATTCTTCGAGACAGGATCTACTCCCATTTGGAAGCAAATGGACGTATTAGTGAGAGGCAGCATGGTTTTGTGAAGGGGAGGTTGTGTCTCACTAACTTGATAGAGTTTTTCGAGGAGGTCACAAAGATGATTGATGCAGGTAGGGCAGTGGATGTTGTCTATATGGACTTCAGTAAGGCCTTTGACAAGGTCCCTCATGGTAGACTAGTACAAAAGGTGAAGTCACACGGGATCAGGGGTGAGCTGGCAAGGTGGATACAGAACTGGCTAGGTCATAGAAGGCAGAGTGTAGCAATGGAAGGATGCTTTTCTAATTGGAGGGCTGTGACCAGTGGTGTTCCACAGGGATCAGTGCTGGGACCTTTGCTGTTTGTAGTATATATAAATGATTTGGAGGAAAATGTAACTGGTCTGATTAGTAAGTTTGCAGACGACACAAAGGTTGGTGGAATTGCGGATAGCGATGAGGACTGTCAGAGGATACAGCAGGATTTAGATTGTTTGGAGACTTGGGCGGAGAGATGGCAGATGGAGTTTAATCCAGACAAATGTGAGGTAATGCATTTTGGAAGGTCTAATGCAGGTAGGGAGTATACAGTGAATGGTAGAACCCTCAAGAGTATTGAAAGTCAAAGAGATCTAGGAGTACAGGTCCATAGGTCACTGAAAGGGGCAACACAGGTGGAGAAGGTAGTCAAGAAGGCATACGGCATGCTGGCCTTCATTGGCCGGGGCATTGAGTATAAGAATTGGCAAGTCATGTTGCAGCTGTATAGAACCTTAGTTAGGCCACACTTGGAGTAGAGTGTTCAATTCTGGTCGCCACACTACCAGAAGGATGTGGAGGCTTTAGAGAGGGTGCAGAAGAGATTTACCAGAATGTTGCCTGGTATGGAGGGCATTAGCTATGAGGAGCAGTTGAATAAACTCGGTTTGTTCTCACTGGAACGAAGGAGGTTGAGGGGCGACTTGATCGAGGTCTACAAAATTATGAGGGGCATAGACAGAGTGGATAGTCAGAGGCTTTTCCCCGGGGTAGAGGGGTCAATTACTAGGGGGCATTGGTTTAAGGTGAGAGGGGCAAGGTTTAGAGTAGATGTATGAGGCAAGTTTTTTACGCAGAGGGTAGTGGGTGCCTGGAACTTGCTACCGGAGGAAGTGGTGGAAGCAGGGATGATAGTGACATTTAAGGGGCATCTTGACAAATACATGAATAGGATGGGAATAGAGGGATACGGACCCAGGAAGTGTAGAAGATTGTAGTTTAGTCGGACAGCATGGTCGGCACGGGCTTGGAGGGCCGAAGGGCCTTTTCCTGTGCTGTACATTTCTTTGTTCTTTGTTGTTTGTAATGTGGAAGGAGGCGAAGCCCCCCAGCGTGGAGGCCTGGATAAATGATATGGCTGGGTTTATCAAGTTGGAGAGGATAAAGTTTGCCTTGAGAGGGTCTGCGCAGGAGTTCTACAGGCGGTGGCAACCGTTCCTAGACCATCTCGCGGAGCATTAGATGAAGGTCGGACAGCAGCAGCAGCAACCCGGGGGGGGAGGGGGGGTCATCGTTCGTGGGGTGGGGGAGGGGAGGGGAGGGGGGAGGGGAGGGGAGGGAGCGGGGGGAGGGGGGTTTCTTTGGGGGGCATTTGAGCAAGAAAACACATGAATAATCCGGAAACTGACATGTACGGGATGAATCCAATGTACAAAGTTCTGTATCTTATTGACTTCCCATGTTCATGTCTTGCCACGCGAGTTCTCTTTCTTTTTTTTGTTACGGTGGGGGGGGGCGTTTTGTTTGTAAGGTGGAAAATATTGTTGAAAAATTCTTAATACAAACATATTTTTTTAAAAAAGAGAGTAACTCCGGTTCAGGCGATCGTTTGGAAATTTTCAAACGGTCAGATACCACCGGGTAAGTCGGGAGGGAGGGATGACATTTGACGGCAAAAGTTGCTCCGGCGGAAGTTGCTCGGACTTTTATCCCAGAAAGGCCCAGATTAAGCGCCGCATGAGGCTCTACCCCGCCTCCCATTCACTCTGATTGGTTGGAGGACCACCTTCTCTAGATCGGTCCTCCAGCTACGCCCCCTCTTCCTGTAGCTCCGAACCTGCCGTCAATCAGTCCCCGGGCATTGTGAACTGGAGCAAACCCTTCACAATCATTGTCAGCTCCCTGGTTTGCAGCTGCGGAGCTTGTCCCTCCCTCCCGGGAACAGGCCCAGGTTAACGGGCACCATCCTGCTCCAGACATTGGAGGATGGTTCACATCAGAGGATGGGGGAGGGGCACAAGAAATAAGAGCTTACACTTTGCACTCAAATCAATGAGGACTCTGATCTCTGGCAAGGAAGGAAACACTGGCAGATGGGCGGGGAGGATTCACAAACACCCGCTGGAGGCCCCAAACCCCCAATAAGACCCATTGGTTTTATTGTCAGTCTGCAGACAGGAGCTGGAGAACTGATCCCAGGCAGAGGAAAGGGAGGGAGAAAACTGGGAGTGGAGGAAATAAATGGTGCAGATGGGGAGATGGGTTTTGATTTCAGCCCAGGAAGGAGGGAGGGAGAGTGTGTGGGACTGGGATTGACAGCTTTGGGGGAACAGGAGAGGAAAAAATGTTCCAGAGAAACTAGAATTGTCTCTTTAAGAATTTCTATCCTGGACTGACATTGATGACCTCCTTTTACTAGGGGTTAGAAGTGGAGAATTTGCCCACAACAAACTGAATCCAAGCTGAAGAGACAAAAGGACATTCGCACGATAGGAATCATGAAGCAGCAATTGGACATTCAGCCCCGTGAGCCTGTTCCAGCATTTAATAACATCACGGCTGATCTGATAGTGACCTCAAATCTGCATCTTACCTACATCTGATAAACCTGTCGATACCCATGGAGAAACCGTGGAAATGTGGGGACTGTGGGATGGGATTCAATTACGTAGTCACACTGGGGAAAGGCCATTCACCTGCTCCACGTGTGGGAAGGGATTCACTCGGTCATCATACCTCATCATACACCAGCATGTTTACAGTGGTGAGAGGCCTTTCACCTGTCTGGAATGTGGAAAGGGATTTAATACTTTATCAAAACTCCTAACTCACCACCAGGTCCGCTCTGACCAGAGACCATTTAAATGTGCTGACTGTGAAAAGAACTTTAAACACAGAAAGGATTTACTGTTACATCAACGCACTCACACTGGAGAAAGGCCATTCACCTGCGCCATTTGTGGGAAAGGATTCACTCAGTCATCGAGCCTCCGGACACACCAACGTGTTCACACTGATCAGAGATCTTTTAATTGTTCTGAGTTTGAGAAGAGCTTTAAAAGTAAAAATTATTTATTGATACATCAACGCACTCACACTGAGGAGAGGCCGTTCACCTGCTCCATGTGTGGGAAGAGATTCACTTGTGGATCGAACCTCCAGACACACCAATTTGTTCACACTGATCAGAGACCTTTTAATTGTTCTGAATGTGTGAAAACATTTAAAAGTATAAGGGATCTTCTGAAACACCAACGCATTCACACCGGAGAGAGGCCATTCACCTGTTCCGATTGTGGGAAGGGATTCACCCGATTAGCCCACCTTCTGAGACACCGAGTTCACACTGGGGAGAGACTTCTCCTGCCGTGTGTGTAGGCAGCAATTCATTGATTCATCCGACCTTCTGGTACTCCAGCGAGTTCACACTGGACAGAGACCGTACACTTGCCCCGTGTGTGACAAGAAATTCACTCAGTCATCCCACCTGACTACACACCAACTTATTCACACTGATCAGAGACCTTTCAAATGCTCTGATTGCGAGAAGGGATTTAAAAGTAAATGGAATCTGCTGAAGCACCAGCGAGTTCACAGTGGGGAGAGGCCGTACACCTGCTGTGTGTGTGGGAGGGGATTCGCTCAGTCAAACAACCTGCTCAGACATCAGCAAGTTCACAGGCGACAACAGGGGATGGATTCTGCTGTTATTCCTGCTGTGAATCACATCCAGGATTGAATGATGTTTGGATGCCTGTTTCCAGTGGGGCTTCACAGTTTTCTGGTACAACAATTGTATGTATGGTTGACATTTAGGGAGAAAGCCGTGGGCAGCAGGAAGATATCAATGGACTGGTCACATGGGTAGAACAATTACAAATGGAATTCAATCGTTAAATTTTTTTTTTTAGAGCATCCAATTTTTTTCCAATTAAGCGGCAATTTAGCGTGGCCAATCCACCTACCCTGCACATCTTTTAACTTGGGGTGAGACCCACGCAGACGTGGGGAGAACGTGCAAACTCCACATGGACAGTGACCCAGGGCCAGCATCAAACCTGGGACCTCAGCGCCATGAGACAGCAGTGCTAACCACTGCACCACCCTGCCAACCCGGAATTCAATTTAATAATAATCTTTATTATTGTCATAAGTAGGCATACATTAACACTGCAATGAAGTGACTGTGAAAACCCCCTAGTCGCCACATTCCGGCGCCTGTTCAGGTACACAGATGGAGAGTTCAGCATGTCCAATTCACCTAAAAAGCATGTCTTTCAGGAATTGTGGGAGTAGCACACGGAGGAAACCCAGGCAGGCATGGAGAGAATGTGCAGACTCCGCACAGACCAGTGACCGAAGCTGGGAATCAAACCTAGGACCCTGACGCTGTGAACAGTGTTAACCACTGTGCTACAAACAGTGAGAGATAATGAATTTCAGAGGGAAAACAAGACAAGGAAATGAACTATAAATAGAATGATACTGAGAACGTAGAGCAACAGAGAGGCATTGGAGTCCCTATCCACAGGTAGCTGGAGAGATCGATCAGGCAGCCAAGAATCTTTTCTTGGATGAGGCCTGGAATATAAGAGCAAGGAGATGATGCAAGAAGCGTTCTGGTCACTGTATTAATGAACTGTAAGTCATGATTCATTAATTAGTATAAACCTCAAGTCAATTTGATCATTTATATAATTGCAGTCAGTGTTCTGTTGATCAAATCGTGAGGATAAAGTTGAAGCTGAATGACAAGCGATTGTAACAGTGAAAAAATCTGAATTCTTCAGGAAGTTAAAATCCGAGCTGTTTCGGTAACAAGAATGAAGAAAATCATTTCAGTTAATTCCTGATAAAAATAACGTGACTTCAGGCAAATGGAACGATCTGATTGGTGAGTGGCTGATGAATCTTTATTTATTTTAACCTCCAGCTTATTGTTGCTTCAGTCAGTTAATAATGAAATAAAGGCAATGACAGGGCATCCCAGTCCTGTGGAGAACACATCCTGGTCACTGCATTCATCAATTGTAAAGTGAGACAATTCATTAGTCATCACAAAACTGAAATCAATCTGATCATCATTCATAGAATCGTGGTCCATTCATCAAATCCAGGGGATAAAGATGAAGTTGACATTGTAGGAGTAAAGATGTCTGAATTTCTCAGTCAATTAATCATTTGAGAGGTTTAGATATTAACAACTAACAAAAACGGATGGTGCAATGGCATACTGGTTAGCACTGCTGCCTGACGGCGCTGAGGACCTGGTTTCGGCCCCGGATCGCTGTCCATGTGGAGTTTGAACATTCTCCCTGTGTCTGCGTGTGTCTTACCCCCACAACCTAAAGATGTGCAGGGTAGGTGAATTGGGCATGCTAAATTGTCCATTAATTGGAAAAAAAAGAATTGGGTATTTTAAATTTATTTAAATAAAACAATTATCAAAAACATTTCAGTTAATTCTCGGTAAAAGGTGACTTCAGCTCAATGGAAGAAACTGATTGGTGAGAAGCTGATGAATCTTTATTTATTTTAATCTTAAATTTATTTTGCTTAAGTCAACTAATCAAATAACTAAAGACCTGGCCAGGGATTCCAATCCTGCTCCACGTGGGAAAACCAGGATACTTCTCATGTCCAGAACAATCACAAGTGCAGGAAGTGACATCAACTGGAGCAGCAGGAAGCAAAGGGCAGTGGTCGAGGGGTATGTTTGTGATTGGTGGAGTATTTCCAGTGCGATTCTAGATTTCTCAGGTCATGATTCCATGCTTCTTGAGTTCTATATCAATGCTTTAGACTTTAACATGGGGACAGCATTAAGTCATTTACGGTCCTCTTTTTGACAGTGAGAAAGAAAGCTGCAGACTTTTATTATTCATTTATGGAATGTGGGCTTCACTGGTTAGGCCAGCATTTATTGCCCATCCCTCGATGCCCTTCAGAACGTGATGGGGAGTTTTCTTCTTGAACCGCTGCAGTCATTCAGTCCACCCACTGTGCTGCGAGGGAGTGCGTTCCAGGATGTTCTCCCAGCGACAGGAAGAAACAATGACATATTTGCCAGTCAGGGTGGTGAGTGACTTGGAGGGGAGCCTCCAGGTGATGGGGTTCCCATGATCTGCTGCTCGTGGCCATCTAGATGGTCATGGGTTTGGAAGGTGCTGACTAAAGAACATTGGTGAGTTACTGCAGTGCATCTTGTAGATGGTACACACGGCTGCCACTGTTCGTCGGTGATGGATGGTTTGAATGTTCGTGGAAGGGGGAGCAATCAAGCGGGCGTTGTCCTGGATGCTGTTGAGCTTCTTGAGTGTTGTTGGAGCTGCACTCATCCAGGCAAGTGGAGAATATTCCATTACACTCCTGACTCGTGCATTGCAGATGGTGGACAGGCTGGGGGGGGGGTTCAGGAGATGAGTTACCCTTCGTAGGATTCCTCATCTTTGACCTGCCCTGGCAGCCGCAGTATTACTGTGGCACGTCCAGTTCAGATTTTGACCAGTGGATGTTGATTGTAAGGGATTCAGCGATGGTAATGTCATTGAATGTCAAGGGGCGATGGTTAGATCCTCTCTTGTAGGAGATGATCATTGCCTGACACTTGTGTGGCATGAATGTAACTTGCCACTTATCAGTACAAGCCTGGATATTGTCCAGGTCTTGCTGCATTTGGACAAGAGCTGCTTCATTGTCTAAGGAGTCGCAAATGGTGCTGAACATTGTGCAGTCATCCACAAACATCCCCATGATGAAGGCAGATCGTTGATGAAGCAGCTGAGGATGGTTGGGCCGAGGACACTGCCCTGAGGAACTCCTGCAGTGATGTCCTGGAGCTGAAATGGTTGGCCTCCAACCACCACAACCATCTTCCTTTGTGCCAGGTACGACTCCAACCAGCGGAGAGTTTTCACCCTGATTCCCATTGACTCCAGATTAGCTGGGGCTCCTTGATGCCATACTCGGTCAAGTGCTGCCTTGATGTCAAGGACAGTCACTCTCACCTCAGGCATTCAGCGCTTTTGTCCATGTTTGAACCAAGGCTGCAATGGCTGCAGGAAGACATCAAATAGACTGATCAGCGGGCCAGAAAAGTAGCAAACTGAGGTCAATCCAGAGAAGCGCGGGGTAATAAATACATTTGGGGAGGACAAACACGGCAAAGGGAAAGAATATGAATGGTATGATCTGTAGCGGGACAGAGGGGCGATAGAATGCATGTCCACAGATCCCCGAAGGTGACAGGAGAGGTAGACATGGTGATTGTAGAGGCAGAGAGGATACTTTGTTATTCACGGGGACACAGAGTACTGGAGCAGGGAATATTCCCAGCAATTTCTATTGGAGGAAAGACCTGAAACCCCTCTCTCCACAGATGCTGCCAAAGCTGCTGAGTATTTCCAGCATTTTCTGTTTTTATTATAAGATCAGGGAGGTTATACTGGAACAGTCCAAAACACTAGTTAAACCACAGCTGCATTACTGAGTACAGTTCTGGTCACCACATTACAGGAAGGATGTATTCATACAGCAAGGTTGCAGATTGACGAGGATGTTGACACAAATGGAGAATTTTAACAATGAGGAAAGATTGGAGGGGCCGAGGTGGTTTTCTGTGGAACAGAGAACACTGAGGAGAGATTAACTGAGGTGTTTAACATTATGAGGGGCCTGGATTGAATGGATAAGAAGGATCTATTTCATGAATAGATCAATAACCAAGGGGTTTAGATTTAAAATAATTAGCAGAGGATTGGGAGTGGAAGGGGGTTAATGGATCTCTATGTCTATTCGGAACCCTGGATATGTGTTATTCCTTCTCAGTTCCCAAATAACAGATGTCAAGTCTGTGCTTGTTGGCAAAGTCCAGTTGAACTTTATTTGTCAGCTGTGCCACTGGGAAACTTGTTTTTAATACAAAATTTAGAAAGAATTAACAACTAGCCTTGCAGCAAGCTAGTCAGATTAATTGTCTTTCGCGAATACAGAAGTTGAGTTTTCTTTCAAATCATAATACACCAGATAAAGTAACTGGGTAATTTTGATTAGCAAAGCGAGCAGCAAAGGTTTCAGAAATATAGATGGAGTGAGCAAGAAGAGAAACAGAACAGAGCAACAGAAGCACTTTTCCATTCCGGTAAGTGATTCTTAAGAGAATTGTTATCTCAAAGTCTGGCCTTCTTTTTACTGCTGATTGGCTTTAACTATTTCGAATTTTCTCAATTCAGCCAAAGTGTTTGTCCATCAATTTAAGAGATATGGGTTTTTGAATATGTTGGTGTAATTTTCCCATTCAATCACTTGCCAATTTTCCAAATTATCGACACATGCATCTCAACATTACTTAGAAAAAACACAGCCTTCAGGGCATTATGACCTTTGACTGTCTATTACCATGGAAACGAGACTGCCTGTGCTGGAAAAGCAGCAGCATACAATGGGGTCTTTTAGCTATTTGGCGTCACTGACCTTGTTTGGCTCAACAATTTGCAAATGTTAAAATCTAGGTTGAATGAAAGAAAACTAAAGTGGATTTTCTGGATGAACCCTTAATGGGTTTCCAGCTTTGTTGCACTCAAATTATGCTTAATGTGTTCTCATTTAAACCTTTTACCTTTATCATCTATAGCTAACTAGACAAGCCAATTTCTATCAGTCCTCCCTTTTGATTCTTCTAAAGATTAATAAGATGAATCAAAATAATGAATAGAAATTAAGGAAGAAATGTGACAAGATAGAAGTAAGCGCGGGGAGGAACGCATTCACATTGTCTGTAATCGTTCACTTGTTTGTGAACAGCCTTCAACACTGGAACGGGCAAAGCTTTGCAAGCGATACAAGCATTTTGGAAGCATTTTATTCAAAAAAATAATTATACAGTACCATAACGATTCAGTAATAATGGAAATTGATTATATGAATGGAGTAATATTTGGGTAATAATGCAATAATGCAGTAATAAAAGTTCAATAGTAAGAGCCTTGTTCAATGTCATGGGCTGGTAGTGCAGTTGGACCACTATGAACCACTTTGATTGTTGGGGCATTATAGGTAGCCATACATTGGCTAATGCATCTGATCGGCAAGATCACTACGTAAATGACAAGCACAAATATGAAAAATCAGAGAAGTCCCTGAATGATAGAAATTCCTGTGCCACCCACCCATCCAGAGAACCATCCCCAAAGAGTGGTGTCAGAGGGTTGGTAAAGTTTCCTAACTTCTTCTTGCATATGTGCTGACAAGCTTTTGATTTCTTCTGAATAACTGGGATGTAGGTGCAACACTCTGCACCAATCAGGGCACAGGTTCCACCTTTTTCAGCTAGCAAATAGTCAAGTGCCATCCGATTCTGTAAAGCCACAGTTCGAATGGTGAGCATCTCGGCTGAAATGCTACTTCGGGCTCGGGCAGTGTCATTGGCTTTTTTCTCTCGGTCTACGGCCAATTTAATGTATTCTCCAGTCAATACGATGACGCCATAGGCAGGGATGAGAGCAGAAAAGAATTTTGCAGCCCCTGTGATCTTGCGTTTAGACCTCGTGATGATAGTGGTAGGTTGATATTTCTCAAACTGTGGGATGAGAGGTCCATGTTTTGAGTCTGCGTTTATAGCATCGGCTAGGGAAAGGGAAAGGAATGGCGGATGAAGGGGACAATGAATCCTGAATAGCACGCTCCTCTCTAGCTCATTGGGAGCCAAGGTTATGCAGTATTACCGCAGATGTAATAGGTGCCATTATAGGTAGAATATTGGGCAACCACTTGTGGGGACCAAAGTTCTGTACAATTTGTCCCATCGGTGTGATTAGGTAGCCCTTTAAAGTCGATGGGATTCCCTTCATGTCCATAGACCACTACCTTTCTTGTGTCATGAGTGCACGGTGTTCTGGCACTCGCATCCAAATAATATTCACATTTACTGTATCCCGCATTCCATGCTCTATGATTATAGCCGATTAACCATATGGTCCCAGTGTGGTTATGACCAGTTGGGAAGGTTACTTGGGGTGGTTTCTGTTTCTGATCATAGACATGTTGATACCATCGCTTGAAAGTGTTTAATGGGCGGCCTGTAGATCGCCATCTCTTAACCTCATCGTTTATCGTTTCTTTGGTTCTGGTGTCTCCACATTGGGGAAGGGTATAGTCGGGATTTTGGAAAATGTACCATTCTGCCATTTGGGATAAAGTAAAAGGAACAGGTTGTCGTGGGATACCGACTTGGGAATTGGTAGGGATAGAAGAACACACCCAGCATTTAGAGACGTTAAAGTCTCTGGCATAGGTACAGGACATGTAAAGGAACGTGTTAACATTGAACTCCTGGGTAAGGCCTGCTGGACCAAACATGGAACTGAAAATCAATATTATGGCAAATATTTTGACAGATTCTGATTTTGGTACGCGCACTTCACATGTGACGCGTGAATGCATGATTTCTTTCCTTGGAGTTTCACGGCTGACTGGGATGTGAGTAATATCTGGTAGGGGCCTTCCCACTTGGCTCCTAAAGGTTCGCACTGAATCTTTTTTTACGTAAACGGAATCGCCGGGCACCGAGTCGTGGCCCCCCTCAGGAGGAACGCCCCACGCCGCCAACACCTGACAGCATTTGTTAAGTTTTGACAATAACTAAGTAAAACATCACTAATCAGATGACAGTCTGCCTTTCTTAAGTCAATAGTTCCTGGCAGTGACATGAGTCTGCCAGTGATGACCTCAAAAGGGCTTAGGCCTGTGGTTCTGTTTGGGGTTGCTCTGATACTGCACAAACCTAGTGGCAAGGCTTGAATTCAATTCCTGCCTTCTTGGTTGTATTGGACAATCGTTCTTTTAAAGTCCGGTTCATGCGTTCCACTTGTCCTGATGTTTCTGGATGATAAGGGCAGTGTAGATTCCAATCGATGTTCAGTAACCTGCACACCATCTGGCAAACAGCACCTGTAAAGTGGGTTCCATTGTCTGAGTCAATGCTAGCTGGTACTCCCCATCTGGGAATATAGCCTTTGCATCGGACTTTGGATGTATGGGTGGCTGTAGCCCTCCTGGCTGGAGCAGCCTCTACCCATCTAGAGAACTTATCCACTATTACAAGGAAGTCAGTGTATCTTTGACATGTAGGAAGGGCGATGTAATTGACCTGTATGTTCTGGAATGGTCCTGCAGGGGCAGGAGCTTTTAGCTGAGGCATTGATGTTATAGGTCCAAAGTTGTTCTTTTGACATGTTACACAGTGGTTTGATACCAATTGTGCATGTTTTTTGAATCCTTTGCCACACCAACTTTTCTGGAATCGAGCCATCATCTGTCCTGGGGCTAAACGTCCCCATGAATGGATCTGTTGGGCCAGAAATGGCATCAGTGCCTGTGGTGCAACTGTGTATCAGTCTGAACTTGTCTCCATCTATCATCATCATACAACTGGATACCTGAGTCTAACCATGACCATTTCTCTTCTTGTGTAGAGTCATGTTGCATTTCACGTAGACCTTGTAATAAATTGGTCACTCCCAATTTGTAGATGTGTCTTGGTTCTGCTGAAGAATCCCAATGGGAGGCAGCTTCCTTTGCTACTCAGTCTGCAAGGGTGTTTCCTTGGCTTCTGTAGTGTTGTCTTGAATACGGACCTTACACTTTAGAATGGATACTTCTTTTGGCAAAGCTATGGCTTCTGGGAGGTCATCATTTCAGTGGTGGGAGTCCACAACTCGCTGTCTGATAGGGTCCTAGAAGCAGAAATCCTGATCTCTTAAAATAAATGTCTTGGATATCCAATTGAAGGACTGGGACATACAGGGCAATCGACTGAGATCTGCAAAATGGTGTTAAGCTGAAAGCTCCACTTCAGCCAGCACTCACACAATGGGCCAAATGGCCTCTATCTGGACCAGAACTTTCAGGTTTTTACTCTGATAGTTGGAGTTTGTTTCTGATGATAATAGCCTCGAAAGGACTGGAGTTTAACATTCTCGATATTAGTGAAATAAATCAGCTGTTTAAACACGTTGTAGATTTTTGTCTTTCCTGCCTGAGTGTTTAACATCACCTGGCTGGAGCTCAGGAAGCACAATCTCACCTCATAGAATCAGAGAATTTACAGTGCAGGAGGCCATTCGGCCCATTGAGTCTGTGTCAGCCCTTGGAAAGAGCATCCTACTTAAGCCCACACCACCACCCTATCACTGTAACCCCATCTAACCTTTTGGACACAAAGGGCAATTTAGAATAGTCAATCCACCTAACCTGCACATCTTTGGAGTGTGGGAGGAAAGCGGAGCACCCGGAGGAAACCCTCGCAGACACGGGGAGAACGTGCAGACTCCGCACAGACAGTGACCCAAGCCGGGAACCGAACCCGGGTCCTTGGTGCTGTGAATCAACAGTGCTACCCACTGTGCTACCGTGCCACCCTTGCATCCAAGCTCCCGGATTGTCTGTCTTCTCTCCGAGTAAGATTCTGTTTGTCTCTTGTATTTCACTGTGACAGGGCAGAGACCTGATTGAAGGATTCAAACATGGGAGTTCTGGGAAAAATGGGCAAGGATTTGGGAGGTGGCAACATGTTTAAAGAGTTTGGAGAGGAGAGGGAGGTTGAAGATGGGGCAGTAATTTGTAAGGATGGCAGGGTCAAGGGTTTGTTTTATTGAGGAGGGGGTGATGATGGCAGATTTGAAGGACAGAAGGACAGTACCTGAAGAGAGAGAAATGTTGACAATATCCAGGGACACAGGGTAGTTGGCTGATGGTCGATGGAGCAGGAGCTGGGTCACATGGACAAGATGAGCTCTGAGAGGGCATGAGGGGAGATGGGAGAGAAACTAGAGAAAGATGTGGGTTCAGGACTCGGGAAAGGATGAAATTTAGAGACAGTTTGGTCCGGTGGGCTCATGGAAGGGAGGGAAGCAGCAGAGGCAGCTGATCGGATTTACTCAATCTCAGTCACAAAGAAGCTCCACAAGCTCCTCACACTTCTTGTTGGAGGTGAGGATGGACGAGACAGGAGAGAGCGAGAGAACTTCAAAAGGAACTAACTTGTGTCAGAGATATTAAAACTTTTTAGCACTCTGCGTATTTAACACAAATCTAATTTATTTGACTTTTAGCCAGAATATTAGCCCTTGTAAATGGGCTGGAGTTTGTTATCAGCAGAAAGAGACCCAAATGAGACCTGAATGTGAGGAACAGCAAAATCCAATCACTGTGGTTATTTGTGGCATCGTTGGTGCTGCTGCAGGTTGGATAACTGAGTGAATTCCTTCCCACACTCAGAGCAGGCGAATGGTCTCTCCCCAGTGTGAATTCGCTGGTGTGTCTGCAAGTTGAATAATCGAGTGAATCCCTTCCCACAATTGGCGCAGATGAACGGTCTCTCTCCAGTGTGAACTCGCTGGTGCTTTTGCAGAGTGGATGAGTTTGTGAATCCCTTCCCACACTTGGAGCAGGCAAATGGCCTCTCCCCAGTGTGAATTCGCTGATGTGCAGTGAGGTGTGATGATCGTCTGAACCCAGTCCCACACTGAGAGCACCTGAACGGTCTCTCGTTGGTGTGAACACGTTGATGGCACTTCAGATCCCAAGAACTTTTATAGCACTTCCCGCAGTCTGCACATTGGAACGGTCTCTCTCCAGTGTGAAATCGCTGGTGAATCCGCAGGTGGGATGACTGAGTGAATCCCTTCCCACACTCGGAGCAGGTGAATGGTCTCTCCCCAGTGTGAATTAGCTGGTGTGTGGACAGAGTAGATGACTGAGTGAATCCCTTCCCACACTTGGCGCAGGTGAATAGTCTCTCCCCAGTGTGAATTCGCTGATGTAAAGTGAGCTGAGATGATCGTCTGAACCCAGTCCCGCAGTGAGAGCACCTGAATGGTTTCTCATCAGTGTGAACACGTTGATGGCTCATCAGATCCCAAGAACTTTTAAAGCACTTCCCGCAGTCTGGACATTGGAAAGGTCTCTCATCAGTGTGAACTAGCTGGTGTCTCAGCAGGAGGGATGACTGAGTGAATCCTTTCCCACACTCTGAGCAGGTGAATGGTCTCTCCCCAGTGTGAATTCGCTGGTGCTTCTGCAGAGCGGATGCCTGAGTGAATACCTTCCCACACTTGGCGCAGGCAAATGGCCTCTCCCCACAGTGAATTCGCTGGTGCTTCTGCAGGTTGAATGACTGAGTGAATCCCTTGCCACACTTGGCACAGACAAATGGCTTCTCCCCAGTGTGAATTCGGTGATGTGCAGTGAGGTGGGATGAGTTTCTGAACCCAGTCCCGCAGTAAGAGCACCTGAACAGTCTCTCGTCAGTGTGAACTTGCTGGTGTGCCTGCAGGCCGGATGACCGAGTGAATCCCTTCCCACACGTGGTGCAGGTGAATGGTCTCTCCCCAGTGTGGCTGCGTTGATGAGTTTCCAGCTGGGATGGGGAAGTGAATCCTTTCCCACAGTCCCCACATTTCCACGGTTTCTCCTCAGTGCGACTGCATTTGTGGCTTGTGAGGCCTGATGACTGACTGAATCCTCGTCCACACACACAAATCATGTATGGTTTCTCCCCACTCTGAACGATGCTTTTTCCTTCCATGTTCAAAATCCACTGATATTCAGGATCTGATAAATTGAGGACTCTGTCAGATCCCGATGTGATGCTTGGTTTGATTTTTCGGACTTAGAATCCTCCACTTCGAACACCCTGTGAAACTGATTTAAAAACAGAAAATAGGGAGTGAGAGAGAACCCACAAAAACACACAGTCAGGTTGTGAAATTGAGGTGAATGAATCTGGTGATTTGTGGGGCCGGCTCTGGGAAAAAGTGACCATGAAAACTGCTGGATTGTCATAAAAACCCAACTGGCCTCTTTGGGAGGAGAAAGAGGTGAAGAGGGATTTTGTATATCTGCAAGACATGTTAAGGGAATAGTTGGCAAAAAAAATTCAATCTTGAGCTTCATAAGCAGAAATATTGATACCAAAACTATGCTTCTGGTGGCACAGTGATTAGCACTGCTGCCTCACAGTGCCAGGGACCCGGGTTCAATTCCGGCCTTGGTGACTGTCTGTGTGGAGTTTGCACTTTCTCCCCGTGTCTGCGTGGGTTTCCACCGGGTGCTCAGGTTTTCTCCAACAGTCCAAAGAAGGGAAAGTTAGGTGGATTGGCCTTGATATATTGCCCCTTAGTGTCCAGGGATGTGCAGGTTCAGTGGGGCTACAGGGACAGGGTAGGGGTGTGGGCCTGGCAGGGTGCACTTTCAGAGAATCAGTGCAGACTTGATGGGCCGAATGGCCTCCTTCTGCACTGTAGGAATTCTATGGTTCTAATTCTATTCTATGAATCTTTATAAAGCTCTGGTCACCACTCTTCAGGAAGGATGTGAAGGTTCTTGGAGAAGGTGCAGAGGAGATTTACCAGAATGGTTCCAGCAAAGGAGGTTGAGGGGAGATTTGATTCAGGGACACAAGATTATGCCAAGTTTCGATCAGGTGGACAAAGAAACTTTGTTTCCATTCACTGATCGTACAAGCAGTCGGGACACAGATTTAAAGTTTTGGGTAAAACCTGGATTGAACTATATAAGATGCTGAGGGGTCTTGACAAGGGTGGATGTGGAGAGGATGTTTCCTCTTGTGGGAGAATCTGGAACAAGGGGGTCACTTGCAAAGTGAGGGGTCACCCATTTCAGATGGGGATAAGGATTTGTTTTTTTCTTGAGGGTTGCAAGACAGGGGGTGGCATAGTAGTTAGCACTGCTGCCTCACAGCACCAGGGACCAGAGTTCAATTCCCACCCTGACTGTGTGGAGTTTGCACTTTCTCCCCGTGTCTGTGTGGGTTTCCTCGGGGTGCTCCAGTTTCCTCCCACACTTCAAAGATATGCAGGTTAGGTTGAATCGGTTAGGATTGTATTCCATAAGACATAGGAGCGGAAGTAAGGCCATTCGGCCCATTGAGTCCACTCCGCCATTCAATCATGGCTGATTTCAACTCCATTTACCCGCTCTCTCTCCATAGCCCTTAATTCCTCGAGAAATCAAGAATTTATCAACTTCTGTCTTAAAGACACTCAACGTCCCGGCCTCCACCGCCCTCTGTGGCAATGAAATCCACAGACCCACCACTCTCTGGCTGAAGAAATTTCTCCTCATCTCTGTTCTCAAGTGACTCCCTTTTATTCTAAGGCTGTGCCCCCGGGTCCTAGTCTCCCCTGCTAATGGAAACAACTTCCCTACATCCACCCTATCTAAGCCATTCATTATCTTGTAAGTTTCTATTAGATCTCCCCTCAATCTCCTAAACTCCAATGAATATAATCCCAGGATCCTCAGACGTTCATTGTATGTTAGGCCTACCATTCCTGGGATCATCCGTGTGAATCTCCGCTGGACCCGCTCCAGTGCCAGTATGTCCTTCCTGAGGTGTGGGGCCCAAAATTGCTCACAGTATTCTAAATGGGGCCTAACTAATGCTTTATAAAGCTTCAGAAGTACATCCCTGCTTTTATATTCCAAGCCTCTTGAGATGAAAGACAACATTGCATTTGCTTTCTTAATTACGGACTCAACCTGCAAGTTTACCTTTAGAGAATCCTGGACTAGGACTCCCAAGTCCATTTGCACTTCAGCATTATGAATTTTGTCACCGTTTAGAAAATAGTCCATGCCTCTATTCTTTTTTTCCAAAGTGCAAGACCTCGCACTTGCCCAGGTTGAATTTCATCAGCCATTTCTTGGACCACCCTCCTAAACTGTCTAAATCTTTCTGCAGCCTCCCCACCTCCTCCATACTACCTGCCCCTCCACCTATCTTTGTATCATCGGCAAACTTAGCCAGAATGCCCCCAGTCCCGTCATCTAGATCGTTAATATATAAAGAGAACAGCTGTGGCCCCAACACTGAACCGTGCGGGACACCACTCGTCACCGGTTGCCATTCCGAAAAAGAACCTTTTATCCCAACTCTCTGCCTTCTGCCTGACAGCCAATCGTCAATCCATGTTAGTACCTTGCCTCGAATACCATGGGCCCTTATTTTACTCAGCAGTCTCCCGTGAGGCACCTTATCAAAGGCCTTTTGGAAGTCAAGATAGATAACATCCATTGGCTCTCCTTGGTCTAACCTATTTGTTATCTCTTCAAAGAACTCTAACAGGTTTGTCAGGCACGACCTCCCCTTACTAAACCCATGCTGACTTGTCCTAATCTGACCCTGCACTTCCAAGAATTTAGAAATCTCATCCTTAACAATGGATTCTAGAATCTTGCCAACAACCGAGGTTAGGCTAATTGGCCTATAATTTCCCATCTTTTTCCTTGTTCCCTTCTTGAACAGGGGGGTTACAACAGCGATTTTCCAATCCTCTGGGACTTTCCCGGACTCCAGTGACTTTTGAAAGATCATAACTAACGCCTCCACTATTTCTTCAGCTATCTCCTTTAGAACTCTAGGATGTAGTCCACCTGGGCCCGGAGATTTATCAATTTTTAGACTTCTTAGTTTCTCTAGCACTGTCTCCTTTGTGATGGCTACCATATTCAACTCTGCCCCCTGACTCTCCGGAATTGGTGGGATATTACTCATGTCTTCTACTGTGAAGACTGATGCAAAGTACTTATTTAGTTCCTCAGCTATTTCCTTGTCTCCCATCACAAAATTACCAGCGTCATTTTGGAGCGGCCCAATGTCAACCTTTGCCTCCCGTTTGTTTTTAATGTATTTAAAGAAACCTTTACTATCATTCCTAATGTTACTGGCTAGCCTACCTTCATATTTGATCCTCTCTTTCCTTATTTCTCTCTTTGTTATCCTCTGTTTGTTTTTGTAGCCTTCCCAATCTTCTGACTTCCCACTACTCTTTGCCACATTATAGGCTTTCTCTTTTGCTTTGATGCATTCCCTAACTTCCTTTGTCAGCCATGGCTGCCTAATCACCCCTCTGATAACCTTTCTTTTCTTTGGGATGAACCTCTGCACCGTGTCCTCAATTACTCCCAGAAACTCCTGCCATTGCTGTTCTACTGTCTTTCCCACTAGGCTCTGCTCCAAGTCGATTTTCGTCAGTTCCTCCCTCATGCCCCTGTAGTTACCTTTATTTAACTGGAACACCTTTAAATCTGATTCTACCTTCTTTCTTTCAAATTGGAGATTGAATTCTACCATATTATGATCACTGCCTCCTAAGTGCTCCCTTACTTTAAGATCTTTAATCAAGTGTGGCTCATTACATAACATTCAGTCCAGAATGGCCTGTTCCCTCGTGGGCTCCATCACAAGCTGTTCCAAAAAGCCCTCCTGTAAACATTCAATGAATTCCCTTTCCTTGGGTCCACTGGCAGCATTATTTACCCAGTCCACCTGCATATTGAAGTCCCCCATGATCACTGTGACCTTGCCTTTCTGACATGCACTTTCTATTTCGTGGTGCATTTTGTGCCCCTGGTCCTGACCACTGTTAGGAGGCCTGTACATAACTCCCATTATGGTTTTTTTGCCTTTGTGGTTCCTCAACTCTACCCACACAGACTCCACATCATCTGACCCTATGTCATTTAGTGCTATTGATTTAATTTCATTCCGAATTAACAAGGCAACCCCGCCCCCTCTGCCCACCTCCCTGTCTTTTCGATAGGTTGTGAATCCCTGGATGTTTAAATGCCAGTCCTGAACCCCCTGCAACCACGTCTCTGTGATGCCTACCACATCATACCTGCCAGTCACAATCTGGGCCACAAGCTCAGATTGTACCTTGTTCCGTACACTGCGCGCATTTAAATATAGCACCTTTAATTCTCTATTGACCGTCCCTTTTTGTTTTCTTTGTGTGGTGGACCTTGGTTTACTGAGCCTTTCCATACACTGTGTCATATTTTGTGGGATGGGGACTATCGTAACCTCTCCTGAGTTTTGTCTTTTCGTGCTTTTTTGTATTCCTAAGCAGCTACGCTTCCCACTGATTACTTCACCTCTTGGTTCCCTGACTTTCCCTTCCCCTCCAATCTTTAGTTTAAAGTCCGATTGACCACCCTATTTATTCTTTTCGCCAGAACACTGGTCACAGCTCGGTTCAGGTGGAGACCATCCCAACGGTATAGGTCCCCCCTGTCCCAAAACTGATGCCAGTGTCCCATGAAAAGGAACCCCTCTTTCCCACACCACTCTTTCAGCCACGTGTTAACTTCCCTTATCCTGCCTCCCTATGCCAATTTGCACGTGGCTCGGGCAGTAATCCGGAGATTCTGACCATTGAGGACCTGTTTTTTAATTTGAATCCTAACTTTTTATAATCTCTAAACAGGCCCTCTTTCCTAGACTTGCCTACGTTGTTGGTACCGACATGGACCACAACAACTGGATCCTCCCCCTCCCTCTCCAGTATCCTTTCAAGCCGGTCAGAGATGTCCCGCACCCTAGCACCGGGCAGGCAACATACCATGCGGGACTCTTTATCCGGCTCACAAAGGATACTATCTATCCCCCTGATAATAGAATCCCCTACAACTACAACTTGCCTATTTACTCCCTCCCCTTGAATGGCCTGCTGAACCATGGTGCCTTGGTCAGCTGACTCATCCTTCCTGCAGCCCTGTTCGCCATCCACAAAGGGAGCAAGTGCCTCATACCTGTTGGACAGAGTCAAGGGCTGAGGCTCCTGAGTTCCTGACTGCTGGTTCCCTTTACCTGCCTGACTTGCAGTCACACCCTGCTGTCCCTGGCCACTGGCAGGATTTAAACTACTTACTCTGACTGGTGTGACTGCCTCCTGAAACACAGTGTCCAGGTAAGTCTCCCCCTCCCGGATGTGCCTCAGTGTTTGAAGCTCAGACTCCAGCTCATCAACTCTGAGCTGGAGCTCTTCGAGCAGCCAACACTTACTGCAGATGTGGTCGCTGCAGCTCGCAATGGGATCTGCCAGCTCCCACATCAAGCAGGTCAAGCACATCACCTGACCAGCCATCACTAATTAATTAATTAGTTTAATTTAAGTTTATGAGTTTAGCTGTGTTTTTTTTTTAAATTTGGGGCAGATTTGCTATCAACCACTCAGATCAGAAAGACTTCCGGGTGCGGCGATGACCAGCTGAGTCGCACGTTTCGGCAGCTCCCTGTGAAACGGACTTTTGGGCTCTTGATAGGAGCCCCAACGGCAATTTTGACGGCTAAAAACACTGTGCGGTAAACCAGAAGGGAATCCCCCCTGGATACGGATGGAAAAAGGAGGAGAAAGTGGCCGGATTGCAGTGGATCCTTCAGAACAGCGGCAAGGAAGGCAAGCAAAAACCAAGATGGCGTCGGAAGGTGGCAGTTTAACATGGGGCCCTGAACAACAAGAGTTCTTGAAATGCTGTGTGGAAGAGATCAAAAAGGAAATGAAGAAAGAGCTGTTGGCCCCGATACTACAGGCGATCGAAGGGCTAAAGGAGGAACAAAAGACCCAGGAGCGGGAGCTTCGGGTCGTGAAGGCAAAGGCAGCCGAGAATGAGGACGATATACAGGGCCTGGTGGTGAAGACGGAGACGCAGGAGGCACATCAGAAACAATGTGTGGAAAGGTTGGAGGCACTGGAAAACAACGCAAGGTGGAACAACCTGAGGATTCTTGGTCTTCCTGAAGGTGTGGAGGGAGCGGACGTCGGGGCATATGTGAGCACGATGCTGCACTCGTTAATGGGAGCGGAGGCCCCGGCGGGTCCGTTGGAGGTGGAGGGAGCATACCGAGTGATGGCGCGAGGACCGAGAGCAGGAGAAATTCCCAGAGCCATAGTGGTGAGATTCCTCCGTTTTAAGGATAGAGAAATGGTCCTTAGATGGGCGAAGAAAACTCGGAGCAGTAAATGGGAGAACGCGGTGATCCGCGTTTATCAAGACTGGAGTGCGGAGGTGGCGAGAAGGAGGGCGAGCTTTAATCGGGCCAAGGCGGTGCTTCATAAAAAGAAGATAAAATTTGGAATGCTGCAACCGGCAAGACTGTGGGTCACATATCGAGGGAGGCACCACTACTTTGAGACGGCGGATGAAGCGTGGACTTTTATTGTGGAAGAAAAACTGGAATGAGCGGGTTATTAAAAAGAACGTTCGAACAAAGCGGTGGGGCGAATGTGGGGGGCAAAGAGGGGTTTTATGTACTAATCCTGCGATGTGGTAACTTTTCTCTCTCCCACAGGTGGTGATGGGGGGAGGAGGGGAGATGGAGGAGATGGGGCGTTGGCCATTAGGGGCGGGGCCAAGGGAGAAGCGCGGGCTTGGTTCCCGCGCTATGATAATCATGGCGGGAATAGAGAAGCAGGAAGGAGGGGGCGTCGCACGGTGCGAGCCGAGGTCACGGGGGGAAGCCGAGGTCAGCCAGAGTTTGCTGACTTCTGGGAGCAACATGGGGGGAGTAATTATGCTAGCGGGGGATCTAGCGGGGGGGGGTGGGAGGGGGGGAATTACTGGGGAGCTGGTATGGGAGAGGATGGGCGGGGGGGCACCGCCTGGGGGAGATACAGCTGCGTGGGAACCGGGTGAGGAGCTGGAAAAAGGTGATGGCTAATCGACAAGGGGGGGGGGGGGGGCAGCCCCCCAACTCGGCTGATCACGTGGAACGTGAGAGGGCTGAACGGGCCGATAAAGAGGGCACGGGTACTCGCACACCTTAAGAAACTTAAGGCAGATGTGGTTATGTTACAGGAAACGCACCTGAAACTGATAGACCAGGTTAGGCTACGCAAAGGATGGGTGGGGCAGGTGTTCCATTCGGGGCTAGATGCGAAAAACAGGGGGGTGGCTATATTAGTGGGGAAGCGGGTAATGTTCGAGGCAAAGACTATAGTGGCGGATAACGGGGGCAGATACGTGATGGTGAGTGGCAAACTACAGGGGGAGACGGTGGTTTTGGTAAACGTATATGCCCCGAACTGGGATGATGCCAATTTTATGAGGCGGATGCTAGGACGCATTCCGGACCTAGAGATGGGAAAGCTGATAATGGGGGGAGATTTTAATACGGTGTTGGAACCAGGGCTGGATAGGTCCAAGTCCAGGACTGGAAGGAGGCCGGCAGCAGCCAAGGTACTTAAAGATTTTATGGAGCAGATGGGAGGTGTAGACCCGTGGAGATTTAGCAGACCTAGGAGTAAGGAGTTCTCATTTTTCTCCTATGTCCATAAAGTCTACTCGCGAATAGACTTTTTTGTGCTGGGTAGGGCATTGATCCCAAAGGTGAGGGGAACGGAGTATACGGCTATAGCCATTTCGGATCACGCTCCACACTGGGTGGACTTGGAGATAGGGGAGGAAACAGGAGGGCGCCCACCCTGAAGAATGGACATGGGACTAATGGCAGATGAGGGGGTGTGTCTAAGGGTGAGGGGGTGCATTGAAAAGTACTTGGAACTCAATGATAATGGGGAGGTCCAGGTGGGAGTGGTCTGGGAGGCGTTGAAGGCGGTGGTTAGAGGGGAGCTGATATCAATAAGGGCACATAAAGGGAAGCAGGAGAGTAAGGAACGGGAGCGGTTGCTGCAAGAACTTTTGAGGGTGGACAGACAATATGCGGAAGCACCAGAAGAGGGACTGTACAGGGAAAGGCAAAGGCTACATGTAGAATTTGACTTGCTGACTACAGGCACTGCAGAGGCACAATGGAGGAAGGCACAGGGTGTACAGTACAAATATGGGGAGAAGGCGAGCAGGTTGCTGGCACACCAATTGAGGAAAAGGGGAGCAGCGAGGGAAATAGGGGGAGTGAGGGATGAGGAAGGAGAGATGGAGCGGGGAGCGGAGAGAGTGAATGGAGTGTTCAAGACATTTTATAAAAAATTATATGAAGCTCAACCCCCGGATGGGAGGGAGAGAATGATGGGCTTCTTGGATCGGCTGGAATTTCCCAAGGTGGAAGAGCAGGAAAGGGTGGGACTGGGAGCACAGATCGAGGTAGAAGAAGTGGTGAAAGGAATTAGGAGCATGCAGGCGGGAAAGGCCCCGGGACCGGATGGATTCCCAGTCGAATTCTATAGAAAATATGTGGACTTGCTCGCCCCGGTACTGACGAGGACCTTTAATGAGGCAAAGGAAAGGGGACAACTGCCCCCGACTATGTCTGAAGCAATGATATCGCTTCTCTTAAAGAAGGAAAAGGACCCGCTACAATGCGGGTCCTATCGACCTATTTCCCTCCTAAATGTAGATGCCAAGGTCCTGGCCAAGGTAATGGCAATGAGAATAGAGGAATGTGTCCCGGGGGTGGTCCACGAGGACCAAACTGGGTTTGTGAAGGGGAGACAGCTGAACACGAATATACGGAGGTTGTTAGGGGTAATGATGATGGCCCCACCAGAGGGAGAAACGGAGATAGTAGTGGCGATGGATGCCGAGAAAGCATTTGATAGAGTGGAGTGGGATTATTTGTGGGAGGTGTTGAGGAGATTTGGTTTTGGAGAGGGGTATGTTAGATGGGTGCAGCTGTTGTATAGGGCCCCAGTGGCGAGCGTGGTCACGAATGGACGGGGATCTGCATATTTTCGGCTCCCTAGAGGGACAAGGCAGGGATGCCCTCTGTCCCCATTATTGTTTGCACTGGCGATTGAGCACCTGGCGATAGCGTTGAGGGGTTCCAAGAAGTGGAGGGGAGTACTTAGGGGAGGACGATTTGCTACTATACGTGGCGGACCCGGCGGAGGGGATGCCAGAAATAATGCGGATACTTGGGGAGTTTGGGGATTTTTCAGGGTATAAATTGAACAAGGGGAAAAGTGAGTTGTTTGTGGTGCATCCAGGGGAGCAGAGTAGAGAAATAGAGGACCTACCGTTGAGGAAGGTAACAAGGGACTTTCGTTACCTGGGGATCCAGATAGCTAAGAATTGGGGCACATTGCATAGGTTAAATTTAACGCGGTTGGTGGAACAGATGGAGGAGGATTTCAAGAGATGGGATATGGTATCCCTGTCAATGGCAGGGAGGGTGCAGGCGGTTAAGATGGTGGTCCTCCCGAGGTTCCTCTTTGTGTTTCAGTGCCTCCCGGTGGTGATCACAAAGGCTTTTTTTAAAAGGATTGAAAAGAGCATCATGGGTTTTGTGTGGGCCGGGAAGACCCCGAGAGTGAGGAAGGGATTCTTACAGCGTAGCAGGGATGGGGGGGGCTGGCACTACCGAGCCTAAGTGAGTATTATTGGGCCGCTAATATTTCAATGGTGAGTAAGTGGATGGGAGAGGAGGAGGGAGCGGCGTGGAAGAGATTAGAGAGGGCGTCCTGTAGGGGGACTAGCCTACAGGCTATGGTGACAGCCCCATTGCCGTTCTCACCGAGGAACTACACCACAAGCCCGGTGGTGGTGGCTACACTGAAGATTTGGGGACAGTGGAGACGGCATAGGGGAAAGACTGGAGCCTTGGGGGGGTCCCCGATAAGAAACAACCATAGGTTTGCCCCGGGGGGAATGGATGGGGGATATGGAATGTGGCAAAGAGCAGGAATAACGCAACTGAAAGATCTGTTTGTGGATGGGAAGTTCGCGAGTCTGGGAGCGCTGACCGAGAAATATGGGTTGCCCCAAGGGAACGCATTCAGGTATATGCAACTGAGGGCTTTTGCGAGGCAACAGGTGAGGGAATTCCCGCAGCTCCCGACACAAGAGGTGCAGGACAGAGTGATCTCAAAGACATGGGTGGGGGATGGTAAGGTGTCAGATATATATAGGGAAATGAGGGACGAAGGGGAGACTATGGTAGATGAACTAAAAGGGAAATGGGAAGAAGAGCTGGGGGAGGAGATCGAGGAGGGGCTGTGGGCAGATGCCCTAAGCAGGGTAAACTCGTCGTCCTCGTGTGCCAGGCTAAGCCTGATTCACTTTAAGGTATTACACAGGGCACATATGACTGGAGCACGGCTCAGTAAATTTTTTGGGGTGGAGGATAGGTGTGCGAGGTGCTTGAGAAGCCCAGCGAATCATACCCATATGTTTTGGTCATGCCCGGCACTACAGGGGTTTTGGATGGGGGTGACAAAGGTGCTTTCAAAAGTAGTAGGAGTCCGGGTCGAACCAAGCTGGGGGTTGGCTATATTTGGGGTTGCACAAGAGCCGGGAGTGCAGGAGGCGAGAGAGGCCGATGTTTTGGCCTTTGCGTCCCTAGTAGCCCGGCGCAGGATATTGCTAATGTGGAAAGAAGCCAAGCCCCCGGGGGTGGAGTCCTGGATAAATGACATGGCGGGGTTTATAAAGCTAGAGCGGATTAAGTTCGTCCGAAGGGGGTCGGCTCAAGGGTTCACCAGGCGGTGGCAACCGTTCGTCGAATACCTCGCAGAAAGATAGACGGAATGGGAAAAAGAAGGCAGCAGCAGCAGCCCAGGATCGGGGGGGTGGGGGGGTGGGGAGGAGGAGGAACCAGAAGGACTCTCAGGGTTGTTAATATATACTGTATAGTATGTATAGGTCGTTGCTACAGATAATTATATATTGGACTGTTAAATTATATTTTTGGAGAGTGTTACTTGTGACAAGGCAGTTGCCAATTAGGGCTAGTTTTCATTTTTGTTATTTATTATTTATTCATTTTTTTGTTTATAAAATAGGTCATTGTTATTTGTGTTGTTATAATATTGTGTAAAGGATGCACAATGTACTGTGTTGGTTGACCAAAAATTTTCAATAAAATATTTAATAAAAAAAAAAACCACTCAGATCACAGATTCCCTCTGACGTCACTTTTGGGGAAAAAACTGGAAAACAGGAAGTTTCCGTTAGGTTTTTATACTCACAGAGACTGCTCCTCCTCCTCCGAACGGCTCCCGAAATTAGGCCCGAAGAAAGAGAGAGAACAAAACAGTAGGGAAAAAGCACCTTCTCCCACTCTTCACCGAATTACCTCACTGCACCAAATTACCAAATTCTCACTCAGTCTGTATCTCTCTCACTCAGGCTGTGTAATGTATTCCAGTATTCGCTGGAACATAGAACATAGAACATACAGTACAGAAGGAGGCCATTTGGCCCATTGAGTCTGCAGCGACCCACTTAAGCCCTCACTTCCCCCTCATCCCCGTAACCCAATAACCTCTCCCAACCTTTTTGGTTACTAAGGGCAATTTAGCATGGCCAATCCACCTAACCTGCGCGTCTTTGGACTGTGGGCGGAAACCGGAGCACTCGGGAGGAAACCCACGCAGACACGGTGAAAATGTGCAGACTCCGCACAGGCAGCGGGGAATCGAACCTGGGACCCTGGCGCTGTGAAGCCACAGTGCGACCGTGCTGCCCCAAGTTCAAAAGAATGAGGGCGGATCTCATAGAAACCTAGAAACAGTGGGTGGCGCAGTGGTTAGCACTGCTGCCTCATGTCGCCAAGGACCCGAGTTCGATTCCGGCCCCGGGTCACTGTGTGTGTGGAGTTTGCATATTCTCTCTGTGTTTGTGTGGGTCTCACCCCCACAAATCCAAAGATGTGCAGGGTAGGTAGATTGGCCACGTTAAAATTGCCCCTGAATTGCAAAAAGAGAATTGGGCACGCTAAATTTATGTTTAAAAAAAAAAACAGGGCGAGACAGAGTAGATTCAGGAGGGATGTTCCTGATAGTGGGTGTTTCCAGAAATAGGGGTCACAGTCTGAGGATACGGGGTAGACCATTTAGGACAGAGATGAGGAGAAATTTCTTCACCCACAGAGTGGTGAGCCTAGGAATGTTTTCAAGAAGCAGTTCGATACAGCACTTAGGGTGAAGGGGATCAAAGGATATGGGTGAAAGCGGGATTAGGCTATTGAGCCGAATCAGCTCTGATCATGATGAATGGTGGAGCAGGCTCGAAGGGCCAAATGGTCTCCTCCTGCTCCTATTTTCTATGTTGCTCCATATCTATGCATGTAAATGGTCCAGGAGGTATGAGGAAGAATATTTTTACCCAGCCAGTGTCAATGCTGAAACTTGCTGCCGCTGATGGAGTTTGGAAATAGACACAATAAATGATGTTTTTAAAAATCGGATAGAAACCTGAGAGAAATAAAGCTGTGCGGACACAGAGACAGAGCAGGAGAATGGCTCTGACTGGATTGCTCCAGATAATAATAATCCTTATTAGTGTCACAAATAGGCTTACATTAACACTGCAATGAAGTTACTGTGAAAATTCCCTGGTCTCCATACTCCGGCTCCTGTTCGGGTACAATTTAGTTCGGCAATTTATGACCTTCCAGACACATTCATTTCAGTAATTTCAGATTATAATCATCACTCCGATATTTTTAGACAGTTGGTGCTGGTAACGGTTCTGCTGTTGCCATTTATACCTCACCTGGACCTGCCTTTTATTTCTTCTCTTTTCCTATTAGTTTATTTACTTATCTCATTGTCACCCAGTTTTGTCTTGCACCATTATCCCCCTTGTCATTTAATCACTTCAGCCTCACATCCTCCCAAACTGCTCCCTCTGAAATGGCCCAGCAAACCACTCAGTTCAAGGGCAATTAGGGATGGGCAGCAAATGCCGGCTCAGCCGGCGACACCCACATCCCAAGAACAAATAAAGGAAAGTCGGCAGTTAGAAAGGCAAATGCAATGTTCACATTCATTTCAAGAGAGCGACAATACAAGATGAATGGGGATGGGAAACATATCAGCCATGATCGAATGGCAGAGCAAACTCGAAAACTCAATGGGCTGAATGGCCTAATTCTGCTTCTCTATCATTTTTTTTAAATGAGGGGATCTCATAGAAACATTTGTAAAAAGATTGTTGTAATCCATCCCAGACCTGGATACAGATCAATTGATTCTTGGAGGAGACTTCAATTGTGTTCTGGATCCTAAATGGACTGGTCCAAGCTGATTCAACCACAACAAAAACATGAAAAAGGAATGAAACCAGACGGACCACCCGGCATCGACCCAGGCACCAGAAATGACAACGGCAAACCCAGCAAAAGATTTTTAAAAACTATTCCCATCAGTAGATTGTAAAAGGATTACAGGACACAGATTTAAGATTGTGAATAAGATCTACAGGGGAGATAGGAGGTAGTGAGTGATAATGATCTGGAACACCATCCTTCCACACAAAGGTCGATAATCTCCAGATCCAGATTGTCCCACTCACTGAAACATCGCCCGACAAAGATGACAAACGCGCATGCGCCCTGATGCACATCCAACAAAGATGGCGGCCGTTATCCCGAGCCGAACATGAGGAGCTGCAGCTCCGCTCGGTACAAACTGGGTCCCGGAAACTCTTTTCCGAAGATTGCAGCAGCTTTTCACAACGTTTCCGCCCACCCCCGAGATCTCTCGCTCCCTCCATGTTGTTAAACGCCTCTTACCAATGTCAGAATTTATGAAGAGCGGAGAATTTGGCACTCATCCAGAACTCCATTCGCGGGAGCGATGTGAACGGAGAATTACGGCCGTTGTTTCTGTCAGGATATTGCTGGGGTAAAAGAAAATAAATTATTTGAATTGTATTTTTGTGTTTGTATTGAGATCTTTCCAACCTTCTTTCTCCAGTGTAATATAGTTAAGTTTCCTTTGCCCGACTCCCGGCTCCATTCCTCCCTCAGCCCCACAGCTGGAAACAGTCGCTCCAACACGCCCAGACCTCCGAGCAAAGTGACACTGCGCATGCTCGATACACCGAGCAATGCGTCTGCGCACTGGGCTCCTGTGGAGTGTACAGGGCACATTCACAGGCGCAGTGAATGTTGGGTAATAGCCGCACCATTGACACCACAAGCAGTAAATACAAAATAACTTCGTTACCAACTGATAAAAATAATCAAACAAATTATTGTCAATAGGTCATCTATTTTCCATTTCTCAAGATGATTAAATGCTGCTCTCCTGTGGAACAATGCAGAACTTAAGTTTTTTTTCCCCCAATGGGTCCTTCCTCTCTCCTCCCCAAAAGATGCAAACTCTTGCTGGATTCAATCCCAGAATCAGTAATTCCTCTATCTTCTTCCCTCTTGCTCGTGATACTGAATGTTCAGTGTTTTCTAGAATGATCCAGCACAGATGTCACTTGGCACACCATGTCTATACTGATCCTGTACAAGAGCTGCCACTTTTCCTGGTTAAATTCCATTTGCCACTGTTCTGCCCATATAACCAGCCCATCTGTATCATGCTGTAATTTAAGGCTTTTCTCCTCGCTAGTTACCACACCAACAATTTTCCATCTGCAAACTTATCAATCATACCTTCACATATTTCAAGACCTCGATTTTATATATAATTACTCTTGGTGACTGAGGATGCAACAGGATCTCCACCAGCACCTGAACCTGTGCTTCCTTCCTTCGAGAGCTTTAATAGTTCTGGAGAAACAATGCTGAAAACGCTGGTGTTCTGGTCAAGGCTAATATGTGGGTGCTTCCTTGCCTGTCTCTGAATTTACTCCACTCCTGTTCACTCCCCACTTATGTAATACGCATTGACCGTAATGACTGGGAAGAGTTTAGAACATAGAACAGTACAGCACAGTTCAGGCCCTTCGGCCCATGATGTTGTGCCGACCATTTATCCTAATCTCAGATCAACCTAACCTACACCCTTTCAATTTACTGCTGTCCATATGCCAAAACTTCCTAATGTTTCTGACTCCACGCCCTCTGCTGGCAGTGCATTCCATGCACCCACCACTTTCGGTGTAAAGAACCTACCTCTGACATCTCCCCTATACCTTCCTCCAATCATCTTAAAATTATGTCCCCTTGTGACAGCCATTTACGCCCTGGGGAAAAGTCTCTGGCTCTCCACTCTATCCGTGCTTCCCATTACCTTGTATACCTCTATCAAGTCACCTCTCTTCCTCCTTCGCTCCAGTGAGAAAAGCCCTCGCTCACTCAACCTTTCTTCATAAGACATGCCCTCCAGTCCAGGCAGCATCTTGGTAAATCTCCTCTGTACCCTCTCCAAAGCATCTACATCCTTCCTATAATGAGGCGACCAGAACTGGACACAATATTCCAAGAGTGGTCTAAGTAGGGTTTTATCAAGCTGCAGCAAAACCTCGCGGCTCTTAAACTCAACCCCCCAGGTAATGAAAACTAACACACCATACGCCTTCTTAACAATCCTATCAACCTGGGTGGCAACTTTGAGGGATCTCTGTATGCGGACCCCAAGATCTCTCTGTTCTTCCACACTTCCAAGAATCCTGCCTTTTAATCCTGTATTCAGCATTCAAATTCGACCTTCCAAAATGAATCACTTCACATTTATCTAGGTTGAACTCCATCTGCCACTTCACAGCCCGCTCTGCATTCTGTCAATGTCCTGTTGTAACCTGCATCAGCCCTCAACACTATCTACAACTCCCCCAATCTTTGTGTCATCGGCAAACGTACTAATCCACCCTTCCACTTCCTCATCCAAGTCATTTTTAAAAACTACAAAGAGCAGAGGTCCAAGAACAGATCCCTGCAGGACACTGGTCACCGACCACCAGGTGGAATACTTTCCATCCACTACTACCCACTGTCTTCTATTGGCCAGCGAATTCTGTATCCAGACAGCCAAATTTCCCTGTATCCCATGCCCCCTACCTTTCTGAATGAGCCTACCATGGGGAAACTTAGCAAATGTCTTACTGAAATCCATATACACCGTATCCACTGCCCGACCTTCATCAATGTGTCTCGTCACATCCTCAAAGAATTCAATGAGGCTTGTGAGGCATGACCTGCCTATGGTTCATCAAACTATGGTTTTCTAAGTAATCATAAATCCTACCTCTCAGAATCCGTTGCAGTACTTTGCTCACCACAGACGTAAGACTGATGGCTCTGTAATTCCCAGGGATTTCCTTATTCCCTTTCTTGAACAGGGGAACAACATTTGCCTCCCTCCAATCATCTGGTACTACTCCAGTGTAGAGCGAGGACGCAAAGATCATCGCCAACAGCGCAGCAATCTCCTCCCTCGCTTCCCATAGTAACCTTGGGTAAATCTCGTCAGGCACAGGGGACTTATCTATCTTGATGCTTTTCAAAATTTCCAGCACACCCTCCTTCTTAATGTCAACCTGTTTGAGTCTATTAACCTAGTTCACACTGCTCTCATGAGCAACAAGGTCCCTCTCTCTCGTGAATACTGAAGCAAAATATTCATTTGGGGCCTCCCATATCTCCTCAGACTCTAGGCACAAGTTCCCTCCACTATCCCTGATCGGCCCTCTTCTCACTCTGATCATCCTCTTATTTCTCACATAATTGTAGAATGCCTTGGGGTTTTCCCGAATCCTTCCCGCCACGGCTTTTTCATGCCCCCTTCTAGCTCTCCTCAGTCCATTTATGAGTTGCTTCCTGGCTACCTTGTAACCCTCTAGAGCCGTGCAAGATCCTTGCTTCCTCAACCTTGCGTAAGCTTCGTCTTCCTCTTGACTAGCAGCTCCATTTCTCTTGTCATCCAAGATTCATTCAGCTTACCATTCCTTCCCCGTCTCAGTGGGACAAAACTATCCAGCACTCGCAGCAAGTGCTCCTTAAATAACCACCACATTACTGTTGTGCATTTCACCACGAACAATTGTTCCCACTTTATGCTCCTCAGCTCCTGTCTAATACCTGCCAATCAGTCACTATCGTGACAACATGCCCACCAAACTGCATCATTAGGGCAGCATGGTAGCACAGTGGTTAGCACCATTGCTTCAGAGTCCCAGGGTCCCATGTTCGATTCCCACTTGGGTCACTGTCTGTGTGGAGTCTGCATATTCTCCCCGAAAGACGTGCTTGTTTCGGTGAATTAGTCACCCAAACAGGCTCCAGAGTGTGGCGACTGGGGGATTTTCACAGTAACTTCATTACACTGATAATGCAAGCCTACGTGTGACAATAATAAAGATTATTATTATTATTACTTTTGAATTCCGACGCCTCAATGAAGAGGCAGAGAGTAGCAGAGAGGGATCTCTGCCAAAGATCTGCAGGTCGAGAAACACCTTCTCCCATCGCAAAAAGACCACAAGAGAAAACACATGACTCTGAGTAGATGTCATCCTCGAAATGAGGAACAGCCAACAACAGAGGAGGAGCAGGCCATGAAGGTGTGACAGTCGATGAGACTTTGTGTTTGAACAGTTCAGTTGGAATGCCATCCTTGCTGGGTGCCTTTCTGCTTTCTCAACAATCAATGGCCTTTTCCAGTTCATGTGATGAGGATTGCTTGTCCAACTCAACCATGACAGGAAGCTGCAGGAGAGTCAAAGAGACCGGGAGGTGTCCATCTCACCAGGGGTACAGCTCACAGTCGTGTTCAACCCAGGGGGACATGTTTACATCTGTTGCTGAGAACTTCACCCTAATCCATAATCAGGGCAGCACGGTGGCGCAGTGGTTTGCACTGCTGCCTCACGGCGCCGGTCCCTGGTTCGATCCTGGCTCCGGGTCAATCTGTGGAGTGTGCACGTTCTCCCCGTGTTTGCGTGGGTTTCGCTCCCACAACCCAAAAACGTGCAGGGTAGGTGGATTGGCTGTGCTAAATTGCCCCTTAATTGGATAAAATGACTTGGGTACTCTAAAAATTTTTTAAAAATAATCCATAATCAAAGGCATTTCAGATTCCTTGATAAAAGCAAATTACTGCTGATGCTGGAATCTGAAACCGAAAGAAATATGAAACTATCTTTGGTTTCAGATTTCTTGACAGAGGCTGCTCCAGTGTTTATTTGCACAGCATCTCCACCTTTTACGCAATGGTCTTGACAATGTTCAAGTCCCAAGTGATGCACTGTTCTAGCTCTTGGGTTTATGTTGGGCATCGGGTCGGCTTTGCCTTTTGCTTCAATGACAGATGTCATCTCTGCTGAGTGGGTCTCAAAACCGTCTTTGTTGTGGGTTCCACCTTTACCAAATGTTGCTGCTGCTGTGTCAGAAATGATTCAACTCAGCAACTTCCAAACTTCATCAATAATAGTGTTGATTGATTAAGTTTCTATTGATGAACCTGTGAAATATTTTATGGTTTTATTTCATGTTGATAATTTAATTTCATAATGTGGTGTCACAGTGAAGAATCTGTAAGTCAGAAAGAATTGTCAGCAAGGATTAATCAGCATTTTCCACTTGGGAGATCAAGTGGAATGTTTCAGAAACCAAAAACTATTTAGGATTAAAGTAAAAGTTCATAACACTATAGCAAGTGTGTTCCTGAGAGAGACATTGAATAAAGAGGAAAGACGATTTTAAAAAGAGTCCCTGCAGCCCCAAGTTCAGTGACAAATCCAGAATATTAAACTGCAGCCAGTTATAGGGGTTGTTGACATCAGCAGAAATAAACCAAATATTGTAAGACTATCAATCTTGTATGTGATTGACAGCAGCAATAACAGCAAAATCCAGTCTTTTCAGTCACTCATGTAGCTGTTCATGTGTCAAGAAGTTAAATGACTGAGTGAATCCTTTTCCACACACAGAGCAGATGAATGGCTTCTCCCCTGTGTGTGTACGTGTGTGTAACAAACAGCAGGCTGCTGCCTTGAGAGTATCTCTTCCCACATACAGAGCAGATGAAGTTTCCCCAGTGTGAATATGTTGGTGTGCAATGAGAGTGGATGACTGCCTGAAATTCTTCCTACACTGAGTACAAGTAAGTGGATTCTCCTTGGTGTGTATTTGCTTGTGTATCAGAAGGCTGGATGAATGAATGAATCTCTTCCCACCCACGGAGCAAGTGAACAGTCTTTCCCCAGTATGAACATGTTGGTATACATTGAAGTTAGATAACCGCCTGAACCTCTTTTTCACAGTGAGTGCAGCTGAATGGCCTCTCGTCAGTGGGAATTTGTTGGTGTGACATGAGGCTGGCTGACCTTCTGAATCCCTTCCCACTCACAGAACAGATGATTGGCTTCTCCCCATTGTGACTGCGTCGATGATTTTCCAGCTGAGCTGAACATTTGAACCGTTTACCAGTCCTCATTTCCACATTTTCTCCATGGTGCTGGTGTCCTTGTGTCTCTCCAGGTTGGATGATCAGTTGAAGCCTCGTCCACACAGGACACGTGCACGGTGTCTCCCTGCTGTGAATGGTGTGATGTTTTTTTCAGGCTGTGTAACTGGTTAAAGTTATTTGCACGGTCTGTTCACTGGATCAGACAGGTGAGTGACCGCTAGAAAGGGAAGGCAGGCAGTGCAGGAATCCCCTATGGCTGTCCCCCTCTCTAACAGGTATACCGTTTTGGATACTGTTGGGGGGGGGGGGGGGGGGGGGGAATAGTCCAGTGGGGAAAACAACAACAGCAGCCTGAACAGTGGCACCACAACTGGCTCTGTTGCTCAGCAGGGGAGGGCAAAGTGCGGGAGAACAATAGTTATAGGGGACTCTACAGGAAGGGGCACAGATAGGTGCTTATTTGGACGGGAAAGAGACTCCAGGATGGCATGTTGCCTCCCTGCTGCCAGGGTCCAGGATGTCTCTGAATGAACACAGGACATCCTGAAGGGGGAGGGTGAACAGCCACTGGGATCTTTTCCAAGGCAGGTGTGATCTGTACAGGAAGGATGTATTGCATCTAAACTGGAGGGACACCAATATCCTGGCTGGGAGGTTTGCTTGAGTCACTCGGGAGGATTTAAACTAGTACGGCAGGGGGATGGGAACCAGAGCGCTAGCGTAGAAGGTGTGATAATTGAAGGGGAATTGGAGAACAAAAATAAGAGAACAACATCACCCTGTCTGCTCAAACATAGTGGTTTGAAGTGTATTTGTTTCAATGCCAGAAGTATAGTGGGGAGGCAGATGAACTTAGAGCACTTATTAGCACTTGGAATTACGATGTTGTGGCTATCACAGAAACATGTTTAAAGGAAGAGCAGTATTTGCAGCTGAACGTTGGAGGATATAGATGTTTCAGGAGTGATAGAGAGGGATGTAAAAGGGGTGGGGGAGTAGCATTACTGGAGAATATTGTTATATTATGAGGGGAAATATACCGTAAATGGCAAAACTCCTAGGAATATAGAAAGCCAGAGAGATCTGTGTGTGCATGTGCACAGACCTTTGAAGTTGGCAGCACAAATGGACAAGGTACTCAAGAAAACATATGGAATGCTTGCCTTCATTTGACGGGGCATCAAGTATAAAAACTGGCAAGTCGTGCTACCGCTGTATAAAACCTTGTTAAGGCCACACTTGGAAAATTGTCCACAATTCTGGTCGCCACAGTTCCAGAAGGATGTGGAGGCTTTGGAGAGGGTGCAGAGGAGGTTTACCAGGATGTTGCCGAGTCTGGAGGGTGTTAGCGATGTGGAGAGGCTGAATAGACTCGGATTGTTTTCATTGGAAAGACAGAGGTTGAGGGTTAACCTGATAGAGGTCGACAAGATTATGAGGGGCATAGATAGAGTGGATGGGCAGGCACTCTTTCCTCATGTGGAGGGGTCAGTCACCAGGGGACATAGGTTTAAGATCCGTGGTGCAAAGTTTAGAGGAGATGTGCGAGCAGTTTTTTTTACGCAGAGGGTGGTGAGTGCCTGGAACGCATTGCCAGGGGAGGTTGTGGAAGCAGATACATTAACGGTGTTCAAAAGGCATTTTAATAAGACATGGATAGGATGGGTATAGAGGGATACGGCACAAGGATGTACTGAGGGTTTGGAAAAGGTTGGTATTATGACCGGTACAGGCTTGGAGGGCCGAAGGGCCTGTTCCTGTGTTGTATTGTTCTTTGTTCAAAGACCCTGTTCAATGTGGGAGAAACAGTTCCTGTGCTCGGAATGTGGATGACGTTTTAGCCGATGGTCTGACCTTTCCAACGATATGTAGTCACGCTGGAAGAAACCTTGGAAATCTGGGGACTGTGGAACAGATTTAATCAGACCTGGAGATTCATCGACCTGTTCACACTGAGGAGTGACCGTTAATGTTCTCTGTGTGTGGGAAGGGATTCACTCAGTTCACCAGCCTCACTTCATCATGGTCAATCTGTACTGGACAGTTACCAAGTGCAGTGTATCTTTCCTGAGGTTTGGTGGCCAGTCCAGAACACAGTTCATGCAGCAAGTGAGGAAAAGACAGCAGGAATTTCTCTAATCTGATTTACAAGGACACATTCCTGGTTCCCAGCAGTTACGTTTCTTCAGTAATTTCCTCATTTTCCCGAAACTACCCGACCTGTTAATTCTGTTATTTCTGATAATTCCATTACTGTAGCTACAAACATCACACATTAGAATTTAATCTGTTCCATTATTCACTCTGGTTTAAGTTTATGTTGAGGTTAATAACAGACAAACTCTGTCCTCTCCCCAATCCGATTAGAGTTTCCAATGAGTCGATTCTGTGGAATGGAATGTCTTATCAGCGTTTCCACGGTGACCTGTCTGCAGTGAAGGAATGTCTTATCAGCGTTTCCAAGGTGACCTGTCTGCAGTGAAGCGCCTGCTTGAGTTTCTAACTGAGACTAAACTTCTCTCTCCCATAACACACATTATATCAGACATTGGATGTCAATGTATTTCAGCCATGTTAATATCTCCCAAACCCTAAAAGGAGTTTCAGATACACAAATGTTTAAATGTGGGCAGACAAGTTGATAAAGTGTTTAAAAAACACATGGGATCCAAGGTTTTATAATTCTGGGTGTGAAGTACAAAAGGACAGAGGTCATTTAAATCTGTACAAATCATTGGTGAGGCTGCAGTTAGAATATAATTTCAGGTTTTGGGGATCTTACACCAGGAAGGATGTCAAGGCCATGGAGAGGGTGTAGAAGAGATTCACTGAGATGATCCCAGGGAAGAGAGGCTTTAGTTAGCAGGAGAGATTAGAGAAACTGGGGCTCTTTTCATTCGAACAGAGGCTGACTGGAGATCAGAGGGAGGGGATTCGATTCCAGCCTTGGGTGACTGTGTAGAGTTTGCAATTTCTTCCCGTAGCTGTGTGGGTTCCTTCTGGGTGCTCCGGTTTCCTCCCACAGTCCAAAGTTGCACAGGTTAGGTGGATTGCCCATTCTAAAAGATTTCCCCCGAATGTCCAATGGTTAGGTGGGGTTACGGGGAGAGGGTGGAGGAGTGATCCTCTACATTGGCCCATCAAACGCTCCCATGATAGGTTTTGCACAAGGTTGGATACAATGTAAATGTATCAGTGGTTAGCACTGCTGTCTCACGGCGCCGAGGTCCCAGGTTCGATCCCAGCTCTGGGTCACTGTCCGTGGAGAGTTTGCACATTCTCCCCGTGTTTGCATGGGTTTCTCCCCCACAACCTAAAGATGTACAGGGTAGGTGGATTGGCCACACTAAATTGAATGGGGTACTCTAAATTTAAAAAAAAATCAATTCTACTAGTTACATCCTCAAAATTAAATTTTCCCTTCATAAATCCATGCTGACTCATAGAATTTACAGTCCAGAAGGAGGCGATTCGGCCCATCGAGTCTGAACCGGCTCTTGGAAAGAGCACCCTACCCAAGCCCACATCTCCACCCTATCCCCATCACCCAGTAACCCCACCCAACACTAAGGGCAATTTTGGACACTATGGGCAATTTATCATGGCCAATCCACCTAACCTGCACATCTTTGGACTGTGGGAGGAAACCGGAGCACCCGGAGGAAACCGACGCACACACGGGGAGAACGTGCAGACTCCGCACAGTGACCCAAGCCGAGAATCGAACCTGGGACCCTGGAGCTGTGAAGCGATTGTGCTAACCACAATGCTACCGTGCTGCCCTCGGACTCTGTCCGATCCTGCCACTTTTTTCCCAAGAGCTCAGCTACAAAACCTTGATAATGGATTCAAGACATTTCCCACTTCCTGCATCAGGCTTATTGGTCTATAATTCCCTGTTTCCTCTCTACCTCCCTTTTTTAAATAGTGGGATTACATAATCCACCCTCCAATCTGCAGGAACTGTTCCAGAGTCTATAGAATCCTGGAAGATGACCACCAATGCATCCACTATTTCTAGAGCCACTCGTTTAAGTACTTTGGGATGCAGAATATCAGGCCCTGGGGATTTATGCCTTCAATCCCTCAATTTCCCCAACACCATTTCTCTACTAATATTGATCTCCCTCAGTTCCTCCCTCTCAGTTCTCACAATTAATTTTGGCCAATCCAGCTTTTTATAAGATATGAGCTTGTTTTCCTGATTTCTTGATTACATACCTGAGAAGACACACTGAGACTGGTAAAATTAGCTAATTATATTTACTTGAATAAGCACGCCACACGTCACTCAATGATATTCCTTATCCTTAGCAGAGCTGCTAATTCTAAAATACTAGGATATAACTGGGGGCTGGTTGAGGTCAGTTGGCTAGAGAGCTGGTTTGTGATGCAGAATAAAGTCAACAGCGCAGGTTCAATTCCTGAACCAGCTGAGGTTATTCATGAAGGCCCCGCCTTCTCAATCTTACTCCTCGCCTGAGGTGTGGTGATCCTCAGGTTAAATCACCACCAGTCAGCTCTCCCCCTCAAAGAGGAAATCAGCCTCTGGTCATCTGGGGCTATGGCGACTTTAATTTACCAGCAAATAAGACTATGTACAAATCATTAAAGTGACAGATCGCGCTTGGATTTGAAGATTCTCCAGCTCTCCCTTTGCCTGCATCCATCCTGTGGATCGTTCTAATTCAGTAGTATTTCTTCCAAGCCTCCAATTGTCCAAACTCAATTCCCTTTTACTTTAATTTTACTCCTGTTGACCATAACCAGTGTTTTTCGTTCTGTCCTGATTGGAGTATGAGTCAATGCCTTGATGATTTAAAAATGTTTTCTCCTTTTACGGTCACAGTTTAAATTTTTTTTACGGAATGTGGGTGTCATTGGCTCAGCCACCATTTATTGCTCATCTCTAGAAGACCTTGAGAAGGTGGTGGTGAGCTGCCGTCTTCATCTGCTGCAGTCCCTTAGGTGTGGGTACACCCACTGTGCGGTTATGGAGGGAGTTCAAGGATTTTGACCCAGTGACATAGAACATGGAACATTACAGCGCAGTACAGGCCCTGGCCCTCGATGTTGCCAGTAATATATATTTTTAAATATATATATTTCCAAATAGGAATGGTTAGTGATTTGGAGGGGTACTTCCAGGTGGTGGTTCCCAGGTACCTGCTGCCATTCTGCTTCTAGATGGTAGAGATGCTGAGTTTGGAAGTTACTGCCTAAGGAGCCTTGGTGAGCTACTGCACTGCATCTTGGAGATGGTACACACAGCTGCCATTTTTCATACGTGGTGAAGGGAGTGAATGTTTGTGGATAGGGTGCCAATCAAGTGGGTTACTTTGTCCTTGTCTTGAGTGTTGTTGGTTCTGCACCCATCCAGACAAGTGGGGAGTATTCCATTATATTCCTGATTTGTGTCTTGTAGATGGTGCACAGGCTTTAGGGAGTCAGGAAGTGAGTTACTCGCCGTAGGATCCTAGCCTTTGATCTGCTCTTGCAGCCACAATATTTATGGCTAGTCCAGTTTGGTTTCTGGTCAATGGTAACCCCTAGGATGTTGACAGCGAGGGATTCAATGATGGTAATGCTATTTAATGTCAAGGGGCAATAGTTAGATCCTCTCTTGTTGGAGGTGGTCATAGTCTGGCACTTGTGTGGCACAAATGCAACTTACCACTTGTCTGTATAAACCTACATATTATCTCGCTGCATTTGGCCATGGACGCTTCAGTAACTGAGGAGTCGCAAATGGTGAACATTGTGCAGTCATCAGCGAGCATCCCGCCTTTTGACCTCATCATGGGAGTCCGGTCATTGATGAAGCATCAGCTGAAACTAGTTTGGCCTAGGACACAGTTTGAACATGTCTGGGATTCATTCTTCAATGAATTTCACAAAGCATTTCTGAATAAGTTATTTTAAATTTGACAAATCACAGCTGCACACTCACACCAATATCCTCACATGAGGCTACAAGGGTTGCATCCAATGCAGACAATTCAGAGACTTTCAGGTGATCTCATATTAAAACATAGAATTGTTTAAGTCTAATTGCAATTAACCAATCCACCAGTGTTTGTAAATAGTTCACTCAATTGTTTTAGTTTGAACAAGACTTAACGTTAGGAAATCAGGAATTTCAGATGGTAAATTGAAACTAATGTATTTAAAAAAAGATACATAGCGATACAGAAGGAAAAGGGTAAACTGATCGATACAGAAGGAAAAGGGGAAACTGATCGATACAGAAGGAAAAGGGTAAACTGATCGACACAGAAGGAAAAGGGTAAACTGATCGACACAGAAGGAAAAGGGTAAACTGATCGACACAGAAGGAAAAGGGTAAACTGATCGATACAGAAGGAAAAGGGCAAACTGATTGATACAGAAGGAAAAGGGTAAACTGATCAATACAGAAGGAAAAGGGTAAACTGATCGATACAGAAGGAAAAGGGTAAACTGATCGATACAGAAGGAAAAGGGTAAACTGATCGACACAGAAGGAAAAGGGTAAACTGATCGACACAGAAGGAAAAGGGCAAACTGATCGATACAGAAGGAAAAGGGTAAACTGATCGACACAGAAGGAAAAGGGTAAACTGATCGACACAGAAGGAAAAGGGTCAACTGATCGACACAGAAGGAAAAGGGTCAACTGATCGACACAGAAGGAAAAGGGTAAACTGATCGATACAGAAGGAAAAGGGTAAACTGATCGATACAGAAGGAAAAGGGTAAACTGATCGACACAGAAGGAAAAGGGTAAACTGATCGACACAGAAGGAAAAGGGTCAACTGATCGACACAGAAGGAAAAGGGTCAACTGATTGACACAGAAGGAAAAGGGTAAACTGATGGACACAGAAGGAAAAGGGTAAACTGATCGATACAGAAGGAAAAGGGTAAACTGATCAATACAGAAGGAAAAGGGTCAACTGATCGACACAGAAGGAAAAGGGTAAACTGATCGACACAGAAGGAAAAGGGTAAACTGATCGACACAGAAGGAAAAGGGTCAACTGATTGACACAGAAGGAAAAGGGTAAACTGATCGACACAGAAGGAAAAGGGTAAACTGATCGATACAGAAGGAAAAGGGTAAACTGATCGATACAGAAGGAAAAGGGTAAACTGATCGATACAGAAGGAAAAGGGTAAACTGATCGATACAGAAGGAAAAGGGTAAACTGATCGACACAGAAGGAAAAGGGTCAACTGATTGACACAGAAGGAAAAGGGTAAACTGATCGACACAGAAGGAAAAGGGTAAACTGATCGATACAGAAGGAAAAGGGTAAACTGATCGATACAGAAGGAAAAGGGTAAACTGATCGATAAAGGGGAAACTGATCAATACAGAAGGAAAAGGGTAAACTGATCGATACAGAAGGAAAAGGGTAAACTGATCGATACAGAAGGAAAAGGGGAAACTGATCGATACAGAAGGAAAAGGGTACACTGATCGACACAGAAGGAAAAGGGTAAACTGATCGACACAGAAGGAAAAGGGTAAACTGATCGACACAGAAGGAAAAGGGTAAACTGATCGATACAGAAGGAAAAGGGTAAACTGATCGATACAGAAGGAAAAGGGTAAACTGATCGATACAGAAGGAAAAGGGTAAACTGATCGATACAGAAGGAAAAGGGTAAACTGATCGATACAGAAGGAAAAGGGTAAACTGATCGATACAGAAGGAAAAGGGTAAACTGATCGATACAGAAGGAAAAGGGTAAACTGATCGATACAGAAGGAAAAGGGTAAACTGATCGATACAGAAGTTAAAGGGTAAACTGATCGATACAGAAGGAAAAGGGTAAACTGATCGATACAGAAGGAAAAGGGGAAACTGATCGACACAGAAGGAAAAGGGTAAACTGATCGACACAGAAGGAAAAGGGTAAACTGATCGACACAGAAGGAAAAGGGTAAACTGATCGATACAGAAGGAAAAGGGTAAACTGATCGACACAGAAGGAAAAGGGTCAACTGATTGACACAGAAGGAAAAGGGTAAACTGATCGACACAGAAGGAAAAGGGTAAACTGATCGATACAGAAGGAAAAGGGTAAACTGATCGATACAGAAGGAAAAGGGTAAACTGATCGATAAAGGGGAAACTGATCAATACAGAAGGAAAAGGGTAAACTGATCGATACAGAAGGAAAAGGGTAAACTGATCGATACAGAAGGAAAAGGGGAAACTGATCGATACAGAAGGAAAAGGGTAAACTGATCGACACAGAAGGAAAAGGGTAAACTGATCGACACAGAAGGAAAAGGGTAAACTGATCGACACAGAAGGAAAAGGGTAAACTGATCGATACAGAAGGAAAAGGGTAAACTGATCTATACAGAAGGAAAAGGGTAAACTGATCGATACAGAAGGAAAAGGGTAAACTGATCGATACAGAAGGAAAAGGGTAAACTGATCGATACAGAAGGAAAAGGGTAAACTGATCGATACAGAAGGAAAAGGGTAAACTGATCGATACAGAAGGAAAAGGGTAAACTGATCGATACAGAAGGAAAAGGGTAAACTGATCGATACAGAAGTTAAAGGGTAAACTGATCGATACAGAAGGAAAAGGGTAAACTGATCGATACAGAAGGAAAAGGGGAAACTGATCGACACAGAAGGAAAAGGGTAAACTGATCGACACAGAAGGAAAAGGGTAAACTGATCGACACAGAAGGAAAAGGGTAAACTGATCGATACAGAAGGAAAAGGGTAAACTGATCGATACAGAAGGAAAAGGGTAAACTGATTGATACAGAAGGAAAAGGGGAAACTGATCGATACAGAAGGAAAAGGGGAAACTGATCGATACAGAAGGAAAAGGGTAAACTGATCGATACAGAAGGAAAAGGGGAAACTGATTGATACAGAAGGAAAAGGGTAAACTGATCGATACAGAAGGAAAAGGGTAAACTGATCGACACAGAAGGAAAAGTGTAAACTGATCGATACAGAAGGAAAAGGGGAAACTGATCGATACAGAAGGAAAAGGGTAAACTGATCGATAAAGGGGAAACTGATCAATACAGAAGGAAAAGGGTAAACTGATCGATACAGAAGGAAAAGGGTAAACTGATCGATACAGAAGGAAAAGGGTAAACTGATCGATACAGAAGGAAAAGGGGAAACTGATCGATACAGAAGGAAAAGGGTAAACTGATCGACACAGAAGGAAAAGGGTAAACTGATCGACACAGAAGGAAAAGGGGAAACTGATCGACACAGAAGGAAAAGGGTAAACTGATCGATACAGAAGGAAAAGGGTAAACGGATCGATACAGAAGGAAAAGGGGAAACTGATCGATACAGAAGGAAAAGGGGAAACTGATCGATACAGAAGGAAAAGGGTAAACTGATCGATACAGAAGGAAAAGGGGAAATTTATTGACACAAAACAGACTTTTACCATTTCTCTTGGTTGATCAGGCTGTAAAAACATAATCCCTCTGGTACCCCTTCTTTGACAACAATTCTGATGGGAACCTTGCTTTGGGGATTCAAGTACTTGGCTGGCAACAGACCTTCTCCTCGGGTTTTAAGTACCTAAGTAGATCCTCCCACAGTTTGAATAAACTAATTAGAACTCAATGGTTGGTCAATTTCATACCTGAATCGGTTTGATTGGGTTTCAACTGACGAATGTGATATAAAATAGTTACTTTAGAGATACTAGTTAATGTAATGTAGAAATAAGCCACTTTGATTCTTTTAGTTAGGGACAAAGGAATTTGGGACCGCATGGAAAAAGCAGGAAGAGGTGTGTCTATAAGAGTGAGGATGCATTGATAAGGGCCAGAGAAAGGGATTGGAAGTGAGCCAATCAGAATGGATTAAACAGGTCAGGAGGGACCTAGGCTGACCTATGTCCGTCGAGTATGTGAAACTTGATACCATTTGAACTGATTTTGCAGAGATTCCTTTGTCTGTTAGTTCAGTCGTTTTCTGGAGTGTAAGAGGCAGGACGTCCTGTTACATTCTGTAAGATGATAAAGCTTGCAAGCTAAATAAATAACTTCTGTTTACGTGCAAATCCGTCTCAACTTTTATTGAGGCCAGACTGACAGAGAAAGAAAATAGGAGATCAACATTTGGTGCCGAAAACCGGGATTTCTCAGGGCGATCCTGTTCCAACTGCGAAATCAGAATTAGACTGATTATGAACAGGAGGACGGGGAACAAAGGGCCCTCAATGTAGAAATGGAAAACGACCAGCATTGATTGTTCCCCTCTTCTCATCGTCTGATTAGTCTGGTCACTCGCGGTTGGCACAGAAAGACCGCCTCGACGAAATCACAGGTCAGTCTGGGGATTAGCACTTTAATTGATGGGATTTCATATTGTTGTTTCGGCTTGGGTTAGGGTTTTGGGCTGATGTGACTTTAAATAATAAAGGTTCAGTCTATTATTGGGGTTCAGAGGCTGATGTGACTTTAAATAATAAAGGTTCAGTCTATTATTGGGGTTCAGAGGCTGATGTGACTTTAAATAATAAAGGTTCAGTCTATTATCGGGGTTCAGAGGCTGATGTGACTTAAATAAATGGGGGTTCAGTCCAGTATAACTGTTTTTAAATCTGAAGATGGTTCAACTCTATGTGTGAGTGTTTTAAATATATAGTTGATTAAGCTAAAATTGTCTCCTTGGACTGTAAAGTTCCGAGGTCTAGTTGAGATTGTGAGGTTGAAGCAGAAGTCTCTCAAAGGGTTAACAGCAGCAGGCGGAGTTGAAAACAGACAGTGCTTCTCACTCAGGCCTTGAGATAACAGTCTGCAGTGTAATCGGATACCTTTCCTTTGAGTCAGTGAACACCAGCAAAGTTACGTTTTGAATTAATTAAAGGAAACCAGTGGGTTTCTCCACCTCTTTGATAAAAGTTATTATTTTCGAAAGCAATTGATTGAAATTGCCAGAATCTTAAGTTTTACTTACTTGAAATAAGGTTTATCTCATTTTATCTGGAGATTAATAGAAACTTAAAGAAGATCATGGACACCATTTTAAAAAGTGTAAATCTGGAAATTATAGTTGATTTTGCTAATACTTATGTGTATGTAAAAGAAAAAAAACTTGTTAAAAGAAAAATTGTTAAGATAAAGAAATAATTAAGTTGTAAATGTTGTACAAGTTTGTGTTAAGCAAATTGTAAATTTAGTTCTGAGTTGAGATCAGAGCTGAGCTTGCAAGTTGCAGTAATCCAATTTGAATTTTCAAACATTTTTAAGTTTTTTAAAAAAAGCGCAAGTAGAGGAAGGACACGGGTCACACAAGAGACGAGCTACGTAGTTTAATGGCTGGCCTTGAATTGACAGAAGAAGAAAAATTCAATAATTTGGAAAAGTCAGTAAAAGTTCCGTCTGCACCCATAGCATGGTCTGCGCTCATTCCAGAACCACCAGAGTACAATAATATATACCCAGCCATTGCTCCCCAGATTTCAAATATGCCAGAAACTCAAGCCCTTTTGGGTGATAGTGTGGGTCCTGTTTTACCAACTTCACAACCGAAAGAGCAAAAGGAACTTTGTCCCACAAGCCCAGTTAGCTCTAGGACAAGATCTCGGACAGCAAGAGAGGGGCTTGAAGCTCACCAGAAACAATTAAGCATATCACCTCAGTCTCCCCAAACTAAGGAGAAATCACAAGAGTTGGGAACAAAGAAAGCTGAAACAACTTCGGTTGAAGAGAAAGAACTCCCCCTAGTGACAGGGAGAGACGTTGAAGTCTTGGAACAACCAGGGGAAATACCTAGAGTGCCCCCTGGTGACATTCGGAGACAGTTACCGATTAGGAAGATGAGAAACCCCGATCCAGGGACGGCGGCTGCAAACCCCACAATAGACGTTTACTTCCCATGGACACCCAGTGAGATGATGGCTATTATGACTACAATCCCAGATAGAAAAAAATCTCCTGCTGCCTTTGTGGATTCATTGAGAACTACTATCTCAATTTATCAAGCTGATTCAAGGGACCTCTGGGCCCTAGTTCAGCAGATTTTAACCCCAGCAGAGTACCGCACTTGTCTTAACCACCTGAATTATGCTAGTCATGCCGCACTCCAGCAGGCCTATGCGTTAGACGACGATAGAAGGACACAGATCTTAAATGCATTGAATAGCACATTTCAAAGGCCCATAAATCTTTCTGTTATCTTAGACCTAAAACCTAAGAAGAATGAAGACCCAGAGGAATTTCTGGGGCGTTTTAATGAAATCTACAGGGGCCAGTCAGGCGATTTGCTGTATCAAAATGGTCAGAATTCCCCTCAATACTGTGCTATGTTAATGCATTGCCTACCACCTTCTGTGGTTACTGCTGTGAAATGTAATAACATGAATTGGACAGAGAACGACCCTTCCCAGATGGCAAGGGCAGTCAGATTTTACTGGAAGGAGGGTGTAGGCCCAGAAGGAGGCTCAGTTACAAAGGTTAAGACTGAGTATGTAATGAAAAAGGATGATCTGCGACCCCAACAAGGGGCAGAAATGGTAGTTTACCAGCAGGAGCCCCAATATAGTGACTTTGGGTGGGTGGATCAGCGAAGAGGGGGATACCAAACCCACCCAAAAGGACCCTCACCCCTTTTTATGGCCCACCGAACGAATCAACAGCTCTACAACCGCAGCCCCCTCTGAGGGGCCATTGGTCTACTGGGAGAAGAGGACGAGGCAGATATAGAGGGAACAATGGATGTTTTAATTGCGGCCGTATAGATCACTGGCAACAGGAATGCCCCTTTAAAAGACAGACAGTAGAAGGAGATTATCCGACCCAAAGGAGGGGGTACCCACAAAGGGGAGGACAGACGAGATACACTGACTTCTCCCAGGAAAACCTTTTCCCATCACAGGATTGACTAGCTAATTTAGCCATCAGGACTCTCCAATCCGACAGGGAACCTATTATCTCTCTGCAGATAGGAGATCAACATCACTCATTTGTCATCGACACAGGGGCAGCGATGTCTTCTGTGCAATCAGCACTTAAATTACCAATATCCGACCACACGCAGCAATTGTCAGGGTTCCAAGGACAGGTGTGTGAGTATCCTATTTCTGAACCTGTGACAGTCACTTACGAGAATAAGTCTGCAGAGCATCAGTTTGTAGTGACTACTGGATTGGACTGTAATTTGTTGGCCCGAGATTTACTGTGTATCTTCCAGCTACAGCTAGAATGCGGAGATGAGGGAGTAACGGTTACATCATGGAGGATGAGACAACAGTGCTATATTTCTATCACCCCCCAGTGGTGGACGTTAGACATTGAACAGTCACTGCATCACGTTACCCTGGCCTATGACAGAACTGGACGAAACAGGGAGTTGGAGGACAAATACTGGCCATTACTTGAGACCGAATGGCCAGTCAAGGTTACAGCCACAGTCACGGGAAAAGAAGGTACAGCCGATTTTGTTACAATATCACCACATTTATGGCCACAGTCAGCTTCGGTAAGCCCTCACATTACACGTCAGGTCCATGACCGGTACCATGCCAGGGATATGGGGCGAATGGTCAGCATCTTACCGCAGCTCGTCAGAATAGGTATGAGATATACCTTTTGAACAATCCACGTCTGACATTTAAATACTGTACCACTATCAATCCAGCCTGTTTTCTTAGTGGTCCCCCTGTCCATGAAGACGCACCTGGCCACGACTGGTTAGCCTTGATTCAGGAAACTACCACAATAAGGGGCGATTTGAGTGACATTTCGTCAGAACAACCTGACATGATTATGTGTGGTCAAATATCCCACCGGGGTTTAGTTAATGACCTACTGCAGGCCCTCCTTCTGCCAGCGCAGATTTCCGTTATTAAATGCGCTGCCCACACGAATGGTACAACCCCAGTTGACGTTGGTAATGAACGAGCAGATCGTGCAGCGCGCACAGCCGCACAAATTCAGCAAGTGATGGTGCCTAAAATGTTAAGTCAGACTAAACGATCTACTATGAGTGTGTCTGCTTCTGACAAGCCAATGCCAACCATCCAAGACGTCATAAGGTTACAGGAGGACGCTCCTGAGAGTGATAAACAAATGTGGAAACGGTTAGGTTGTACATATGATTCTGTTTCCTCTTTATGGACCACGCCTGCACATCAGACTTGTATGTCTGATGTGCTGGCTTTATGGGTCATCGAATGTGTACACTTTGCAACTCATTGTGGGGCTCGGGGGACTAGTGATTTGTTGCTGGACACTTGGTGGCACCCTAAAATGCAGGGGTTGGCCCAAAGTATCAGTAATCGGTGTTTGATTTGTCAGCAATATAACACCGGAAAAGGTATCCCTTGTGGGAAGGGGCAAACCCCGTTGCCCAGTGGTCCCTTTGAGACGCTCCAAATGGATTACATTGAGTTGGAAAGGTGTCAATGTTATAAATATGTTTTGGTCATTGTGGATGTGTTCAGCAGATGGGTCGAGGCGTATCCGACTATCGATAATAAAGCTGCTACTGTGGTTAAAGTCTTGATGAGGGAAATCATTCCCCGGTACGGTATACCAGCTCAGTTAAGTTCTGATAATGGGCCTCATTTTATTGGACAAATTAACAAGGAGTTTTGCTCCCAGTTGGGCATACGCCAGCAGTTACACTGTGCTTACAGACCGCAGGCAGCCGGGTTGGTTGAAAGACACAATCAGACCCTCAAAACTAAATTGGCTAAATTAAGAGCAGACACGGGACTGACATGGCTTAAGTTGCTCCCCGTTGCCCTCTTCCAGCTGCGGGTTACACCTGCGGGACCAGCCCGGCTCTCTCCCGCCGAGATTCTTTATGGCAGGCCTCTTAGAACTCCTTGGAGCCTGCAGGTTCCCAGACGGGTTCAGTTTCATCAGATGACTGAGGAAATGACCACCTATGTTCTGGCCCTTACGCAAGTGCTCAAGGAACTCCATGGCCAGGTCCGCGCGGCTCACCAGCCATTGCCCCCAGTACCTAGCTCACTTTCAGTCCAGCCCGGTAGTTATGTAATGGTCAAAAATTGGACTAGGAAGGGGTCGGAGCCGCGATGGGACGGGCCCTTCCAAGTTCTCCTTGCCACCCCCACAGCAGTTAAAGTGGAGGGGCGAAGTGCTTCGGTGCACCTACATCACTGTAAATTGAGTCCATCTCCACTACTGTAAAAGGTCGGATACTAACCTGCCTCCCTTCTCCAGTGCTATTTTACAGGTGTGGAGCATGATGGAGTGGCTACGCATCGTCTGTCTGATATTTGGCCTCACTTCGCTTGGCGTGTTATTGGCGATGGACATGGAAAAGGGGAATATTATGTATCTGTGTAGCCCCAACCAATCTACAAGGATACATCACCTATGCACAGGTGATGTTCTTCACTGCCCCCATATACGAGGACATGGTATCGACTCATGGAAGGTCATCAAAGTTAAGGAGAATGCGGGAGTCATGAAGCAGCTGCACCGGTCCCGGCGATGGGAAGGGAACATTATATGGACATTGCCTTGTTTTTGGAATACATGTAAATTTGATTTTGGATGTGTTAAAAGTGGTACAATAAAGGTAACATCAAGCTGTCAGAAGAGTGTAGGAAGAGATCATGAGAAAGAGAAAGGGACTAGAGAGAGGGCGGGGCGTGTGAGAAGGGAAGTACAGCTAGAACGTAGGTTACCGGGAGATACACTTAAGTTAGTTAAAGGCCAAACTGAGGAAAACACGGGTAGTAAACCTTGGGAGCCCTCGGGGCAATAACTAAGGAGTTGTCTCAGCTACGGTTGTTTGCAATGCAGAACCGGTATGCTCTTGACTATCTCCTGGCCCGTGAGGGTGGGGTATGCGCCATAGTACAGGGCAAGTGTATTATGGGTGTTCAAGACTTGACCGCTAACATCACTAAATTTATGGATCGCATACGGGATCACTTGGACGGGATGCAGGATCCTGGCTCTTGGGGTAACTGGGGATTTGGGGGATGGAAGGACTGGTTGATAAATATGGCCATGTATCTAGTGGTAGCTATCGGCTGCATCTTTGTGGGCCTGGCCATCCTTAAATGTGTGATGGGTAGAATGCGGGGTGCACTGGATCAGATCACCACCCCAATCACCGGCCAAAAAAATTTAACTGTTAAAATCCATGAGGGTGAAGCAGATGAAGGGGGGCTAAGACAGGAATTGGAAATGCAGCGACGAATCTTTTTAGATGAGGAACCGTAGCTATAGATTGGATAGTTCGGTTATCATGGAATGATAAAAGGAGGGAATGACGAATGTGATATAAAATAGTTACTTTAGAGATACTAGTTAATGTAATGTAGAAATAAGCCACTTTGATTCTTTTAGTTAGGGACAAAGGAATTTGGGACCGCATGGAAAAAGCAGGAAGAGGTGTGTCTATAAGAGTGAGGATGCATTGATAAGGGCCAGAGAAAGGGATTGGAAGTGAGCCAATCAGAATGGATTAAACAGGTCAGGAGGGACCTAGGCTGACCTATGTCCGTCGAGTATGTGAAACTTGATACCATTTGAACTGATTTTGCAGAGATTCCTTTGTCTGTTAGTTCAGTCGTTTTCTGGAGTGTAAGAGGCAGGACGTCCTGTTACATTCTGTAAGATGATAAAGCTTGCAAGCTAAATAAATAACTTCTGTTTACGTGCAAATCCGTCTCAACTTTTATTGAGGCCAGACTGACAGAGAAAGAAAATAGGAGATCAACACAACCATTTTGGTAAATGTCGCAGATCGGGATACAATGGGAATGTTTAATGTATCCCTCCCATCATTGTGTGACTTTCCAGTTACAAATAAGGTTACCAAGTGTATGAAGACTTGTTGCTAACCATCATATCAGATCATACATTCCTTCTCACAGAAGCTGTAATATAGAATTTAAAACAGGCTTACACAGTTTTAGGTACAACCAAGTCTTTTAACACAACCACTAACAGATTATTAAATCGTCAATTAAAATCAACTGAGGCACACTACTTAATTAATAATTTGTTTCTGACTAGTGAATAATTAATACACATCATTGATTAATATAACCGATCAATTGCTGAATACAAAATGCCCTTTTCATTTAAATGTTAGTTTCAAAATGGCTTCCTTGATCTTATTAGCTTACTTCAGTAAACATAAAATGTAGCTCATCTGAAAATGAATCATTTACTGCCTAGTCCCACTTATATGTGTCTGTAAATATTTTTGCTCATCTCCCCCTGAATGCTTCAATGTCTTTGGCATTGGCCATTTTATCAAATGCAATTCTCTTTGAAAGTTAATCCACAACGGTACAAACATCTCCAAGAGAGCCATCAATTTATTAGTCTCATCTACACTTTCCTTTTATTAAAATATCCATCAATACCACATTGGTATATTCCACTGAACTGCACCCATAGTGAGGTATTCCAATTCCCATTCAGTAAGGTTATTTTTCCTTAACTTTATTCCTGTGCTCAATCACTTGCTCTTATATAATTTTACACATCCCATTAGATATCTCATTCATGAGGCTTAGAGAAATGTTACTGTCCAGTATTCCTACTACCTTTAAAACAGGAATCAGACATTGTAATTTGATTCCAGGTATCAACAGTTTAGATGTTTTTTATTTTCAAAATGAGTTCAAATTCAATTTGCAGTATTGTGGGGCTGGCGGGTTTTCATAATCTTCAATTTATTTCCCTATAGGAAACTTTCTTTTCCGATTCCCGGGAACCACCCAGACTGTTTGTCATCAGGTTTTGTTCTGAATATTTAATAATCCCTCTCAGCTTCAGGTAAATCTCCCTTTCGAAGTTTGAAATAGAAAAGCTATAATTTTACTTTAGCAATTTTGGCAACAATTATGCCGACTTGCTGGTTTTAAATGGTATTTTTACATCAGAATCAAGAGTCTTGGTAATTGGTTTGGAGGCAAGTTCCATCTCAAGCTCTTTCTCTCAGAAAGTAACAAATGGCCTGAATGGTTAAGGCCAAAGTCTTTGAAAGGCAAAGCCTTGAGTTCAAATTGTCACCATGTTGTGATACTTGATGCCAGTTCTTGAATTCAGAAATAAAAACCTTCTCGATCTCTTGCTGTAGCATCAGCATGAACCCTGGAAACCTTATGAATCCACTTGGATTTGTCCGAGAGCCCAATGGATTAATGTGTTCAGGAGAGCAACCAAGGATCAGAGAGCGGAAATAATCTCGAGTTAACAATGAGGTGTTATTGTTCAGTAGTTACGTTCCCATCTGAGTCAGGATGATGTGGGTTCAACTTCAGCTCCAGAAACCTGACCATAAAATCTGGCTGGTATTCCGATGCTGTACTGAGGGAATACAGCACTGTCTTTCTGAGAAAACCTTCCACTATAACCCCATCTGCTCTTGCAGCTAGATGTAAAAGTTCCCTTGGTGATATTTCGAAGGAAGTTCTCTGGGGTGAACAGCTCAATATAAAGCCCTCGGTGATGAGCACTGAACAGATAATCTGGTCATAATCATAGTTCTGTTTTGAACTCACTTTCTTGCTTCACAGATGCTGCCTGACCTGCTGAGTATTTCCAGCATCTGATTTGTGTTTGTAGGCGCCTGTTGTCCACAATCTGGCTGCTGCATTTCCTACATTACAACAGTGACTATACTTTAAAAGAACCTCATTGTCTGGAAAGCACTTTGGGACATCCTGAAGTTGTGAGAGGCGCTATATAAATCCAAGTGTTCCATTAACAAAGGAGAAAAGACCCAACAATGGAACAGTCGGTAACAGGACATCAATCAGTCTCCTCTTATCTTACAGAAATCAAGGACTCCAACACTGTGTTTAATGCAATTCATGTCCATTCTGTTAATCCCATTAACTGGGCTGGAGTTTAACATCAAGGGAAATAAATCTGTACAGTCAGAATGAACATGGTTCATTCCTGAGTGTAGGAATACAATCCCTGTAATCACATGTGAACTCTCTGGTGACTCAGACGAGCGGATGGCTGAGTGAATCCTCTATCGCACACGGGGCAGGTGAACGGCTTCTCCCCCGAATGGATTCGCTGGTGGTTCATCAACTCTCTTCTGCTTTTAAAGCTCTTCTCACAGTCAGAACATTGAAATGGTCTCTCATCGGTGTGAACAAGTGTATGTGTCCTAAGCTGCAATTTTGCAGCGAATCCCTTCCCACACTCAGAACAGGTAAAGGGTTTCTCTCCATTGTGAATTCGCTGGTGATTCAGAAAATTAGATAAATTAGTGAAACTCTTCTCACACTCTGTGCAGGTGAATGCCTTCTCTTCAGTGTGAACACGCTGGTGTCTAAGAAGATGTGATGATCTAATAAATCCCTTCCCACACACAGAGCAGACATACGGCCTCTCACCAGTGTGGACACGCTTGTGTAGAATGAGGTGGGAAGAACAAGTGAATCTCTGCCCGCACTCAGGGCAGTAGAATGGTCTCTCTCCAGTGTGAACCCGCAGATATTCAGTGAGGTCGGATGAACACCGGAAGCTCTTCCCACACTGAGAGCAATCGTGGGTTTCTCTCCAGTGTGAACATGCTGGTGTGTCATTAGGCTGGATGACTGAGTGAATTCCTTTCCACAGGTGGAGCAAGTGAACAACTTCTCTCCAGTGTGACTGCGTTTATGAGTTTCTAGTGCAGATGGGGAACTGAAACCCTTCCCACAGTCCCCACATTTCCACGGTTTCACCATGGTGTCACTGGAATGGATACTCAGTTAAAGCCTCGTTGACACAAAGAATAATTGTACAGTGTCTCCCCGCTGTGAATGATATGATTTTTTTTCAGGTTGTGTAATAGTTGAAGCCCTTTCCATAGTCAGTTCACTGGAACTCTCTCACTCGGGTGTGTGTCGGTGTGGGTCTCGGTGCTTTTCCAATCACACTGATGTTTCAGATCCTTTCCTACATCAAAGGCTGGTGATGTTCAACTCATCGTGAATGTGTGAAATCCTCTCCTTCCAATCCCCTGTAAAAGGAGTTGACTATGGAATTTCTATGGAATATTCTTTCTCTCTTATTTCCCCAAATATGTTGCCCAATCAAAGGAAAAGAAGGCAAAATCACAACAAAAACAAGGAAAACTTTTTAACTAAACCAGAATGTTGTTTTCAGTGTCTCAGAAGCACTCTGCACCCTGAGGTACCAAGAGTTGTGGAAGGTGTCAAGTGTACTGGAGGACACCTCATGTTTCCGTTCCAGGGCCACCTGAACATGGACAAGACCACGGAAGAGAGGCGAGCAGCCAGAGGAAGCCCTACATTCTCCCCCCATAGGGATCTACAAATTGGTGTTTTAAACAGAGCAGGAGCAGACCAGCCGCTCCGGCTAGCCCAGACCCCTCTGTGCAGCAAAGATGATCTTCTCAAAGACCACCCTGCCTAAGCCCACTCCCCTACCCTATCCCCATAACCCCACCTAACCTGCAGATCTTTGGGTTGTGGGAGGACAGCAGAGCACCGGAAGAAACCCAGGCAGACACGGGGAGAATGTGCAAACTTCACAACGACAGCCACCCAAGTTCGGATTCGAATCTGGGTCTCAGTCGCTGTGAGGCAGTTCCAATTAACAATTTTAAACTATTCTGAGGTGTAGTCTTTCCGGGCACTAGGACCCAGTTGGAAAAGAGACCCTGAAAGTTCTGCCCATTCTCTCTTACGTCACCCAGACGCCATCGCATGCGCTCTTCCTTTCTCTGAACCATCATGGCGGCTGTTCACCTGGCCCTGATCCCAGGGTCAGGAACCGGACCAACAAACTCGCTCCGGCAACGTCTTATTTAGGGTTTGCGGCGTTCACTGAGGAGTTGAGAAACTCTCCCCGTCCAGAGCTGGCTCCATCACTCCCCCTGGATTCCATATCCTGACCAGTTTATTGCAGCCCATCTACACCACCGCTTCTCGGTCCTCTCCGACTCGGAACAGAGGAGCCATCCAGAATGTCCCGCGGCTGGCTGGGCCTGGAGCATGCGGAATGAGCCAGTTGCATCGAGTGGTCTCTGGGCTGCGGGGGATTGTGGGAACTATGGCCACCATTCATCAGCTCCAGTAGGAAAATTTAATTTAATTTTAATTTTAAAAAAATCTTTACTGTCACAAGTAGGCGTATATTAAAACTGCAATGAAGTTACTATGAAAAGCCCCTAGTCGCCACATTCCGGCGCCTGTTCAGGTACACAGAGGGAGAATTCAGAATAGAACAAAGAACAAAGGAAAGTACAGCACAGGAACAGGCCCTTCGGCCCTCCAAGCTCGTGCTGACCATGCTACCTGTCTAAACTAAAATCTTCAACACTTCCTGGGTCCATATCCCTCTATTCCCATCCAATTCACCTAACAAGCACGTCTTTCGGGACTTATGGGAGGAAACTTTAGCACCCGAAGAAACCGGGACCGGGTTTGAATCTGGCCTTGGATGACTGTCAGTATGGAGTTTGTGCGTTCTCCCCAAATCTGTGTGGGTTTCCTGCGGGTGCTGCCACAGTCCAAAGATGTACAGGTTAGGTGGTGTTATGGGGATAGGGTGAGGTTATGGGCCAAGCTAGCGCCCTTTTTCAGGCATATAGTGCAATCCTGAGCGACCGAATGGTCTCCTTCTGCACTTTAGGGATTCTATGGATTCTAGTGCCATCATGTCGATGGGAAATAGGAGGGGCCAAGGATAGATCCTTGGGGGACACCATGTTGGTGAGGAAAGGGAGTTTGGAGATGGGGTGGTACTTTGCAGGAAGTTGGGGTCAAAGGTTGTTTTCTCAGGAAAGGTGAAGATAGTGTATTTAAAAGTGAGAGGGGCAAAGCCAGAAGCGAGAGAGAACTGTTAACGATATTGATTAATGTGGGGAAGTTGGATGGTCAGCGGTTTAGTGAGAATTGGGTCAAGGGAGCAGAAGGCAGGTCTTGTAATCAAGATGAGATTGAACAGGACATGACAGGAGATCGGAGAGAAACCGGAGATAGATCCGAGTTCACACTCAGACAAGGGGGATTTTTATAGACAGTTTGGCCCGGTGGAGCTAGTGGAAGGGAGGGGAGCAGCTGGTCAGAATGTCCACTCACTGTAATTACTTGTGAATTCGCTGGTGTCTCATCAGGTTGGATGACTGTGTGAATCTCTTCCCACACTTGGGGCAGGTGTACAGCCTCTCCCTAGTGTGAACTCGCTGATGTGCCAGCAGGCTGGATGACTGAGTGAATGTCTTCCCACACTGGGAGCAGGTGAACGGTCTCTCCCCAGTGTGAGTTCGCTGGTGTACAGTGAGATCAGGTGATGTCTTGAACCCAGTTCCGCAGTAAGAGCACCGGAACGGTTTCTCATCAGTCTGAATACGCTGATGACGCATCAGTTCCCCGGAACTTTTAAAGCACTTCTCACAGTCTGGGCATTTAAAAGGTTTCTCATCAATGTGAACACGTTTATGGTGGAGCAGTTCCCGGGAACTTTTGCAGCACTTCCTGCAATCTGTGCATTTAAATGGTCTCGTGTCATTGTGAACACTCTGATGATTCAGCAGAGTGGATAACTGAGTGAATCCCTTCCCACACTCAGAGCAAGTGAAAGGTCTCTCCCCAGTGTGACTGCGCTGGTGTGTCCGCAGGTTTGATGACCTACTGAACCCACTGCCACACAGGGAGCAGGTGAAAGGCCTCTCACCAGTGTGAGTGCGTTGGTGTTCACGGAGTTGAGATGACTGCTTGAACCCAGTCCCACGGTGAGTGTACCTAAACGGTCGCTCGTTGGTGTGAGCTCGTTGATGGAGTATCAGGTCCCGGGAACATTTATAGCACTTCCCACAGTCTGGACATTTAAATGGTCTCTTGTCCGTGTGAACTCGCTGGTGCGGCATCAAGTCGGATGACCAAGTGAATCCCTTCCCACACTCTCAGCAAATAAATGGTCTCTTCCCAGTGTGAACTAGCTGGTGTCTCAGCAGGTTGGACGACTGAGCAAATCCCTTCCCGCAGAGGGAGCAGTTGAATGGTTTCTCCCCGGTGTGAACCCGCTGGTGTTGCAGCAGGCTGGATGATCGAGAGAATCTCTTCGCACAATCAAAGCAAGTGAATGACCTCTCCCCAGAGTGTCTGTGATGATAAATTTCCAGTTGAGATGTGGATCTGAATCCCTCCTCACATTCCCATGGTTTCTCCTCACTGAGAACCGTGCTTTTTCCTTCTATGTTCAAAATTCACCGATGTTCAGGTTGCAACAAATTGGGCGATCCTCAGATCCTGATGCAATGTTTGGTTTGAGTTTCCTGACTGCAAATCTTCCCCTTGTAACACTCTGTCAAACTGATTTAAAACAAAAAAAAGGGAGTGAGAGTGAACCCACAAAAACACAAAGGCAGATTGTAAAATTGACCTCAATTAATCTGGTCATTTGTGGGGCCGGCACTGGGAAAAAGTGACCATGAAAACTTGCTGGATTGTCATAAAAACCGAACTGGCTCACAATTGTCCTTCAGGAAAGGCAACCTGCCACATGACCTTCACCCACCTTTGCAAGAACACAAGAAACAGGAGCAGCAGTAGACCATTCGGCCCGTTGAACCTGTTCTGCCATTCAACACGATTGTGGCTGATCTTGGTCTTCCATTCCCCTTTCCCGCCAGCTCCCCATCTCCTTGACTTCCTGAGAGACCAAAAATCTCACCATCTTAACCTTAAATATATTCAGTGATGGAGTATCCACAATCCTCTGTGCTAGGGAATACATGTGACAAGAAAGACAGAGAGGGAGAGAAAAAGAGTGAGTCGTGGTGCAGAGACAGAAATGATGAGGGAAAGGGAGAGAGAGAAGGGAGTGGGAGTGACAGGGGCAATGGAGAGGTAGTTTCTCAACTTACAACAGAATCACAATTTGACAGAATCTCCTAAACCTCCGCCACCTGGATGGACCAGGACAGCAGATGTGTGTGAACATCACGACCTGCAAGTTCCCTTCCAAGACATGTCTGAACTTGTCTGACATCCAGTACTGGAGGAGCAGAAATTTCCTCCATTTAAATATTGAGAAGTTTAAACCCATTCACTTCCGTCCCCTCGACAAACTCCATCCCTGTCTGTCCCAACCAAATGTCTGAGGCTGAAGCAAACTGTTCACAACAATGGTGAAATATTGCACCCCAGATGAGCCCCAAACACATATCCACATCATCTTCAAGATCACCTATTTTGTAATGTTTCTCTGAAAAGTCTTAATATTTTATTCTGTTCAAGGCACAATATAAATACGAATTATTGTCACAGCTCTGGATACGTATCATTGTTCTTCCCCATAAATAACAATTTGTAACTCAGAGTGAAACAGTTTGATGACATTCTGACATGAAGAACCATTTTTTAAAATGTTGCCCCCAACAATGATGGCGACTGAGCCTACGCTCTGCTCCAATAAAGATATGTTGGGCGCGCGTGGACGCAATTAAAAAGGTGTGCGCATGCGCATTGTTGCCAGTTCGGAACAAAGATGGCGGCCGCTTCGATCTATCTCTGAGAAAGCTGCAGCCTCCGCTCAGGGCACCTGGTAGTGGTAGGTTATTTTTCCGGGTTTCCTGTTTCTATAATATGTTTACGAACTGTGCCTAACGACCGGGCTGAACCCACTGACCTGCCATTCCCACCTTTACGGATTGTGAATCGGAGAAAGAACCTTCTTCACATCGCCATTAATCAAACTGCGCATGCTTCACTCAGCCAAGTCCCGCCCCCCCATTCACTGTGATTGGTTGGAGGACCAGCTGCTCCAGTTCGGGCCTGCGGTCCAGCCCCTCTGCTTCCATTGGTCCGGACATGCCGTCAATCATTCCCCGGGCATTGTGAGGTATCAGGTGAGGGGTCCATCAGAGTCAGCCTGGTTTTGTGAAGGGTAAATCGTGTTTGAATCATTTGTTGAAGTTCTTCGAAGATTATCATAGAATTTACAGTGCAGAAGGAGGCCATTCGGCCCATCGAGTCTGCACTGGCTCTTGGAAAGAGCACCCTACCCAAGGTCAACACCGCCACCCTATCCCCATAACCCAGTAACCCCACCCAACACTAAGGGCAATTTTGGACACTAAGGGCAATTTATCATGGCCAATCCACCTAACCTGCACATCTTTGGACTGTGGGAGGAAACCGGAGCACCCGGAGGAAACCCACGCACACACGGGGAGGACGTGCAGACTCCGCACAGACAGTGACCCAAGCTGGAATCGAACCTGGGACCCTGGAGCTGTGAAGCAATTGTGCTATCCACAAGGCTACCGTGCTGCCCATTGTACAAGATGTAACAAGCCAAATGGATATTGGGGGTAATGTAGATGTATTTGGACTTCCAGAATACATTTGATAAGGTGCCTCACAAAAGGTTATAAACAAGGGGGTTGACAGGTAATGTAATATATAATCTTTTTTAGTGTCATAAGTGGGCTGACATGAACACTGCAATCAAGTTACTGTGAAAATCCCCTAGTCACCACATTCTGGCGTCAGTTCAGGTACACAGAGAGAGAATTCAGAATGTCCAAATAACCTCACAGCACGTCTTTTAGGATTTGTGGGAGGAAACTGGAGCAGCCGGAGGAAACCCACGCAGACAAGGTGAGAACGTACGGCCTCCGCACAGACAGTGAGCCAAGCCGGGAAACAAACCCGGGTCAATGCTAACCACTGTGCTACTGTGCCGTCCTTAAAATAAAGAATAGACACCACTGGATTTCGAACCCAGGATTTCCTGTTTCTAGTCAGGCGCTTTAACCAATAATGATATCGCTTGGATAGAGGATTGGCTAACCAACCGACAGCAGAGTGAGGATTAATCTGTCTTTTTCTGGTCGGCAAGCTGTAACCAGTGGTGTGCCTCAGGGTTTGGTTCTCAGGCCCCAGTTATTTACAACCTATATTAATGATTATGGGACAGATAGAATAGACAGTATCCAAATTTGTAGATGACACTGAAATGGGTGGGGAAACAAGTTGCAGGAGGAAATATGAAATAAACTAATGGATATGCATAGGTTGGGTGAGTGGGCCAAATTTGAATAAAAAGGCAACATATTATCTAAATGAAGAGAAACTTCAAAATGCTTTTGTACAGCGGGATCTTGGTGTCCTCCCATCCATTCTTCTCACCCACTTCCCAACCCTCTTCCATCCACTGACTCTTTCGACACCTCCTGCTGCCTTGGGAAAGAGGGCAGAATAAACAAAGCCCCCTCCCACCTGAGTTATCAGGTGGCACAGTAACACAATGGTTAGCACTGTTGTTTCACGGCGCCAGGGACCTGGGTTCGATTCCCAGCTTGGGTCACTGTGCGGAGTCTGCACGTTCTCCCCGTGTCTTGGTGGGTTTCCTTCGGGTGCTCCGGTTTTCCTCCCACAAGCTCTGAAAGACGTGCTCGTTAGGTGAATTGAACATTCTGAATTCTCCCTCAGTGTAACCGAACAGGTGCCGGAGTGTGGCAACTAGGGGATTGTCACAGTAACTTCAGTGAAGTGTTAAGCCTACTTGTCCCACTAATAAAGATTATTATTGTTTATTTCAAGGAAGATGGAGTCTAATAGCAAAGTGCTGTTGCTGCAACTGCACAAGCAGCCAGTGAGGCCACGTTTAGAACACGGTACAGTCTTGATCACCTTCTTTAAGGAAAGATGAGGGACTGCCAAATGAGGAAAGAATTCTCTCAAACTGCTGAATCTTGGAATTATTTACCCCAGGTAACGTGGAGGCCGAGTCCTTGATCAGTTGCAAGGCTAAGATTGAGATGTTTTTAATCGGTTGGGGAATTAAGGGGAATAGAGAGAAGGTAGGAAAGTGGACTTAGTGAGTGTGAGAAAAGCTCTGATCTCATTAAATTGTGGAGCAGCTCAAAGGCTGAATGGCTGTCCCTATTTCTTCTGGTCTATTCTGTTTGTCGGTAAAGATTTCCAGTATCTGTGTGACTGGAGAAGCACTGAGATATATAAAATCCTGGTTAGACACCACCTGGACTGCTATCATTTAAATTTAAAAAAATGCTGGAAATCTTCAGCATATCGGGCAGCGTCTGTGGAGAGAAACATAGTTAATGTTTCAGGTCAGCATGATCTTTCATTAGATCAAGAATAGTGTTCCCATTAGGGACAAAGGGGCAATCTGTGGGTGGAGCCAGAGGACATTGGTTGGGAGTTGAACAAGTACTTCACATCTGTCTTCACCCAAGAGAATGAGGAGGTAGATATGGAACTCGGACAGCGAGACTGATGTTCCTGAGCAAATTGACGTGGGGAGTGACATAGTGTTGGCAGGCTTAAAAGTGGACGAATCTCCAAGTCTGGATGAACTGTGTCCCAGGATGCTGTGAGAGATGAGGGAGGAGTTTGCAGGAGCTCTGATCCAAATTTTTAATTCCTCTCTGGCCACAGTGGGGTGCCAGAGGACTGGAGAACAGCTATTTAAGAAAGGTTGTCGAGATAAGCCAGGGAACTACAGACCAGTTATTCTTACGTCAGTGGTAGGGAAAATATTGGAGAAAATTCAGAAGGAGAGAGACTTGTCTTCACTTGGAGGGCAAGATTTGATCAGGAATAGTCAGCGTGGCATTGTCAGAGAGAAGTTATGCTTAACAAATTTTGAATTGATTTTTTATGTGACCGGCTGTGTTGATGCAGTTTGCTGGATTTCAGCAAAGCCTTTGACAATATCCCAAACAAGAGACTTTATAAAGAAGGCAAAAGCTCATGGGATAGAGGTAACATGATAAGGTGGATTCAAAATTGACTTAGCTGTCGCAGCCAGAGGGTGATGACAGATGGCTGCTTTAGTGACTGGAAGCCAGTGTCGAGTGGCACACCACCGGGATCCAGCAGAGTAAGAATGGAGGGAGCATGTGTGGGATGGAGATTTGCAGCTTTCGGGGAATAAGAGAGGAAAGAATGTTCCATAGGAACTAGAATTATCTGTTCTGAGTTTCTACCCTGTACTGACAGCGATGAATTTTCTAAATTGTTTTTACAGGATATTAGATGAGGAAGAATTACAAACAGAAGTCTCAAACGTCACGTCTCGATCTGACAGTCACTCGATTCCCTGGAACCTGAATATCATCGGCCTTTGAGTCTAGAAGGAGAAATATTCGTCCGAACTGTCAGCTTCTAAAGGTTTCAAACATCAGTGCGACTGGAAAAGCAATGAGATACGTGCAACATACACCCGAGTGAGAGCGTTCCAGTAAACTGACTGTGGAAACATCAGTGCAACTGGAAAAGCACCGAGACCCACACAACACACACTCGAGTGAGAGTGTTCCAGTGAACTGACTGTGGAAGGATCAGTGTGGCTGGAAAAGCAATGAGATACACACAGCACACACCTGAGAGAGAGTGTGCCTGACTGTGGAAAGATCTTTCACCAGTTACACATCCTGACAAAACATCACACCATTCACAGCGGGGAGAGACTGCACCCGTGCTCTGTGTGTGGAGGAGGCTTCAACTGATCATCGAACCTGGAGAGATACAAGTTGACCAGCACTATGGAGAAACCGTGGAAATGTGGGGACTGTGGGAAGGGATTCAAAGCTCCGTCTGAGGTGGAAATACATAGGCGCAGTCACACTGGAGAGAGGCCGTTCACCTGCTCTGACTGTGGGAAGGGGTTCAGTGATTCATCCAACCTGCTGATGCACCAGCGAGTTCACACCGGGGTGAGGCCATACACCTGCTGTGATTGTGGGAAGAGATTCAGTCGATCATCCAACCTGCAGTCACACCAGCGAGTTCACACTGGTGAGAGGCCGTTCACCTGCTCTGAATGTGGGAAGGCGTTCACTCTGTTATCCCATTTGCAGACACACCAGAGAGTTCACAGCGGGGAGAAGCCATTCACCTGCTCCCAGTGTGACAAAGGATTTACTAATTCATCCAATCTACAGAAACACCAACGGGTTCACACGGGGGAGAGGCCATTCACCTGCTCTCAGTGTGGGAAGGGATTCACTCAGTTAACCCACTTACTGACACACCAGCCGGTTCACACTGGAGAGAGGCCGTTCACCTGCTCTGAATGTGGGAAGGGATTCATTCAGTTGTCCAAGCTGCTGATACACCAGCGAGTTCACAATGGGGAGAGGCCATTCACTTGCTCCGAATGTGGGAAGGGATTCACTCAGTCCTCCACCCTGCTCTCTCACCAGCGAATTCACACTGGGGAGAGACCATTCACCTGCCCTGCATGTGGAAATGGATTCAGAGATTCATCCACCCTGTTGAAACACCAGCGAGTTCACACTGGGGAGAGGCCATTCCTCTGCTCTCAGTGTGGGAAGGGATTCACTCAGTCATCTAGCCTGCTGACACATCAGAGAGTTCACACCGGGGAGAGGCCATTCACCTGTTCTGTTTGTGGGAAGGGATTCACACAGTCAGCCAACCTGCAGACACATCAGCGAGTTCACATGTGATTACAGGGGTTGGATTCTGCTGTTATTGCTGCTGTTAATCACATCCAGGACTGACATGCCCACAGTTGGTGAAGCGGGAGGGTTTCTTTCTGCTGGTTGGTCTCCCGACTTTGATTCCAGTGGGCTGATGTTGAGTCTTAAGAGCACATTCCCACTGAAATAGCCACAAAAGCTGGTGAAGGACACTTATTTCATCCCGTGTAGGGTTAAATTCTGGCCTTGGGAGATTGCCTGTGTGGAGTTTGCACTTTATGGGTTTTCTCCCAGTGATCCAGTTCCTTCCCATAGTCCACATGTGCAGGTTAGGTGGATTGGCCACTCTTTTGAGGTCCACCAACCATGCTAAATTGCCTCTTAAGTGTCCAAGGATGTGCAGGTTGGGTGATTGGCCATGCTAGATTGCCCATTTGTGTCTAAAGATGTGTAGGTTTGGTTATTGGGATAGGGTTGGTGAGTCGATTCGGGTGGAGTGCTCTTTCAGAGGGTCGGTGCAGACTTGATGGGCCAAATGGCTTCTGAGGGTGAGCTGTGAGGAGCATGCAGAGATGCTTCAGCAGGATTTTGACAAGCTGAGTGTGTGATGCATTCATGGCAGATGCAGTATAATGTGGATGGCCGCTTCAGTAGCAAAAATAGGAAGGCAGATTATTATTTGAATGGGTGTAATTTGTGAGAGGTGGATCCTCAGCGAACCCTTGGTGTCCTCGTGCATCAGTCGCTGAAAGTAAGCACACCGGTACAGCAGGCAGGAAAGAAGGCAAATGGTATGTTGGCCTTCATAATGGGAAGAATCGAGGTATTTTACTGCAGTTTTATAGGGCATTGGTGAGGCCACACCTGGAGTATTTTGTTCAGTTTTGGTATCCTTATCTGAGGAAGCATGTTCTTGCTTTGGAGGGAGTGCAGTGAAGTTTCACCAGGCTGATTCCTGGGATGGTGGGACTCATATGAGGAGAGACTAAGTTGGTTAGGATTATATTTATTGGGGTTTAGAAGAGTGAGAGGGGATCTCATCGAAACTTACAAAATTCTAAAAGGATTAGACAGGGTAGATTCAGAAAGAATGGTCCCGATGGTGGTGGAGTCCAGACCTAGGGGTCATAGTTTGAGGATAAGGGGTAAACGTTTTCGGACTGAGGCGAGGAAAGATTTGTTCACCCAGAGAGTTGTGAATCTGGAATTCGCTGTCACAAAAGTTGTTGAGGCCAAAACGTTGTGTAATTTCAAGAAGGAACTCGATATAGCTCTTGGGGCTAAGTGGATCAAGGCATATAGGGGGAAAGTGGGATCAGGGTATTGAACCTGATGATCAGCCATGATCAGAATGAATGGTGGAGCAGGCTCAAAGGGCCTGTTTTACTGCAATTGTGTAGGGCCTCCTGCTGCTTCTATTTTCTATGTCAATAGAACGGTATGTTGGCCTTAACAGTGGGAGGAATAGAGATGTTTCCCACCAGTACAGGTAGTTCTAAAATAAATACATTTGTCTCTGTTCCATAGAGTCTGCAACCAGTTGGCTCAATTAGTCTGTGTCAGTATTTATGCTCCACATGAGCCTCCACCCACCCCTCTTCATCTCCCCATCAGCATCTCCTTTTAGTCCTTTCTCCCTCATGTATGTATCCAGCTTCCCCCTCAATGTATTAATGCTGTTCACCTTAACCACGCGCTGTGGTGGTGAGCTCCACATTATCACCATTCACTGGGGAAAGAGGTTTCTACTGAAATTTTGATTGGATTGTTGAACCCCTGCACAATCTTGTTGCATCAAGTCACCCTTCAGTCTTCTCCTTTCTAGAGAAAAGCAGTCCCAGTCTTTCCTGAGGATTAAAATGCTCTGTCTGGTATATTCTTTGTTGCTCCTTTTCCAGAGCCTTTATTTCCTTTTCCTAAATGGAGATCATCAATATTGACAATAGTGTTCCCAGTGTTGTCTAGCCCTGGATCTAAACAAGTTGAATATAACTCCTCGCTTCTCAATTCGATCCCTCTGGAATGGAACCGTATATATGGGCCCCACATTTAGGAAAGATGTGAAGTTCTCGGAGAGGGTGCAGAGGAGATTTACGAGAATGGGAGCAAGGATGAGGGACTTCAGTGAGCTGGGGAGACTGGAGCAGCTGCAATTGTTATTTTGAGATCAGTCGTGAGATCAGAGGAGGCCATTCAGCCTATTGATTCCCTGTTGGCTCCCTGGAGCAAACTAGTCAGTTCTATCTATCCCTGTAGCCCTGCAAGTTTAGATCCCCAGATGCCCATTTGGTTTCCATTTGAAATCTTCTATTGTCTTCATGTCCACCCTCCTCACAGGCAGTTCCAGGTCATTACCATTCACTGCATCAAAATATTCTCCCTCACATTCCCTCTGCATCTTTTACCCAAAACCTGAAATCTGTGTCCCCCTCGTCTTTGTCCCTTAAGCGAATGAAATGAAATGAAAATCGCTTATTGTCACAAGTAGGCTTCAAATGAAGTTACTGTGAAAAGCCCCTAGTCGCCACATTCCGGTGCCTGTTCGGGGAGGCTGTTATAGGAATCGAACCGTCCTGCTGGCCTGCCTTGGTCTGCTTTCAAAGCCAGCAATTTAGCCCTGTGCTAAACAGCCCCTATGGGAACAGCTTTTCTTCATCCACCTTATCTAAACCTGTCATAATCTTGCCCACCTCTGTCAACTCTCCCCTCAACCTCCTTTGTTCCAATGTGAACATCCCCAGCCTGACATCGACCATAAAGAACAAACAGAATATGTTAATGTCTGAAATCACATAGGAACGTTCAATTTCTGTTTTAAAAATATTGTGAATATATTGTCCTGGACAATAAATGAATTGGAATACTTTCCCTTGGGTGTGTCTGAATGGAATATTTCAATCTGGTATCCACCTAAATTCCAGTGAAGTCTGGAATGTGTAGATGGGATGAATGAGTTGATCACTTTCTCTTGGAAATGTTTACATCCTTGTCCATGAACTTTGTTATAAAGAAATCCAGGCGCTACATAAAATATCAGCACCGTAACAGGGGGAGATAAGAAAGACAGACTCACTTTGGTCTTTACATCAGCACATCTGAGAGTTCAGAATGTGTGACATGATTTTGGGATAGCGGTGTGAGTGTGCAGATGTGATTTGTTACTTGTGAAAAACAGCAAGTGTAAATTCATGGTGAAATGAATTTAATTCATTTCATTTCACGGCAGCTGAAATGGTGAATGTGTCCAAGGGATTGAGACAACATTGTGACAGCATCAAGGCAGTGAAAGGTGGAAGATATAGGAGGGATATCAGAGGTAGGTTCTTTACCCAGAGAGTAGTGGGGGCATGGAATGCACTGCCTGTGGAAGTAGTTGAGTTGGAAACATTAGGGACCTTCAAGCAGCTATTGGATAGGTACATGGATTACGGTAAAATGATATAGTGTAGATTTATTTGTTCTTAAGGGCAGCACGGTAGCATTGTGGATAGCGCAATTGCTTCACAGCTCCATGGTCCCAGGTTCGATTCCGGCTTGGGTCATTGTCTGTGCGGAGTCTGCACGTCCTCCCCGTGTCTGCGTGGGTTTCCTCCGGGTGCTCCGGTTTCCTCCCACAGTCCAAAGATGTGCGGGTTAGGTGAATTGGCCAATGATAAATTGCCCTTAATGTCCAAATTGCCCTTGGTGTTGGGTGGAGGTGTTGAGTTTGGGTATGGTGCTCTTTCCAAGAGCCGGTGCAGACTCAAAGGGCCGAATGGCCTCCTTCTGCACTGTAAATTCAATGATAATCTATGATTAATCTAGGACAAAGGTTCGGCACAACATCGTGGGCCGAAGGGCCTGTTCTGTGCTGTATTTTCTATGTGACACACACTCCAGAGAGAAACTGACTTTAAAACAATCAATGGAGATGGTGCTTCTACCCAGAATGCAATGGCAATGCTGCTGCACTTTGATACGACTGCTCAGACATTAGACTGTGTCAGCTCTTATTTATACTGAATAAAATCTAACCACTGCCACCAATAAGGGCTATCACTGTGAATCATTTCAGAGTTTGGGTAAGTGGGGGTGTTGAAGTTCGATACAAATTAAGAGCAGGATTCGGCCCCTCGAGCCTGCTCCACCATTCAATGAAATCAGGCTTAATCGGATTGTGGTCTCAACTCCTTTCCTTCCTCCAGCCTTTCACTCCCTTGTCAATCAAAGATCAAACAAATTCAGCCTTGAAGCAGATTCAGTGACTCTGCCTCCACCACCCTCTGGGGAACAGACACACAGTCATCAGGGGGCAAAATTATCATTTTAAATGGGAGACCCCTTATTTGTAAACGGTGTCCCCTCGTCTCTGCCACAAGGGGAAACATCCTCTCAGCATTCTCTCTGTCAATTCGCTCAGCGTCTCGTGTTCAAATAAGATCATCTCTCATTCTTCTAAACTGCAATGGATACAGGCCCAACCTGCCAAACCTTTCCTCAGAGGATAACCCCCCTCATTCCAGGAATCTGGGGAGTCAACCTTCTCTCTATTGATTCTAATCTCATTTCTGAAATACGGAGACCCAAACTTACACCGTGCTTTAGATGTGGGGGGGGGGGGGTTTCTCTCAGCCCACGCCGGGCTGGAGAATCGTCGGGCCGGGCGCAAATCGCGTGTCGCCGGTCTGCTGATTCTCCGAAGAACGGAGAATCGGTGGCAGCGCGGTGCCGGTCGTGGTCCGCTCTACCCGGCGCCCCCTGCATTTCTCCGCCCACGATGGGCCATAAAAAAATTTTTTTTAAAAATCCCACCGGCAACATATGTGGTCTTATCCGGCGGGACCTCAGTGTGCATCCATCCGGGGCCGGCCTGGTGTGGGGGAAAGGGGATTCCAACCGGGGGAGGGCCTCCTCTGGGGCCTACCGATCGGCGAGCCGGCCTCTTGGGCTGGGGGCCTCTTTTGTTCCATGCCAGCCCCTGTAGCCCTATGCCATGTTGCGTCAGGGCCGATGCGGAGAAGGAAGCAGTGTGAATGTGCGCATTCGTGCTGGTCGCACTGCGCATGGACACATTCGCACCAGTTGCACTGCCCATGCGCGCAGACCCGCAGCTCCCATTTGACGCCGGCATTGGCAGCTGGAGTGGCGTGGGTCGCTCCAGTGCTGTGCTGGCCTGAGGGGCTCGGTATCACTGCTCCTGAGGGCCTGTTGACGCCATTGTGAAACGCGACGGTGTTTACGACAGTGTCAGCACATAGCCTCAGGATCAGAGAATACCACCCATGGTCTCACTAAGGCCCTGGAACACTGCAGCAAAACATCCCGACTTTTATATTCCAGTACCTTTGCAATAAACAATAATATTCCATTGATCTTCCTGATAACTTGCTGTACCTGCAGACTAACTTGCAATTCCAGGGCACCAGATCCTGCTATTCCTCAGAGTTCTGCAATCTCTCTCCATTTAAATAATATTGTTTTATTTAATACTTCCTGACAAAGTGGACAATTTACATTTTCCCAAGTTTGCTCCATCTGTCAAGGTTTTGCCCACTCACTTAACCTGTTTGCAGTCCTTTGTTACATAGAATTTACAGTGCAAAAGGAGGCCATTCAGCCCATCGAGTCTGCTCTTGGAAAGAGCACCCTACCCAAGGTCCACACCTCCACCCTATCCCCATAACCCAGTAACCCCACCCAACACTAAGGGCAATTTTTGACACGAGGGGCAATTTAGCATGGTCAATCCACCTAACCTGCACATCTTTGGACTGTGGGAGGAAACTGGAGCACCAGGAGGAAACCCACACACACACGGGGAGAATGTGCAGATTCCGCAGACAGTGACCCAAGCTGGGAACCGAACCTGGGACCCTAGAGCTGAGAAGCAATTGTGCTATCCACAATGCTACCGTGCTGCCCGAGTCCTTTGCAGAGTCCTTGTATCCATTTCACAAATTACTTTCCTGCCTGTCCTTGAGCCACCAGCAAATGTAGCCGCCATCCATCACATTCATAGATTGTAAATGGTTGCGGGCCCAGCATTGATCCTGGTGACATTCCACTTGTCACATCTTACCCACCCAGAAATGACCCATTTATACCTTCTGGCTACTTCCTGTTGGCTAACCAATCCTCTATCCATGCTGATATGTTGTCCCCAAACCACAAGCTCTTATTTTGTGCAATAACCTTTGATGTGGCACCTTGGGAAATACCTTTTGGAAATCCAGATAAAGCACATCTACAGGTTCCCCTTTATTGACATCCCTTGTTACTTCCTCAGAGAACCTTGATAAATTAGTCAATCACGATTGATTCTCTGAACTCCATTTTGAAACACTGTCAAAGAAAATTCCAATCTTCTCTACCCCTCTGGCTCCTTTGCCAATTACCTTAGATGGACTCACTTTCTGTTCAAGAGCCTGTCAACCCCTCTCACCCACTTTCCCGAAAGTGAACAAATTTAATCAGGAAAAGTCCAACAAATTCAGATATTTTCCTGTTAAAAGTTTATTGATGAAACAGAGCGTGGTTAAAAAAAACTAACAGAAAATTACTTGAGGATCAAAGACAACCAGAGTAACAGGATGTTCACAATGTTCTGGTCCCAAATGGTTTCCCTTCGGCTCCTCGGTACCCTGTTCCCGTGACCCCCCCGCTTTGGACACAGGGGCACTGAACCCTGGGGGTCACATCACCATCAGCCCCTGTGACCCTCGCCCCTGAACCCTGATTGGTTGGAGGTGCAGTTCCCAGTCAGTCCTCCAGCACCTTCCTGTCTCTATTAGCGATGCCCATGGCAGTTCCCCAACTGGGGCACAGGCCCCATTATTCTCAGCTAAATTCAGCCCTCCGCTCCATCACCTGGCTGTCATTGACACGAGCAATAGAGACAGAAAGGTGCCCGAGGCTCAAATAGGAAATCAAAACTTGTGGATTAGGATCTCCGTAAAGGTCAGCAACTTCTTATAAAAAAAATCAAATTCCCAGTCAATAAATTAAAGGATCACACGACGGGACTTCAAGTTTGATGACTTTTAATACAACAAAAAAACAAACTAGAAGCGACTTTAACTTGGAAACCTACACATTAAACTATAAAATAGAACTGTGCCCTTTTACACAACCTAAAATCACACTCCACGATTATAGTTACTCTGTCCTGGAAGTCAAAACTGAATTGTCTCAGAACCTGTCCAAAGTGATGATTCATTCCAGAGGATTTACTTCAGTTCTTCGACCAAGACACTGAGAAACAAATGTGAACTAGCAAAATACATAAAAATGGACTGTTAAAGCTTCTGTGGCTACGTAAAAAGGAAACGTTTGGCTCAGACAAAGGTTTGTCTGTTCCAGATAGAGTCATAGACATAGAACAATACAGCGCAGTACAGGCCCTTCGGCCCACGATGTTGCACCGAAACAAAAGCCATCTAACCTACACGATGCCATTATCATCCATATGTTTATCCAATAAACTTTTAAATGCCCTCAATGTTGGCGAGTTCACAGGAGAGTTTAGAATGAGGAATAGAGATCTCTACAGCCACCTTGTTCAACACTCTGGGATGTAGATCATCAGCTTTTGGGGATTTATTCACTTTCAGCCCCATTAACTTCCCCAATGCTACTTTTTCCACCAATACTAATCTCTGTCAGTCCCTTGGTTCTCTGGTATTTTGGGGACAATTTCTGTATCATCCTCTGTGAAGACAGACACACATTGTTCAGTTTCTCTGTCATTTCCTGACTCCCCATTACAAACTCTCCTGTCTCTGTCTGGACTGGACCCACATTGGTCTTTGCTAATCTTTTCCTTTTCACATTCCTGTAGAAGCTTTTCCAGTTGTTTCTTATGTTTCTCGCCAGTTTGCTCCCATCAGTTTCTTGGTCCTCCTTTGCTAAATTCTAATGGATCTCATGGAATATTTAGCTTTTCTTGTTAGCTGAGGTTGCATCACCTTTCCTGTTGGATTTTTGTTCCTTAAAGGAATCGATATTTGTTGTATATATGTGAAATAAAAGTTGCAAAAATACCAGGGGACCGTAGGCTGCTCTCACCTTTGACAGAGAGAGAGCTGACTGGGGGTGATTTAACCTGAAGGTCAGCACACCTCAGGTGAAGGGCCTGGTCGAGAAGGCGGGCCTTCATGAATAAACTCAGCCAGTACAGGAGCTGAATCCTCACTGTTGGCCTTGCTCTGCATCACAAACAGTGGTCCAGCCAACTGAGCTAACCGACCCCCTGACAAATATGTAATAACTCCTTAAATATTAGGTATTCCCTGTACCAATCAGTTTCCCAGTCCACCTCAGACAACTTGCCCCTCACACCCTGATAGTTTTCTTCCGTGAGGGACACCCAAATAAATTAAACAGAAGACCCATGGAACCACCAGGGCCCATCTCCATGGCAACATGGCTTTGGGGGGGGGGGGGTTCCCAAACAGAAATGGAAACTAAATATCTTCGACTTCCAAACACCCTTTCGCTCTGTGATCCTTGTGCAACTTGAAGCCAGGTATTAGCAACAAGGCTCAAAGAGCATCAGCCCACTGGAGCCAAAGTAGTGAGACCGGTCAGTCCAGCAGAAAGAAACCCTCCAACCATCCCCACTGACCACCTGTCAGAATGACCAAAATGCAGTCCTGGATGTAGAGCAGAAACAATAACAGCAGAATCCAACCCCTGTCATCGATTGTGAAATTGTTGGTGTCACAGCAGGTGTGGTGAAACATGCAATCCCGTCTCACATTGAGAGGTGGACGGCCTCTTCCCAGTGTGAACTCGCTGGTGTCTCCGCAGGGTGGATAACTGAGTAAATCCTTTCCCACACTGAGAGCAGGTGAATGGCCTCTCCCCGGTGTGAACTCGCTGGTGTGTCTGCAGGTGAGATAACTGAGTGAATCCCTTCCCACACTGAGCGCAGGTGAACGGCCTCTCCCCAGACTGAACTCGCTGGTGTGTCTGCAGGGTGGATAATTGAGTAAATCCTTTCCCACACTGAGAGCAGGTGAATGGTCTCTCCCCAGTGTGAACCCGCTGGTGGCGCCGCAGGTGGGAAATGTGAGTGAATCCTTTCCCACACTGAGAGCAGGTGAACGGCCTCTCCCCAGTGTGAATTCGCTCGTGTGTCCGCAGGGTGAATGAATTACTGAATCCCTTCCCACACTGAGAGCAGGTGAACGGTCTCTCCCCAGTGTGAACCCGCTGGTGTGTCTGCAGGTTGGATAACTGAGTGAATCCCTTCCCACACTGGGAGCAGGTGAACGCCCTCTCCCCAGTGTGAACTCGCTGATGCTTCCACAGTGCGGATGAATCACTGAATCCCTTCCCACACTGAGAGCAGGTGAACGGCCTTTCTCCAGTGTGAACTCGCTGGTGTGTCTGCAGGCTGGATAACTGAGTGAATCCCTTCCTACAGCGAGAGCAGGTGAACGGCCTCTCCCCAGTGTGGCTGCGTCGATGAATCTCCAGCTGAGATGGGGCTTGGAATCCCTTCCCACAGTCCCCACATTTCCATGGTTTCTCCATGTTTTGGGTCTCCTCGTGTCTCTCTGGGCCGGATGATCAGTTGAAGCCTCGTCTACACACACAACACCGGTACGGTCTTTACACACTGTGAATGGTATGGTGTTTTTTCAGGCTGTGTCTGGTTAAAGTTCTTTCCACAGTCAGTTCACTGGAACTCTCTCACTCGGATGTGTGTTGTGTGGGTCTCGGTGCTTTTCCAGTCACACTGATGTTTGAAATCTTTAGTTGAGAGTTCGGGCAAACATTTCTCCTTGTAGATTCAAAGACCGATGATATTCAGGTTCCAGGGAATCGAGTGACTGTCAGATCGAGACGTAACGTTTGAGATTTCTGTCTGTAATTCCTCCTCGTCTAATATCCTGTAAAAACAATTTACAAAAGTCATCACTGTCAGTACAGGATAGAAACTCAGAACAGACAATTCTAGTTTCTATGTCACATTTTTTCCTCTTTCATTCCCTGAAAGCTGTAAATCTCCATCCCACACAATCTCCCTCCATTCTCACTCTGCTGTATCTAATATTCACCCTCCCTATTCTCCTGAAGGTGCTGATTCAGGCTGATTGACAGATCCAAGCTCACAGCTTCCTGTCCAGGAGATCACAACAAATATCGGCTGCAGTTTATCTTTATCTACCTTGTCTTTCCCTGTTAATATCTTAAATACTTCAATCAGATCACACCTTAACCTTCTAAATTCCAGCAAAAACAGAACTAATTTGTGGTTAGAACTTTGGGTCAGAGCCCCTGCAATCTCTCCCTCGCCTCCCACAGCATCCTGGGACACAATTCATTCAGACCTAGTAATCTGATAATTTTATGGGTGGCATGGTAGCATAGTGGTTAGCACTGTCGCGTCACAGCATCAGGGACCTGGGTTCGATACCCGGCTTCGGAGTCTGCACGTTCTCCCAGTGTCTGCGTGGGTTTCCTCCAGGTGCTCCGGTTTCCTCCCACAAGTCCAGAAAGATGAGCTTGTTAGGTGAATTGAACATTCTGAATTCTTCCTCTGTGTACCCGAACACAGGTGACTGGGGGATTTTCACAGTAACTTCATTGCAATGTTAATGTAAGCCTACTTGTGACACTAATAATAAAGATTATTATAATGTAAGCCTACTTGTGGACAATAATAAAGAATTATTATTGTCCAAAATTGTGAATGGGCCGAAAGGCCTCTTTCCGTGCTGAAAAACTCTATGTCTCTAAAGATAGAGGTGGGAGAGGGAAGGAGGGAATGACTTTACAGAGAAAGTGCCAAAGCCCCAACATTCACCAGCTCTGAGGACACACCTTAGCTCCCTTTCCAATCTGAAAGCAGCCTGAGCTGGATTTACATTCCCCTTAATTCATCATTGCTGGGTGATAATCCTGTACTTCCTTACCTCACACCACTGTGACAGCACCTTCACTACACAGACTGCAGCAACTGACCAAACATCACCTTCCCAGTTATTCCTGAAGGCACCGCCTTCCCAACCTGGCCCCTTGCCTGAGGTGTGGTGATCCTCAGGTCACTTCACCGCCTGTCAGCTCTCTCCCGGGACCAGGCCCTGTTTCACAGCAGCCATCTTGGGGAAACAGAGCGCATGCGCTGGCGTCTTGGTGACGCAACAGCTAATGGGCGGGGCCTGAAGGTTTCTGATCCCAGCCGGGTCCTAGTGACGGTCAAAACTAATGCAGGCCACAGGTTTTTAAAATGTTTCACCCATGCCTGGGCTGAAGCTGATGTTTGTGGTCTGGGGGTCCCGTGGAGCATGTAGACATTCAGTGTGAGAGGCTGCAGCCTCTATATAGCTACCTGAAGGGGTTATACAGCATTTGATTACAATTCGTGGTCCTTTCCACTCCATTATCAGGATGTTTGTGTGATATTTTCTTACCCTCTGGGTGATCTTTCTTCATTTCAAATACATTTCAGCAGCAGGCTTACTGGTGATTTTTAAAGGAAAAGTTATTTATTATCACACTATTTCCCTGGATGTTTGAACATCTCAGTCTCTCGTCTCTTTCACATTCACTGACACACACACAGAAATTAGGTACAGATCAAGTTGAAGCTGTAATGATGAAAATGGAATGTAGACTGCAATCTTTATATTGCTGCAGGCCTGTTGTCTACTTGTTGAGCTGATCCTTTAGTTGGAGTGAAGCGTTTTTAGAAACAAATAATTCTCATGAGTCTGAAGTTTCTTGTAGATGAATAGCCAGGAGGTTGGTTAAACAGGGGCTGTTTAGCACAGGGCTAAATCACTGGCTTTGAAAGCAGACCAAGGCAGGCTAGCAGCACGGTTCAATTCCCATACCAGCCTCCCCAAACAGGCGCCAGAATGTGGCGACTAGGTAACTTCACAGTAACTTCATTTGAAGCCTACTTGTGACAATAAGCAATTTTCATTTCAGTTGGACGTGGAAGCTGGAATAAGTTCAGTACTGTGGCTTCACTGGGAAACATTCAGCTCTGCTATTTCAGCTGGTTCCTGGTGCTTCAGATGCTTCTCTCGCACACATTTGCTTTGTTCAGGGTTTATTATACTGCATCTCTGACAATTAACTGCAGAGTTAAAACTCAGACCCAGAACACCCCGATACAATAGCAGTTTACGATGCTAACTCACGCTTATCTCTGTTCCAATTCGAGCTCATTCTCCTGTGTTCAATACGGCAATTGGAGACCAACAGTCCAGAGATTTCATATTCCTCAAATGCTGGTTGATCCTGACACAACGAGACATTTAAACTTCACAGGTGGCTACAAAGTTTCCTCATTCAGGACAGTGTTTAACTAAATATTTGTCGCAGAATTGAATATTGCCCACAGTTTAATGTCCATAATAACCTGTTAAGTTGCAGCCACCTTGACAGAGTTTGTGGATCTGACAGTCTTTAATATCTAGTATCCTTGTGCTGAACGTGACATCTTGAATCTACTCTTGGGTCTGGTTAAAACAGTGCATTGTAGCTGGGTGGGATGGTCGGCACGGCAACACAGTGTAGCACTGTTGCTTCACAGCTCCGGGTCCCAGGTTCAATTCCCAGATTGGGTCACTGTCTGTGTGTAGTTTGCACGTTCTCCCCGTGGGTTTTCCTCCGGGTGCTCCGGTTTCCTCCCACAAGTCCTGAAAAACGTGCTGTTAGGTGAATTGGATATTCTGAATTCTCCCTCTGTGTACCCAAACAGGCGCCAGAAAGTGGTGACTAGGGGTTTTCACAGTAACTGGCAGTGTTAATGGGTGGGTGGGTGGTTACTCTGGCTGCCGACTTCTATTCCGTGGTCTTGTCTGTTCCCAGTGGCCCTGCAGAGGGAGCATGCGGTACCCGCCGGAATGCTTGACACCTTCCACAACCAGTGGATACCTCAGCGTACAGAGTGTTTCAGAAATACTGGGAACAATATTATGGTTCAGCGAGGAAGATTCCCGACACTTTTGTTGGGATGTCTAGCTGATTTTGGTCTTTTAGTTTGACTGGACCAGCAGGAGCGGAAAGAAGGTTCGATAGAAACTAGAATGATCTGTTTTGAATTTCTACCCTATTCTTCCAGTGATCATTTTTGTAAACTTCTTTTTCAGGCATTAGAACGGGAGGATTGGAAGCTGGGCATCTCAAACCAAATATAACATCAAGATCTGATAGTCACTCAATTTACTAGGGTCTAAATATCACAAACTGTCAATGTGCTTGTCTGTTCTGACTGTGGGAAGGGATTTCAAACATCAGTGTGACTGGAAAAGCCCGAGACACACACACACCTGAGTGAGTGTGTTCCAGTGAACTGACTGTGGAAAGAGCTTTAACCAGTTACACAGCCTGAAAAATCATCTTGTTTCCTCTAGTGGGAGAGTCTAGGACCAGAGGGCATAATCTCAGAGTAAGGGGTCTCAAATTTAGAACAGAGATGAGGAGACATTTCTTCTCTCAGAGGCTAGAGAATCTGTGGAATTCTTTAGCTCAGCAATCCTTCTTTATCTGGGAATCAAACTGTTGTCTAGTCTAATTGTCCCGGCAGTTACCAGGGTCCTGTGAGCTCCTCCAGCTGTTATTTTAATGCAGACTTCAACAATCTATTTTAAGTAGGTTTCTATTCAATTAATTCATTGTGACTGTCACATAACCACATTTTCAGTCTGGAAACTTAAACCAGCTGCTTTACATTCCATCAGGAACATCACAGTTTTACTCCAATCTCTGATTTGACAGCACGTTTCCAACATTCACCATTGTTCTTCCTGACCCTAAACACAGTTGTAAAGGAGCTTCTGTTCGGTGTCGAGGAGCTCTGAACCATGGAAGAGAAGAGCTGGGACACATTTCTCTCACACCTCAGGATTAACCCACACCGGGACTTTGCTGTCAGTGAAGAGAGCTGAGAAAGACCAAAGTGTTGTTTGTCCCTCTCAGTGTGACCCTGAAGGACAGTGTCCAGGCTGAAGTTCTGTTCCTGCCGTATGATCCTCCCCCAGATTGTCCTTTCTGAGCTCCAGACAGGTGATATTAAACACAGGTGAAAAAGACAAAAACCTGCAACGTTTCAAACCAAGCTTGTTTATTTCACATTTATTCAGAATATTAAACGTCAACTGATTAAGACTGTCAGAGTGAACATTATTCAGTCCTGGACATGATTAACACCATCAATAAGGGTATAATCTAAACCTTGTGGTTGCTTGTGAACTCGCTGGTGTGTTAGCAAGTAGGATGATTGAGTAAATCCCTTTCCACAGACATTACAGGTGAACGGCCTCTCCCCACTGTGAATGCGATGGTGTGTCAGCAGGTTGGATAACTGACTGAATCCCTTCCCACACACAGAGCAGGTGAACGGCCTCTCTCAAGTGTGAACTCGCTGGTGATTCAATAGGTTGGATGAACGAGTAAAAACCCTTCCCACACACTGAGCAAGAGAACGGTCTCTGCTCACTGTGAACCTGCTGATGTATCAGAAGGTTGTATGAATGTGGGAATCCCTTCCCACAGTCAGAACAGGTGAACGGTCTATCCCCTGTACGAAGTTGCCAGTGTATCAGAAGGTTGGATGAATTAATGAATCCTTTCCCACAATCAGAGCAGGTGAATGGCCTCTCCTCAGTGTGAGCACCTTGGTGTGTTAGTAAATCCTTTTTGTTTTTAAAGCTCTTCTCAGGCAGGACCGGTAAAAGATTTGTTATCAGAATGAACAAAAGTTGATGTGTCTGCAGGTGGGAAGACTGAATGAATCCTTTCCCACACAAGGAGCAGGAGAACGGTCTCTCCCCAGTGTGAATACGTTGATGTGTCAGCAGATCCTTTTTACATTTAAAACTCTTCTCATAGTCAGGACATGTAAATGGTCTTTTATCAGTGTGAACAAGCTGATAAGTCACAATGTGGGATGACCGAGTGAATCCCTTCCCACAAACAGGGCAGGTGAATGGCCTCTCCTCAGTGTGAACTCGCTGGTGTGTCAGAAGATTGTGTGAATGGGTGATTCCGTTTCCACAAATGGAGCAGGTGAACGGCCTCTCCCCAGTGTGACTGCAACGATGAACCTCCAGTTGTGATGGGTAACTGAATCCCTTCCCACAGTCCGCACATTTCCACAGTTTCTCCATGGTGAGGGGTCTTTATGTCTCTCCCGGTTGAAGCTTTGTTCTCACACAAACAAGCGTTTAATTTCTCCCTGCAGTGAATGATGTGATACTTTTTTTGAGGCTGTGTAACTGGTTAAAACTCTCTCCACAGTCAGTGGACTGAAAAACTCTTCTGATATGGTACGAATTAAGTAATGGCATGATGGGAAAACTGGTCAATGGGAAGACTGGTCAAAAGGTTTGATACTATACAAGAAAGACTGAAACTACTCATTCCAGCTCCCCAGGCCCAGGTAAAGAATGCTGCCCTAACTATTTTCAGAGCTGTATGGCCGTAGGCCAACTCTTAATAATTTGAAGTCTGAAAAGATCAGCGAAGGTCGAGCCATTCCAAAACACCGGACCTCAGCAACACCTGATAAACTAACTCGTCATAACCCAGGGCCGTAGGAATTTAAAACAAAGATAAGTTCAGGAAGAAACAAGTCTATTCTGACCTTTCAATGTTCCCTCCGAGGACTAAATAATGGTATGAGTGATATGACCAAACATGGTCTGGTCTTTGCTTCCGTTTGTATTTCTGATCAAACTCCGGACCATACTGTTGTCACATAATCTTGATAAAGATAATGTATAAATATTGACTTAATTCTCTGCGAAAGCGCGGAACTTGTGACAGACTGAGCAGTTTTGTTGACTGCCCTCTGACTTCAAGTTTCAGCCATTACTGCATCCAGTTGTTTTCGAAAATAAAGCTTGTTATTCTGTCTTAACGAGTGTGTTGAATTTTTCTACCACAGAAGCGGGAAAATATTGACTATGACACTCTCATTGGGGGTGGGTCTTGGTGCTTTTGCAGTCACACTGCTGAAACAGAACAAACACTTTTCCTTCCAAATTCAAAGACTGAAGATATTGAGCTCTTAATGAATTGAGTGACTGTCAGATTTCGATGTGATGTTTGGTTTGAATTTTCTGTCGGCCAATCCTCCACTTCCAATATCCTGTAAAAGGAGTTTACAAAAGCCATCACTGTCAATCCAGGGTAGAAATTTTGAACAGCGAATTCTCGTTTCTCTGGAACATTTTTCCCTCTCTTGTTCCCCCAAAGCTGTAAATCCCAGTCCCACACACTCTCCCTCCTCCCTGGGCTGCAATCCAAACCCTTCTCACCATCTTATTCCTCCACTGCCAGTTTTCTCCCTCCCTCTCCTCTGCCTGGGTTCAGTTCTCCAGCTCCTGTCTGCAGACTGACAATAAAACCAATGGGTCTTATTGGGGGGTTTGGGTTCTCACCATTGTCCCCGCTCGCGGCGGCTCTCATTCAGCCTCTGGGAGCCGCACTCACACACTGCGGCTGCGCTCAGCCAGGAGCAGCACCGCGCATGCTCCGCACAGAGAGGCGACTTCCGGGGGCGGGACATTCTGACGCCTGCGCGTTATGGCTCCTGTGATGGAGATAGGGCGTTTTCATCCGCGCCGGGCATTCCGGGTAGTCTTATCCGCCATTATTTCATTACGTTCCAGAGGGTGATAAATTGGTTCCGGCACTTTTGATACAGTTCGGTGTTTGTACCGAATGGGGCGGCCGCATCGGTGATTTTCTCTCTGATCGGCCCCTGTTAATGGCTGTCATCTGTTTCGGGGGCGATATGCAGCAAAACACCTGCGCGGCTGTCGTTGACCCGGAAGCCGGAAGAGAGAATCTTGTGAATTTCTCTCCTGGACTGAGTGAAATTCCTTTGGAAACTCCTTTAGAAAGAAGAGGATTTACTAACGGGAACCTCAAACCAAACATCACATCATCCTCTGACTGAGTAACTCGAATCATCTGGACCTGAATATCATTGGGAGGTAAAATGGTTTGTCTGAAGGCAAAGATTTCAGATATCAGAGTGACTGGGCAAATTTAAATGACCATTCCGGGTTAAATTTGAGACTAATTACACCGATCACATTGGGGGAGTTAAATAATTTGCTGTTGTACTCTTATGTACGCAGGTACATTTGAAAATTATCGCATCAGCATGCTTGGCAGGTAAACTGGGGCAAACTGCTGACCTTGATCGTAGTGAGAGTTACTATCCGGGATTTTGTTCAGTTTGTTGTTCCTGGTGCATTTCATTCAGCTCACCGTGGCTACAAAGTAGGTATTCAGCCTAAACTCAATTTCCAGATTGTGGTCTGTAGCTTCTTAAGTTACATCAATTCAAATGTCTATCTGAATACTTTTAAATGTTTTGATGGTTTCTGCCATCATTTCAGGCAGCATGTCACAGATCCTCACCACCCTCTCAACCTCCTAGTCCTTCTCTAAATCTCTGCCCCCTTTTATATGTATCCATCAATCAAAGGGAATAGGACCTTCCCATCCAATCTATTTAGATCCCTCAGAATTAAAAAATATATAAATTTATATTTTTTTCCAATTAAGGGGCAATTTAATTTTGCCAAGTCACCTAACCTGCACATATTTGGGCTGTGGGGGAAACCCCCACAGAAAACGGGAGAATGTGCAAACTCCTTACAGACTGTGACCCAGGGCCAGGATCGAACTCAGGTCCCCGGTACGCAGGCACACAGCCACTGTGCCACCATGAAACTCCAGAATTTTATACATTTAGAATAATCTTTTACCATTGTCACAAGTAGGCTTACATTAACACTGCAATGAAGTTACTGTGAAAATCCCCGTAACCACACTCTGGCACCTATTCAGGTGCACAGAGGGAGAATTCAGAATGTCCAATTCACCTAATAAGCATGTCTTTCGGGACTTGTGGGAGGAAACCCATACAGACACTGGGAGAACCTGTAGACTCTGCGCAGACAGTGTCCCAAGTGGGAATTGAACCCCGGGACCCTGGAGCTGTGAAGCAACAGTGCTAACCACTGTGGTACCGTGCCACCCATAAAACAGTTCAGCTCAATGTTCTCAGATTAAAGAAGCTGAAGCGCCCAACGTGGGTCTGGAATCCACGGCCCTGGGATTAAGACTCCTGTGCTCTGCCGACTGAGCTAGCCAGCCTGCTTTTCACAATTTCATTTTGGTCTCCCCTCAGTCTTTTCTGTTCCAAAGAAAACAGCCCCAGTTTATCCAAACTTTCCTCTGAGCAAACATTGTCAATTTCTGGTCAATGTTCTTAAATCTCCTCTGTGCTCTCTCTGGTGCAATCTTCCTGTGCACAGGAATCTAGCCCTGGCCTAACTAGTCCTGTCGTGCCATTTATCATGTAATCCTTTGCCTTGTAATCCCTCCAGCTTTCTTCCTCACTATCACTAGTGTTTAATAATTTTTGTGTCACAGGTAAACTTCTTCCTCATGTTCCTACATTTACTTTCAAATCAATGATGTAAACCAGGAGTGAAGGGCCCAGTACTGATTCCTTTGAAACCGGCGCTGGAAACAGCCCTTTGATTTTCTCTATTCTTTATGGGATGTGAGTGTCACGGGCAAACCAGCTTGGTTGCCCATTCCTAATTGTCCTTAAACTGAGTGGCTTGCTGGGCAATTCAGAATTAACCACATTTCAGTGAGTTGGCTAGATCAGGTAACACAGGTGCAGACTCGATGGGCCGAATGGTCTCCTTCTGCACTGTAGATTCTATGATTAATTCCGACCTTGGATCACTGTCTCTGTGGAGTTTTCCTGCGTCTGCGTAGATTTCTTTTCCGGGTGCTCTGATTTCCTCCCACAGTCCAAGAATGTGCAGATGAGGTGGATTGGCTGTGCTAAATTGTCCCTGGGAGGTGTTACGGGGATAGGGTGGGGAATTCGCCAAGGTAGGGTGCTCTTTCAGAGGGTTGCCACAGACTCCATGGGCCGAATGGCCTCCTTCTGCACTGAGGGAATTCTATGATGCTACATTGGACCCAATGATGTGTTCACACACACACTGCAGCCTGACTCTTATTATTGAAACAGACACTGTGTTTGTTACTCTCAAAGTGAGTGAATCCTTTGCTGTTTCTCCTCTGGGCCCCATCTCCACTATTATTGTCTGATTGTCCCACTGAGACTCTCACTGTTATTATTGGACAATCAGCGCACAGTCTGAGCCTGTGGCCGCTCTCACCATCTGTAACCGTCACAATGCCCGGGTGATTGACGGCAGCTCTGGACCAATAGGAGGTGAAGGGGCAGGATTGGAAGTTCCGACTGAGAGAGGCTAGTCCTCCAACCAATCGGAGTGAATGAGGGGTGGGTCTCAATGTGATTGAAGCATGCGCTGTGTGGGTAATGGCGACGCAGAAGGGCTGTGTCTTCAGATCTGAAATTGGTGCGAGGCGATTAACAATATGGAGGGAGCGAGAGATCGTGGGGGTGGGCGGAAACATCGTGTAAAGCTGTTGTAAGCCGCAAACTTCGGAAGAGAGTTCACGATTGTTGATAAATATGAGAAATGCCAATAAAAAGTTTTTTTTTCAAAAGGAAAAGAGTTTCCGGGACCCCATTTGTACCGAGCGGGGCTGCAGCTCCTCATGTTCGGCTCGGGTTAATGGCCGCCATCTTTATTGGATGAGCATCAGGGCGCATGCGCGTTTGTGTCTTTGTAGGGGGCGATGTTTCAATGAGTGGGAGGAGCTTGTTCCCCATTGTTCAGAATGGAGACAACTTGTCCATCAAACTGGATTAGTCTGAGTCCCAATGTCTTATTGATGATGCAAAGCGGCGGCAGAAATGGAAAGAAAAGGAAGCCAATCCTGGTCTCCAGATTTCAATGTCTCATTGGACATTCTGTCCCATGTGTCGAAAGCTCTGCGGCTCTGTTCAGTCACATGAAGACCCAGGGTAGAAACTCACAACCCTGAGTCAACAACACCCTCAAATCAGGGGACTGCTGAGCACAAGAGGGACAGTGTGCAGCGGGGGGCGGGGGGGGGGGGGGGGGGGCATGAGCGATCGTCCTGGACCAGGGAGCAGGAGGAGAGAATGTTGTGCATTTCTATCCTGGACTGATAGTGATTAAATTTGGAAACTCCTTTTACAGGGGATTAGTAGGGGAGGATTTACACTCAGCAAATACAAACCGGGAGAAATATTTATCTTTCCTGAATTTTATTTCTGGACTGACAGTGATGCCTTTGTAATCTTCTTTCACAGGGACTTAGCTAGGGTTTCGCAGACAGGAAACTCACAACCAATCCTCACATCAAATTCTGACAGCACCATTCGTGTTATCAGGACATGGAGATCATCGACCTTTGTGTGTAAGGATTGAGTTCCATATCATTATCACTCACTGTGTAAAATTTCTTCCTCAATCCTCCCTGTAGATCTTGCTCACAATCTTAAATCTGTGTCCATAATTCTTTTACAATCTACTGATGGGAACAGATTGATTTATCTTTTTTCCGGGTTTGCTGTTATCGTTTCCAGTGCCTGGGTCATGCCAGATGGTCCGTCCAGATTCCACTCCGTTATTGTGTATTTATAGCGGTTGAATGGACTTGGACCAGTCCATTTCCACATCCAGTACACAAGTGAAGTCTCCGCCAAGCATTGATTGATGTGTATCCAGGTCTGGGGTGGATCCCAACCTTTTTTTTTACAAATGCTCGATCGGCCCAGTTTGGGGCTTAGCCATTCACTAGCACCCAATGACCCACTGACCACCACGTAACTCTCATTAGTGTCCGCAATGATCCCATTGTGACCGAAAGAGGAATCTTTATTGATTAGAATTGCAGCAGCTCGAGCCCTTCATCAAAGCCCGAGTGAAACACTTGGCTCACCCCTCCACAGTCTGGTCTGATCTCTAACCCGCAAATGAGTCTCCTGCAAGAACACCACACCAGCATTTTGATTCTTTAGGTGAATGAAACCCCTTGACCTTCACTGGTCCACCCAATCCCCTTACGTTCCAGGTGACCAGCTGAATCAAGCGTCTCTGCACCAACCCCAATCACGGAATCAGCCATTTCCACCGCGTGGGACTATCCAGAAAATCTTCAAAAAGTACAGGCCACGGGTCTACCCAAGATGACCGCCGCGCACACATCTTCAGAGTATAACAAAAACAGTTTTATAGTCATCACCAGCAAACTGACCCCCCCCCCCCCCCATTTTTCACCGACGCCCCACCTAGACACACAAATCTAAAACCAAGAAAATAAAAACAACAATATTGCCCACTTCGAGAATAAAATATACTTCAGAATGCAGTCCCTGACTAGACTCAATTTCCAACGCCCCCCCCCCCCCCCCCCCCCGGCCACCCCTCCCCCCCCCCCCCGGCCACCCCTCCCCATCGATCTACGTTGTGTTTTGTAAAGAAAATCTCTTCATCTCCACACAGAAAAACAGATTCTATCAGAAAATGTCAAAAACTATAGACAGGATATCACAACACCCACCCCACCCCACAGGGAACGTATATCTTGTCCAATACAGATAACTGACCCAGTCCATGCTTTACAATAAAGGCATTCGCCTCCTCCAGTGTCTCGAAATGGAATTCTTTGGACTCATTTGTCACCCGCAGCTTTGCCGGGTAAACCATCCCGAATCAAACTCCTTTCTTACACCGAGCAGCCTGAACCTTATTAAAGGCCGCTCGCTTCCTCACCAGCTCGGCTGCCACATCCTGGTAAATCCTCACTCGGATAACTGAGTGAATCCCTTCCCACACTCAGAACAGGTGAATGGTCTGTCGCTGGTGTGACTGCGGTGTTGAGTCCCCAGCTCACATGGGGACATGAATCCTTTCCCACAGTCCCCACATGAAAAATGAAATGAAAATCGCTTATTGTCACAAGTAGGCTTCAAATGAAGTTACTGTGAAAAACCCCTAGTCGCCACATTCCGGCGCCTGTTCAGGAGGTTGGTACGGGAATTGAACCCGGGCTGCTGGCCTGCCATGGTCTGCTTTAAAAGCCAGCTATTTAGCCCTGTGCTAAACCAGCTCCTATTTCCACGGTACGTTTGATGATCAGTTGAATAATAAACTTTATTAGTGTCACAAATAGGCTTACATTAATACTGCAATGGTGACTGAGAAAATCCCTTAGTCGCCACACTCTGGCGCCTTTTTTCGGGTACTCAGAGGGAGAATTCAGAATGTCCAAATCACCAAACAAGCACGTTTTTGGGGACTTGTGGGAGGAAACAGGAACAGGCGGAGGAAAGCCACACAGACTCCCAGGAGAGCGTGCAGACTCCGCACAGACAATAACCCTAGCAGGGAATCGAACCCAGGTCCCTGGTGCTGTGAATCGACAATGCTTCCCGCTGTGCTATCGTGGTGCCCTTGTCTCCACAGAAGCATGAGTAGGGTCTCTCCCTGCTCTGAATGGTGTGATGTTTCAGATTGCGCAGTACCGATGACAACTCAGGATTCAGGCGGTAGGGTGGAAATCCTCAGCCGGTCAAATTCGGTCGGGTGAGGCACGAGGGAGGGATGGAGCCGGTGGATGGGTCTGGAGGCTTCATAAACACTCCGTGTAGCCCGAAGCCCCGAATACGAAGCTAGGATACAGCAGTTGAACCGGCGAAAGCTGCTCGTCTTTTCCCCGAGACAGGCCTGAGTGGACGAAGTGTGGGGCCGGGCGCATGCGGAGGGAGCGATAGCCCCGGCTTTGCTCCACCTCCCATTCACTCTGATTGGCTGGAGGACCAGCCGCTCATATTTGGTCTTCCAGGCCCGTCGCCTCTTCCTATTGGTCCGAACCTGCCGTCAATCAGTCCCCGGGCATTGTGAGCTAGAGCAAACCCTTCCCAATCGTTGTCAGCTCCCTGGTTTGCAGCTGCGGGGCTTCTCCCTCCCTCCCGGGAACAGGCCCAGGTTAACGGGCACCATCCTGCTTCAGACACTGGAGGATGGTTCACATCAGAGGATGGGGGAGGGGGGATAATAAATAAGAGCTTACACTTTGCACTCAAATCAATGAGGACTCTGATCTCTGGCAAGGAAGGGTGGGCGGGGAGGATTCACAAACGCCCGCTGGAGGCCCCAACCCCCTCAATAAGACCCATTGATTTTATTGTCAGTCTGCAGACAGGAGCTGGAGAACTGAACCCAGGCAGAGGAGAGGGAGGGAGAAAACTGGGAGTGGAGGAAAGAAATGGTGCAGATGGTGAGATGGGTTTGGATTTCAGTCCAGGGAGGAGGGAGAGTGTGTGGGATTGGGATTGACAGAGAGGAAAACATGTTCCAGAGAAACTAGAATTGCCTGTTCAGAATTTCTATTCTGGACTGACAGTGATGGCTTTTGTAAACTTCTTTCACAGGGGGTTAGAATTGGAGAATTTGCACAGAACAAACTGAACCCAACAGAAAAGTTTGTCTCTTCACGAATTCTATCCTGCATTGACTTTTGAGTGATGACTTTTGTAACATGAGAGATTACAGCTCTCAGGAAAGTTTAAATGGAGTGGGGCCTTTTTTCTATCGACAACAACAAATTAAGCAGTGACCTGCAATAAATCTTTTAAATTATCAGTAGTTTGGAGAGGGGAGATGTGAGAGAGTGACCATCAATAAACAACAAGTCATAAATACAAGATAGTTACGAATTAATCCAAGGGGGCAGTACGGACAAATTTATTTATCACAGGTTCAGAATGTGCAACTCATTACCATGGAAAGGAGTTGAGGAAAGTGCTGAGATGTTTTCAAAAGGAAACGGGACAAGGACATGAGAGAAAATGGAATCGAAAATCAGCTGAAAGGCTGAGATTTGATAGGCGTGACAGTCGGAGATGTGTGCCGAATATGGACAGCAGCAGAATCAGTGACAGAATGGCCTGTTTGTGTCTTATGTATTCACAGTATTTCAATGTAATCTCCTTTTACAGAATATTTGCAGATGCAAACATCATGTTGAGATCTGACAGAGTCACTTGATTCATCAGGACCGGCCTTTCAACGTGGAAGGAGAAATGTTTGTCTGTTTTGTCTTTCGGAAAAAATGTCAAAAATCACTGTGATTGGAAAAGCACCAAGACACAGACATCAAAGTAATTTTCCACAGTTAGCTGGAACAGAGCTTTAACCAATCACACAGCATGAAATTAAATTGCTGCATTTACATCAGGGAGACACCGTGCTCTGGCTTCAACTGATGATCCAAGTTGGAGAGACATAAGCACATTCGCACCAAAGGAATCAAGAAGCAGCAATTGGACATTCAGCCCCGTGAACCTGTTCCACCATTTAATAACATCACGGCTGATCTGATAGTGACCTCAAATCTGCATCCCATCTACACCGGATAACCTGTCAATAACCATGGAGAAACCGTGGAAATGTGGGGACTGTGGGATGGGATTCAATTACCCGTCTGAATTGGAAACTCATCGACGTATTCACACTGGACAAAGGCCATTCACCTGCTCCGTGTGTGGGAAGGGATCCACTACGTTATCCAATCTCATCACACACCAGCATGTTCATACTGACCAGAGACCGTTTAAATGTGCTGACTGTGAGAAGAGCTTTAAAAGCAGAAAGGATTTACTGATACATCAACGTATTCACACTGGGGAGAGGCCGTTCACCTGCTCCATGTGTAGGAAGGGATTCACTCTGTCATCCCACCTCCTGACACACCAACTTGTTCATGATGATGAGAGACCGTTTAAATGTGCTGACTGTGAGAAGAGCTTTAAAAGCAGAAAGGATTTACTGATACATCAATGTACTCACACTGGAGAGAGGCCATTCACCTGCTCCGTGTGTGGGAAGGGATTCATTCGGTCATCCGACCTCCTGAAACATCAACTTGTTCATAATAATGAGAGACCGTTTAAATGTTCTGACTGTGAGAAGAGCTTCAAAAGCAGAAAGGATTTACTGATACATCACCGTACTCACACTGGAGAGAGGCCGTTCACCTGCTCCGTGTGTGGGAAGGGATTCATTCGGTCATCCGACCTCCTGAAACATCAACTTGTTCACACTGATCAGAGACCTTTTAAATGTGCTGACTGTGTAAAGAGCTTTAAAAGCAGAATGGATTTACTGTTACATCACCGCACTCACACTGGGGAGAGGCCATTCGCCTGTCTGGAATGTGGGAAGGGTTTTAATGATTTGTCAAACCTCCGGACTCACCATCAGGTTCACTCTGACCAGAGACCGTTTAAATGTGCTGACTGTGAGAAGAGCTATAAAAGCAGAAAGAATTTACTGATACATCAACGCACTCACACTGGGGAGAGGCCATTCACCTGCTCCGTGTGTGGGACGGGATTCACTCAGTCAACACTCCTCCTGAGACACCAACTTGTTCATACTGATCAGAGACCTTTTAAATGTGCTGACTGTGAGAAGAGCTTTAAAAGTAAAAGCTGTTTGCTGTTACATCAACGCACTCACACTGGGGAGAGGCCATTCACTTGCTCCGTGTGTGGGAAGGGATTCATTTGTTCATCCCAGCTTCTGAGACACCAGCGAGTTCACACTGGACAGAGACCGTACTCTTGCACCGTGTGTGACAAGAAATTCACTCAGTCATCCCACCTGACTTCACACCAACTTGTTCACACTGACCAGAAACCTTTTAAATGTTCTGATTGTGAAAAGAGATTTAAAAGTAAACGGCATCTGCTGAAACACCAGCGAGTTCACACTGAAACAGAATCATAGAATTTACAGAGCAGAAGGAGGGCATTTGGCCCATCGAGTGCACCGGCCCTTGGAAAGAGCACCTTACTTAAGCCCATACCTCCAACCTAACCCATAACCCCACCTCAATTTTTGGACACTCAGGGCAATTTAGCACGGCCAATCCATCTAACCTGCACATCTTTGGACTGTGGGGGGTAAACCGGAGCACCCGGAGGAAACCCACACAGACACAGGGACAATGCGCAGACTCCGCACAGACAGTGACCCAAGCCGGGAATCAAACCTGGGAGCCGGGAATCAAACCTGGGAGCCTGGAGCTGTGAAGCAACAGTGCTAACCACTGTGCTGTCGTGTCACCCACATGTGGGAGCGGTACTGGGGAGAGGTTGTTCAACTGCTCCGTGCGTGGGAGGAGATTCACTCAGTCAAACAACCGAAACAGACATCAGCAAGTTCACAGGCAACAGAAGGGTTTGGATTCAGCTGTTGTTGCTGCTGTTAGTCCCATCCGGGACTGAATGATGCCTGGATGTCTGTTCCAGTGGGGCTCCACAGTTTCTGGTATATATCAATCTTTTAGACTCGAATGTATGCACCAGGATTATACAAAAATTGCTCATGTGTTTTGACCGTGAGGGAGAAAACCACGGACTGGGTCAGGTGGACAGAAAAGTGGTGAATGGAAATTTAGATAATGAGAGGTTAGGAACAGACTTCAGTTAACTCCCGATAAAAATAAGGTCACTTCAGGATAATGGGAAAAACTGATTGGTGGGGAACCTACAAATAATCCTTTTAAAAAAAAAAAAAAATTCAGAGTAACCAATTATTCTTATTTTTTTTTCCCAATTAAGGGGCAATTTAGCCTGGCCAATCCACCTAACCTGCACATCTTTGGGTTGTGGGGGTGAAACCCATGCAGACATGTGGAGAATGTGCAAACTCCACATGGACAGTGATCCAGGGCCGGGACTAGGGGCTTTTGACAGTAACTTAATTTGAAGCCTACTTGTGACAATAAGCCATTTTCATCTTCATTTCATTTCAGACCCCATTTGGAGTATTATGAGCAGTTTGGGGCCCCGTATCTAACAAAGGATGTGTTGACCTTGGAAAGCGCCCAGAGGAGGTTTACAAGAATGATCCCTGGAATGAAGAGCTTGTCGTATGAGGAACGGTTAAGGACTCTGGGTCTGTACTCGTTGGAGTTTAGAAAAATATGGGGGTTTCTTATTAAAACTTACAGGATGTTGCGAGGCCCGGGAAGAGTGGACATGGACAAGATGTTTCCACTTGTTGGAAAAACTAGAAGCCGTGGACACAATCTCAGACTAAAGGGGCGATCCTTTAAACAGAGTAAGAAGTCTTACAACACCAAGTTAAAGTCCAACAGGTTTGTTTCAACTCACTAGCTTTCGGGGCACAGTTCCTTCCTCAGGTGATGAGGAGGAATTTCTTCAGCCAGAGGGTGGTGAATCTGTGGAAGTCTTTGTCACAGAATGCCGTGGAGGCCAAATCACTGAGTGTCTTTAAGATAGAGATAGATAGGTTCTTGATTAATTAGGGGATCAGGGGGTATGGGGAGAAGGCAGGAGAATGGAGATGAGAAACATATCAGCCATGATTGAATGGCGGAGCAGATTCAATGGGCCGAGTGGCCTAATTCTGTTCCTACGTCTTATGATGTGAAGAAAAACATTCTGTGCTGCATGTGGGATCATGAATGCACTGCTCGAAAATGTGGTGGAGGCAGATTCAATTGATGCCTTGAAAAGAGAATTGGACAACTATCTGTTACTATCAGATCAACTATGACCTTATTAAATGGTGGAGCAGACTGGGCTGAATAGCCAACTCCAGCTCCTTGCTCATCTGTTCGTATCCTTTGAGGAGAAAAATATCTGCAGAGTTCAGGACCAATGACAGGGGATTGGGACTGTTGCAGAAAGTTGGCACAGAGACAAGTTGTTGAGTGCCTTTGTTTTGTGCTGTCACCTTTCTATGCCACTGTGTTATGAGGGAAATGCAGTGCACCAATGCAAGAGAGGCAGATTGCTCCTTCGATTTGGATTGGATTTGTTTATTGTCACGTGCACCGAGGTACAGTGAAAAGTATTATTCTGCGAGCAGCTCAAACATCATTTTGTACATGAAAAGAAAGTAAACTAAAAGAAAATACATAATAGGGCAACACAAGGTCCACAATGTAAATATGTAGACAAAGGCATTGAGTGCAGCATACAGGAGTGTAGTATTAATCAGGTCAGTCCATAAGAGGGTTGTTTAGGAGTCTGGTAATCGCGGGGAAGAAGCTGTTTTGAATCTGTTCGTGCGTGTTCTCAGACTTTTGTATCTCCTGTCTGATGGAAGAAGTTGGAAGAGTGAGTAAGCTTGGTGGGAGGGGTCTTTGATTATGCTGCCCGCTTTCCAAAGGCGCGGGAGGTGCAGATGGAGTGAATGGATGGGAGACAGGTTTGTGTGATGGACTGGACGGTGTTCACGACTCTGAAGTTTCTTGTGGTCTTGGGCCGAGCAGTTGCCATACCAGGCTGTGATGCAGCCAGATAGGATGCTTTCTGTGGTGCATCTGTAAAAGTTGGTAAGAGTCAGTGTGGACATGCCAAATTTCCTTAGTTTCCTGAAGAAGTATAGGCGCTGTTGTGCTTTCTTGGTGGTAGTGTCGATGTGCATGGACCAGGACAGATTTTTGGTGATGGAAACCCTGTGCCCCAGTGCAGGAGAGGCTGGTTGTTGGGCAGTGTGAGCTGATCATGGCTGGATAAAGACTAAGGCAGATGTCAAGACCTTTTGGAGTGAAAACAGTTCTGGAGGGAGTGGGTCAGTGAACCTGGGGAGTTGCATTTTGCATGACTGGTGAGTGTGACCCAGTCACAATTATGAACAGTAAACAAACCTATCACTGGTTTGATGAGATGATTTACCATGTCCCAGGTGTTGTAAATACTGTACTTACTGTAGATCAGCCTGCTTGCTGCCCATGTCTAAGTGATATCAGAATAATGTGCTTCTGTATTAAATAAAGTATCCAAACCTCTCATTGTGCTTCATGCCCAGCATCTTGCCTAACTGAGGATCTTCTGTTTTGCTAATTGCTCGATGGCGGCTGTGTTACCCAGAATCCCCCACGCTGCAGAAAGTTCCCGATCAGTGAGTGTACGAGGCCAGTCCACAGGTGCAGTGTGGGTGTGTGCTCTGAGCATGCTCAGTGTCAGTCATGGTGAGGGAGTGAGGAGGAGCTGGGTTGAACACAACAGTGAGCTGTACCCCTGTGAGAAGGGCATCTCCCAGTCTCTGTTTGACTCTCCTGCAGCTTCCTGTCATGATTGAGTTGGACAAGGAACTCTCGTCATTTGAGCTGGAAAAGGCCATTGATTGCTGAGCAAGCAGAAAGGTGCCCGGCAAGGATGGAATTCCAGCTGAACTGCTCACACGCAGAAAGCCCCATCAACTGTCACGCCTTCCTGCCCTCCCCTTTTGGGCTGTGAGACTGGTCCACAGAACATGTGTGATGCAATAAAAACAGCAGTGACAGAGGAGACAGCATCAACTACAGGGACATCTCACTCCTTAGAGTCATGGGGAAGACCTTCACTTGGGTCATGTTTAAAAGATTCATCTACTTGCAGACTGAGTGTATCCAGAAGCACAGTGTGGTTTCTGTGCTGACAGATCTACAGTGAACATGATCTTCTCCACACACCAGTTACAAGGGAAGAGAACAATTGGGATTTGACCTAAAGCGTTTGTGCTGAGAAAGTGAAACGTTCTAATTACTGAGTGAAAGTGAATCTTTCAGTGTGAATCACAATTTACTGGTACAATTGGAAAAGGCACCAAAACGTTTCAATCTGAGGACAAACTTCAGCCTTGAAGTTATTATTCGGAGCTCACAAACTGTGGGAAGCTTTGTGAACCTCTTCCGTTTTGTAAACAAGCAGAGAAGTTTTTTTTTTTTATAAATGTTTTATTGAAAATTTTTTCCCAAACAACAATTTTTCCCCTCTTACAAAGCAAACGCAACAATAACAATACAGAAATTTTAAACAATACACAAGTAACAAAACCCCTTTATCTTTGACCTAAACTAAACCCCCCCTCCCCCCCCCCCCTCCCCCTGGGTTGCTGCTGCTGGTCATCTGTCTTCCCTCTAACGTTCCCCTAGGTAGTCGAGAAATGGCTGCCACCGCCTGGTGAACCCTTGAGCCGATCCTCTCAGGGCAAACTTTATCTGCTCCAGTTTAATGAACCCCGCCATATCATTTACCCAGGCCTCCAGTCCGGGGGGTTTCGCCTCCTTCCACATGAGTAGGATCCTGCGCCGGGCTACTAGGGACGCAAAGGCCACAACGTCGGCCTCTTTCGCCTCCTGCACTCCCGGCTCTTCCGCAACTCCAAATAGAGCTAACCCCCAGCCTGGTTTGACCCGGGCCTTCACCACCCGCGAAATCACTCCCGTCACTCCCTTCCAATACCCTTCCAGTGCCGGGCATGCCCAAAACATATGTGCGTGGTTTGCCGGGCTCCCGCCACACCTCCCACATTTGTCCTCCACTCCAAAGAACCTGCTCAATCTTGCTCCCGTTATGTGTGCTCTATGTAGCACCTTAAATTGAATCAGGCTAAGCCTGGCGCATGAGGAAGAGGAATTTACCCTGCTTAGGGCATCAGCCCACATACCCTCCTCTATCTCCTCCCCTAGTTCTTCTTCCCACTTTCCTTTTAGTTCGCCCACCGACTCCTCCCCCTCTTCCCTCATCTCTCGGTAAATCTCTGACACCTTGCCCTCTCCGACCCACACCCCTGAAAGCACCCTGTCCTGTATCCCCTGTGTCGGGAGCAATGGAAATTCCCTCACCTGTTGTCTAGTAAATGCCCTCACCTGCATATATCTCAAGAAATTTCCCCGGGGCAACTTATACTTTTCCTCCAATGCTCCCAAGCTCGCAAAAGTCCCATCTATAAATAAATCTCCCACCCTCCTAATTCCCAACTGGAACCAGCTCTGAAATCCTCCATCCATTCTTCCTGGGGCGAACCTATGGTTGTTCCTGATTGGGGACCCCACCAGGGCTCCCCGCACCCCTCTCTGTCGCCTCCACTGTCCCCAGATATTCAATGTTGCCGCCACCACCGGGTTCGTGGTAAACTTTTTAGGTGAGATCGGTAGCGGCGCCGTCACCAGCGCCTCTAAACTCGTCCCTTTACAGGACTTTCTCTCCAGTCTTTCCCACGCCGCTCCCTCACCCTCCATCATCCATTTACGTATCATTGCCACATTGGCGGCCCAATAGTAATCGCCCAAGTTCGGTAGTGCCAATCCTCCTCTGTCCCTACTACGCTGAAGGAACCCCCTCCTTACTCTCGGAACTTTCCCTGCCCACACGAAGCTCGTGATGCTCCTGTCTATTTTATTAAAAAAGGTCTTAGTGATTAGTATAGGGAGACATTGAAATACAAATAAGAACCTCGGGAGGACCATCATCTTAATTGCTTGCACCCTGCCCGCCAGCGATAGAGGCTGCATGTCCCACCTCTTGAAGTCCTCCTCCATTTGTTCTACCAACCGTGTCAGATTAAGTCTGTGCAAGGTTCCCCAGCTCCTAGCGATCTGAATCCCCAGGTATCGGAAGTTTCTTTCCACTTTCCTTAGAGGCAAGCCTTCTATCTCTCTACTCTGGTCCCCTGGATGTATCACAAATAATTCACTCTTTCCCATGTTTAGCCTATACCCCGAGAAATCCCCGAACCCCCTCAAAATTCGCATAACCTCTATCATTCCCCCCGCTGGGTCCGACACGTATAACAATAGGTCATCCGCATATAACGAGACTCGGTGTTCTTCTCCCCCTCTAATCACCCCTCTCCATTTCCTGGAGTCTCTCAACGCCATGGCCAGAGGTTCAATTGCCAACGCGAACAACAATGGAGACAGCGGGCATCCCTGTCTTGTTCCCCTATATAGTCGGAAATACTCCGATCTATGTCGACCTGTAACTACGCTTGCCGTTGGAGCCCCATAAAGAAGTCTAACCCAGCTAATAAACCCGTTCCCAAACCCAAACCTCCTTAACACTTCCCATAAATACTCCCACTCCACCCTATCAAATGCCTTCTCTGCGTCCATTGCCGCCACTATCTCTGCCTCCCCCTCCACTGGGGGCATCATTATCACCCCTAATAGTCGTCGCACGTTAACATTCAGTTGTCTCCCTTTTACGAACCCTGTCTGATCTTCGTGCACCACCCCCGGGACACAGTCCTCTATCCTCGATGCCAGTACCTTTGCCAACAATTTGGCGTCCACGTTCAACAATGAAATGGGTCTATAGGACCCGCACTGCAACGGATCTTTATCCCTCTTCAAAATTAACGATATCGTCGCCTCCGACATCGTCGGGGGTAGAGTCCCCCCTTTCCTGGCCTCATTGAACGTCCTCACCATCAACGGGGCCAACAAGTCCACATATTTTCTGTAATACTCCACCGGGAACCCGTCTGGTCCTGGGGCCTTCCCTGCTTGCATGCTTCCCAGTCCCTTAATAACCTCGTCCACCCCAATCGGTGCCCCCAGGCCTACCACCCCCCGCTCCTCCACTTTCGGGAACCTCAATTGGTCCAGGAACTGCCGCATCCCCTCCTCTCCCTCTGGGGGTTGAGACCTATACAGTTCCTCATAGAAGGTCTTGAACACCTCATTTATCTTTCCTGCCCTTCGCACCGTGTCTCCCCTTTCGTCTCTAATTCCTCCTATTTCCCTCGCTGCTGCCCTCTTTCGCAATTGATGAGCCAACAGGCGACTCGCCTTTTCCCCATATTCATACCTCCTCCCCTGTGCCTTCCTCCACAGTACCTCCGCCTTTCTGGTGGTCAGAAGGTCAAATTCCGTCTGGAGTCGTCTCCTCTCCCTGTACAATTCCTCCTCCGGGGTCTCTGCAAATTCCCTATCCACCCTTAAAATCTCCCCCAGTAATCTTTCCCTTTCCTTGGCCTCTGTTTTCCTTTTGTGGGCCCCAATGGAGATCAGCTCTCCTCTGACCACCGCTTTTAGTGCTTCCCATACCACTCCCACAGGGACCTCGCCGTCGTCATTGACCTCCAGGTATCTCTCAATACACCCCCGCACTCTTGCACACACTCCCTCATCCGCCATCAGTCCCACATCTAATCGCCAGAGTGTTCTCTGCTCCCTTTCCTCTCCTAATTCCAGGTCCACCCAATGTGGGGCATGATCCGAAACCGCTATGGCTGAGTACTCAGCTTCTTCCACCCTAGAGATCAACGACCTTCCCAAAACAAAAAAATCTATCCGGGAGTACACTTTATGGACATGGGAGAAGAAGGAATACTCCCTAGCCCTAGGTCTAAGAAATCGCCATGGATCCACTCCCCCCATTTGGTCCATAAACCCCTTAAGTACCTTGGCCGCTGCCGGCCTTCTTCCGGTCCTTGAGCTGGATCTATCTAGCCCCGGGTCCAGCACCGTATTAAAGTCCCCTCCTAAAATCAAGTTTCCTACCTCCAGGTCCGGTATACGCCCCAGCATCCGTCTCATAAATCCCGCATCGTCCCAGTTTGGGGCATACACGTTAACCAACACGACCTCCATTCCCTCCAGCCTGCCACTCACCATTACATATCTACCTCCGCTATCTGCTACGATGTTCTTTGCTTCAAATGCGACCTGTTTCCCCACCAAAATGGCCACCCCTCTATTCTTTGCGTCCAGTCCTGAGTGGAACACCTGTCCCACCCATCCTTTCCTTAGCCTAACTTGGTCCGCCACCTTTAGGTGCGTCTCTTGGAGCATAACCACGTCTGCCCTTAGTCCTTTCAAATGCGCGAGCACTCGGGCCCTTTTTATCGGTCCGTTCAGGCCTCTCACGTTCCACGTGATCAGCCTCACTGGGGGGCTACCTGCCCCCCTCCCGTGTCGACTAGCCATTACCTTCTCTAGGCCAGTCCCATATCCCGCCTCCGCGCTCCCGCTCGCTCCCCCAGCGTCGCACACCATCCCCGCCCACCCACTCTTTAGCCATTTCCTTTTGGATTTCCGCAGCAGCAACCCAGTTGTCCCCCCCCCCCTTCTCCCTCCCTCCTCCCCTCCCCGCTAGATCTCTTTCTAGCTTGATTGCTCCCCCCATATTACTTCCGTAAGTCAGCTGACTTCAACTGACCCCGCTACTCCTGCTCACTCCTCGACCTCCCCATGTGGGGAACTCCCATCCGCCTTGCGCCTGTCTTCCCGCCTTATTCTTTCTGGTGCGGGAACATCCCTTTACCTGACCCGCCTCTTATGGCGCAGCTCCCTTTCCCCTCCCCCTCCCCTTCCCCATTCTCCAACTATGTCCCGTCTTTCCCCCCTCACCGGCGCCCACATTTCCCCAATGTCTCCCCCCTTCCCTGTTTACTTCTCAATTAACTTCCACCGTAACATTAACAATAACATTTCCTGCAGCATCAGTCCCTCAGTTCCGATCCAATTTCTCTTCTTTGATGAAGGTCCATGCTTCCTCCGCCGTCTCGAAATAATGGTGTCTCTCCTGATACGTGACCCATAGTCTTGCCGGCTGCAGCATCCCGAACTTCACCTTCCTTTTATGCAACACCTCTTTGGCTCGGTTGAAGCTCGCCCTCCTTCTCGCCACCTCCGCACTCCAATCCTGGTATACCCGTACCACTGCATTCTCCCATCTGCTACTCCGCACCTTTTTAGCCCATCTCAGGACCTCTTCTCTATCCTTAAGGCGGTAAAATCGCACGATTATCGCCCTGGGTGGTTCTCCCGCTTTTGGTCTTCTCGCCGGAATCCGATTTGCCCACTCCACCTCCAAGGGGCCCGTAGGGGCCTCAGCACCCATCAGTGAGCTCAGCATCGTACTTGCGTACGCTCCACAGTCCACTCCTTCCACACCCTCAGGGAGACCCAGTATCCGAAGGTTCTTCCTTCGCGCTCCATTTTCTAGGGCTTCGATCCTTTCAGTACACTTTTTATGAAGTGCCTCGTGCGTCTGTGTCTTAACCGCCAGGCCCAGGATCTCGTCCTCAATATCTGTCACCTTCTGCTCCACCACACGGAGCTCTGTCTCCTGGGTCTTTAATGTCTCCTTGAGCCCCTCAATTGCCTGTAGCAACGGGGTCAGCACCTCCCTCTTCAGCAGCTCCACGCACCGTCTCACAATTTCATGCTCAGGCCCCCATGTCGCCTGCGCTTTCTCCGCCGCCATCTTGTACTTCTCTCTTTCTGACCCTTTGGTCGACGATTCCTCGCGCTGCAGCCGCCGCCGCCGGTTTTTTCCTCCTTCGTTTGGGGGGGACTCCCTTCTCACACGCCCCACACCGGGTTGCGTCGTCGAAAAATTCCCCGTTGATGCTCTTAAAAGAGCCCGAAGGTCCGTCGGAGCTGGAGCCGCCGAAGCGTGCGGCTAGCTAGGCATCACCGCAACCGGAAGTCCCTTCAGTGGCCTTGATGAGGTCTTTTCACAGTTGTTCCCTCTGCTGCTAGAATTCACCTTTGATACAGGCCCTCAGGTCAGCTTGCAGCTTTAAGCTTGCCCTTCCCCCGCCTGCATGCTGGAAGAGGCCCTGTTTATCCTGTAGTTGCAGCCAAATCTTTCACTGTTTCTGCGTGTGTCTGGCAACCAAGAGACATACCCTTCCTGGGGGACACTGTCGGGGGAATATTGCCGCCTTCTTCCCACACCGGGAAATGTCAAACAAATGCCGTGGGGGCCCTGTAAAAGAGCCCAAAAGTCCGTTCCAAGCAGGAGCTGCCGAATATGCGACCTAGCTCTGCATAGCCGCACCCGGAAGTCACAAGCAGAGAAGTTAACCCTTTCCCCGACAGCATGGCAACAATTTGAAATAAAGACTTTGACTTTTAAAGATTTGGCTTCATCCCATTTGTCGGGGTCATATTCCCGTGCAAATCATCTCGGGCGGGATGGAAATTTGCCAAATATTTTTATAATCCTAATCGTTATTGTCACAAGTAATCTTGGATTAACACTGCAATGAAGTTACAGTGAAAAGCCCCCAGTCAGCACATTCCGGAGCCTGTTCAGGTACACAGAGGGAGAATTCAGAATTGCCATGTGAGAGTACCTTTAAGAACTGTGTGTTTATCAAATAGCTGCAGCGAAGACAGACAGCCCAGCTCCACCCACACTCTGATATCACTGCACTATTTGAGTTTGCACATTCTCCGTGTGTCTGTGTGGGTTCCCTCCGGGTGCTCCAGTTTTCTCCCACCGTCCAAAGATGTGCAGATTTGGTGGATTGCCGACGCTAAATTGCCCCTTAATTACCAAAGGTGAATTGGGGTTACGGGGAAATGTCAGAGGAAGTGCGCCTGGGTGGGGTGTTCTTTTGTAGGGTTCGTGTGTGCAAACTTGATGGGCAGAATGGCCTCCTTCTGCACTGCAGGGATTCTATGATGCTGTTGAATTAATCTCACATTTTCTGTTTTTACTCTGTGATATACCTTTTTAATCCACTAATTATATTTATTGAACCACTGTACCATCAACTACCAGGAGCAGTGTGTTGATATTTCAGCTATTCCAGCCTTGGGTGACTGTGGAGTTTGCACATTCTCCCCGTGTCTGTGTGGGTTTCCTCCGGGTGCTCCAGCTTTCTTCCACCATCCAAAGATGTGCAGGTTAGGTGAATTGACCACGCTAAATTGCCCCTTTATAATATAATAATCTTCATTGTCACCAGTAGGCTTACATTAACACAGCAATGAAGTTACTGTGAAAAGCCCCGAGTCACCACATTCCGGCGCCTGTTCGGGTACACTGAGGGAGAATTCAGAATGTCCAATTCACATAACAAGCACATCTTTCGGGACTTGTGGGAGGAAACCGGAGCATCCAGAGGAAACCCACGCAGACACAGGGAGAACGTGCAGACCCGACACACATGGTGACCCAAGCTGGGTATCAAACCTGGGACCCTGGAGCTGTGAAGCAACTGTGCTAACCACTGCTACCAAAAATGTTTAGGTGGAGTTACTGGGTTACGGGGATAGGGTGGAGTTATGGGCTTAAGTAGGGTGCTCTTTTCAATGGCCGGTGCAGGCTCGAATGCCGAATGGCCTCCTTCTGCACTGTGAATTCTATGATTCTGTAGGATTTTCTCTCTCAGTCTCATCCGATGGTTCTGTCTGGTGGTATTTACCTGACGTCAGCAATGTTGCTTCACAGTGCTAACCAATGTTTGTCTCTTGTATTTCACTGTGACAGGGCAGGGACTTGATTGAAATGATTCAAACATGGGAGTTCTGGGAAAGATGGACAAGGATTTGGGAGGTGACAACATGTTCAAAGTGTTTGGAGAGGACAGGAAGGTTGAAGATGGGACAGTAATTTATAAGGGTGGCAGGGTCAAGGGTTTTGTTTATTGAGGAGGGTGTAATGATGGCAGATTTGAAGGACAAAGGGACAGTACCTGAAGAGAGAGAAATGTTGACAATATCCATGGACACAGGGTAGTTGGCTGATCAGTAGCTTAGTGGGAATTGGGTCGATGGAGGAGGAGCTGGGTCTCATGGACAAGATGAGCTCTGAGAGGGCATGAGGGGAGATGGGAGAGAAACTAGAGAAAGATGTGGGTTCAGGGCTCGGGAAAGGATGAAATTTAGAGACAGTTTGGTCCGGTGGGCTCGTGGAAGGGAGGGAAGCAGCAGAGGCAGCTGATCGGATTTACTCAATCTCAGTCACAAAGAAGCTCCACAAGCTCCTCACACTTCGTGTTGGAGGTGAGGATGGAAGAGACAGGGGAGAGCGAGAATACTTCAAAAGGAACTAACTTGAGTTGGAGATATTAGAAAGTTTCAACACACTGCGTATTTAACACACATCTAATTTATTTGACTTTTAGCCAGAATTTTTAGCTCCTGTAAATGGGCTGGATTTTTTATCAGCAGAAAGAGACGCAAATTAACATGGTTCAGTCCTGAATGTGAGTAACAGCAAAACCCAATCACTGTGGATACTTGTGGCCTCGTTGGTGTCTCAGCAGGAGGGATGAGGTGGTGAATCCCTTCCCACACTCGGAGCAGGTGAATGGCCTCTCCCCAGTGTGGGTTCGCTGATGTACAATGAGCTGAGATGATTGTGTGAACCCAGTCCCACAGTGAGAGCACCGATACGGCCTCTCGTCAGTGTGAACACGTTGATGGCGTGTCAGATTCCCAGAAGTTTTATAGCACTTCCCGCAGTCTGGACATTGAAACAGTCTCTCATCAGTGTGAACTCGCTGGTGACTCAACAGGTGGGATGAACGAGTGAATTCCTTCCCACACTCGGAGGAGGTGAACGGTCTCTCCCCAGTGTGACTACATTGATGAATTTCCAGCTTGGATGGGGAAGGGAATCCTTTCCGATAGTCCGCACATTTTCGCGGTTTCTCCTCAGTGTGACTGCATTTGTGGCTTGTGAGGCCTGATGATCGAGTGACTCCTCGTCCACACACACAAATCAAGTAAGGTTTCTCCCCACTGTCAACGATGCTTTTTCCTTCCATGTTCAAAATCCGCTGATATTCAGGATATGATAAATTGAGGACTCTGTCAGATCCTGATGTGATGCTTGGTTTGAGTTTCCGGATTTTGAAGCCTCCCCTTCGAATACCCTGTGAAACTGATTTAAAAGCAGAAAATAGGGAGTGAGAGAGAACCCACAAAAACACAAAGATAGGTCGTGAAATTGCTGAATGATTCTTGTCGGCACTGGGAAAAAGTGACCATGAAAACTGCTGGATTGTTGTAAAAACATAACTGGTCCCTTTGGGAGGAGAGAGAAAGAGGTGAAGAGGAATTTTGTATATCGACAAGACATATTAAGACAGTAATTGGCAAAGCAAATTCGACCTTGAGCTTCATAAATTGAAATATTGATACTGAAACTATGCTTCTGGTGGCAAAGTGGTTAGCACTTCTGCCTCACAGCTCCAGGGTCCCGGGTTCAAGTCGAGTCTCGGGTGACTATATCTGCAGTTTGCAATTTCTCCCCGTGTCTACGCAGGTTTCCTCCGGTTTCCTCCCACAGTCCCAAGATGTGCAGGTTAGGTGGATTGGCCATGCTAAATTGCCCCTTAGAGGCCGAAGGTTAGTTGGGGTCACTGGGTTCCGGGGACAAGGTGGAGGTGTGGGCTTAAGTTGAAGGAGGGTGCTCTTTGAAAGGGCCAGTGCAGACCTAATGGGCTGAAATGCCTCCTTCTGTACTGTAAAGTCTATGACTCTGCACTGTAGGAATTCTATGAAGCTCGGGTCACCACGCTTCAGGAAGGATGTGAAATGGGCAGCAAGTTGGTGCAGAACGTTAGCCCTGCTGCGTCACGGCGCCGAGGTCCCAGGTTCGATCCCAGCTCTGGGTCACTGTCTGTGTGGAGTTTGCACATTCTCCGTGTTTGCGTGGGTTTCGCACCCACAACCCAGGCTAGGTGGATTGGCCACGTAAAATTGCCCCTTAATTGGAAAAAAATGAATTGGGTACTCTTTTAAAAAAAAAAAAAAAAAAAAAAAACTTTTTTAAAGGATGTGAAGATTCTTGGAGAAGGTGCAGAGGAGATTTACCAGAATGGTTCCAGCAAAGGAGGTTGAGGGGAGATTTAATTCAGGGACACAAGATTGTCAGATTTCAATCAGGTGGACAAAGAAACTCTGTTTCCATTCACTGATCATACAAGCACTAGGGACACATTTAAAGTTTTGGGTAAAACCTGGATTGAACGATATAAGATTATAAGATCCTGAAGGATCTTGACAGGGTGGATGTGGAGAGGATGTTTCCTCTTGTGAGAGAATTGAGAACAAGGGCGTCACTGTTGACTCGCCAACACTAAGGACATTCAAATGGTCATTGGATAGACATATGGACAATAAGGGAATAGTGTAGATGGGCTTTAGAGTGGTTGCACATGGAGGCGCAACATCGAGGGCCGAAGGGCCTGTACTGCGCTGTAATGTTCTATGTTGCAAAATCAGGGGTTACCCATTTCAGATGGAGATGAGGATTTTTTATTCTCTTGAGGGTTGTAAGACTTTGGAACTCACGTCCTTAAAAGGCAGTCATGATGTGGAGATGCTGGTGTTGGACTGGGGTGAGCACAGTCGGAAGTCTTACAACACCAGGTTAAAGTCCAACAACTTTCAAACAAACCTGTTGGACTTTAACCTGGTGCTGTAAGACTTCTTAAAAGGCAGCGGAAGCAGAGTCCTAGAATATTTTTAAGGCAAAGCTGGATAGATTCTTGATGAGCAAGGAGGTGAAAGGTTATCAGGGGTAGGCAGAAATGTGGAGTTGACGTTAGAATGTGATCAGCCGCAATCTTATTCAATGCTAATCAGGCTCGAGGGGCCGAGTGGCCTGTTCCTAGTTTGTATGTAAAAAGAACAGGAGCATTGAGATGTATGTTTTTACACTGCAATCGGCAATAACCTGAAACTCGCTGCCTATGAGGGAGTTTGAAAATAGACACAATGAATGATTTGATTTCAAAAGGAAATTGGATAGACATCTGAGGGAAATAAACCTGCGAGGATATAGGGAGAGAGCAGGAGAATGGCACTGACTGGATTGCTCCAGAGAGCTAGCATGGACTCAATGGGCCGAATGCCCTTCTTTGTGCCATCATGTCTCTGACTCTTTTTTGTAATCTAGTTTTGCAATTTAACCCCAGGGGGTTCAGGTATCACTCGGGTAAATCTGTGCTACGCTCCCTCCGAGGCCATTCTACCCTTCCTCAGGTTTGTTGCCCAGAACTGAACACAGTTCTCCAGGTTTGGCCTAACCAGGGTTTGTGAATCTCGGGGCTTTTCCAGCCACACTGAGACCTGAAATCTTCCCTCACAGACAGAACAGACACACCTTTTACCTTCCACGCCCAGATGCTGCTGATATTCAGTTTCTAATGAATCAAGTGACTCTATCAGATCGCGATGTGACGTTTGGTTTATGTTTCCCGTCAGTTTAGGATAGATATTCACAACATTTTCTCCTCGCCAACTTTGATTAAATATATTCCTGGAGGTTTGATCACATGACCTGCCCCCATCCTCCAGCCATTAAATGGTCAACACATCCATCCTTGTGACACACTGCCTTCCTCGGCCAATTGGGAAGCAAAAGGACTCATTACCTCACAGGACAGTGTTTGACTGTCAGCCAAACAACCTTTATCCCATTTTCAATACTTTTATATCCGCTGAAGAGAAATGTTCAAAGAAAATTACAAACAAAATCTTCTTTACTGTCCGAATGATTTCCCAGACACCCAGGCATGAATCTCACGTCAGAAAGTAAAATTTTGAATTCATTTAAAGTCTAGTGGTGACAATGAAACCATTGTTGGTTGTTGCAAAGAGCCACCTTGTTCACTGATATCCTTCAGGGAAGGAAATCTTCTATCCTTACCTGGTCTGGCCGACATGTGACTCCAGATCCAGTCAGCTTGTTGACTCTTAAAATGCTCTCTGAGATACACTCAGTTCAAGGGCAATTAGTGCTGGGCAGTGAATGCTGGCCCAGCCAGCGACACCCACGTGCCGTGAATGAATAGAAAAGAAAATCTGCCATCCTTACCTGGTCTGGCCGACACGATTCCAAACCACAGCCATGTGGTTGACTCTTTAATGCCCTCCGAGATGGCCGAGCAAGCCACTCGGTTTAAGGGAAATTAGGGATGGGCAATAAATGTTGGCCCAGCCAGTGACTCTCACAAGTGATTAAAATAAAATCCTGGAGACTCGTCAGTCAATCCGGGAGAGTTGGCATCCGGTCCAGGCTGGCAGCGCATGCGCCCTGCGGCATCTTGTCCTCTGTAAAGATGGCGGCCGGTAACCCGGGCCTGTCACCGCTCAGCTCTCACTCTGTTCGGTGCTGTTTAAGACGGGACTATTAACATTTTCCTCAGGAGTTGAAGCCTCCACGGGGTATTTATGAAGCTTCCCGGCTCACTCCGCAGCTTCTATCGCTCCCCGGCCACCCACCGGCTCCATTCCTAAAAGTCGCTCAATTGTTTCTTTCCCGCTCCTCGCACCGTCACGTCAACCTGAACTGCGCATGCGCCGGTCACAGCCCCCAACGGTCACAATGCCCGGGGAGTGATTGGCGGTGGCTCCAGACCAACAGGAATTGAGGGGGCCGGTCTGGAGGACCAGTATGGAGCAGCTCGTCCTCCAAGCAATGGGAGTGAATGAGGGGCGGGGCTGGACTGTGAGTGAAGCATGCGCAGTGCAGCTGATGGGCAGACGGGTCCACAATGGGTAAAGAGGGGGGTGGGAGATGGCAGGGCGGAGGGTCTGGCGGGTGGACGGAGAGTTTCCGGAAACCCCAGGAATGAACTGAGCGGATCCCCCTTCCACCCCCCCTCCCCCCCCCCCCCCCCCCCGTTTATACCGAGCGGGGCCGCAGCTCCCAGATCAATGAAGAGTTGCTTTGTATCAGGTTGGCCATTGGTTCCAGAGGTTGTTCCCTGGTCTCCAGCGTCGCTTCTTTATCAGTGAATCACTGAATGGTTACAATACAGACTGAGGCCATTCAGCCTGTCCTGTTTGTGCTGGCTCTCTTTGCCAGAGCAAATCAACTCCTCCCACTCCCCTGTCCTTTCACCAACAAGACCAGCAGCAAATATTCCCCATCCCCAGTTACCTGTGGAGAAGATGATATTTGACCTTCTTGAACCGCTACAGTCTGTGTGGTGAAGGTGCTCTCACAATGCTGGAGTTACAGGTTATTCACCCAGTGATGATGAATGAACAGTGATACATGTCCAAATCAACAACACTGTGTATTTATATAGCGCCTTTCATGTAATGGACCATGCTGAAGTGCTCTGTAGGTGGGTTAAAAGCAATATTTGACAGAGTCATGCAAGGAGATAAGAGGGCTGGGCAGATGTCAGAGGTAGGATTAAATGAGTATCTTAAAGGAAGATAGGAAGATCGAATAGTCAAGAGGTTTGGGGAGGAAATTCCAGTGTTTGTGGTCTTAGCTCGAGGCATGGATACCGAACATGGAGTGATTAAAATCAGGAATGGTCAAGAAGCCAGAATGAGAGGAGTGCAGAGACCTTGGGGGTTGTGAGGCTGGAGGAGTTTGCAGAGACTGGGAGAGATGAGAGCATGGAGGAGATTACAGTGAGAAAAAAGACCATGGAGGAGATTGCAGAGAGAGAGGGAAGAGCATGGAAGAGATTACAGAGAGGTAGAGAAGGGCATGAGGGAAATTACAGAGAGTGGAAGGGGGTGAGGGGAGAACAAGAGCATGGAGTATTTTTTAATGTATCTGCTTCTTAACTGGGAGCCATTGTAGGTCTGTGAGCATGAATGAAACAGAGTGTGATTAAGCAATAAAGATCTCAGTTTCATAGGGATGTTTAATGTGGGAGACCAGCCGGAAGCGCATTAGAACAGCTAAGTCTACAGGCAACACTGGAATGGGTGAAGGTTTCAGGAGCAGAGACTAGGGAGGAGTTGGGCGATGTTACTGAAGTGGAAGTAGGCGGTCTTGGTGATGATGTAGATATGTGATTGACAGCTCTACTTGTGACAAAATATTTTGGGATGTGCATGAACCATGGTTCAGTCTCAGACAGTGTCCGGGAGAGAGGTGGAGTCGGTGCTGAGGAAATGGAGTTTGTAGCAGAGAAGCAAAGACAATGGGATCATTTTTTTGCAATATTTAAATGCAGTAAATGTTTGCTCATCCAGTACAGGATGTCAGTACGGTGTGTGACTGGGAGAGGAATTTGTAGCTGATAGCGTTCTCATACACATGCTGCCTTGGTCCTTTATGGTGATGGAGTCTGAAGGTTTGAGAGATTTGTCAAACATCTGGTCAAATTGCAGATGCATAAAAACCCTTTGCTTCATTGCCTACCTCTCCCACCTCTCTCTCTCTCCTGAATCATGTGTTGGCCCCGACGAGTTGACAGGATTCCTTCTCTGATGTTCATTACTGAACCAGTTGTTTTTTATGACAATCCAGCAGTTTTCATGGTCATTTTTTCCCAGTGCCAGCCCCACAAATGACCAGATTCAATCAGCTTAATTTCATTCTCACACTCTCTTTTCTGTTTTCTGTCAATTTCACAGGAGTTTGGACATTGGGAAAGTGAAACTCAACATCACATCAGAATCTTACAGAGTCGCCCAATTCATCATCGTCCAAATACTGTTGGATTTTGAACATGGAAGGAAAATATACCATTCACAGTGGAGAGAAACTGTGCACAAGTTCTGTGTGTGGATGAGATTTCAGCCGATCATCTGTCCTCCATGAGAGAAACGCTTTTACAGCAGAGAGAGAACGTGGAAACGTGCGGACTGTGGGAAGGGATACAATTACCCATTGAAGTGGAAATTCATAGTGGCACTCACACAGGGAAGAGATTGTTCACTTGCTCCGAGTGTGGGAAGACATTCACTACCTCATCCCACCTATTGATACCAATGAGTCCACACTGAGAAGAGACCATTCAGCTGCTCTGAATGTGGGAAGGGATGAGCTCACTCAGCCAACCCGCTGAGACACCAGTGTGTTCTCACTCACGAGAGACCTTTTAAATACCTAGAGTGTTTCACCTGCTCCAAGTGTTTGAAGGGATTCGCTCAGTCATCCAACCTGCTGAGATATCAGCAAGTTCACAGTGAGGACAGACCTTTTAAAGGTCCCGACTGTGGGAAGTGCTGTAAAGATTCTGAGGAACTGATGTCCCATCAGCGTGTTCACACTGACGAGAGACCATTCAGGTGCTCTGACTGTGGGACTGGGTTCAGGCGATCATCTGACCTCACTGTACATCAGCGACTTCACATTGGGGAGAGGCCATTCACCTGCTCTGAGTGTAGGGAAGGATTCACTACCTCATCCTACCTGCTGACACACCAGCGACTTCACACTGGGGAATCGCCGTTCAGTTTCCCTGTGTGTGGGAAGCGATTCACTCAGTCATCTTACTTGCTCACACACCAGCGCGTTCATACTGGGAGAGGCCATTCACCTGCTCTCAGTGTGGGAAGAGATTTACTCAGTCATCCTACCTGCTCACACACCAGCAAGTTCACACTGGGAGAGGCCATTCACCTGCTCTCAGTGTGGGAAGCGATTCACTCAGTCATCCTACCTGCTCACACACCAGCAAGTTCACACTGGGAGAGGCCATTCACCTGCTCTCAGTGTGGGAAGAGATTTACTCAGTCATCCAACCTGCTGACACACCAGCGCACTCACACCGGGGAGTGGCTGTCTGATACTCTGAGTGTGAGTAGAGAGTCTATCGGACATGCAACCTTCTGAGACACCAGTGAGTTCATACTGAGGAAAGGCTGAATACCTGCTCTGTGTGTGTGTCGCAATTCACTCAATCACACAGTCTCCTGTTGGACAGTCATTCACTTTCTCCATGTGTGGAAATGCTTCAACTGACCTGATGAATCACCAACTTGGTCACACTGGGGAAAGGCTGGGCAGTGATATGACATGAGATTGATTCATTAATCATCCAATCTGTGGATACTGGCGGGAGGTCTCATCAGAAAGATCTGTGAGCACGTTATTCTAATCTCATCAATCTGCTCGAAGGTAGACCTGGTCAGGAACACCAAAATTTTGTGTATTTGCCTTTTTGACTTTAGTAATGTTGTGTTAACTTAATATCATCTCAATAAATTTTGGTTATTTGTTTATCAAAACAGAACATATTAACCCATTAATTCACCTGACAAATGATGTCATCCTCTTTAGTGAGTCTGTGTGATATTGTTATTGCTTTTTTTATGGTTTGTACCTGAGTATCTCATCTCTTTCTGAACAACCTAATAATACCTTTGTATTCAGTCCATCTCCTGACCCTCTGCCTCAGTGTTGGGAACTTACATTCATAGAATCCCGACTGTGCTAAAGCAGGCCATTCGGCCCATTGTCTGTCCTTTCAGATCATTTATCTCTTCATGTCTAATCTTATCCTCAGTGTGACCTCTGAGAACCTGTTTCTATTGTAGGTCCTGACTTTTAATGTGTGTAAGTGACATTACTGTTGAAAAATGTTTATTAAAGTTATTCAGATCTCGCGATGCTTCCCTCTGTTTACATTCCCCACCTCGAGGCTCAGTAAGGTGCTTCCTTTTGTAACTTTAAAGCTTTTCTCTTGCTCAGTGCAAACATTTCCATTATATTCTTTCTCCTTGTAACCTGTTTACTTGAATCTCTGTAACATTGTGGTCTTTACACACTGGTATTTGAACCCGAGTATTAGTCAGGTTGATGGTACTGTCTACCTTATGTGACAGGAAGTATTCCTGTATTAGTGTGTGTGTCTGTGGTTCTCGGTGTATGAAAGTGTGGCTGTGTGTGTCTGCAGACTATCTATGCTGCTTCTAATCAGCTGCAATACAAACCTTCCTCTCTCTGAGCAAATGATGTTGGTTCACTGAGAATCCCATCCAGAGATTTGAAATGTGCCACTCAGAGATTCATAAAATCGTAGGAGGCCATTCGGCCCATCACCTCTGCACCAACCCTTTGAAAGACCACCTTACCGAGGCCCAATCCCCTGCCCTATTACTGCTCCCCCACCCGAAGGGGCAATTTAGCATAGCCAATCCACCTAACCTGCAGATCATTGGACAGAAATCAGAGCACTCTGGTGGAGGAAACTCACGCAGACTGGCGGGGGGGGGGGGGGGGGGGGGGGGGGGGAAAATAAGCCAAAATCTAGAGACAGACACCACTGCCCCTATTTAAAAAAAATTTACCTAACAGTCAATAGTGCCTTGTATCAGTGTGACATGATATTGGGATACCACTGTGAGTGTGCAGATGTGATTTTGTTACATCTGGAGTAACTGACATGTGAAATGCAGGGTGAGCCTGCACTGTAGAACGGGTCCCAGATACTCTCAGCTACTAGAAACAGAACAACACTGAGTGATCAGGAGAATGGGCCATTTTAAATCGTCCATAGAGAAACTGACTTTAAAACAATCAGGATAGGATTAAACACACTGGTATCCATCAGAGGGAGTAAAATTAAAGTGAAGAGGGATGTAGAATCTGGGTTTAGAAAATATGAAAGTAAAGTAGCCACAGTCCCAGATGACCATAGACCGTTTTCCCCTTTGAGTGGCAGAGCTGACTGGTGGTGATTTAACCTGAGGATCACCAAACCTCAGGCGAGGGGCAGGGTTGAGAAGGCGGGGCCTTCATGAATAACCTCAGCCGGTACGGGAATTGAACCCACGCTGCTGGCCTACCTCTGCATCACTAAAAATTGTAAATACATCTGGGTCAAAACAGAAGTTCATGCACGGACTTTAAAGGTTCTCCAGCTCTCTGTTCACCTGCATCCACCTTGTGGATAATTTCTAAATAAGAAAGTGTGGGCTGGTTCAGCTCAGTTGGCTGGACAACTGGTTTGTAATGCAAAGCCAGGCCAACAGCGTGGGTTCAATTCCTGTACCGGCTGAGGTTATTCATAAAGGCAGCGCCCGATCCTGGACTAGTGAAGCATTCCGAGGCAACTCACCTCCAGCCCCAGAGAGCAGCGTCCCCTGATCCGGGACCAGTAAACCATTCCAAGTAGACTGTCACCTCCAGCCACGGAGATAAGCACCCCCCTGATGTGGGTCCAGTAAACTGTTCCCACCTGATCCAAGGTCATATTTTCTGTCTATTTAGCTGATGCATTATATCTAAACTGTTGCTTCTTAATCAACTGCTTAAAAATCACCCATGATTTCGACCCCCATTTTGGATAATCTGTGACTCCAGAACACTTGTCCATGAGAGTAACGGAAGGTCTGAGAACTGAAATAATCCAGAGTAATGATGAGGTGTGTATTTTTATCACCACTTTTCTTAGAAATCTCCCGCTAAACCAAAAAGGGTCAAAAAGATTATTTAAATGATGTACAAGGATTTTCTCTCCTTGACTCCTTAAGGCAGACTTAAGTAGGTGCTATTCAGGGTCAAACTAATATTTCAAGTTATTCCTGGTGTAACCTATATCTACAAAGATTGTATCTACTTACTACTCGAGTAGCTTCAATCCTGGGTCCTGCTTTGCTGAGGTATAGTGAAGTAGACTTTGACTATTTTGGAATAACCACTATTTCAGGTGAGTGTAAATGTTTAACTTACTTTATTTTGTTTCAAAAGATAAAATCATTGTTTTTACAACAAGTAAAAGATCTTGCTTCTGGTAATCCGTTCGAGTTGATCAGACCTTCGTGACCCCCTCGACAATCTCTCTTCTTATCTGTGGGTGTTCTCAGTAGTTTTGATTCTCTGTTCGGCTCCTCAGTAATGCAGTCCCCATGCACGGAAGTAGCTGTAAAAGCTTATGCTGGCACCTAGCGATTCAGAGTATTTATTACCCTTCTAGCAGCCTTACTGTTTACATGGCCTTCTAAAGTAATATCTTCTGCTTATTGATGTATATATTTTGTCCATTTGTTAACATATGTTTAATTCTGCTAAAGTGTAAGTACACCTCTTTTTAATGTGGTGTTGACATGATCTTAGCTTGTCAAACTTTTACTTAAAGAGTGATACATCTGGTTGCCACAGTGTCTAACATGATAACGCTTTCACATTAACATGACCTTAGCTTGTCAGAACAAATTATTTTGTTGTATTTCAGCCTTTTAATCCCTTATCATTTTTAAGCATTGCATTTTCTCATATTCCTTTCAAATGTTTCAAATGACATTCTTCCCATTTTACAATTTTACAAAAGTGTTGGCTTCTTTTTGGGAAGAAGCAGTTAGCTTTGTTGAATTGTACCGTAGCAAACGCAACTGTTATCTCCACATTTCCACTTTTAACTGGTGTCATTAAGTTTCTGTCATTCACAAATAAACATTATTTCAAGTAATTCAAACTTGATTCTGGCAATTCCATTCAATTGCTTGCTAAAATAATTACCTCCGATCAAAGGGTGGAGAACTTTTTCTCTTTATGTAACTTAAAACTTAACTTTGCTAGAATTTCTCTAACTTGAAAGAAAGGTATCGGTTTACAACACGAGTTGTTTCGAGGTGTTATCTCAAAGTCTGTGTGATAACTGTCTGCAGTCTGAAGCTTTTTGCTGCTGTTAACCCATTGAGACTTAAATTTAGTGTACCCAATTCATTTTTTCCATTAAGGGGCAGATGGGCCGATTGGCCTCCTTCTGCACTGTAAATTCTATGTATGATTCTGTATGATTTTCTCTCTCACAGTCTGATCTGATGGGTCTGTCTGGTAGTATTTGCATGATGGTAGCACAGTGGTTAGCACTGTTGCCAGGGTCCAGAGTTCAAATCCTGCTTGGGTCACTGTCTGTGCGGATTCTCCGCGTGTCTGCGTGCGTTTCCTCCCACAAGTCCCGAAAGATGTATTATTAGGTGAATTGGACATTCTAAATTCTCCCTCTGTGTATCCGAACAGGCACCGGAGTGTGGTGACGAGGGGCTTTTCACAGTAACTTAATTGCCGTGTTAATGTAAGCCTATTTGTGACAATAATAATAATCTTTGTGTTTGGGTATTTTATGGAGCAGGTAGAACTTCCTTGGTTGGATCTGTTGTCCCCTCAGATATTCCACCTGTTTTTGGTTCATGTGTCTGGAGTCTTTGAGTCCATCTCCAATTCTCCTTCCTGTCTCGGGTATATGGATCTAGGTAGCTTGGTTTTGTGATTCGTGTTGTTTAGTTGTCTGTCTGTCTCCAGCAGGTATTGTTGTCTCTCGATAATGACTGTGCTGCTACCCTTGCTTCTGGTCTTATGGACATATCCGTGTTGGATCCAAGCTCCCGGATTGTCTGTCTTTCTCTCCGGGTAATATTCTGTTTGTCTCTTGTATTTCACTCCGGTGACAGGGCAGAGACCTGATTGAAGGGATTCAAACATGGGAGTTCGGGGAAAGATGGGCAAGGACTTGGGAGGTGACAACATGTTCAGAGTTAGGAGAGGGAGGTTGAAGATGGAGCAGTGATTTGTAAGGATGGCAGGGTCAAGGGTTTGTTTTATTGAGGAAGGAATGATGATGGCAGATTTGAAGGACAGAGGGACTGTTGTCATGTGAGTGTCCCTTTAAGAAATGTTTTTGTCTTATCACATGGCTTCATTGAGGTCATTGTGTGGGTGGAGCTGGGCTGTGACTCTGGGTTTTACTTTTACTTTGGGCTTTGGAGCTGGTTTGTGGCTCTGTGAGATTTTACTTTCGTTTTCACACTTGGTTGCTGTAGACTCAGGCTGAGAAATATTTTGGCCTGTCTCTATATTTTCAATTTTAAAGAGTTATCCCAAGGAAGAAACCCAATGATTATAGTGACCAGCTGATTTTGGTGAAAAGGGTTTTTGGTTTATGGGATCTTGTTATTGAATTGGAACAGTTAAGGGGAATTCATTAAGAGTTTCCATAGATTACTGTAGCTGTCTGGGATCTTCATGTTTGTAGTTGATAATAATTCTTACTGTGTGATAATATAAATGTTAACTAAATTCTTGTTTTTTGATTAAAAGCGCCTCAGGACTCTGTTGAATAACACCTGAAAGGCAGTCTCTTGTTCTCAGCGTAACCAAAATCAATAAACAGTTATAGGTCAGGTGACCTCCATGATATACTTCAGAGTTTTCTAAACCCATAACACAGAACCTGAAGAGAGAGAAATGTTGACAATATCCATGGACACAGGGTAGTTGGCTGATCAGTAACTTAGTGGGAATTGGGTCGATGGAGCAGGAGCTGGGTCTCATGGACAAGATGAGCTCTGAGAGGGCATGAGGGGAGATGGGAGAGAAACTGGAGAAAGATGTGGGTTCAGGGCTTGGGAAAGGATGACATTTAGAGACAGTTTGGTCCGGTGGGCTCGTGGAAGGGAGGGAAGCAGCAGAGGCGGCTGATCGGATTTACTCAATCTCAGTCACAAAGAAGCTCCACAAGCTCCTCACACTTCTTGTTGGAGGTGAGGATGGAAGAGACAGGAGAGCGAGAGTACTTCAAAAGGAACTAACTTGTGTCAGAGATATTTAAAAAGTTTCAACACAAATCTAATTTATTTGACTTTTAGCCAGAATATTAGCCACTGTAAATGGGCTGGAGTTTGTCATCAGCAGAAAGAGACCCAAATGAACATGGTTCAGTCCTGAATTTGAGTAATAGCAAAATCCAATCACTGTTACTTGTGGCCTCGCTGGTGTCTCAGCAGGTGGGATGAAGTGACGATTCCCTTCCCACACTGGGAGAAGGTGAACGGTTTCTCTCCAGTGTGAATTCGCTGATGGATGGACAGAGTAGAGGCATGAGTGAATCCCTTCCCACACTCGGAACAGGTGAATGGCCTCTAGCCAGTGTGAATTCGCTGATGTACAGCGAGTTCAGCTGATCGTCTGAACCCAGTCCCGCAGTGAGAGCACCTGAACGGTCTCTCGTCAGTGTGACCTCGCTGGTGATGCAGCAGGTTGGATGAGTGAGTGAATCCCTTCCCACACTTGGAGCAGGTGAATGGCCTCTCCCCAGTGTGAGTTCGCTGATGTACAGTGAGGTGAGATGATCGTCTGAATCCAGTCCCGCAGTGAGAGCATCTAAACGGTCTCTCGTCAGTGTGAACACGTTGATGGAGCATCAGTTCCCCAGAACTTTTAAAGCACTTCCCGCAGTCTGGACATTGGAACAGTCTCTCATCAGTGTGAACTCGCTGGTGACTCAGCAGGGTGGATGACCGAGTGAATCGCTTCCCACACTTGGAGCAGGTGAATGGCCTCTCCCCAGTGTGAACTCGCTGGTGTCTCTGCAGGTGGGATGACCGAGTGAATCGCTTCCCACACTTGGAGCAGGTGAACGGCCTCTCCCCAGTGTGAACTCGCTGGTGTGTCAGCAGATTGGTTGAATTAATGAAACCCTTCCCACACTGAGAGCAGGTGAATGGCCTCTCCCCAGTGTGAACTCGCTGGTGTGTCAGCAGTGTGGATGTATTAATGAAACCCTTCCCACACTGTGAGCAGGTTAACGGCCTCTCCCCAGTGTGAACTCGCTGGTGTGTCCGCAGGTGGGTTGACTGAGTGAATCCTTTCCCACACTGTGAGCAGATGAATGGCCTCTCCCCAGTGTGAACTCGCTGGTGTGTCAGCAGTGTGGATGTATTAATGAAACCCTTCCCACACTGTGAGCAGATGAATGGCCTCTCCCCAGTGTGAATTCGCTGGTGTGTCAGCAGATTGGTTGAATAAATGAAACCCTTCCCACACTGTGAGCAGGTGAATGGTCTCTCCCCAGTGTGAACTCGCTGGTGTGTGGACAGTGAGGATGACTGAGTGAATCTCTTCCCACACTTGGAGCAGGTGAATGGTCTCTCCCCAGTGTGACTGCGTTGATGAGTTTCCAGCAGGGATGGGGAAGTGAATCCTTTCCCACAGTCCGCACATTTCCACGGTTTCCCCTCAGTGTGACTGCATTTGTGTCTCGTGAGGCCTGATGATCGACTGAATCCTCTTCCACACACGCAACACGTGTACGGTTTCTCCCCACTGTGAACGATGCTTTTTCCTTCCATGTTCAAAATCTGCTGATGTTCAGGATATGATAAATTGAGGACTCTGTCAGATCCTGATGTGATGCTTGGTTTGAGTTTCCGGACTTTGAAGACTCCCCTTACCACACCCTGTGAAATGGATTCAAAACATAAAATAGGGAGTGAGAGAGAACCCACAAAAACACAAAGGCAGGTTGTGAAAATGAGTTGAATGAATCTGGTCATTTGTGGGGCTGGCTCTGGGAAAAAGTGACCATGAAAACTGCTGGATTGTCATAAAATCCAACTGGCCTCTTTGGGAGGAGAGGGAAAGAGGTGAAGAGGGATTTTGTATATCTACAAGACATATTAAGAGATTAGTTGGCAAAGCAAATTCGATCTTGAGCTTCATAAACAGTAATATTGATACCAAAACGATGCTTTCGGTGGCACGGTGCCTCACAGTTCCCGGGACCCGGGTTCAATTCCCACCCTGACTGTGTGGAGTTTGCACTTTCTCCCTGTGCCCGTGTGGGTTTCCTCCGGGTGCTCCGGTTTCCCCCCACAGTTCAAAGATGTGCAGATTAGGTTGAATCGGTGAGGATTGTATTCGCTGGAGTTCAGAAGAATGAGGGGGGATCTCATAGAAACCTATAAAAAGTGAGTGGCACAGTGGTTAGCACTGCTGCCTCATGTCGCCGAGGACCCGGGTTCGATCCCAGCTCCGGGTCACCGTCTGTGTGGAATGTGCACATTCTCCCTGTGTTTGCGTGGCTCTCACCCCCACAAATCCAAAGATGTGCAGGGTAGGTAGATTGGCCACGCTAAAATTGCCCCTTAATTGCATTTAAAAAATTGGGCACTCTAAATTTATGTTAAAAAAAACCAGGGCGAGACAGAGTAGATTCAGGAAGGATATTCCCGAGAGTGGGTGTGTCCAGAAATAGGGGTCACAGTCTGAGGATACGGGGTAGACCATTTAGGACAGAGATGAGGAGAAATTTCTTCACCCAGAGAGTGGTGAGCCTATGGAATTCATCGGCATAGGAACTAATTAAGGCCAAAACATTGCATGTTTTCAAGAAGCAGTTAGATACAGCACTTAGGGTGAAGGGGATCAAAGGATATGGAGGGAAAGCGGGATTAGGCTATTGAGCCGAATCAGCTCCGATCGTAATGAATGATAGAGCTCGAAGGGCCAAATGGTCCCCTCCTGCTCCTATTTTCTACATTGCTCCGTATCTCTGCATGTAAATGGTCCAGGAGGTACGAGGAAGAATGTTTTTACACAGCCAGTGGCAATGACCTTAAACTTGCTGCCTATGACGGAGTTTGGAAATAGACAAAATAAATGATTTTTAAAAAATTGGATAGAAACCTGAGAGAAATAAAGCTGTGAGGATACAGAGACAGAGCAGGAGAATGACTCTGACTGGATTGCTCCAGATAATAAGAAGTCTTTATTAGTGTCACACGTAGGCTTACATTAATGCTGCACTGAAGTTACTGTGAAAATCCCCAAGTCTCCACACTCCGGCGCCTGTTCGGGTACATGGAGGGAGAATTCAGAATGTCCAATTCACCTAACAAGCAAGTCTTTCGGGACTTGTGGGAGGAAACCACAGCACCCGGAGGAAACCCACAGCAGACACTGGGAGAAAGTGCAGACTCCGCACAGACAGGGACCCAAGCCAGGAATCGAACCCGGGTCCCTGGTGCTGTGAAGCAACAGTGCTAACCACTGTGCCGATTAGAGAGCTAGCATGGACTCAATGGACCGAATGCCCTTCTCTGCCCATAATGACTCTGACATTTTTTGTTTTTTAAAAATAAATTGAGTACCCCCCAATTAATTTTTTCCAATTAAGGGGCAATTTAGCATAGTCAATCCACCTAACCTGCACATCGGGGCAGCACAGTAGCCTTGTGGATAGCACAATTGCTTCACAGCTCCAGGGTCCCAGGTTTGATTCCGGCTTGGGTCACTGTCTGTGCGGAGTCTGTACATCCTCCCCGTGTGTGCGTGGGTTTCCTCCAGGTGCTCCGGTTTCCTCCCACAGTCCAAAGATGTGCAGGTTAGGTGGATTGGCCATGATAAATTGCCCTTAGTGTCCAAAATTGCCCTTAGTGTTGGGTGGGGTTACTGGGTTATGGGGATAGGGTGGCGGTGTTGAACTTGGGTAGGGTGCTCTTTCCAAGAGCCGGTGCAGACTCGATGGGCTGAATGGCCTCCTTCTGCACTGTAAATTCTATGATATTCTATGATAATCTTTGGGCTGTGGGGGCAAAACCGACGCAAACAATGTGCAAACTCCACATGGACAGTGACCCAGAGCCAGGATTGAACATTGGCACCGTGAGGCAGCAGTGCTACTCACTGTGCCACCGTGCTGCCAGCTGACATTTTTGTCTAATCTCGCCTTGTAATTTAACCCCTGGGGGTTCAGATATCACTCCGGTAAATCGGTGCTACACTCCCTCCGAGGCCATTCTATCCTTCCTCAGGTTTGTTGTCCAGAACTGAACACAGTTCTCCAGGTTTGGTTTAACCAGAGTTTGTGAATCTTGGGGCTTTTCCAGTCACACTGAGACCTGGAATCGTCCCTCACAGACAGAACAGACAAACCTTTTACCTTCCACACCCAGATGCTGCTGAAATTCAGTTTCTAATGAATCGAGTGACTGTCAGATCGCGATGTGACGTTTGGTTTGAGTTTCCCATCTGTTAAACCTCCACTTCCAGTATCCTGTAAATTTACAGAAACCTCACTGTCAGTTTAGGATAGAAATTCACAACATTCTCTCCTCGCCAACTTTGATTAAATGTATTCCTGGAGGTTTGATCACATGACCTGCCTCCATCCTCCAGCCATTAATCGGTCAACACATCCATCCTTGTGACACACTGCCTTCCTCGGCCAATTGGGAAGCAAAATGACTCATTACCTTACAAAACGGTGTTTGACTTGGGCAGCACAGTGGTGCAGTGGTTAACACTGCTGTCTCACGGCGCCGAGGTCACCGGTTCGATCCTGGCTCTGGGTCACTGTCCGTGTTGAGTTTGCCCATTCTCCCCGTGTTTGCGTGGGTTTCACCCCCACAACCCAAAGATGTGCAGGCTCGGTGGATTGGCCACGCTAAATTGCCCCTTAATTGGAAAAAATGAAGTGGGCACTCTAAATTTAATTTTAAAAAAGGACAGTGTTTGACTGTCAGCCAAACCTTTATCCCATTTTCAATATTTTTATATCCGCTGAAGAGAAATGTTCAAAAATCTTTTTTACTGTCCTAATCATGTTCCAGAGTCACAAAAATATTTTTGACTGTCCCAATGGTGTTCCAGAGACCCAGACATGAATTTCACCAAGTCAGAAGGTAAAATTTGAATTCATTGAAAATTTACTGATGACCATGAAACCATTGTCAATTGTTACAAAGACCCATCTGGTTCACTCATGTCCGTCAGTGAAGGAAATCTTCTATCCTTACCTGGTCTGGCCTACGTGTGATTCCAGATCCACAGTCAGCTGGTTGTCTCTTAAAATGCTCTCTGAGATGCCCTCAGTTCAAGGGCAATTAGTGCTGGGCAGTGAATGCTGGCCCAGCCAGCGACACCCACATCCCGTGAATGGACAGAAAAGAAAATCTGCCATGCTTACCTGGTCTGGCCGACACGATTCCAAACCACAGCAATGTGGTTGACTCTTTAAATGTCCTCCAAGATGGCCGAGCAAACCGCTCGGTTTGAGGGAAATTAGGGATGGGCAATAAATGTTGGCCCAGCCAGTGACTCCCACAAATGATTAATATAAAATCCCGGAGACTCCAGTCAGTCAATCCGGGTGAGTTGGCATCCGGAGTTGGGAAAAAAGGTTCTTTTTCAGAATGGCAACCGGTGACGGGTGGTGTCCCGCAGGGTTCAGTGTTGGGGCCACAGCTGTTCTCTTTATATATTAACGATCTAGATGATGGGACTGGGGGCATTCTGGCTAAGTTTGCCGATGATACGAAGATAGGTGGAGGGGCAGGTAGTATGGAGGAGGTGGGGAGGCTTCAGAAAGATTTAGACAGTTTAGGAGTGGTCCAAGAAATGGCTGATGAAATTCAACGTGGGCAAGTGCGAGGTCTTGCACTTTGGAAAAAAGAATAGAGGCATGGACTATTTTCTAAACGGTGACAAAATTCATAATGCTGAAGTGTAAAGGGACTTGGGAGTCCTAGTCCAGGATTCTCTAAAGGTAAACTTGCAGGTTGAGTCCGTAATTAAGAAAGCAAATGCAATGTTGTCATTCATCTCAAGAGGCTTGGAATATAAAAGCAGGGATGTACTTCTGAAGCTTTATAAAGCATTAGTTAGGCCCCATTTAGAATACTGTGAGCAATTTTGGGCCCCACCCCTCAGGAAGGATATACTGGCACTGGAGCGGGTCCAGCGGAGATTCACACGGATGATCCCAGGAATGGTAGGCCTAACATACGATGAACGTCTGAGGATCCTGGGATTATATTCATTGGAGTTTAGGAGGTTGAGGGGAGATCTAATAGAAACTTACAAGATAATGAATGGCTTAGATAGGGTGGATGTAGGGAAGTTGTTTCCATTAGCAGGGGAGACTAGGACCCGGGGGCACAGCCTTAGAATAAAAGGGAGTCACTTTAGAACAGAGATGAGGAGAAATGTCTTCAGCCAGAGAGTGGTGGGTATGTGGAATTCATTGCCACAGAGGGCGGTGGAGGCCAGGACGCTGAGTGTCTTTAAGACAGAAGTTGATAAATTCTTGATTTCTCGAGGAATTAAGGGCTATGGAGAGAGAGCGGGTAAATGGAGTTGAAATCAGCCATGATTGAATGGTGGAGTGGACTCGATGGGCCGAATGGCCTTACTTCCACTCCTATGTCTTATGGTCTTACGGTCCAGGCTTGCAATGCAAAATAATAATAATAATCACGTATTGTCACAAGTCGGCTTCAATGAAGTTCCTGTGAAAAGCCCCTAGTCGCCACATTCCGGCGCCTGTTCGGGGAGGCTGGAACGGGAATTGAACCCGCGCTGCTGGTCTTGTTCTGCATTACAAGCCAGCTGTCTTAGCCCACTGTGCTAAACGAGCCCCTTCCCTGTGGCGCATTGTCCTCTGTAAAGATGGCGGCCGGTAACCCGGGCCTGTCACCGCTCAGCTCTCACTCTGTTTGGTGCTGTTTAAGACGGGACCGTTAACATTTTCCTCGGGAGTTGAAGCCTCCACGGGGTATTTATGAAGCCTCCCGGCTCACTCCGCAGCTTCTATCGCTCCCCGGCCACCCACCCGCTCCAATCCTGAAAGTCGCTCAATTGTTTCTTCCCCGCTCCTCGCACCAGCAGCGACAACCTGAACTGCACATGCGCTGGTCACAGCCCGAATACCGCATGTTCTAGTCACAGCCGGACTCTGTGCATGTGCGAGAAGCTTCTTGTGGATAGAGCAGATTCTCAGCTGCAACGCATGTTGGGTAATAAGCCCGCCATTGAAATGGATATTTTTGATATAAAGTATGCTTTGCGAACTGATTACGATTAGTAACATTGGGCCAAGGCAACACCCACATCCCAAGAACAAATAAAGGAAAGTTGGCAGTTAGAAAGGCAAATGCAATGTTCGCATTCATTTCAAGAGAGCTACAGTACAAGATGAATGGGGATGAGAAACATATCAGCCATGATCGAATGGCAGAACAAACTTGAAAAGGCTGAATGGCCTAATTCTGCTTCTCTATCTTTTTTTTAATGAGGGGATCTCAGAGAAACATCTGTAAAAAAAATTGTTGGAATCCATCCTGGATACAGATCAATTGATTCTTGGAGGAGACTTCAATTGTGTTTTGGATCCTAAATGGACTGGTCCAAGCTGATTCAACCATAACAAAAACATGAAAAAGGAATGAAACCAGACAGACCACCCGGCATCGACCCAGGCACCAGAAACGACAACGGCAAACCCAGCAAAAGATTTTTTTAAACTGTTCCCATCAGTAGATTGTAAAAGAATTACGGGACACAGATTTAAGATTGTGAACAAGATCTACAGGGGAGATAGGAGGTAGACATTTTATACAGTGAGTGATAATGATATGGAACTCAATGCTTACACACAAAGGTCGATAATCTCCAGGTCCTGATAACTCGAATGGTGCTGTCAGAATTCGATGTGAGGATTGCTTGTGAGTTTCCTGTCTGCGAATCCCTTTCTAAGCCCCTGTGAAAGAAGTTTACAAAGGCATCACTGTCAGTCCAGAAATTAAATTCAGGAAAGATAAACCTTTTTCCTGGTTTGAATTTGCTGGATGTAAATCCTCCCCTACTAATCCCCTGTAAAAGGAGTTTCCAAAATTAATCACCGTCAGTCCAGGATAGAAATTCACAACATTCTCCCCTCCTGCTCCCTGGTCCAGGATGACAGCTCATGCCCCACCCCGCCACCCCCGCTGCACACTGACCCTCTTGTCATCAGCAGTCCCCTCGATTTGAGTGTGACGTCTACTCAGTGTTGTGAGTTTCTGCCCTGGGTCTTCATGTGACTGAACAGAGATGCAGAGCTTTGGACACATGGGACAGAATGTCCAATGAGACATTGAAATCCGGAGACCAGGATTGGCTTCCTTTTCTTTCCATCTCTGCCACCCCTTTGCATCATCAATAAGACATTGAGACTCAAAGACTAAGGCAGTTTGATGGACAAGTTGTCTCCATCGTGAACAATGGGGAACAAGCTCCTCCCACTCATTGAAACATCGCCCCGACAAAGATGACAAATGCGCATGCGCCCTGATTCACATCCAATAAAGATGGCGGCCGTTAACCCGAGCCAAACATGAGGAGCTGCAGCTCCGCTTGGTACAAACGGGGTCCCGGAAACTCTTTTCCGAAGATGCAGCTCACAAAAGCTTTACACAACGTTTCTGCCCACCTCCGCGATCTCTCGCTCCCTCCATATTGTTAAACGCCACTTACCAATTTCGGATCTGAAGACACAGCCATTCTCCTTTGCCATTACCCACACTGCGCGTGCTTTAATCACAGCGGGCACCGCCCCTCATTCATTCCGATTGGTTGGAGGACCAGCCACTCCCGGTAGGTCCTCCAGTCCCGCCCCTCCTCTTCCAATGTGCAAAGTCCACGCAGGCAGTGACCCAAGGTCGGAATCAAACCCAGGTACCTGATGCTTGAGGCAACAGTGCTAACTACTGAGCCACCCCCGTAACTCTGTCACGATTAGACAATAACCTGCCTGTTATTCCAATTCTGGTGTACGTTACTCTGTCACTATTATTATTAGACAACAACCTATCTGATTTCCAATTCTGGTGTGTGCTACTCTGTTACTGTTATCATTAGACAATAATAGGAGGGCAAGATGCAAGGTAGCAATGATATTTTGACGTTTCTGTGTTACAATGAGTGTCACTGGGAGGTGTGTGATAAAATAGGAATGGAAACGTCATGACAAAGGATGGCACGGTGGCAGTGGTTCGCACTGGTCCGCGAGGTCTTCGGCCCAAGTAGGACTCAGCAAAAACACAGTCCGTGCTCCCACCCTGGAAAGACCACCCAATGGATTCCACCTCCTCCCTGCTGGTGTGTGGGGTCTTCAGTCCGGGAGGGGGCTCAGCAAACACACTGCCCACTCGATCCCCCTGCCCAAGAACAAACACACCGGATTGAATAAGGAGGGTTTTGTCCTTGCTGAAGGCAAATGTTATCAGTTGGGAGGACTGGGCCAGGCCCTCAACCGGGGAGGGGCCCAGCAAACAAGCAGTCCAAAGGGCTTTACTCACACCTTGTTTTTGAAGTTGCCTCCTTGTTATTGTCCTTCTCTCCTCTCTCCGTCCTTCTCTCTCTCCCCTCTCCTTCCTGCTCTCCCCTCTCCTTCCTCTAGCAGCAACTAGCACTGAAAACAGGCAGCAAACTGAGCAACAGAGAGAGAGAGCAGCAACAGCCACTCTCCACCACATCAACAACCTCACAACATCAAAGTTTGCCCTGGGAGTGCCAGCTTCGGATTGGCCACGCTAAATTGCCCCTTAATTGGAAATAAATAATTGGGGACTCTAAATTTATAATTAATAATAATACTCACCTCTGTCACAATTTTGGTGTTTTCAAGTTTACAATCTCCTGCTGCAATCTTCGGCTGGGAAGATATCAGAAGCTTTGGAAGCAGCGGTAAAGGGAAATTACAATGGTCAGAAATGTTAGTCGAGGTTAGAAATTAAGATCAGACAAACATTTATCTTGGTTTGAGTTTACTGGGTGTAAATCCTCCCCTAACCCCCGGTAAAAGGAGTTTCCAAAATCCATCACACTTCGAGTCCAGGATAGAAGTTCCAAACATTCTCTCCCCTTGTTGCCAGTCCTAGGATTATGTAATGTGGGTTATACTTGCTTTGGAGGCAGTTCAGTGAAGTTTCACTGGTCTGATTTCTGGGATAGGAGAGTTTGTTTTATGGAGCAAGGTTGAGCCTGTTTGGTCTGTACCTGATGGAGTTTAGAAGAATGAGAGGTCATCTTATTGAAAACATTCTGAGGGGTTTTGATGAAAGAATATTTTCCCACATGGGGATTGAAGAACTAAGGGGGACAGTTTAAAGATAAGAGTTCTCCAATTTGACACTGAGATAAGGAGAAATGTCTTCCCTCAGAGGGTCATCAGTCTGTGGATAAAAGTAAATTACTGCGGATGCTGGAATCTGAAACAAAAACAGAAAATACTGGACAATCTCAGCAGGTCTGACAGTATCTATGGAGAGAAAAGGGAGCTAACGTTGTGAGTCTGGATGACTATTTGTCAAAGCTGAGTTTGTGGAATTCTCTTTCCCAGAGAGCAGTGGCGCTGGGTCACTGAATATACTCAAAGCTGAGTTCGTCTTTTTTTTATTTACTGGGGAGTCAAAAGTTTTGGGGGCAGGCAGGAAAATGTAATTAATGGCACATTCGGATCAGCGTTTATTGAATGGCAGAGCAGTGTCAATAGGCCGAATGGCCTACTCCTGCTGCTAATTCTGATGTTATTCTTCTTCTGTTCTTCGGATTGCCACACAGGCACCTTCCCCCTCTGGAGGGGCCTGTCAATCATCGAGACAATGATTTTCTCTCCTGGTCACCGGGATCCTGAAGCACCGCCTGTTACGTCATCAAGATGGCCCTTCAGCCACGCCACTAACCAAAGATGGCGGCCGTGGAACTGGGCCTGATAATGGATAAAGGCTCCGCAGCTGCAAACGCGGGGTTTGCAGGGTCTTATTCCGGCCTTGTGACCAGCAGGGGGTGTTTATGAATCCTTCACTCCCTCCCCCACCCCGACTCCAGACTCTATTCCTCCCTCCGCCTCACTGCCCCCGCACTCGCACTCGCAGACCTCCGAGCAGTGACATTGCGCATGCTCCAGATACAGCCCAACATTGCGTCTGCGCACTGCGCTCCTGTGGAGTGAATAGGGCACATTCACAGCCGCAAAGAATGTTGGGTAATAGCCGCACCGTTTAAATAATTAATACAAAATAACTTGGTCACCAATTGCCCCTTCGTATCCAAAGGTTAGTTGGGATCACTGGATTCCAGGGACAGGTTGGAAGCGTGGCCATAAGCTTAAGTAGCGTGCTCTTTCCAAAGGCCAGTGCAGACCCGATGGGCTGAATGACCTCCTTCTGCACTGTAAAGTCTATGATTCTGCACTGCAGGAATTCGATGAAGCTCTGATCGCCACGCTTCAGGATGGATGTGAAGAGGACAGCACGGTGGCGCAGAATGTTAGCCCTGCTGCCTCATGGCGCCGAGGTCCCAGCTTCAAATCAACTCTGGGTCACTGTCCGTGTGGAGGTTGCACATTCTCCCCGTGTTTTTGTGGGTTTTGCACCACAACCCAAAAATGTGCAGGCTAGGTGGATTGGCCACGCTAAATTGCCCCTCAATTGGAAAAAATTAATCAGGTACTCTAAATTCTTTTACGAAAAGGAAGGATGTGAAAGTTCTTGGAGAAGGTGCAGAAGAGATTTACCAAAATTGTTCCAGCAAATAAGGTTGAGGGGAGATGTGATTCAAGGACACAAAATTATGTCAGATTTCCATCAGATGGACAAAGACACCCTGCTTCCATTCACTGATCGTACAAGCAGCTGGGACACAGATTTAAAGTTTTGGGTAAAACCTGGATTGAACTATACAAGATCCCGAGGGGTCTGTGGATGTGGAGAGGATGTTTCCTCTTGTGGGAGAATCTAGAACGAGGGGGTCACTGTTGCAAAGTAAGGGGTCTCCCATTTCAGATGAGGGTTTATTCTCTTGAGGGTTGTAAGACTTTGGAACTTGCGTCCTTAAAAGGCAGTCATGATGTGGAGATGCCGGCGTTGGACTGGGTTGAGCAGTTAGAAGTCTTACAACACTAGGTTAACCTGTTGGACATTAACCTGGTGTTGTAAGACTTCTTAAAAGGCAGTGGAAGCAGAGTCCTTGAATATTTTTAAGGCAGAGCTGGATAGATTCTTGATGGGCGAGGGGGTGAAAGGTTATCTGAGTAGGCAGGAATGTAGAGTTGAGGTTAAAATGAGATCACCCTCAATCTTATTCAATGCTGAGCTGGTTCGAGGGGCCGAGTGGCCTGTTCCCCGTTTGTACATAAAAGGAACAGGAGCATTGAGATGTATGTTTTTACACTGCAAGCGGCAATAACCTGAAACTCGCTGCCTATGAGGGTGTTTAAAAATAGACACAATGAATGATTCGATTTCAAAAGGAAATTGGATAGACATCTGAGGGAAATAAACCTGCGAGGATACAGGGATAGAGCAGGAGAATGGGACTAACTGGATTGCTCCAGAGAGCTAGCATGGATTCAATGGGCCAAATGCTATTCTCTGTGCCATAATGTCTCTGATTCTTTTCTGTCATCTAGTTTGTAATTTAACCCCAGCGGGTTCAGATATCACTCAGGTAAATCTGTGCTACACTCCCTCCGAGGCCATTCTATCCTTCCTCAGGCTTGTTGCCCAGAACTGAACACAGTTCTCCAGGTTTGGCCTAACCAGGGTTTGTGAATCTCGGGGCTTTTCCAGTCACACTGAGACCTGAAATCTTCACTCACAGACAGAACAGACAAACCTTTTACCTTCCACACCCAGATACTGCTGAAATTCAGTTTCTAATGAATTGAGTGACTCTGTCAGATCGCTATGTGACGTTTGGTTTGAGTTTCCCGTCTGTTAAACCTCCACTTCCAGTATCCTGTAAATTTACAGAAACCTCACTGTCAGTTTAGGATAGAAATTCACAACATTCTCTCCTCGCCAACTTTGGAGGTTTGATCACATGACCTGCCCCCATCCTCCAGCCATTAATCGGTCAACACATCCATCCTTGTGACACACTGCCTTCCTCGGCCAATTGGGAAGCAAATGGACTGGGTACCTTACAGGACAGCCAATCAACCTTTATCCCATTTTCAATATTTTAATATCCGCTGAAGAGAAATGTTCAAAGAAAATTACAAAAAAATGTTTTTGACTGTCCGAATGATTTCCCAGCTTTGACTATCACTAAGGCAGAAGGTAAAATTTGAATTCATTGAATGTGTACGGATGACCATGAAACCATGGCAAGAAGTCTTACAACACCAGGTTGAAGACAAACAGGTTTGTTTGAAATCACTAGCTTTCGGAGCACTGCTCCTTCCTCGGGTGAATGAAGAGGTATGTTCTGGAAACATATATATGGACAAAGTCAAAGATGCAAGACGATACTAGGGGCAGCACAGTAGCCTTGTGGATAGCACAATTGCTTCACAGCTCCAGGGTCCCAGGTTCGATTCCGGCTTGGGTCACTGTCTGTGCGGAGTCTGCACATCCTCCCCGTGTCTGCGTGGGTTTCCTCCGGGTGCTCCGGTTTCCTCCCACAGTCCAAAGATGTGCAGGTTAGGTGGATTGGCCATGATAAATTGCCCTTCGTGTCCAAAATTGCCCTTCGTGTTGGGTGGGGTTACTGGGGTAGGGTGCTCTTTACAAGAGCCGGTGCAGACTCGATGGGCCGAATGGCCTCCTTCTGCACTGTAAATTCTATGATATCTATGATCTGTAGGATTCTGAACGGTTTGCTCCAGCTCAGGGGGCGGGGCTGGAGGACTGACCGAGAGCGGCTGGTCCTCCAGCCAATCAGTGTGAATGGGAGGCGGAGCAAAGCCGGGGCTATCGCTCCCTCCGCATGCGCCCGGCCACCCGGGCCTGTCTCGAGGAAAAGCCCGAGCAGCGTTCGCCGGTTCAACTGTTGTATCCGAGCTTCGTATTCGGGGCTTGGGGCCTACACGGAGTGTTTATGAAGCCTCCCGACGCATCAACCGGCTCCATCCCTCCCTCAGGACTCACCGGGCGGGATCTGACCAGTGGACGATTTCAACCCGACCGTACGAATCCTGAGTTGTCATCGGCACTGCGCATGATCCAATTCACGTGGGAGACCGGGGCTCAGCCTCGCCTCTCATTCACTCCAATTGGTGGGAGGATCCGCTGCAATCTCTCGGTCCTCCAGGCCCACCCCTCTCTTCCTATTGGTCCAGAACTGCCGTCAATCACTCCCTGGGCATTGTGAGCTGGAGCATGCGCAGTGTCGATGCTGGACTCGGCCGGGAGGTTTCACTGAAACCCGGTGGAGGCTCCAAACACCAATAAGAAGTTTCCGGGCCCGGGTTTGCATCGAGCGGGTGGGACAGCTGCGGCCTGCTCCCGGTGACAGGCCTGAGTTAACGGCCGCCGTCTTTATAGAGGCTGCAAACCCGCAGGGGGCAAAACATCAGAGACAGAGTTTGTTGTGAAACCAATGGGATGTAAAACAGGAGGTCAGGGTTACAGTCAACAACAACAACTTCTATTTATATAACACCTTTAACATCATAAACCATCCCAGTCAACTTCACAGGAACATTATAAAACAAAGTGAGACACCCAGACACAAAAGGAGATATTAGGGCAGGTGACCAAAAACTTGGTCAAAGAGGTGAGTTTAAAAGAGTCTGAAAGGAGGTGAGTGAGGTGGAGACGGGGAGGTTTAGGGAGGGAATTCAGTGCTTGGGGCCGAGGGAACTTAAAACCATGACGTAGTAATTGGAATCCAGCGTGTGCAAGAGTCCAGGATCAGAGCTGTGCAGATATCCCAGGGGGTTGTGGGGCTGGTGGAGATCACAGACACAGGGAGAGACGAGGCCATGGAGGGATTTGCAAACAAGGGTGAGAATTGACTGGGAGCGAATGCAAGTCTCGGAGCACAGGGATCATAGGGGAAAGGAACTTGCTGTGTATTAAGACATGTGTAGCAGACTTTTGGCTGGCTTTAAGTTTACAGAGGTAGAATGTGGGAGAGCAGCCAGGTGTGTAATGGAATTGTCGAATCGGGAGGTGACGATGGTAAATTGCCTTAGTATCTAAAAAGGTTGGGGGGGGGGTGGTTACGGGTAAAGGTGGAGGTGTGGGCTTAGCTAGGGAGCTCTTTCCAAGGGCCAGTGCCGATTGGGTGGGCCAAATGGCCTCCTTCTGCACTGTAAATTCTATGAGGTCAGAAGCTCATTGGATCAGTATGAAACCAAATTTACAAAGAGACTGGCTAAGTCTCAGACTGTTGCCAGGGAGAGGGGTAGAGTCGGTATGTCAGGAATGGAGATTGGAGCAGGGACCGAACATTTGATTCAGTCTTCTCCATATTTGATTGAAGTTATTTAGTCAGCAAGAAGAGAACCAGAATGGACCCTGAGTCTGATATCCGTATAACTTAGTTCGAGAGGGAGAGGAAGAACAAAGGAAACCCTGGAAGATTTGGAGAAACGACCTTTGTGATTGTTCATCAAATCTCCACACAGTCAATTAGTCAGGGTGATTCAGATTATAGTCTGTCACAATGGATGAAGTGACTTATAAAGCATGTTCTTACCTCAAATTATATAACTTTGGTAAAAGGAAATAATGATCCAGTACTTTATTTGGATTTCAGCCCCAGGCAGGAGTAGAATGTGTGGACGGGGATTTACAGCTTTGGGGAAAGAAGAGAGACAAAAATGTTCTGCAGAAATTGGAATTAACTGTTCTGAATTTCTATCCTGTACTGAAAGTGTGACCTTTGTAAACTCCTTTTACAGGGCAATAGGAGAGGATTTTCAGACAGGAAACACAAAACCAAATATCACATTACGATCCGACAGTGTCACTCGGTTGGTGTGGACCTGAATATCCTCAGACTATAAATTGGAATGAAAAATGTTTGTTCTGTTTGTGGGAAAATATTTCAATCATCAGTGTGATTGGAAAACACCGAGACACACACACACCTGAGTGAGTGTGTTCCAGTGAACTGACTGTGGAAAGAGCTTTAACCAGTTACAGCCTGGAAAAATACACCATTCACTGAGGGGAGAAACCATACACGTGTTCTGTGTGAGGACCAAGCTTCACTTGATTGTCTAAAGAGGAAACAGACAAAGACACTGACTCCATGGAGATACCGTTGAAACCGTGGAGTATGATTTTCGCTTAGGGGGTTTCCAAAATGCGAGAGGTACCGGGTCCATATCCCAGACGAGCCCTGCAAAGTGCTTGACTGGGGAGGTGATGGTGTAGTGGCATTGTCACTGGATGAGTAATCCCGAGACCCAGCACAATTCTCTGAGAATGCAGGTTCAAACCCCACCACGGCAGATGCTTCATCGTGGTTTGTATTTGAACTTGAATCCAATAAATCAGGGTATGCACAGTGGTTAGCACAGTTCCAGCTCCACTGTCCCAGGTTCGATTCCCGGGTTGGGTCACTGTCTATGCGGAGTCTGCATGTTCTCCCTGTGTCTGCGTGGGTTTACCCTGGGTGCCCCAGTTTTCTCCCACAGTCCAAAGGTGTGCAGGTTCGGTGGAGTGGCCACGCTAAATTGCTCTTAGTGTCCAAAAGGGTTAAGTGGGGTTACTGGGCTATGGGGACAGGGTGGAGGTGTGGGCTTGAGAAGGGCCAGTGCAGACTCGATGTGCCGAATGGCCTGTTCTGCACTGTAAATTCTATGATTGTGGAAGTTGGATGTTAAACAGTTTAGTGAGAATCGGGTCAAAGGAGCAAAGGGTAAGTCTCACAGACAAGATGAGCGCTGATAGAGCATGATGGGAAACAGCAGGAAAATAGGAGAAAGTTGTGAGTTCAGAATTTGGATGAGAAAGGTCTTCGAGGCAGTTTTACTGAGTGGGTTAGTGGAAGAGGAGCTGTAGAATCAGCTGATCGGATTGTTTCAATGGTCGGGTTTTCCAGTCCTTCCTGCTGGCTGGATCTTCCAGTCCCACCGGTCTCTCAGTCTGCTGTTCCGGTTCATTGGTTGTCTCATTGGGTTCACTGTATGCCTCCTGGTGCCAGTGGAAGAACACCCGGAGCCTCATTCGCCTGATGAATTCCCTGGGGCCGAGAAACTACGACATCTTCACAGCCTTCAACAAGTCATCGATGAAGACAAACATGTTTTTGAGGATGAGAGTGTGATACCGGTGGGTAGGCTGAAGGAAGTAGATGTTCTGAAGAAGGATATATTAGCAATTTTGAAAAACCTGTGGGTCAACAAGTCCCCTGGGCCAGATGGGATATATCCAAGGATTCTTTGGGAGGCAAGGGATGAGATTGCAGAGCCTTTGGCTTTGATCTTCGGGTCCTCACTGTCCACGGGATAGTGCCAGATGACTGGAGAGTGGCGAATGTTGTTCTTCTGTTCAAGAAAGGGAATAGGAATGACCCTGGTAATTATAGGCCAGTTAGTCTTATTTTGGCGGTCGGTAAGATAATGGAAAAGGTCCTAAAGGATAGGATTTATGACCATTTGGAAAGATGCAGCTTAATCCGGATTCGTGAAGGGTAGGTCTTGCCTCACAAATTTGATTGAATTCTTTGAGGAGGTAACTAAGTGTGTAGATGAAGGTCGAGCAATTGATGTCGTATACATGGGTTTTAGTAAGGCGTTTGATAAGGTCCCCCATGGTCGGCTCATGAAGAAAGTAAGGAGGGGTGGGATAGAGAGAAATTTGGCCAATTGGATAAGTAACTGGCTATCACATAGAAGATAGAGGGTGGCGGTGGATGGAAAATTTTCAGACTGGAGACCAGTTACCAGCGGTGTACCACAGGGATCAGTGCTGGGTCCTCTGCTATTTGTGATTTTTCTCAATGACTTGGAGGGGGCTGAAGGGTGGGTCAGTAAATTTGCTGATAACACCAAGATTGGTGGAGTAGTGGATGAGGTGGAAGGCTGTTGTAGGCTGCAAAGAGATATTGATAGGATGCAGAGCTGGGCCGAAAAATGGCAGATGGAGTTAAACCCTGATAAGTACGAGGTGATTCATTTTGGTAGAAAAAAATTGAATGCGAATTACAGGGTCAACGGCAGGGTTCTGAGGAATGTGGAGGAACAGAGCGATCTTGGGGTTCATGTCCACAGATCTCTGAAGGTTGCCACTCAAGTGGATAGAGCCGTGAAGAAGGCTTATAGTGTGTTAGCGTTTATTAACAGGGGGCTTGAGTTTAAGAACCAGGGGGTTATGCTGCAACTATACATGACCCTGGTGAGACCACATTTGGAATATTGTGTGCAGTTCTGGTCGCCTCATTATAGGAAGGATGTGGAAGCATTGGAAAGGGTGCAAAGGAGATTTATCAGGATGCAGCCTGGTTTGCAGGATAGGTCTTATGAGGAAAGTTTGAGGGAGCTAGGGCTTTTCTCTTTGGAGCGGAGGAGGATGATAGGCGACTTAATAGAGGTTTATAAGATGATCAGGGGGACAGATAGAGTCGACGTTCAGAGACTATTTCCTTGGGTGGATGTAGCTGTTACAAGGGGGCATAACTATAAGATTCAAGGTGGGAGATATAGGAGGGATGTCCGAGGTAGGTTCTTTACTCAGAGAGTGGTTAGGGTGTGGAATGGACTGCCTGCTGTGATAGTAGAGTCGGACACTTTAGGAACTTTCAACCGGTTATTGGATAGGCACATGGAGCACACCAGAATGACAGGGAGCGGGATAGCTTGATCTTGATTTCGGACAAGCTCGGCACACATTCAAGGGCCGAAGGGCCTGTTCTGTGCTGTACTGTTCTATGTTTTATGTTCTATCTTGCCAAGGCCATCCCCGCTACTTTCCTTCAAACAACTGCGCAACCTCAAACAGACCATTGAATGCAGCAAACTACCCGGCGTTCAGGAGAACAGCGACCATGACACCAAACAACCCTGCCATGGCAACGTCTGCAAGACGTGCCAGATCATCAACATGGGTACCACCATTACACGTGAGAACACCCCCCAACCAACAATGCGGTATATTCTTGTGCGACTCGGCCAACGTTATCTAACTTATAAGCTGCAGCAAAGGATGTCCCGAGGCATGGTACATTGGCGAGGCCATGCAGACGCTGTGACAACGGACGAACGGACATTGCGCAACAATCGCCAGGCAGGAATGTTCCTTCCAGTCGGGGAACACTTCAGCAGTCAAGGGCATTCAGCCTCTGATCTTCAGGTAGGCGTTTTCCAAGGCGGCCTTCAGGACTCGCGACAACGCAGAATCGCCGAGCAGAAACTGCTAGCCAGGTTCCGCACACAGGAGTACGGCCTCAACCGGGACCCTGGATTCATGTCACATCACATGTGCTTGCAAAATACTGTCCTGGCTTGAGACAATTCACACCTCTTTAACCTGTGATTATCCCTCTCTCCAGTCGTACTGTATGGACCTGTAAAGACTTAATTACTTGCAAAGACTCGCATTCAAAGTATGATTTTGCATCATTGAATTTTTCTACATATAGAACATAGAACAGACAGTGCGGAAGGAGGCCATTCGGTCCATCGAGTCTGATTCAAAATTGGCAGAAGCATTAAATGCTTCTAATTTATGATGTGGAGATGCTGGTGTTGGACTGGGGTGGGCACAGTAACAAGTCTTACATCACCAGGTTAATGTCCAGCATATTTGTTTAGAATCACTGGCTTTCAGAGCTCCTTTCGCCCGTTAGGTGAATGTGATAACCTCTAGGCTTCAGAAACAGCTGGCAGCACGGTACCCAATGGCCCTGTACAACATTCAACTGCACAGTCTTGCTGCAGCTTTCACTGGTTCAGCTGAGAGGCCAGGTCACTTATTACATGAAGACAGCTGTTCCTTTAAAACAGATGTCTCAACTCATAAGACCATAAGGTGTAGAACTTACGTTGAACTTTAGCATTTGTTCAGTAAATATCTAACGGAACAATGCTCTCGATTCAATCATTAATGCATCATTCTTACCTTCCTACAGAAAATTTCCACCAATTTTACTCAATATTTGTTTCATTATTCAGTGTTGAACATCAGTATATTTATGTGTTATATATGATTTCAGTTTGAATTGAATAGCTCTCGAGTCTTCACTCTGAATAACTCTGAAATATACACCATTGAATTGCAAACACGACTGACCAAGAAAAGAAAGCGTTTCACTGGGTAACAGAAATCCCATCAATCTTTGTTCAGTTTGACCACAGTCAGCCTTTGAACAAAGACAAATATAGTTGAATGGAAGTGAATTGAGAATTATGTGTTGCTTATATTTGACCTCTCTGTGTTTTGGTATGAAACATTCTGCAGCCTAAATCCCGTTCATGTATAAGAAAGGAGGGGTGACAGCAAATCCGCACTGAGCCTGGATTTCCTCATCTCCCTGAGTGGCTTTTCCTGCTTCTCTATCATTAAGGCCGAATTTTTCAAAAAGGTGGTTCAGTTAAATCTCTGCCATTTCCTCGAATTCAGTTACAGTATCGTTTGTGTTTGTCTATATGAGCACACATTACCATTAGGTATGTTTTGGATGGTGATTAAAATATTAATCTGAGTCTACAAAGCCATTAAATTATTTTGTGAACTGAGCAAACTGCCAAGATCCGCACTTTGTTTTTTCATGTGTGTAACGATCTGTCTGGACTGTACGCAGAACAATACTTTTCACTGTACTCGGTACACGTGAGAATAAATCAAATCCAATCAAAGAGAGTTTCTTACTCGTCTTCAAATTGAACAATGAGTCTTCTTAAAAATTATTCATTCATGGGAGGTGGGTGTCACTGGCTGGGCCAGCATTTACTGCTCATTCCAATTGCCCTTGAACTGCGTGTCTTGTGAGGCTATTTCAGAGGGCATTTACAAATCAGCCACAACATTGCTGTGGATCTGGAGTCACATATAGGCCAGGCCACACAAAGAGAGCAGATTTCCTGAAGGACATTAGTGAACCAGATGAGTTTTTACAACAATCAAGAATGTTATCATCAGACTTTTAATTCGATACTGTCATTCAATTTCAGTTTCACCATGTGTCAAAGGCAGATTCGATCCCAGATCCCCAGAGCATTAACCTGGGTCTCTGGATTACTCGCACAGTAACAATACCATTCCTCCAATGCCTAGCCCACATAGTCTTGGCAGAATATGATGTGTTCTATGATCTATTCTTGCAATGACTCTATAGAATTGCTGGTGACTTAGCCAGAACGATGATTTATTAATGTACACGTGGTAAGGGAATGATTAGAATGCTATACAGACCAAGTTATCACAGAGTTAGATTCGACACTCTTGGAACTACCCTTATGTGCAACTGGCCTCGTGCACGCTTTACAACCTTCTGCTGGTCGCTGGATGTCACCTGACTGATGCCTGACACCACCTACTGGTGGGAGGTCACACTGCTGAGTACATGTAATATTATATACACGCTTCTCACCACATCTCGTAACTTCGCAAAATTATTGAGCAATTTATTTTTTTAAACAAATTCTGATAGCTCTGCAGTTTCTGGAAACATTTTGGTTGATCATTTATTTTTTAAAATAAAGATCTAGTCTTTACAATATAATTACCTAATACACCAATTCACTAATGATGATCAATGTTCACTACTGAATAATCATGAATATAATTATTGTTTTTTTGCTATAAAATCAATACATAGTTAATAAAGAAAAGGTACAGAAGGTGAAATGGCTGCAGGAAGCCACATGCTAGAGGTATAAAAGGGCTTGCTTGACCTTGTGAATACACTGTGAAAATGACAATTTTATAACTAAATGTGATTACACATGGTACTTACAGCTTCCTACATTACAACAGTGAATATGTTTCAAAAGTACTCCATTGGCTTTAAAACACTTTAGGAGGTCCAGTGGTAGTGAGAGATTTTATAGAAATGTACATTTATTCTAATTGTCTGCAAACTAAGATATATTACACTCGGTGTCCTCATCAGAATCATTGATGAAGACGGAGTCTTAATTTTGTGTAATAACCATGGCGTTGACACATTTTGATTACTCTGTGAACCTCCAGACACATGTAAAACGAGCACAAACAACCTCGAACCTACTACCTATGAGAGTAGGAGATGCAGAGACGACGGAAGAATTTCAATCGGAAATTGGACAGGCACTGAGAGAAATAAACCTGCACAAATTTGGTGATAGAACAGGGCAATGGACAGACTGGCTTGCTCCACAGAGAGCCAACACAGTCTCAGAGGGCTGGATGGCCCTATTCTCCACCCTCCAGATGCTGTGATCTCAGGAGAGAAATTCAGCTACTCCAGCCACTCCAACTAACTGGAGTCACTTATCCCTGGTGCCATTCTTGCACAATGGTTAGCACTGTTGCTTCACAGCACCAGGGTCCCAGGTTCGATTCTTGGTTTGGGTCACTGTCTGTGTGGAGTCTGCACATTCTTCCCGTGTCTGCGTGGGTTTCATCCGGGTGCTCCAGTTTCCTACCACAAGTCCTGAAAGATGTGCTTGTTAGGTGAATAGGAGATTCTGAATTCTCCCTCCGTGTAACCGAACAGGCGCTGGAGTGTGATGACTGGGGTTTTTTCGCAGTAACTTCATTTCAGTGTTAATGTAAGCCTACTTGTGACAAAAATAAAGATTATTATTCTTGTAAATGTCCTCCACACCCTCTCTAAGAACTTCACATCTGTCTGAAAGTGTGGGCCCATATCTTGGGTTCCATTCCAGAGGGATAGAATTGAAAAGCACGGAGGAAATGTTCAACTTGTACAGAACCAGGGTTAGACTACACTGGGCGCACTGTCAACATTGGTGATCTCCATTTAGAAAAAGAAAATAGAGGCACTGGATAAGGTGCAACAAAGATTCATAATAGACAGAGCTGAGAGCAGTTAACACTCATGATGTGGAAATGCCGACCATCAGGTGCACAGAGACACAGAGAGATCTGGGCATGCAGGTCCACAGATACTTAAAAGTGGCAGCACAGGTGGAAATGGTGGTGAAGAAAGCATATGCCATGCTTGCTTTGATAGGACGGGGTATCGAGTATAAAAGCTCGATAATTATGTGACAATTGCATAGAATGTTGGTGAGGTCACATTTGGAATACTGTGTCCCAATTCTGGTCACTGCACTACCAGAAGGACGTGGAGGCTCTGGAGAGAGAATACAGAAAAGGTTTACCAGGATGTTGCCTGGTATGGAGGGTATTAGCTTTGAGGAGAGATTGAATAAACGGCATTGTTTTCGCTAGAGAGACGGATGCTGAGGGACAACCTGATAGAAGTTTATAAAATTATTAGGGGTACAGATAGAGTGAACAATTAGAGGATTCTTCCCCAGTGCGGAAATGACAATTACAAGGGGGCACATGTTCAAGGTGAGGGGGGAAAGGTTCAGTGGAGATGTATGGGGGGAGTATTTTACACAGGGTGGTGGTGGCCTGGAATGCTCTGCCAAGTGAGGTGGTTGAGGCAGATAAGTTAGCGACCTTTAAGACTTATCAGGATAGGGGTATAGAAGGATACAGGCAGTTGGTCGAGACAGGACACGTGTTCGGTGCAGGCTTGCAGAGCCGAAGTGCCTGTTCCTGTGCTGTATTGTTCTTTGTTCTCTACAGGGCCTTGGCAAGGCCGTACCTGGAATATTGTGTGCAGTTTTGGCCTCATTATCTGAGGAAGGATGTTCTTTCTCTAGAGGGAGCGCAGCGAAGGTTTACCAGACTGATTCCTGGGATGGTGGGACTGACGTATGAGAGACTGAATCAGTTAGGATTGTATTCGCTGGAGTTCAGAAGAATGGGGGATCTCATAGAAACCTATAATATTCTAACAGGACTTGAAAGGGTAGATGTGGGAAAGATTTTCTCGAAGGCGGGAGTGTACAGAACCAGTGGTCGCAGTCTGAGGGTACGGGGTAGACCATTTAGGACAGAGATGAGGAGAAATTTCTTCAACCAGAGAGTGGTGAGCCTGTGGAATTTGTTACCACAGGAAATAGTTGAGGCCAATACATTGAATGTTTTCAAGAAGCAGTTAGATATAGCACTGAGGGCGAAGGGATCAAAGGATATGGAGGGGAAATTGGGATTAGGCTATGGGGTTAGATGATAAGCCACAATCATAATGAATGGCAGAGCAGGTGCAATGGGCCAAATGGCCTCTTCCTGCTCCTATTTTCCATGTTTCTATGTAATCCCTTCCCACACTAAGAGCAGGTGAATGGCCTCTCCCCAGTGTGAACTCGCTGGTGTGTCTGCAGGATGGATGAATCAATAAATCCCTTCCCACACTGAGAGCAGGTGAACGGCTTCTCCCCAGTGTGAATTCGCTGATCTCATAGAATAGAATTTACAGTGCAGAAGGAGGCCATTCGGCTCATCGAATCTGCACCGGCTCTTGGAACGAGCACCCTACCCAAGGTCAACACCTCCACCCTATCCCCACAACCCAGTAACCCCACCCAACACTAAGGGCAATTTTGGACACTAAGGGCAATTTAACATTGCCAATCCACCTAACCTGCACATCTTTGGACTGTGGGAGGAAACCGGAGCACCCGGAGGAAACCCACGCACGCACGGGGAGGATGTGCAGACTCCACACAGACAGTGACCCAAGCCGGAATCGAACCTGGGACCCTGGAGCTGTGAAGCAATTGTGCTATCCACAATGCTACCGTGCTGCCCTCAATGTTTCCGCAGGGTGGATGAATCAATCAATCCCTTTCCACACTGAGAGCAGGTGAACGGCCGCTCCCCAATGTGACTGAGTCGATGAATCTCCAGCACAGATGAGACTCTGTATCCCTTCCCACAGTCCCATATTTCCATGGTTTCTCCATGTTTTGGGTCCCCTCGTGTCTCTCCAGATTGGATAATCAGTGGAAGCCTTGTCTACACTCAGAACATGTGCACTGTCTCTCCTCACTGTGAATGGTGTGATGTCTACACACAGAACATGTGCACTGTCTCTCCTCACTGTGAATGGTGTGATGTCTACACACAGAACATGTGCACTGTCTCTCCTCACTGTGAATGGTGGGATGATTTTTCAGGCTGTGTAACTGGTTAAAGCTCTTCCCACAGTCAGTTCACTGGAACATTCTCACTCGGGTGTGTGTTGTGTGGGTCTTGGTGCTTTTCCAGTCACACTGATGTTTCCACAGTCAGTTCACTGGAACTCTCTCACTCGGGTGTGTGTTATGTGGGTCTCGGTGCTTTTCCAGGCACATTCATGTTTAAAATCTTTTGAAGCCGACAGATTGGACAACCATTTCTCCTTCTCGCCGATGATGCCTGATGATATCTAGTTCAGAAGGAATCGAGTGAGTTTGTCACATCATGTTTGAGACATGATGTTTGAGATTTCTGTCTATAATTCCTCCTCTTCCAATATCCTTCAAAAACAATTTACAAAGTCAGCAGTTAGTACAGGATAGAAATTCAGAACAGACAATTCTAGTTCCTATGGAACATTATTTCTTCTCTTGTTCTCCAAAAGCTGTAAATGCCCACCCCACACAATCTCCCTCCATTCTCACTCTGCTGTATGTAATATTCACCCTCCCAATTTTCCTGAAGGGCTGATTCATGTGGATTGACAGATCCAAGCTCAGCTCACTGCTTCTTGACCAGGACACAGAGATTATAATAGGAGCAGGAGTAGGCCATTCGGCCCACTGAGTCTGCTCAACCATTCAATGCGATCCTTGGCCGATCCACCTCAGCACCATTTCCCCACACGAACCCCATATCCCTCGATATCTTCAATATTTGGAATCCTTTCAATGTTTGTTTTGAACAAACTGAGGCTCCACATTCCTCTGGGGAAGAGAATTCCAAAGCATCACCACATCCTCGAGTGAAGAAATCCCTCCTCACCTCAGCTTTCACTCTATTTTCCTACTTGTTCCCATAACGCTGAACTCCATTGTCAATAGAATATCTGTCAAACTTGTGCTTCAATATCTTCAATGACCCCCAGATACAACTGGTCCCTGTGGAAGAGAAATCCAAAGACTAACAACCCTCTGAGGGAAGAGATGACTGGAAATCTATAACATAGCGACAGTCTTATGTTACAGGACAATAAATAATAATGCATTTACTTTATTACAAACTGTAAATAATATAACTAATCTGTTGCAACTGTCCTGGCTTGGGACAATTTGCACCTCTTTATACTGTGATTATCCCTCTCTGCAGTCACACCGTCTGGACCTGTAAAGACTTAATTATCTGCAAAGACTCGCATTCAAAGTATCGTCTTTCATCATTGGCTATGTTTGTGTAACCTACCTCTTCACTCACCTGATTAAGAAGCTACATTCTGAAAACTCGTGATTCCAAATAAACCTGTTGGACTTTAACCTGTTGTTGTCAGACTTCTTACTGAGCCTGGCCCAGTCCAACGCGGCATCTCCACATTCTGAACAATGGGGAATAAGCTCCTCCCACTCATTGAAACATCGCCTCGACAAAGACGGCAAACGCGCATGCGCCCTGATGCACATCCAATAAAAATGGCAGCCGTTAACTCGAGCCGAAGATAAGGAGCTGGAGCTCGATACAAACTGGGTCACGTAAAACTTTCCGAGTTTTGCGATTGCAGCAGTTTTACACAACGTTTCCGCCCACTCCCGCGATCTCTCGCTTCCTCCATATTGTTAAGCGCCTATTACTGATTTCAGATCTGAAGACACAGTTCTTCTCGATCGCCATTACCCACCCTGCGCATGCTTCAATCACAGAAAGTCCCGTATCTCATTCACTCCGATTGGCTGGAGGTCCAGCCGTTCTCGGACGGTCCTCCAGTCCCGCCCCTCCTCTTCCTACTGGTCCGGAGCTGCCGTCAATCACCCGGACATTGTGACGGTGGCAGAAGGTGAGAGCGGCCACAGGCTCAGGCTGACTCGCTGATTGATCAATAATAACATTGTTTCACAGGCTGAGATGAGGTGGATGGGCTGGAAGGAGATGTGTGTCGAGGATAATCAGCAGCAGAACAGTTGGAAACAGGTCAGAACAACTGGCCTGTTCATTGTAGAATCTAAGTGATTCTATGTAAACTTCTTTTACACAATGTTAGGATTGCAGATGGGAAATTCAAACCAAACATCATGTCAAGTCCGAACAGAGTCTATTGATTCATCAGGAGTTGAAAATCATCAGCCTTTCAATGTGGAAGGAGAAATGTTTGTCCTGCCTGAGAGAAAAGATTGCAAACATCAGTGTGACTGGAAAAGCACTGAGGCACATACACACAGTGATTATTCCAGGGAACTGGCTGTGCAAAGAGCTTTAACCAAACACAGAGTCTGAAAGAATATTGCACCATTTACATCAGGAAGAGACTGTACTCAGGCTGTGTGTGTGGACCAGGCTTCACATCAGGAAGAGACCGTACTCAGGCTGTGTGTGGACCAGGTTTCACATCAGGAAGTGACCGTACTCAGGCTGTGTGTGTAGGCCAGGCTTCACATCAGGAAGACACCGTACTCAGGCTGTGTGTGTGGGCCAGACTTCACATCAGGAAGTGACCGTACTCAGGCTGTGTGTGTGGACCAGGTTTCACATCAGGAAGAGACCGTACTCAGGCTGTGTGTGTGGACCAGGTTTCACATCAGGAAGTGACCGTACTCAGGCTGTGTGTGTGGGCCAGGCTTCACATCAGGAAGTGACCGTACTCAGGCTGTGTGTGTGGACCAGGTTTCACATCAGGAAGTAACCGTACTCAGGATGTGTGTGTGGACCAGGTTTCACATCAGGAAGAGACTGTACTCAGGCTGTGTGTGTGGACCAGGTTTCACATCAGGAAGTGACCGTACTCAGGCTGTGTGTGTGGACCAGGTTTCACATCAGGAAGAGACTGTACTCAGGCTGTGTGTGTGGACCAGGCTTCACATCAGGAAGAGACCGTACTCAGGCTGTGTGGACCAGGCTTCACATCAGGAAGAGACCGTACTCAGGCTGTGTGTGTGGACCAGGTTTCACATCAGGAAGTGACCGTACTCAGGCTGTGTGGACCAGGCTTCACATCAGGAAGAGACCGTACTCAGGCTGTGTGTGTGGACCAGGTTTCACATCAGGAAGTGACCGTACTCAGGCTGTGTGTGGACCAGGTTTCACATCAGGAAGAGACTGTACTCAGGCTGTGTGTGTGGGCCAGGTTTCACATCAGGAAGAGACCGTACTCAGGCTGTGTGTGTGGCCCAGGTTTCACATCAGGAAGATACCGTACTCAGGCTGTGTGTGTGGACCAGGTTTCACACCAGGAAGAGACCGTACTCAGGCTGTGTGTGTGGACCAGGTTTCACATCAGGAAGTGACCGTACTCAGGCTGTGTGTGTGGCCCAGGTTTCACATCAGGAAGATACCGTACTCAGGCTGTGTGTGTGGACCAGGTTTCACACCAGGAAGGGACCGTACTCAGGCTGTGTGTGTGGACCAGATTTCACATCAGGAAGTGACTGTACTCAGGCTGTGTGTGTGGGCCAGGTTTCACATCAGGAAGAGACCGTACTCAGGCTGTGTGTGTGGACCAGGTTTCACATCAGGAAGTGACCGTACTCAGGCTGTGTGTGTGGACCAGGTTTCACACCAGGAAGAGACCGTACTCAGGCTGTGTGTGTGGCCCAGGTTTCACATCAGGAAGAGACCGTACTCAGGCTGTGTGTGTGGACCAGGCTTCACGTCAGGAAGTGACCGTACTCAGGCTGTGTGTGTGGACCAGGCTTCACATCAGGAAGAGACCGTACTCAGGCTGTGTGTGTGGACCAGGCTTCACATCAGGAAGAGACCGTACTCAGGCTGTGTGTGTGGACCAGCCTTCACACCAGGAAGAGACCGTACTCAGGCTGTGAGTGTGGACCAGGCTTCACATCAGGAAGAGACCGTACTCAGGCTGTGTGTGTGGACCAGGCTTCACATCAGGAAGAGACCGTACTCAGGCTGTGTTTGTGGACCAGGTTTCACATCAGGAAGAGACTGTACTCAGGCTGTGTGTGTGGACCAGATTTCACATCAGGAAGTGACCGGACTCAGGCTGTGTGTGTGGACCAGGCTTCACACCAGGAAGAGACCATACTCAGGCTGTGTGTGTGGACCAGGTTTCACATCAGGAAGAGACTGTGCTCAGGCTGTGTGTGTGGGCCAGACTTCACATCAGGAAGTGACCGTACTCAGGCTGTGTGTGTGGACAAGGCTTCACATCAGGAAGAAACTGCACTCAGGCTGTGTGTGTGGACCAGATTTCACATCAGGAAGTGACGGTACTCAGGCTGTGTGTGTGGGCCAGGTTTCACATCAGGAAGAGACCGTACTCAGGCTGTGTGTGTGGACCAGGTTTCACATCAGGAAGTGACCGTACTCAGGCTGTGTGTGTGGACCAGGTTTCACACCAGGAAGAGACCGTACTCAGGCTGTGTGTGTGGCCCAGGTTTCACATCAGGAAGAGACCGTACTCAGGCTGTGTGTGTGGACCAGGCTTCACGTCAGGAAGTGACCGTACTCAGGCTGTGTGTGTGGACCAGGCTTCACACCAGGAAGAGACCGTACTCAGGCTGTGTGTGTGGACCAGGTTTCACATCAGGAAGAGACTGTGCTCAGGCTGTGTGTGTGGGCCAGACTTCACATCAGGAAGTGACCGTACTCAGGCTGTGTGTGTGGACAAGGCTTCACATCAGGAAGAAACTGCACTCAGGCTGTGTGTGTGGACCAGATTTCACATCAGGAAGTGACTGTACTCAGGCTGTGTGTGTGGGCCAGGTTTCACATCAGGAAGAGACCGTACTCAGGCTGTGTGTGTGGACCAGGTTTCACATCAGGAAGTGACCGTACTCAGGCTGTGTGTGTGGACCAGGTTTCACACCAGGAAGAGACCGTACTCAGGCTGTGTGTGTGGCCCAGGTTTCACATCAGGAAGAGACCGTACTCAGGCTGTGTGTGTGGACCAGGCTTCACGTCAGGAAGTGACCGTACTCAGGCTGTGTGTGTGGACCAGGCTTCACATTAGGAAGAGACCGTACTCAGGCTGTGTGTGTGGACCAGGCTTCACACCAGGAAGAGACCGTACTCAGGCTGTGAGTGTGGACCAGGCTTCACATCAGGAAGAGACCGTACTCAGGCTGTGTGTGTGGACCAGGCTTCACATCAGGAAGAGACCGTACTCAGGCTGTGTGTGTGGACCAGGTTTCACATCAGGAAGAGACTGTACTCAGGCTGTGTGTGTGGACCAGATTTCACATCAGGAAGTGACCGGACTCAGGCTGTGTGTGTGGACCAGGCTTCACACCAGGAAGAGACCGTACTCAGGCTGTGTATGTGGGCCAGACTTCACATCAGGAAGTGACCGGACTCAGGCTGTGTGTGTGGACCAGGCTTCACACCAGGAAGTGACCGGACTCAGGCTGTGTGTGTGGACCAGGTTTCACATCAGGAAGAGACCGTGCTCAGGCTGTGTGTGTGGGCCAGACTTCACATCAGGAAGTGACCGTACTCAGGCTGTGTGTGTGGACAAGGCTTCACATCAGGAAGAAACTGCACTCAGGCTGTGTGTAGATGAGGCTTCAACTCATCGTCCAACCTGGACAGACATAAGAACACCAGAACACCGGCATCACGGAGAAACAGTGGAAATGTGGGGACTGTGGGAAGGGTTTCAATTATCCATCTGAAGTGAAAATTCATCGATGCAGTCACACTGGGGAGAGGTCATTCACCTGCTCTGTTTGATGGAAGGGATTCACTCAGTCATCCCGCCTCTACACACCATCCCGTACCAGCCTTCCTGAACAGGCGCCGGAATGTGGCGACTAGGGGCTTTTCACAGTAACTTCATTTGAAGCCTACTTGTGACAATAAGTGATTTTCATTTCATTTCATGTTCACACAGGTGAGAGGCCATTCACCTGTCTGGATTGTGGGAAGGGATTTAATGCTTTATCAAACCTCCGGACCCACCGTCCGGTCCACTCTGATCAGAGACCATTTAAATGTGCTGACTGTCAGAAGAGCTTTAAAAGTAAAAAGGATTTACTGATACATCATCGCTCTTACACTGGGGAGAGGCCATTCACCTGCTCCGTGTGTGGGAAGAGATTCACTTGTTCCTCCCACCTTCTGATTCACCAATTATTTCACACTGATTAGAGACCATTTAATTGTTCTGACTGTGAGGAAACCTTTAAGCAAATGGGATCTTCTGAAACACCAACACACTCACACTGGGGAGAGGCTATTCACCTGCTCGATCTGTGGGAAGGGATTCACTCGGTTAGCTCACCTTCTGACACACTATCGAGTTCACACTGGGGAGAGGCCATTCATCTTCTGTGTGTGTGGACAGGAATTCATTGCTTCTTCCAATCTTCTGATACGCCAACTTGTTCACACTGATCAGAGACCATTTAAATGTTCGCACTGTGAGAAGGGATTTAAAAGTTAACAATCTGCTGAAACGCCAGTGAGTTCACACTGGGGAGAGGCCATTCAACTGTCCCGTGTGTGGAAAGGCATTTGCTCAGTCAAACAACCTGCTCAGACACCAGCAAGTTCACAGGCGGCATCCGGGTTTGGATTCTGCTGTTATTGCTGCTGTTAACCACATGCAGGACTAAACTTTATTTGGATGCCTATTTCATGTGGGGTTCCACAGTTCTGTGGTGCAAATCAATGATTTTGAGTTAAATGTAGGGGCTATGATGAAGAAGTTGGTGGAAGATACAGAAGTTATTCATGTGTTTGACAATGCGTGGGTTTCCTCCTGGTACTCCGGTTTCCGCTTAGAAAGACGTGCTTGTTAAAGGTGACATTCTGGATTCTCCCTCAGTGTACCTGAACAGGCGCTGCAGTGTGGCAGCGTTAATGTCAGCCTACTTGTGACACTAAAAGATTATTATTATGCAGAATAAATCCGATGACAGCAGGAAGATATCAATTGCCTGGTTCAGATGGACAGAAAAATGGCAAACAGAATTCAACTGGAGCAGTGTGACATCAAGAATTTGGAGGGTAACAAGAGAAGGGAATGAAGAATAAATGGGATGATGTTGAGAATTATACAGGAACAGTGACCTTGGATTCAAAAACCATAGATTCCCGAAGATGGCTGGACAGGTAGATCAGGTGGTCAAGAAGGCATTTGGGACACTTTTCTTTCTTGTCTGAGGCCCAGATGTTGTCACTGGTTTTCCAAATTTGCAGTGACTCTTTTTAAAAATATTTTTCGTAAGGTATTTGAAATTTTTTATGATAATAACAATAACAATGACAAAAACATGGTACAATAAACATTACCACCCCCAACCCAATCGTCACACACCCCAACCATAAAACAACAATCCCCCCCCCCCCCCCCCCCCCCCTTGGAATACTGTTTCTGCTGACATTTTAATTTTCCCTGAGAAAGTCAACGAACGGCGGTCACCTCCGGGTGAACCCGACCATTGACCCTCCTAAGGCTAACTTTATCTTCTCGAGACATAAACCCAGCCATGTCACTAACCCAGGTCTCCACACTCTGGAGCTTCAAGTCCCTCCACATTAGCAAGATCCGTCTCCGGGCTACCAGGGAGGCAAAGGCCAAGACGTCAGCCTCTTTCGCCCCCTGAACCCCCGGCTCTTCCGACACTCCAAAGATCGCTACCTCAGGATGCAGCACCACCCTTGGTTTTAGCAAAACCCTGCCAAAACCCTCCAAGCTTTGGGCATGCCCAAAACATGTGGACATGATTTGCTGGGCTTCCTGCGCACCTTGCACACCTATCCTCTACCCCGAAAAACTTGCTCATCCGGGCCACCGGCATGTGTGCCCGGTGGACTACCTTAAATTGTATCAGGCTAAGCCTGGCACATGATGAGGAACTATTAACCCAGCTTAGGGCGTCTGCCCATAGCCCCGCCTCTATCCCTTCTCCTAGCTCGTCCTCCCACTTGCCCTTAAGCTCCTTCACTGGAATTTCCTCTGTCTCCGAAAGCTCCTGGTAAATATCTGCTACCTTCCCCTCTCCTACCAGGTACTGGAGACTACTCTATCCTGTATCCCCCGTGGTGGCAGCAGCGGAAAGGCCGGAACCTGTTTTCTCAGGAAGATTCGCACCTGCAAATACCTAAACCCGTTCCCTACTGGCAATTCAAATTTATGCTCCAAGGCTTTCAAGCTGGGAAAGCTCCCGTCTATAAATAGATCCCCCATCCTTCTAATTCCTGCCCTTTGCCATCTCCAGAACCCACCATCCAGCCTACCCTGTACAAACTGATGATTATTATAAATCGGGGTCCAAACCGATGCTCCCTCCACTCTCTTATATCTCCTCCATTGCCCACAGATTCTCAAAGTCGCCACTACCACCGGACTTGTGGAGTATCGGGCCGGCGAGAACGGAAGAGGTGCCGTTATCAGTGATCCCAAACTTGTGTCTTTGCATGATGCCACCTCCATCCGCTCCCACACCGACCCCTCCCCCCGCTACCCACTTCCTGATCATGGCTATATTAGCCGCCCAGTAGTAATTGTAGAAGTTTGGCAGCGCCAACCCACCCTCCCCCCGACTGCGCTCCAGCAACACTTTCTTCACTCGTGGGGTTTTACCCGCCCACACAAAGCCTGAAATAACCTTATTCACCCGCTTGAAAAAGGCCTCGGGGATGATGATGGGGAGGCACTGAAAGACAAACAGAAATCTGGGGAGGACCATTTTCACGGTCTGTACCCACTCCGCCAGTGATAGCGGGAGCATGTCCCATCTCTTAAAGCCCTCTTCCATTTCCTCTACCAGCCGGGATAGGTTTAACTTGTGCAGTGTCTCCCATTCCCGGGCCACCTGGATTCCCAGATACCGAAAGCTCTACACTGCCATTCTAAGCGGCAGCTCTCCCAGTCTCTTCCCCTGTCCTCTTGCCTGGATCGCGAACATCTCACCTTTTCCCATGTTCAACTTATACCCCGAAAAATTGCCAAATTCCCCCAGGATTTGCATTACTTCCCCCAACCCCTCCAATGGGTCTGAGATATGCAAGAGCAGGTCATCTGCGTAAAGCGAGACCCGGTGCTCCACCCCCCCCCCCACCCCCCCCCCCCCCCACCCCCCCCCCCCCCCCCCCCACCCCCCACCCGAACCTGCCATTTCCAGTTCCTAGAGGCTCTTAACGCCATGGCCAATGGCTCTATGGCCAGAGCAAACAGTAACAAGGAGAGGGGGCACCCTTACCTCAACCCTCGGTGTAGTTTAAAATACCCCGACCTCAGCCAGTTCGTAAGCACACTCGCTACTGGTGCCTGATAGAGCAACCGCACCCAGTCAATAAAGCCCTCACCAACCCAAACCTTCCCAGCGCCTTCCACAGGTAATTCCACGCTACCCGATCAAAAGCTTTCTCCGCGGGCTTCCTGTGGCGGCTATGAAGGAGTAAGTCGCACATTTGGTGGCTCCCGCTCGGGTCGGACTTTTGGACCTTTTTCCCTGACATTTTACTGGACTTGATTTGAAAAATTGATGACAGAGGCAATTGTGAACTGAATTCGCACATCGGTGCATGGAGAGGAGGACTAGAAGTGCTCATAAGTGCAGAAACAGAAAGACAGAGAAGACTTGGGCTGAAGCGGCACTGGGAGTAAGCATGGCAGATGACTGGACCTCTGGTTTGTCGACCCAGCGGTCAACGGAGCAGTTGATGCAAGCTTTCCAGGAGGGCTTCGCCAAGCAGAAGCAAGACTGCTTTGACCCAATTAAAGAGGCAATTTCGCGGCTGGAACTTAGATTGGATGCCCAAGATCGGGTGATTCAGAAAGTAGAGAAGGAGCTGGTAGGCCAGGAGGAACATCAAACAGCGGTGGAGTTGGATTGGATTGGATAGGATTTGTTTACTGTCACGTGTACCGAGGTACAGTGAAAAGTATTTTTCTGTGAGCAGCTCAACAGATCATTAAGTACATGAGAAGAAAAGGGAATAAAAGAAAATACATAATAGGGCAACACAACATATACAATGTAACTACATAAGCACTGGCATCGGATGAAGCATAAGAGGGTCATTTAGGAGTCTGGTGACAGTGGGGAAGAAGCTGTTTTTGAGTCTGTTTGTGCGTGTTTTCAGACTTCTGTATCTCCTGCCTGATGGAAGAAGTTGGAAGAGTGAGTAAGCCGGGTGGGAGGGATCTTTGATTATGCTGCCCGCTTTCCCCAGGCAGCGGGAGGTGTAGATGGAGTCAATGGATGGGAGGCAGGTTCGTGTGATGGACTGGGCGGTCTTCACGACTCTCTGAAGTTTCTTGCGGTCCTGGGCTGAGCAGTTGCCATACCAGGCTGTGATGCAACCTGATAGGATGCTTTCTATGGTGCATCTGTAAAAGTTGGTAAGAGTCAATGTGGACATGCCGAATTTCCTTAGTTTCCTGAGGAAGTATAGGCGCTGTTGTGCTTTCTTGGTGGTAGCGTCGACGTGGGTGGACCAGGACAGATTTTTGGAGATGTGCACCCCCAGGAATTTGAAACTGCTAACCATCTCCACCTCGGCCCCGTTGATGCTGACAGGGGCGTGTACAGTACTTTGCTTCCTGAAGTCAATTACCAGCTCTTTAGTTTTGCTGGCATTGAGGGAGAGATTGTTGTCGCTACACCACTCCACTAGGTTCTCTATCTCCCTCCTGTATTGGGACTCATCGTTATTCGAGATCCGGCCCACTATGGTCATATCGTCAACAAACTTGTAGATGGAGTTGGAACCAAGTTTTGCCACGCAGTCATGTGTGTACAGGGAGTAGAGTAGGGGTCTAAGTACGCAGCCTTGTGGGGCGTCGGTGTTGAGGACTATTGTGGAGGAGGTGTTGTTGTTCATTCTTACTGATTGTGGTCTGTTAGTCAGAAAATCGAGGATCCAGTTGCAGAGTGGGGAGCCAAGACCTAGGTTTTGGAGCTTTGATATGAGCTTGGCTGGGATTATGGTGTTGAAGGCGGAGCTGCAGTCAATAAATAGGAGTCTAATGTAGGATTCCTTGTTTTCGAGATGCTCTAGGGATGAGTGTAGGGCCAGGGAAATGGTGTCTGATGTGGACCGGTTGGAGGTGGGGATGCTAAGAGACCAGCAGAAAACGCTCCTGGAGAAGGTGGAGGACCTAGAGAATAGATCCCGCCGGCAGAGCTTGAGGATCGTTGGGCTCCCGGAGGGATCTGAAGGAGCGGGCGCTGGGGCATATATAGCGGCCATGTTTGAGAAGCTGCTGGGGGATGGGGCATTCCCACGACCCTTGGAGGTGGACAGGGCTCACAGAGCGCTTGCGAGGAAGCCGCGAATGGGAGACCCCCCTGAGGGCAATGGTGGTGAGATTCCACAGATATCTGAATAAGGAGCGCGTTTTACAGTGGGCCAAGCAGACATGGTGCTGCAAATGGGACAACAGTATCCTGCGGATCTATCAAGACCTGAGTGCGGAGGTAGCCAGGAGAAGAGAGAGGTTTAACCAGATCAGGAGAAGAGAGGGGTTTAACCAGATCAGGTCGACCCTTTTCAAGAAAAAGGTGAAGTTCGGACTGTTGTTCCTGGCCAGCCTCTGGGTCACATACGAGGAACAACATTTCTATTTCGAGTCGCCTGAGGAAGCGCTGGACTTTGCAAAAAGGAAAGGACTGGTGTTGGACTGAGAACTTTGAATCTTGCTGTAGCGTTTATGTTTTTCAAAAGAAGTTTCTTGTTTCTCGCTTTTTTGGTCATTATTTGTAATGCCTGCTGTATGGATCTGTGGTCAGCTGCAGAGCTGAGTGACGTAAAGTTTGCATTTGCACTGTTGGGGATGGAGGTGTGTTTGTACAGATGCTGGATCTTTTGCTTGATCTTATGTTCTGTTGGAGTCCAACCTGGGTTTTTTTAAATCTCTGTTGTACAATTGTGTTGGGATTGCCTTCCAGTTGAATATGTATGTATGAGCAGAGGGGGGGGGGGGGGGATGGGGGGGACGGACCAATAGGTGGGTGATTGTCTGGCACCATGGGCGAGAGCCACCAAGCTAGCTGGGCGGACTAGCTTATGGAAGCGTAGTTGGGGGGGGGGGGGGGTGGTGAACAGATGTTAGGCTTATCAAAGGGGTTGATTTATTTTGTGCTGTTACTGGGGTGGGGGGGGAGGGGGGAAAAATGTTCTGCTGATGAGGGAGGGACTGTTACTGAGGGACAGAGAGGGGGTCAGGGGCTGAGGCTGCCTGGGGTCGGGCCGGTGGATGTGTGGGGCGCGGGCTGGCGACTGGTCCAAGAGAATGGATGGCTGATCGGTGAAGGGGGTCGATGAGCCCACCAACTAGACTGACCACCTGGAATGTAAGAGGGCTCAATGGGCCGGTCAAGAGAGCACGCGAGGTCCCAGGTTCGATCCCGGCCGTGGGTCACTGTCCGTGTGGAGTTTGCACATTCTCCCCGTGTTTGTGTGGGTTTCGCCCCACAACCCAAAGATGTGCAGGCTAGGTGGATTGGCCACGCTAAATTGCCCCTTAATTGGAAAAAATTAATTGGGTACTCTAAATTTATTTTTAAAAAGGGGCACGCGTGTCGTGCATATGAGAGGACTGAAGGCGGGCGTGGTAATGCTGCAGGAGACACACCTTAGAGTAGCTGACCAGATTAGGTTAAGGGAACGTTGGGCCGGACAGGTTTTTCACTCGGGGCTGTTCTCAAAGACCAAGTGAGTGGTGTTTGAGGCGGGAAGAATAGTTTCAGATGGGGGAGGCCAGTACTGGGACGATGTGGAGTTTATAAAGAGGATGCTGAGGAAGATACCGGACCTGGATTCGCATAAGCTGGTCATGGGAGGGGACTTCAGTACAGTTATTGACCCTGGTTTAGACCGGTCAAGCTCAAAAACAGGCAGGGTGCCAGCAATGGCTAAGGAGCTACAAGTGTTCATGGAGAAGATGGCGCGCGCGCGTGGGGGGGGGGGGGGGGGGGGGGGTGGGGGGTGGACCCATGGAGATTTGTGCAGCCAAGAGTAAAGGAGTTCTCCTTCTACTCATACGTGCATAAGGTGTACTCCCGGATCGATTTCCTCATTCTGAGCAGGGCTTTACTGACGGGAGTGGTAGACACAGGGTGCTCAGCGATTACAATCTCAGTCCATGCCCCGCACTGGGTTGACCTACAGGTTAGTAAAGACAGTAACCAGCGCCCGCACTGGAGGTTAGACATGGGGCTCTTAGCGGACGAGGTGTGTGGGCGGTTGAGGAAATGTATTCAGAATTTCCTGGAGGTCAATGACATGGGGGAAATTTCAGCAGCGGTGGTCTGGGAGTCATTGAAGGCGGTGGTTAGAGGGGAGCTGATCTCGATACGGGCCCACAGGGAGAAAGTAGACAGGACAGAGACGGACCGACTATAAAGGAGATACTACAGGTTGACAGGAGGTATGCGGAGACCCCAGAGGCAGGGCTTCTAAGGGAATGGCAGAGGCTACAGGCAGAGTTGGCTTGCTAACCACACGGAGGGCGGTGGAGCAGCTGATAAAGGTGAGGGGGGCGATCTATGAGCACGGAGAGGACAGCAGAATGCTTGCACAGCAGCTTAGGAGGAAGGTAGCCAGGGAGATAGGGAAAGTAAAGGATTGGGCCTAAACCTGGTGGGAGATTCAGCAGGGTTGAACAAGGCGTTTAAGGATTTTTATCGTAGGCTGCACGGGTCGGAACCCCCACCGGGGCCAGAGGGGATGAGGCATTTCCTAGGGGGGCTGAATTTCCCGAAGGTGGACGGGAACTGGTAGAAGGGCTGGGGGCTTCGATCGAAGAGATAGGGTCTGAAGGCCATGCAGACCGGTTCCCAGCGGAGTTCATGAAAAAGTTTTCTGGGATTTTGGGGCCGCTGTTGGTGAGGACATTCAATGAGGCAAGGGAGGGAGGGGTGCTTCCCCCGACGATGTCACAGGCCACGATCTCACTGATTCTGAAGTGGGATAAGGATCCGGAGCTGTGTGGGTCATACAGGCCGATATCCCTATTGAATGTGGACGCCAAACTGCTGGCCAAAATTTTCTCCTCTAGGATTGAAGATTGTGTTCCGGGGTTTGTTAAGGGAAGGCACCACGGCACCACTTGGGGCAGCACGGTAGCCTTGTGGATAGCACAATTGCTTCACAGCTCCAGGGTCCCAGGTTCGATTCCAGCTTGGGTCACTGTCTGTGCGGAGTCTGCACATCCTCCCTGTGTGTGCGTGGGTTTCCTCCGGGTGCTCCGGTTTCCTCCCACAGTCCAAAGATGTGCAGGTTAGGTGGATTGGCCATGATAAATTGCCCTTCGTGTCCAAAATTGCCCTTAGTGTTGGATGGGGTTACTAGGTTATGGGGATCGGGTGGCGGTGTTGACCTTGGGTAGGGTGCTCTTTCCAAGAGCCGGTGCAGACACGATGGGCCGAATGGCCTCCTTCTGCACTGTAAATTCTATGACAATCTATGAAGGCAATTGGTGTCCAATGTAAGAAGGTTGCTAATTGTGATTGTGATGCCCCCAGAAGGTCGGGAGGTGGAGGTAGTGGTCGCAATGGATGCAGAAAAGACTTTTGATCGAGTAGAATGGGAATATTGTGGGAGGTGCTGGGACGGTTCGGATATGGACGGGGCATTATTGACTGGGTCAGGTTTCCATTTCAGGCTCCTGTGGCGAGCGTACGGACGAATAGGACGACATCGGACTATTTTAGGCTACACCGGGAGACGAGGCAGGGGTGTCCCCTCTCCCCACTGTTATTCGCGCCAGCTATAGAGCCGCTGGCAATTGCGCTGAGAGCCTCAAGGGGCTGGAAGGGGTTGATCCGGGGGGAGTGGAACACAGAGTCTCACTTTATGCAGACGACCTGCTTCTCTATGTGTCAGACCCAGAGGGGGTTATGGAAGAAATCATGATGATTCTAGGGGAATTTGGCCGGTTCTCAAGGTACAAACTAAATATGGGGAAAAGCGAGATGTTTGCGATCCAGGCAAGGGGACAGGAGAGGCGATTGGGAAAGTTTTAGGTATCTAGGCATCCAAGTGGCACGGGAATGGGAACAGTTACACAAACTTAATCTAGCCCGTCTGGTGTACCAAACAAAGGACGGTTTTCGGAGGTGGGACGTGCTCCCACTGTCACTAGCTGGGAGGGTACAGACGGTGAAGATGACGGTCCTTCCGAGATTCCTGTTTGTGTTCCAGTGTCTCCCCATCTTTATTCCGCGCTCCTTCTACAAACGGGTTAACAAAGTTACCACCGGCTTTGTATGGGGCTGGTTTAGCACGCTGGGCTAAATCACTGGCTTTTAAAGCAAACCAAGTGCAGGCTAGCAGCACGGTTCAATTCCCGTACCAGCCTCCCCGAACAGGCGCCGGAATGTGGCAACTAGGGGCTTTTCACAGTAACTTCATTTGAAGCCGACTTGTGACACTAAGCAATTTTCATTTCATTTCGTATGGGCGGGCAAGACGCCGTGAGTAAAAAAGGGGATGATTGAGCGGAGCCGGGGAGAGGGCAGGCTGGTGCTGCCAAACTTCAGTAACTATTATTGGGCGGCGAATATAGCCATGATCAGGAGGTGGGTGAGGGTCGGCATGGCGCGTATGGAGGCACCAGTTTGGGTGCACTGATAACGCACCTCTGCCGTTCCCGCCGGCACGGCACTCCAGCCCTGTGGTGGTGGCAGCCCTGAGAGTCTGGGCGCAGTGGAAGAGGCATGTGGGAGCGGAGGGTGCATCGGTCTGGGCCCCAATCTGTAATAACCGCCGGTTTGCCTCGGGAAAGATGGACCGGGGGTTTCGGAGATGGCTGAGAGCAGGAATTGAGATGATGGGGGATATGTTTACAGAGGGGAACTTTCCTACCTTGAGGGAGCTGGAGGAGAAATTTGGATTGGCGAGGGGAAACAAATAAAGGTACCTGCAGGTGCGGGACGTCCTACCTAGGCAGGTCTCAACCTTCCCGCTCCGACCACCAAAGGGGATTCAGGACAGGGTAGTTTCCAGAGTGAGGGTGGGAGAAGTGAAGGTCTCCGACATCTATAAGGAGCTCATGGGGGTCAGAGAACATGCAGACCGAGGAGCTGAAGCGCAAATGGGAGGAGTTAGGAGGAGAGATAGAGGATGGTCTCTGGGCGGATGTATTGAGTAGAGTCAATGCAACCACAACATGTGCCAGGCTCAGCCTGAGACAGTGCAAGGTCGTTCACCATGCTCAAATGACAGTGGCCCGAATGAGGGTGTTCTTTGGTGTAGAAGACAGGTGTGCAAGGTGTGCGGGGGGTGGGGGCAGCGAACCATGTCCATATGTTCTGGACATGCCCAAAGCTCAGGGGATTCTGGCAGGAGTTTGCAGACGTCATGTCCAAAGCATTGAAAACAAGGATGGTGATGAGTCCAGAGGTGACGATTTTAGGGGTGTCGGAAGATCCGGGAATCCAGGAGGAGAAAGAGGCAGATGTTCTGGCCTTTGCTTACCTGGTAGCCCGGAGACGGATACTATTAGCTTGGAGGGACTCAAAGCCCCCGAAATTGGAGACCTGGCTATCGGACATGGCTAGCTTTCTCTGTCTGGAGAAAATCAAGTTTGCCTTGAGAGGGTCACTGTTAGGGTTCGCCCGGAGGTGGCAACCGTTCATCGACTTCTTTGCAGAAAATTAATCGTCAGCAGAAGGGGAAGTGGGGGGGGGGGGGGGTTAGTTTAGTTTAGAGTAGGGGGTTAATACAGGTGGGACCTGTAAGGGGGTAACAGACTTTATTTTGCACTGTGTTTATAGACTTATGTATATTGTTTATTTTGGCGTTGTTGTAAAACCAAAAAGTACCTCAATAAAATGTTTATTAAATAAAAAGTCTAAATCATTCATATATAACACACAAAGCATGGAATCTTGTCCTGAACAATCCAGAAATCCACTGGAAAGTCTTCCAGTCATTCCCCTTTGCTTCCTGCTGCTCCAGCTGATGACATTTCCAGCGTAATGGAAGTGCCCTGGTTTTCCCACATGGAACTGGATGTGCATTAGTTATTTCATCATTAACTGACTTAAGTAAATAAACATAAGATTCAAACAAATAGGGCCGTACAGTAACGCAGCAGTTAGCACTGCGGCCTCACGCCGTTGAAGTCCCAGGTTCGATCCCGGCTCTGGGTCACTCTCCGTGTGAAGTTTGCACATTCTCCCCGTGTTTGCGTGCGTTTCGTCCCCACACCCAAAGATGCGCAGGCGAGGTGGATTGGCCATGCTAAACTGTTCCTGAATTGGAAAAAATAAATTGGGTACTCTAAATTTATATCAAAAAAGAATAAAACAAATAAAAGATTCATCATGTCCTCGCCAATCAGTTTTTTCCATTATCCTGAAGTAACCTTATTTTTATAGGGAGTTAAGTGAAGTGTGTTCCCAACCCCTCGTTATCTAAATTTCCATTCACCATTTTTCTGTCCACCTGACCCAGTCCATGGCTTTCTCCCTCATCGTCTAAAACACATCAGCAACTTTTGTATAATCCTGGTGCATACATTTCAGTCTAAATCATTGATATATACCGGAAAACTGTGGAGCCCCACTGGAACAGATGTCCAGGCGTCATTCAGTCCTGAATGTGACCAACAGCAGCAACAACAGCTGAATCCGAACCCTGCTGTTGCCCAGTGAACTTGCTGATGTCTGTGCAGGTTGTTTGACTGAGTGAATCTCCTCCCACACACGGAGCAGTTAAACAGCCTCTCCCCAGTACCGCTCCCACATGTGGGCCACACGGTAGCACAGTGGTCCGCACTGTTGCTTCACAGCTCCAGGTTCCCAGGTTTGATTCCCGGCTTGGGTCACTGTCTGCGCGTTGCCCCAGTGTCTGCGTGGGTTTCCTCCGGGTGCTCCGGTTTCCCCCACTGTCCAAAGATATATGGATTTGCCATGCTAAATTGCCCTTAAGTTTCCAAAAAGGTGAGGTAGGGTTATGGGTTAGGTTGGAGGTATGGGCTTAAGTCGGGTGCTCTTTCCAAGGGCTGGTGCACTCGATGGGCCGAATGCCCTCCTTCTGCACTGTAAATTCTATGATTCTGTTTCAGTGTGAACTCGCTGGTGTTTCAGCAGATTCGGTTTACTTTTAAATCTTTTTTTAGTCGGAACATTTAAAAGGTCTCTGATCAGTGTGAACAACTTGGTGCCTAGTCAGGTTGGATGACTGAGTGAATTTCTTGTCACACACGGGGCAAGTGTACGGTCTCTGCCCAGTGTGAACTCGCTGGTGTTGCAGAAGGTTGGATGAACATGTGAATCCCTTCCCACACACAGAGCAGGTGAATGGCCTCTCCCCAGTGTGAGTGCGTTGATGTAACAGTAAATCCTTTCTGCTTTTAAAGTTCTTCTCGCAGTCAGCACATTTAAAAGGTCTCTGATCAGTATGAACAAGTTGGTGTCTCAGGAGGATTGATGACTGAGTGAATCCCTTGCCACACACTGAGCAGGTGAATGGCCTCTCCCCAGAGTGAGTGCGTTGGTGCAACAGTAAATTATTTCTGCTTTTAAAGCTCTTCTCACAGTCAGCACATTTAAACGGTCTCTGGTCAGTATGAACATGCTGGTGTGCGATGAGATTGGATGATTTAGAAAATCCCTTCCGACACACGGAGCAGGTGAATGGCCTTTCCCCAGTGTGAATACGTCGGTGAGTTTCCAATTCAGATGGGTAATTGAATCCCATCCCACAGTCCCCACATTTCCACGGTTTCTCCATGGTTATTGACAGGTTATCAGGTGTAGGTGGGATCCAGATTTGCCGTCACTATCAGATCAGCCGTGATGTTATTAAATGGTGGAACAGGCTCACGGAGCTGAATGTCCTATTGCTGCTTCTTGATTCCTATGGTGTGAATGTCCTTGTCTCTCCAACTTGGATCATCAGTTGAAGCCAGAGTACGGTTTCTCCTTGATGTAAATGCTGCAATTTGATTTCATGCTGTGTGATTGGTTAAAGCTCAGTTCCAGCTAACTGTGGAAAATTACTCAGATGTCTGTGTCTCGGTGCTTTTCCCAATCACAGTGATTTTTGAAATTTTTTCCGAAAGACAAAACAGACAAACATTTCTCCTTCCACGTTGAAAGGCCAGTCCTGATGAATCAAGTGACTGTCAGATCTCAACATGATGTTTGCATCTGCAAATATTCTGTAAAAGGAAATTACATTGAATTACTGTGAATATATAAGACACAAACAGTCCATTCTCTCACAGATTCTATCAATACTCGGCACACGTCTCAGACTGTCACACCGATCAAATCTCAGCCTTTCAGCTGATTTTCGATTCCATTTTCTCTCATGTGCTTGTCCCGTTTCCTTTTGAAAACATCTCAGCACTTTCCTCAGCTCATTTCCATGGTAATGTGTTGCACATTCTAAACCTCTGATGAATAAATTTGTCCGTATTGCCCTCTTGGATTTATTCGTAACTATCTTGTATTTATGACTTGTTGTTTATTGATGGTCCCTGGTTTTGGACTCTCTCACATCGCCCCTCTCCAAACTACTGATAATTTAAAAGATTTATAGGTCACTGCTTAATTTGTTGTTGTCGATAGAAAAAGGGCCCACTCCATTTAATCTTTCCTGAGAGCTGTAATCTCTCGTTACAAAAGCCATCACTGTCAGTCTAGGATAGAAATTCTGAACAGGCAATTCTAGTTTCTCTGGAACATTTTTTCCTCTCGTTCCCCCAAAGCTGTAAATCCCCGTCCCACACACTCTCCCTCCTCCCTGGGCTGAAATCCAAACCCATCTGCACCATTTTCTTCCTCCACTCCCAGTTTTCTCCCTCCCTCTCCTCTGCCTGGGTTCAGTTCTCCAGCTCCTGTCTGCAGACTGACAATAAAATCAATGGGTCTTATTGGGGTTTGGAGCCTCCAGCGGGTGTTTGCGAATCCTCCCCGCCCACCTGCCAGGGTTTCCTTCCTTGCCAGAGATCAGAGTCCTCATTGATTTGAGTAAAAAGTGGAAGCTCTTATTTCTTTTCCCCCTCCCCCATCCTCTGATGTGAACCATCCTCCAGTGTCTGAAGCAGGATGGTGCCCGTTAACCTGGGCCTGTTCCCGGGAGGGAGAAGCTCCGCAGCTGCAAACCATGGAGCTGACAATGATTGTGAAGGGTTTGCTCGAGCTCACAATGCCCGGGGACTGATTGACGGCGGGTTCGGACCAATAGGAAGAGGGGGCGGGGCTGGAGGACCGAACGAGAGCAGTTGGTCCTCCAACCAATCAGAGTGAATGGGAGGCCACTTGCGCCTGTCTCGGGGTAAAGTACAAGCAGCTTTCGCCGGTTCAACTGTTGTATCCGACCTTCGTCTCCGGGGCTTCGGGCTACACGGAGTGTTTATGAAGTCGCCCGACCCATGAACCGGCTCCATCCCTCCCTCATCACTCACCGAGCGGGATCTGATCAGTGGACGATTTCCACCCAACCGCGCGAATCCTGAGTTGTCATCGGCACTGCGCATGCTCCAATTCACGTGGTGACCGGGGCTCAGCCCCGCCCTCATTCACTCCGATGGGTGGGAGGATCCGCAGCAACTCGGTCCTCCAGGCCCACCCCTCTCTTCCTATTGGTCCTGAGCTGCCGTCAATCACTCCCTGGGCATTGTGAGCTGGAGCATGCGCAGTGCCGATGCTGGACTCGGCCGGGCGGTTTCACTGAAACCCGGTGGAGGCTTCAAACCCCAATAAGAAGTTTCTGGGCCCGGGTTTGCATCGAGCGGCGGGACAGCTGCGGCCTGTTCCCGGTGACAGGCCTGAGTTAACGGCCGCCGTCTTTATAGAGGCTGCAAACCCGCAGGGGGCAAAACATCAGAGATAGAGTTTGTTGTGAAACCAATGGGATGTAAAACAGGAGGTCAGGGTTACAGTCAACAACAACAACTTCTATTTATATAACACCTTTAACATCATAAATCATCCCAGTCAACTTCACAGGAACATTATAAAACAAAGTGAGACACCCAGACACAAAAGGAGGTCAAAGAGGTGAGTTTTACAAAGAGCCTGAAAGGAGGTAAGGGGAGGTGGAGATGGAGAGGTTTAGGGAGGGAATTCAGTGCTTGGGGCCGAGGGAACTTAAAACCATGGCGGAGTAATTAGAATCGGGGGTGTACAAGAGTCCAGGATCAGAACTGTACAGATATCTCAGGGGGTTGTGGAGCTGGAGGAGATGACAAGACACAGGGAGAGATGAGGCCATGGAGGGATTTGAAAACAAACTGAGAATTGACTGGGAGCAAATGCAAGTTCGGAGCACAGGGATCATAGGGGAAAGGAACTTGCTGTGAATTAAGACATGTGTAGCAGACTTTTGGATGGCTTTACTTTTACAAAGGTAGAATGTGGGAGAGCAGCCAGGTGTGTAATGGAATTGTCGAATCGGGAGGTGACGAAGGCTTGGCCGAGGTTTCAGCCCCAGGCGCACAAACACAGGAGAGAGGCTGGATAATGTAACGCAGGTGGTAACGGGCAGTCTTAGTGATAGCACAGACAGGAGTCCAAAGATGTGCAGGTTCGGTGGATTGGCCAATCTAAATTGCCTCAGTGTCCAACAAGGTTAGGTGGGGTTACTGGGTTATGGGATAGGGTGGATGTGTGGGCTCAGGTAGGCAGCCTTCAGGACATGCGACAATGCAGTATCGCCAAGCAGAAACTGATAGCCAAGTTCCGCACGCATGGGTACAGCCTCAACCGGGATCTTGGATTCATTCACCCCCCCCACCATCTGGCCTGGGCTTGCAAAATCCTACCAACTGTTCACGCTTGAGACAATTCACATATCTTTAATCTGTGATTATCCCTCTCTCCAGTTGCACCGTCTGAGCCTGTAAACATTTAATTACCTACAAAGACTCGCATTCAAAGTATCATCTTGCATCATTGAATTTGTCTATATATGTGTTTGCGGAACCCACCTCTTCATTCACCCGAGGAAGGAGCTGCGCTCTGAAAGCTAGTGATTCAACACAAACCTGTTGGACTTTAACCTGGTGTTGTAAGACTTCTTACTGTGCCCACCCCAGTCCAATGCCGGCATCTCCACATCTAGACTAGTAAAGCAGAGAATCAGGCTGAAGCTCTGTGGACCGGAGTTCCACATGGCAAATCAACTCAGCAACCCAATTCAAGGGCAATTCAGGATGGGTGTAAATGAATAATGAAAATGTCAATCATGTAACTTTTCCACACACGGAAATGAATGGGGTTTGATAATGTTTCTGTGCGGTTTTAAACCGAGGGCCTTTAAGCAAACATGATAATCACTACACTACAGAAACAGGGAACAGCGCTTAGTGCACTGAATAGTAAACAGTGCGTCCTTATTGCACTGAAGAACCTTCTATTGTGGGAGTACAATTTGACTGAAAATTAGGCAATTGGCGGAGAAATTGATCTGACATTAGAATCATAAAATGCCACAGCACATTAGAAAACCATTCACAACTAACACGTGTCAACTTTGACTGTGATTCCTGCCATTCTCCATCACAGTATTTTGCAGGGTATCATTTGGAACTTGGCGGGTGTAAGGTAATGCATTTGTTTAATTATTGAACAATAAATAACAATGATACAACTTATCTGCAAATTTAGATGAGTAACATCAATAATGTTTTGAATAATAATAATATGGGACATTTGGTGCGTGAGGGGAACGTGTTAACCAGTACACTAAAAAAACAGCTGATTGGCAATGAGCCTATTGTACTGGTGTTTTGACAATATGTTGTGTTATCTGTAAAAATGATAAAAGTCGAATAAAAATATAGATTGAAAAAGAGCAAATCGATTAGTCTCAATGTCCTCTCTTTCTGTGATCTTGAAGTTTTACCTATTCCAATTATTCTTCCAATTTGCTTTTGAAAAAGGGGTTTCTGCTGAATTCTTGCTCAGTTTGATTTAATGAGAACGTTCCCTTGGTCCAATGACCAGAAGATTTGGACATGAAGATGGAGTCGGTTATAAACAACAACAAAGACAAAGAAAATTACAGCACAGGAACAGGCCCTTCGTCCCTCCCAGCCTGCGCCGATCCAGATCCTTTATCTTAACCGGTCTTCTATTTTCCAAGGATCTACTTACCTCTGTTCCCCGCCCGTTCATAAAGCTGTCTAGATGCATCTTAAATGATACTATCGTGCCCGCCTCTACCACCTCCGCTGGCAAGGCATTCCAGGCACCAGGCACCCACCACCCTCTGCGTAAAAAACTTTCCACGCAAATCTCCCTTAAACTTTCCCCCTCTCACCTTGAAATCGTGACCCCTTGTAATTGACTCAATCAGGTCCCCCCTCAACCTCCATCTTCCAACAAAAACAATCCTAATCTACTCAACCTTTCTTCATAGCTAGCACCCTCCATACCAGACAACATCCTGGTGAACCTCCTCTGCACCCTCTCTAAAACATCCACACCCTTCTGGTAATGTGGCGACCATAACTGCACGCAGTATTCCAAATGTGGCCTAACCAAAGTCCTATACAACTGTAACATGACCTGCCGACTCTTGTACTCAATACCCCGTCCGATGAAGGCAAGCATGCTGTATGCCTTCTTGACCACTCTATCGACCTGTGTTGCCACCTTCAGGGTACAATGGATCTGAACTCCCAGATCTCTCTGTACATCAATTTTCCCCAGGACTCTTCCATTGACCGTATAGTCCGCTCTTGAATTAGATCTTCCAAAATGCATCACCTCACATTTGCCTGGATTGAACTCCATCTGCCATTTCTCTGCCCAACTCTCCAATCTATCTATATTTTGCTGTATTCTCTGACAGTCCTCCTTGCTTTCTGCAACTCCACCAATCTTAGTATCATCTGCAAACTTGCTAATCAGACCACTATACCTTTGTCCAGATAATTTATGTATGTCACAAACAACAGTGGTCCGAGCACGGATCCCTGTGGAACACCACTAGTCACCTTTCTCCATTTTGAGACACTCCCTTCCACCACTACTCTCTGACTCCTGTTGCCCAGCCAGTTCTTTATCCACCTAGCTAGTACACCCTGAATCCCATACGACTTCACTTTTTCCATCAACCTGCCATGGGAAACTTTATCAAACGCTTTACTGAAGTCCATGTATATGACATGGACAGCCCTTCCCTCATCAATTAACTTTGTCACTTCCTCAAAGAATTCTATTAGGTTTGTAAGACATGACCTTCCCTGCACAAAACCATGCTGCCTATCACCGAAAAGTCTATTTTCTTCCAAATGTGAACAGATCCTATCTCTCAGTATTTTCTCCAACAGTTTGCCTACCACTGACGTCAAGCTCACAGGTCTATAATTCCCTGGATTATCCCTGCTACCCTTCTTAAACAAAGGGACAACATTAGCAATTCTCCAGTCCTCCAGGACATCACCCATTCTCAAGGATGCTGCAGAGATATCTGTTAAGGCCCCAGCTATTTCGTCCCTCGCTTCCTTCAGTAACATGGGATAGATCCTATCTGGACCTGGGGACTTGTCCGCCTTAATGCCTTTTAGAATACCCCAAACTTCCCCCTTCCTTATGCTGACTTGATCTAGAGTATTTAAACATCCATCCCTAGCCTCAACATCCGCCATGTCCCTCTCCTTGGGAAATATCGATGCAAAGTACTCATTTAGAATCTCTCCCATTTCCTCTGACTCCACGCATAAATTCCCTCTTTTGTCTTTGAGTGGGCCAATCCTTTCTCTAGTTACCCTCTTGCTCCTTATATACAAATAAAAGGCTTTGGGATTTTCCTTAACCCTGTTAGCCAAAGATATTTCATGATCCCTTTTAGCCCTCTTTATTGCGCGTTTGAGATTTGTCCTACTTTCCCGATATTCCTCCAAAGCTTCATCAGTTTTAAGTCACCTAGATCTTATGTATGCTTCCTTTTTCATCTTAGCTAGTCTCACAATTCCACCCATCATCCATGGTTCCCTAATCTTGCCATTTCTATCCCTCATTTTCACAGGGACATGTCTGTCCTGCACTCTAATCAACCTTTCCTTATAAGACTCCCACATTTCAAATGTGGATTTACCCTTAAACAGCTGCTCCCAATCCACATTCCCTAGCTCCTGCCGAATTTTGTTATACTTGGCCTTTCCCCAATTTAGCACTCTTCCTTTAGGACCACTCTCGTCTTTCTCCATGAGTATTCTAAAACTTACGGAATTGTGATCGCTAATCCCAAAGTAATCACCGACTGAAACTTCAACCACCTGTCCGGGATCATTCCCCAATACCAGGTCCAGTATGGCCCCTTTCCGAGTTGGACTATTTACATACTGCTCTAAAAAACTCTCCTGGATGCTCCTTACAAAGTCTGCTCCATCTACGCCTCCAACACTACATGAGTCCCATTCAATGTTGGGGAAGTTAAAATCTCCCATCACGACCACCCTATTGCTCCTACATTTTTCTATAATCGGACTACATATTTGTACCTCTACTTCACGCTCGCTTTTGGGAGGCCTGTAGTAAAGTCCCAACAATGTTACTGCACCCTTCCTATTTCTTAGCTCTACCCATATTGCCTCAGTGCTCGAATCCTCCAACGTGCCCTCCTTAATCACAGCTGTGATATCATCTCTGACCAGTAATGCAACTCCACCCCTTTTACCTCCCTCTCTATCCCTCCTGAAGCATCTATACCCTGGGATATTTAGTTGCCAGTCTTGCCCTTCCCTCAACCAAGTCTCAGTAATACCAATAACATTTACGATATAAACATTATGTAATCATGCAATTGGTTTCATATTGCATTTACAAAAGTGGATTTTTCTGCTAAAGCATCTTGTTATTATTTCTGAGTTGATAACAGAATCTAATTACATTTCATCTACATCCTGTTTACAGAGTCTGTCTATTAGAGAGGGATTTGTGAAGCTTAGCAAAGCCTTCTCGAGATCACTTTGCTGAAGTAGTTTACTTTATTAGATTTCAAATGAATTATGAAATGTAGAAATGTCCGTCCAGCAAATATTTCCTCTCATTCTTATGTTCTTTCAAAAACATCAAACAATTTTACTCAGTATTTGTTCCATTACTCAAAACTTGATATTATTTGATATTTATGTCCTCATCTGAAATTGAGACTCTCTGAAATATACAACCTTGAATTGCAAACATGACTGACAAAGAAAATAAATCGAGTCACTGGGTAATATAAGTTCTGTTGAGTTCATTTGAGATTGGCCACGTCAGTTTTTAAACACAATCAAATATCTTCACAGGTAGGAGATTAAAGAATGATAAGTTTATGATATTTGACCCTCTTTGTTCTGGGTATGAAACATTCCGCAGCCTAAATCCCGTTCATGTTCATGAAAGGAGGGGTGACAGCAAATCCACACTGAGCCTGGATTTCCTCATTTCCCTGAGTGGCTTTTCCTGTTTCTCTACCACAAAGCCCGATTTTCAAAAAGGTGTTTTAGTTAAATCTCTATTTCCTCTAATTCAGTTAGAGTATCATTTGTCTCTGTCTGTATGAGTACACATTATTAGATATGTTTCAGATGGTGATTAAAAATGTTAATCTACATCCATAAATCCATTAAATTCTCTAGTGGACTGAACAAACTGAGAATATCCGAACTGTGTCAAAATAGGATCATCTTTTTCTGATCTTTGCTTCTTCAATATTCACTACCCCGACATCTCTGAATGATGTTTTACGCCGAGGAGGCCAAATATATATCTAATATATGGGATTCAGATGACATGCAGAAACAAACACGTTATCCAAACTTCCTCAAACTAAGCGAGAAGTATTCAATGTTCCTGCCCAGTTTTGAACAGAGGACCTTTCACGAGTTAGACGAACATGATAACACTACACTACAGAAACAGGCAGCAGCGGAGCAGCCAATGGACCTGTGCTATGTTCAACTGCAGGGTCTTGCTGCAGCTTCTGATGGTTGGGCTGAGAGGCCATGTCACTTATTACTCTCCTCTACCTTCCCCACATGTTTATTTCTGGCAACTTATTTTCATTTCTTCCATCGATCTGTTTTTCCCCCACCATTGTCCCCCCTTCGACAATCTGCCCCCTGTTCCTAGTCTTCCTTTCACTCACTGCTTACTTTTATTCTGACGTTAAGATCCTAATCTCTTAACGTGCCACTATCAGCACTGTTCTTCGCCGTTATTACCCCCATTTACATTCCCTTTTTCTTTCTGTCCAAGTCATGTTAGTCATTCTCCACCTATCGCTGGCGCTCTATCCAGCCCCACATCTCCATGAACCCCCTGCCCTCCCGCCCCATCCACTGTCCACCCACAATAGTCTAAATCTGACCCTATTTGCAGTTCTCCAGCTTTGACAAAGAGTCATCCAGACTCAAAACGTCAGTTGCCATCAGACCTGCTGAGATTGTCCAGTATTTTCTGTTTTTGTTTCCGATTGAAGCATCCGCAGTAAGTTGCATTTGTTACAATTAGACATGATAGAGACAGTTATTATGTTCATCTGCATCTGTAAAGACATTAAATTCTGTTGTAGTTGAACAAACTGCTAATATTGGAACTGTGTCAAAGCAGGAAAATCTATCATCTCACTGCTTCTTGAAAATGCAGCACTTCAGACTTTGCTGAAGCAACTTTTGTGGCTGATGTGAGACTAAATCTCCTATTCCTCTCACATACGAGATTCAGGTAATATTCAGGGACAAACGGATGTTGTGGAAAGTTTTCCTCAGACTAAATGAGAAGCATTTAATGCTTCTGCCAGTTTCAAACCGGGGATCTTTCACGTGTTAGGTGATTGTGATAACCCCTACTCTACAGAGCTGGCTGCACAGGACCCAATGGACCTGTGCAACGTTCAACTGCACAGTCTTGCTGCAGCTTTCAATGGGCAGCACATGTGGCTAGCACTGTGGCTTCACAGCACCAGAGTCCCAGGTTCGATTCCCTGCTGGGTCACTATCTGTGCGGAGAATGCACGTTTTCCCCGTGTGTGCGTGGGTTTGCTCCCGGTGCTCCGGATTCCTCCCACAGTCCAAAGATGTGCAGGTTAGGTGGATTGGCCATGATAAATTGCCCTTAATGTCCACAAAGGTTAGGAGGGGTTATTGGGTTATGGGATAGGGTGGAAGTGAGGGCTTAACTGGGTCGGTGCAGCCTCGATGGGTCGAATGGCCTTCTTCTGCACTGTATGTTCTATGTTCTAATGGTTCAGCTGAGAGGCCGTGTCACTGATTACATGAAGACAACTGTTTCTTTAAAACAGATGTCTCAACTTGTAAGACCGTAAGATATAAAACTGATATTGAACTTCAGCATTTGTTCAGTAAATATCTAATGGAATAATGCTCTCTGTTCAATCATTAATGCATCATTCTTATGTTCCTACAGAAACCTTCCCCCAATTTTACTCAATATTTGTTTCATTATTCAATGTTGAACCTCAGATATTTATTTGTTATATGACTTCATTTTGAATTGAATAGCTCTCGAGTCTTCACCCTAAATAACTCTGAAATATACACCATTGAATTGAACACATTACTGACCAAGAAAAGAAAGTGCGTCACTGGGTAAAAGAAATCCCATGAATCTTTGTTAAGATTGACCCCAGGCAGCTTTTAAACAAAGTCAAATATCGTTAAATGGAAGAGAATTGAAAATTATGTGTTGCATATATTTGACCCCCCTGTGTTTTGCTGTGAAACATTCTGCAGCCTAAATACCGTTCATGTATAAGAAAGGAGGGGTGACAGCAAATCCGCACTGAGCCTGGATTTCCTCATCTCCCTGAGTGGCTTTTCCTGTCTATCATTAAAGGCCGAATTTTTCAAAAAAGTGGTTCAGTTAAATCTCTGTCATTTCCTCGAATTAAGTTACAGTATCGTTTGTGTCTGTCTACATGAGCATACATTACAAGTAGATATGTTTTGTACAGTGATTAAAATATTAATCTACGTCTACAAAGCCGTTAAATTCTTTTGTGAACTGAACAAACTGCCAAGATCCGCACTTTGTTTTTTCATGTATGGAACGATCTGTCTGGACTGTACGCAGAACAATACTTTTCACTTTACCTCGGTACACGTGACAATAAATCAAACCAATCAAAGAGACAGTTTGTTACTCGTCTTCAAATTGAACAATGAGTCTTCTTTAAAATTATTAATTCATGGGAGGTGGGCGTCACTGGCTGGGCCAGCATTTACTGCTCATTCCAATTGCCCTTGAACTGCGTGTCTTGTGAGGCTATTTCAGAGGGCACTTACAAATCAACCACAACATTGCTGTGGATCTGGAGTCATGTGTAGGCCAGGCCACATAAGGAGAGCAGATTTCTTGAAGGATATTAGTGAACCAGATGAGTTTTCACAACAATCAAGAGTGTTATCATTAGACTTTTAATTTGAGACTTTTAATCAATTTCAGCATCTGTCATAGGCAGATTCGATCCCAGAACCCTAGAGCATTAACCAGAGTCTCTGGATTATTCACCCAGTAACAATACCATTACTCCAATGCCTAGCCCACATATTCTTGGCAGAATATGATGTCTCGTGTTGTGTTCTGTGATCTTGTCTTGCAATGATTCTACAGAACTGCTGGTGAATTAGCCAGAACGATGATTTATTGATGTACACGTGGTAAGGTAACGATCAGAATGCTATACAGACTAAGTTATCACAGAGTTACATTAGACTCTCTTGGAACTACCCTGATGTGCGACTGGCCTCGTGTATGCCTGACAACCTTCTGCTGGTAGCCGGATGTCACCTGACTGATGCCCGACGCCAACTACTGGTGGGAGGTCACACTGCTGAGTACATGTAATATTATATACAGGCTTATCACCACACCTCGTAACTTCTCAAAATTATAGAGTAATTAATTTTTTCAAACAAATTCTGATAGCTCTGCAGTTTCTGGAAACATTTTGGTTGATCGTGTTATTTTTTAAAATAAAGATCTAGTCTTTGCAATATAATTACCCAATACACCAATTCACGAATCATAATCAATGTTCACTACTGAATAAACTTCAATTTAATTGTTGTTTTTTGCGATGAAATCAATACATAGTTAATATAGAAAAGGTACAGAAGGTGAAATGGCTGCAGAAAGGCATATGTTAGAGGTATAAAAGGGCTTCCTTGACCTTATTACTAAGACCAGTGAATACACAATGAAAATAACAATTTACGGGCAGCAAAGCTGCGCAATGGTTAGCACTGCTGCCTCATGGCGCAGATGTTCTAGGTTCGATCCCGACCTTGGGTCACTGCCATGTGGAGTTTGCACATTCTTCCCGTGGTTTTGTTGGTTTCACCCCCACAACCCAAAGATGTGCAGGGTAGGTGGATTGGCCACGCTAAATTGTTCCTTAATGTGAAAAAATCAATTGGGTACTCTTTAAAAAAAAAAAATTAATAATGAAAATAACAATTTCAAAACTAAATGTGATTACACAAGTACGTGCTTAGTTTCCTACATTACAACAGTGAATATATTTCAAAAGTACTCCATTGGCTTTAAAACACTTTAGGAGGTCCAGTGGTAGTGAGAGGTTTTATAGAAATGTACTTTTGTTCTAATTGTCTGCAAACAAGGATATATTACACTTGGTGGCCTCACCAACTATTGATAAAGTCTTAATTTTGTGCAATAACCACGTCATTGACACCATTTTGAATACTCTGTGAACCTCCAGATACACCATATGCATAATTATTAGTTGTAAAACACAGCGGGTTGTTGTGATTTGGAATGCACTGTCTATAAACGGTGCCAGAATTTCATTGGACCGTAACTTCCAAAAGGGAATTTGGTACATTCTGAAAAAGAGAACAAAACAGTTGAACTCTGGGATTAAATGGGTCGCTGTCCAAAGAGCTGGCACAGGAGAAATGGGCCAAATAGACTCCTCTGTGCTCCAGGAGCCTTGTGTACATGTAAAGGGAGTGGGAACAACCTGGAACCTACTGCCTAGGAGGGTAGGAGATGCAGAAATGAGGGAAGGATTTCAATAGGAAATTGGACAGGCACTGAGAGAAATAAACCCACAGGGATTTAGGGAACGAACGGGGCAATGGACAGACTGGCTTCCTCCACAGGGAGCCGACAGGGTCCCAAAGGGCTGAATGGCCCCATTCCCCACCCTCCAGATGCTGTGATCTCAGGAGAGAAATTCAGCTGCTCCAGTCACTCCAACTCACTGGAGTCCCTCATCTTTGGTGCCATTCTCGTAAATGTTCTCGACACTGTCTCTAAGAACTTCACATCTTTCCTAAAGTGTGAGGCCCATATATAGGGTTCCATTCCAGAGGGATAGAATTGAAAAGTATGGAGGAAATGTTCAACTTGTTTAAAATGATGGTTCGAATACACTAGGAGCTCTGTCAACATTGATGATCTCCATTTAGAAAAAGGAAATAGAGGCACTGGATAAGGTGCAACAAAGATTCATAATATACAGAACTGAGAGCATTTAACACTCAGGAAAGGCTGGGGCTGCTTTTCTCTGGAAAAGAGAAGACTGATGGGTGACCTGATGGAAGTCTTTCAGATTATGAAGGGATTCAATAATCCAATAGGAATTTCAATAGAAACCTCTTTACCCAGCGAGTGGTGAGAATGTGGAACTCACTCCCACAGCGAGTGGTTGAGATGAACAGCATGAATCCATTGAATGTGAAGCTAGATACATACATGAGGGAGAAAGGAACAGAAGGAGATGCTGATGGGTGGGGGGGGGGGGGGGGGGGGGGGGGGGGAAGAGAGAGAGAGAGAGAGAGAGAGAGAATTATAGAGGGGTGGGTGGAGGATCATGTGGAGCATAAATACTGACACAGACCATGGCTACCCTCAGCCGGTATGGGAATTTAACCTGTGCCGTTTGTGTCACTCAGCACGAACCAGCCATCCAGCCAACTGAGCTAACCGATCCCCGTATAAATCTGTAATAATTCCATAAATATTAATGATATTTCTGTCTCACACCATACTATTTAATGTAGTTTCCCAGTGCACCTCAGACAACTTGCCCCTCATACCCTAATAATTTTCTTCTGTGAGAAGCACCAAGATAAATTAAACAAAAGAACCATGTAAGCACCACAGCCCATCTTCATGGCAATGTGGCATGATTTTGGGGGTTTCCAAACAGAAATGGTAATGAAACATCTTCTAACCTCCAAACACCTTTTCACTCTTTGATCCTTGTGAAATGTGAAACCAGATATTCGCAAGAAGGCTCAGAGTGAATCAGACCACTGGAAACGAAGCCATGAGACCAGCCAGTTCAGCAGAAAGAAACTCTCTGACCATCCCCATTGACCAACAGAATGAACAAATGCAGTCCTGGATGTAATTGAGAACAGAAACAATAACAGCAGAATCCAATCCCTGTAATCAGACAGGGCGTTGGAGGGATACAAGATAGCCAGGAGGGAACTGAAGAAAGGGATTAGGAGAGCTAAGAGGGCATGAACAATCTTTGGCGGGTCGGATCAAGGAAAAACCCAAGGCCTTATACGCATATGTGAGAAATATGAGAATGACTAGAGCGAGGGTATGTCCGATCAAGGACAGTAGCGGGAGATTGTGTATTGAATCTGAAGAGATAGGAGAGGTCTCGAACAAGTACTTTTCTTCTGTATTTACAAATGAGAGGGGCCATTTTGTTGGAGAGGACAGTGTGAAACAGACTGGTAAGCTCGAGGAAATACTTGTTAGGAAGGAAGATGTGTTGGGCATTTTGAAAAACTTGAGGATAGACAAGTCCCCCTGGGGGGCCTGACGGGATATATCCAAGGATTCTATGGGAAGCAAGAGATGAAATTGCAGAGCCGTTGGCAATGATCTTTTCGTCCTCACTGTCAACAGGGGTGGTACCAGGGGATTGGAGAGTGGCGAATGTCGTGCCCCTGTTCAAAAAAGGGACTAGGGATAACCCTGGGAATTACAGGCCAGTTAGTCTTACTTCGGTGGTAGGCAAAGTAATGGAAAGGGTACTGAAGAACAGGATTTCTGAGCATCTGGAAAGACACTTCTTGATTAGGGATCGTCAGCACGGAGTTGTGAGGGGTAGGTCTTGCCTTACAAGTCTTATTGAATTCTTTGAGGAGGTGACCAAGCATATGGATGAAGGTAAAGCAGTGGGTGTAGTGTACATGGATTTTAGTAAGGCATTTGATAAGGTTCCCTATGGTAGGCTTCTGCAGAAAGTAAGGAAGCATGGGATAGTGGGAAATTTGGCCAGTTGGACAACGAACTGGCTAACCGACAGAAGTCAGAGAGTGGTGGCGGATGGCAAATATTCAGCCTGGATCCCAGTTACCAGTGGCGTACCGCAGGGATCAGTTCTGGGTCCTCTGCTGTTTGTGATTTTCATTAATGACTTGGACGAGGGAGTTGAAGGGTGGGTCAGTAAATTTGCAGACGATACGAAGATTGGTGGAGTTGTGGATAGTGAGGAGGGCTGTTGTCGGCTGCAAAAGACATAGATAGGATGCAGAGCTGTGCTGAGAAGTGGCAGGTGAAGTTTAACCCTGAAAAGTGTGATTTTGGAAGGACAAATATGAATGCGGAATACAGGGTTAACGGTAGAGTTCTTGGCAATGTGGAGGAGCAGAGAGATCTTGGGGTCTATGTTCATACATCTTTGAAAGTTGCCACTCAAGTGGATAGAGCTGTGAAGAAGGCCTATGGGGTGTGGCGTTCATTAACAAAGGGATTGAATTTAAGAGCCGTGAGGTGATGATGCAGCTGTACAAAACTTTGATAAGGCCACATTTGGAGTACGGTGTACAGTTCTGGTTGCCTCCTTTTAGGAAGGATGTGGAAGCTTTGGAAAAGGTGCAAAGGAGATTTACCAGGATGTTGCCTGGAATGGAGAGTAGGTCTTACGAGGAAAGGTTGAGGGTGCCAGGGCGTTTCTCATTAGAATGGAGAAGGATGAGGGGCGACTTGATTGAGGTTTATAAGATGATCAGGGGAATAGATAGAGTAGAGTCAGAGACTTTTTCCCCGGGTGGAACAAACCATTACAAAGGGACATAATTTAAGATGAATGGTGGAAAAATAGGAGGGATGTCAGAGGTAGGTTCTTTACCCAGAGTAGTGGGGGCATGGAATGCACTGCCTGTGGAAGTAGTTGAGTCGGAAACATTAGGGACCTTCAAGCAGCTATTGGATAGGTACATGGATTACGGTAAAATGATAGTGTAGATTTTTTTTGTTCTTAAGGGCAGCACGGTAGCATTGTGGATAGCACAATTGCTTCACAGCTCCAGGGTCCCAGGTTCGATTCCGGCTTGGGTCACTGTCTGTGTGAGTCTGCACATCCTCCCCGTGTGTGCGTGGGTTTCCTCCGGGTGCTCCGGTTTCCTCCCACAGTCCAAAGATGTGCAGGTTAGGTGGATTGGCCATGATAAATTACCCTTAGTGTCCAAAATCGCCCTTAGTGTTGGGTGGAGGTGTTGACCTTGGGTGCGGGCTCTTTCCAAGAGCTGGTGCAGACTCAATAGGCCGAGTGGCCTCCTTCTGCACTGTAAATTCAATGACAATCTAGGATTAATCTAGGACACAGGTTCGGCACAACATCGTGGGCCGAAGGGCCTGTTCGGTGCTGTATTTTTCTATGTTCTATGTTCTAATCAGTCGTGAACTTGCTGGTGTCTCAGGAAGTGCGATGAATTACAAAATCCCTTCGCACATTGAGAGCAGGTGAACGGCCTCTCCCCAGTATGAACTCCCTGGTGTGATTGCAGACGGCATAACCGAGTGAATCACGCAAATAGAGGTAAACATCTTTGAGTTATGGGGGTGACACCCACGCAGACACTTGGAGAACGTGTCTCCACACGGACAGTGACCTGGGGCCAGGATTGAACACTGGTCCTCAGCTCTGTGGGACCGCAGTGCTACCCACTGCGTCACCTTACGATTTAGATGAGGGAACAATATGCAATATCTCCAAATTTGCAGATGACACAAGTTGCTTGAGCTGTGAGGAGGTTGCAGAGATCCTTCAGTGTGATTTGCACAAGTTGAGTGAGTGGGAAAGTGAATGGCAGATACAGTATAATTTGGAGAAATGTGAGGTTATCCAGTTTTGTAGCAAAACGAGAAGGCAGGCTATTATCTGAATTGTCATAAATTAGGAGAGGGCAATGTGCAACGAGTCCTGGGTATGTTGGTACCCAGTCACTGAAGGAAAGCGTGCAGCTACAGCAGGCGGTAAAGAAGGCAAATGATGTGTGAGCCTTCATTGCGAGCGGATTATCTTGCTGTCATTATACAGGGCCTTGGCGAGGCCATACCTTGAATATTGTATGCAGTTTTGATCTCCTTATCTTGAAGAAGGATGTTCTTGCTCTAGAGGGAGTGCAGCGAAGGTTTACCAGACTGATTCCTGGGATGGTGGGACTGACGTATGAGAGATTGACTCAGTTAGGATTGTATTCGCTGGAGTTCAGAATAACGGGGGGGACCTCATAGAAACCTATAATATTCTAACAGGACTTGACAGGGTAGCTGCAGGAAAGATTTTCCCGATGGTGGGAGTGTACAGAACCAGAGGTCGCAGTCTGAGGATACGGGGTAGACCATTTAGGCAGAGATGAGTAATTTCTTCATCAGAGAGTGGTGAGCCTGTGGAATTTGTTACCACAGAAAATAGTTGAGGCCAATACATTGTATGTTTTCAGGAATCAGGAAACAGTTAGATATGGCACTTAGAGCGAAGGGAATCAAAGGATATGGAGGGGAAAGCGGGATTAGGCTACTGAGTTGGATGATAAGCCATGATCATAATGAATGGCGGAGCAGGCGCGAAGGGCCAAATGGTCTCTTCCTGCTCCTATTTTCTATGTTTCTATGTAATCCCTTCCCACACTAAGAGCAGGTGAATGGCTTCTCCCCAGTGTGAACTCGCTGGTGTGTATGCAGGTTAAGTTGGCACCCCTGATGATGGAGATATTTGAGGTGGCGAGAGGGAAGGGGATGTTACCACAAACCTTGGGGCAGGCATCGGTTTCCCTGTTGCTTAAAAACGATAAGGATCCGATGGAATGTGGGTTGTTTAGGCCCATATCACTTTTAAACGTGAACGCAAAGGTATTAGCGAAGGTACTGGCAGGTAGGCAGGAGGAGTGCCTCCTGAAGGTGATAGGTGAAGATCAGACGGGGTTTGTGAGAGTGAAGCAGCTCTTTTCAAAAGTTAAGAGGGTATTCAACGTGGTTAGGGCACTGGTGGAGGGGAAGGAAACAGGTGGTTGTGGCAGTGGACGCCGAGAAAGCATTTGACCGAGTAGAACGGGGGCACTTGTTAGCAGTTCTGGAGCAGTTTGGGATTGGTCCACGATTTGTGGACTGGGTAAAGCTACTGTATAAGGAGCCGGAGCCAGTGTCCGCACAAAAAACATCAGCTCGAGAGATGTTTCTCTCCATTGTGGGACTAGGCAGGGATGTCCTATGTCCCCTCCTGCTGTTTGCACTTGCGATTGAAATGAAATGAAAATCGCTTATTGTCACAAGTTGACTTCAATGAAGTTACTGTGAAAAGCCCCTAGTCGCCACATTCCGGCGCCTGTTCGGGGAGGCTGGTACGGGCAAATCACCATTGGCCATCGCGTTAAGAGGTTTGGGGGTATGGAAAGGGATAGTGCGGGGGGAGTGAATAGAGCACAGGGTGCCCTTGTATGCCGATGACTTATTATATGTGTCGGAACCGAGTGTGTCAAGAGGGGGAATATAGGAGCTGCTTCAGTGTTTGGGTCTTTCTCGGGGTACAAATTAGATCTAGACAAGAGTGAGTATTTTGTGGTGTTTCGGCCAGGGGTGTGGGGCTGCCATTCCGTAGGGCAGGGGTTCACTATAGATATCAGGGTGTGCAGGTTGCTCGGGATTGGAGGGAGGGGGGGGGGGGTCACTGGAGGGTTGGTTAAAATGAACATGTTGCCGCGATTTCGGTTTATTTTCCAATGCCTGCTGATTTTCCTGCCAAAAGTGTTTTTGGAGAATTTTAAGGAATAATTTCCTACAAGTGGAAACATCTTCTCCATGTCCACTCTACCCAGGCCTCGCAGTATCCTGTAGGTTTTAATAAGATACCCCCATATCGTTCTAAACTCCAACGAGTACAGACCCAGAGCTGTATAGAACCTTAGTTAGGCCACACTTGGAGTATAGTGTTCAATTCTGGTCGCCACACTACCAGAAGGATGTGGAGGCTTTAGAGAGGGTGCAGAAGAGATTTACCAGAATGTTGCCTGGTATGGAGGGCATAAGCTATGAGGAGCGATTGAATAAACTCGGTTTGTTCTCACTGGAACGAAGGAGGTTGAGGGGCGACCTGATAGAGGTATACAAAATTATGAGGGGCATAGACAGAGTGGATAGTCAGAGGCTTTTCCCCAGGGTAGAGGGGTCAATTACTAGGGGGCATAGGTTTAAGGTGAGAGGGGCAAAGTTTAGAGTAGATGTACGAGGCAAGTTTTTTACGCAGAGGGTAGTGGGTGCCTGGAACTCACTACCGGAGGAGGTAGTGGAGGCAGGGACGATAGGGACATTTAAGGGGCATCTTGACAAATATATGAATAGGATGGGAATAGAAGGATACGGACCCAGGAAGTGTAGAAGATTGTAGTTTAGTCGGGCAGTATGGTCGGCACGGGCTTGGAGGGCCGAAGGGCCTGTTCCTGTGCTGTACATTTCTTTGTTCTTTGTTCTTTGTTCTCAACCGTTCCTCATACAACAAGCTCTTCATTCCAGGGATCATTCTTGTAAACCTCCTCTGGACCCTTTCCAAGGCCAACACATCCTTCCTTAGATACGGGGCCCAAAACTGCTCTCAATACTCCAAATGGGGTCTGATCAGAGCGTGATATAGCCTCAGAAGTACATCCCTGCTCTTGTATTCTAGCTCACTCGACCTGAATACATTGCATTTGCCTTCCTAACTGCCGACTGAACCTGCACATTAAACTTCTTTTAAAATTTGGAGTACCCAATTAATTTTTTCCAATTAAGGGGAAGTTTAGCGTGGCCAATCCACCTACCCTGCACATTTTTGGGTTGTGGGGGCGAAACCCACGCAAACACGGGCAGAATGTGCAAACTCCACACGGACAGTGACCCAGAGCCGGGATCGAACCTGGGACCTCGGCGCTGTGAGGCTACAGTGCACCTGCACGTTAACCTGAAGAAAGTCTTGAACAAGGACTCCCAAGTCCCTTTGTGCTTGTGATTTCCTCAGCATTTTCCCATTTAGAAAACAGTCTATGCCTCCATTTCGCCTTCCAAAGTCCATTACCTCACATTTTTCCACATTGTATTCCATCTGCCACTTCTTTGCCCACTCTCCTAGCCTTGCTCAGCATTGCTTCTTTTTCTAATCACTTTAAATGAATGACCTCGGTTTATAATTTTGCCCTAAATATGACTTGCTAGATCAAACATTTATTGCAGATCCTTAGTTATAATGTGGTCAAGTGTCTTTCCATTTGAGAACTGCTCAATAAAGTTATTAGAATTATTTGTAGCTAGGGCAGCACGTGGAGCAGTGGTTAGCAGTGGGACTACATGGCTGAGGACCCAGGTTGGAATCCTGCCCCTGGGTCACTGTCTGTGTGGAGTTTGCACATTCTCCCCATGTCTGCATGGGTTTCACCCCCACATCAAAGATGTGCAGGTTAGGTGGATTGGCCAGGCTAAATTGCCCCTTAATTGGAAAACATAATAATATTAATTGGGTATTCTGAATTTATTTTTTAAAAAAGGATTATTTGTAGCTTCCCCACCAATCAGTTTTTTCCATTATCCTGAAGTGACCGTATTTTTATCAGGAGTTAACTGAAGTGTGTTCCTAACCTCTCATTATCTAAATTTCCATTTACCATTTTTCTGTCCATCTGACCCAGTCGATGGCTTTCTCCCTCATTGTCTAAAACACATGAGAACATTTTGTATAATCGTGGTGCATACATTTAAGTCTAAATCATTGATATATACCGGAAACTGTGGAGCCCCACTGGAACAGACGTCCAGGCATCATTCAATCCTCGATGTGACTAACAGCAGCAACAACAGCTGAATTCAAACCCTGCTCTTGTCTGTGAACTTGCTGATGTCTGAGCAGGTTGTTTGACTGAGCGAATCTCCTCCCACGCACGGAGCTGTTAAAAAGCCTCTGCCCAGTATCGCTCCCATGTTTGGGCCACACGGTAGCAGTCATTAGCACTGTTGCTTAACAGCTCCAGGGTCCCAGGATTGATTCCCGGCTTGGTTCACTGTCTATGCGGAGTTTGCACATTCTCCCCGTGTCTGCGTGGGTTTCCTCCAGGTGCTCCGGTTTCCTCCCACAGGCCAAAAATGTGTAGATTAGGTGGATTGGCCATGCTAAATTGCCCTTAGTGTCCAAAAAGGTTAGGTGGGGTTATGGGTTAGGTTGGAGGTATGGGCTTAAGTAAGGTGCTCTTTCCAAGGGCCGGTGCACTCGATGGGCCGAATGCCCTCCTTCTGCACTGTAAATTCTATGATTCTGTTTCCGTGTGAACTCGCTGGTGTTTCAGCAGATTCGGTTTACTTTTAAATCTCTTTTCACAGTCGGAACATTTAAAAGGTCTCTGATCAGTGTGAACAACTTGGTGTCTAATAAGGTGGGATGACTGAGTGAATTTCACGTTACACACAGTACAAGTGTACGGTCTCTGTCCAGTGTGAACTCGCTGGTGGATCAGAAGGTTGGATGAACATGTGAATCTCTTCTCACACATGGAGCAGGTGAACGGCCTTTCCCCAGTGTGAGTGCGTTGATGTATCAGTAAATCCTTTCTGCTTTTAAAGCTCTTCTGACAGTCAGCACATTTAAACGGTCTCTGGTCAGAGTGGACCTGATGGTGATACCGGAGGTTTGATAAAGCATTAAATCCCTTCCCACACATGGAACAGGTGAATGGCCTCTCCCCAGTGTGAGTGCGTTGATGTGTCAATAAATCCTTTCTGCTTTTAAAGCTCTTTTCACAGTCAGCACATTTAAACGGTCTCTGGTCAGTATGAACAAGTTGGTGTGCCAGGAGGTGTGATGACAGAGTGAATTCCTTCCCACACATGGAGCAGGTGAACGGCCTCTCCCCAGTGTGAATATGTCGATGTCTCAGTAAATCCTTTCTGCTTTTAAAGTTCTTCTCACAGTCAGAACATTTAAACGGTCTCTGATCAGAGTGGACCTGATGGTGAGTCCGGAGGTATGATAAAGCATTAAATCCCTTCCCACACACGGAGCAGATGAACAGCCATTCCCCAGTGTGAGTGCGTTTGTGTGTCAGTAAATTACTTCTGCTTTTAAAGCTCTTCTCACAATCTGCACATTTAAACGGTCTCTGGTCACTGTGAACATGCTGGTGTGTGATGAGGTGTGATAACTGAGTGAATCCCTTCCGACACACGGAGCAGGTGAATGGCCTTTCCCCAGTGTGAATACGTCGATGAGTTTCCAATTCAGATGGGTAATTGAATCCCATCCCACAGTCCCCACATTTCCACGGTTTCTCCATGGTTATCGACAAGTTATCAGGTGCAGGTGGGATGCAGATTTGGGGTCACTATCTGATCAGCCGTGATGTTATTAAATGGCTAAATGTCCAATTGCTGCTTCTTGATTCCTTTGGTGCGAATGTTCTTATGTCTCTCCAAGTTGGATCATCAGTTGAAGCCCGAGTCCGGTGTCTCCCTCATGTAAATGCTGACATTTCTTTTCATGCTGTGTGATTGGTTGAAACTCAGTTCCAGCTAACTGTGGAAAATTACATAGATGTCTGTGTCTTGGTGCTTTTCCAATCAGTGATTTGTAATTTTTTTCCCGAAAGACAAAACAGACAAACATTTCTCCTTCCACGTTGAAAGGCCGGTCCTGATGAATCAAGTGACTCTGTCAGATCTCAACATGATGTTTGCACCTGTATTATTCTGTAAAAGGAGGTTACGTTGAATTATTGTGAATATGTAAGACACAAACAGGCCATTCTGTCACAGATTCTGCTGCTGTCCATACTCTGCACACATCTGTCACACCTATCAAATCTCAGCCTTTCAGCTGATTTTCGATTCCATTTTCTCTCATGTGCTTGTCCCGTTTCCTTTTGAAAACATCTCAGCATTTTCCTCAACTCCTTTCCATGGTAATGAGTTGCACATTCTGAACCTGTGATAAATAATTTTGTCCGTATTGTCCCCTTGGATTTATTCGTAACTATCTTGTATTTATGACTTGTTGTGTATTGATGGTCCCTGGTTTTGGACTCTCTCACATCGCCCCTCTCTAAACTACTGATAATTGAAAAAATTTCTATCAGGTCACTGCTTAATTTGTTGTTTTTGATAGAAAAAATGCCCCACTCCATTTAATCTTTCCTGAGAGCTGCAATCTCTCATTTTACAAAAGTCATCACTGTCAATGCAGGATAGAAATTGCAAAGAAACAAACCTTTCTGTTGGGTTGAGTTTGTTGTGTGCATACTCTCCAATTCTAACCCCCTGTAAAAGTTTACAAAAGCCATCACTGCCAGTCAAGGATAGAACGGGCAGCACGGTAGCACAGTTGCTTCACAGCTACAGGGTCCCAGGTTCGATTCCCCACTGGGTCACTGTCTGTGCAGAGCTTGCACGTTCTCCCTGTGTCTGCATGGGTTTCCTCTGGGTGCTCCGGTTTCCTCCCACAGTCCAAAGATGTGTGGGTTAGGTGGATTGGCCATGATAAATTGCCCTTAGTGTCCAAGAAATGTTAAGTGGGGTTACTGGGATAGGGTAGATACGTGGGCTTCAGTAGGAAGCTCTGTGTAAGTGCCGGTGCAGACTTGATGGGCCGAATGGCAACCTTCTTCACTGTAAATGCTATGTTAAATTCTGAAGAGACAATTCTAGTTTATCTGGTACATTTTTTCCTCAAAGCTGTAAATCCCCATCCCACACACTCCCTCCTCCCTGAGCTGAAAACCAAACCCATCTCACCACTTCTTTCCTCCACTCCCAGTTTTCTCCCTCCCTCTCCTCTGCCTGGGTTCAGTTCTCCAGCTCCTGTCTGCAGACTGACAATAAAATCAATGGGTTCTTATTGGGGGTTTGGGGCCTCCAGCGGGTGTTTGTGAATCCTCCCCGCCCACCTGCCAGGGTTTCCTTCCTTGCCAGAGATCAGAGTCCTCATTGATTTGAGTGCGAAGTGGAAGCTCTTATTTATTATCCCTCCCTCCCCCATCCTCTGATGTGAACCATCCTCCAGTGTCTGAAGCAGGATGGTGCCCGTTAACCTGGGCCTGTTCCCGGGAGGGAGAAGCTCCGCAACTGCAAACCAGGGAGCTGACAATGATTGTGAAGGAGTTGCTCCAGCTCACAATGCCCGGGGATTGACGGCAGGTTCGGGCCAATAAGAAGAAGGGGCGGGGCTGGAGGACGAACGAGAGCGGCTGGTCCTCCAACCAAACAGAGTGAATGGGAGGCGGAGCAAACGCCGGGGCTCTCGCCCTCCGCATGCGCCCGGCCGCACACTTCGCCCACTCGGGCCTGTCTCCGGGAAAAGCCCGAGCAGCTTTCGCCGGCTGAACTGCCGTATCCGACCTTCGTATTTGGGGCCAACATGGAGTGTTTATGAAGTTTCCCCATCCGTTCATCGCCTCCATTCCTCCCTCTTGACTTACCGGGCGCGATGTGAGGAGTTCCACCCAACCGCTTCAGTCCTGAGCTATAATCGGCACTGCGCATGCTCCAGATCACGTGGGAGACCGGGCTCAGCCCCGCCCCTCATTCACTCCGATTGGTTGGAGCAGCTGCACCGATCGGTCCTTCAGACCCGCCCCTCTTGTCCTATTGGACCAGAGCTGCCGTCAATCATTCCCAGGGCCTGGTGAGCTGGAGCACGCGCAGTGCCGATGCTGGACTCGGCCGGGAGGTTTCACTGAAACCCGGTGGAGGCTCCAAACACCAATAAGAAGTTTCCGGGCCCGGGTTTGCATCGAGCGGGTGGGACAGCTGCGGCCTGCTCCCGGTGACAGGCCTGAGTTAACGGCCGCCGTCTTTATAGAGGCTGCAAACCCGCAGGGGGCAAAACATCAGAGACAGAGTTTGTTGTGAAACCAATGGGATGTAAAACAGGAGGTCAGGGTTACAGTCAACAACAACAACTTCTATTTATATAACACCTTTAACATCATAAATCATCCCAGTCTACTTCACAGGAACATTATAAAACAAAGTGAGACACCCAGACACAAAAGGAGATATTAGGGCAGGTGACCAAAACCTTGGTCAAAGAGATGAGTTTTAAAGAGTGAAAGGAGGTAAGTGAGGTGGAGACGGGGAGGTTTCGGGAAGGAATTCAGTGCTTGGGGCCGAGGGAACTTAAAACCATGGCGGAGTAATTAGAATCGGGGGGGGGGGTGCAAGAGTCCAGGATCAGGGCTGTGCAGATATCTCAGGGGGTTGTGGGGCTGGAGGAGATGACAGACACGGAGAGAGACAATGAAATGAAAAATGACATGAAAATCGCTTATTGTCGCAAGTAGGCTTCAAATGAAGTTACTGTGAAAAGCCCCTAGTCGCCACATTCCGGCGCCTGTTCGGGGAGGCTGTTACGGGAATCGAACCGTGCTGCTGGCCTGTCTTGGTCTGCTTTCAAAGCCAGCGATTTAGCCCTGTGCTAAACAGCCCCGATTTGAAAACAAGGGTGAGAATTGACTGGGAGCAAATGCAAGTCTCGGAGCACAGGGATCATAGGGGAAAGGAACTTGCTGTGAATTAAGACATGGTTAGCTGACTTTTGAATCGCTTGAAGTTTCCAGAGGCAGAATGTGGGAGAGCAGCCAGGTGTGTAATGGAATTGTCGAATCGGGAGGTGACGATGGTAAATAGGTGGAGGTGTGGGCTTAGTTAGGGTGCTCTTTCCAAGAGCCAGTGACGATTAGATGGGCCGAATGGCTTCCTTCTGCACTGTAAGTTCTATGAGGTCAGAAGCTCATATTGGATCAAGTATGAAACCAGATTTACAAAGAGACTGGCTAAGTCTCAGACTGTTGCCAGGGAGAGGGATAGAGTCGGTATGTCACGAATGGAGATTGGAACAGGGGCCGAACAGTGGATTCAGTCTTCTCCATATTTGATTGAAGTTATTTAGTCAGCAGGAAGAGAACCAGAATTGGCCCTGAGTCTGATATCCGGTATAACTTAGTTCGAGAGGGAGAGGAAGAACAAAGGAAACCCTGGAAGATTTGGAGAAACGACCTTCACAATTGCTCATCAAATCTTCACGTGGTCAGTTCTGGACACAAGGTTCACCTCTGTTATTTTGTCTGCTCAGTCAGGGTGATTCAGATTAATGTCTGTCACAAGTCATGGATGAAGTGATTTATAAAGCATATTCTTACCTCTAATTATATAACTTTGGTAAAAGGATTCAGAAATAATGATCAAATACTTTATTTGGATTTCAGCCCCAGGGAGGAGGGAGAGTGTGTGGGACGGGGATTTACAGCTTTGGGGACAGAAGAGAGAAAAAAAATGTTCCGCAGAAACTGGAATTGTCTGTTCTGAATTTCTATCCTGTACTGACAGTGTGACCTTTGTAAACTCCTTTTCCAGGGCATGAGGGAGGATTTTCAGATAGGAAACACAAACCAAATATCACATTAAAATCCGACAGTGTCACTCGGTTGGTGTGGACCTGAATATCCTCAGACTATAAACTGGAATGAAAAATGTTTGTTCTGTTTATGGGAAAATATTTCAAACAGCAGTGTGACTGGAAAAGCAACGAGACACAAACGCACCAGAGTGAGTGTGTTCCAGTGAACTGACTGTGGAAAGAACTTTAACCAGTTATAGCCTGAAAAAACACCACACTATTCACTGAGGGGGGAAACCATACACGTGTTCTGTGTGAGGACCAAGCTTCACTTTATTGTCTAAAGAGGAAACGGACAAAGACACTGACTCCATGGAGACACCATGGAAACCCTGGGGTATGATTTTCGCTTAGGGGGTTTCCAAAATGCGAGTTCATATCCCGGACGAGCTCCGCAAAGCGCTTGACTGGAGAGGTGATGGTGTACTGGTATTGTCACTGGATGAGTAATCCCGAGACCCAGCACAATTCTCTGAGAATGCGGGTTCAAACCCCACCACGGCAGATGCTTCATTGTGGCTTGTATTTGAACTTGAATCCAATAAATCAGGGGAAGCACAGTGGTTTCACAGCTCCACTGTCCCAGGTTCGATTCCCAGCTTGGGTCACTGTCTCTGCGGAGTCTGCACGTTCTCCTCGTGTCTGCGAGGGTTTATTCCGGGTGCTCCGGTTTTCTCCCACAGTCCAAAGATGTGCAGGTTTGGTGGAGTGGCCATGCTAAATTGCTCTTAGTGGCCAAAAGGGTTAAGTGGGGTTACAGGGTTATGGGGATAGGGTGGAGGTGTGGGCTTGAGAAGGGTGCTCTTTCCAAGGGCCAGTGCAGACTCGATGTGCCGAATGGCCTGTTCTGCACTGTAAATTCTATGATTGTGGACGTTGGATGTTAAACAGTTTAGTGAGAATCGGTGCAAAGGACCAAAGGGTAAGTCTCTCAGACAAGAGGAGCACCGATAGAGCATGATGGGAAACAGCAGGAAAAGAGGAGAAAGATGTGAGTTCAGAATTTGGACGAGAAAGGTCTTTGAGGCAATTTTACTGAGTGGGTTCGTGGAAGAGGAGCTGTAGAATCAGCTGATCAGATTGGTTCAATGGGTGGGGTTTTCCAGGCCTTCCTGCTGGCTGGATTTTCCAGTCCCACAGATCTCTCGGTCTGCTGTTCTGATTCATTGGTTGTCTCATTGGGTTCGCTGTATGCTTCCTGGTGTCTGTGGAAGAACTCCCGGAGCCTCATTCGCCTGATGAATTCCCTGGAGCGGAGAAACTACGACATCTTTGCAGCTTTCAACAAGTCATCGGTGAAGAAGAACATCTTGCCAAGGCCATCCCCACTACTTTCCTTCAAACAACCGCGCAACATCAAACAGACCATTGATTGCAGCAAACTACCCAGCGTTCAGGAGAACAGCGATCATGACACCAAACAACCCTGCCATGGCAACGTCTGCAAGACGTGTCAGATCATCACCATGGGTACCACCATTACAGGTGAGAACACCACCCAACCAAGTATGCGGTATATTCCTGCGCGACTCGGCCAACGTTATCTACCTCATACACTGCAGCAAAGGATGTTCCGAGGCGTGGTACATTGGCGAGGCCATGCAAACGCTGCGACAACAGACATCGCGCAACAATCGCCAGGCAGGAATGTTCCCTTCCAGTCGTGGAACACTTCAGCAGTCAAGGGCATTCAGCCTCTGATCTTCGGGTAAGCGTTCTCCAAGGCGGCCTTCAGGACTCGCGACAACGCAGAATCGCCAAGCAGAAACCGCTAGCCAGATTCCGCACACGAGTACGGCCTGGATTCATGTCACATTACATGCGCTTGCAAAACCCTACCAACTGTCCTGGCTTCAGACAATTCACACCCCTTTAACCTGTGATTATCCCTCTCTCCAGTCGCACCGTTTTGACCTGTGAAGACTTAATTACTTGCAAAGACTCGCATTCAAAGTACGATTTTGCATCATTGAATTCTTCTACATATAGGACATAGAACAGACAGTGCAGAAGGAGGCCATTCGATCCATCGAGTCTGATTCGAAATTGGCAGAAGCATTAAATGCTTCTAATTTATGATGTGGAGATGTCGGTGTTGGACTGGGATGGGCACAGTAAGAAGTCTTACATCACCAGGTTAAAGTCCAACAGGTTTGTTCAGAATCACTGGCTTCCAGAGCACCTTTCGCACGTTAGGTGAATGTGATAATCTCTACGCTACAGAAACAGCTGGCAGCACAGTACTCAATGGCCCTGTGCAACGTTCAACTGCACAGTCTTGCTGCAGCTTTCAATGGTTCGGCTGGGAGGCCAGGTCACTTATTACATGAAGACAGCTGTTCCTTTAAAACAGATGTCTCAACTTGTAAGGCCAGAAGATATAGAACTTACATTGAACTTCAGCATTTGTTCAGTAAATATCTAACGGCATAATGCTCTCTGTTCAATCATTAATGCATCATTCTTATCTTCCTACAGAAGATTTCCACCAATTTTACTCAATATTTGTTTCATTCTTCAATGTTGAACATCAGTATATTTATTTGTTATATATGACTTCATTTTGAATTGAATAGCTCTCGAGTCTTCACCCTGAATAACTCTGAAATATACACCATTGAATTGCAAACATGACTGACCAAGAAAAGAAAGTGTTTCACTGGGTAACAGAAATCCCATGAATCTTTGTTCAGTTTGACCACACTCAGCCTTTGAACAAAGTCAAATATAGTTAAATGGAAGTGAATTGAGAATTATGTGTTGCTTATATTTGACCCCTCTGTGTTTTGGTGTGAAACATTCTGCAGCCTAAATACAGTTCATGTATAAGAAAGGAGGGGTGACAGCAAATCCGCACTGAGCCTGGATTTCCTCATCTCCCTGAGTGGCTTTTCCTGTTTCTCTATCATTCAGGCCGAATCTTTCAAAAAGATGGTTCAGTTAAATCTCTGCTATTTCCTTGAATTCAGTTATAGTATCGTTTGTGTTTGTCTATATGAGCATACATTACCATTCGGTATGTTTTGGATGGTGATTAAAATATTAATCTGCGTCTACAAAGCCATTAAATTCTTTTGTGAACTAAGCAAACTGCCAAGATCCGCACTTTGTTTTTTCATGTCTGGAACGATCTGTCTGGACTGTACGCAGAACAATACTTTTCACTTTACCTCGGTACACGTGACAATGAATCAAATCCAATCAAAGAGACAGTTTCTTACTCGTCTTCAGATTGAACAATGAGCCGCCTTAAAATTATTCATTCATGGGAGGTGGGCGTCACTGGCTGGGCCAGCATTTACTGCTCATTCCAATTGCCCTTGAACTGCGTGTCTTGTGAGGCTATTTCAGGGGGCACTTACAAATCAACCACAACATTGCTGTGGATCTGGGGTCACGTGTAGGCCAGGCCACATAAGGAGAGCAGATTTCCTGAAGGACATTAGTGAACCAGATGAGTTTTTACAACAATCAAGAATGTTATCATCAGACTTTTAATTCGATACTGTTATTCAATTTCACCATCTGTCACAGGCAGATTCGATCCCAGATCCCCAGAGCATTAACCTGGGTCTCTGGATTACTCGCCCAGTAACAATACCATTCCTCCAATGCCTAGCCCACATAGTCTTGGCAGAATATGATGTTTAGTGTTGTGTTCTTTGATCTATTCTTTCAATGACACTACAGAATTGCTGGTGACTTAGCCAGAACGATGATTTATTAATGTACACGTGGTACGGTAATGATCAGAATGCTATACAGACCAAGTTATCACAGAGTTAGATTCAACACTCTTGGAACTACCCTTATGTGCAACTGGCCTCGTGCACGCTTTACAACCTTCTGCTGGTAGCTGGATGTCACCCGACTGATGCCTGACGCCATCTACTGGTGGGAGGTCACACTGCTGAGTACATGTAATATTATATACACGCTTCTCACATCATCTTGTAACTTCTCAAAATTATTGAGCAATTTATTTTTTCAAACAAATTCTGATAGCTCTGCAGTTTCTGGAAACATTTTGGTTGATTGTTTATTTTTTAAAATAAAGATCTAGTCTTTGCAATATAATTACCCAATACACCAATTCACTAATGATGATCAATGTTCACTACTGAATAATCATGAATAGAATTGTGTTCTTTTGCTATGAAATCAATACATAGTTAATATAGAAAAGGTACAGAAGGTGAAATGGCTGCAGGAAGCCACATGCTAGAGGTATGAAAGGGCTTCCTTGACCTTGTGAATACACTGTGAAAATGACAATTTTATAACTAAATGTGATTACACATGGTACTTACAGCTTCCTACATTACAACAGTGAATATGTTTCAAAAGTACTCCATTGGCTTTAAAACACTTTAGGAGGTCCAGTGGTAGTGAGAGGTTTTATAGAAATGTTCATTTATTCTAATTGTCTGCAAACTAAGATTTTTTACACTCGATGTCCTCACCAGAATCATTGATGAAGACTGAGTCTTAATTTTGTGTAATAACCATGGCGTTGACACAGTTTGAATACTTTGAATACTCTGTGAACCTCTAGACACACCATAAGCACAATTATTTGTTGTAAAACACAGCTAGTTGTTGTGATTTGGAATACAGTTTGTAAATGGTGGTCGAGCCTCTTTAGACTGTCATTTGATATATTCCAAAAAAGAAAACAAAATAGTTGAACTCTGGGATTAAATGGGTCGCTGTACAGAGAGCTGGGATGGGAAAATGGGCCACATAGACTCCTCTGTGCTCTCAGAGCCTTATGTCCCATGTAAAATGAGCGGTAACAACCTCAAACCTACTGCCTATGAGTGTAGGAGATGCAGAGACGACGGAAGAATTTCAATCGGAAATTGGACAGGTACTGAGAGAAATAAACCTACAGGGATTCGGGGATAGAACAGGGCAATGGACAGCCTGGCTTCCTCCACAGGGAGCCGACACAGTCTCAGAGGGCTGAATGGCCCTATTCTCCACGCTCCAGATGCTGTGATCTCAGGAGAGAAATTCAGCTGCTCCAGTCACTCCAACTAACTGGAGTCCCTTCTCCCTGGTGCCATTCTAGCACAATGGTTAGCACTGTTGCTTCACAGCACAGATCCGCAGATTCGATTCCTGGTTTGGGTCACTGTCTGTGCGGAGACTGCACGTTTTCCCTGTGTCTGCATGGGTTTCCTCCGGGTGCTCCAGTTTCCTACTACAAGTCCCTAAGATGTGCTTGTTAGGTGAATTGGAGATTCTGAATTCTCCCTCGGTGTAACCGAACAGGCGCCGGAGTGAGGCGACTAGGGGATTTTCACAGTAACTTCATTGCAGTGTTAATGTAAGCCCACTTGTGACAATAATAAAGATTATTATTGTAAATGTCCTCTGCACCCTCTCTAAGAACTTCACATGTTAAAGTGTGGGGCCCTATCTAGGGTTCCATTCCAGAGGGATAGAATTGAAAAGCACGGAGGAAATGTTCAACTTGTTTAGAACCAGGGTTAGACTACACTGGGAGCACTGACAACATTGGTGATCTCCATTTAGAAAAAGGAAATAGAGGCACTGGATAAGGTGCAACAAAGATTCATAATAGACAGAACTGAGAGCATTTAATACTCATGATGTGGAGATGCCGACCATCAGGAGCAGAGAGACACAGAGAGATCTGGGCGTGCAGGTCCACAGGTACTTAAAAGTGGCAGCACAGGTGGAAATGGTGGTGAAGCATATGGCATGCTTGCCTTCATAGGACGGGGTAAAAAGCTCAAACATTATGTAACAATTACATAGAATGTTGGTTAGGCCACATTTGGAATACTGTGTCCCAATTCTGGTCACTGCGCTACCAGAAGGACGTGGCGGCTTTGGAGAGAGAGTACAGAAAAGGTTTACCAGGATGTTGCCTGGTATGGAGGGTATTAGCTATGAGGAGAGATTGAATAAACGGGATTGTTCTCCCGAGAGAGACGGACGCTGAGGGACGACCTGATAGAAGTTTATAAAATTATTAAGGGTTACAGATAGGGTGAACAGTTGGAGGCTTTTTCCCAGGGCGGAAATGACAATTACAAGGGGGCACAAGTTCAAGGTGAGGGTGGAAAGGTTCAGTGGAGATGTGCGGGGGAATTTTTTTTACACAGTGGGTGCTGGTGGAGTGGAATGCTCTGCCAAGTGAGGTGGTTGAGGCAGATATGTTAGCGACCTTTAAGACTTATCTGGATAGGCACATAGACAGACAGGGTATAGAAGGATACAGGTGGTTGGTCTAGATAGGACACGTGACTGGTACGGGCTTGGAGGGCCGATGGACCTGTTCCTGTGCTGTATTGTTATTTGTTCTATACAGGGCCTTGGCAAGGCCGAACCAGGAATATTGTGTGCAGTTTTGGTCTCATTATCTAAGGAAGGATGTTCTTGCTCTAGAGGGAGTGCAGAGCAGGTTTACCAGACTGATTCCTGGGATGGTGGGACTGACGTATGAGAAATTGAATCAGTTAGGATTGTATTCGCTGGAGTTCAGAAGAATGGGGGATCTCAGAGAAACCTATAATATTCTAACAGGACTTGACAGGGTAGATGCAGGAAAGATTTTCCCAATGGTGGGAGTGTACAGAACCAGAGGTCGCAGTCTGAGGATACGGGCTAGACCATTTAGGACAGAGATTTCTTCAACCAGAGAGTGGTGAGTCAGTGGAATTTGTTACCACAGGAAATAGTTGAGGCCAATACATTGCATGTTTTCAAGAAGCAGTTAGATATGGCACTGAGGGCGAAGGGAATCAAAGGATATGGAGGGGAAAGCGGGATTAAGCTATTGAGTTGAATGATAAGCCATGATCATAATGAATGGCAGAGTAGGCGGGAAGGGGCAAATGGCCTCTTCCAGCTCCTATTTTCTATGTTTCTTTGTAATCCCTTCCCACACTAAGAGGAGGTGAATGGCTTCTCCCTAGTGTGAATTCGCTGATGTTTCCGCAGGACGGATGAATCACTGAATCCCTTCCCACACTGAGAGCAGGTGAACGGCCTCTCCCCAGTGTGAACTCGCTGATGTTTCCGCAGGACGGATGAATCAATGAATCCCTTCCCACACTGAGAGCAGGTGAATGGCCTTTCCCCAGTGTGAATTCGCTGATGTTTCTGCAAGGCGGGTGAATCAATGAATCCCTTTCCGCACTGAGAGCAGATGAATGGCCTCTCCCCAGTGTGAATTCGCTGATGTTTCAGCAGAGCGGATGAAGCTCTGAATCTGTGCCCACACTGAGAGCAGGTGAATGGCTTCTCCCCTGTGTGAACTCGCTGGTGTGTCTGCAGACTGGATGACTGAGTGAATCCCTGCCCACAGTGAGAGCAGGTGAAAGGACGCTCACCAGTGTGAACTCGCTGATGCTTCCGCAGGTTGGATAAATCATGGAATCCCTTCCCACACGGAGAGCAGGTGAATGGCTTCTCCCCAGTGTGAATTCGCTGGTGTTTCCGCAGGGCGGATGAAGAAAGGAATCCCTTCCCACACTGAGAGCAGAGGAATGGCCTCTCCCCAGTGTGAATTCGCTGATGTTTCTGCAGGGCAGATGAATCAATGAATCCTTTCCCACACTGAGGGCAGGTGAATGGCCTCTCCCCAGTGTGACTGCGTTGATGAATCTTCAGCTCATATGGGGATCTGTATCCCTTCCCACAGTCCCCACATTTCCACGGTTTCTCCATGTTTTGGGTCTCCTCGTGTCTATCCAGATTGGACAGTCACTGGAAGCCTTGTCTATACACAGAACACGTGCAGTCTCTCCTCACTGAATGGTGTGATGTTTTTTCAGGCTGTGTAATAGTTGATGCTCTTTTCAGTAATTTCACTGGAAATCTCTCACTCGGGTGTGTTTTGTGTGGGTCTCGGTGCTTTTCCAGTCACACTAATGTTTCCTCAGTTAGTTCACTGGAACACTCTCACTCGGGTGTGTGTTGTTTGGGTCTCGGTGCTTTTCCAATCACATGCACGTTTAAAATCTTTTGAAGCCGACAGATCGGACAAACATTTCTCCTTCTTGCCGATGATATCCAGAGCCCGATGATATTCAAATCAGAAGGAATCGAGTGAGTTTGTCACATCGAGACGTGATGTTTGAGATTTCTGTCTATAATTCTTCCTCTTCCAATATCCTTCAAAAACAATTTACAAAAGTCATCATTGTTAGTACAGGATAGAAATTCAGATCGGACAATTCTATTTCAATGGACATTATTTACTCTATTGTTCTCAAAAAGCTATGAATCTCCATCCCACACAATCTCCCTCCATTCTCACTCTGCTGTGTCTAATATTCAGCCTCCCAATTCTCCTGAAGGTGCTGATTCATGTTGATTGATAGATCAGCTCACTGCTTCCTGTCCAAGACACAGAGATTATAACAGGAGCAAGAGTAGACCATTCGGCCCACTGAGTCTGCTCAACCATTCAATGAGATCCTTGGCCGATCTACCTCAGCACCATTTTCCCCACACGGTCCCCATATCCCTCGATACCTTCAATATCTAGAAACCTGTTAATATTTGTCTTGAACATACCTGATGACTGAGGCTCCACATTCCTCTGGGGTAGAGAATTCCAAAGCTTCACCACATCCACGAGTGAAGAAATCCCTCCTCATCTCAGCTTTCTCTCTATTTTCGCCTGTTCCCCATAACCCTTAACTCCATTGTCAATAAAATATCTGTCAAACTTGTGCTTCAATGACTCCCAGATACAACTGGTCCCTGTGGAAGAGAAATCCAAAGACTAACAACCCTCTGAGGGAAGAGATGACTGGAAATCTATAACGTAGCTACAGTCTTACATTATAAGACAAGAAATAATAATACATTTACTTTATTACAAACTAAATAATATATCTAATCTGGACCATGCAACAACACTCGCGATATCTCTGTCCATTATTAATTTAATTGCCCTGAAAAGTCAGCCATCTCCTGGGGAACCCACCCCTTTAATTGTGAACATTAGGAAAGAGACAATCTTTTTTGAAATAGATTTAGAGTAACCAATTATTTATTTTTTTTGCAATTAAGGTGCAATTTAGCGTGGCCAATCCACCTACTCTGCACATCTTTGGGTTGTGGAGCTGAGACCCATGCAGACACAGGGAGAATATGCAAACTCCACACGGACAGTGACCCAGGGCCGGGATCGAAGCCGGTAAGGCCCTGTGAGGCAGCAGTGCTATGCTTTTAGTCAGTCAAATAAATGCGTCAACCGGTTAAGGCAATGTTTTTCAAACTTTTTTTCCGGGGACCCATTTTTGTCAACCGGCCAATCTTCGCCGGCCGACCTTCGCGACCCACCATTTTCTCTTACCTTGTTTGCTGCTGACAAAATGAAGGATTCGCAATCGTGTCCAAAGCCCGTGATGTCAATGTTCAGGGGGCATGACCTGCTCTCTGCCTCCGTTCTAGAATACATCAAATTTTGTTTTCAATCTTCTGCGTCTCTGATTGTGCAAATTCGCTGGCAACAGCTGGCTCTTTGTTTTGTTTTTGGGGGGGAGGGGTTTATTTGATAAAGTTTAACAGGAGAAAAATGCAGAAACTGAAAATGTTTTCATCCTCTAGAAATTGGAGTTTCACCACATTGTTTTTTGAAGACTAAAGGGATTAAGGGTTATGGTGTTCGGGCCGGAAAGTGGAGCCGAGTCCACAAAAGATCAGCCATGATCTCATTGAATGGTGGAGCAGGCTCGAGGGGCCAGATGGCCTACTCCTGCTTCTAATTCTTATGTTCTTATTTCACTTAAACATTACAATTAAAAAAGTTAAAAAATAAAAGATACTTAAAAATCAATCAATTAATTGATAAAACTTCCAAATACCACCTGCAGGCACTTTGTTTTGGAATGTTTAAAAATCAAGATTAAAAACGCTGACATTCTTTGTTGAAGTTACAGCTGCGGTGAAACCATCGTTGGATCACTCACCATTCTTGAGTAAGAGACTTCCACTTCATCAGCATCAAAGTTCAGAAAGCAACCAATCACATCATTCTCCCCAAACTTTTTGCAGCCGGCTTTTAACAATGCCGGCTGCGAACGGCCTTCAAAAAGGCTGCGACTAGACTTTTAAAAATGCGGCCGCACTGCGCCTGCGTGCCCCGCTCATCGGTGCGCATGCGCAAAACTCACGTGCAAGACGCTGAGCATGCGCACCGGTGAGCGAGCACGCATGCGCAGTGCGGCCACATGGTTTTTATATGTTTGTGGCCATTTTGAAGGCCGCTTGCAGCCGACATTATTAAAAGTCAGCTGCTGCGGCTGTTGCGCATGGATTTGCGCGTTCGGGAGCGCCGCGATGGACGGCTCCGCGACCCTCCCGATACCTGCCCACAACCCACCCGCGGGTCGCGCCCCCGACTTTGACAATGCCTGTGTTAAGGAGATGGGTGGGAGGAGTTGGAAACACTTTGTGGAGCCGTGAACCTTCACGTAAATATTTTTTCTCCCAATTAAGGGGCGATTTAGTGTGGCTCCTGTTTGGGCTCAAATCATCAATGAGGACTCTGATCTCTGGGAAGGAAGGAAACCCTGGCAGGTGGGCAGGGAGGATTCACAAACACCCGCTGGAGGCCCCAAACCCCCAATAAGACCCATTGATTTTATTGTCAGTCTGCAGACAGGAGCTGGAGAACTGAACCCAGGCAGAGGAGAGGGAGGGAGAAAACTGGGAGTGGAGGAAAGAAATGGTGCAGAAGGTGAGATGGGTTTGGATTTCAGTCCAGGGAGGAGGGAGAGTGTGTGGGACTGGGATTTCCAGCTTTGGGGGAACAAGAGAGGAAAAAATGTTCCAGAGGAACTAGAATTGTCTGTTCAGAATTTCTATCCTGGACTGACAGTGATGACTTCATTTTTTTTTAAGATTTGAAAAAAATTACATTTAGAGGACCCAATTATTTTTTTCCCCAATTAAAGAGTAACTTTAGCGTGGCCAATTCACCTACCTGGCAGATATTTTTGGATTGTGGGGGACAGACCCACGCAGACATGGGGAGAATGTGCAAACTCCATACGGACAGTGACCCAGAACCGGGATCAAACCCGGGTTCTCGGTTAACCACTGAGCCACCGTGCCTGCCCCTAATGAAAGCTTTTGTAAACTCCTTTTACAGGATATTACAAAGGGAGAAGTTACAGATGGAAACTCAAATCAAACTTCACAAAGGGCAGCACGGTAGCATTGTGGATAGCACAATTGCTTCACAGCTCCAGGGTCCCAGGTTCGATTCCGGCTTGGGTCACTGTCTGTGCGGAGTCTGCACATCCTCCCCGTGTGTGCGTGGGTTTCCTCCGGGTGCTCCGGTTTCCTCCCACAGTCCAAAGATGTGCAGGTTAGGTGGATTGGCCATGCTAAATTGCCCTTAGTGTTGGGTGGGGTTACTGGGTTATGAGGATAGGGTGGAGGTGTTGACCTTGGGTAGGGTGCTCTTTCCAACAGCCGGTGCAGACTCGACGGGCCGAATGGCCTCCTTCTGCACTGTAAATTCTATGATAATCTATGATAATCAAGATTTAACAGAGTCACTCCATTCATCAGGACCTGAATATCATTGGCCCGTGAATGTGGAAGAAGAAATGTTTGTCTGTTCTGTCTGTCGGAAAAGGTATCAAGAACAGTGTGACTGAAAAAACCCCGAAACACACACGACTCGCATGAGAGTGATCCAGTGAACTGACTGTGGAAAGAGCTTTAACCAGTTACTCAGTCTGAAAAAATATCACACCATTCACAGCTGGGAGAGACCGTACACATGTTCTCTGTGGGGACAAGACATAAACTGATCGTCAAACGTGGAAAGGGACAAGGACACCAGCAGCTTGCTGAAACCATGGAAATGTGGGGACTGTGGGAAGGGATTCAGATCCCCATGTGAGCTGGAGATTCATCACCGTAGTCACACCGGCGACAGAGCACTCACCTGTTCTGAGTGTGGGAAGGGAGTCCCTAAGTGAGGATTTAACAGGATGTAGGAGCCGAGCTGGTGAGGAAGCGAGTGGCTTTTAATAAGGTTCAGACTGCTCTATGTGAGAAAGGAGTTTGATTCGGGGGGTATACCCGGCATAGCTGCGGCTACATAGGAGTCTAAAGACTTCCATTTTGAGACACTGGAGGAGGTGAATGCCTTCATTGTAAAGCATGGACTGGGGTCCAGTTATCTGTATTGGACAAGATCTACCTTTCCTGTGGGGTGGGATGGGTGTTGTGATATCCTCTATATAGTTTTTGGTATTTTCTGATAAAATCTGTTTAAGGATGAAGTGAGATTTTCTTTATGAAGCACAATGTAGATATATAGGGGGTGAGGAGGGAGACGGGTGAGCTGACAGATGACTAAAGAACTGTTTTTGTTTTACTCTGAGTGTATGGATACGTCTGTGGCAGCCATCTTGGGTGGACTCTTGGCCTGTACATTTTGAAGATTCACTGGATAGTCCCTCATGGCGGATTCCGTGATGGGGGGATGGGGAGAACCCTGATTCAGCTGGTCACCTGGAACGTAAGGGGATTGGGTGGACCTGTGAAGAGGTGGAGGGTGTTCACTCACCGAAAGAATCTAAATGCTGCTGTGTTCTTTCAGGAGACTCACTTGCGGGTTGGAGATCAGACCAGACTGTGGAGGGGTGAGCCAAGTGTTTCACTCGGGCTTTGACAAAAGGCTCAAGGTGCTGCAATTATTTTGTTTCATAAATTTAGAGTACCCAATTCATTTTTTCAAATTAAGGGGCAATTTAGCGTGGCCAATTCACCTACCCTGCACATCTTTGGGTTGTGGGGGTGAAATCCACACAAACACGGGGAGAATGTGCAAACTCCACAGGCAGTGACCCAGAGCTAGGATCGAACCTGGGACCTCGGCTCCGTGATGCAGCAGTGCTAACCGCTGCACCACCATGCTGCCCGTGAGGTGCTGCAATTCTATTCGATAAACAGGTCCTCTTTCGGTCACTAAGATCATTGCGGACAGTAATGGGAGATACATGGTGGTCAGTGGGTCGTTGCCCCTAACTGGGACAATGTGTCATTTGCAAAATAATTGTTGGGACCCATCCCAGACCTGGATACACATCAATTGATTCTTGGAGCAAATCTCAATTGCGTACTGGATCCTAAAATGGACTGGTCCAAGCCCATTCAACTGCTACAAAAACAGGAAAAGGGAATGAAACCGGACGGACCACCCGGCAGCGACCCAGGCACCGGAAACGACAACAGCAAACCCAGCAAAAGATAAAGAAAAGCTGTTCATTAGCAGATTGTAAAAGGATTATGGGACACAGATTTATGATTGTGAGCAAGATCTAAAGGGAAGATTTTACACAGTGAGTGGTAATGACCTGAACTCAATGCTTACACACAAAGGTCGATAATCTCCAGGTCCTGGCAACTCGAGCAGTGGTGTTAGAATTTGATGTGAGGGTTAGTTGTGAGTTTCCTGCCTGCGTATCCCTTTCTAAGCCCCTGTGAAAGAAGTTTACAAAGGCATTACTGTCAGTCCAGAAATGAAATTCAGGAAAGATAAACATTTCTCCTGGTTTGAATTTGCTGTTTGTAAATCCTCCCCTACTAATCCCCTGTAAAAGGAGTTTCCAAAATTAATCACCATCAGTCCAGGATAGAAATTCACAACATTCTCCCCTCCTGCTCCCTGATCCAGGATGACCACTCATGCCCCCCGCTGCACACTGACCCTCTTGTCATCAGCAGTCCCTCGATTTGAGGGTGTTGTCTACTCAGGGTTGGGAGTTTCTGCCCTGGGTCATCATGTGACTGAACGGAGCCGCAGAGCTTTGGACACATGGGACAGGATGTCCAATGAATCATAGAATCTACAGTGCAGAAGGAAACCATTCGGCCCATCGAGTCTGCTCCTGCATTACCTGATCTGGCCAACTCACTGAAATGTGGTTAATTCTGAATTGCCCAGCAAGCCACTCAGTTTAAGGGCAATTAGGAATGGGCAACCCAGCTGGTTTGCCCGTGACACTCACATCCCATAAAGAATAGAGAAAATCAAAGGGCTGTTTCCAGCGCCGGTTTCAAAGGAATCAGTACTGGGCCCTTCACTCCTGGTGACATCATTGATTTGAAAGTAAATGTGGGAACATGAATAAGAAGTTTACCTGTGACACAAAAATGATTAAACACTTGATAGTGAGGAAGAAAGCTGGAGGCAAAACAAGGCAAAGGATTTCATGATAAATGACAGGACAGGACTAGTTAGGCCAGAGAGAGATTTCTGTGTAGAGGAAGATTGCACCAGAGAGAACACAGAGGGGATTTAAGAACATCAGCCAGAAATTAACAATGCTTGCGCAGAGGAAAGTTTGGACAAACTGGGCCTGTTTTCTTTGGAACTGAAATGTCTGAAGGGAAACCAAAATGAAATTTTCAAAAGCAGCCTGGTCGGTAGAGCATGGGAGTCTTAATCCCAGGGCCGTGGGTTCAAGACCCACGTTGGGCGCTTCAGCTTCTTTAATCTGAGAACATTGAGCTGAACTGTTTTATGGGCGGCACGGTAGCACAGTGGTTAGCACTGTTGCTTCACAGCGCCAAGGTACCGGGATTAATTCCCACTTGGGACACTGTCTGTGCGGAGCGTGCACGTTCTCCAGTGTCTGTATGGGTTTCCTCCCACAAGTCCCGAAAGACGTGCTTGTTAGGTGAATTGGACATTCTGAATATATATATATATATATATAAGTATATATAAATGATTTGGAGGAAAATGTAACTGGTCTGATTAGTAAGTTTGCAGACGACACAAAGGTTGGTGGAATTGCGGATAGCGATGAGGACTGTCAGAGGATACAGCAGGATTTAGATTGTTTGGAGACATGGGCGGAGAGATGGCAGATGGAGTTTAATCCGGAAAAATGTGAGGTAATGCATTTTGGAAAGTCGAATGCAGGTAGGGAATATACAGTGAATGGTAGAACCCTCAAGAGTATTGAAAGTTAAAGAGATCTAGGAGTACAGGTCCACAGGTCACTGAAAGGGGCAACACAGGTGGAGAAGGTAGTCAAGAAGGCATATGGCATGCTTGCCTTCATTGCCCGGGGCATTGAGTATAAGAATTGGCAAGTCATGTTGCAGCTGTATAGAACCTTAGTTAGGCCACACTTGGAGTATAGTGTTCAATTCTGGTCGCCTACACTACCAGAAGGATGTAGAGGCTTTAGAGAGGGTGCAGAAGAGATTTACCAGAATGTTGCCTGGTATGGAGGGCATTAGCTATGAGGAGCGGTTGAATAAACTTGCTTTGTTCTCACTGGACCGAAAGAGGTTGAGGGGCGACTGATAGAGGTCTACAAAATTATGAGGGGCATAGACAGAGTGGATAGTCAGAGGCTTTTCCCTGGGGTAGAGGGGTCAATTACTAGGGGGCATAGGTTTAAGGTGAGAGGGGCAAGGTTTAGAGTAGATACACGAGGCAAGTTTTTTACGCAGAGGGTAGTGGGTGCCTGGAACTCGCTACCGGAGGAGGTGGTGGAAGCAGGGACGATAGTGACATTTAAGGGTCATCTTGACAAATACATGAATAGGATGGGAATAGAGGGATAAAGACCCAGGTAGTGTAGAAGATTGTAGTTTAGTCGGGCAGCATGGTCGGCACGGGCTTGGAGGGCCAAAGGGCCTGTTCCTGTGCTGTACATTTCTTTGTTCTAATACTCTCTCTGTGCCCAAATAGGTGCCAGAGTGTTACTACTGGGGGATTTTCACAGTAACTTCATTGCAGTGTTAATGTCAGCCTACTTGTGACAACAATAAAGATTATTCTCAATGTATAAAATTCTGGGGGATCATGGTGGCACACTGGTTGTGTGCCTGCGTGCTGGGGACCCGGGTTCGATCCTGGCCCCGGGTCACAGTCTGTAAGGAGTTTGCACATTCTCCCATTGTGTGGGTTTCAACCCCACAACCCAAATATGTGCAGGGTAGGTGGCTTGGCCAAATTAAATTGCCCCTTGATTGGGAAAAATATCTAAATTTACATTTTTTAAATTTCTGAGGGATCTATATAGCTTGGATCGGAAGGTCCTATTCCCTTTGGTTGAGGGATACATATAAAAGGGGGCAGAGATTTAGGGAAGGACTAGGAGGTTTAGAGGATGGTGAGGATCTGTGACATGCTGCCGGAAATGATGGCAGAAACCCTCATAACATTTAAAAAGTATTTAGATTTACATCAATTCAGATGTCTCTTAAAAAGCTACAGACCATAATCTGGAAATTGGGATGAGACCGAATACCTACTTTGTAGCCACGGTGAGCTGAATGAAATGCAACAGGAACAACAAACTTGAATAAAATCCAGGATAGTAACTCTCACTACTAACAAGGTCAGCAGTTTGCCCAGTTTAGCTGCCAAGTATGCTAATGTGGTAATTTTAAAATGTACCTGCATACATAAGAGTACAACAGCAAATTATTTAACTTCTCCAATGTGATCGGTGTAATTAGTCTCAAATTTAACCTGGAATGGTCATTTACATTTTCCCAGTCATTCTTGATATCTGAAATCTTTGTCCTCAGACAGAACAGAAAAACCATTTTACCTCCCAATGATATTCAGGTCCTGGTGAATGGAGTAACTCTGTCAGATGATGATGTTATGTTTGGTTTGAAATTCCCGTTAGTAAATCCTCCTCTTTCTAAAGGAGCTTCCAAAGGAATTTAACTCTCAGTCCAGGAGAGGAAATTCACAAAAGTGTCTCTCTTCGGGCTTCCGGGTCAAGAACGATCGCGCATGCGCCCTGCTGCACCTGATAAAGATGGCGGCCGCGCATGCGCCCTGCTGCACCTGAGAAAGATGGCGGCCGCGCAGGCGCCCTCAACACCAAAACTGATGACAGCCGTTTACAGGGGCCGATCAGACAGAAAAACACCTATGCGGCCGCCCCATTCGGTACAAACACCGAACTGTATCAAAAGTGCCGGAACCAATTCATCACTCTAAGGAACGTAACGGAACAATGGCGGATTAGTCCACCCGGAATGCCGGGCGCGGATGAATACGCCCTACCTCCATCACAGGAGCCAGAACGAGTCGGCATCAGAATGTCCCGCCCCCGGAAGTCGCCTCTCTGTGCGGAGCATGCGCGGTGCTGCTCCGGGCTGAGCGCAGCCGCAGTGATAGTGAGTCCAGCTCCCAAACGCTGAATGAGATCCGCCGCCAGCCCAGACAATCGTGACAACCCAAACCCCCCATGATGTGGAGATGCCGGCGTTGGACTGGGGTGAGCACAGTCAGAAGTCTTACAACACCAGGTTAAAGTCCAACAGGTTTGTTTCGATATCACTCCTTGGAAGGAGCAGCGCTCCGAAAGCTGGTGATATCGAAAAAAACTGTTGGACTTTCTCCTGGTGTTGTAAGACTTCTTACCAACCCCCCCCCCCCCCCCCCAATAAGACCCATTGGTTTTATTGTCAGTCTGCAGACAGGAGCTGGAGAACTGAATCCAGGCAGAGGAGAGGGAGGGAGAAAACTGGGAGTGGAGGAAATAAATTATGCAGATGGTGAGTGGGGTTCGGATTCCAGCCCAGGGAGGAAGGAGAGTGTGTGGGACGGGGATTTCCAGCTTTGGGGGAACAAGAGAGGGAAAAATGTTCCAGCGAAACTAGAATTGTCTGTTCAGAATTTCTACCCTGGATTGACAGTGATGACTTTTGTAAACTCCTTTTACAGGATATTGGAAGTGGAGGATTGGATGACAGAAAACTCAAACCAAACATCACATCGAAATTTGACAGTCACTCAATTCAGTAAGAGCTCAATATCTTCATTCCTTTTGAATTTGGAAGGAGAAGTGTTTGTTCTGTTTCAGCAAGGTGACTGCAAAAGCACCGAGACTCACCCCAATGAGAGTTTTCCAATCCACTGACTGTGGAGAGAGTTTTAACCAGTTACACAGCCTCAAACAAATGTATCACATCATTCACTGCAGGGAGAAATTAAATGCTTGTTTGTGAAAAAATGAAATGAAAGTGAAAATCGCTTATTGTCACAAGTAGGCTTCAAATGAAGTTTTACTGTGAAAAGCCCCTAGTCGCCACATTCTGGCGCCTGTTCGGGGAGCCTGGTACGGGAATTGAACTGTGCTGCTCACCTGCCTTGGTCTGCTTTAAAAGCCAGCGATTTAGCCCAGTGTGCTAAACCAGCCCCAGGCTAAACCAGTGTGGACAAAGCTTCAACCGGAAGAGACATAAAGACCCCTCACCATTTACATGTCCTGACTGTGAGAAGAGTTTTAAATGTAAAAAGGATCTGCTGACACATCAACGTATTCACACTGGGGAGAGACCGTTCTCCTGCTCCCTGTGCGGGAAACGATTCATTCAGTCATCCCATCTGCAGACACATCAACTTGTTCACTCTGATCACAATTTTTTAAACTGTCCTGACTGTGAGAAGAGCTTTTAAAACAAAAAGGATTTACTAACACACCAATATGCTCACACTGGGGAGAGACCATTCACCTGCTCTGTGTGTGGGAAAGGATTCAGCCGTCCATCTGCCCTACTGAACCACCAGAGAATTCACACTGGGGAGAGGCCATTCACCTGCTCTGACTGTGGGAAAGGATTCATTAATTCATCCAACATTCTGATACACCAGCAACTTCATACAGGGGATAGACTGTTCACCTGCTCTGAATGTGGGAAGGGATTCACACGTTCATACAACCTTCTGACACATCAGCAGGTTCACAGTGAGGAGAAGCTGCTCACTTGCTCAGTGTGTGGGAAGGGATTCACTCGTTCATCCAACCTATTGAATCACCAGCGAGTTCGCACTGGGGAAAGGCCATTCACCTGCTCTGTGTGTGGGAAGGGATTCAGTCAGTCATCCAACCTGCTCACACACCAGAGAGTTCACAGTGGGGAGAGGCCGTTCACTTGCTCCATATGTGGGAAGGAACTTTCTCATTTATCTTATCTTCTGGAACATCATCGAGTTCACACTGGGAGCGGACATTCAACTGTAATGTCTGAGGAAAGGGGTTTACTCACTGATCCCACCTGTTAACACACCAGCGAGTTCACAAGCAACTACAAGGTTTAGATTATACCCTCATTGATGCTGTTAATCATGTCCAGGACTAAATAATGTTCACTCTGACTGCCTTAATCTACTGATGAGGTTTATTATTCTGAATAAATGTGAAATAATTCAGCTTTGTTTGAAACGTTGTTGCAGATTTTTGTCTTTCCCACCTGAGTGTTGAACATCGCCTGTCTGGAGCTGAGAAATAACAATCTGGGGAAGGATCATACGGCAGGAACAGAGTTTCAGCCTGGACACAGTCCTTCAGGGTCACACTGAGAGAGACAAATTACACTTTGGTCTTTCTCATCACTCTTCGCTGGAAATGTAATAATAATAATTGCTTATACATGTAGGCTTCAATGAAGTTCCTGTGAAAAGCCCCTAGTCGCCACATTCCAGCACCTATTCGGGGAGGCCCGTACGGGAATTAAACCCGCGCTGCTAGCCTTGATCTGCATTACAAGCCTGCTGTTTAGCCCACTGTGCTGTCAAATCAGCGATTGGTGTAAAACTGTGATGTTCTTGATTGAATGTAAAGTAGCTGGTTTCAGTTTCCAGGCTGAAAATGCATCGGAATCCGTCTAAAACATTTTAATGTGTTTGTGTGACAGTCACAATGAATTCATTGAATTGAAACCTACTTAAAATAGATTGCTGGAAGTTTGCATTAAAATAGCAGCAGGAGGGCATCACAGGTACCTGGTAACAGCAGGGAGAATTAGACAATAGTTTCATTCCCAGGTAAAGAAGGAGCTGCAGCTTGTGTCCAAGAATTTCCAGTTTTATTGATCTGTGCTTCCCACATTCCGTCCTTTTAAACAAACCTCACCCCTACCAGCCTTTAACAATCATAAACATAACAGAGAAAAGGGCGAAGCTGTGTCTGCCTCTTTAACTGGGAGCTGAGCAGTGTCTCAGAGCCCCGACTGTCCCTTTAAGAATGAGTGATGTGTTCAGCTGAAGATTCCGATTGGCCGTTTTCTGGGTGGTCTCCTTATTCTGATCGTTCTCAGTGATCCTCGGGTGTGTGAACCTGCTCTCCTGTCTCTCATTCTCTTCTCTCAGATTATCACAGGCAGGAAGTCTGTTCATGGTGATAACATGAAACTGACGCTTGCTGTTTCATTCTCAGGTAACACAACTTCCTGTTTCTCTGCTGCCGGTTCCAAACCACACATCTGACATCTGAGCAGAAAATAAACCCATTGACCACAATCTGGTGAGAACATCTGTCAGTGCAGCCTATATCTGTCCACAGAGTCAGGGCAGAGTCACACAGATCACACTGCGGTGACATTTACAAATGAGCCGGTTATTTCTGTTCAGAGTCTCCATTCCCGGACAGAACCGGCTGTGTCTGTGGATCAGTCACTGAGTTCCCTCTGCTCTCTGTAGCTGGGAACTGATAACCTGCTCCCTTATATTTTATATCATTCTTTCTGTGTTACTTGTTTCCTCTATTTCTCAGCTTTTATCTCTTGCCACCTCGCCTTTCTGTTTTTTTAAATCTCTCAGTTCTTCTGTCAGTCTTTCTTTCTCCTTCCATCTATATTTCACTCCTATTCCTATTTAATTGAGGTGTTCAAAATCATGAAGTGTTTGTGATAGATTGAAGAAGGAAAAAGAGGGAGAAAAACAGAAAATGTTGGAAAACTCAGCAGTTCGGGCAGCATCGGTACTGAGAGAAACAGAGTTAACGTTTCGAGTCCCTGTGACTCAGAGCAGGAGAAACCGGTATTGTCCCTCTGAGATCAGGGAAAGTGAAGGGGAGATTTAATAGAGGTGTTTAAAATGAGGAAGGATTTGTGATAGTGTCGATGGGGAGAAACTGTTTCCCAAGAGCAGGAGGGTTTGTAACCAGAGGACACAGAGATTTAAGATATTTTACAACAGAATCCAAGGAGGTGTTGAGGAGAATTGTTTTTACACAGTGATGTTATGTGATGTGGAATTCACACTGACAGGCTGCAGGAAGCAGATTTAACAGTAAATTTCAAAGGGAATTGGATAAATTCTTGTGGACGGTAAATTGGCAGAGTTATGGTGAATGGGATTAATTGGACAGTTCACTCATCTTTGTGACATTCTGAATTTTGCTCAAACTGATGTTTTAACATTTGACCTTTTCAATCACAGTGTGTCTCAAAGAGAAGATTAAAACTTTGGTTTTGATGAGCTGTCGGACACGTTTCCTGTGTGACTGTGTAACTTGAGAACCACAAGAAGGAACTGAATATTTTCAGTACCTCTAACAGATGTACCTCGAATATCAGAAATCTCTGGAGTTCCCCATGTCCTCATTGCTGTCCCCTTGCGTATAACAGCTCTCAGTCAGGTGGAGTCAGTCACACGTGTCTCTGTCATGTTTCCATTCCTATTTTATCACACACCTCCCAGTGACACTCACCACAACACAGAAACCTCAAAATATCATTGTTTCTTTTCACCTTGTCCTCCTATTACAATTGGATATTTACTGGGCCTTTTGTCTCCATTAATGTCAGCTTACATGCAGGTCAAATGACCTCAGAGGCACTGGAACCAGACTCTGTTTATTATACCAGACTCCAATCAGCCAAGGACCTGCAGTGGTAACATACACCAGAATTGGAATAAAAGGCAGGTTATTGTCTAATAAAGGGTGCGGCCTGGTGGCCGCCTAGTGCTTAGGGCTCAATCATAAATCATAGAATGTACAGTGCAGAAGGAGGCCATTCGGCCCATCGAGTCTGCACAGGCCCATGGAAAGATCACGTTATCTAACCCCACACCTCCACCCTATCCCAGTTACCCAGCAACACCACCTAAACTTTTTGGACTCTAAGGGCAATTTTGCATGGCCAATCCACCAAACCGGCACGTCTTAGGAATGTGGGAGGAAACTGGAGCTGTCGGAGGAAACCCATGTGGACACGTGGAGAACGTGCAGACTCCGCACAGACATTGACCCAACACAGGAATCGAACCTGGGACCCTGGAGCTGTGAAGCAACTGTGCTAACCACTGTGCTACGGTGGCACTGCTGCCTCACAGTGCCAAAGTCCCGGGTTCGATCCTGGCCTGGGTCACTGTCCGTGTGGAGTTTGTAAATTCTCCCCGAGTCTGTGTGTGTCTCACCCCCACAACCAGAAGATGTGCAGAGTAGGTGGATTGGCCACACTAAATTTCCCTTGGAAAAAAATGAATTGGGTATACTAAAATTTTTTTTAAAAAAAGGTTATTGTCTAATGGGGCAGAGTAACACACACCAGAAGCGGATTATATTATGTGGTCAACAAACCATGACTACTTCACTATTATTTGAAAACCAAATTTAGTTTTGGTTCTCTTGATACTTACTGTATCATCATTACATTTGATCCAATGATGTTTTCACTCACATACTGCAGCCTGACTTATTATGGGAACAGACAGTGTTTGTTGCTCTCAAAGTGAGTGAATCCTTTGCTGTTCTCCTCTGGGCCCCATCTCCATTATTATTGTTACTGAGACTCTCACTGTTATTATTGGAGAATCAAGGAGCACGGTGGCACAGTGGTTAGCACTGCTGCCTCACGGTGCTGAGGTCCCAGGTCCCATCCTGGCTCTGGGTCACTGTCCATGCGGAGTTTGCACATTCTCCCTGTGTTTGCGTGGGTTTTGCCCCACAACCCAAAGATGTGCAGGGTAGGGGGATTGGCCACGTAGTCTAAAGTTATTTTTAAAAACATTATTGGACAATCAGCGAGTCAGCCTGAGCCTGTGGCGGCTGTCACCATCTGGAACTGTCACAATGCCCGGGTGATTGACAGCGGCTCCGGATCAATAGGAAGAAGAGGGGCAGGACTGATGGCCCGACCGAGAGGGGCTGGTCCTCCAACCAATCGGAGTGAATGAGGGGCGGGACCAGCTGATATTGAAGCATGCGCAGTATCAGTAATGGCGATGGAGAGCGGCTTCTTCTTTGCATCCATAATTTGTAAGAGGCGGTTAACAATATGTAGGGTGCGTGAGATCGCGGGGAAGGTCGGAAACGCTGCGCAAGCGCATTGTGTGAGTCATTAAACTCTGAAAAGAGTTTACCGGATCCAGATTGTACTAAACGGGGCTGCAGCCCCTCATTTTCGGCCTGGATTAACGGCCGCCATCTTTATTGGACAGTACGAAGTCTTACAACACCAGGTTAAAGTCCATTAAAGTCCAGGTTAAAGTCCCGGGAACACTTCAGCAGTCAAGGGCATTCAGCCTCTGATTTCCGGGTAAGCGTTCTCCAAGGCGGCCTTCAGGACCCGCGACAACGCAGAATCGCCGAGCAGAAACTTATAGCCAAGTTCCGCACACATGAGTGCGGCCTCAACCGGGACCTGGGATTCATGTTGCATTACATTCATCCCCCACCATCTGGCCTGTGAAATCCTACCAACTGTCCTGGCTTGAGACAATTCACACCTCTTTAACCTGGGGTTACCCCATCTCTGGATCTGTAAAGATTTAATCACCTGCTAATGCTTGCATTCCTAGCATTGTTTGGCATCTTTGAATTTGTCTATATATGTGTTTCTGGAACAGACCTCTTCATTCACCTGAGGAAGGAGCAGCGCTCCGAAAGCTAGTGACATCGAAACAAACCTGTTGGACTTTAACCTGATGTTGTAAGACTTCGTACTGTGCTCACCCCAGTCCAACGCCGGCATCTCCGCATCATCTTTATTGGAATGAGTGTGCACCATGGCGCATGCGTGATCGCCATCTTTGTCGGGGGGCAACGTTTCGATGAGTGGGAGGAGCTTGTTACCCATTGTTCAGAATGCAGCCAACTTGTCCATCAAACTGTTATCACCCTTTCAGTCCCAATGTCTGAATGATGGGGCGGTGGATTGATGGAAAGAAAGGGAAATACATCCTCCTCTTCTGATCCCAATACCTGATGGTCTCAACATCTGTGGTTCTGTCCACCCATGGCAAAAACTCAAGACTCTGAGTAGACATCATCCTCAAATGAGGGACTGCTGATGACAACGAGGGGCAAAGTTATAGCGTGGAGAGGGCAGTACAGTGGTTAGCACTGGGACTACGGCACTGAGGTCCCGGGTTTGAATCTTGGCCCTGGGTCACTGTCAGTGTGGAGTTTGCAAATTATCCCTGTGTCTGCGTGGGTTTCACTCTCATGTGCAAGGTTGGTGGATTGACCATGCTAAATTGTCCCTTAATTGGAAAAAGTGAATTGGGTACTCTCGTTAGTTTAAAAAAATTATTGGACAATCAGCCTGAGCCTGTGGCGGCTCTCACCACCTGGAACTATCACAATGCCCGGGTGATTGACAGCGGCTCCGGACCAATAAGAAGAGGAGTGGCTGGACTGGAGGACCGACCAAGCGCAGCTGGTCCTCCAACCAATTGGAGTGAATGAAGGGCGGGGCCGGGCTGTGATTAAAGCTGCGCAGTATCAGTAATTGCCCCTTAATTGGAAATAAATTAATACAAAATAAATAATTGGGTACTCTAAATTTTTATTTTTTTTAAAGTTTAGCGGGGAGCATGAACTGGACGAGAGAGCAGGAGAAGGGAGTGTTGTGAATTTTCTATCCTAGACTGACAATCATAGAATCCCGTCAGTGCATAAGGAGGGCATTCAGCCCATCAAGTCTGCACAGATTCTCTGAAAGAACACCCTACCTAAGCCCCCGCCCTGTTCTCGTAACCCCACCTAGCAAACATATCTTTGGACATAAGGGGCAATTTAACACGGCCAATCAACCGTTGGACTGTGGGAGGAAATTGGAGCAGCCCGAAGAAATCTCCGCAAACACGGGCAGATAGTGACCCACACAGACAGTGACCCAAAAGGCCAGAATTGAATCCAGGTCCCTGGTGCTGTAAGGCAGCAGTGTTAATCGCTGTGCCACCCCACACAATAATGGATTTGGGAAACTTCTTTTACAGGAAGTTAGAAAGGGAGAATTTATGCACGACAAACCCAAACCACAAATTTATTTTCTGAATTCCATTTTTGAATTGACATTGTACCTTTTGTAAATTTCATTTTCAGGGTATTAGAAGAGGATTTACAGACCGGAACTTGAGCAAACTCTTACATCACAATGTGACAGCTTCACTCGATTCATCAGGAAGTGAACATTATCGTCCTTTGAACGCAAGTGTTTGCATTTCAGGTCATTGCCATTCGCTGTGTTTACACACTCTCACATACACTCCCTCTCTCTGTCTCTCTCTCTCCCAAACTCTCTGTCCCACACACACCATCTCTCACTCTCTCCCGCACCCTCTCTCTCCGCCGCACCCTCTCTCTCACTCGCACCCTCTCTCTCACTCGCGCTCTCTCTCACTCACACCCTCACATACTCCCCTTCTCGCACAACTCCCCCTCTCTCACACACACACCCTCTCTCTCACACACTCTCCCTCTCTCCTCCCAAAGAGGTGAACCAGTTGTTTTTTATGACAACCCAGCAGTTTTCGTGGTCACCTTTTCCCAGTGCCTGCCCCACAAATGTCCAGATTCATTCAGCTCAATTTCACAACCTGTCTTTTGTGTTTTTGTGGGTTCTCTCTCACTCCCTATTTTCTGTTTTGAATCAATTTCGCAGAGTATTAGAAGTGAAGGAACTTCAGTCAGGAAATTCAAACTAAACATCACATCAAGATCTACACTCACCAAAACATTTGTAACATAAATATCATGGGAGTTTGAAGATGGAAGGAAGATGCACCGTTCACAGTGGGGAGAAACCGTACTCGTGTTCTGTGTGTGGACAAGGCTTCAGTCGATCATCTGGCCTTTCGAAACATAAATGCAGTCACACCGGGGAAAAACCATGGGAATGTGGGGATTGTGGGAACGGATTTGATTATCCATCCAAGTTGAAAATCCATCAGCGCATTCACACTGGGGAGACCGTTCACCTGCATTGAGTGCGGGAAGGGATTCATACACTCATACCACTTGCAGACACACCAACACATTCATGCTGGGGAGAGGCCATTCACCTGTTCGCAGTGTGGGAAAGGATTTGCTCATTCCTCCAATCTGCTGAGACACCAGCGAATTCACACTGGGGAGAGACCATTTAAATGTCCAGACTGCGAGAAGTGTTATAAGAGTCCTGGGGAACTGATGTCCCATCAACGTGTTCACACCGAGGAGGTCGTTCAGGTGCTTTCACTGTGGGACTGGGTTCAGCCGATCATCTGACCTCTCTGTACATCAGCGAGTTCACACTGGGGAGAGACCATTTAAATGTCCAGACTGTGAGAAGTGTTATAAAAGTTCTGGGGAACTGATATCTCATCACCGTGTTCACACTGATGAGAGGCCGTTCAGGTGCTCTCACTCTGGAAGTGGATTCAGGCGATCATCTGACCTCACTGTACACCAGCGAGTTCACACTGGAGAGAAGCCGCTCACCTGCTCTGAGTGTGGGAGGGGATTCACTCAGTTATCCAACCTGCTGATGCACGAGCAAGTTCAGAAGTAACTTCAGTGATTGGATCTCGCTGTTAATCACATCCTGGACTGGAACATGTTCATTGGGGTCAGTTGCTGCTGATGTTCATAAACTCTAATCCAGTCACAAGGAATTAAATTCTGAATAAAAATCAAGTCAAATCAGTTTGTGTTAAACAAAGCGTGTGGTGTCTTTTTAATATCGCTAACACAAGTTAGTTCCTTTTGAAGGTCTCCTTCTCCCCATCTCCTCCATCCTCACCTCCAATAACAAGTGTGAGGGGCTCTCACAGCTTCTTTGTCACTAAGGTTAAGACAATCCGATCAGCTGCCTCTGCTGCTTTCCTCCACTAACCTTCCGGACGAAACTATCTCTAAAGCCCATTTTTGTCCAAGTTCTGAACTTGCATCTTTCTCCATTTTCTCTCCCGTCAGAATTCACCTTGTCCATGAGACCCCCGTTCTCCTCGATTGATAATTCCCATAAACGGCTGACATCCCAACTTCTCCAAGTGAGCTGATATTGTGAACAGCTCTCTCTCTCTGCTGGTACTGTCTCTCTCAGCATTGAATCCACTGTCACACCCATCCTAAAAAAACACGTTCCTCCCATCTTTACAAACTACTTCTCCATCTCCAAACTCCCTTTCCTATCCACAGTCCTTGTACTCGGTTTCCCCCAAGGATCTACCCTCAGTCCCTCCTATTTTCCCATCTACACACTGCCACTGGGTGGCATCATCCAAAAACACCATGTTCATTTTCACATGTACACTGCCAACACCCAGCTCTACCTCAGCCCCATCCCTCTCCATTCCTCCACTGTTAGTAAATTATCAAACTGCTTATCCCACATCCAATACTGGATGAAAGGTTTTCCTCCAATTAAAAATTGGGAAGACCAAAGCCATTGTCTTCAGTCACCATTAGAAATTCCATTCCCTAACTCCCGAGTCCATCCCTCTCCCTGGGAACTGTCTGAGGCTGAAACGCTCTCTGCACAAATTTGGTGTCAGATTTGACCTCAGGAGGACACTGCTGCCTCGTGGGGCCGAGGACCCGGGTTTGATCTCAGCCTGTGGAGTTTGCACATTCTTCCCGTGTCAGCGTGGGTCTCACCCCTACATACAAATGTGTGCAGAGTAGGTAGATTGGCAACGCTAAATAGCCATAAATGAATTTTATAAAATCTTCTATTTCTACATTCTGTCCCTTCCTGTCACATTCTGGTTATCATTGTCTGTCTTGCTACCCTGCACAACTGCCTTGTCCCTTCTCATCAACTTTCCAAATTTCTCCTCACCACAACCCTGTCTCCTCACCCACGAATAGGTTTAAAGCTCTCTCTGCAGCCCTGGTTGTGTGATTCATCCGGGCACTAGTTCCAGCGTGGTTCAAGTGAAGGTCACCCCAATGGTATAAACACTCTCTTTTGTCACTACTGGTGTCAGTATAATAATAATCTTTATTGTCACAAGTAGGCTTACATTAACACTGCAATGAAGTTACTGTGAAAATCCCCTAGTCACCACACTCCGGCGCCTGTTCAGGTACACGGAGAATTCAGAATGTCCAAATTACCTAACAGTACGTCTTTCGGGACTTGGGAGGAAACTGGAGCACCTGGAGGAAACCCACACAAACACAGGGAGAACGTGCAGACTCTGCACAGACGGTGATCCTGGCGCTGTGAAGCTACAGTGCTAACCACTGTGCTACCATGAGTACCCTATGAATCAAACCCCATTTATCCAGGCAATCACTTAAAGTGAACATCTCATTCACTCTTTGCTAATTTACTCATGGCTCAGGTATTCATTTGGAACACATTTGTGATCGCTTTTTAATTGAGGTCAGGGCTGCCAGTGCGCCTTTAACAAATTCAGTTAAAGAAGCACGATTAAGATTAAAATGGAAATTTTGTGCCCAGAGATTTTCAGGGAATCAAAAGATTTGGGGAGGAGGGCAGGAAGTTGGAGATTAAACCAAGATCAGCCACGATCATAGTGAATGTTGGAGCGGCTCAATGAGGCTTATGGTTTACTCCTGCTCCTATTTCACATGTTCATATCCTGTGTATAGCCCAGACTGGGTGGTAGTTTGCCTTCCCTGAGGCCATCACTGAAACAGTTGGGTTTTCGTGACAACCCAGCAGTTTTCATGGTCACTTTTTCCCAGTGCCAGCCCCACAAATGACCAGATGAATTCAGCTCAATTTCACAAGCTGCCTTTGTGTTTTTGTGGGTTCTCTCTCACTCCCTATTTTCTGTTTTAAATCAGTTTCACAGGGTGTTCGAAGGGGAGGATTTGCAGTTGGGAAACTGAAAACAAACATCACATCAGGATCTGAATATCATCGGATTTTGCACATGCAAGAAAATAGCAATGCTAGCAGTGCGGAGAAATGTGGGGACTGTGAGCAGGGATTCAGATCCCTGTCGGAGCTGGAAACCCATCAGCCCAGTCACACTGGGGAGAGACTGTTCACCTGCCCAGAGTGTGGGAAGGGATTCACCTGGTCATCCAATCTGCTGAGACACCAGCGAGTTCATAGTGGGGAGACTCCATTCACCTGCCCAGAGTGTGGGAAGGAATTCACTCGATCATCAGGGCTGCAACAAAACCAGCGGGTTCACACTAGGGAGAGGCCATTCACCTGCTCCAAGTGTGGAAAGGGATTTACTGATTCTTCCACTCTGTTGAAATACCAGCAGGTTCACACGGATGAGAGACCTTTTAAATGTGTAGACTGTGAGAGGTGCTATAAAAGTTCCTTCAACCTAATGCGTCATGAGCGAGCTCACACTGATGAGAGACCGTTCAGGTGCTCGGACTATGGAACTGGGTTCAGGCAGTCATCGGAACTCATTGTACACCAGCGGATTCACACTGGGGAGAGGCCATTCACCTGCTCCAAGTGTGGAAAGGGATTCAGCGATTCATCCACCCTGCTGAAACACCTGCAGGTTCACACTGAAGCAAGACCATTTCAATGCACTGACTGTGGGAAGTGCTATAAAAGTCCTGTTGACCTGATGCACCATCAGCTTGGTCTCACTGATGAGACACCATTCAGGTGCTCTCACTGTGGGACAGGGTTCAGGCAATCACCTCAACTGGCTGTACACCAGCGAATTCACACCAGGGAGAGGCCATTCACCTGCTTCGAGTGTGGGAAAGGATTCACTCAGTCATCCACTCTGCAAAGACACCAGCGAGTTCACACTGGGGAGAGACCGTTCCCCTGCTTCGTGTGTGGGAAGAGATTCACTCGGTTGTCCATTCTCACAAGTCACCAGTGTGTTTGCAAATAATTAGTGATTGCAGCACGGTAGCATTGTGGATAGCACAATTGCTTCACAGCTCCAGGGTCCCAGGTTCGATTCCAGCTTGGGTCTCAGTCTGTGCGGAGTTTGCACATCCTCCCCGTGTGTGCATGGGTTTCCTCCGGGTGCTCCGGTTCCCTCCCACAGTCCAAAGATGTGCAGGTTAGGTGGATTGGCCATGATAAATTGCCCTTAGTGTCCACAATTACCCTTACTGTTGGGTGGGGTTACTGGGTTATGGGGATAGGGTGGAGGTGTTGACCTTGGGTAAGGTGCTCTTTCCAAGAGCTGGTGCAGACTCGATGGGCCGAATGGCCTCCTTCTGCACTGTAAATTCTATGTTAATCACATCCAGGAATGAACCTTGTTCATAAATGTCGATTTCTACTGATGTTTTATCAATAAAATTTGTCAGAAGAATCTAAGAAATTGAACTATTTTCTATTGTAATATTATCATTTTTTGTAACTGGTGAAGTGTGAGAGTGGTCCTTACAGTGGGAGAAAGAGTAGCTGTGTGAATTTAAACTGTGAGTTTGATGTGTTAATGAGCCCAGCTAGACTTCAAACCAGATGTTTACCAAAAAAATGTAGTCAAGTTGGGTAGAGAACAGAAACAGATGTGAATGGGTGGTTGTGATTCAAAAGATGCAAGGTGTGAAAGAAAGGTGTCAGGAATGAAGTATGGATAAAGTAAATTCACTTTTTTAAATTATGAATGTTAAAGTAAAGAGATTATGTTAATCAATTCTGGGAGAGATTGGTTCGAAAGAAATTGGGTAAAACGATGGCGAGATCAAAGGGAAAGAATGTAGTTAAGGGGATACTGAAATAAAGATTGCTTATTGTCACACGTAGGCTTCAAATGAAGTTACTGTGAAAAGCCCCTGAAACCTGTTAAGATACTGTTTGAATCTCAGCCCAGAAAGCTGTGTGAAGGAAGCCAGATTTGAAAAGCCAGTTAACTGGTTAACCTCGAGCAAATTGGAGTAAAGGCACAGTTTGGGACAAGGTTTCTGCATTTTATAGATCTTAAAATCTATAAGGCGTTGCTGGACAGATTGGGAAAGGTTAGCTCTGAGGTAGTTAAATTAAGATTGTTTGGAACTGTTTAAAGTATTGGGATGTGTGAAGTCATTTTATTTATTTTCCTATTCCATCATAAACATTTGCTTTTCTAAGAAACCATCACGAGTAGTCGGGGCCATCATTTCTGGAGTTCAAAACCTCTCCTTGTGCTATACAAATTGCAAAGACAAACTGAGGACAAATGTCTCAAAGTTCCTTTCTGGCCATGCCCTTAACAGTAAATAAACTCCAGCTCAGTTATGGGGGTTAATATTCCAGGTAAAAGTCAAATAAATCAGCATTGCGTGAAACAATGTGCATCAAGTATTTTAAAATATTTCTAACAAAAGTTCTTCCTTTTGAAATGTTGTCCCCCCTCCCCCTGTTTCATCCATCCTCACCTCCGACAACAAGTATGTGGAGTTCCTGGGGTTCCTTTGTCACTGAGATTGAGGCAATCTGATCAGCTGCCTCTGCTGCTTCCCTCCCTTCCACTAACCCACCAGACCAAACTACATCTAAAGTTCCTCCTCGTCTGAGCCCTGAACTCGGATCTTTCTCCAGTTTCTCTCCAATCTTCTATCTCCCTCTGAGCTTATATTGTCCATCAGACCCAACTTCTGTTCCCTCGACTCCATTCTCACAAAACAGTTGACCATCCAACCTCTCTATGTTAGTTGATATGTTTCCAGTTCTCCCTCATTTGGTTCTGTCCTTCTCACTTTAATGCAACATCATCACCCATCCGAAACAGAACACTTGACCCCACCATCTTTACAAATTTCCAAGACATCTCCAACCTCCCTTTCCTCTCCAAAGTCCTTGTACTCGGCGTCCCCCAAGGCTGTATCCTCGGCCCCTCCTACTTCCCATTTACAAGCAGCCACGAGGTGATATCATCCCAAAGCACCGTGTTAGTTTTCACATGGACACTGACAACACCCAGCTCTACCTCACCACCATTCCTCTCCATTCCTCCGTTGTTACTAAATTATCAAACTGCTTATCCCACATCCAATACTGGATGAAAGGTTTTCCTCCAATTAAAAATTGGGAAGACCAAGCCATTGTCTTCAGTCACCATTAGAAATTCCATTCCCTAACTCACGAGTCCATCCCTCTCCCTGGGAACTGTCTGAGGCTGAACCACACTCTGCACAATCTCCATATCAGATTGAAATGAAAAATGAAATTGCTTATTGTCACAAGTAAGCTTCGAATGAAGTTACTGTGAAAAGCCCCTAGCCGCCACATTCCGGCGTCTGTTCGGGGAGGCTGGTACGGGAATTGAACCATGCTGCTGGCCTGCCTTGGTCTGCTTTCAAAGCCAGCGATTTAGCCCTGAGCTAAACCAGCCCCTAAACCCACACAAACACGGGGAGAATATGCAAACTCCACATGGACAGTGACCCAGAACCGGGATCGAACCTGGGACCCCGTCGCCGTGAGGCCGCAGTGCTAACCCACTGTGCCACCATGACCCCAAGATTTGACCCCAAGTTGAGTTTCTGACCCCATATCCACACCATCACTAATACCAGATATTTCAATCTCCATAACGTCACCTGTGTCCATCCCCACCCCAGCTCATTTGCTGCTCTTATTTTGTGTAATAACCTTTGATGTGGCACCTTGGGAAATACCTTCTGGAAATCCAGATAAAGCACATCTACAGGTTCTCCTTTATTGACATCCCTTGTTACTTCCTCAGAGAACCTTGATAAATTTGTCAATCAGGATTGATTCCCTGAACCCATTTTCAAACACTGTCAACAGAAAAATCAAATCTCCTCTACCCCTCTGGCTCCTTTGCCAATTACCTTAGAGGGACTCACTTTCTGTTAAAGAGCTCGTCAACCCCTCTCACCCACTTTCCCAAAAGTGAATAAATTTATTCAGGAAAAGTCCAACAAATTCAAATATTTTCCTGTTATAAGTTTATTGATGAAACAGAAACATGGTTAAAAAAAAAACAGAAAATTACTTGAGGATCAAAGACAACCAGAGTAACAGGATGTTCACAATGTTCCGGGTCCCAAATGGTTCCCCTTCGGCTTCTCTGTACCCTGTTCACGTGACTCCCTGCTTTGGACACGGGGGCACTGGATCTTGGGGGTTGAATCACCGACACCCTCGGTCACCCTCCCCTGAACCCTGATTCGTTGGAAGTGCAGTTCTCAGTCAGTCTTCCAGCACCTTCCTGTCTCTATTCTGAAAAATGAAATGAAAATCGCTTATTGTCACATAATAACAGTAGCTTCAAATGAAGTTACTGTGAAAAGCCCCTAGTCGCCACATTCCGACGCCTGTTCGGGGAGGCTGGTACGGGAATTGAACCGTGCTGCTGGCCTGCCCTGGTCTGCTTTAAAAGCCAGCTCTTTAGCCCGGTGCTAAATCAGCCCCTATTAGCGACGCCCATGGCAGTTTCCCACCTGGGGAACAGGCCCCGTTATTCTCAGCTAAATTCTGCCCTCAGCTCCATCACCTGGCTGTCACTGACACGAGCAATAGAGACTGAAAGGTGCCCGAGGCTCAAATAGGAATACAAAACCTGTGGATTAGGATCTTCGTAAAGGTCAGCAACTTCTTGGAAAAAATCAAATTCCCAGTCAACAAATTAAAGGATCACATGACGTGACTTTTAATACAACAAACAAACAAACTAGAAGCTACTTAAACTCGGAAACCTACACATTAAACTTTAAATTAGAACTTTGTCCTTTTACATAACCTACAATCACACTCCAAGATTATAGTTACTCTGTCCTGGAAGTTGAAACTGAATTGTCTCAGGACCTGTCCAAAGTGATCATTCATTCCCGAGGATTTACTTCAGTTCTTCAACCAAGACACTGAGGGAAAAAAGGGAGAATAGAATAGAATGTGAACTCGCAAAATACATAAAAATGGACTGTAAAAGCTTCTGTGGCGACGTAATAAGGAAACATTTTGCTCAGACAAAAGGTTTGTCCGTTCCAGATAGAGTCAGGAGAATTTAGAATGAGGAATAGAGATCGCTACAGCCACCTCGTTCACCACTCTGGGATGTAGATCATCAGCTTTTGGGGATTTATTCACTTTCAACCCCATTAATTTCTCCAGTGCTACTTTTTCACCAATTATCTCTGCCAGTCCCTTGGTTCTCTGGTGTTTTGGGGACAATTTCTGTATCTTCCTCTGTGAAGACAGACACACATTGTTTAGTTTCTCTGCCATTTCCTTACTCCCCATTATAAACTCTCCTGCCTCTGCCTGGAATGGACCCACATTGGTCTTCGCTAATCTTTTCCTTTTCACATTCCTGTAGAAGCTTTTCCAGTTGTTTTTTATGTTTCTCGCCAGTTTGCTCCCATCAGTTTCTTGGTCCTCCTTTGCTGAATTCTAATGGATCTCATGGAATCTTTAACTTTTCTTGTTAGCCACGGTTACATCACTTTTCCTGTTGGATTTTTGTTTCTTAAAGGAATCTATATTTGTTCTATACATGTGAAATAAAAGTCGCAAAAGTCCCAGAGGTCCATAGGCTGCTCTCCCCTTTGACAGAGAGAGAGTTGACTGGAGGTGATTTAACCCGAGGGTCAGCACACCTCAGGCGAGGGGCCTGGTTGAGAAGGCGGGGCCTTCATGAATAAACTCAGCCAGTACGGGAGTTGAATCCTCACTGTTGGCCTTGCTCTGCATCACAAACCAGCCGCCCAGCCCAGCTGATCTAACCGACTTCCTGATAAATATGTAATAATTCCTGAAATATTAGGTATTCCCTGTACCAATCAGTTTCCCAGTCCACTCAGACAACATGCCCCTCATACCCTGATAGATTTTTTCTGTGAGGAACACCCAGATAAATTAAACAAAAGAACGACGTAACCACCAGGGCCCATTTCCATGGCAACGTGGCATGCGTTGGGGGGGTTTGAAACAGAAATGGAAACTAACTATCTTCAAGCTTCCAAACACCCTTTCACTCTGTGACCCTTGTACAATTTGAAGCCAGTTATTAGCAACAAGGCTCAAAGAGCATCAGCCCACTGGAGGCAAAGTGGTGAGACCGGCCAGTCCAGCAGAAAGAAACCCTCCGACCATCCTCACTGACCACCTGTCAGAATGAACAAAATGCAGTCCTGGATGTAGAGCAGAAACAATAACAGCAGAATCCAACTCCTGTAATCGATTGTGAAATTGTTGGTGTCACAGCAGGTGCGATGAAACATGCAATCCCGTCTCACATTGAGAGGTGGACGGCGTCTCCTTAGTGTGAACTCCCTGGTGTGTCCGCAGGTGAGATAACCGAGTGAAACTCTTCCGACACCGAGAGCAGGTGGACGGCGTCTCCCCAGTGTGAACTCGCAGGTGTGACTGCAGGTTGAATACTCGAGTAAATCCTTTCCCACACTGGGAGCAGGTGAATGGCCTCTCCCCAGTTTTTGATTTGATTTATTATTGTCACATGTATTAGTATACAGTGAAACGTATTGCTTCTTGCATACTGTACAAACAATGCATACCGTACATAGCGAAGGAAGGAGAGACTACAGAATATAATGTTACAGTTATAGCAAGGTGTAGAGAAAAGATCAACTTAATGCAACGTAGGTCCATTCAAAAGTCTGATGGCAGTAGGGAAGAAGCTGCTCTTGAGTCGGTTGGTACGTGACCTCAAACTTTGGTCTCTTTTTCCTGACGGAAGAAGGTGGAAGAGACTATATCCGGGGTGCGTGGGGTCCTTAATTATGCTGGCTGCCTTTCCAAGGCAGCGGGAATTATAGATAGAGTCAATGGATGGGAGGCTGGTTTGAGTGATGGATTGAGCTTCATTCACTTCCTTTTGCAGTTTACTGCGGTCTTGGGCAGAGCAGACTCCATACCAGGCTGTGATACAACCAGAAAGAATGCTTTCTATGGTGCATCTGTAGAAGTTGGTGAGAGTCATAGCTGACATGCCAAATTTCCTATGTCTTCTGAGAAAGTTGGTGGGCTTTCTTAACTAGAGTGTCAGCATGGGGGACCAGGACAGGTTGCTGGTGATCTGTACACCTAAATACTTGAAGCTCTCGACCCTTTCTATTTCATTCCCATTGATGTAGAGAGGGGCAAGTTCTCCACTACGCTTCCTGAAGTCGATGACAATCTAATTTGTTTTGTTGACATTGAGCTAGAGATTATTGTCATCGCACCAGTTCACCAGATTCTCTATCTCATTCCTGTACTCTGTCTCGTCATCCGACCTACTACGGTGGTGTCATCAGCAAATTTGAAAATCGAGTTGGTGGGGAATTTATGCACACAGTCATCGGTGTATAAGGAGTATAGTAGGGGGCTGAGGACACAGCCTTGTGGGGCACCAGTATTGAGGATGATCGTGGAGGAGGTGTTGTTGCCTATCCTTACTGATTGTGGCCTGTGGGTTAGAAAGTTCAGGATCCAGTTGCAGAGGGAGGAGCAGAGGCCAAGGCCATGAAGTTTGAAGATGAGTTTTTTAGGAATGATGGTGTTGAAGGCTGAGCTGTAGTCGATAAATAGGAGTCTGACATAGGTTCCTTTGTTATCTAGGTGTTCCAGGGTAGAGTGCAGGGCCATGGAGATGGCGTCTGCTGTGGACCTGTTGTAGCGGTAGGCGAACTGTCGTGGATCAAGGCAATCCGGGAGGCTGGAGTTGATTCGTGCCATGACTAACCTTTCGAAGCACTTCATCATGATGGATGTCAGAGCCACTGGACAATAGTCATTTCGGCACGCTGCTTTGCTTTGTTGTGGTACAGGGATGATGGTCGTCTTCTTGAAGCAGATAGGGACCTCAGATTATTGTAAAGAGAGGTTGAAGTGCTCATCCAGGTACCCCATCCGGGCCAGTGGCTTTCCGTGGGTTGACCTTCGAGACGGCTGCTCTGAGTGTGAACTCCCTGCTGTCTCCACAGTTGAGGTAATTGAGTAAATCCTTTCCCACACTAAGAGCACGTGGATGGCCTCTCCCCAGTGTGAACTCGCTGATGTTTCCGCAGGTTGGAGGAATCAATAAATCCCTTCCCACATTGGGAGCAGGTGAATGGCCTCTCCCCAATGTGAACTCGCTGGTGTCTCTGCATGGTGGATAATTGAGTAAATCCCTTCCCACACTGAGAGCAGGTGAATGGCCTCTCCCCAGTGTGAACTCGCTGGTGTGTCTGCAGGTTGGGTAATTGAGTAAATCCCTTCCCACACTGAGAGCAGGTGAATGGCCTCTCCCCAGTGTGAACTCGCTGGTGTGTCCGCAGGTTGGATGAATCACTGAATCCCTTCCCACACTGAGAGCAGAACGGCCTCACCCCAGTATGAACTCGCTGGTGTCTCCGCAGGGTGGATAACTGAGTGAATCCTTTCCCACACTGAGAGCAGGTGAACGGCCTCTCCCCAGTGTGAACTCGCTGGTGTGTCCGCAGGGTGGATGAATCACTGAATCCCTTCCCACACTGAGAGCAGGTGAATGGCCTCTCCCCAGTGTGACTACGTCGATGAGTTTCCACCTTTGATGGGGCTTTGAATCCCTTCCCACAGTCCCCACATTTCCACGGTTTCTCCATGTTTTGGGTCTCTTCGTGTCTCTCTAGGCGGGACAATCAGTTGAAGCCTTGTCCAGAGACACAACACGTGTACGGTCTCTCCCCACTCTGAATATTGTTATGTTTTTCAGGCTGTGTAACTGGTTGAAGGTCTTTCCACAGTCAGTTCACTGGAACACTCTCACTCAGGTGTGTGTTGTGTGGGTCTCGGTGCTTTTCCAGTCACACTGATGTTTCCACAGTCAGTTCACTGGAACACTCTCACTCGGGTGTGTGTTGTGTGGGTCTCGGGGCTTTTCCAGTCACACTGATGTTTGATATCTTTAGCTGACAGTTCGGGCAAACATTTCTCCTTCTAGGTTCAAAGGCTGATGATATTCAGGTTCCAGGGAATCGAGTGACTCTGTCAGATCGAGACGTAACGCCTGAGATATCGGTCTGTAATTCCTCCTCGTCTAATATCCTGTAAAAACAATTTACAAAATTCATCACTGTCAGTACAGGATAGAAACTCAGAACAGACAATTCTAGTTTCTATGTCACATCTTTTCCTCTCTCTTATTCCCCAAAAGCTGTAAATCTCCATCCCACACACTCTCCCTCTATTCTCACTCTGCTGTATCTAATATTCACCCTCCCTATTCTCTTGAAGGTGCTGATTCAGGCTGATTGACAGCTCACAGCTTCCTGTCCAGGAGATCACAACAAATATGAGCTGCAGTCGGCCATTCGGCCCATTGAGCCTGAACCATTCAATGGGATCATTGGCTGATCTACCTCAGCACCGTTTTCCCACATTATCCCTCATTTCACAATGGTTAGCACAGTTGGGTAGCACAGTGGTTGGCACAATTGCTTCACAGCTCCAGGGTCCCAGGTTCGATTCCCAGCTTGGGTCACTGTCTGTGCGGAGTCTGCACATCCTCCCCGTGTGTGCGTGGGTTTCCTCCGGGTGCTCCGGTTTCCTCCCACAGTCCAAAGATGTGCAGGTTAGGTCGATTGGCCATGCTAAATTGCCCTTTGTGTCCAAAAAGGTTAGGTGGTGTTACTGGGTTACGGGGGTCGGGTGGAAGCTTGGGCTTAAGTAGGGTGCTCTTTCCAAGGGCGGTGCAGACTCGACGGGCCGAATGGACTCCTTCTGCACTGTAAATCTTCTGGGGTACAGAATTTCAAAGCTTCACCACATCCTCGAGAAAATAAATCCCTTCTCATCTCAGCTTTCTCTCCATTTACCTGCCAGTTCCCCATAACCCTCGGCATCCTCATCGATCAGAAATCTGTCTGTGCCGGGGCGTTGGGCATGTGGTGCGGGAGTAGCTGCTTTTCCGCAGGTTTTGGTGCCACTCACCTATAATCTGATCTTTAAATTAATATTGTTATCATGTCCCTGGAAGACGTCAGGGTTCAGTTTAGTAGGATTATGCCAAATAAAGTGAAGAAATCTGTTGACAAAACAGCGCAGGTGGATTCAGCGGGAGTGGGGCCTTTTCAACATAGCGGCCTGACCCTCGGGTGGTCTCTCGACCCCGCGCTCTCTGGGGCTCTCATGGAGGCGGCGAAAATGATGACTGCCGGCATTATCCATGGTACTGACCAGAGGCGGAGTGTGCTGACTCAATATCTGTGAGCTCATGAGGACCAGCGGCAAAACACCATGAAGAGGCTCGATGATCTGGGCAGCACGGTGGCGCAGTGGATAGCACTGCTGCCTCACGGCGCCGAGGTCCCAGGTTCTATCCCAGCTCTGGGTCACTGTCCGTGTGGAGTTTGCACATTCTCCCCGTGTTTGCGTGGGTTTCGCATCCACAACCCAAAGATGTGCAGGGTGGGTGGATTGGCCACGCTAAACTGTCCCTTAATTGGAAAAAATGAATTGAGTACTCAAAATTTATTTTTTTTAAAGAAAAAAAAAGAGACTTGATGAAGCGGAGGAGAGAATCCTGAACGTTCAGCAAGATGCCTCTGTCAAAATGCAATCCTTTGAAGACCAACCAAGTGGCTTTCGGAGGTCCTGGAGGACTTGGAGGACCGAGGGTCGGAGAAAGAACATACGAGTCGTCGGCCTGTCAGAAGGTGTGGAGGCGAAGGCTCCCGTTAGGTTATTCGAGGACTGGCTGCCATGTTGGGTGCCACGGTAGCACAGTGGCTAACACTGTTGCTTCACAGCGTAAGGGACCCAGGTTCAATTCCCAGTCTGTCTGTGCAGAGTCTGCACATTCTCCCTGTGACTATGTGGGTTTCCTCCGGGTGCTCCGGTCTCCTCCCAGTGGTTGGAGGACTTCCACAAGTCCCAAAAGACGTGTTTGTGGGAGGAATTGGACATTCAGTGTGCCCGAACAGGCGCCGGAGTGTGGTGACTAGGGGATTTTCACAATAACTTAATTGCAGTGTTAATGTCAGCCTACTTGTGACAATAATAAAGATTATTATGAATGGGCTGAAGGGCCTCTTTCCGTGCTGTAAAACTCTCTGACTCTAAAGATAGAGGTGGTAGAGGGAGGGAGGGAATGACATTATAGAGAAACTGCCAAATCCACAACATTCATAAGAACATAAGAACTAGGAGCAGGAGTAGGCCATCTGGCCCCTCGAGCCTGCTCCACCATTCAATGAGATCATGGCTGATCTTTTGTGGACTCAGCTCCACTTTCCGGCCCGAACACCAGAACCCTTAATCACTTTATTCTTCAAAAAAACTATCTATCTTTATCTTAAAAACATTGAATGAAGGAGCCTCTACTGCTTCACTGGGCAAGGAATTCCATAGATTCACAACCCTTTGGGTGAAGAAGGTCCTCCTAAACTCAGTCCTAAATCTACTTCCCCTTATTTTGAGGCTATACCCCCTAGTTCTGCTTTCACCCACCAGTGGAAACAACCTGCCCGCATCTATCCTATCTCATAATCTTATATGTTTCTATAAGATCCCCCCTCATCCTTCTAAATTCCAACGAGTACAGTCCCAGTCTACTCAACCTCTCCTCATAATCCAACCCCTTCAGCTCTGGGATTAACCTAGTGAATCTCCTTTGCACACCCTCCAGTGCCATTACGTCCTTTCTCAACTAAGGAGACCAAAACTAAACACAATACTCCAGGTGTGGCCACACTAACACCTTATACAATTGCAGCAGCACCCCCCTAGTCTTAAACTCCATCCCTCTAGCAATGAAGGACAAAATTCCATTTGCCTTCTTAATCACCTGTTGCACCTGAAAACCAACTTTTTGCGACTCATGCACTAGCACACCCAGGTCTCTCTGCACAGCAGCATGTTTTAATATTTTATCATTTAAATAATAATCCCTTTTGCTGTTATTCCTACCAAAATGGATAACCTCACATTTGTCAACATTGTAATCCATCTGCCAGACCCTAGCCCATTCACTTAGCCTATCCAAATCCCTCTGCAGACTTCCAGTATCCTCTGCACTTTTTGCTTTACCACTTATCCTAGTGTCGTCTGCAAACTTGGACACATTGCCGTTGGTCCCCAACTCCAAATCATCTATGTAAATTGTGAACAGTTGTGGGCCCAACACTGATCCCGGAGGGACACCACTAGCTACTGATTGCCAACCAGAGAAACACCCATTAATCCCCACTCTTTGCTTTCTATTAATTAACCAATCCTCTATCCATGCTACTACTTTCCCCTTAATGCCATGCATCTTTATCTTGTGCAACAACCTTTTGTGTGGCACCTTGTCAAAGGCTTTCTGGAAATCCAGATATACCACATCCATTGGCTCCCCATTATCTACCGCGCTGTTAATGTCCTCAAACAATTCCACTAAATTAGTTAGGCACGACCTGCCCTTTATGAACCCATGCTGCGTCTGCCCAATGGGACAATTTCCATCCAGGTGCCTCGCCATTTCTTCCTTGATGATAGATTCCAGCATCTTCCCTACTACCGAAGTTAAGCTCACTGGCCTATAATTACCTGCTTTCTGCCTACCTCCTTTTTAAGCAGTGGTGTCACGTTTGCTAATTTCGAATCTGCCGGGACCACCCCAGAGTCTAGTGAATTTGGTAAATTATAACTAGTGCATTTACAATTTCCCTAGCCATCTCTTATAGCACTCTGGGATGCATTCCATCAGGTCCAGGAGACTTGGCTACCTACAGCCCCTTTAGCTTGCCCATCACGACCTCCTTGGTGAAAACAATCCTCTCAAGGTCCACACCTGTCATAACCTCATTTCCATCAGTCACTGGCATGTTATTTGTGTCTTCCACTGTGAAGACCGACCCAAAAAACCTGTTCAGTTCCTCAGCCATTTCCTCATCTCCCATTATTAAATCTCCCTTCTCATCCTCTAAAGGACCAATATTTACCTTAGCCACTCTTTCACCAGCTGCAGCTTTCACCACCAGCTCTGAGGACACACCTTAGCTCCCTTTCCAATCTGAAAGCAGCCTGAGCTGGATTTACAATCCCCTCAATTGATCATTGCTGGGTGATAATCCTGTACTTGCTCACCTCACACCACTGTGACAGCACCTTCACCACACAGACTGCAGCAACTGACCAAACATCACCTTCCCAGTTATTCCTGAAGGCACCGCCTTCCCAACCTGGCCCCTTGCCTGAGGTGCGGTGATCCTCAGGTCACATCACCGCCGGTCAGCTCTCTCCCGGGACCAGACCTTGGTTCACAGCCTCCATCTTGGGGAAGCAGAGCGCATGCGCTGGCTTCTTGGTGACGCAACAGCTTATTGGCGGGGGGAGGGACAAGGTTTCTGATCCCAACTGGGTCCTAGTGCCGGTACAACTTGTTTATAAAAAGTTTCACCCACGCCTGGGCTGAAGCTGATGTTTGTGGCCTGGGGGTCCCGTGGAGCATGTAGACATTCAGTGTGAGAGGCTGCAGCCTCTATATCGCTACCTGAAGGGGTTATACAGCGTTTGATTATAATTCGTGCTCCTTTCCACTCCATTATCAGGATGTTTGTGTGATATTTTCTTACCCTCTGGATGATCTTTCTTTATTTAAAATACATTTCAGCAGCAGGCTTACTGGTGACTTTTAAACTGAAGATGGTTATTTATTGTCACACAATTTCCCTGGATGTTTGAACATCTCAGTCACTCGTCTCTTTCACACTCACTGACACATACACAGAAATTTGGTACAGATCAAGTTGAAGCTGTAATGATGAAAATGGAATGGAGACTGCAGTCTTTATATCTCTGCAGGCCAGTCGTCTTCTTGTTGAGCAGGTCCTTTAGTTGGAGTGAAACGTTTTTAGAAACAAATAATTCTCATGAGTCTCTGAAGCTTCTTGTAGGTGAATAGCCAGGAGGTTGGTTCTCAGGTGGCCTTGGAAGCTGGAATAAGTACAGTACTGTGGCTGCAGTGGGAGACATTCAGCTCTGCTGGTTCAGCTGGTTCCTGATGCTTCTCACACACACATTTGCTTTGTTCAGGGTTTATTAAACTGCATCCCTGACTATTAACTGCAGGGTTAAAACTCAGACCCAGAACACCGCGATACAATAGCAGTTTACGATGCTCACTCACGCTTATCTCTGCCACAATTCGAGCTCATTCTCCTGTGTTCAATATGACACTTGGAGACCAACAGTCCCGAGATTTCATATTCCTCAAATGCTGGTTCATCCTGACACAACGAGACATTTAAGCTTCACAGGTGGCTGCAAAGTTTCCTTACTCAGATCCGTGTTAACTAAATATTGGTCACAGAATCGAATGTTGCCCACAGTTTAATGTCCATAATAACCTGTTAAGTTGCAGCCATCTTGGCAGAGTTTGTGGATCTTACAGTCTATAATATCTAGTATCCTTGTGCCGAGCGTGACATCTTGAATCTACTCTTGGGTCTGATTAAAACAGTGCATTGTCGCTGGGTGGGATCGGAGGCATGGTAGCACAGTGTATAGCACTGTTGCTTCACAGCTCCAGGGTCCCAGGTACGATTCCCAGCTTGGGTCACTGTCTGTGGAGTCTGCACGTTCTCCCCGTGTCTGCGTGGGTTTTCCTCTGGGTGCTCCAGTTTCCTCCCACAAGTCCCGAAACGTGCTGTTAGGTAATATGGACATTCTGAATTCTCCCTCTGCGTACCCAAGCAGGCACCGGAATGTAGCGTCTAGGGGTTTTTCACAGTAACTGGCACTGTTTATTAAAAAAATTTAAAATATTTTTTTTATTCTCCTCCTTTTTCACATTTTCTCCCAAACTTACACCCACCAACAATAAACAATAATCAGTAACAAATATGTCAATCCCCATACCAATAACAACGATCCCATCCTCCCACCAAACCCCAAACATTAGCCCGCATGTTCACACAAACAAATGACAAAAAGGAATCGGGAATCACCCATAGTCGCCATTAACACACACAGCCCCCCTCCCCCAACCCTCCCACCCACCTGCCCCAACTAATGTTCTATGTTATCTGCTTCTTGAAAGTGCATAATGAATAATGCCCATGAATTGTAGAACCCCTCCATCCTTCCCCTCACTTCAAACTTAACCTTCTCAAGAGTCAAGAATTCCAATAGGTCCCCCCATCACGCCAGGGCACAGGGTGGAGCGGTTGCTCTCCAACCTATCAGGATCCGCCTTCGGGCGATCAACAAGGCGAAGGCTACAACATCTGCCTCCGCACGCGTTTCCAACCCTAGGTGGTCCGACACCCCGAATAGGGGCCAGTTTCACGTGCATGACTTTAGAAATTATCCTAAAATCCTCCTTCCAATACTCCTCTAGCTTTGGACAGGACCAAAACATATGAACATGGTTAGCAGCCACCCCCCCTCCCCCCCCCCCTCCCCCCCGCCCGCCCGCAACGTTCACACACATCTTCTACTCCTTCAAAGAATTGGCTCATTCTCGCCCTTGTGAGGTGTGCTCTGTATACCACCTTCAGCTGCACCAGCCCCAAACTTGCGCATGAGGTGGAGGCATTCTCTCTCCGGAGCACCTCACATCAGAACCCCTCCTCCATATGCTCGCCCAACTCTTCCTCCCACTTTGCTTTGATCCCTTCCAGTGGTGCCTTCTCCTCTTCCAAAATAGCTCTGTAAACCGCAGACACTACCCCCTTCTCCAGTCCCCCTGTCATCGGCACCTCCTCCAGCAATGTGGAGACCTGCTCCACCAGGAAGCTCTGTATCTCCTTTCTGGCAAAATCCCGAACATGCATGTATCTAAACATTTCCCCTTGCTCCAGCCCATACTTCGCTTCCAGCTCCTTCAAACTTGCAAACCGACCCTTCAGAAACAAATCTTTTGGTGTCTTAATCCCCTTCTCCTCCCATTTCCGAAAATTTCCATCCCACTTCCCTGGCTCAAATCTGTGTTTTCCCTGAATCGGCATTTCCCTTGACCCTGCCCCCAACCCGAAGTGTTGGCGAAACTGCCTCCAAATTCTCAATGAAGCTATTATTACGGGACTCCCTGAGTATTTCCCCGGGGCCATCGGGAGTGGCGCTGATGCTAGTGCTTTCAATCCGGACCCCCTGCACAAACTGTCCTCCATTTGTCCGTTCTGATCCACTGGGAATCAACCCCACTGACCCAGCTCCGCACCTTCTCCACATTCGCCGCCCAGTAGTAATACATCAGGTTCGGAAGACCCAAACCCCCTGCCTGCCTTCCCCTCTGTAGCAGCACCTTTCTAACTCTGGCCACCTTCCCTCCCCATATGAACAAAGTAATCCTTCCCTCAATCTCTTTGAAAAAAGCTTTTGGCAGGAAAATCGGCAGGCATTGAAAAATAAACTGAAATCCCACAAGGGAAAACAACCTCCTAAGAAGCTCTCTGAGAATCTTTCATGTCTCGATTCGGCTGCCTTCATTCCTCTAAACTCCAATAAGTAAAACCCAGCCTACTTGACCTCTCCCCATAAGAAAATCCCTCCATACTCGGGATCAACCTCGTGATCCTTCTCTGGACTGCCTTCAAAACCAATTGTCTTCCTTAGATAAGGGCACCAAAACTATTCAAAGTATACCAGGTGCAGTCTAACTAATGCCTTGTATAGTTTTAGCTCGACTTCCCCATGTTTATATTCTATTCCCTTTGAAATAAATGTCAACATTCAATTTGTCTCCATATTACCTGCAGAACTTGCTTTGTGTGGTTTCTGCACGAGGACCCCCAATTCCCCCGTTCCTTTAGCTTTCTACAGTCTTTCTCCATCTAAATAATATTCCGTTATGTTCTTCCTCCTACTAAAGTGTCTAACCTCACATTTTCCTACATTATGTTTCATCTGCCAAGTTTTTACTCAGTAAGTTACGCTATCTCTGTCCCTCTGTGGATATTCTGTATACCTCACCACTTACCTTTCTATTTTTGTATCTGCAGCCATGGCAATAGTACATTCACTTATTAAACACAGTTTTGAAATTCATGTATATCACATCTACTGGTCCCCCTCTCTCTCGCCTTCTCGTTATCACCTCAAAGAATTGCAATAAATTTGTCAGGCATGATTTACCCTTCACGAAGCCGGGCAGACCCAGCTTGATTCCACTCTGTATGCTTAAATGCTCAGCTATTAATGTCACTGGCCGATAGTTACCTATTTTTGATTCCCTCCCTTTTCAATAAGGGTGTTACATTGGCAGTTTCCCAATCCTCTTGGGGTAAGGTGCGAGGAGCCTGGAGTGGAGTTTATACACCAGCACAGAACAGGCGGGCCGAATGGCCTGTTTCCCTGCTGTACACTTTCTGAAACTTCCGAATCCAATATCCGTAAATTCTCAGCGAAAAGGCTTGTGTCCACCTCAGCTCCGAGCTGGGAAACCGGACAGATCCTAAAGTGGAAAATGGAAACCTTTAAAATCCAACACAAAACACATTTCTCTCACATCTAACCCGCGGTTCCATTGTCTCCGGAATTCCCCATTTTACTGACATTTATTGTACATTTTCTGCAGATCCCAATCCGCGGGAACCGTCCGTCTCTGTCCTACTGCCCTCGGCTGAAGACGTCTCCGCTCAGAGATTCGTCTCCCTCAGCTGCTTAGTGAGAGGTTTCTCCCCCCGAGAGATCTTCGTCAAGTGGACCGTCAATGACAAGCCGGTGAATCCCGGGAACTACAAGAACACCGAGGTGATGGCGGAGAACGGCAATAGCTCCTTCTTCATGTACAGCCTGTTATCCATTGCAGCGGAGGAGTGGGCCAGCGGCGCTTCTTACTCCTGTGTGGTGGGACATGAAGCCATCCCCTTGAAGATCATCAACAGAACGGTTGATAAATCCAGCGGTAAACTCAGTTTTGTGAATATTTCCCTCGCTCTGATGGACACCGTTAATTCATGTCAATGAGAATCTATCAATTGCATTTCGAACTAAAATAAAAATAATAAAAACTTTTTCCTCTAATTGTGATTTAATTGCACAGCCGCTTAATTAATGGAGCTTCCACTTTGCTGATATCAGATCTGTTCAATGAGACCCGGATTTCTACAGGTCTGGTCCCCAAGTCTGATATAACCAGAGCTCCCAGCTCAGATACACCCTGGGTTAGAGACAGAATGAAACTCATTCATTACAGGATTAATTGACTTTCCTCCGGCTGAGGAGAAATCGGACAATTCCCCATTTCAGACAAACAAACACATCACATTTAGATCTCGGTGTTCCTGCTTCTCCCATTATCCATCCCTTTAAAATTAATGTCAGATTTAAGTTGCTGCATCACACCCACTGGGAACTGAATTGAGGGTCACACAGAAACATGGACCAACAATCCCCAGTCAGAGAGGGGAAAGTGAAATTGTTAATCCACTGTCCCCCACTTCACCAGCAAAGAGAGGGCAGGGGCATTAGTTAATCCACTGTACCCCCACTTCCCAACAAAGAGAGGGGGAGAGGCATTAGCTTACAGACTGTACCCCCACTTCCCAACAAAGAGAGGGGGAGGGGCATTAGCTTACACACTGTACCCCCACTTCCCCAACAGAGAGAGGGGGAGGGGCATTACTTAATGCACTGTACCTCCACTTGCCCACCAAAGAGGGGAGGGGCATCAGTTAACACACTGCACCCCCACTTCCCCAACAAAGAGACGGTGGGGGCTGAGTTAATCCACTGTACACCCGCTTCCAACAATGAGAGGGGGGTGGGCATTAGTTAATCCACTGCGCACATGCTTCCAACAATGAGTGGAGCGGCATTATTTAATTTACTGTACCCACACTTCCCCAACAAAGAGAGCAAAGGGCCAATACTAACCCATTTTACCTCCACATTCCCGAACAAAAGAGGAAGAAGGTGATGAGTGAACTCTCTGTCGCTCCACCTCCAGCAGGGAGATCCCAAAGGCAATTTGCTGAGCTGACCAGAGAGAGGGAGATTATTAACTCAATATCTTCCCAGTCCCCAAGCCAGGAGTTTGGAAGTAAACGGTTCTCTAGACTCAGAACGCAGTTACTGACATTACAAGACGTCATGTAGCTTACTGGCTGAAGGGTTTAAAAGACCATCATGATAAAGATGCATTTTTTAAAGTCCCATTGTTCCTCTTAACCGTATGCTAAAACCGATTCCCCATAATCCAAATCCAGACTGGTGATTGAATTCTCCCTGGGTTTTCAATGTTCTCTCCTGAGGCGCTTCCTTGTATTTTTGCATTAGGTCACCTGATGTGTTTAAGACATGGCAGGAGATCTCAGACCCGTGTCATGCTCCTCGTGTGCGATGTGGGAGCTCAGGGACACGTCCACTGTCCCTGGCTCCTTCACGTGCAAGAAGTGTGTCCAGTTGCAGCTCCTGTTAGACCGCTTGACGGCTCTGGAGCTGCGGATGGACTCACTTTGGAGCATCCGCGATACTGAGGACGTTGTGGATAGCACGTTTAGCGAGTTGGTCACACCGCAGGTGAAAGGTACTGAGGGAGGTAGTAAATGCGTGACCAAAAGACAGAGCAAGAGTAGGAAGGCAGTGCAGGTGTCCTCTGCGGTCATCTCCCTGCAAAACAGATATAGCGCTTTGGATACTGTTGAGGGAGATGGCTCACCAGGGGAAGGCAGCAGCAGCCAGGTTCATGGCACCATGGCTGGCTCTGCTGCGCAGCTGGGCAGGAAGAAGAATGGCAGGGCTATAGTGATAGGGGACTCAATTGTAAGGGGAATAGACAGGCGGTTCTGCGGACGCAATCGAGACTCCAGGGTGGTATGTTGCCTCCCTGGTGCAAGGGTCAAGGATGTCTCGGAGCGGCTGCAGGACATTCTGGGGGGGGGGGGGGGGGGGAGGGTGAACAGCCAGCTGTCGTGGTGCACATATGCACCAACGATATAGGTAAAAACGGGACGAGGTCCTACAAGCTGAATTTAGGGAGCTAGGAGTTAAACTAAAAAGTAGGACCTCAAAGGTAGTAATCTCAGGATTGCTACCAGTGCCACGAGCTAGTCAGAGTAGGAATGTCAGGATAGAGAGGATGAATACGTGGCTCGAGAGATGGTGCAAGAGGGAGGGATTCAAATTCCTGGGACATTGGAACCGGTTCTGGGGGAGGTGGGACCAGTACAAAACGGATGGTCTGCACCTGGGCAGGACTGGAACCGATGTCCTAGGGGGGGTGTTTGCTAGAGCTGTTGGGGAGAGTTTAAACTAATGTGGCAGGGGGGTGGGAACCGATGCAGGAAGTTGGAAGGTAGTAAAACAGGGACAGAAATAAAAGGCAGTAAGGGGGAAAGTGTAAGGCAGAGAAGCCATAGTCAAAAGTCAAAAAGAACGACAGTACAAGGTACAGTGACTGAGGGGAGCTCAGTGAATTGGACCAGGAATACTAAAAGAAATAAAACGGGATGTGAAAACATTAATGGTAAGCGACGCGGCAGGTTGTTACAGGAAGATGTGGGTTCGACGACAAGGAAAATTAGGGGAAAGGTTAAGAGGAAATATAACTTAGGAGAGGTTACTGATCGAGGTGTTAAGATTAAGAACAGAGGTAAAAAAGCCAACATAAGTGTACTTTACCTGAATGCTCGTAGTATTCGGAATAAGGTAAATTAGTTGATGGCGCAAATCATCGTGAATGACTATGATTTAGTGGCCATTACTGAAACATGGTTAAAGGATGGTCACGACTGGGAGTTAAATATCCGAGGGTATCAAACTTTTCGGAAGGACAGAGTGGATGGTAAGGGAGGTGGTGTAGCTCTGTTATTTAAGGATGACATCCGGGCAACAGTAAGGGATGACATCGGTGCTATGGAGGATAAGGTTGAATCCATTTGGGTGGAAATCAGGAATAGTAAGGCAAAAAAGTCACTGATAGGAGTAATCTATAGGCCACCAAATAGTAACATGATGGTGGGGCAGGCAATAAACAAAGAAATAACAGATGCATGTAGAAATGGTACAGCAGTTGTCATGGGGGATTTTAATCTACATGTTGATTGGTTTAACCAGGTCGGTCAAGGCAGCCTTGAGTAGGAGTTTATAGAATGTATCCGCGATAGTTTCCACGAACAGTATGTAATGGAACCTACAAGGGAACAAGCGGTCCTAGACCTGGTCCTGTGTAATGAGACAGGATTGATTCAGGATCTCATAGTTAGGGGTCCTCTCGGAAGGAGCGATCACAATATGGTGGAATTTAAAATACAGATGGAGGGTGAGAAGGTAAAATCAAGCCCTAGTATTTTATGCTTAAACAAAGGAGATTACAATGGGATGAGAGAAGAACTAGCTAAGGTAGACTGGGAGCAAAGACTTTATGGTGAAACAGTTGAGGAACAGTGGAGAACCTTCCAAGTGATTTTTCACAGTGCCCAGCAAAGGTTTATACCAACAAAAAGGAAGGACGGTAAAAAGAGGGAAAATCGACCGTGGGTATCTAAGGAAATAAGGGAGAGTATCAAATTGAAGGAAAAAACATACAAAGTAGCAAAGATCAGTGGGAGACTAGAGGACTGGGAAATCTTTAGGGGGCAACAGAAAGCTACTAAAAAAGCTATAAAGAAGAGTAAGATAGATTATGAGAGTAAACTTGCTCAGAATATAAAAACAGATAGTAAAAGTTTCTACAAATACATAAAACAAAAAAGAGTGGCTAAGGTAAATATTGGTCCTTTAGAGGATGAGAAGGGAGATTTAATAATGGAAGATGAGGAAATGGCTGAGGAACTGAACAGGTTTTTTGGGTCGGTCTTCACAGTGGAAGACACAAATAACATGCCAGTGACTGATGGAAATGAGGCTATGACAGGTGAGGACCTTGAGAGGATTGATATCACCAAGGAAGTAGTGATGGGCAAGCTAATGGGGCTAAAGGTAGACAAGTCTCCTGGACCGGATGGAATGCATCCCAGAGTGCTAAAAGAGATGGCTAGGGAAATTGCAAATGCACTAGTGATAATTTACCAAAATTCACTAGACTCTGGGGTGGTCCCGGCGGATTGGAAATTAGCAAACGTGACACCACTGTTTAAAAAAGGGGGTAGGCAGAAAACGGGTAAGTATAGGCCAGTGAGCTTAACTTCGGTAGTAGGGAAGATGCTGGAATCTATCATCAAGGAAGAAATAGCGAGGCATCTGGATGGAAATTGTCCCATTGGACAGACGCAGCATGGGTTCATAAAGGGTGTTGAATCCCAAATTTCTTTATCCGTCAGTCTGGCCTCAATAAAAGTCGAGATGGATTTGCAAGTATAACATTAGTTATTTTATTCAACTTGCAAGCTAAACTTAGTCCACAGTGATACAGATAACATGTTGCTCTCTGCAGCTCCGGGACTAAGTGAATGTCCCAGACAAAGAGATCAGTACTGATACATTCAAATGGCATCAAGTTTCACATACTCGACACCCATAGGTCATCCTATGTCCCTCCTGACTTGTTTGATCTATTCTGATTGGCTCACTTCCAATCCCTTTCTCCGGCCCCTATCAATTCAGCATCACTCTCATAGACACACCTCTTCCTGCTTTTTTCCATGCGGTCTAAGATCCTTTGTCTCTACTTGCCAGAATCAAAGTGGCTTATTTCTACATTACATTAACTAATATCTCTAAAGTAACTATTTTATATCACATTCGTCATTCCCTCCTTTTATCATTCCATGATAACCGGACTATCCAATCCATAGCTCCGGTTCCCCATCTAAAAAGATCCGTCGCTGCATTTCCAATTCCTGTCTTCGCCCCCCTTCATCTGCTTCACCCTCATGGATTTTAACAGTTACATTTTTGGGGGTGGTGATCTGATCCAGTGCATCCCGCATTCTACCCATCACACATTTAAGGATGGCCAGGCCCACAAAGATGCAGCCGATAGCTACCACTAGATACATGGCCATATTTATCAACCAGTCCTTCCAACCTCCAAATCCCCAGTTACCCCAAGAGCCAGGATCCTGCATCCCGTCCAAGTGATCCCATATGCGATCCATAAATTTAGTGATGTTAGCGGTCAAGTCTTGAACTCCCATGATACACTTGCCCTGCACTATGGCACATACCCCACCCTCACGGGCCAGAAGATAGTCAAGAGCATACCGGTTCTGCATTGCAAACAACCGTAGCTGAGACAACTCCTTGGTTATTGCCCCGAGGGCTCCCAAGGTTTACTACCCGGGTTTTCCTCAGTTTGGCCTTTAATTAACTTAAGTGTATCTCCCGGTAACCTACGTTCTAGCTGTACTTCCCTTCTCATACGCCCCATCCTCTCTCTAGTCCCTTTCACTTTCTCACAGCCTCTTCCTACGCTCTTCGGACAGCCAGATTTTACCTTTATTGCACCACTCTTAACACATCCAAAATCGAATTTACATGTATTCCAAAAACAAGGCAATGTCCATATAATGTTCCCTTCCCATCGCCGGGACCGGTGCAACTGCTTCATGACTCCTGCATTCTCCTTAACTTTGATGACCTTCCATGAGTCGATACCATGTCCTCGTATATGGGGGCAGCGAAGAACATCACCTTTGCAGAGGTGATGTATCCTTGTAGATTGGTTGGGGCTACACAGATACATAATATTCCCCTTTTCCATGTCCATCGCCAATAACACGCCAAGCGGAGTGAGGCCAAATATCATACAGACGATGCGTAGCCACTCCATCATGCTCCACACCTGTAAAATAGCACTGGAGAAGGGAGGCAGGTTAGTATCCGACCTTTTACAGTAGTGGAGATGGTCTCAATTTACAGTGATGTAGGTGGACCCAAGCACTTCGCCCCTCCACTTTAACTGCTGTGGGGGTGGTAAGGAGAACTTGGAAGGGCCCGTCCCATCGCGGCTCCGACCCCTTCCTAGTCCAATTTTTTGACCATGACATAACTACCGGGCTGGACTGAAAGTGAGCTAGGTACTGGGGGCGATGGCTGGTGAGCCGCGCGGACCTGGCCATGGAGTTCCTTGAGCACTTGCGTGAGGGCTAGAACATTGGTGGTCATCTCTTCAGTCATCTGATGAAACTGAACCAGTCTGGGAACCTGCAGGCTCCAAGGAGTTCTAAGAGGCCTGCCATAAAGAATCTCGGCGGGAGAGAGCCGGGCTGGTCCCGCAGGTGTAACCCGCAGCTGGAAGAGGGCAACGGGGAGCAACTTAAGCCATGTCAGTCCCGTGTCTGCTCTTAATTTTGCCAATTTAGTTTTGAGGGTCTGATTGTGTCTCTCCACCAACCTGGCCGCCTGCGGTCTGTAAGCACAGTGTAACTGCTGGCGTATGCCCAACTGGGAGCAAAACTCCTTGTTAATTTGTCCAATAAAATGAGGCCCATTATCAGAACTTAACTGAGCTGGTATACCGTACCGGGGAATGATTTCCCTCATCAAGACTTTAACCACAGTAGCAGCTTTATTATCGATAGTCGGATACGCCTCGACCCATCCGCTGAACACATCCACAATGACCAAAACATATTTATAACATTGACACCTTTCCAACTCAATGTAATCCATTTGGAGCGTCTCAAAGGGACCACTGGGCAACGGGGTTTGCCCCATCCCATAAGGGATACCTTTTCCGGTGTTATATTGCTGACAAATCAAACACCGATTACTGATACTTTGGGCCAACCCCTGCATTTCAGGGTGCCACCAAGTGTCCAGCAACAAATCACTAGTCCCTCGAGCCCCACAATGAGTTGCAAAGTGTACACATTCAATGACCCATAAAGCCAGCACATCAGACATACAAGTCTGATGTGCAGGCGTGGTCCATAAAGAGGAAACAGAATCATATGTACAACCTAACCGTTTCCACATTTGTTTATCACTCTCAGGAGCGTCCTCCTGTAACCTTATGACGTCTTGGATGGTTGGCATTGACTTGTCAGAAGCAGACATATTTATAGTAGGTTGTTTAGTCTGACTTAACATCTTAGGCACCATCACTTGCTGAATTTGCGCGGCTGTTCGCGCTGCACAATCGGCTCGTTCATTACCAACGTCAACTGGGGTTGTATCATTCGTGTGGGCAGCGCATTTAATAACGGAAATCTGCGCGGGCATAAGGAAGGCCTGCAGTAGGTCAATAACTAAACCCCGGTGGGATATTTGACCACACATAATCATGTCAGGTTGTTCTGACGAAATGTCACTCAAATTGCCCCTTATTGTGGTAGTTTCCTGAATCAAGGCTAAACAGTCGTGGCCAGGTGCGTCTTCATGGACAGGGGGACCACTAAGAAAACAGGCTGGATTGATAGTGGTACAGTGGTTAAATGTCAGACGTGGATTGTTCAAAAGGTATATCTCATACCTATTCTGACGAGCTGCGGTATGGTGCTGAGTCTGCAGTTGCCTCAGTAGTGCGATGACCGAGTGGGAGCTATACACCGTAATATCCTGTTGGAGGGTGAGAGCATGTAACGGCTATGCAATGGCATTGATTGAATGTAAATCCTGTACTAATCGGTACTGGTCTGGTTTGGCTGGTTTAGGCACAGCAAGTATGGGGGTGTTACATTCTGATTGGCAAGGGACCAAAATACCCTGTTTCAACAGCTCTTGAATTAATTTATCTATTGATGGAGCAGCTTGAGATTTCAGGGGGTATTGTCGAATGGAAGGTAGCTTTACATGATCCTTAATCATCACCTTAATAGGTGTAACATTTGTCTTTCCCACTTGTGATGGGTATTCCGCCCAGACCTGTGGATTGACATATTCCAACACATCATGTCCCCTGTGATGCTGCAGTCGAGTGTTAATTGTTTCAGGGACCTCAAAATTTTTTTTGGTAGTGCCGTCCGGCATGACTTGAAGTGCGTACTCTGTTGGATCCGAATGATCCACTGCCCTCCTGACCGTTCGCCCCATATCCCTGGCATGGTACTGGTCATGGACCTGACGTGTAATATGAAGGCTTACTGAAGCTGACTGTGGCCATAAATGTGGTGATATTGTAACAAAATCGGCTGTACCTTCTTTTCCCGTGACTGTGGCTGTAACCTTGACTGGCCATTCGGTCTCAAGTAATGGCCGGTATTTGTCCTCCAACTCCCTGTTTCGTCCAGTTCTGTCATAGGCCAGGGTAACGTGATGCAGTGACTGTTCAATGTCTAACGTCCACCACTGGGGGGTGATAGAAATATAGCACTGTTGTCTCATCCTCCATGATGTAACCGTTACCCCCTCATCTCCGCATTCTAGCTGTAGCTGGAAGATACACAGTAAATCTCGGGCCAACAAGTTACAGTCCAATCCAGTAGTCACTACAAACTGATGCTCTGCAGACTTATTCTCGTAAGTGACTGTCACAGGTTCAGAAATAGGATACTCACACACCTGTCCTTGGAACCCTGACAATTGCTGCGTGTGGTCGGATAATGGTAATTTAAGTGCTGATTGCACAGAAGACATGGCTGCCCCGGTGTCGATTACAAATGAGTGATGTTGATCTCCTATCTGCAGAGAGATAATAGGTTCCCTGTCCGATTGGAGAGTCCTTATGGCTAAATTAGCTAGTCAATCCTGTGTTGGGAAAGGGTTTTCCTGGGAGAAGTCAGTGTATCTCGTCTGTCCTCCCCTTGGTGGGTACCCTCTCCTTTGGGTCGGATAATCTCCTTCTACTGCCTGTCTTTTAAAGGGGCATTCCTGTTGCCAGTGATCTACACGGCCGCAATTAAAACATGCATTGCTCCCTCTATTTCTGCCCTGTCGTCTTCTTCCAGTAGACCAATGGCCCCTCAGAGGGGGCTGCGGTTGTAGAGCTGTTGATTCGTTCGGTGGGCCATAAAAAGGGGGTGAGGGTCCCTTTGGGTGGGTTTGGTATCATCCTCCTCGCTGATCCACCCACCCAAAGTCACAATATTGGGGCTCCTGCTGATAAACTACCATTTCTGCCGCTTGTTGGGATCGCCAATCATCCTTTTTCATTACATACTCAGTCTTAACCTTTGTAACTGAGCCTCCTTCTTGGCCTACACCCTCCTTCCAATAAAATCTGACTGCCCTTGCCATCTGGGAAGGGTCATTCTCTGTCCAATTCATGTTATTACATTTCACAGCAGTAACCACAGAAGGTGGTAGGCAATGCATTAACATAGCACAATATTGAGGGGAATTCTGACCATTTTGATAGAGCAAATCACCTGACTGCCCACGGTAGATTTCATTAAAACGCTCCAGAAATTCCTCAGTCTTCTTAGGTTTTAGGTCTAAGATAACAGAAAGATTTATGGGCCTTTGAAATGTGCTATTCAACGCATTCAAGATCTGTGTCCTTCTATCGTCGTCTAACGCATAGGCCTGCTGAAGTGCGGCATGACTTGCATAATTCAGGTGGTTAAGATAATTGCGGTACTCTGCTGGGGTTAAAATCTGCTGGACTAGGGCCCAGAGGTCCCTTAAATCAGCTTGATAAATTGAGATGGTAGTCCTCAAGGAATCCATGAAGGCAGCAGGAGATTTTTTTCGATCTGGGATTGTAGACATAATAGCTATCATCTCACTGGGTGTCCATGGGAAGTAAACGACTATCGTGGGGTTCGCTCCCGCAGTCACTGCGTCGGGGTTTCGCATCTTCCTAATCGGTAACTGTCTCCGAATGTCACCAGGGGGCACTCTAGCTATTTCCCCTGGTTGTTCCAAGACTTCAACGTCTCTCCCTGTCACTAGGGGGAGTTCTTTCTCTTCAAAAGAAGTTGTTTCAGCTTCCTTTGTTCCCGAATCTTGTGGTTTCTCCTTAGTTTGGAGAGACTTAGGTGATATGCTTAATTGTTTCTGGTGAGGGTCAAGCCCCTCTCTCGCTGTCCGAGATCTTGTCCTAGAGCTAACTGGGCTTGTGGGACAGAGTTCCTTTTGCTCTTCTGGTCGTGAAGTTGGTAAATCAGGACCCACACTATCACCCACACTATCATCCAAAAGGGCTTGAGTTTCTGGCATATTTGGAATCTGGGGAGCAATGACTGGGTATATATTATTGTACTCTGGTGGTTCTGGAATGAGCACAGACCATGCTATGGGTGCAGACGGAACTTTTACTGACTTTTCCAAATTATTGAATTTTTCTTTTTCTGTCAATTCAAGGCCAGCCATTGAACTACGTAGCTCATCTCTTGTTTGACCCGTGTCTTTCCTGTCTCTACTTGCGCTTTTTTTTAAAACTTAAAAATGTTTGAAAATTCAAATTGAATTACTGCAACTTGCAAGCTTAGCTCTGATCTCAACTCAGAACCAAATTTACAATTTGCTTAACACAAACTTGTATAACATTTACAACTTAATTATTTCTTTATCTTAACAATTTTTCTTTTAACAAGTTTTTTTTTCCTTTTACATTCACATAAGTGTTGGCAAAATCAACTATCATCTCCAGATTTACACTTTTTTTTTAAATGCTGTCCGTGACCTCCTTTAAGTTTCTATTAATCTGATAAAATGAGATAAACGTTATTTCAAGTAAGTAAAACTTAAGATTCTGGCAATTTCAATCAATTGCTTTCGAAAATAATAACTTTTATCAAAGAGGTGGAGAAACCCACTGGTTTCCTTTAATTAATTCAAAACGTAACTTTGCTGGTGTTCACTGACTCAAAGGAAAGGTATCCGATTACACTACAGGCTGCTTCTGTTATCTCAAAGCCTGAGTGAGAAGCACTGTCTGTCTTTTGATTTTGCCTGCTGCTGTTAACCCTTTGAGAGACTTCTGCTTCAACCAATATGCAGCATTCCCCACAATCTCAACTAGTCCTCGGAACTGCGTTTTTCGCCAATACAGTCCAAGGAGACAATTTTAGCTTAATCAACTATATATTTAAAACACACATAGAGTTGAACCATCTTCAGATTTAAAAACAGTTATACTGGACTGAACCTTCACTACTGAAGTCCCACCAGCCCCTGAACCCATATCATAGACTGAACCTTCACTACTGAAGTCCCATCAGCCTCTGAACCCTTATACTTGGAATTGAATCATCATTTGAGATGTCACATCAACCCAAAACCCTAACCCAAGCCGAATCAACAATATGAAATCCCATCAATTAAATTGCTAATCCCCAGACTGACCTGCGATTTCGTCGAGGCGGTCTTTCGTGTGCCAACCGCGAGTGACCAGACTAATTAGACGATAAGAAGAGGGGAACAATCAATGCGCGGTCATTTTCCAGTTCTACATTGAGGGCCCCTTGTTCCCCATCCTCCTGTTCATAATCAGTCTAATTCTGATTTCGCAGTTGGACCAGGATCGCCCTGAGAAATCCCGGTTTTCGGCACCAAATGTTGAATCCCAAATTTCTTTATCCGTCAGTCTGGCCTCAATAAAAGTCGAGATGGATTTGCAAGTATAACATTAGTTATTTTATTCAGCTTGCAAGCTAAACTTAGTCCACAGTGATACAGATAACATGTTGCTCTCTGCAGCTCCGGGACTAAGTGAATGTCCCAGACAAAGAGATCAGTACTGATACATTCAAATGGCATCAAGTTTCACATACTCGACACCCATAGGTCATCCTATGTCCCTCCTGACTTGTTTGATCTATTCTGATCGGCTCACTTCCAATCCCTTTCTCCGGCCCCTATCAATTCAGCATCACTCTCATAGACACACCTCTTCCTGCTTTTTTCCATGCGGTCTAAGATCCTTTGTCTCTACTTGCCAGAATCAAAGTGGCTTATTTCTACATTACATTAACTAATATCTCTAAAGTAACTATTTTATATCACATTCGTCAAGGGCAGGTCGTGCCTAACTAAGTTAGTGGAATTTTTTGAGGACATTAACAGTGCGGTAGATAACGGGGAGCCAATGGATGCGGTATATCTGGATTTCCAGAAAGCCTTTGACAAGGTGCCGCACAAAAGGTTGTTGCATAAGATAAAGATGCATGGCATTAAGGGGAAAGTAGTAGCATGGATAGAGGATTGGTTAATTAATAGAAAGCAAAGAGTGGGGATTAATGGGTGTTTCTCTGGTTGGCAGTAGCTAGTGGTGTCCCTCAGGGATCAGTGTTGGGCCCACAACTGTTCACAATTTACATAGATGATTTGGAGTTGGGGACCAAGGGCAATGTGTCCAAGTTTGCAGACGACACTAAGATAAGTGGTAAAGTAAAAAGTGCAGAGGATACTGGAACTCTGCAGAGGGATTTGGATAGGCTAAGTGAATGGGCTAGGGTCTGGCAGATGGAATACAATGTTGACAAATGTGAGGTTATCCATTTTGGTAGGAATAACAGCAAAAGGGATTATTATTTAAATGATAAAATATTAAAACATGCTGCTGTGCAGAGAGACCTGGGTGTGCTAGTGCATGAGTCGCAGAAAGTTGGTTTTCAGGTGCAACAGGTGATTAAGAAGGCAAATGGAATTTTGTCCTTCATTGCTAGAGGGATGGAGTTTAAGACTAGGGAGGTTCTGCTGCAATTGTAAAAGGTGTTAGTGAGGCCACACCTGGAGTATTGTGTTCAGTTTTGGTCTCCTTACTTGAGAAAGGACGTACTGGCACTGGAGGGTGTGCAGAGGAGATTCACTAGGTTAATCCCAGAGCTGAAGGGGTTGGATTACGAGGAGAGGTTGAGTAGACTGGGACTGTACTCGTTGGAATTTAGAAGGATGAGGGGGGATCTTATAGAAACATATAAGATTATGAAGGGAATAGATAGGATAGATGCGGGCAGGTTGTTTCCACTGGCGGGTGAAAGCAGAACTAGGGGGCATAGCCTCAAAATAAAGGGAAGTAGATTTAGGACTGAGTTTAGGAGGAACTTCTTCACCCAAAGGGTTGTGAATCTATGGAATTCCTTGCCCAGTGAAGCAATAGAGGCTCCTTCATTAAATGTTTTTAAGATAAAGATAGATAGTTTCTTGAAGAATAAAGGGATTAAGGATTATGGTGTTCGGGCCGGAAAGTGGAGCTGAGTCCACAAAAGATCAGCCATGATCTCATTGAATGGTGGAGCAGGCTCGAGGGGCCAGGTGGCCTATTCCTGCTCCTAGTTCTTATGTTCTTATGTCAGCTTGCATCTCACAGAAAACACATTTATAAGCAGAAAGTTCAACATATTCTACATTGGTACCAATAATACCCACAACTGGCCAAGCTACAGGCAGCTGATACAAATACACAGACAAACAGACACAAACACTACAGACACATGCACAGACCCACAAACATACACACGCTCACACGTAGACACAAACACACACATAGACACAAACATAGAAACACCTGCATAAACATACACCCAGGCACAACGAACCACACATATTTTGACACAAAAACACACGCAAACGTGCGCAAAAATTCACAAACATGCACATAAACACAAAAAAGCACACGTTTATACACACACTGACACACGTGCAAATACACATACACACACTAATCCACACACACAAGCGGCTACACAAATGTATACAAACAGACACATACAACCACATGTCCACACTGACACACAAACATATGAAACGAGACAAGCAAGCTGACAGAAGAATATGAAACACAAATGTAACCAATAACATGTACATTCGCAGAATTTCACGATGACACAATTTTTTCCATTCAAACAGAGTCAATAATCCACACTAACACACTTATGGGCACACGTGGTCACATATTAGCATACTCATACACATGCTAGCACAAACATACATTAGTGCACATAGAGGCATCAATACACATCAATAGGTAGTTATAAACAATCATCAATGCATAAATAGCACTGCTGCCTCACAGCGCCAGAAATCCGGATTCAATTCCAGCCTTTAGTTATTGTCTGTGTGGAGTTTCCACGTTTTCCCGTGTCTATTCCTGTTTCCTCGCATGTTCCGGTTTCCTCCCGCAAACTAAATATGTGCAGGTTAGGTGGATTGGCCATGCTATATTATCCCTTAGTGCCCACAACATTTGGTGGGGTTACGAGGTTCTGGGGTTAGGGCAGGAGCATGCGTTCAGGTAGAGTGCTCTTTTGGTAGGTCGGTGCAGACTCAATGGGCCGAATAGCCTCGTCCAGCAGAGTAGGGATTATACGATGATGATTCTATGATGAAATACACACATCAACAAACACACAAACGCACTTATCCAGACACAAACATTAAGACACTGACATGCATGTTGAACGTATAAAGACACATTAACACTTTTATTACTGGGCAGGGAAGTATAAACTTATATTAACACAGGCATTAATATATAAACATAGACTTCAACACACACAATAAAACACTCATATCTACACATTGACAGAAGATAAACAAAGTTCACAGACAGGCGCTGACACACAAATACACAGATCAACACTCATTGACACATTAACACACACAATGACACTTATAAAGACATCGGACACACAAAAGAAATGTAAAGAAACACGAATTTTGCATCTACACAGACACAAAAGCTAAAGAACAAACACAAACGTCAGGCAAGGGCGGCACGGTGATGCAATGGTTAGCACTGCTGCCTCACAGTGCTAAGGACCTGGGTTTGATCCCACCCCTGGGTCTCTGTACCAGTGGAGTTTGCACATTCTCCCTGTGACCTATGGGTCTCACCCCCACAACCCAAAGTTGTGCAGGGTAGGTGGATTGGCCACGCCAAATTGCCCCTTAATTAGAAAAATTAAGTTACACAGATCGATTTCTGAGTGTCACAAACTCAACAGTAGATATGCAATGATAAATATATTAAAGAATGAATTAGCAGCGGGAGAAAATGAAACGAGAATATTAAAAATATATCCATGATTAATAAACAGTCTGATTATATTTATTTAGCTTTATCCTCATAGATACCACAGACCACACCTGGACTGAAGACTATGAGGATGATAACGGGAACATCTGGACAACCGCTTCCACATTCATCACCCTGTTCTTCCTGAGCATTTCCTACAGCGCTGCAGTCACTCTGGTGAAGGTGAGAAGATTCAATCCACTCACACTTCAAACTGACAGAAGCCGTTTAAAAAAATCTATAAATGTTTGATTGATTAAAAACTCTAACATCAATGTTCCCGATCATAGACATCTGCTTCAACATTTTCTCTCTCTTTTACAGATCAAGTGATCGGTTGACTTTCGGGCACTGTAGACTTTCCTCAGCTGTTTATTATGATCTGTGTGTGACACAAATACAATATCTCCTCTTGGTGACTCTAACAGCAAAATTCTCTCAGTTTATTATTCTGCATCTGTAACTGAGACAATCATCGACAGTATTTCTGTTTTTCAGTTTAAAATGTACGAGATAATTTTGGCTGTAATGTAATTGTAGCCAGTAATTTCTCTCAATGTCATGTCTAAATAAGTAATGTTTCTCGTACTTATTCACAACTGTTGCCTTCCCTTTATGCTGAGCTCCTGTTCTCTCTTGTGTTACAGTTGTACATACAGTTGGCAGCTCAGAGGGCATGTGTTTTGTTCTCACTGTGACCCTCAATTGTTATGTTTCCTTTTGTAAACATCAAAATAAACTTTTGTGTAATATTTTCTCTGAAATTGAATGAAAAATCAAGAAAATAAGACTAATCAGAACTCCTTTCTCTGAGGTCCATCGGCACCGCTCCATTTTCCCGATTATACAGTTATCTCCCCTTTCCCAGACAGATATTTCTCACCAGACCTGTCTGGGATGTGTCTGAACTCATGGCCCCTCAGTGAAAGCACCACTGCGCCACCAAGCGGCCCGTCCGGGTCAAGACACCTTCACCTTTGCCTTTTTATGGTTAACTCCAGAGACAGATTGATTTCACAGCTGAAGAATTCCACAGATTCACTACCCTCTGATGGAAGAAATGTCTCCTAATCTCTGTCCTAAATTTGAGATCCCTTACTCTGAGATTATGCCCTCTGGTCTCAGACTCTCCCACAAGAGGAAACAAGATGATCTTTCAGGCTGTGTAACTGGTTAAAGCTCTTTCCACAGTCAGTTCACTGGAACACTCTCACTCAGGTGTGTGTGTCTCGGGGCTTTTCCAGTCACACTGATGTTTCAAATCTCTTCCCACAGTCAGAACAGACAAGCACATTGACAGTTTGTGATGTTTAGATCCTAATGAATTGAGTGACTGTCAGATCTTGATGTTATATTTGGTTCGAGTTGCCCAGCTGCCGATCCTCCCGTTCTAATGCCTGAAAAAGAAGTTTACAAAAATGATCACTGGAAGAATAGGGTAGAAATTCACAACAGACCATTCTAGTTTCTATTGAACCTTCTTTCCTCTCTTGCTCTCCCCAAGCATGTGGTCCAGTCAAATTAAAAGACCAAAATCAGCAAGTCCCAACAAAAGTGTCACTGCCTGTGCGGAGTCTGCCAGTTCTCCCCGTGTCTGCGTGGGTTTCCTCCGGGTGCTCCGGTTTCCTCCCACAGTCCAAAGATGCGCAGGTTTGGTGGATTGGCCATGCTAAATTGCCCTTACGTTAGATGGGGTTGATGGGTTACAGCGATAGGGTGGGCTTAAGTAGGGTGCTCTTTCCAAGAGCCGGTGCAGAATCGATGGGCCGAATGGCCTCCTGCTGCACTGTAAATTCTATGATTGTACCTCTATGATTATTGAACAATCAGCGAGTCAGCCTGAAATCTGCTTCACAATGCCCAGGTGATTGACGGCAGCTCCGGACCAATAGGAAGAGGAGGGCGGGACTGGACGACAGACCGGGGGCAGCGAGTCCTCCCAACCAATCGGAGTGAATGAGGGGCGGGCCCGCTGTGATTGAAGCATGCGCAGTGTGGGTAATGGCGATGGAGAAGGAAGTCTTTTTTAGATCGGAAATTGGTAAGAGTCGTTTAACAATATGGAGGGAGCGAGAGATCGCGCGGGCGGGCGGAAACGTTGTGTAAAATTGTTGCAATCGCAAACCTCGGAAAGGTTTACGGGACCCCGTTTGTACCGAGCGGAGCTGCAGCTCCTCATCTTCGGCTCGGGTTAATGGCCGCCATCTTTATTGGATGTGCATCAGGGCGCATGCGCATTTGCCGTGTTTGTCGGGTGCGATGTTTCAATGAGTGGGAGGAGCTTGTTCCCCATTGTTCAGAATGGAGACAACCTGTCCATCAAACTGCATTAGTCTTTGATTCCCAATGTCTTATTGATGATGCGAAGTGGTGGCAGAGATGAAAATGAATGAAATGAAAATCGCTTATTGTCACAAGTAGGCTTCAAATGAAGTTACTGTGAAAAGCCCCTAGTCGCCACATTCCGGCGCCTGTTCGGGGAGGCTGTTAAAGAAAAGGAAGAAAATCCTGCTCTCCGGATTTCACTGTCTTATCAGATGTTCTGTCCCATGTGAAATGAAATTAAATGACGGACTAACGATGATTAATTTTGGAAACTCCTTTTACAGGGGATTAGTAGGGGAGGATTTACACTCAGCAAATTCAAACCAGGAGAAATATTTATCTTCCTGAATTTCATTTCTGGGCTGACAGTGATGCCTTTGTAAACTTCTTTAACAGGGGCTTAGAAAGGGATTCACAGACAAGAAACCCACAACCAATCCTCACATCAAATTCTAACACCACTGTTCGAGTTACCAGGACCTGGAGATTATCGACCTTTGTGTGTAAGCATTGAGTTCCATATCATTATCACTCACAGATACCTCCTATCTCCCCTGTAGATCTTGCTCGCAATCTTAAATCTGTGTCAAGTAATTCTTTTACAATCTACTGATGGGAACAGTTTTTAAAAATCTTTTGCTGGGTTTGCCGTTGTCGTTTCTGGTGCCTGGGTCGATGCCGGGTGGTCCGTCTGGTTTCATTCCTTTTTCATGTTTTTGTTGTGGTTGAATCAGCTTGGACCAGTCCATTTAGAATCCAGAACACAATTGAAGTCTCCTCCAAGAATAAATTGATCTGTATCTAGATCTGGGGTGGATTCCAACAATTATTTTACAAATGTTTTGATGAGATTCCCTCATTAAAAAAAAAAGATAGAGAAGCAGAATTAGGCCATTCAGCCCATCGAGTTTTCGAGTTTGCTCTGCCATTCGATCATGGCTGATATGTTTCTCATCCCCATTCATCTTGTATTGTACCTCTCTTGAAATGAATGCGAACATTGCATTTGCCTTTCTAACTGCCAGCTTTCCTTTATTTGTTCTTGGGATGTGGGTGTTGCCTTGGCCCAATGTTACTAATCGTAATCAGTTCGCAAAGCATAATTTAAATCAAACATATCCATTTCAATAGTGGGTTTATTACCCAATGTGTGTAGCAGCTGAGAATGTGCTCTATCCACATGACAGAAGCTTCTCGCACATGCACAGAGTCCGGCTCTGACTGGAGCATGCGGTGTTCGGGCTGTGATCGGCGCATGCACAGTTCAGATTGTCGCTGACGGTGCGAGGAGCAGGGAAGCAACAATCGAGCGACTTTCAGGAATGGAGCCGGTGGGTGGCCTGGGAGCAGTAGAAGCTTCAGAGTGAGCCGGGAGGCTTCAACTCCCGAGTAAAATGTTAACGGTCCCGACTTAAACAGCACCGAATAGAGTGAGAGCTGACCGGTGACAGGCCCGGGTTACCAGCCGCCATCTTTACAGAGGACAAGGTGCCGCAGGGCGCATGCGCTGCGAGCCTGGACCGGATGCCAACTCTCCCGGATTGACTGACTGGAGTCTCCAGGATTTTATTTTATTGAATTGTGGGAGTCACTGGCTGGGCCAACATTTATTGCCCATCCCTAATTTCCCTTAAGCCGAGTGGCTTGCTCGGCCATCTCGGAGGGCATTTAAAGAGTCAACCACATTGCTGTGGTTTGGAATCGTGTCGTCCAGACCAGGTAAGGATGACAGATTTCCTTTTCTATTCATTCACGGGATGCGGGTGTCGCTGGTTGGGCCAGCATTCACTGCCCATCCCTAATTGCCCTTCAACTGAGTGTATCTCAGGGAATTTTAAGGGTCAACCAGCTGACTGTGGATCTGGAGTCACATGTATGGCAGTTCAGGTAAGGATAGAAGATTTCCTTCACTGAAGGACATGAGTGAACCAGATGGGTCTTTGCAACAACCAACAATTGTTTCAGGGTCTTCAATAGACTTTAAATGAATTCAAATTTAACCTTCTGTCTTGGTGAGAATCGTGTCTGGGAAATCATTCTGACAGTAAAGAAGATTTTAATGTAATTTTCTTTGAACATTTCTCTTCAGTGGATATAAAAATATTGAAAATGGGGTAAAGGTTATTTGGCTGACAATCACTGTCCTGTAAGGTAGCGAATCCTTTTGCTTCCCAATTGGCCGAGGAAGGCAGCATGTCACAAGGATGGATGTGTTGACCGATTAATGGCTGGGGGATGGGGACAGGTCATGTGACCAAACCTCCAAGAATACATTTAATCAAAGTTGGTGAGGAGAGAATGTTATGAATTTCTATCCTAAACTGACAGTGAGATTTCTGTAAATTTACAGGATGGTGGTTTAACAGATGGGAAAAGCAAACCAAACGTCACATCGCGATCTGACCGAGTCACTCGATTAACCAGAACCTGAATAGCAACAGTATCTGGGTGTGGAAGGTAAAAGATTTGTCTGTTCTGTCTGTGAGGGAAGATTTCAGGTCTCAGTGTGACTGGAAAAGCCCCGAGATTCACAAACCCTGGTTAGACCAAACCTGGAGAACTGTGTTCAGTTCAGGGCAACAAACCTGAGGAAGGATAGAATGGCCTCGGAGGGAGTGTAGCACAGATTTACCTGAGTGATATCTGAACCCCCCGGGGTTAAATTACAAAACTAGCCTGTACAAAAATGTCAGAGACATGATGGTACAGAGAATGGCATTCGGCCCATTGAATCCATGCTAGCTCTCTGGAGCAATCCAGTCAGTGCCATTCTTCTGCTCTATCCCTGTATCCTCGCAGGTTTATTTCCCTCAAATGTCTATCCAATTTCCTTTGGAAATCAAATGATTTGTGTATCTATTTTCAAACTCCCTCATAGGCAGCAAGTTTCAGGTCATTGCCGCTCGCTGTGTGAAAACATATCTCATATCACCTCATATCTCCTGTACCTTTTACATACAAACTAGGAACAGGCCACTCGGCCCCTCGAGCCTGCTCAGCATTCAATAAGATTGTGGCAGATCTCATTCTAACCTCAACTCCACATTCCTGCCTACCCCTGATGACCTTTCACCCCTTACTCATCAAGAATCTATCCCGCTCTGCCTTAAAAATATTCAAGGACTCTGCCTCCACTGCTTTTTAAGGACGTGAGTTCCAAAATCTTACAACCCTCAAGAGAATAAAAAATCCTCATCTCATCTTAAATGGGTGACTCCTTATTTTGCCCTCATTCTAGATTCTCCCACAAGAGGAAACATTCTCTCCACATCCACCCTGTCAAGAACCCTCGGGATCTTTTATAGTTCAATCCAGGTTTTACCCAAAACTTTAAATCTGTCTCCCTCGTGCTTGTACGATCAGTGAATGGAAACAGAGTTTCTTTGTCCACCCAATGGAAACCTGGCGTAATCTTGTGTCCCTGAATCAAATCCCCCCTCAACCTCCTTTGCTGGAACCATTCTGGTAAATCTCCTCTGCACCTTCTCCAAGAACCTTCACATCCTTCCTGAAGAGTGGTGACCAGAGCTTTATAAAGATTCATAGAATAGAATTAGAACCATAGAATTCCTACAGTGCAGAAGGAGGCCATTTGGCCCATCGAGTCTGCACCGATTCTCTGAAGGGGCACCCTGCCTAGGCCCACCCCCCGACCCTGTCTTTGTAACCCCATAGCCCCACCGAACCTGCACATCCCTGGACACTACCGGGCAATTTATCAAGACCAATTCCACCTAACTTTCTCTTCTTTGTACTGTTGGAGGAAACTTGAGCACCGGGTGGAAACCCACGCAGACACGGGGAGAAACTGCAAACTCCACACAGTCACCAAGGCTGGAATTGAACCCAGGTCCCTGGCGCTGTGAGGTAGCGGTGCTAACCACTGTGCCACCAAAAGCACAGTGTCAGTATCAATATTTCTATTTATGAAGCTCAAGGTCGAATATGCTTTGCCAACTACTCTCTTAATATGTCTTCTGGATATACAAAATCCCTCTTCGCCTCTTTCTCTCTCCTCCCAAAGAGGCCAGTTGGGTTTTTATCACAATCCAGCAGTTTTCATGGTCATTTTTCCCAGTGCCGGCCCCACAAGTGAGCAGATTCATTCAGCTCAATTTCACAACCTGCCTTTGTGTTTTTGTGGGTTCTCTCTCACTCCCTATTTTCTGTTTTTAAATCAGTTTCACAGGGTGTTCGAAGGGGAGGCTTCAAAGTTCGGAAACTCAAACCAAGCATCACATCAGGATCTGACAGAGTCCTCAATTTATCACATCCTGAATATCATCGGAATATCATTGAACATGGAAGGAAAAAGCATCGTTCACAGTGGGGAGAAACCGTACATGATTTGTGTATGTGGACGAGGATTCGCTCGATCATCAGGCCTCACAAGCCACAAATGCAGTCACACTGAGGAGAAACCGTGGAAATGTGCAGACTGTGGGGAAGGATTCACTTCCCCATCCCAGCTGGAAACTCATCGACGCAGTCACACTGGGGAGAGACCATTCACCTGCTCCAAATGTGGGAAGGGATTCACTCAGTCATCCGACCTGCTTAGCCACCAGCGAATTCACACTGGGGAGAGACCGTTTAGGTGCTCTTACTGTGGGACTGGGTTTAGAAAATCATCGCACCTCACTGCACATCAGCGAATTCACACTGGGGAGAGGCCATTTGCCTGCGCCAAGTGTGGCAAGGGATTCACTCAGTTATCTGCTCTGCAGAAGCACCAGCGAGTTCACACTGGGGAGAGACCATTCACCTGCTCAGAGTGTGGCAAAGGATTCACTCAGTCATCCCTACTCCTGAGACACCAGCTAGTTCACACTGGGGAGAGACCATTTCAATGTCCAGACTGCGGGAAGTGCTTCAAAGGTTCTGGGGATCTGATACGCCATCAACGTGTTCACACTGATGAGAAACCGTTCAGGTGCTCTCACTGCGGGACTGGGTTCAGACGATCATCTAACCTCACTGTACATCAGCGAATTCACACTGGGGAGAGACCGTTCACCTGCTCCGAGTGTGGGAAGGGGTTCACTGAGTCATCTAATCTGTCCACACACCAGCGAGTTCACACTGGGGAGAGACCATTCACCTGCTCCGAGTGTGGGAAGGGATTCACTAAGTCATCCCACCTGCTGAGTCACCAGCGAATTCACACTGGGGAGAGGCCATTCACCTGCTCCAACTGTGGGAAGGGATTCACTGAGTCATCCGACCTGCGGAAGCACCAGCGAGTTCACACTGGGGAGAGACCATTCGCCTGCTCCGAGTGTGGGAAGGGATTCACCACTTCATCCCACCTGCTGAGACATCAACGAGTTCACACTGATGAGAGACCTTTTCAATGTCCAGATTGCAGAAAGTGCTATAAACATTCTGGAGATCTGATGCGCCATCAACGTGTTCACACTGACGAGTGACCGTTCGCCTGCTCCGAGAGTGGGAAAGGATTCACCACTTCATCCCACCTCCTGAGACACCAACGAGGCCACAAGTAACCACAGTGATTGGATTTTGCTGTTCCTCACATTCAGGACTGAACCATGTTCATTTGGGTCTCTTTCTGCTGATAACAAACTCCAGCCCATTTACAGGGGCTAATATTCTGGCTAAAAGTCAAATAAATTAGATTTGTGTGAAATACGCAGAGTGCTGAAATTTTTTAAATATCTCTGACACAAATTAGTTCCTTTTGAAGTACTCTCGCTTTCCCTGTCTCTTCCATCCTCACCTCAACAAGACGTGTGAGGAGCTTCTTTGTGACTGAGATTGAGTAAATCCGATCAGCTGCCTCTGCTGCTTCCCTCCCTTCCACGAGCCCACCAGACCAAACTGTCTCTAAATGTCATCCTTTCCCGAGCCCTGAACCCACATCTTTCTCTAGTTTCTCTCCCATCTTCCCTCATGCCCTCTCAGAGCTCATCTTGTCCATGAGATCCAGCTCCTGCTCCATCAACCCTATTCCCACTGAGCTACTGATCAGCCAACTACCCTGTGTCCATGGATATTGTCAACATTTCTCTCTCTTCAGGTACTGTCCCTCTGTCCTTCAAATCTGCCATCATCATCCCCTCCTCAATAAAACAGGTCCTTGACCCTGCCATCCTTACAAATTACTGCCCCATCCCTCTCCACTCCAAACTATTAGATCATGTTGTCGCCTCCCAAATCTTTGCCCATCTTTCCCAGAACTCCCATATTTGAATCCTTCAATCAGGTCTCTGCCCTGTCACAGTGAAATACAAGAAACAAACAGAATCTTACCCGGAGAGAAGACAGACAATCCGGGAGCTTGGATGCAAGGGCGGCACGGTAGCACAGTGGGCAGCACTGTTCACTCACAGCACCAGGGACCAGGGTTCGATTCCCGGCTTGGGTCACTGTCTGTGCGGAGTCTGTAAGTTCTCCCCGTGTCTGCGTGGGTTTCCTCGGGTGCTCTGGTTTCCTCCCACAATCCAAAGATGTGCAGGTTAGGTGGACTGGCCATGCTAAATTGCCCTTGGTGTCCAAAAAAGCTAGGTGGGGTTACTGGGTTACGGGGATAGGGTGGAGGTGTGGGCTTAAGTAGAATGGTCTTTCCGAGGGCCGGTGCAGACCTGATGGGCCAAATGGCCTCCTTCTGCACTGTAAATTCGATGAGGTGAGATTGTCCTTTCTGAGCTGATTTTAACCATACAGGCGGGAACTTGCTGCCCAGATACGTCTTCCTATTTAGATCCATCCCGATCTACATCCCTAAGGCCTTTTTCAAAGCACTAGACAAACTAATCATGGTGTTCATATGGGGGGGGGGGGGGAGTTGGGGGGCGAATGCAAGGATCCCAAAGAAGGTCCTAAAAAAACAAAATCCAGGGGGGAGGGGGGGGGGGCTAGCCCTCCCAAACATACAATTCTACCACTGGGCGACGACGCTGAATGGATAAGCGGGCGAATCAAGGAGCCAGAAGCCGAGTGGGTGCGCGCGGAAGAGGCCTCCTGCAAGGGGACCTCCCTCTGGGCCCTCGCCACGGCGGCACTCCCAACCCCACCCAAAAAACACGACAGCAGCCCGGTGGTGATAGCCACCATCCAGTCCTGAAACCAAATACGGCCACAATTTGGCCTGACCAAAATGTCGGACAAAGCTCCCATCTGCAACAACCACAGGTTTGCACCAGCGCTGACTGACGCCACCTTTAAAAAGTGGGGACAGGACGGAGGGACACTGACAGTCAGGGACCTATACACGGACGGCAGGATCGCAACAATGGACGAACTGACAGAGAAATTCCAGCTAGCCAGGGGCAGCGAGCTAAGGTACCTGCAACTCAAAAACTTCCTACGAAAGGAGACAAGGACGTATCTACAACCGCCACGACAGACATTACTGGAAGAGTTACTGGACACAAGCATCCTAGATAAAGGCAACTGTAGCGATATGTATGACCGATTGATAGAAAGGGCCGACACCGTATTGGATGCAACAAGAAAGAAATGGGAGGAGGACTTGGGGATTGAAATAGGGTGGGGACTCTGGAGCGAAGCACTGCATGGGGTCAACTTCACCTCCACGTGCGCAAGGCTCAGCCTGACGCAACTAAAAGTGGTACATAGAGTCCACTTAACAAGAACTCGTATGAGTAGGGTCTTCCTGGAGGTGGAGGATAGGTGGAAACGGTGCCAAGGAGGCCTGGCCAACCATGCCCACATGTTCTGGTCTTGCCCCAGACTTGCGGGGTACTACCTCCTTCAAGAAGACCACCATAATACCAGTACTAAAAAAGAACAAGGTAGCCTGCCTCAACGACTAACGTCTGTCATCATGGAATGCTTTGAGCGGCTGGTCATGAGATGGATCACTGCCAGCATCCCAGACGGTCTCGATCCAATGCAGTTTGCCTATCACCGCAATCTCACTGGCTCTGCAATCAACACTCAAACACCTCAACAACAAGGAAACCTATGTAAGACTGCTGTTCATTGACTACAGCTCCGCCTTCAACATCATTATCCCAACAAGACTAATAACCAAACTCCGCAATCTTGGACTTGACCCCTCCCTGTGCAGCTGGATCCTCGACTTCCTCACCAACAGACTGCAATCTGTCAGGATAGGCAACAGCACCTCCTCCACAATAGTCCTCAACACTGGGGCCCCGCAAGGATGTGTACTCAGTCCTCTACTGTACTCCCTATACACACATGACTGTGGCAATATTTAAATCAAACTCAATCTATAAGTTTGCGGATGATACGACTGTGGTGGGCCGTATCTCAAACAATGATGAATCAGACTACAGGAGGGAGATAAATCAGTTGGTTGCATGGTGTACCGAAAACAATCTCCCTCTAAATGTTGGAAAGACCAAGAACTGATCATCGACTTCAGGAAGCATAGCAAGACACGCACTCCCGTCTGCATCAATGGCTCTGAAGTGGAGATGGTCGATACCTTTAAGTTCCTGGGGTCACCATCACCAACAGTCTGTCCTGGTCCACTAACGTTGATGCAACAGTCAAGAAAGCCCAACAACGTCTCTACTTCCTACGGAGGCTAAAGAAATTTGGCATGTCTGCATCAACTCTCACAAACTTCTACAGATGTGCGATAGAGAGCATCCTATCCGGCTGCATCACAGCTTGGTCCAAGATCGCAAGAAACTACAGTGTGATGAACTCAGCCCAACGCATCACACAAGCTTGCCACTCCCAGATTCATTCTGTATACACATACCACTGCCTCAGGAAGGCAGACAGCATTACCAGAGACCCCTCCCACCCAGACATTGCCTTCTTCCAGACCCTTCCATCAGGCAGAAGGTACAGAAGTCTGAAGACTCGCACATCCAGACTTAGGAACAGCTTCTTCCCCACAGCTACAAGACTCCTCAACGACTCCCCCTCGGACTGATCTATTCCCTGTAAGAACACTATTCATGACACCCTATGCTGCTCTTGCTCATGTATTTGCTTTGTTTGGCCCCTTGTTCCGCACTGTAACCAATCACTGTTTGTTGTTGTACCATTTGTCAATGTTCTCTGTTGATTATTCTTTTGTCTACTACTGTACGTACTGTGTACGTTCCTTCTGCCGCAGAAAAATACTTTTCACTGTACTTCGGTATATGTGACAATAAATCAAATCAATTTGAGGGTTGCCACTCAAGTGGATAGAGCTGTGAAGAAGGCCTGTAGTGTGTTCGCGTTTATTAACAGGGGGCTGGAGTTTAAGAGCCGTGGGGTTATGCTGCAACAGTACAGGACCCTGGTGAGACCATATTTGGAGTATTGTGTGCAGTTCTGGTCACCTCATTATAGGAAGTATGTGGAAGCATTGGAAAGGTGCAAAGGAGATTTACCAGGATGCTGCCTGGATTGGAGGGTAGGTCTTATGAGGAAAGGTTGAGGGAGCTAGGGCTTTTCTCATTGGAGTGAAGGAGGATGAGAGGCGACTTAATAGAGGTTTATAAGATGATGAGGGGGATAGATAGAGTGGACGTTCAGAGACTATTTCCTCGGGTGGATGCAGCTGGTACAAGGAGGCATAACTATAAGAATCAGGGTGGGAGGTATAGGAGGGATGTCTGAGGTAGGTTCTTTACTCAGAGAGTGGTTAGAGTGTGGAATGGACTGCCTGCTGTGATAGTGGTGTCGGACACGTTAGGAATTTTCAAGCGGCTATTGGATAGGCACATGGAGCACACCAGAATGACAGGGAGTGGGATAGCTTGATCTTGGTTTCGGACAAAGCATGGCACAACATCGAGGGCCGAAGGGCCTGTTCTGTGCTATACTGTTCTATGTTCTATGTACTGGACAGCCTTCTTCGAGGCAATGCCCAAAGTGATGAGGGTGGAGCCATGCCCGAATGTGGCAGTCGTGGGGGTATCAGACCAGCCAGATCTATTAATGGGAAGGAGGGCGGACGCCCTTGCCTTTGCCTCCCTGATCGCCCGCCATAGAATCCTGTTCAGCTGGCGGTCAGCAGCACCATCCAAAGCTGCAGACTGGCTGTCCGACCTCTCAGAATCTCTGCAAATGGAGAAAATCAAATTCGCCATCCGAGGGTCAGACGACGGCTTCCACAGAACGTGGGAGCCATTCGCCTAATTGTTCCGGGACCTGTTAGTGGCAACAAACAAGCAGAAGAATAGACTGGTCGCCAAGAATCAGGGGAAAGTACCCGAGGCGGGTGGAAAGTACCTGAGGCGGGGGGAGAGAGGGATAGACCGTGGTGGGGGGGGGGGGATAGCAGCTAAACCTAAGAGGAAAGAAGGGCTAATCACAGGAGAAGGGGCGGAGGTGGAAGAGGGAGGAGACAGGGAACAATAGAGGGGAACCAGTGAGGTGGGAGGAGGCAGGGGAATGATAGCCGGAAGTAGGGCACGGGAAACAAGAACAAACTTGGCATCTACAGGACCAGAGAACAAGGAAAATCCGTGCAAAAGACGGGACGAATGGCTGAAGCGGAGGTGATCGCGAGATGACGACGGCAGCGAAAACCGTCCAGGAGAAGCAAGCTACAGCACCAAAACCAGATCCATTCGCGTATTGCCCTCTGTAATTGTTCTGTATTTGTTTCCCCGGTGCCCAAATGTCTATGTACCCACCCAGTTTCACCCCCCCCCCCCCCAAACAGATGCCTACTTATGTGCGAAAAACAATACTGCCAATTGTACAGAGCTGCTGTTGTTGAGCTGGCACATAATACCCTACCAGTCATTTTATTCTAACTGTTTTTTTGTTGCTGTTTGTTTTTTGTGCGTGTTCCCTTCTCCTCCATGTATATATATATATGTGTGTATTCTATTTTGTGTACATAACGGTAAATATACTTTATTCAAAAACCCAATAAAAAACATTTTTTTTTTTAAATCACTCATCATCCAACCTAAAAACAAAACCCTTGACCCCATCGTCTTGGCAACCTACCGCTCCATCTCCAATCTCCTTTTCCTTTCCAAAGTCCTTGTACTCGGTGTCCCCAAGGATCTGTCCTCAGCCCCTCCTATTTCCCACCTACACACGGCCACTAGGTGACATCATCCCAAAGCACCGTGTTAGTTTTCACATGGATACTGACAACACTCCGCTCTACCTCACCACCATCCCTCTCCATTCCTCCACTGTTACTAAATGATCAAACTGCTTATCCCACATCCAGTGCTGGATGAGCAGAAATTTCCGCCTATTAAAAATTTGGCAAGACCAAAGCCATTGTCTTCAGTCACCATTAGAAATTCCGTTCCCTAACTCCCGAGTCCATCCCTCTTCCTGGGAACTGTCTGAGGCTGAACTGCACTCTGCACAATCTCCGGGTCCTATTTGACCCCAAGATGAGTTTCTGACCCCATATCCGCACCATCACTAATACCAGATATTTCAATCTCCATAATCTCACCTGTCTCCCCCTCCATCCCAGCTCATCTGCTGCTGAAACCCTCATCCATGCCCCTGTTATCTTTAGACTTGGTGATTCCAATACATTCCTGTCCACATTCACCCAGCACGGAAACATGAGATCATCCCAAACTCTGCTGACTGTGGGCTTTCTCACACCAAGTAGTCCTGTTCACCCATCACCCCTGTGCTCACTGACCTACACTGGCTCCTTATGTAGGACAGACTTGATTTTAAAATTCACATCCTCATCCTTGTTTGCAAATCCCTTCATGGCCTTATCCCTCCCTATCTCTGTAATCTCCAGTTTTACAACCCTCTGAGATATCTGCACTCTGCTCACAAACAACAACAAAAAAAAAGTTAGAATAAAATGACTGGTAGGGTATTATGTGCTAGCTCAACAATAATTAAAATTCCCCATTTAAATTATTCCACCATCAATGTCAGGGCCAAGGCCAGAAACTGGGAAATTCTCTCTCTAAACCTCTCCGTCAACGGTGCAATTTTAAACCGTGTAGAATCAAATATCCCAGCGGTGGTGGGGGTGAAGGGTGGTAAATGTCGACAATTGGGTGATTAAGCTGTTGATCAAGCTGTTTACAAAAAAAAGCTAATGGGGTCCTCAGTTTATTAATGTAGACATGGAGTGCAAATGCAAGGAAGCTATGGGAATCTTTGTAAATTACTGACTACCCAGCAGTGTGGAAAATTACCCAGGTATGTCCTGTACACAAAGAGCAGGACAAATCAAACACAGCCCAATACTGCCTCATCAGTCTTCTCTCAATCATCAGTAAGGTGATGGAGGGGCCATCAACAGTGCTATCAAGTGGCACTTGCTCAGCAATAACCTGCTCTTGGGTCATGTCTGTGCGGAGTCTGCACATTGAGTCTCCGGTTTCCTCCCAGAAGTCCCGAAAGACGTGCTTGATAGGTGAATTGGACATTCTGAATTCTCCCGCAGTGTACCCGAACAGGTGCCGGAGTGTGGCGACTAGGGGCTTTTCGAAATAACTTCATTGCAGTGTTACTGTAAGCCTAATTGTGACACTAATAAAGATTATTATTAGATTATCATTGATGCCAGTTTGGGTTCTGGCAGGGTCACTTAGCTCCTGATCTCATTACAGCCTTGGTTCAAACATGGTCAAAAGAGCTGAACTTCAAAGGTAATCTGAGAGTGACTGTTATTTAAACCAAGCCAGCATTTAACCAAGTATTGCATCAGGGAATCCGAGCAAAACTGGTGTCAATGGGAATCGGGGGAAACTCCGCTGGTCATAACTTGCACAAAGGAAGTTGGTTGTGTTTGTTGAATGTCAATTATCTCAGTTCCAGGACATCACTGCAGGAGTTTCTCATGGCAGAGTCCTAGGCCCAACATCTTTATCAATGACCTGCCTTCCCTCATAACTTCAGAATTGGGGATGTTAACACTGCTTCTCACGGTGCCAAGGTCCCAAGTTCGATCCCGGCCCTGGGTCACTGTTTGTGTCGAGTTTGCACATTCTCCCCAAATTTTCTGTGTGTTTCGCCCCCACAACCCAAAAGATGTGCAGGCTAGGTGGATTGGCCACAAAAAATGGCCCATTAATTGGAAAAAATTAATTGGGTACTCTAAAAATTTTTTATAAGAAAAAGAATTGGGGATGTTTGCAGGTGACTAAACAATGTTCAGCACCATTCATGGCTCCTCAGACACTGACGCAGTCTGTTGAATTCGCGGACAGCAGGACACAGAGACGATAGATAGAAAGTAATGAATAAGGTTTATTATGATACAAATCCAAACTCCTCAACTCCCCAACACAGGGCTAAATCGCTGGCTTTGAAAGCAGACCAAGGCAGGCCAGCAGCACGGTTTGATTCCCGTAACAGCCTCCCCGAACAGGCGCCGGAATATGGCGACGAGGGGCTTTTCACAGTAACTTCATTTTGAAGCCGACTTGTGACAATAAGCAATTTTCATTTTCATTCATTTTTCATTATCAAGAATCTCCTTCCCTGATTGCCCCCAGACGAGGGTTTTATGTGAGATGGGGCTCTCCCTGTTAAGAGGAAGCCCTGCTCCCTTAAAGGGGCAGTTCCTATTCTGGGGAGGTCATGGGAAATTGTATGGCCTGTCCCGGGACCTCCATTGGGGTTATAACACAATCCATGTCCAAATGCAGCAAGACCTGGGCAATAGCCAGGCTTGAGCTGACAAGTGGCAAGTTACTTTCACACCACACAAGTGCCAGGCAATGACCATCTCTAACAAGAGAGGATCTAATGATTGACCCTTAACATTCAATGGCATTATCATCGCTGAACCTCCCACAATCAACATCCTGGGGGTTCGCACTGACCAGAAAATGAACTGGACTAGCCATATAAATATTGTGGCTACCAGAGCAGGTTGGAGGCCAGAAATCCTGTGGCACGCAACTCAACCCCTGGCTCAGCAAAGCCAGTCCACCATCTGCAAGACCCAGGTCAGGAGCATGATGGAATATTCCCCACTTGCCTGGATGAGTGCAGCTCCAACAACATTCAAGAAGCTTGACAACATCCAGAAAAAACAAGCCCATTTGATTGGCACCCCATCCACAAACATTCAATCTCGCTACACTGGCGAACAGTAGCAGCATTGTGTACCAGCTACAAGATGTACGATAACCCAGGTTCATTTAGGCAGCACCTTCCAAACTCATAACCTCTGCCATCCAGAAAGACAAGAGCAGCAGATACATTGACGCACCATCACCTGGAGGTTCCCCTCCAAGATACTCCTGACTTGGAAATATATTAATGTTCCTTCACTGTCGCTGGGTCAAAATCCTGGATGCAGCCTCATCCTCAAGTTACCGAACAGACTTTCTCCTGTCAATATAGAGCAGCAGGATTGGACTGTGGTTTGTTTATTGCTCATCTTCAGGTAATACAGTTTCGGAGTGATTTGTATTTAAAACAAGCTTTTCAGACATGATGGTCTATTCATACATAAATTAGATGCTATAATGCTATAGGGCACAAACTGCATCCAAATAGGGCTGATTTACATCAGAAATAAATATTGGAATGAACATGGGTCCGGCATGGATGTGATTAACAGCAGCAATAACTGCAGAATCAAAAACAGTTCGGTGGGGTTACAGGAATAGGGTGGAGGCATGAGCTTCAGTAGGTGTTCTTTCCAAGGGCCGGTGCAGACTCAATGGGCCGAATGGCCTTCTGCACTGTAACTTCTATGATGTGATATGATGATAAGGTGGAGTTGAACTTGTGTCTCTAGCGCACTGTGCCACCCCACATCTGTGGACACTAAGTGGCAATTTAGCATAGCCGATCCACTTAACCTGCACATATTTGGATTGTGGGAGCAAACCAGAGAACCTAGAGGAAACGTGGGGAGAAAGTGTAAACCATCTCCCAAGGCTGGAATTGAACTTGAGTCTCTGGTGCTGTGCCACCGAAGTACTTCACTCAGCCACCCCACATTTTGAGTTTACATTTGACTGGAGCTATTGGATTCTGCTGTCGTGTTGGAAAACTTTAGGGCATTTGAAATTCTCCACCAATTCCTACTCCATCTTTCTGATGGATAATGAAGGGTCTGTGCACATTGCCCCCCAATATCCACATCACAGCAAAAAAGATCACGAGTCACTAATTAGGATTTTCGATGGGGCTGTATTTACCCAGCATTCCCGCGGTAGTGAATGTCCCCCATTCACATCAGAGGAATATGCTGCGCAGGTGCAGTAGTGACTAATATGGGAGCATGCGCAGAGCGAGTAATGGGATGAGGAGAGTCGCTCATTTGTCGCCTCTGCAGCGGGAAGGATGCGGAAACTCTGACGGAACGATGGAGCCGGATCTGGAGAGGAAGGGTTTCTAAACACCTGGTGAGGGCCTCAAATCCAGAATCAGACTCTGCAAGTCCCGTGATTCCAGCTCCGGGTCTTTATTTCCCCCAGACCGGGACAACGCGTTTTAAAATCAATGCCCCGCTCTCGGGCTGCGCCTGTTACTCGCCGCCCAGAGGAGTCTTTGGGCCATATATTTATATCCAGTGAGATGTCGCAGTCTCCGTCTCGTTACCTGAAGGAATTGCTTCGCCATTTGGTTTGCACTACAACCCCACACTCCCAATCACTGCCCAGTGTGGAGGGGGCTGGGTAAGTCAGAGGATCTGCTCCTGGGCCTGGTTAAAGCAGCAGCCTGTAGATCGGCAGGGGGTAACTCCGGCTGTCGGCCCCTGTTCTCTGGTCTTGTCGGTCCCTGGGTTGTCCTGGAGAGGGAGCGTGCGGTGTCTACCGGAACACTTGAGACCTTCCACACTGGCGGCCACCTCAGGGTGCAGAATGTCCCATAGACACTGGAAACAACATTCTGGTGTAGTTGAGAAGGAGGTTTGATTGGACTACAAGTTTGGGGAAACAAGAGAAAAACCCATAGAAACTGGAATTGTCTGTTCTGAATTTCTATCCTGTACTAATGGTAACACTGACACTGTCAATGTCTTTTACAAGGTACAAGAGGACGTTGATTTGCAGATGGGGAACTCAGACCAAACATCACATCAAGATCTGACAGAGTCACTTAATTCATCAGGACCTGAATATCATCGGTACTTGAATGTGGAAGGAGAAATGTTTGTTGGTTCTGTCAGTGGGAACAAATTTCAAACATCAGTGTGACTGGAAAAGCACCGAGACCCACACAACACACACCCGAGTGAGAGTGTTCCAGTGAACTGACTGTAGAAAGACTTTAACCAGTTACACAGCCTGAAAAAACAGCACATCATTCATAATGGGGAGAAACTGTACACGTGTTCGGTGTGTGGACGAGGTTTCCATTGATCGTCCAGTCTGGAGAGACACCAGGACTCAGACACAATGGAGAAACCGTGGAAATGTGGGGACTGTGGGAAGGGATTCAATTACCCATCCCTGCTGGAAATGCATCGACGCAGTCACACTGGAGAGAGGCCATTCACCTGCTCTGTGTGTGGTAAGGGATTCATTCAGTCATCCCACCTGCTGACACATCAGCAAGTTCACATTGATGAGAGGCTGTTTAACCAGTCAGACTGTGATAAGAACTCTAAAAGCTCCGACGACCTGGTCAAGCACCAGGTTGTTCGCACTGAGAGACAGTTCAGCTGCTCTCACTGTGGGAAGCTATTCAAACGATCACAGAATCTCATTGAACACGAACGCACTCACACTGGGGAGAGACCATTCACCTGCTCTGTGTGTGGGAAAGGATTCACACGATCATCCCACCTCGCTACTCACAGATTGGTTCACAGTGATAACAGACCTTTCAAATGTACTGAATGCGAGAAGAGTTATAAAACCACAAGTGATCTGCTGATACACCAGCGGGTTCACAACGAGGAGAGGCCGTTCAGATGTACAGTGTGTGGGAAGGGATTTACTCAGTTCTCTGGCCTCCAGAAACACCAGCGAGTTCACACTGGGGAGAGGTCATTCACCTGCTCCTTATGTGGAAAGGGATTCATTTATTTAACCAGCCTCCGATCACACCAACTTGTTCACTCAGATAAGAAACCTTTCAAATGTTCTGAATGTGAGAAGAGCTTTAAAACCACAAGTGTTCTGCTGAGACATCAGCGAGTTCACACTGGGGAGCGGCCGTTCACCTGCTCTGACTGTGGGAAGGGATTCACTCGCTCATCCCATCTGCTGACACATCAGCACACGCACACCGGGGAGAGACCGTTCACCTTCTCTGAGTATGAGAAGGGATTTACTCGGACAGCTCATCTGACGCAGCAACAGGTTGATAAATGTCTGCAGAGTTTGGATTCTGCTGTTATTGCTGCTGTTAATCACATCCAGCACTGAACCATGTTCATTCTGACTGTTGGAGTTTGCTTTTGCTGATGTTAATAATCCCTATAACTGGGCTGGAGTTTAATCTTCTGAATATATGTCAAGTGAACTAATATTGTTTCAGACACACTATTGAAACCTTCATTTCACCAGGATAAGAAGAGATTAATTGGTGTCCTGTTACTGACTGCTGCATTTTTGTGACCTTTCCTCCTTTCTAACTCGAGATTATTTCAGTTCTCACACCTTCAGTTACTCTCACAGCCAAGGCCCAGCTCTCCATCACTTCCAGTGTGTCTGAGTGAGCTTTGGCATCCAGGGGAGGTATTGGTAACAAACCCAGGATCACTAAACACAAAACCCAGTCATTTGTACTGGGGATCTGGTGAAGCACCAGGTTGTTCGGACTGAGGGGCAGTTAAGTTGTTCTCACTGTGGGAAGCTGTTTAAACAATCACAGAATCTCATTGAACATGAACGTAGTCACACTGGGATGAATCACATGAAGGTGGTCAGTACAAATGATACAAGGACATCCAGAAAAAGGATCCTTACAAACTTCTGCTCTGCGGACCACCTAGAATCATATCATATCTCTGGGAAAAGACTGCAGTCGACCAGCCCGTATGGAGGCAGCACTGAAATTAGTTCAGTTTGTTTCAATTTGTACTGATGTGCTTGTCTCCCAATCACTGAGGACAGTGATGTTTGTGGAGCCTCCTCCTCCTGTGATTTGTTTAATTATTCACCACCATGGAGATGTAGCAGGACTGCAGCTTTGATCTGAACTGCTGTGTGTGAGATCGCTTAACCCTGCCGAGAGCATGCTGCTTCTGCTGTTTAACATGTTTATAGTCTCCTGTTATAGGGTCACCAGATTGGAATCTGTTTCAGGGAAACCTGGTGCTGCTCCTGACATGTTCTCCTCCACTCCATGTTGAACCAGGGTTGGTCCCTTGGCTTGATGGTAATGGTAGAGTGAGGGATATGCTGGCCTATGAGCTTACAGATTGTGTTTAAGTATTGTGCTGCTAATGGCTCACAGTGCCTCCTGGATGCCCAGTTTTGATCTAGATCTGTCCTGAATCTATCCCATTTAGCACAGTGATAGACAGGACAATGGAGGCTATATTTTATATTCCAGCCCCCTTACAGAAAAGCCTTCCTAATTACTTGCCGTTCCTGCATGTTACCTTTCTGGGATTATTTTAGGACACCCAGTCCACTCTGTCCAGCAGCATTCTGCACTCCATTTAAATAATGTTCTGGTTTTTCTATTGCTGTCAAATGGGCATCCTCACATTTTCCCACATTTACTCCATCTGCTAAAGTTAATGTCCACTCACTTGAACATATCTGACCCTTTTCAGACTCTTTGTATCCTCCTTAAACAACTTGCCTTCCTACCTATCCCTGTATCAACAAGTTTGGCACAAACACAGTTGGTTCTTTCATTCACATCATTGATATAGGTTGGAAATAGTTGAGGCCCCGGCACTGATCCCTGCAACACTCCATTAGTTACAGTTTGCTAACCTGAAAATAGACAAGGATGCGCAGTGGTCCCAATATAATCATGGACAGATGAATCAGCGACCGGTAGGTTGGTGAGGATGAGGTCGAGTGTGTTTATCCTTCTTGGTTCCCTCACTACCTGCCGCATGCCCAGCCCAGCAGCGAGAGCTCCTTCAGGACTCAGACAGCTCAGTGGTGGTACCAAGCGAGTCTTGGTGATGGGCATTCCCCCACCCACAGTACCTTGAATGCCCACCCCATCCCTCCCCCCACCTCCTCAGTGCTTATTCCAAGTAATGTTCAACCTGGAGGAGTATTGATTCGGTGGCTGAAGGAGGGCAGTAATCGGCATGAGATTTCCTTGCCCATGTTTGACCCGACACCATGAGATTTCTTGGGGCTCAGCATCAATGTTGAGGACACCCAGGACCATATCTCACACTGTATACGTCCGCGCTGCTATCTCTACTCTGGTCTGACCTACTGGTGGGACAGGACATTTTGACAGGAAGAATAAAAGAGAAGCACATTATCTAAATGGTGAGAGAGTACAGAGCTCTTCAGTTGCAGAGGAATCTGGGTATCACAGAATCTACGGCATGGAGACAGGACCTTCGGCCCAAACTGGTCCATGCAAGTCCATCTAAGCTAACCCCATTTGGCCCATATCCCTCTAAATCTTCCTGATCCATGTATACACCTTTTCAATGTTGTCAATGTCCCTGCCTCAACCACTTCCTCCGGTAGCGGATTCCACATACGTACCACCCTATTAAAAAGTTGCTCCTTAGATTCCCATTAATTCTTTCCCCTCTTAACTTAAAGCTATGCCCTCTAGTTCTCGATTCCCCAACCCTGAGAAAATGACTGTGCATTCACCCTGCCCATGCCTCTCATGATCTTATACACCTCTATGAGATCACCCCTCAGTCTCCTACGCTTCAAAGAAAAAGGTCCTGGCCTGTCCAATCCCTCCCTATAACTCAGTCCCTTGAGTCCTGGCAACATCCTTGTAAATCTCTTCTTCACTCTCTCCAGTTTAATAACATCTTTCCCATAGCAAAGCAGCCAAAACTGAACACAATACTCCAGGTGCGACCTCACCAACGTCCTGTACAACTGCAACATAACTTCCCAACTTCTATACTCAGTGCCCTGACTGATGAAGGCCAAAAGCCTTCTTCACTGCCCTATCTACCTGTGACTCCACCTTTAGAGAACCGTGCACCTGAACTCCAAGATCCCTCTGTTCCATGATACTCCCTCAGGCCCTACCATTCACTGTGAAAGTCCTACCTTGATTTGACTTTCCGAAATGCAACTCCTCACACTTACTGTATTGAGCTCCATTTGCCATTTCTCAGCCCACTTCCGAGAGCTGATCAAGATCCTGCTGCAATTTCTGATAATCTTCCTCACTGTCTACAATATCACCTATTTTAGTGTCACCTGCAAACTTACTGATCATGCCTTGTACATTCTCATCCAAATCGTTGATATAGATAAGCAGATACAGCTTAATTGGGAAAGCTAACAGAATGTTGCCCTTTATTGTGAGGGGAAAGTTGATTACATAAATAGGGAGGTTGTGCTTCAGTTATCCAGAGCACGAGTGGGACGATAGCTCCAATACCGAGTATGGTATTGGTCCCCTTATTTAAGGAAGGATGGAAGGGTGTTGGAGGCAGTTCAGAAGTTTACCAGACTAATACCAGGACTGGGTGGGTTGTCTTCTCAGGAAAGATTGGGATTGTATCCCCTGGGGTTTAGAAGAGTAAGAGGCAACTTGATTGAAACATACAAGATCCTGAGGGGTATTGACAGGGTGGGTGTGGAGAGGATACATCCTGTTGTTGGAGAATCCAGAACTAGGGGTCACAGTTTAAAAATAAACTGTCACTCATTTAAAACGGAGATGAGGAGATTTTTTTTCTCTCTGAGGATCGTGTGTCTCTTCCTCAAAGTGCTGTGGAAGCCGAGTCTGCGAATATTTCTAAGGCAGATTTTTGGATTCTTGGTCAGTAAGGTGGTGATAGGTTATCGGGGGTGGCGGGGAGGTAAGCAGGATGCAGGTTTGAGGTTACTATCAGATCAGCCACAATCTGATTAAAGGAGCAGACACTAGGGGCTGAGTGGTCTGTTCCTGCTCCTTGTTTGAATGAGACATCGGCAATAAGGTGTGATCCACTGAGTATGACCATGTCAGCTTGTTACTGACTGGACTGTGGAGCTGTAGGCAAAGCCATGTTTAAGAATTAATTTTAGTTTATGTGTAATGGTCAGGTAATTGAATCATAGAATCTCTACAGTGCAGGAGGCCATTCGGCCCATTGAGTCTGCACTGACACTTGGGACGAGCGCCCTACCTAGGCCCACTCTCCCGCCTAATCCCCATTACCCCACCTAACCTTTTGGACACGAAGGGGCAATTTATCATGGCCAATCCACCGAATCGGCACGTCTTTGGACTGTGGGAGGAAACCAGAGCACCCAGAGAAAATCCATGCAGGCACCGGGAGAATATCGAAACGTCACACAGACAGTCTTCTGCCTCCCTCCCTTTTTAAACAGCATTGTGACATTCGCCATTTTCCAGTCCTCTGGGACCCTTCCTGCCTCCAGTGATTCCTGAAGGATCACCACCAATGCCTTGACAATCTCCTCCGCTATTTCTTTTAGAACCCTGGGGTGTAGTCCATCCAGTCCAGATGTGTTCTATTGAAGTATTAACCTGAGAAATTGTAATATAAAACAATACAGAGTCTAATGTCACAATAACTAAGACGGAGCCCTGTAATATAAATGGAAACATGGTCTTCAGTAGTAATAACAAAGACTGGGCCTGGTAAACTAAATATGTTTCATGTAGTAATTAATAAGGTCAGAATTATTTTTTTTTAATGATCTGCAATTACAGTTAGAATTACATTTTAAAATGCTGAAAAATAAATCGTGAAAATAATTAGTTATAATTATGGAATACATTTGCAAACAGTAATGGGTTTGCACACAAGTAGAGATCTTAGTTTTATTTGAAAAGTACCAGGAGACAAGGGTTCAGTTATGTGGAGCGATGAGAGATTTGTGGAATCATTCAACACAAAACAAGACCATTCGACCCATCATATCCGTGTTGTCTCTTTGAAATAGTTCTCCAGTTAATCGCACTCCAGGGCACTTTTCCTACACCTCTAATTTTGCCACTTTGAGTCTGTATCCAATTGCTTTTTGAACGTAATTATTGAAAGTAGTGATCCAGTCAGGCAGTGCACACCAACCAGATCAAAACTTCCGCCTGAAATAAACACCTCCTCATCCGGCCTCTTGCTCCTTTGCAGATGATCTGAAATCTGTGCATCCTCTGGTTCTTGCTGGTTGGAAGTTTCTCCCCATCCACTCCATCAAAACCCTTCCTGACCTAAACACCTCAATTCAACCTCGCCTGGATCTACTGACATTTCTCCCAGATGGTTTGTCCAATAAGGTGCAGCTTCAATGTGTCATTGCTGATGTAGTTCTCCCGCTCCGACAAGGGGATCAGATCTTTGATCTGGGCATTCCCCGAGTGCGGAACTTCGAGTGTCTTCATATCATTCACAAACCATACGCCATTGACACATCGGTAAAGCAGAATGCTCAGCTTGTGAGAATGTGTCTTCCCAGCTGGGTCACATTTGCTCACCGAGGCAGAGAGAGTGGAAAAGTCATCGTCCTGCCGAACATTCTCAGAACGCGGGTGATTGACCTTTGGCCGCTGGATTAACGTCCTTTGACCTTTTGGGGAAAAGGTAACATACCATTGAGTCTTCAGTTTGAAATTGCTGCTCGATAGTGATGACGAAATAGATTGTTTCCCCATCATGTCATATCCTTTGATGTCCCAGGCGTGGCTGAAACCTTCTGACGTATACAGCCTCATGGTAAATGGGATGGTGGTAATATCATGGTGTTGGCTGATGGCATCTGTGGGGAAAAGGTGCACTTGGTAGACCAGCAAACTTTCCTGGAGCGGGTAGCTGGAGATTGTCGCGGGCAGGCTTCCTCTGGCTTGGAGATCATACAGTTTCTCTGGGGGCAACATAGGGTAGCGAATGTGGTGCAGCATTTCCTCAGTATGGGCAGGATGCAGGGACAGCCAACTCACCAGGGCTTGGAAAAGGACCACTTCATCTTCCTCAATCAGGTCAGACCTTTGGAAGAGAGCAGAGAGTTGGTGGGGTTCCATCAATAACCAGTCTGGGGACTTTATGATGGTGCCAATGTTCCAGGCTATAGACCGGAAGCATTTCTCTTCCAGTTGGGTCAGGCCAATCAGCTTGGCATATCTCTGCCATGTGATGGCACGGTTGGAGGAGCCCAGGGCAGCCACATTGGCCAACAATAACTGCTGGCAGCTTTCTCTCAGCTCCTGGACGTTGTACTTTTCTGACAGAAGGTGAAGGGGAAGCACATTCACGGTGCTGAGGGTGACATTCCTGTTGTAGAGATACCTCAGGAAATGCTGGAAGTGATACAGGCACTCCTCTTCCTCAGTGAGGTGGACAGTCTGGTCTTTAATATCCGACCAATGCTCAGGGTCCTGAAGACATCACTGCGCACAACCAGGATGAACTTGTGGGCGTTCAGTGTGAGCGTTTTGTTCACAATCAGTTTGATGTTGCTGAAATCCTCCTTGTTGAACAGGGCACAGAGGGCATTCACGAAGCTGGTCTGCTGATCGAGACTCTCCAATGGCCCAGTGACACCCATCATCTGTCTGTGAAGTTCAGCACTAACTAACTAGGAGCAAGGAGACAGTGAGCAGGGATAATGGATACCAATGGAGAGCAGAATGTGACTAACGGAGCCTCTTTACCCCAGCCTTCACCCAGGGATCTGTACTGGGGTCTCAGACACTCACTACATTTCTGAACAAGTTGGGTGAAAGACTTTTTAAAATACATTTGGAATACCCAATTCTTTTTTTTCCAATTAAGGGGCAATTTCGCATGTCCAAATCACCTACCCTGCACATCCTTTTGGGTTATGGGGGTGAAACCCACGCAGACACAGGGAGAATGGGCAAGCTTTACACGGACAGTGACCCGGGACTGTGACTGAACCCGGGTCCTTGGTGCCATGAGACAGCAGTGCTAATCACTGCGCCACCGTGCTGCCTCTGTTCTAAGTTTGTTGATCACACTATGATGGCATAAAAATAAGTAATGTAGATGGGATAAGAAGGGGTGGCGCAGTGGTTAGCACTGCTGCATACTGCAGTGAGGACCCGGGTTCGATCCCGGGTCACTGTCTGTGTGGAGTTTGCACATTCTCCCCGTGTCTGCATGGGTCTCACCCCCACAATATAAAGATGTGCAGGGCAGGTGGATTGGCCATGCTAAATTGCCCCTTCATTGGACAAAAAGAATTGGGTAATCTAAATTTATAAAAAGATAGTAAATGGTATCAGAAGCTGGGAGAAAGTTACAAAGGTGCATTGTGACAGTTTAAGGGATTGGACCAAACTTTCCATTCTGAATGCTGGGAAGCGAGGAGCGGATAAGCAGAAAAATGTAAGCATCCAAATCTGCTCGACAGATAGAAAAATAATGTAACAAGAATATGGATTGTTGGCCTTTACCTGGGGGGAACTGGACTACAAATAGGTTGACCTTGTGTTTCAATGATAGAGAGATCTGGTTCCATCCATCTGGAGGCTGTGCTCAGTCCAACGCATCACAACACAGGAAGAATATGTATTGGCCTTGGAGGGTGCAGCACAGATTCACGGGAATGTTTAGAATAAAAGTTCAGACTCACTGAAGAAGAGGCATCAATCTCTCCTCCTGTACAAGGTATCATTTTAATCTTCCTGTTTGATATAGGATTGATTCTCTGTCTGTCTCTCTGATGTGCTTTGTCACAACCTCTCTATCCCTCTATCATTGCCTCTTTGGTTGTCTTTTTCTCCGTCATAGAATTTACATTGCAGAAGGCAATTCGGCCCAGAGTCTGTACATAAGAACATAAGAATTAGGAGCAGGAGTAGGCCATCTGGTCCCTCGAGCCTGCTCCGCCATTCAATGAGATTATGGCTGATCTTTTGTGGACTCAGCTCCACTCTCCGGCCCGAACACCATAACCCTTAATCCCTTTATTCTTCAAAAAACTATGTATCTTTATCTCAAAAACATTTAGTGAAGGAGCCTCAACTGCTTCACTGGGCAAGGAATTCCATAGATTCACAACCCTTTGGGTGAAGAAGTTCCTCCTAAACTCAGTCCTAGTACTGGCCTTGGAAAGAGCACCGTACTTAAGCCCAGGCTGCCACCCTATCCCTGTAACCCCACCTAACCTTTTGGATATGAAGTGACAATTTATCATGGCCAATCACCTAACCTGCACATCTTTGGACTGTGGGAGGAAACCGGAGCACCCGGAGGAAACGCACGCAGACACGGGGAGAAAGTGCAAACTCCACACAGACAGTCACCTGAGGCCCTGTAGCTGTGTGGCAGCAGTGCTAACCACTGTGCCGTCCTCCATACCTGCCTGGCTATGTCTCCCTTTCCTGTCTCTCCAACTCTCTGTATCTCTCTATCCCGGTCTCTTCCACTATCTCTGCTTCTCCTACTCCATACCTGTATTGCAGTAAGATGCTACAGTAAAGTCAGAGTTCTCACCACTGATTTAAACGTTTGAACGAACGACACTCTACTGGAGCAGGCAGGAATCTTTAGCTCCTTACTTTCACTTCCTGGTTCTGACGCGATTTCTCAGTGATCGGGAACAATAAATTCCACCAATCCCACACAGGAGCCACCAACATAAAACCCTCAAAAACAAACTTAAAGACAGAAAGAAAAACTCCCGAGGGACATCACAGGTATGCAATATCAGGCAAAACAAAATGTTTACCAAACCAAAGGGGAGGTAAGAGCAGAATCTGGATCAGTGAAGTGGGTTTAACACCCAGCTCTCCCTCAACATCACTTCTCTTGACCCTCTCCACTGACTCCAAAATCTCACACTCGGTTCTGACACCCAATTGGAAAAATGAATAATTCATATATAGATATATAATTGCATTAGAAGCAGTTCAGAGATGGTTCACTGGACTAATTTCTCAGCTGAAGGGCTTATCTTATGATGAAAGGTTGAACAAGTTGGGCTTGAACCCACTGGGGTTTATGAGAGACAATCTTACAAAAACATGGAAGATGCTGAGGGGACTCGATAGGGTAGTTATCTGGAGGCAGTTTCCTTTTACGGGGAAGATTAAAATTAGTGGACATTTCAGAGAGCTCCCTCTTAAAACAAGATGTGGAGATGCCGACGTTGGACCGGGGTGAGCACAGTAAGAAGTCTTACAACACCAGGTTAAAGTCCAACAGGTTTGTTTCAAATCATTAGCTTTCTGAGCACAGCTCCTTCCACAGGTGAATGAAGAGGTGGGTTCCACAAACACATATATAGACAAAGTCAATGATGCAAGATGATACTTTGAATGGGAGTCTTGGCAAGGAATTAAGTCTTTACAGGTCCAGATGGCACAACAGGAGAGAGGTATAATCACAGGTTAAAGAGGTGTGAATTGTCTCAAGCCAGGACAGTTGATAGGATTTCGCAAGCCCAGGCCAGATGGTGGGGGTGAATGTAATGCAACATTAATCCAAGGTCCCGGTTGAGACCGTACTCATGCATGCGGAACTTGGCTATCAGTTTCTGATCGGCGATTCTGCGTTGTCACGCATCCTGAAGGCCGTCTCGGAGAACACTTACCCGAAGATCAGAGGCTGAATGCCCTTGACTGCTGAAGTGTTCCCCGACTGGAAGGGAACATTCCTGCCTGGCGAGTGTCACGCAATGTCCGTTCATCTGTTGTCACAACCTCTGTAAGACATGTCAGATCATTGACATGGATACCCCATTACACGCGAGAACACCACCCACCAGGTACAGGGCACATTCTTGTGCGACTCGGCCAACGTTGTCCACCTCATACGCTGTAGGAAAGGATGTCCCGAGGCGTGGTACATTGGCAAGACCATCGAAAAAGTCTCTATAATCGGTGTGACTGCCTTGGTGTCTCAGCAGGTTGGATGAACAAGTTAATCCCTTCCCACACACAGAGCAGGTGACCGAATCTCTCCATTGTGAACACGCTGATGTCTCAGCAAGTTGGATAAATCTCTGAATCCCTTCCCACACATGCAGCAGATGAATGGCCTTTCCCCATTGTGAATGCGCTTGTGTGTCTGTAAGTGGGATGACTGAGTGAATCCCTTCCCACACTCAGTGCAGGTGAATGGCTTCTCCCCACTGTGAACTCGCTGGTGTCTCTGCAGGTTGGATGAATCACCAAATCCTTTCCCACACACTGGGCAGGTGAATGGCTTCTCCCCGGTGTGAACTCTCTGATGTCTCAGTAGATCGTACGACATTCTAAATCTCTTTGTGCAGTGACAGCAGCTGAACGGTCTCTCCTCAGTGTGAATGTCTGCATGATGGTCCATCAGTGCAGGGTTTAGAAAGCAACTCCCACAGTCAGAGCATTTAAAATGTGTCTCATTGCTTTGGGAGCCTTGTCGTTGCAACAGACTAGACGACTGAGTTAATCCCTTTCCACACATGGAGCAGGTGAATGGTCTCTCCCCAGTGTGAATGTGACGGTGTCTCACCAGGTTCGATAACGGAGTGAATCCCTTCCCACACTCCGAGCAGGTGAACGGTCTCTCCCCAGTGTGAATGTGACGGTGTCTCACCAGGTTCGATAACTGAGTGAATCCCTTCCCAGACTCGGAGCAGGTGAATGGTCTCTCCCCAGTGTGATCGTGACGGTGTCTCATCAGGCTCGATAACTGAGTGAATCCCTTCCCAGACTCGGAGCAGGTGAATGGTCTCTCCCCAGTGTGATCGTGACGGTGTCTCACCAGGCTCGATAACTGAGTGAATCCCTTCCCACAATCCGAGCAGGTGAACGATCTCTTCCCGGTGTGAATGTGACGGTGTCTCACCAGGCTCGATAACTGAGTGAATCCCTTCCCACACTCCGAGCAGGTGAATGGCCTCTCCCCAGTGTGATCGTGACGGTGTCTCACCAGGTTCGATAACTGAGTGAATCCCTTCCCACACTCCGAGCAGGTGAACGGTCTCTTCCCAGTGTGAATGTGTTGGTGTTTCAGCAGGTGGAATGAGTGAATGAATCCCTTCCCTCACTCGGAGCAGGTGAACAACGCCTCACCTGTGTGGAATCTCTGGTGATTCCGCAAGGCGGATGACCGAGCGAATCCCTTCCCACACTCAGGGCAGGAGAACGGCCTCTCCCCAGTGTGAACCCGCTGGTGTGTCAGCAGGTTGTATGAATCACTGAATCCCTTCCCACACTCAAGGCAGGAGAATGGCCTCTCCCCAGTGTGAACTCGCTGGTGCCTCTGCAGGGTGGATGAATCAATTAATCCTTTTCCACACACTGAGCAGGTGAATGGCTTCTCTCCGCTGTGACTGCGCCGATGGGTTTCCAGCTCACAGGGAGCACGGAATCCCTTCCCACAGTCTCCACATTTCCACGGTTTCTCCATGTCGGTGGCTGTGTCTCCAGGTTAGATAATAAGTTGAAGCCTCGTCACGTGTGAGGTCTCTCCCCGCTGTGAATTGTGAGATGATTTTGAGGCTGTGTAAGTGGTTGAAGCTCTTTCCAGTCAGTAAACTGGAACACTCACTCGGGTGTAGGTTTATCTCGGGGCTTTTCCAGTCACACTGATGTTTCCACAGTCAGTTCACTGGAACACTCACTCGGGTGTGGGTGTATCTCGGGGCTTTTCCAGTCACACTGATGTTTCCACAGTCAGTTCACTGGAACACTCACTCGGGTGTAGGTTTATCTCGGGGCTTTTCCAGTCACACTGATGTTTCCACAGTCAGTTCGCTGGAACACTCTCACTCGGGTGTGTGTTGTGTGGGTCTCGGTGCTTTTCCAGTCACACTGATGTTTCCACAGTCAGTTCACTGGAACACTCACTCGGGTGTGGGTGTATCTCGGGGCTTTTCCAGTCACACTGATGTTTGTAACCCTTTGAAGCAGACAGAACACACAAACATTTCTCATTGTAGATGCAAAAGCCGATGATATTCATGTCCTGATGAATCGAATAACTGTCAGATCTTGTCTTGATGTTTGGTTTGAGATTTCTGTCTGCAAATCCTCACTTCTAATATCCTGTGAAAGGAATTTACAAAATTCATTCGTGAGAACAGGATAGAAATGCAGAACAGACAATTCTAGTTCCTGTGGAACATTCTTTCCTCCCTCAATCTTCAAAATCTGCAAATCTCCAGACCACACGGTCTCCCTCGTTTCCCCCCTGCAATATATACACTCGCAATTCTCCTGAAGGTGCTGATTCAAGCTGTTGGACAGATCCATGCTGACTACCTCCTGTCCTAGACTCGGAGATCACAGGAAATGGGAGCAGAAGTAGGCCACTCGCTCCATCAGGACTGCTTTGCCATTCAATAAGATTCTGGGTGAAAAGTTTGCCCCTTTGTCTTCCCTTTTCACCCCAGCAGCCTCCGCATTAAAAGGATCATCTGCCATTTCTGTCAAATCCAGCACGATGCCACCATGAAACAGATCTACTCACCACCCCAGTCAGCATTCTGCAGGGACCGCTACCTCTATGACACCCTGGTACACTACTCCATCTCCCTCAACCCCTTACTGCATTTCCTCCAATGCATTCGCAGAAGGTGCAATACCCACCCCATTACTTCCTCCCTGTCCAAGTTTCCAAGCTCTCCTTTCAGCTGAAGCAGCGTTTCATTGCACCTCCTTCAATTTAGTCTACTGCATGTACTGCTCCCAATGTGGTCTCCTATACACTGGGGAAACTAAATGCTGACTGGTTGATCTTTGCTCAGTCCACAACCTTCCTGTCAGTTGCCATTTTAACTTACCCCGGGGATTATTAACATTCGCAAAAGCAAACAGCAACTTTCTGAATTACCATGGTTCATTCCTGGGTGTGGTTAACAGCAGCAATTTTTTTTCTTTTTAACAAGTTTTGCCAATTAAGGGGCAATTTAGCAGGGCCAATCCATCTACCCTGCACACCTTTGGGTTGTGGGCCATGGGTCACTGTCGATGTGGAGTTTGCACATTCTCCCCGTGCCTGCATAGGTCTTACGCAGGCACGGGGAGAATGTGCAAACTCCACATCGACAGTGACCCATGGCCAGGATCGAACCTGGGTCTGCAGCGCCGTGAGGAAGCAGTGCTAACCACTGCAACACCATGCCACCGTAACAGCAGCAATAACAGAGAATACACCCTCCGTAATCACTGTGATTCGCTGGCGTGTCAATAGGTTAAAACACCAGTGAGACCCTTCCCACACATGGAGCAGGTGAACAGCCTCTCACCAGTGTGAATGTTGTGTGTCAATAGACATGTTTTGCTTTTAAATCCCTGCTCACGCTCAGAATTTTGATAGGTGTGAATAAGTTGAAGTTATTGAGGTGGGATGACTGAATCAATCCCTTCTCATACATGGAACAGGTGAATGGTCTCTCTCCAGAGTGAGTGCATTGCTGGACCCATCTAAACCCAGTCCCACAGAGAGATCCTGAATCCAGTCCCACAGAGAGATCTTGAACCCAGTCCCTCAGAGAGATCCTGAACCCAGTCCCACAGTGAGATCCTGAACCCAGACCCACAGGGAGATCCTGAACCCAGTCCCACAGAGAGATCCTGAACAGTCTCCTGTCAGTGTGAACATGTTAGCTCCACAGAAACTTCATCCTTCCCACATCCAGACATTTAAAAGATCTTCCGTCAGTATGAATTTACTAGTGTTTTAATAGGTTGAATTACTCCGTGAATCCCTCCCCACACATGGAGCAGGTGAATGACCTTTCCCCGGTGTGAACTCACTGGTGTTGCTGCAGGATGGACAATCGGCTGAACCTCTTCCTGCACTGAGAGCAGATGAATGGAGTGGAACCGGAGTGAATGCACTGATGAACCATCAGTGAATGTGGGTTTTACAGCTCTTATCAGTCTCAGCATTTAAACCCTCTCTCTTCAGTATGAACTCGCTGGTGTGTGGGGGGGCTGGATGGAAGGGTTGGTCACAGAGAGATATTTGTCCGAGTTAATTGGTGGAAGTGAGGAAACTAGCAGAGGCAGCTGTTTGGATTGTCTCGCACTTATTGGAGGTGAGGATGGAGGAGACAGGGGAGAGGGAGAACATTTTAAAAGGACCTAACTTGTCTTTGAGATATTAAAAAGATTCAACATGATGTGTGTGAAATAGAAAGTTGACTTTTTTCACTTTTATCCACAATATTAACTACAATAATTGGGCTGGAGTTTATTAACAACAGCAGAAACAGGCCCCAATGAACATGGTTCAGTCCTGGATGTGATTAACAGCAATGTTCAATCACTGCCGTTACTCGTGAAGTCGCTGGTGTCTCAGCAGGGCGGATGAGTGAGTGAATCTCTTCTTACACACAAAGCAGGTGAATGGACTCTCCCCCGTGTGAACTCGCTGGTGTGTCTGCAGATTGGATAAGGTACAAAGAACAAAGAACAAAGAAATGTACAGCACAGGAACAGGCCCTTCGGCCCTCCAAGCCCGTGCCGACCATGCTGCCCGACTAAACTACAATCTTCTACACTTCCTGAGTCCGTATCCTTCTATTCCCATCCTATTCATATATTTGTCAAGATGCCCCTTAAATGTCCCTATCGTCCCTGCTTCCACTACCTCATCCGGTAGCGAGTTCCAGGCACCCACTACCCTCTGCGTAAAAAACTTGCCTCGTACATCTATTCTGAACTTTGCCCCTCTCACCTTAAACCTATGCCCCCTAGTAATTGACCCCTCTACCCTGGGGAAAAGCCTCAGACTATCCACTCTGTCTATGCCCCTCATAATTTTGTAGACCTCTATCAGGTCTCCCCTCAACCTCCTTCGTTCCAGTGAGAACAAACCGAGTTTATTCAATCGCTCCTCATAGCTTATGCCCTCCATACCAGGCAACATTCTGGTAAATCTCTTCTGCACCCTCTCTAAAGCCTCCACATCCTTCTGGTAGTGTGGCGACCAGAATTGAACACTATACTCCAAGTGTGGCTTAACTAAGGTTCTATACAGCTGCAACATGACTTGCCAATTCTTATACTCAATGCCCCGGCCAATGAAGGCAAGCATGCCGTATGCCTTCTTGACTACCTTCTCCACCTGTGTTGCCCCTTTCAATGACCTGTGGACCTGTACTCCTAGATCTCTTTGACTTTCAATACTCTTGAGGGTTCTACCATTCACTGTATATTCCCTACCTGCATTAGACCTTCCAAAATGCATTACCTCACATTTGTCCGGATTAAACTCCATCTGCCATCTCTCCGCCCAAGTCTCCAGACAATCTAAATCCTGCTGTATCCTCAGACAGTCCTCATCGCTATCCGCAATTCACCAACCTTTGTGTCGTCTGCAAACTTACTAATCAGACCAGTTACATTTTCCTCCAAATCATTTATATATACTACAAAGAGCAAAGGTCCCAGCACTGATCCCTGTGGAACACCACTGGTCACAGCTCTCTTCCCACACTTGGAGCAGGTGAATGGGCCTGACGCAGTGTGAGTGCGCTGGTGTATCAGCAGGGCAGATGACTGAATGAATCCCTTCCCACACATGGTACAGGTGAATGGCCTCTCCCCAGTGTGAGTGCGCTGGTGTATCGGCCGGTTTGATAAGGTAGTGAATCCCTTCCCACACATGGAGCAGGTGAATGGCCTCTCCCCAGTGTGAGTGCGCTGGTGTATCAGCCAGTTTGATAAGGTAGTGAATCCCTTTCCACACATGGAGCAGGTGAATGGTTTCTCCCCAGAGTGAACTCGCTCATGTGTCAGCAGGTGGAATGAATGAATGAATCCCTTCCCACACTCGGAGCAGGTAAATGGTCTCTCCCCAGTGTGAACTCGCTGGTGTACTGTAAGTTGAGATGACCATCTGAACCTAGTCCCGCAGTGAGAGCACCTGAATGGTCTCTCGTCACTGTGAACACGTTGATGGGACATAAGTTCACTGGAGCTTTTAAAGGACTTCTCACAGTCTGAGCATTTGAAAGGTCTCTCCACAGTGTGAGTCCGCTGGTGTTTTAGAAGGTTGTTTGACTTTGTAAATCCTTTCCCACACACGGGGTATGTGAACGGCCTCTCCCCAGTGTGAGCGCGTGATGTGCTTCCAGCTCTGATGGGTAATTGAATCCCTTCCCACAGTCCCCACATTTACAGGGTTGCTTCCCTGTGTGACTGCGCTTGTGTCTTCACAGGTCAGAAGAATGGCTGAAACCTCGTCCACACACAGAACACGTGTACGGTTTCTCCCCACTGTGAACGGTGATTTTTCCTTCCATGTTCAAACTCTGATAATATTCGGAGTATGAGATACTGAACCACTTCATCAGATCCTGATGTGATGCTTGGTTTGAATTTTCTGGCTGCAAATTGTCCCTTTCTGATACCCTGTGAAACTGATTTACAACAGAAAATAGGGAGTGAGAGAGAACCCACAGAACATAGAACATAGAACATAGAAAATACAGCACAGAACAGGCCCTTCGGCCCACGATGTTGTGCCGAACCTTTGTCCTAGATTAATCATAGATTATCATTGAATTTACAGTGCAGAAGGAGGCCATTTGGCCCTTTGAGTCTGCACCAGCTCTTGGAAAGAGCACCCTACCCAAACTCAACACCTCCACCCAACACCAAGGGCAATTTGGACATTAAGGGCAATTTATCATTGGCCAATTCACCTAACCCGCACATCATTGGACTGTGGGAGGAAACCGGAGCACCCGGAGGAAACCCACGCAGACACGGGGAGGACGTGCAGACTCCGCACAGACAATGACCCAAGCCAGAATCGAACCTGGGACCATGGATCTGTGAAGCAATTGTGCTATCCACAATGCTACCGTGCTGCCCTTAAGAACAAATAAATCTACACTATATCATTTTCCCGTAATCCATGTACCTATCCAACAGCTGCTTGAAGGTCCCTAATGTTTCCGACTCAACTACTTCCACAGGCAGTGCATTCCATGCCCCCACTACTCTCTGCGTAAAGAACCTACCTCTGATATCCCTCCTATATCTTCCACCTTTCACCTTAAATTTATGTCCCCTTGTAATGGTGTGTTCCACCTGGGGAAAAAGTCTCTGACTGTCTACTCTATCTATTCCCCTGATCATCTTATAAACCTCTATCAAGTCGCCCCTCATCCTTCTCCGCTCTAATGAGAAAAGGCCTAGCACCCTCAACCTTTCCTCGTAAGACCTACTCTCCATTCCAGGCAACATCCTGGTAAATCTTCTTTGCACCTTTTCCAGAGCTTCCACATCCTTCCTAAAATGAGGCGACCAGAACTGTACACAGTACTCCAAATGTGGCCTTACCAAAGTTTTGTACAGCTGCATCATCACCTCACGGCTCTTAAATTAAATCCCTCTGTTAATGAACGTGAGCACACCATAGGCCTTCTTCACAGCTCTATCCACTTGAGTGGCAACTTTCAAAGATGTATGAACATAGACCCCAAGGTCTCTCTGCTCCTCCACAATGCCAAGAACTCTACCGTTAACCCTGTATTCCGCATTCATATTTGTCCTTCCAAAATGGACAACCTCACACTTTTCAGGGTTAAACTCCATCTGCCACTTCTCAGACCAGCTCTGCATCCTATCTATGTCTCTTTGCAGCCGACAACAGCCGTCCTTACTATCCACAACTCCACCAATCTTCGTATCGTCAGCAAATTTACTGACCCACCCTTCAACTCCCTCATCCAAGTCATTAATGAAAATCACAAACAGCAGAGGACCCAGAACTGATCCCTGCGGTACACCACTGGTAACTGGGATCCAGGCTGAATATTTGCCATCCACCACCACTCTCTGACTTCTATCGGTTAGCCAGTTCGTTATCCAACTGGCCAAATTTCCCACTATCCCATGCCTCCTTACTTTGTGCAGAAGCCTACCATGGGGAACTTTATCAAATGCCTTACTAAAATCCATGTACACTACATCCACTGCTTTACCTTCATCCACATGCTTGGTCACCTCCTCAAAGAATTCAATAAGATTTGTAAGGCAAGACCTACCCCTCACAAATCCGTGCTGACTATCCCTAATCAAGCAGTGTCTTTCCAGATGCTCAGAAATCCTATCCTTCAGTACCCTTTCCATTACTTTGCCTACCACCGAAGTAAGACTAACTGGCCTGTAATTCCCAGGGTTATCCCTAGTTCCTTTTTTGAACAGGGGCACGACATTCGCCACTCTCCAATCCCCTGGTACCACCCCTGTTGACAGTGAGGACGAAAAGATAATTGCCAACGGCTCTGCAATTTCATCTCTTGCTTCCCATAGAATCCTTGGATATATCCCGTCAGGCCCGGGGGACTTGTCTATCCTCAAGTTTTTCAAAATGCCCAACACATCTTCCTTCCTAACAAGTATTTCCTCGAGCTTACCTATCTGTTTCACACTGTCCTCTCCAACAATATCGCCCCTCTCATTTGTAAATACAGAAGAAAAGTACTCATTCAAGGCCTCTCCTATCGCTTCAGACTCAATACACAATCTCCCGCTACTATCCTTGATCGGACCTACCCTCGCTCTAGTCATTCTCATATTTCTCACATATGTGTAAAAGGCCTTGGGGTTTTCCTTGATCCTACCCGCCAAAGATTGTTCATGCCCTCTCTTAGCTCTCCTAATCCCTTTCTTCAGTTCCCTCCTGGCTATCTTGTATCCCTCCAATGCCCTGTCTGAACCTTGTTTCCTCAGCCTTACATAAGTCACCTTTTTTCTCTTAACAAGACATTCAACCTCTCTTGTCAACCATGTTTCCCTCACTCGACCATCTCTTCCCTGCCTGACAGGGACATACATATCAAGGACACGTAGCACCTGTTCCTTGAACAAGTTCCACATTTCACTTGTGTCCTTCCCTGACAGCCGATGTTCCCAACTTATGCACTTCAATTCTTGTCTGACAACATCGTATTTACCCTTCCCCCAATTGTAAACCTTGCCCTGTTGCACGTACCTATCCCTCTCCATTACTAAAGTGAAAGGCACAGAATTGTGGTCACTATCTCCAAAATGCTCCCCCACTAACAAATCTATCACTTGCCCTGGTTCATTACCCAGTACTAAATCCAATATTGCCCCTCCTCTGGTCGGACAATCTACATACTGTGTTAGAAAAGCTTCCTGGACACACTGCACAAACACCACCCCATCCAAGCTATTTGATCTAAAGAGTTTCCACTCAATATTTGGGAAGTTAAAGTCACCCATGACTACTACCCTGTGACTTCTGCACCTTTCCAAAATCTGTTTCCCAATCTGTTCCTCCACATCTCTGCTGCTATTGGGGGGCCTATAGAAAACTCCTAACAAGGTGACTGCTCCTTTCCTATTTCTGACTTCAACCCATACTGCCTCAGTAGGGTGATACTCCTCGAACTGCCTTTCTGCCTTTCAGAAACACAAAGGCAGGTTGTGAAATTGAGCTGAATGAATCTGGTCATTTGTGGGGCCGGCACTGGGAAAAAGTGACCATGAAAACTGCTGGATTGTCATAAAAACCCAACTGGTTCACTCATGTCCTTCAGGGAACCTGCCACCCGGTCTGGACCTACAGATGACACTAACCTCATGTCAGAAAGAGAGAGGGGATGAGGCGGGGGGGGGGGGGGGGGGGGGGGTGTTCCGGGGAGTATTTTATATTCTTACAACTCCAACAGATCTTTGATAGAATCACCCAAACTCGGAACCTCCACCCAGAAAAACCAGGACAATAGTTTTTAAATTTAGGTACCCAATTCTTTTTTCAAAAAAATGGTCAATTTAGCGTGGCCAATCCACCTGCCCTGTACATCTTTTTGTTGTGGGGGTGAGAGCCACGCTTACACGTGGAGAAAGTGCAAACTTCACATGGAGAGTGACCCGGGGCCGGGATTGAACCTGGGTCCTCGGCGCCGTGAGGCAGCAGTGCTAACCACTGCTCCACCCTGCCGCTCAGAACAGGTGTATGTGAAAACTATCACCTCTAAGTTTCTCACAAAGTCACATTCATCCTGACCTGACTGGCATCCAGAATAGAATGAGCAGAAATTTCCTTCAAGTAAATATTGAGAAGATCAAAGCCAATGTCTTCAATCCCTTCCACAAACTCCACTCCCTTCCCATTGACTCCATCCATCTCCCTGGAAACTGAACCAGACAGATCACAACGCCAGTATAATATGTGACCCTGAGATAAGCTTAACCACAATCTACACCATCTCCACTCCAGCTCAAACTGAAACAACAAAGGCTTTCACAAGGGAATTGGACAGGCCCCTGAAGAGATTAGAAGTGCTGGGCTACTAGGGAAGGGTTGGGGAATCGGACTTTCTGATTTGCTCTTGTAGAGAACCAGCAGGGGCACAATGGGATAAATGGCCTCTTCCTGTATTGTAATCATTCTATTGCAGCATAACATACAAATTAGGAGAAGTGGGTTATTCGGCCCCTCTAGCCTGCTCTGCCATTCAATATCATGGCTGATCGAAGAATAACTACAACTGGACATTTTGCCTACCCACAGTAAACTATCCCGGAGGCCAGGGACCAACCTGCACACCCAATACGTCCCCCAATACAATTCAATGTTTAATTGGTCCATCTCTATATCTAGAATAGATTCAGTGACCAATGGATGCTATAAAATAAAAGCAAAAGACAGTCGTTGCTAAAAATCTCAAATACAAAGAGCAAACACTGGACAAACTCAGCAGGAACTTAAGCAAGGATTCAGGAGGGCTAAAAGAGGTCACGAAAAGTCATTGGCAAACAGGATTAAGGAAAAACACAAGGCTTTTTATACATATATAAAGAGCAAGAGGCCAGGGAAAGGGTTGACCCACTCAATTACAGGGGAGGGAATCTATGAATGGAGCCAGAGGAAATGAGCGACGTACTAAATTAGTACTTTGCATCAGTATTCACCAAAGATAATGACTGGGTGGATGACGAATCTGGGGAAGGGCGTGTAGATATTCTGGGTCACAGTGAGATCAAAAAGGAAAAGATGTTGGGCGCCTTGAAACCATCCAGCTCGATAAGTCCCAAGGGCCTCATGGGATCTACCCCAGAATACTGAGGGAGGCAAGGGAGGAAATTGCTGAGGCCTTGTCAGAAATAGTTGTATCATCACTGGCTACAGGTGAGGTCCCATGTTGTTCCTTTGTTCAAGAAGGGTACCAAGGATAATCCAGGATATTACAGTCTGATGAGCCTTACAACAGTGCTAGGGAAATTATTGGAGAGGATTCTTCGAGACAGGATTTACTCCCATTTGGAAGCAAGTGTACTTGTTAGCGAGAGGCAGCATGGTTTTGTGAACGGGAGGTCGAGTCTCACTAACTGATCAAGTTTTTCGAGGAAGTGACGAAGATGATTGATGAGGGTAGGTCAGTGGATGTTGTCTACATGGACCTCAGTAAGGTATTTGACAAGGTCCCTCTTGGCACTCTGGTACAGAAGGTGAAATCACACGGGATCAGAGGTGAGCTGGCAAGATGGATAGAGAACTGGCTAGGTCATAGAAGACAGAGGGTAGCAGGGAAGGGTGCTTTTCTATTTGGAGGGTTGTGGCTAGTGGTGTTCCGCAGGGATCAGTGCTGGGACCTTTGCTGTTTGTAGTATATATAAATGATTTGGAGGAAAATGTAATGGTCTGATTAGTAAGTTTCCGGATGACACAAAGGTTGGTGGAATTGCGGATAGCGATGAGGCCTGTCAGAGGATACAGCAGGATTTAGATCGTTTGGAGACTTGGGCGGAGAGATGGCAGATGGAGTTTGATCCGGACAAATGTAGGGCAGCATGGCAAGACATTGGTCAGCAGTGTGGCTTCACAGCGCCACAGTCCCAGGTTCGATTCCCCGCTGGGTCACTGTCTGTGCGGAGTCTGCACTTTCTCCCTGTGTCTGCATGGGTTTCCTCCGGTTTCCTCCCACAGTCCAAAGACTTGCAGGTTAGGTGGATTGGACAGGCCAAATTGCCCCTAGTGTCCAAAACTGTTAGATGGGGTTATTGGGTTACAGGGATAGGGTGGAAGTGAGGGCTTAAGTGGGTCGGTGCAGACTCGATGGGCCGAATGGCCTCCTTCTGCACTGTATGTTCTATGTCTATGACTTCCTTACAATGCCCTTAATAATAAAGCCTACAATACTTTCTGTTTTATTAACTGCTCTCTCTCAACAAGCACTGCCATGTCCATTGGCAAATTTAGCTCCAATGCAATTTGTTCCATCATCCAAAGATGTGGTTAGGTGGATTGGCAATACCAAATTTCCTGTTAGTGTCCAAAGATGTGTGGGTTATGGGGATAGGGTGGGGGATTGGCCTAGGTAGGGTGCTGTTTCAGAGAGTTGGTGCAGTCTCAATGGGCTGAATGGCATCCTTCTGCACTGTACAACTTCTATGGTTCTAAGCATGAGCATTGATCTAGATAGTTGTGGCCACAACACTGATCCCAGGGGCAGTCCATTTGTTACAGTGTGCCAATTTGAAAATGACTCCTTTATCCCAACTCACTCTTTGCTGTTAGTTATCCAAACCTTGATCTGTGCGAATATATCACCCCCAACACCATGAGCTCTTATCTTATGCAGTAACCTTTTATGTGGTACCTTACTGAAATCCAAACGCACAGTGTCTACTAGTTCCCTTTATCCACCCTGCTTATTATATCCTCAAAGGACTCAAGGCTCCTGGGTCTTTCTGGAGGGGAGGATAGGGAATAGAGGGGAGAGGGAGATCCCTTCAAAAGGAACTAACTTATGTTGGAAATATTAAAAAGACCTAACACACTGTGTGCTCAGCACAAAACTGATTTGACTTTTAACCGTAATATTCATTCCTATAACAGGGCTGGATTTTCTTAAACTCCGAAACAAATCCTAAAGGACAGATGGATAAACAGCAAAATTCAATCAAAACAGTTATTTGTGAGCTCGCTGGTGTCTCAGCAGGGTGGATGAGTGAGCAAATCCCTTCTGACATATGGAGCAGGTGAATGGCTTCTCCCCAGTGTGAACTCGCTGGTGTGTCAGCAGGGTTGATGACTGAGTGAATCTCTTCCCACACGTGGAGCAGCCAAATGGGCTCTCCCCGCTGTGAATACGCTGGTGTTCCAGCAGGTCAGTTGATCCAGTGAATCCCTTCCCACACACAACAGGTGAATGGCCTTTCCCCAGTGTGCACTCGCTGGTGTTTCAGCAGGGCTGAAGAATTAGTAAATCCCTTCCCACAAACAGAGCAGGAGAATGGTCTCTCTCCAGTGTGAATTCCCTGGTGTGTCAGCAGGCATGACGACCGACTGAATCTCTTCCCACACTCGTTGCAGGAAAACGGGCTCTCTCCAGTGTGAATTCGTATAGAGGTCAGATAATTGCCTGAACCCAGTCCCACAGTCAGAGCACCTGAATGGTCTCTCGCCACTGTGAATACGTTGATGGCGCATCACTTCCCCGGAACTTTTATACCAATTCCCGCAGTCTGGGCATTTAAAAGGTCTCTCATCAGAGTGAACACGCTGGTGAGCCAACAGGTTGCAAGACAGACTGAATCCCTTCCCACATGTGGAGCAGGTGAACGGTCTCTCCCCAGTGTGACTGCGCCGAAGAGTTTCCAGCTCAACTGGATATTTGAATCCTTTCCCACAGTCCCCACATGTACATGCTTTCTCCCCGTTGTGTCTGCACTTGTGGTTCAAGAGGTCAGACAATTGACTGAAGTCTCGTTCAGATGCAGAGCATGTGTTCAGTTTCTCCCAACTGCGAATGGTGCTTTCTCCTTCCATATTCAAAATCCAAAGATATTCAGGTTACGATAAATTGGGCGACTCAATCAGATCCTGTTGTGATATTTGATTCGCGTTTCCAAACTGAAAATTGTCTCTTTCTAACACCCTGTGAAATTGATTAAAACCAGAAAAAGGTGTAAGTGCCAACCTACAAAGAGACAGAGACAGGTTGTAAAATTGAGCGGAATGAATCTGGTCATTTGTGGAGCCGACACTCGGAAAAAGTGACCATAAAAACTGCTGTATTGTTGTAAAAACCAAACTAGTTCAGTGATGTTGTTTAGGGTAGGAAACCTGCCAAACTTGAGTTCATCCAAATTTCTGCTGCCATGCCCCCTGAACTGAATCCCACTCACTCACTCGTCACCCCTGTGCTCACTGATCTACATTGGGTCCCGGTTAAGCAATATCCTTGTTTGTAAATCTTGCTCCACCCTATTTCCAGCTACACAGATGTTTAAATCTTGAACCACAAATAAAACAGAAACACTTACATTCAGGTATTAATAAACGGAGTTACTCTCAGGTTTTGAAGTGAATCTTCGGTGAGTTTTTCACCTTAAAATTCTGCTTTCCTAATGTCTTGTCAAAAGTCATCACTGTCAGTCCAGGATTAAAAATTCAGAAGAGAAAAACATTTCTCTTGGTTTGAGTTTGCTTTGTGTAAATCCTCCCCTTCTAACCTCCAGTAAAAGGAGTTTCCAGAATTCTTTACTGTCAGTCTAGAAGAGAAATTCACAACATTTTCTCCTCCTGCTGACAGTACGCATGCGCACTCCTGCCCCCCCCCCCCCCAAATGTCAGTCTCCCAGATGCCCCCCCCCCGGATTAAACATTAGATTCTTAATTTTGTTCTGCCATCTCCACAGGGTGTTTATGGAGCCTCCACGTCCATTCCGCCACCTCAATCACCCTCCTCTAATCAGCCGTTATTTACTCGTTGAGGCATTTCCCATCCATTAGCAGATTGAGATCAACGAGTCAGAAATTCTCTCTCCTGGTCACTGGGACCCTGAAGCCCCGCCCACTCCACTACGTACAACAAATAGTCCCGCATGCGCACTGCTCCTGCTGAAACAAGATGGTTTTTAAACCTGGGCCTATTCTCAGGAAAAAGCCTCCGAGCTACAAACTCCGGACCTGCGGGATCATATTTGGGATTGGGGCCCATCCCGGGTGTTTATGAAGCCTCCGCTCCCTCACCTCCCGGCTCCATTCCTCCCTCCGCCCCGCCCCGCCCGCTCTCTCCCATTAACAAAAACCTCTCCCGCACTCACCCGCCTCTGAGCAAGGTGACACTGCGCATGTTCCGGAGAATTCAGCACTGCGCCTGCGTATTGGCCTCTCTCAGTGAATAGGGCACATTCACCCCCGCAGGGAATGTTGGGTAACAGCAGCGCCATTGAAGTATCCAAACAGAAGGAAACAAATTTAGTTACGCAATTCAAAGAAATTAATAAATACAACACCTACAGTCTTGTGAATATCTGCGCTGTTGTATTCCATTCCTAAAATACCTTTATTTTCTTGTCGGTACATGATTAGTTTTTAAAAACGTTTTCCAACTTTTCCCTGACTCCTCTCAGGGTGCTAAGTCTGTCTGCGTCAATCCCACAGTCACTGGTTCCTCTCCTTCTCTATTAACTGATGCTGAACTGCAATTCAATGAGGAAAAATATGAGTTGTTCATTTTGGAAGAATGAATGAGAAGGCGGATTCTTGTTTAAATGGTGAGACTGCAGAAAGCTGTAGCCCAAAGGGACTTGGGGTTCTTGAAGCTCAGAAAGCTAGCATACAGGAGCAGAAGGAAATAGGGAAGGCAAATGTGATGCGGGTGCTTATTCAAGGGAGATTTGGACCCCTCATTTAAGGAAAGATATATCATTGAAGGCAGTATAGAGGAGATTTACACCAATGATCCCGGGTATGGAGACGTTTCCATATGAGGAAAGATTAAACAAGTTGAGTCTGTACTCCTAGGAGTGCAGAAGTATGAGAAATGATATGACTAAAACATATAAGAGTTTTAGAGGGTTAGACAAGGTAAATATTGGGTGGATGTCCTTGAACATTTTCAGGACTGAGAGCAATAGGTTTTTAATAATTAAGGGAAATCAGGGTTAAGGAGAGAAGGCAGGAAAATGGACTTACTGTTGGATCAGTCATTTTTTTATTAAATGGAGGAGCAGGCTTGAAAGGCTGAATGGCTTACTACTGTTCCTGTTGAATATTAATTATTCTATGGAACGATACAGCACAGATGGAAACTATTTGGCCCATTATACCAGTGCTGGCTCTTTGGAAGATTCATCCAATTAATTCCACAGTCATAATAATGATAATCTTTATTATTGTCACAAGCAGGCTTACATTAACATTGCAATGAAGTTACTGTGAAAAGCCCCGTGTTGTCACATTCTGGCGCCTGTTTGGGTACACTGAGGGAGAATTCAGTATGTCCAATTCACCTAACAAGCACGTCTTTCGGGAGCAAACCCACAAAGGCACGGGGAAATCGTGCAGACTCCGCACAGTGACCCAAGACAGGAATTAAACCCGACTCCCTGGCGCTGTGAAGCCACAGTGCTAACTCTGTGCTAATGTGCCGCCCATTGAGTAACTATGATTAACACAAACTGATTTGACTTGATTTTTATTCAGAATTTAATTTCTTACAACAGGGTTGGAGTTTATGAACATCATAATAATAATCTTTATTATTGTCACAAGTTGGCTTATAATAACACTGCAATGAAGTTACTGTGAAAATCTCCTAGTCGCCACATTCCGGCCCCTGTTCGAGTATACAGAGGGAGAATTCAGAATGTCCAATTCACCTAATAAGCACATCTTTCGGAGTTTGTGGGAGAAACAGACCCCAATGAATATGGTTCAGTCCAGGCTGTGATTCGCAAAACAATCCAATCACTGAAGTTACTTGTGAACTTGCTGGTGCATCAGTAGGTTGGAATCTGAGTGAATCCCCTCCCATACTGGGAGCAGGTGAATGGCCTCTCCATTGTGTGAAGACGCTGCTGTCCAGTGAGGTGAGACGATTGGCTGAACACAGACTTTTGAGTGGTAAGCTGCTGATTGGGCGGCACAGTAGCACAGTGGTTAGGACTGTTGCTTCACAGCTCCACGGTCCAAGGTTCGATTTCTGGCTTGAGTCACTGTCTGTACAGAGTCTGCACATTCTCCCCGTATTTCCTTGTGTTTCCTCCGGGTGCTCCGGTTTCCTCCCATAGTCCAAAGATGTGCAGGTTAGGTGGATTGGCTTGACCATTTTGAATTGCCCTCACTGTCCAAAAGGTTTAGGTGGGGTTACTGGTATACGGGGTTAGGGTGGAGGTATAGGCTTAAGTCAGGTGCACCTTCCAAGGGCCAGTGCAGACCCGATGGGCCAAATGGCCTCTTTCTGAACTGTAAATTCTATGATACAATGAGAGCATCTGAATAGTCTCTCTTAAGATCCCCAGAATCTTTATAACAATCTTCACAGTCTGGGCATTTAAATGGTCTCTCCCAGTGTGAACTCACTGGTGTCTCAGCAGATTGGAGGAATGAGCAAATCCCTTCCTACATTGGGAGAAGGTGAACAGCCTCTCCCCAGCGTGAATATGTTGGTGTGTCTATCCCTTTCCATACTCAGAGCACGTGAAAAGCGTCTGCCCAGTGTGCGTGCACCGATGAACTACTGGCTGGGATGGCTAATCAAATCCCTTCCCACAGTCCCCACATTCCCACGGTTTCTCCCCGGTGTGATTGCATTTATGTTTCGAAAGGCCAGATGATCGACTGAAGCTTCGTCCACACACAGAACACGTGTACGGTTTCTCCCCACTGTGAACGGTGCTTTTTCCTTCCAAGTTCAAAATCCGATGATATTCAGTTTACGATAAATTCGGTGAGTGTTAGATGCTGATGTGATGTTTAGTTTCTGTTTCCTAACTGTGTGAACTCGCTGGTGTAATGCTAGGTTAGTTGACCAATTGAATCCCAACCCACACACAGAGCAGGTGTATGGCCTCTCCTGAGTGTGAATTTGCTAGTGTCTCAGCAGAGTGAATGTGTGAGCAAATCCCTTCCCACACTGGGAGCAGGTGAATGGCCTCTCCCCGGTGTGACTGCGTCGATGCATTTCCAGCTGGCATGGGTAATTGAATCCCTTCTCACAATCCCCACATTTCCATGGCATCTCCCTGTCATGACTGCAATTCTGTTCCGAAAATCCAGATGATTGGCTGAAATCTTGTCCACACACAGGACACATGGTACAATTTCTTCCCGCTGTGATCGGTGCTTTTTCCTTCCATGTTCAAAATCCAATGATGTTCAGGTTACGATAAATTGGCTGTCTCCATCAGATTCTGATATCATGTTCGATGTCAGTTCCCCAATTGCAAAGCCTCCCCTTGTAATACCCTGTGAAATTGATTGAAAATAGAAAAAAGGGAGTGAGGGAGAATCCACAAAAAGGCAGGTTGTGAACTTGATCTGAATCAATCTGGTAATTTGTGGGTCCGGCAACAGGAAAATGTAACCACAAGAACTGCTGGATTGGCATAGAAACCCAACTGGTTCACCTCTATTGGAGTAGAGAGAAAGTGAAAGGGACTGTGGGAGGAAACCGGAGCACCTGAGGAAACCCCCACAGACATGGGGAGAACATCCAAACTCCACTCAGTCACCCACGGTCGGATTTGAACCCAGGTTCTAGCACTGTGAGGCAGTAGTGATATCCCCTGTGCCACCCCGTTCTTTCTTCTCTGCCGCTGCTCTGCCTCATCAGTAAGACATTGGGACAGTTTGATGGACGGTGTCTCCATTCTGAATAATGGGTAACAAGCTCCTCCCAATGGGGAGTTGGTGTTGGTTATCTACAATGTTGTAAGGGGGCTGGTTAGAGGGGCTGGTTTAGCACACTGGACTAAATCGCTGGCTTTGAAAGCAGACCAAGGCAGGCCAGCAGCACGGTTCAATTCCTGTACCAGCCTCCCTGAACAGGCGCCGGAATGTGGTGACTAGGGGCTTTTCACAGTAACTTCATTTGAAGCCCTGCTTCAAGGATAGGTCTTATGAGGAAAGGTTGAGGGAGCGAGGGCTTTTCTCTTTGGAACGGAGGAGGATGAGAGGCGACTTAATAGAGGTTTATAAGATAATGAGGGGGATAGATAGAGTGGACGTTCAGAGACTATTTCCTCGGGTGGATGTAGCTGTTACAAGGAGGCATAAGATTCAAGGTAGGAGATATAGGAGGGATGTCCGAGGTAGGTTCTTTACTCAGAGAGTGGTTAGGGTGTGGAATGGACTGCCTGCTGTGATAGTGGAGTCGGACACTTTAGGAACTTTCAAGCGGTTATTGGGTCGGCACATGGAGCACACCAGAATGACAGGGAGTGGGATAGCTTGATCTTGGTTTCGGACAATGCTCGGCACAACATCGAGGGCCGAAGGGCCTGTTCTGTGCTGTACTGTTCTATATTCTATGTTTAAGAGAGGATTTTCAAACAGGAAACACAAACCAAATATCACATTAAGATCCAACAGTGTCACTCAATTGATCAGGACCTGAATATCCTCAGACTATAAATGTCGAATGAAAAATGTTTGTTCTGTTTGTGGGAAAATATTTCAGACATCAGTGTGACTGGAAAAGCACCGAGACACACACGCACCTGAGTGAGAGTGTTCCAGTGGACGGACTGTGGAAAGCTTTAACCAGTTACAGCCTGAAAAAACACACCATTCACTAAGGGGAGAAACCATACACGTGTTCTGTGTGAGGACCAAACTTCACTTGATTGTCTAAAGAGGAAACAGACAAAGGCACTGACTCCATGGCGATACTGTCGAAACCGTGGGGTATGATTTTCGCTTAGGGGGTTTCCAAAATGTGACAGGTCCCCTGTTCATATCCCGGACGAGCTCTGCAAAGCACTTGACTGGGGAGGTGATGGTGTAATGGTATTGTCACTGGATGAGTAATCCCGAGACCCAGCACAATTCTCTGAGAATGCAGGTTCAAACCCCACCACGGCAGATGCTTCATCGTGGCTTGTATTTGAACTTGAATCCAATAAATCCGGGGAAGCACAGTAGCACAGTGGTTAGCACAGTTGTTTCACAGCTCCACTGTCCCAGGTTCGATTCCCGCTTGGGTCACTGTCTGTGCGGAGTCTGCACGTTCTCCTCGTGTCTGCGTGGGTTTACTCCGGATGCTCCGGTTTCCCCCCAGTCCAAAGATGTGCAGGTTTGGTGGAGTGGCCATGCTAAATTACTCTTAGTGTCCAAAAGGGTTAAGTGGGGTTACTAGGTTATGGGGATAGGGTGGAGGTGTGGGCTTGAGAAGGGTGCTCTTTCCAAGGGCCAGTGCAGACTCGATGTGCCGAATGACCTGTTCTGCACTGTAAATTATGTGGTTGTGGAAGTTCGATGTTAAACAGTTTAGTGAGAATTGGGTCAAAGGAGCAAAGGCTAAGTCTCACAGACAAGATGAGCACTGAGAGAGCATGATGGGACACAGCAGGAAAAGAGGAGAAAGATATGAGTTCAGAATTTGGACAAGGAAGGTCTTCGAGGCAGTTTTACTGAGTGGTTTAGTGGAAGAGGAGCTGTAGAATCAGCTGATCGGATTGTTTCACTGGGTGAGGTTTGCCAGTACTTCCTGTTGGCTGGATCTTCCAGTTCCACAGATCTCTCGCTCTGCTGTTCCGGTTCATTGGTTGTCTCATTGGGTTCGCTGTAGGCCTCTTGGAGTCTGTGGAAAAACTCCCAGTGCCTCATTTGCCTGATGAATTCCCTGGAGCGGAGAAACTACGACATCTTCTTCGCAGCCTTCAACACGTCATCGATGAAGACCAGCATCTTGCCAAGGCCATCAACACTGTTTGCCTCCAAACAACCGCGGAACCTCAAACAAACCATTGATTGCAGCAAACTACCCAGCATTCAGGAGAACAGCGATCATGACACCACACAACCCTGCCATGCCAACCTCTGCAAGACGTGCCAGATCATCAAAATGGGTACCACCATTACACGTGAGAACTCCAGCAGTCAAGGGCATTCAACCTCTGATCTTCGGGTAAGCGTTCGGCCTTCAGGATGTGCGACAACGCAGAATGGCCGAGCAGAAACTGATGTCAAGTTCCGCACACAAGTACGGCCTCAACTGGGACCCTGGATTCATGTTACATTACATGTGCTTGCGAAATCCTACCAACTGTCCTGGCTTGAGACAATTCACACCTCTTTAACCTGTGATTATCCCTCTCTCCAGTCACACCGTATGGACCTGTAAAGACTTAATTACCTGCAAAGACATGTATTCAAAATACCATTTTGCATCATTGAATTTTTCTACATATGTGTTTGTGGAACCCACATCTTCATTCACTTGAGGAAGGAGCTGCACTCCGAAAGCTAGTGATTCGAAACAAACCTGTTGGACTTTAACCTGGTGTTGTAAGACTTCTTACTGTGCCCACCCCAGTCCAGCACCGGCATCGCCACATCATAAATGAGAAGCATTAAATGCTTCTGCCAGTTTCGAACCAGGCACCTTTGGCGGGTTAGGTGAATGTGATAACCTCCATGCTACAGAAACAGCTGGTAGCACAGTACCAATGGACCTGTGCAACGTTCAACTGCACAGTCTTGGGAGGCCAGGTCACCTATTACATGAAGACAGCTGTTCCTTTAAAACAGATGTCTCAACTTGTAAGACCATAAGATATCAAACTTATATTGAACTTTAGCATTTGTTCAGCAAATATCTAACGGAACAATGCTCTCTGTTCAATCATTCATGCATCATTCTTATCGTCCACCAATTTTACTCAATATGTTTTGTTATTCGATGTAGAATGTCAGTATATTTATTTGTTATATATGACTTCATTTTGAATTGAATAGCTCTCGAGTCTTCACTCTGAAATATACACCATTGAATTGCAAACATGACGACCAAGAAAAGAAAGCGTTTCACTGGGTAACAGAAATCCCATGAATCATTGTCGAGTTTGACCTCAGACAGCTTTTGAACAAAGTCAAATATAGTTAAATGGAAGTTACTTGAGAATTATATGTTGCTTATATTTGACCACTCTGTGTTTTGGTGTGAAATGTTCTGCAGCCTAAATCCCGTTCATGTATAAGAAAGGAGGGGTGACAGCAAATCCGCACTGAGCCTGGATTTCCTCATCTCCCCGAGTGGCTTTTCCTGTTTCTCCATCATTAAGGACGAATCTTTCAAAAATGTGGTTGTTAAATCTCTAACATTTCCTCTAATTCAGTTACAGTATTGTTTGTGTCTGTCTATATGAGCCGTCCAGATATGTTTCGGATGGTGATTAAAATCTTAATCTACGTCTACAAAGCCATTAAATTATTTTGTGAACTGAGCAAACTGCCAAGATCCGCACTTTGTTTTTTCATGTATGTAACAATCTGTCTGGACTGTACGCAGAACAATACTTTTCACTTTACCTCGGTACACATGACAATAAATCCAATCCAAAGACAGTTTCTTACTCGTCTTCAAATTGAAAAGAGTCTTCTTAAAAATTATTCATTCATGGGAGGTGGGCGTCACTGGCTGGGCCAGCATTTACTGCTCATTCCAATTGCCCTTGAACTGCGTGTCTTGTGAGGCTATTTCAGAGGGCACTTACAAATCAACCACAACATTGCTGTGGATCTGGAGTCACGTGTAGGCCAGACCACATACGGAGAGCAGATTTCTTGAAGGATATTAGTGAAACAGATGAGTTTTCACAACAATCAAGTGTTATCATTAGACTTTTAATTCGAGACTTTTATTCAATTTCAGCATCTGTCATAGGCAGATTCGATCCCAGATCCCCAGAGCATTAACCTGGCTCTCTGGATTACTCGCCTAGTAGCAATACCATTACTCCAATGCCAAGCCCACATATTCTTGGCAGAATATGGTGTCTCGTGTTGTGTTCTGTGATCTTGTCTTGCAATGATTCTACAGAACTGCTGGTGAATTAGCCAGAACAATGATTTATTAATGTACACGTGGTAAGGCAATGATCAGAATGCTACACAGACTGTTATCACAGAGCTACATTAGACTCTCTTGGAACTACCCTTATGTGCGACTGGCCTTGTGTATGCCTGACAACCTTCTGCTGGTAGCCGAATGTCACCTGACTGATGCCTGATGCCAACTACTGGTGGGAGGTCACACTGCTGAGTACATGTAATATTATATACAGGCTTATCACCACATCTCGTAACTTCTTGAAATTATCGAGTAATTTATTTTTTCAAACATATTCTGATAGCTCTCACAGTATTTACCGAATTTGTCCAGGACTGCCTGGAAGTTGCTCTTGTTTTGCCTGTTGGAGAACTTGAACGTTTTGAAGATTTCTTCGGCTCTGGCACCGGTGAGCAGAAGCTCTGTCTTTGCAGCATCTGCCACGTATGTCGGTTGGCTGTTACCAGGAAGATTTCAAACCTTTGCCGGAATGCTCAGCAGTTTTCACGGAGATCGCCATGGCACTGGAGCCGCTTCGGATCCGGGATCTCGAACATCTTGCCTGGGTATTGTTGCTGGTTGTCACTGTACGCTGAGTTATGGCTATATGGATTGAAACAGTTCACTCTGGTACCATGTTTTGTTATGGTCTAAGCGTAGCATAAGCGGCTTCCTTGTGGTGCACTTGAAAAAGGAAGGTTCAGACGTGGAGATAACTTCAACACGTTTATTAAACTATTTACACTTCTATTACTCGGGTTCCACACGACTGTTAATCCTTCTATAGCTACTCAGACTGACTAACCAGTGTGCTACAATCCACGTGGTGGGAGTGATCTTGAATCAACCCTGTGTCTCTACTCACTGACTGTCTCCACTGGAAAGAGGAAGATCATGTGTGTTGTGTCCTTTATATATGGATTGGTGGAATGCCCTCCTGTGGTGGTGTCACCTCAGTGTGTATCGTGAATGCCCATTGGTCGTGTCCTATCTAACTGATCTATTGGTTGAGAGTCTCTGTGTCATGTCTCCGGTGCTCCCTCTAGTGTCTACCTAGTCTACATGTATTTACATTAACCCCTTGTGTATTTACAGTGATGCATATCACCACAGGCTTCACCTTCATGTGGCTCCAGTCGGACAGCAACATATCTGACTCTTCAGTTCCTTCTGTGCTGGCCCACTCAGTTCAACAGCAATTAGGAACAGGGAACACATGGTGGTCTTGCCAGTGAATCCCACATTCCATGGAAGAATAAAGAGAAAAACACAAAAATGTACATGTTTATCGACTACAAAATGTATCCCCTGTCTGATAGTCTGATTGTATTTTTATCCTACATCACAATGTTATGAGGTGTGGGAGAGATCCTCCAGCCGGCTCGTGTTGCTAAGAGAGGCTAGAAAATAGAAAATAGGAGAATGACTAGAGCGAGGGTAGGTCCGATCAAGGACAGTAGCGGGAGATTGGGTATTGAGTCTGAAGAGATAGGAGAGGTCTTGAACGAGTACTTTTCTTCAGTATTTACAAATGAGAGAGGCCATATTGTTGGAGAGGACAGTGTGAAACAGACTGATAAGCTCGAGGAGATACTTGTTAGGAAGTAAGATGTGTTGGTCATTTTGAAAAACTTGAGAATAGCAAGTCCCCCGGGCCTGACGGGATATATCCACCGATTCTATCGGAAGCAAGAGATGAAATTGCAGAGCCGTTGGCAATGATATTTTCGTCCTCACTGTCAACAGGGGTGGTACCAGGGGATTGGAGAGGTGCGAATGTTGTGCCCCTGTTCAAAAAAGGGAATAGGGATAACCCTGGGAATTACAGGCCAGTTAGTCTTACTTCGGTGATCGGCAAAGTAATGGAAAGGGTGCTGAGGGATAGGATTTCTGAGCATCTGGAAAGACACTGCTTGATCAGGGATAGTCAGCACGGATTTGTGAGGGGTAGGTCTTGCCTTACAAGTCTTATTGGAATTCTTTGAGGAGGTGACCAAGCATGTGGATGAAGGTAAAGCAGTGGATGTAGTGTACATGGATTTTAGTAAGGCATTTGATAAGGTTCCCCTTGGTAGGCTTGTGCAGAAAGTAAGGAGGCATGGGATAGTGGAAACTCTGGCCAGTTGGATAACGAACTGGCTAACCGATAGAAGTCAGAGAGTGGTGGTGGATGGCAAACATTCACCCTGGAGCCCAGTTACCAGTGGCGTACCGCAGGGATCAGTTCTGGGTCCTCTGCTGTTTGTGATTTTCATTAATGACTTGGATGAGGGAGTTGAAGGGTGGGTCAGTAAATTTGCAGATGATACGAAGATTGGTGGAGTTGTGGATCGTGAGGAGAGCTGTTGTCGGCTGCAAAGAGACATAGATAGTATGCAGAGCTGGGCTGAGAAGTGGCAGATGGAGTTTAACCCTGAAAAGTGTGAGGTTGTCCATTTTGGAAGGACAAATATGAATGCGGAATACAGGGTTAACGGTAGGGTTCTTGGCAATGTGGAGGAGCAAAGTCATCTTGGGGTCTATGTTCATAGTTCTTTGAAAGTTGCCACTCAAGTGGATAGAGCTGCGAAGAAAGCCTATGGTGTGCTAGCGTTCATTAGCAGAGGGGTTGAATTTAAGAGCCGTGAGGTGATGATGCAGCTGTACAAAACCTTGGTAAGGCCACATTTGGAGTACTGTGTGCAGTTCTGGTCGCCTCGTTTTAGGAAGGATGTGGAAGCTTTGGAAAAGGTGCAAAGGAGATTTTCCAAGATGTTGCCTGGAATGGAGGAAAGTTTGAGGGTGCTAGGCCTTTTCTCATGAGAACGGAGAAGGATGAGGGGCGACTTAATAGAGGTGCATAAGATGATCAGGGAATAGATAGAGTCGGCAGTCAGAGACTTTTTCCCCGGGTGGAACAAACCATTACAAGAGGACATAAATTTAAGGTGAATGGTAGAAGATATAGGGGGGATGTCAGAGGTAGGTTCTTTACCCATAGAGTAGAGGGCGTATGGAATGCACTACCTGTGGAAGTAGTTGAGTCGGAAACATTAGGTACCTTCAAGCAGCTATTGGATAGGTACATGGATTTCGGTAGAATAATGGAGTGTAAATTAATTTGTTCTTAAAGGCAGCATTGTGAATAACACAATTGCTTCACAGCTCCAGGGTCCCAGGTTCGATTCCGGCTTGGGTCACTGTGTGTGCGGAGTCTGCACATCCACCCCGTGTGTGTGTGGATTTCCTCCGGGTGCTCCGGTTTCCTCCCACAGTCCAAAGATGTGCAGGTTAGGTGGATTGGCCATGATAAATTGCTCTTAGTGTCCAAAATTGCCCTTAGTGTTGGGTGGGGTTACTGGGTTATGGGGATAGGGTGGAGATGTTGACCTTGGGTAGGGTGCTCTTTCCAGGAGCCGGTGTAGACTCGATGGGCCGAATGGCCTCCTTCTGCACTGTAAATTATATGATAATCTATGATTAATCTCGGACATAGTTTCGGCACAACATCGTGGGCCGAAGGGCCTGTTCTGTACTGTATTTTTCTATGTTCTATGTTCTAAAAGCTGAATAACTCTCCTTTCCTTAGAGATGGGAATAGTTCAAATAACTTAACAATTTAAAACATAAAATTATCTCCAGTACTTTTGCTGGGCAGGTTTGTTTATAAATGTTAAGAGTTTGAAGTTGGCTTGCAGCCAAGCGGTCAGTACTGAGGAAACAGATCTTTGAAAATACATCCAGATGCTTCCTGTAAAACAACATTGAACATTCGATCCTCCCTGACTGCAGACGGCAGGTTGCTGCCAAACACTGTGTGGGGCAGATTAACCTGAATATGAATGGACAAAATGGGATTTATCCATTCAAACAATAAATGTTTAATCGCAGATGAGGTAAACGTTTTAAATGGTGTTCCGTGCAAAAAAAATATTCACTGAATGTTTTGTTCACTCTGAGATTAAACACAATCGGAAAGTAGTAACCTGACCATGAATATTCTCCGAGTTGTTGATCTCCTTTAAACAGAGTCGTCTCTTATACCCGATTAGCACCGTGTTCTGTTCAGTTTAATTTATGCTGATTTCCATTATTTAACAGTCCCTCGCATTGCTGCCAATGAGTGGAGAAATGACCAGTTCATGACCTGCTTCAGTGGAAGATAAAACATTTATTCCTGTGATAGTGTTTAATATGCCATAAAGTCCTAATATCCTCTGTTCCCAACACCAGTGAATGTTAGATAGCCGGCGGTCAGTAAAATTAGCGGCAATGATTTGGATGCTGAAGGATATCTTTGCTGATCGCCCTGTCCGTTCCGATTCATTAACTTCTCTGTCAAAAGCTGATGTGAATTTTCTGTTTCTCTGTCAACTCACTGCTCAATTATCAGGCAAGCGGCTTCTTTTACCACTAATGTTCACAGGACTGTCTGAGGCTCAGGGACAGTTAGAGAAATACCAGGAGAAACATTGTGTAATGTGAGAGTTTCTTCTTATCCCCAGACCTACATTGTTTAATGAGAGCCTTCCACACTTTAAATAGAATCACTTTATTCATTCCCCGTATTTAGTTCCAGAAATCGAGAATAATTCTGCTAATAAATTATAAGTTATTGTTTTAATGGGATAAAGACTCGGAGTTGTTGCAACTTAGACAGACAGACATCTTATTCCCTGTTATTGTAATTAATCAGTTTATGTTCATCCACTTATGTTGAAGAGTACAAATAAAGGGTCTGAATTTACAATAGAATTAACTTTCATCAACAGATGCGATAATGTGATTTCACCATTAGGATGAGGAGAGATATTAAAATGAATCCATCCAGACAAACAAAAATCCCGAAACAGATAAATGTCCACTTTTACTAACATCCGATAGTAAATCTCTGGGTCCATTCTGTTGGGGGGGTGGAAGGTGGGACGTGGATCAAGTCGCCGCCTCCACCAGGGAATCAACAGGCGGCGCCTGGAAACCCGCCCCTTCTGCCGGGTATTTAAATGCCGCTCACTGGGACCCGAAACCAACAGTCCGGGAGCTGGTTTGTTCACTGAGTTCCTGACACAACCATTTCCCCCAAATGACCAGAAGGATGAGGTGGGCCATTTCTCTCAGTTTGTTGCTGACTTTCTTATCCCGTGAGTAGTTTTTATTGTCCAAGTCTCTCACTGTTACTGTCTCAGTGTTAGACTCTCTCTGGAATGTTCCAGAGTCACCAATCATTTCACCAGCATTAATCCTCGGGCTTTTTGATATATTTTTACAGGTGTCCAGTCGGAGGTTGTGTTGACTCAGCCGGAGGCTGAGACCGGGCGTCCCGGAGGCTCCCTGAGACTGACTTGTAAAACCAGCGGCTTCGATCTAGGCAGCAACACCGTGAACTGGGTCCGGCAGGTTCCCGGGCAGGGGCTGGAGTGGCTGCTTTTCTACTATAGTTCATCCAAAAACAACTACGCCCCAGCAATTAAAGATCGATTCACTGCTTCCAAAGACACTTCGAACAACATCTTCTCTTTGGCCATGACGAACCTGAAGACCGAAGACACCGCCATCTATTACTGTGTAAGAGACTACAGCAGTTATCCCTGGATATATCTCGACTACTGGGGACAGGGGACCATGGTGACGGTGATTGCAGGTAAGAACCAATCAATTATTTCATGCTGTTTTATTTCTGTCGTTGTTTTATATTTTGATCTATTTTAACAATTCATTCGTTCACTGAATTGCGGGTTTGCTGGATTCTGTATTGAGATTTTGTTGTAATGTTTCACGTGATTCTGCTGAAAAGGGTGAGAGAATTACTCTGCCTCTTGACACAAAGGTGCTGCTGAGGGATTCAGTCCCTGGTTACTGTGATTCGGTGTGTATTTTCTGAGGATGCTGTGTGGCTGGGTTATTTTAAATATCAAACGTCTGTTAAACAGTTTGGCGTTTCTGCAATGTTTAATGTCGGCGACTGTACAGGTTAGCTGGATTGGCCACGCTAAATTGCCCTTTAATTGGAAAAGCATTATTGGGCACTAAATTAACAAACTAAATCACGGTGACATTTGGTGGTTACACGTTTCAGTGTTAGAAATCGAACCCAATATTAACAAAATATTCTACGTTTCTGTGTTAATTTATTGAACGTGTTCCGCTTATTCACAATGTTGATGATATTCTTCCATATTTCTGTTTAATTATTCATTCATTTGATGACAAGCGGATCTGGTGGCTTCTAGATTGTGATTTTCTTTAAATGTTATGTTTGGTTCTGTTGAAATTGTTTTTTTGAATTGAGCTGCTTCTCCATGAAGCGAGTTTCAGTCTCTCGGTGATCTGGTATTTTTCTGCTCGATACATTGTATCTGGGTGACACTGAATAGGGAAAATGCGTGAAACGGTTTGCCGTTTCTGCATTGTTTAAACTCGGTGACACCGACTGGTTACAGGTTTTGTAATTGAATGAAAACAATATACACGTTTGGAACTACTTGACACATGATTGGAGACAGAAAACCGGCATGATTGTAGATTAAACAAAGCCATGGTCCAAAGCACCCTTTCGAATGTAAGTTATTTCTGCAATAACATCCTGGCTTTTCTGAATTATTTTTTATTTCCATGATTATGTTTGCAGTTACTTAAATAGGAGTTTAACATTGCAGTTTGGCAATTTGTGTATCCAGTTATTATATTATTTCTGTGCAGCTGCAATACTATGATTCCTTCAATGTCATTTGTAGTTGGATAGTGAGATAATTGTCAATAATCTAATCATAACCAGTTTGCTGCGATCTGCAAGTCGCTGACAGCGAAGAAATTGTTCATACGATTTTATTTGAATTGTAGGAACGTTCAAACTGCACAGGGCTGGAGACTGACCAGTAAATGCTTGAAATTCAAAGAGATTAATTTAATTACAAAAGGAGAATATTAGCTTTGCAATAAACAATAACATCCTGTCTTGCAGAGCTGTGCTGTACACAGTATAGAATTATAGAAACAATAAATGTCACATTAGAAGAATTATTAAATGGGGCAAGAACATTTCTCCTTAATTTGCTCATTATGTTGCCGTGTTGTATTGGATCTGAATGAAGTGTTTTCACTATGTTTCACACTGATTAAATTGGATCTCCTTTCTTCAAACGATATTTTTAATAATTAAATTACAGGGATTGTCTGAGTTTTTTAATCTAGGAAGCACTTTTATTGATCACAAACTGTGTACATATATAGTTTCGAGTTATGACAGTTTATCAATTCGGGAGTGCGGCTTTATCAAACAGATGGTATATTATACATGTCTGAAGGTTCCCATCCGGTTATTTAAATTTTATTGTTTACCATTGACAAAGATTTAATTAAACCCAAATTATTTAATGAAGATTCAAGCAGGAGCAGGATTTGAACTATAGAAAAACATTTTGGTATGATTTATATTATAGTACAAATCAGCTAACAAGGCAATTAATTAACATTAACAAAAACTTGCAATGCAATATTAGTACTAACTGATTCAACATAAATGACCTCCTGCAATTGAGTGACACACTGGCGCGCAATATCAAAGCTTTTGGAGAATGTTTAATTGTATCGAAAATGAATTTAGATTGCAATGCATTTTTTACTCGTGTCGAAACGGTATGGCAGGTGGAGCATTTTGTTGATTATATTTAATTAAGGAATTAGATCAAGTTAGGTAATCGCCTTTCGATGTGAATGTTTCCTGTTTTTTAAATTTATTTCAATCACCGATCTCTGTTACGGACATTAAACTACACAAAGTGCTGACGCCAATTTAGAATCCGTGCACTTTTACAACAGAAAAACTGGCGCGACACCTGGACCGACTCAGCTACCGTTGAGGAGCTAGCACGGGTGCCGCATGGAACACACTCAATTCCACTGAAAAATGGTGCAGGATACGCCGAGTCCGTGATCGACACTCTGGAGGCTGAAAAGCTGCAGCCGCACATGCACATTACAGTCCCCACACACACATATCCCAGCCAACAAGATGGCACTGGTTGTGCTGGAGCGCGACCATACAACCAGTCGGCTGGGGCCAGAGGGCACCAGCTTCAAAGTGGGCTGTTAGCTGCATGGCTGCCTTGCCAGCTGCGGCAATGGTGTACTATGTTTGTCCAACCCCCCACTGCCATGGTAGAAGTCTCATAGCCAGCGGCACAACTTTCTGCAATCTAAGGCGATGTTGGACCCCCCTCTCCCTTCCTCAGCAGCCATCACACCAGATTCACGATTTTTAAAAACACAAGTAAACCACGCCATCGGGAACGCGGCTAATTGGAGGCGGAGAATCGCGATGACCCGGGAGAGTTCTGGGTTGGGCCTGCTAATGATGTGCAAACGGTACCTACTATATGTGCGGAGTGAAACGCATTGACACCGTTTTTGAGGTTACGGAGAACCATGATTTGGCGTCAAATCGGCGCCTGTCCTGATTTTGCTTTTCGGAAGCTATTCTCTGCCAAATCACATTTCCCAATTTCGATGTCAGTTTATGGAAAATCCCACCCTCTACCTCTCGCACATACACTCGGTCACATACACACACACTGCCTCACACCCCCGTTCTCTTCCATGCTCTCACTATTTTTCTCTCTCTCCAACTATTTTCATAGAAATTTCATAGAATTTACAGTGCAGAAGGAGGCCATTCGGCCCATCGAGTCTGCACCGGCTCTTGGAAAGAGCACCCTACCCAAGGTCAACACCTCCACCCTATCCCCATAACCCAGTAACCCCACCCAACATTAAGGGCAATTTTGGACACTAAGGGCAATTTATCATGGCCAATCCACCTAACCTGCACATCTGTGGACTGTGGGAGGAAACCGGAGTACCCGGAGGAAACCCACGCACACACGGGGAGGATGTGTAGACTCCGCACAGACAGTGACCCAAGCCGGAATCGAATCTGGAACCCTGGAGCTGTGAAGCAATTGTGCTATCCCCAATGCTACCGTGCTGCCCCACGAACATTCTGTCACATAATCTCTCTAATGCATAGGCACATTATCTCCCTCTCTCACACACACTCTCTCTTAAACACATTACCAATCTCATTCAAATGCACAAACTCTCTCACTCTCTCACATAAATTCTCACTTGCACACGCTCCCTCATACACACGCTCTCTCATACACACGCTCTCCCACACACACGTGCTCTCATACAAAATCTCTTGCACACTATGCTATCTCGCATTCATGCTCTCTTGCACACATGCCTCCTCACTCACATGCTCCCTCTGACACATGCTTTCTCACATACACACACTGTCTCACACACATGCACTCACACACACTCTCTTGCACACTTGCTCTCTCACGCACAGGCTCTCTTGCACACATGCTCTCTCGCACATGCTCTCACACCCATGCTCTCACACACTTGCTCTCTGATGCACACACTCTCGTGTATATATGTTCCCTCACACACACCTCTTCTTGCACACATGCTCTCTCACACACACTGTCTCACACACATGCGGTCTCTCTCACACACGGTCGCACGCATGTTCTCTCTCATGTTCTCTCATATGCATGCTCTCTCACATGCATGCTCTCGCACACATGTTCTCTCATACACACACTCTCTCACTCATATATGCTCCTCAACACACTCTCTCACACACGTGCTCTACCACACATACTCTCTCTCACACATGCTCTGTCATACACACACTCTCTCACATGTATGTGTTCCATCACACATGCTCTTTTACACACATGCTCTCTTGCACATATGCCCTCTTGCACACATGCTCTCTTGCATACTCACGCATGCACTCTCTCATACACACTGTCTTGATCTATCTCTCGCAGAAACACACACACATTCACACGCACGCATGCACATACATATGCAGACACGCACCCGCACTCTCTCACGCACACACACTCTTATTCACACAGGTGAAAATGACTGACTTTGACATAAGGCAGCATTTGAACGAGTATGGCGTCAAGCAGCAAATACAAAAAATGGAATCGGTGGGAATCAGTGAACAATCTCTGCTGTTTGGAGTCATGACTAGCATCAAGGTAGATGGTTTCCGCTGCTGGAGGTCAATCATCTCAATTACAGGACATCACTGCAAAAGTTCCTCAGAGCAGTGTCCTAGGCTGTACCATTTTCAGTTTTTTCGCCAATGACCTTTCAATCATAAAGTCAGAGTGGGATTGTTCTCTGATGTTTGCACCTTGTTCAGCACCATTATTAACTGTGCGTATACTGAAGAGGTTTAATAAAGCAAGGTGGTGGCTGTATCCAGGCTTCTGCTAACAAGTGGTCAGTAACATTCACGTCACACAATTGAAGGAAATGGCCGCCTCCAGCAAGAATGGATCTAACCATCGCCCCTTGACATTCAACGGTATTACTATCATTGATTCCCCCACCATCAACATGCTAGGCGTTAACATGGACCTGAAAGTGATCTGGATGAGTCACATACAATTTGAGACCAGAAGAACAGATCAAAGGTGAGGAAACCTGCGGTGGAAAACTGAACTCTTGACTCCCCAAAGCCTGTCCGCCATCTAAAGATCCGCTGCAGAAGCTCATCATGTCTCCCGAGACAGCACCTTCCAAACCCATGACAGCGGCCACCTGGACAAGGACGGCAGACACATGGTCTGGAAGCTCAACTCCAAGACACTCACCATCAATACTTCAAAATATCTCGCCATTCCTTCAATTTCGCTGATTCAACACCCCGTAACTGCCTCCGACACAACACCACATGGACTGCAGTGGTTGAAGAAGGAAGCTCACCACCACCTTGGCAAGTGTAATGAGGAATGGGAAATAAATGCTGGCCTAACCAGAGACGTCTCCATCACAAGAATGATGAAATAAAACACATTCTCTCTGACACAATATTACAATAATTCTACTGGCTAAAAATTCCCATTTTCAGAAGGAAAATCCATTAAGTCGCAGAAATGTTCATTGTCCCAGTTCTGAATTGTTTTGTGAAAAATGAAATTGCACCGGTATTAAAGCAGCTGCCCAGTGATCCACACTGCTGTCTGACTGTACACAGCCAGTGTTACTGAAAGTATTAAAGCAGCTGCCCAGTGATCTACACTGCTGTCTGACTGTACACAGCCGGTGTTACTGAAAGTATTAAAGCAGCTGCCCAGTGATCCACACTGCTGTCTGACTGTACACAGCCGGTGTTACTGAAAGTATGAAAGCAGCTGCCCAGTGATCTACACTGCTGTCTGACTGTACACAGCCCCTGTTACTGAAAGTATTAAAGCAGCTGCTCAGTGATCTACACTGCTGTCTGACTGTACACAGCCGGTGTTACTGAAAGTATTAAAGCAGCTGCCCAGTGATCTACACTGCTGTCTGACTTTACACAGCCGTTGTTACTGAAAGTATTAAAGCAGCAGTCCAGTGATCTACACTGCTGTCTGACTGTACACAGCCGGTGTGACTGAAAGTATTAAAGCAGCTGTCCCGTGATCTGCACTGCTGTCTGATTGTACACAGCCAGTGTTACTGAAAGTATTAAAGCAGCTGCCCAGTGACCTACACTGCTGTCTGACTGTACACAGCCGGTGTTACTGAAAGTATTAAAGGAGCTGCCCAGTGATCTACACTGCTGTCTGACTGTACACAGCCGGTGTCACTGAAAGTATTAAAGCAGCTGCCCAGTGACCTACACTGCTGTCTGACTGTACACAGCCGGTGTTACTGAAAGTATGAAAGCAGCTGTCCAGTGATCTACACTGCTGTCTGACTGTACACAGCCGGTGTCACTGAAAGTATTAAAGCAGCTGCCCAGTGATCTACACTGCTGTCTGACTGTACACAGCTGGTGTTCCTGAAAGTATTAAAGCAGCTGCCCAGTGATCTACACTGCTGTCTGACTGTACACAGCCGGTGTTACTGAAAGTATTAAAGCAGCTGCCCAGTGATCTACACTGCTGTCTGACTGTACACAGCCGGTGTTACTGAAAGTATTAAAGCAGCTGCCCAGTGAGCTACACTGCTGTCTGACTGTACACAGCCGGTGTTACTGAAAGTATTAAAGCAGCTGCCCAGTGATCTACACTGCTGTCTGACTGTACACAGCCGGTGTTACTGAAAGTATTAAAGCAGCTGCCCAGTGATCTATACTGCTGTCTGACTGTACACAGCCGGTGTCACTGAAAGTATTAAAGCAGCTGCCCAGTGATCTACACTGCAGTCTGACTGTACACAGCCGGTGTTACTGAAAGTATTAAAGCAGCTGCCCAGTGATCTACACTGCTGTCTGACTGTACACAGCCGGTGTTACTGAAAGTATTAAAGCAGCTGTCCAGTGATCTACACTGCTGTCTGACTGTACACAGCCAGTGTTACTGAAAGTATTAAAGCAGCTGCCCAGTGATCTACACTGCTGTCTGACTGTACACAGCCGGTGTTACTGAAAGTATTAAAGCAGCTGCCCAGTGATCTACACTGCTGTCTGACTGTACACAGCCGGTGTTACTGAAAGTATTAAAGCAGCTGCCCGGTGATCTACACTGCTGTCTGACTGTACACAGCCGGTGTTACTGCAAGTATTGAAGCAGCCGGCCAGTGATCTACACTGCTGTCTGACTGTACACAGCTGGTGTTCCTGAAAGTATTAAAGCAGCTGCCCAGTGATCTACACTGCTGTCTGACTGTACACAGCCGGTGTTACTGAAAGTATTGAAGCAGCTGCCCAGTGAGCTACACTGCTGTCTGACTGTACACAGCCGGTGTTACTGAAAGTATTAAAGCAGCTGTCCAGTGATCTACACTGCTGTCTGACTGTACACAGCCGGTGTTACTGAAAGTATTAAAGCAGCTGCCCAGTGAGCTACACTGCTGTCTGACTGTACACAGCCGGTGTTACTGAAAGTATTAAAGCAGCTGTCCAGTGATCTACACTGCTGTCTGACTGTACACAGCCGGTGTTACTGAAAGTATTGAAGCAGCTGCCCAGTGAGCTACACTGCTGTCTGACTGTACACAGCCGGTGTTACTGAAAGTATTAAAGCAGCTGTCCAGTGATCTACACTGCTGTCTGACTGTACACAGCCGGTGTTACTGAAAGTATTAAAGCAGCTGCCCAGTGAGCTACACTGCTGTCTGACTGTACACAGCCGGTGTTACTGAAAGTATTAAAGCAGCTGTCCAGTGATCTACACTGCTGTCTGACTTTACACAGCCCGTGTTACTGAAAGCTGATATATGTGGAGAATCAGGACAGGATCGATGGAGAGGAAGAGGAGGAGGTGGGAGTGGTGGTGCCGAAGTGAGGATCCCCCAGCTCGGCTGTCGACAACAGGCAACTGAAAGCTGAGCCTGAGCGGAAAATCATCCCATGAAACATCGTCCCAATGGGCTGGGAGCACCTGGGAATGATCACTCACCCACACTCACTCACGTACCCTCACTCACTCACCGTCACTCATTGACCCTCACTCAACCATCCGCAATGATACACCTTTCCTTAACCACCCTCACACGCAGACTCCCACTCCCACCCTCATTCATCTACCCTCATTCACCCCCCTGACACACTCTCACTCACCCACCCTCACTCTCACACCCTCACACACACACTCACACATCCTCATTCAGCAACACTCACTGTCATTGACTCACCCATAGATGCCCAACCTAACTCTCACCCTCACCCACACACTCTCACCCACTCATCCTCAAGCACCCACCCATCCTCACCCCCACCCCCCTCATTCAGGCTCTCACCCTCACTCAGTCACCCACCCACACTCACTCCCCCACCTCACACACTCTCACTCACCCACCCACCCCCACACACCCACCCTCCCTGACACACTCTCACTCACCCCCCCCTCCCCCCCCACTCCCCCCCCCCCCTTACTCACCTTCACTCACTCACACACCCCCACTCACCTCACTCACTCACTCACCCACCCTCACTCACCCGCCCTCCCTGACACACTCGCACTCACCCACCCTCACTCACACGCCTCACACACTCTCACTCACCCACCATAGCTCACCCACCCTCCCTGGCACATTCTCACTCACCCACCCTCACTCTCACCCTCACACACACTCACCCATCCTTATTCAGCACCTCTCACCGTTATTGACTCACTCTTTCACGCCCAACCTAACTCGTTCACCCTCATTCACACACTCTCACACACTCATCCTCAAACACCCACCCAGCCTCACTCATCCTCACCCACCCTCATTCAGGCTCTCACCCTCACTCAGTCACCCACCCACGCCCACTTGCTCACCCTCACAGACCCTCACTCACCCACCCTCACACACCCTCATTCAGTAAACTACTGTCACTCACTCATCCTCCAACACCTACGTATCCTCACTCACCCTCATTCAGGCGCACTCACTCACTCACTCTCCCACACACACTCATGTTCACTCACTCACCCGCCCTCACTCAGCCGCCCTCCCTGACACACTCTCACTAACCCACCCGCACTCAATCATCGTCCCTCAACCAGCCTCACTCATTCACCCTCACTCACCCACGCTCACTGACTTCCCCTCATTCATTCACCCACAACATTCACTCACCAGCTGTCGACCTCCTGACTCACCCACCCTCATTCACCCACCCTCGCTCACCCACCCTCACTCACTGACCCTCACTCACTGACCCTCGCTCACTCACCTTCACTGACTCTCACTACACGACCTCACTCACCCAGCGTCACTCATTCTCTGCATCTCACTCACTCTTCCTCACACACCCTTCATTCGTCCTCGGTGACATACCTACCCTCAGTCAGTCACCCCTGATCCGCCACTTATCAACATTCATACATCCTCAATCACCCAACTCACTCACCCTCACTCAGTTACTCACTAACCCACACTCACTCTCCTACCCTCACTCAGTTACTCACTCACCCACACTCACTCTCCTACCCTCACTCAGTTACTCACTCACCCACACTCACTCTCCTACCCTCACTCAGTTACTCACTCACCCACACTCACTCTCCTACCCTCACTCAGTTACTCACTCACCCACACTCACTCTCCTACCCTCACTCAGTTACTCACTCACCCACACTCACTCTCCTACCCTCACTCAGTTACTCACTCATCCTCTCTCACTCATGCTCAGGAAATGGGCAAGGGAGCGGCTGCATCGAGAGAGGAATGGAGAACTGGAGCGAAACTGATGACGAGTGGCGCCCGAATGTGGCTGCAAGACACGGGACTGCCGGGAGCCGGGGAAAGTGCAGAGAGCCGGGGAAAGACCCCGGAGCCGAGAGAAAGCGCCGAGGCGGTGGAAAAGAGCAAAGAGGCGGCGAAAAGGCAGAGTTGGGAGGAAAGCATCGAGATGCAGGGGAAAGGGCAGAAATGCGGGGGAATAGACCGAGATGCAGCGGAACACACAGAGTGTCGTAGAAAAGGACCGAGTTGGAAAGAAGTGGAGAGAGCAAGGGAAAGGCGCAGAGAGCCGGGGCGTGGGGGGGGGGGGGGGGGGCTGCAGGGAGCCGGGGAAAGTGAACAGAGCCGGTGGAAGTGCAGAGAGCCGGTGGATGTGTAGAGAGCCGGGAGAGGGGGGAGGGGGGTGGGGGGAGTGCAGGGAGCCGGGGGAAGTGCTGAGAGCCGGGGGAAGTGCTGAGAGCCGGAAGAAAGTCCATGGAGTGGGCGATAAGCGGTAAGAATCGGGGTGAAGCGCACAGTGCTGGCGAAAACCTCAAAAAGCCCGCACAAAGTGCCAGGGACCGGGAAAAGCACAAAGAACTGGGAAAAGTGCAGCACACCTGGGCAAAGCACAAAGAGCAGGAAGAAAATGCAGAGTCGAGAGAAAGTGCAGAGATGCGGAGGAAAGCGCAGAGAGCCGTGGAAAAGAGCAGAGAGCTAAACGAAAGTGAAGGGACCAGGAGAAAGGTACAGAAATCCAGCGGGAACCGCAGAGAGATGGGGGACGCACAGGGAGCGCGGGGCGGGGTGCGGGGGGATTGCAGACAGCCCGGTCTCAGTGACAGGCGGAATGTGGAGTTAACACCACAATCAGCACAGCCAGGAGCTTACTGAATGGGGGAGGAGGCTCGACCGACTGAATGGCCGCCTCCCTCATGATCTTAAAATTAGAGAATGTTGCAATTACTCAAATGTAGAACCTTATTGTAATTATATAAATGTGCATTCCGAAGGTATTTTTGAAGCAATGCCACTATTCTCTAGTTTGGAGAATGGGGGTAGTGAAATGGAGAGAGGAGGTGGTATCAGTCAGTTTGAACAAAGGGAATTTCCCAAAACTGCAAAGATACAAATGAAGAGACAACATCTTTAACACAAATTGATTGTGGCGTACACAGCTCAGTTAGCTGGATTGTGACGTACACAGCTCAGCTAGCTGGATTGTGACGTACACAGCTCAGTGAGCTGGATTGTGGCGTACACAGCTCAGTTAGCTGGATTGTGACGTACACAGCTCAGTTAGCTGGATTGTGACGTACACAGCTCAGTTAGCTGGATTGTGACGTACACAGCTCAGTGAGCTGGATTGTGACGTACACAGCTCAGTTAGCTGGATTGTGACGTGCACAGCTCAATTAGCTGGATTGTGATGTACACAGCTCAGTTAGCTGGATTGTGACGTACACAGCTCAGTTAGCTGGATTGTGACGTACACAGCTCAGTTAGCTGGATTGTGACGTACACAGCTCAGTTAGCTGGATTGTGACGTACACAGCTCAGTTAGCTGGATTGTGACGTACACAGCTCAGTGAGCTGGATTGTGACGTAGACAGCTCAGTGAGCTGGATTGTGACGTACACAGCTCAGTGAGCTGGATTGTGACGTACACAGCTCAGTTAGCTGGATTGTGACGTACACAGCTCAGTTAGCTGGATTGTGACGTACACAGCTCAGCTAGCTGGATTGTGACGTACACAGCTCAGTTAGCTGGATTGTGACGTACACAGCTCAGTTAGCTGGATTGTGACGTACACAGCTCAGCTAGCTGGATTGTGACGTACACAGCTCAGTTAGCTGGAGTGTGACGTACACAGCTCAGCTAGCTGGATTGTGACGTACGCAGCTCAGTTAGCTGGACTGTGGCGTACACAGCTCAGTTAGCTGGAGTGTGGCGTACACAGCTCAGTTAGCTGGATTGTGACGTACACAGCTCAGTTGCTGGACTGTGGCGTACACAGCTCAGTTAGCTGGAGTGTGACGTACACAGCTCAGTTAGCTGGATTGTGACGTACACAGCTCAATTAGCTGGATTGTGACATACGCAGCTCAGCTAGCTGGATTGTGACGTACACAGCTCAGTTAGCTGGAGTGTGACGTACACAGCTCAGCTAGCTGGATTGTGACGTACACAGCTCAGTTAGCTGGAGTGTGACGGACACAGCTCAGTTAGCTGGAGTGTGACGTACACAGCTCAGCTAGCTGGATTGTGACGTACACAGCTCAGGTAGCTGGATTGTGACGTACACAGCTCAGTGAGCTGGATTGTGACGTACACAGCTCAGTTAGCTGGATTGTGACATACGCAGCTCAGTTAGCTGGACTGTGGTGTACACAGCTCAGTTAGCTGGAGTGTGACGTACACGGCTCAGCTAGCTGGATTGCGACGTACACAGCTCAGTTAGCTGGACTGCGGCGTACACAGCTCAGTTAGCTGGATTGTGACGTACACAGCTCAGTTAGCTGGATTGTGACGTACACAGCTCTGCTAGCTGGAGTGTGACGTACACAGCTCAGTTAGCTGGATTGTGACGTACACAGCTCAGTTAGCTGGATTGTCATGTACACAGCTCAGTTAGCTGGATTGTGACGTACACAGCTCAGCTAGCTGGATTGTGACGTACACAGCTCAGTTAGCTGGATTGTGACGTACACAGCTCAGTTAGCTGGATTGTGACGTACACAGCTCAGTTAGCTGGATTGTGACGTACACAGCTCAGTTAGCTGGATTGGGACGTACACAGCTCAGTTAGTTGGATTGTGACGTACACAGCTCAGTTAGCTGGATTGTGACGTACACAGCTCAGTTTGCTGGATTGTGACATACACATCTCAGTTAGCTGGATTGTGACGTCCACAGATCAGTTAGCTGGATTGTGACGTACACAGCTCAGTGAGCTGGATTGTGACGTACACAGCTCAGTTAGCTGGATTGTGACGTACACAGCTCAGTTAGCTGGATTGTGACGTACACAGCTCAGATAGCTGGATTGTGACGTACACAGCTCAGTTAGCTGTATTGTGACGTACACAGCTCAGTTAGCTGGATTGTGATGTACACAGCTCAGCTAGCTGGATTGTGACGTACACAGCTCAGTTAGATGGATTGTGACGTACACAGCTCAGTTAGCTGGATTGTGACGTACACAGCTCAGTTAGCTGGATTGTGACGTACACAGCTCAGTTAGCTGTATTGTGACGTACACAGCTCAGTGAGCTGGAGTGTGACGTACACAGCTCAGCTAGCTGGATTGTGACGTACACATCTCAGTTAGCTGGATTGTGACATACACAGCTCAGTTAGCTGGATTGTGACGTCCAGAGCTCAGTTAGCTGGATTGTGACATACACAGCTCAGTTAGCTGGATTGTGACGTACAGAGCTCAGTTAGCTGGATTGGGACGTACACAGCTCAGTTAGCTGGACTGTGGCGTACACAGCTCAGTTAGCTGGAGTGTGGCGTACACAGCTCAGCTAGCTGGACTGTGACGTACACAGCTCAGTTAGCTGGAGTGTGACGTACACAGCTCAGTTAGCTGGATTGTGACGTACACAGCTCAATTAGCTGGATTGTGACATACGCAGCTCAGCTAGCTGGATTGTGACGTACACAGCTCAGTTAGCTGGAGTGTGACGTACACAGCTCAGCTAGCTGGATTGTGACGTACACAGCTCAGTTAGCTGGAGTGTGACGTACACAGCTCAGTTAGCTGGATTGTGACATACACAGCTCAGTGAGCTGGATTGTGACGTACACAGCTCAGTTAGCTGGATTGTGACGTATGCAGCTCAGTTAGCTGGACTGTGGTGTACACAGCTCAGTTAGCTGGAGTGTGACGTACACGGCTCAGCTAGCTGGATTGCGGCGTACACAGCTCAGTTAGCTGGACTGTGGCGTACACAGCTCAGTTAGCTGGATTGTGACGTACACAGCTCAGTTAGCTGGATTGTGACGTACACAGCTCTGCTAGCTGGAGTGTGACGTACACAGCTCAGTTAGCTGGATTGTGACGTACACAGCTCAGTTAGCTGGATTGTCATGTACACAACTCAGTTAGCTGGATTGTGAGGTACACAGTTCAGTTAGCTGGATTGTGACGTACACAGCTCAGTTAGCTGGATTGTGATGTCCACAGCTCAGTTAGCTGGATTGTGACGTACACCGCTCAGTTAGCTGGATTGTGACGTACACAGCTCAGTTAGCTGGACTGTGATGTCCACAGCTCAGTTAGCTGGATTGTGACGTACACAGCTCAGTTAGCTGGATTGTCATGTACACAACTCAGTTAGCTGGATTGTGAGGTACACAGTTCAGTTAGCTGGATTGTGACGTACACAGCTCAGTGAGCTGGATTGTGACGTACACAGCTCAGTTAGCTGGATTGTGACGTACACAGCTCAGTTAGCTGGATTGTGACGTCCACAGCTCAGTTAGCTGGATTGTGACGTACACAGCTCAGTTAGCTGGATTGTGATGTACACAGCTCAGTTAGCTGGATTGGGACGTACACAGCTCAGTTTGCTGGACTGTGACATACACATCTCAGTTAGCTGGATTGTGACGTCCACAGATCAGTTAGCTGGATTGTGACGTACGCAGCTCAGTTAGCTGGATTGTGACGTACACAGCTCAGTTAGCTGGATTGTGACGTACACAGCTCAGTGAGCTGGATTGTGACGTACACAGCTCAGTTAGCTGGATTGTGACGTACACAGCTCAGTTAGCTGGATTGTGACGTACACAGCTCAGTTAGCTGGATTGTGACGTACACAGCTCTGCTAGCTGGAGTGTGACGTACACAGCTCAGTTAGCTGGATTGTGAAGTACATAGCTCAGTTAGCTGGATTGTGACGTACACAGCTCAGTTAGCTGGATTGTGACGTACAGAGCTCAGTTAGATGGATTGGGACGTACACAGCTCAGTTAGTTGGATTGTGACGTACACAGCTCAGTTAGTTGGATTGTGACGTACACAGCTCAGTTAGCTGGATTGTGACGTACACAGCTCAGTTAGCTGGATTGTGACATACACATCTCAGAAAGCTGGATTGTGAAGTACACAGCTCAGTTAGCTGGATTGTGACGTACACAGCTCAGTTAGCTGGATTGTGACGTACACAGCTCAGTTAGCTGGATTGTGACGTACACAGCTCAGTTTGCTGGATTGTGACATACACATCTCAGAAAGCTGGATTGTGAAGTACACAGCTCAGTTAGCTGGATTGTGACGTACACAGCTCAGATAGCTGGATTGTGACGTACACAGCTCAGTTAGCTGGATTGTGACGTACACAGCTCAGTTAGCTGGATTGTGACGTACAGAGCTCAGTTAGCTGGATTGTGACGTACACAGCTCAGTTAGCTGGATTGTGACGTACACAGCTCAGTTAACTGAATTGTGACGTACACAGCTCAGTTAGCTGGATTGTGACGTTCACATCTCAGTTAGCTGGATTGTGACGTACACAGCTCAGTTAGCTGGATTGTGACGTACACAGCTCAGTTAGCTGGATTGTGACGTTCACATCTCAGTTAGCTGGATTGTGACGTACACAGCTCAGTTAGCTGGATTGTGACGTACACAGCTCAGTTAGCTGGATTGTGACGTACACAGCTCAGTTAGCTGGATTGTGACGTACACAGCTCAGTTAGCTGGATTGGGACGTACACAGCTCAGTTTGCTGGACTGTGACATACACATCTCAGTTAGCTGGATTGTGACGTCCACAGATCAGTTAGCTGGATTGTGACGTACGCAGCTCAGTTAGCTGGATTCTGACGTACACAGCTCAGTTAGCTGGATTGTGACGTACACAGCTCAGTGAGCTGGATTGTGACGTACACAGCTCAGTTAGCTGGATTGTGACGTACACAGCTCAGTTAGCTGGATTGTGACGTACACAGCTCAGTTAGCTGGATTGTGACGTACACAGCTCTGCTAGCTGGAGTGTGACGTACACAGCTCAGTTAGCTGGATTGTGAAGTACATAGCTCAGTTAGCTGGATTGTGACGTACACAGCTCAGTTAGCTGGATTGTGACGTACGCAGCTCAGTTAGCTGGATTGTGACGTACAGAGCTCAGTTAGATGGATTGGGACGTACACAGCTCAGTTAGTTGGATTGTGACGTACACAGCTCAGTTAGCTGGATTGTGACGTACACAGCTCAGTTTGCTGGATTGTGACATACACATCTCAGAAAGCTGGATTGTGAAGTACACAGCTCAGTTAGCTGGATTGTGACGTACACAGCTCAGTTAGCTGGATTGTGACGTACACAGCTCAGTTAGCTGGATTGTGACGTTCACATCTCAGTTAGCTGGATTGTGACGTTCACAGCTCAGTTAGCTGGATTGTGACGTACACAGCTCAGTTAGCTGGATTGTGACGTACACAGCTCTGCTAGCTGGAGTGTGACGTACACAGCTCAGTTAGCTGGATTGTGAAGTACACAGCTCAGTTAGCTGGATTGTGACGTACGCAGCTCAGTTAGCTGGATTGTGACGTACAGAGCTCAGTTAGATGGATTGGGACGTACACAGCTCAGTTAGTTGGATTGTGACGTACACATCTCAGTTAGCTGGATTGTGACGTACACAGCTCAGTTCGCTGGATTTTGACGTACACAGCTCAGAAAGCTGGATTGTGAAGTACACAGCTCAGTTAGCTGGATTGTGACATACACAGCTCAGTTAGCTGGATTGTGACGTACACAGCTCAGTTAGCTGGATTGTGACGTACGCAGCTCAGTTAGCTGGATTGTGACGTACACAGCTCAGTGAGCTGGATTGTGACGTACGCAGCTCAGCTAGCTGGATTGTGACGTACACAGCTCAGTTAGCTGGATTGTGACGTACACAGCTCAGTGAGCTGGATTGTGATGTACACAGCTCAGTTAGCTGGATTGTGACGTACACAGCTCAGTTAACTGAATTGTGACGTACACATCTCAGTTAGCTGGATTGTGACATACACAGCTTAGTTAGCTGGATTGTGACGTACACAGCTCAGCTAGCTGGATTGTGACGTACACAGCTCAGTTAGCTGGATTGTGATGTACACAGCTCAGTTAGCTGGATTGTGACGTACACAGCTCAGTTAGCTGGATTGTGACGTACACAGCTCAGTTAGCTGGATTGTGACGTACACAGCTCAGTTAGCTGGAGTGTGACGTACACAGCTCAGTGAGCTGGATTGTGACGTACACAGCTCAGCTAGCTGGATTGTGACGTACACAGCTCAGTTAGCTGGATTGTGACGTACGCAGCTCAGTTAGCTGGATTGTGACGTATACAACTCAGTTAGCTGGACGGCTGGTTTGTGATGACGAGCGATCCCAACAGCGCGGATTCAATTGTTGTACCGGCTGAGGATATTCATAAAGAGGGTGTGGTGACCCTCAGGTTAAATCACCACCAGTCAGCTCTCAGAAGGAAAGGGCAGTCCCCGGGACTATGGCAACATTTCTATTTTATTTTACATGGTGGCTGAAATAATGGGGGAAACTCTCTGCTCCTCTCCTTCAATCCAATGACAGTTACATCATTCAGGCGGCAGCAAATGTTATTTTTTGTATGTGTTAGAAACGGAGAAAGGGATGCGAGTTTCTAATGAGGCGGCAAAGAGATGGTGATTCTCAAATCATAGAACTAATAGACGCTGAAATATGGATGTAACAGTTAATGAGAACATGTTAGGTTAAATGCATCGTCACATTTTGATGTGCTTGGTAACTTATAGATCACAAATAACAGAGTCTAACTTGTTGAATGGGCCATTCTTTCCCAGCAACACCGTCTCCGCCCACTCTCTACAGCCTGGTCTCCTCCTGTCAGCAACACAACAATGACGGCTCCGTGACCTACGGCTGTTTGGCGATGGACTACTCCCCAGAAATCACCAGCCTTACCTGGAAGAAAGATGGGCAGCTGATCACCACTGGAGTTAAGAAATACCCGTCAGTGAGAAACAAGAAGGGAACCTACACCCTGAGCAGCCAGTTAACCATCACCGAGTCAGAGGGGGGATGCAGCAAAATCAGCTGTGAGGTTCGACACAGCGGCTCAGACAAGAGCATTGGAATTCCATGTAAGTTTTGTGGAATCTGTGAGAAACAGATGCTTTGATTACTTTATTTACATCTTTGGTGATTACACATTTATGGTTCTCTGCATAGTTCTGATTCCTGCGCGAAATAGTGACCACAGAGAAACTGTTAAAATATAATTCGTCATTTTATTTGTTACAACATCTTCTTCAAGAAATGTCTAACTTGTGTTTCTTGAAGGCTCTCCACCTGTCAACACTCCAAATGTTCTCCTCACCGTGAGTTCCAATGAAGAAATCTCAAGCAAGAAATTTGCAACCATGGTCTGTTCAATCAATGATTTCCGTCCAAAGTCAATGACGGTAAAGTGGCTGAAGAATGGACAACCCATGGGTTCAGGATTTGTCACCTCGCCCCCCTGTGAAGTGAACGGGAACTTCTCGGCGAGCAGTCGGCTGACAGTCTCCGCTGGGGAATGGTTCAGCAAAGCCGTCTATACCTGCCTGGTCACTCATCAAGAGGTCACCCAAAGTCGCAACATCACCGCGTCTGGTAAGAGACTCAAACAGAGGAAACAATAAATCATCCTGCACTCTGATGTTAATCCAAATCAGGAATTTACTGAAGTTAGTGCAAAGCACAGAATAACTTCTAATTTACTGCCATGTCGTTTGTGTTTCATTCTGATGTAAGAGCTGCATGAGGGTTGCTAATCATTCACGATTTTATGAATATAGAAATAAATGTATCCCTATAATTTGAAGTAATTTAGTGAGTGATGTGAATGAATGAAATGAAAATCGCTTCTTGTCACAAGTAGGCTTCAAATGAAGTTACTGTGAAAAGCCCCTAGTCGCCACATTCCGGCGCCTGTTCGGGGAGGCTGGTATGGGAATTGGACCCGCGCTGGTGGCCTGCCTTGGTCTGCTTTAAAAGCCAGCTAAACCAGCCCCTGGTGGACTTGATGCCAGCTTTATCCTGAGACAGCTGATTATATTTGAGTCAGTGGGTGTCTCAAACACTTAACTGATAACAGCTCCGGGGGAAAGTGTTGGAAAGTTCATCCAACCTATTTATGGATCAGCCGCCAGTACTTCGTTCCTGAGATAAGGAATGGAATATTTGTATTGGGAATGCTGAAATGCTGATTCGTTAGAATGATATCGGGGCTGACTGTATTTCACAATGAGAATAGTTTTCACAAACCAAACTGGTTTTCCATTGCTTACAGAAGATTAAAGGCGATCTTTAGAGGTTGATGTTTCTAAGTTGATTTATTCCCATGTAGAGTGAAGGCTGAGTACTGCTGCCCTGATTCTGAAGATCAAACTTGGGTTAATTTCCACTTTTTTCATTCGCAGATCCTTCCGGTTGCACTGATGCCTCAGTAACAATACTGCCACCACCAATAGAACAGGTCTTATTGGAGGCGACTGTAACCTTAACCTGCGTCATTTCGAAGGCTCCTTATGGAGTCAACGTGTCCTGGAGTGAAGCGAAGAAGCCGCTGAAATCAGAGATTGCCGACCAGCCTGGGGCAGATACTGAAAGCGTGGTCAGCAAATTAAACATCTCGACACAAGCCTGGCTGAGTGGTGCTGTGTTTGACTGTGTGGCGAGCCATCAGGACCTGCCAACTCCTTTAAGAATTTCAATCCACAAAAAAATAGGTGGGTAGAGAGATTGAAGCAATAAGTGAGTCATTGTGTCTATTTCTAGTGTCAGTGCAGCGGTCAGTATTTAGCATTCAGTGTATTTATGGTCCATTCTGATTGGATATCCACTAACTAAATACTCTGGGCGATTAGAGTTTAAGGGGGAAATTGATATGCAGATGAACGAACAATGAATTGAAAGCAGTGATATTGGGTTTAGATGGAGCGAGACCATAGACCACAAGACTTAGGCACAGACATAGGCCATTGGGCCCATCAACACCGGTCCAGCCGGCAGTGAGGTCATGACTGATCTGATGTGATAATCTTCAACTCCTCTTTCCCGACTTATCCCCATATCTCTTGACGCCTTTACTGATTTAAAATATTTCTCTCTCAACCTTGAACATATTGAACAACCCAGAATCTACTGCCCCCGGGTTAAATAATTCCACAGCTTCACTACTCTCTGAGAGAGGAAGTCCACCTCATCTCTTTGTTAAATGGGAGAACCCTCACTTTGTGATCCTGCGCTCTGGTCCTAGATGCTCCCACAGGGGAAAACAACCTCCCAGCGTCTATCCTAAGAAGCTCCCTGAAAATCTTTCATGTCTCGATTAGGTCGCCTTCATTCTTCTAAACTCCAATCAGTACAGCCCAGCCTACTTACCCTCTCCCCATAAGAAAATCCCTCCATACTCGCGATCAACCTCGTGATCCTTCTCTGGACTGCCTTCAAAACCAATCTGTCTTCCGTAGATAAGGGCACCGAGACTGTTCAAAGTATACCAGGTGTCGACTAACTAGTGCCTTGTATAGTTTTAGCCAGACTTCCCCATGTTTATATTCTATTTCCTTTAAAATAAATGTCAACATTCAATTTGTCTCCATATTACCTGCAGAACTTGCTTTGTGTGGTTTCTGCACGGGGGCCCCCAATTCCCCCGTTACTTCAGCTTTATCCAGTCTTTCTCCATCTAAATTTGTTCGGCACTGATTTCGCCTTCACGAGGCCGCGCTGACTCTGTTGATTATATTGAGTATTTCTAAATGCTCAGCGATTGGATCCGTTATAATGGACTCGAACCGTTTCCCACTGACAGATGTTAAGGTCACTGGCCGATAGTTACCTGTTTTTGTCTCCCTCCCTTTTGAATAAGGGTGTTACATTGGCAGTTTCCCAATCCTTTGGGAGTAAGGTGGGATGAGCTTGGTGTGGAGCTTATACATCAGCACAGAACAGTCGGGCCGAATGGCCTGTTTCCCTGCTGTACACTTTCTGAAACTTTCGAATCCAATATCCGTAAATTCTCAGGGAAAAGGCTTGTGTCCACCTCAGCTCCGAGCTCGGAAACCGGACAGATCCCAAACTGGGAAATGGAAACCTTTAAAATCCAACACAAAACACATTTCTCTCACATCTAACCCGCGGTTCCAATGTCTCCCGAATTCCCCATTTTACTGACATCTATTGTACATCTTCTGCAGATCCCAATCCGCGGGAACCGTCCGTCTCTGTCCTCCTGCCCTCGGCTGAAGACGTCTCCGCTCAGAGATTCGTCTCCCTCAGCTGCTTAGTGAGAGGTTTCTCCCCCCGAGAGATCTTCGTCAAGTGGACCGTCAATGACAAGCCGGTGAATCCCGGGAACTACAAGAACACCGAGGTGATGGCGGAGAACGGCAATAGCTCCTTCTTCATGTACAGCCTGTTATCCATTGCAGCGGAGGAGTGGGCCAGCGGCGCTTCTTACTCCTGTGTGGTGGGACATGAAGCCATCCCCTTGAAGATCATCAACAGAACGGTTGATAAATCCAGCGGTAAACCCAGTTTTGTGAACATTTCCCTCGCTCTGATGGACACCGTTAATTCATGTCAATGAGAATCTATCAATTGCATTTCGAACTAAATTAAAAATAATAAAGTTTTTTTTCCTCCAATTGTGATTTAAATGCACAGCCGCTTAATTAATGGAGCTTCGACTTTGCTGATATTAGATCTGTTCAAGGAGACCCGGATTTCTACAGGTCTCAGCCCCAAGTCTGATACAACCAGAGCTCCCAGCTCAGATACACCCTGGGTCAGAGACAGAGTAAAATTCATTCATTGCAGTATTCACAAAATATATTCATTGACTTTCTTCTCGCTGAGGAGAAATCGGACAATTTCCCATTTCAGACAGACAAACACATCACATTTAGATCTCGGTGTTCCTGCTTCTCCCATTGCCCATCCCTTTAAAATTGATGTCAGCTTAAAATTGCTGCATCACACCCACTGGGAACTGAATTGAGAATCAAACAGAAACAAGGACCAACAATCGCCCATCACGGAGAGGGAAAAGAGAAATTGTTAATCCATTATATCTCCACCTCTCCTACAAAATCAGGAGGAGGGGCGTTAGTTAATCCACTGTCCCCCCACCTCCCCAACAGAGACAGGAGGAGGGGCATTAGTTAATGCACTCTACTGCCACTTCCTCAAAAGAGAGAGGAAGGGGCATAAATCAATCCACTGCAACCACACTTCCCAAACAGAGAGGGGGAGGGGTTATAGTTAATCGACTGCACCCCCACTTCTCCAACAGAGAGTGGGGAATGGACGTTCGCTAATGCCCTGCACCCCAACTCCCTAACAAAGAGGAAGGGACTTAGTGAACCCACTATACCCCTCACTTCCACACCAAAGCATGGGGGCAGTAGTTAATCCAGTGTATCACCACGCCCCAACAAATAGTGGGGGAGGAGCATTAATTAACCCTGTACCCCCACTTTCCCACCAAAGAGCTAGGGCATTAGTTAATTCACTGTACAGCCGCTTCCAACAAAGAGAGGGGGAGGGCCTAAATAAATGCACTGTCCGCCCACTTCCCCAACAGAGAGAGGGGGATGGGCATTATAAACCCATTTTACCTCCACTTTCCCGACCGAAAGAGAAGGAATGTGATGAGTGAACTCTCTGTATCTCCACCTCCTCAGCAGGGGGAACCCAAAGAGAATTTGTTCAGCTGGCCAGAGAGGGAAAGACTATTAAATCACTATCCACCTACTCCCCAAGCAGGGAAGTTGGGAGTGGATGTGTCTCTACACTAAGGATTCAGTTACTGACATTACAAGATGGCTTGTAGCTTACTGGCTGAAGATTTTAAAAGCCCATCATGCTAAATATGTTCTTAAACTATCTATTCACGCAACATATTTTTCTTTAGCCCCCTTGTTCCTCTTATCCATATGCGACAACTGATTTCCCAAAATCCAAATCCAGATGGTGATTGAATTCTCCCTGGGTTTTCACTGTTCTCTCCTGAGGCACTTCCTTGTATTTTTGCATTCTGTCAATGATGTCAGCTTGCACCTCACAGAAAACACATTTATAAGCAGAAAGTTCAACATATTCCACATCGGTACCAATAATACCCACAACTGGCAAAGCTACAGGCAGCTGATACAAATACACAGACAGATAAAGACACAAACACTAAACATACATGCACACGTACACACACCCACAACCATATACATGAGCACACATAGACACAAACACACACATAGATGTACACATAGAAACACATGCATACATATACACACAAACAAACAAAAATTTACAAACATGCACATAAACACAAACAAGCACACGTTTATGTACACAAAGACACTCGTGTACACACACACACAAATCCACACACACAAGCCGGCATGCACAAACATGCACATACATCCACATGTCCACACAGACACACAAATATGCAAACACAAACATATAAAACCAGACACACAGACTGACCCAAGAATATGAAACACAACTGTAAGCAATAACATATACATAATAGTAAAAATAAAGTTTATTGTCACAAGAAGGCTTACATTAACACTGCAAGAAGTTACTGTGAAAAAACCCTAGTCGCCACACTCTTGGCGCCTGTTCGGGTACACAGAGGGAAAATTTTGAATGTCCAAATTACCTCACAAGCACATCTTTCGGGACTTATGGGAAGAAACCGGAGCACCGGACGAAACCCACACGGACACAGGGAGAACATGCAGACTCCGCACAGACAGTAACCCAAGCCAGGAATCGAACCTGGGACTCTGGCGCTGTGAAGCAACAGTGCTAACCACTGTGCTACCGCGCCGCCCGTAATCGCACAATTTCACAATGACAGAAATATTTCCATTAAAACAGAGACAATAATCCACATTAACACACTAATGGGCACATGTAGTTACATATTAACAGATTCGTACACACGCTCATACAAACACACATGAATACACATGGAGGCGTCAATACACAGCAATAGATATAAACAAACATCAACGCACAAATAGCACTGCTGCCTCACAGCGCCAGAAACCCGGGTTCAATTCCAGCCTCGGGTGATTGTCCGTGTTGAGTTTCCACATTCTCCCGTGTCAGTGTTTCCTCCGCGTGCTCCAGTTTCCTCCCACAGTCCAAAGATGTGCAGGTTAGGGGGATTAGCCATGCTATATCACCCCTTCGCGCCCAAAACGTTAGGTGGTGTTACGAGGTTCTGGGGATAGGGGAGGGCGTGCACCGTGCACCTCGGTAGGGTGTTCTTTCGGAGGGTCGGTGCAGACTCAATAGGCCGAATGGCCTCGTTCTCCACTGTAGGGATATGATGATGATTCTATGATGAAATACACGCATTGACACACACACACACAAACGCATTTATCCAGACACAAACATTAAGACACTGGCATGCATGTTGAACGCAAAAAGACACATTAACACATATATTACTAGACAGGAAAGTATAAACACATATTAACACAGGCAATGATATCTAAACATAGATTTCAACACATACACATACAATATATCACTCATATATACACATTGACAGAAGACAAACAAAGTTCACACACAGGCGCTGACACACAAATACACAGACCAATACTCATTGACACGATGAACACACAGTGAACCTACACAGACATCTGGACACACAACAGAGGAGTAAATCAAAACACGGAATTTCGCATCGACACAGACACAAAAGCTAAGTAACAAACAGAAACGGCAGGCAATGGCGGCACGGTGGCATAGTGGTTAGCGCTGCTGCCTCACGCCACCATGGACCTGGGGTTGATCCCGCTCCTGGGTCCCTGTCACAGTGGAGTTTTCACATTCTCCCCATGACCCGTGGGTCTCACCCCGACAACCCAAAAATGTGCAGGGTCGGTGGATTGGCCATGCTAAATTGCCCCTTAATTAGAAAAAAAAAGTTAAAGACATCAATTTCTGAGTGTCATGAACGCAACAGTAGATATGCAATGACAAATGTATTAAAGAATGAATTAGCAGCGGGAGAAAATGAAACGAGAATATTAAAAATAAATCGTGGATTAATGAACAATCTGATTATACTTATTCGGCTCTATCTTCGTAGATACCACAGAACACACCTGGACTGAAGACGATGAGGATGATAACGGCAACATCTGGACAACCGCTTCCACATTCATCACCCTGTTCTTCCTGAGCATTTCCTACAGCGCTGCAGTCACTCTGGTGAAGGTGAGAAGATTCAATCCACTCACACTTCAAACTGACAGAAGCCGTTTCAAAAATCGCTAAATGTTTGATTGATTAAAAACTCTAACATCAATGTCCCAGATTATAAACATCTGCTTCATCATTTTCTCTCTCTTTTACAGATCAAGTGATCGGTTGACGTTCGGACGCTGTAGATTTTCCTCAGCTGTTTATTATGATCTGTGTGTGACACAAATACAATATTTCTTCTTGGTGACTCTAACAGTAAAATTCTCTCAGTTTATTATTCTGCATCTGTAACTGAGACAATCTTGGACAGTATTTCTGTTTCCCAGTTTGAAATGTACGAGATAATTTTGGCTGTAATGTAATTGTAGCTAATAATTTCCCTCAATATCATGTCTAAATAAAGTAACTTATCTCGTTCCTTACTCATAACTTTGGCCTTCCCTTTACATTGAGCTCCTGTTCTCTCTTTCTGGTGTCTGTTACAGTTGTACATACATTTGGCAGCTCAGAGGGCATGTGTTCTGTTCTCACTGTGACCCTCAATCGTTATGTTTCCTTTCGTCAACTTCAAAATAAACTTTTGTGTAATATTTTCTCTGAAATTTTAATAAATATTGAATGAAAAATGAAGAAAATAAGACTTGTCTGAATCCTTTCTCTCAGGCCCATCGGCAGCGCTCCATTTCCCCGATTATAGTTGTCTCCCCTTTCCCAGACAGATATTTCTCACCAGTCCTGTCTGGGATGTGTCTGAACTCAAGGCCCCTCCGTGAAAGAGCCACTGCGCCACCAAGCGGTCCATCCGGGTAAACACATCTTCACCTTTGCCTTTTCCTGGTTAAACTCCAGCGACAGAATGATTGCACAGCTAAAGGATTCCACAGATTCACTGCGCTCTGAGAGAAGAAATGTCGCCTCATGTCTGTCTTAAATTTGAGACCCGTTACTTTGAGATTATGCCCTCTGGTCCTGGACTCTCCCACAAGAGGAAACATCCTCTCAGCATCTACCGTGTCAACCCCCCTGAGAATGCTTATGTCTCAAAAAGGTCACCTCTCATTCGTCTCAACTCCAATGAGTACAGGCCCAAACAACTCAACCTCTTCTAATCAGAAAATCTCTCCATATCCGGGACTAACCTTTAGTTAATTGGATTAGGCCAGTTTTCAGAGGCTAGATTCACAGTATAAAAGTGATCCACCGACAGTGCAGACTTTGTTTGCACTGAGTGCTGAATTTGGTGCATTTGAGTGCCATAGTGAGAGTTTGGTGACTGAGGGAGTTGGGTGAGGAGGGAGTAAGGTGCTCCTTTCATTTTGTTTCCTACATTTCCTCAAAGAGCGAGAAGGGAGCCAGGAGTTTACAGAGAGTGCAACTGACTGGGAGCAGAGTCGGAGGGCGGAGGTCCAGTTGGTCCACAGGGCAGCTATATTCTGTAAGGTAAGAGGGGATGGAGGCTAGGCCAGTTGCATGCTCCTCCTGTAGGATGTGGGTGGTGAGGGATACCACCAGTGTCCCCGCTGACTATACCTGCGGGAAATGCACCCAACTCCAGCTCCTGAGAGACCGTGTTAGGGAACTGGAGCTGGATGAACTTCGGATCATCCGGGAGGCAGAGGGGGTTATAGAGATGAGTTACAGAGAGGTAACCACGCCCAAGGTATAGGACAAGAGTAGCTGGGTTACAGTCAGGGGAAAGAAAACAAACAGGCAGACAGCGCAGGGATCCCTCGTGGCCGTTCCCCTTCAAAACAAGTATACCATTTTGGATGCTGTTGGGGGGGGGTGACCTACCGGGGGAAGGCCCTTGCGGCCAGGTCTCTGGCACTGAGTCTGACTCTGGGGCTCAGAAGGGAAGGGGGGAGAATGGAAAAGCAATAGTAATAGGAGATTCAATGGTGAGGGGAATAGATAGGAGATTCTGTGGTCGCGAGCGAGACTCCCGGAAGGTATGTTGCCTCCTGGTTGCCAGGGCCAGGGATGTCTCGGATCATGTCTTCAGGATCCTTAAGGGGGAGGGGGAGCAGCCAGAAGTCGTGGTGCACATTGCTACCAACGACGTAGGTAGGAAAAGGGGTGTGGAGGTGATAAACAAGTTTAGGGTGTTAGGCTGGAAGTTAAAAGCCAGGACAGACAGAGTTGTCATCTCTGGTTTGTTGCCGGTGCCACGTGATAGCGAGGCTAGGAATAGGGAGAGAGTGCAGTTGAACACGTGGCTGCAGGAATGGTCTAAGAGGGAGGGCTTCAGGTATTTGGATAATTGGAGCGCATTCTGGGGAAGGTGGGACCTGTACAAGCGGGACGGGTTGCATCTGAACCAGAGGGGCACCAATATCCTGGGAGGGAGGTTTTCTAGTACTCTTCGGGAGGGTTTAAACTAATTTGGCAGGGGAATGGGAACCGGATTTGTAGTCCAGCAACTAAGTTAGCCGATATTCAGGACGCCAAAGCGTGTAGTGAGGCAGTGGGGAAGGGAACACTGACAAAGGAGAGTACTTGCAGGCACGGAGATGGGTTGAAGTGTGTATACTTCAACGCAAGAAGCATCAGGAATAAGGTGGGTGAACTTCAGGCATGGATCGGTACTTGGGACTACGATGTGGTAGCCATCGCGGAAACTTGGATAGAAGAGGGGCAGAAATGGTTGTTGGAGGTCCCTGGTTCTCGATGTTTCAATAAGATTCGGGAGGGTGGTAAAAGAGGTGGGGGGGGGGTGGCATTGTTAATTAGAGATAGTATAACAGCTGCAGAAAGGCAGTTCGAGGAGTATCTACCTACTGAGGTAGTATGGGTTGAAGTCAGAAATAGGAAAGGAGCAGTCACCTTGTTGGGAGTTTTCTATAGGCCCCCCAATAGTAGCAGAGATGTGGAGGAACAGATTGGGAAACGGATTTTGGAAAGGTGCAGAAGTCACAGGGTAATAGTCATGGGTGACTTCAACTTCCCAAACATTGAGTGGAAACTCTTTAGATCAAATAGTTTGGATGGGGTGGTGTTTGTGCAGTGTGTCCAGGAAGCTTTTCTAACACAGTACGTAGATTGTCCGACCAGAGGGGAGGCCATATTGGATTTGGTACTTGGTAATGAACCAGGGCAAGTGGCAGATTTAATAGTGGGGGAGCATTTTGGAGATAGTGACCACAATTCTGTGACTTTCACTGTAGTAATGGAGAGGGATAGGTGCGTGCAACAGGGCAAGGTTTACAATTGGGGGAAGGGTAAATACGATGTTGTCAGACAAGAACTGAAGTGCATAAGTTGGGAACATAGGCTGTCAGGGAAGGACAGAAGTGAAATGTGGAACTTGTTCAAGGAAAAGGTACTACGTGTCCTTGATATGTATGTCCCTGTCAGGCAGGGAAGAGATGGTCGAGTGAGGAAACCATGGTTGACAAGAGAGGTTGACTGTCTTGTCAAGAGGAAGAAGGAGACTTAGGTAAGGCTGAGGAAACAAGGTTCAGACAGGGCGCTGGAGGGATACAAGATAGCCAGGAGGGAACTGAAGAAAGGGATTAGGAGAACTAAGAGAGGGCACGAACAATCTTTGGCGGGTAGGATCAAGGAAAACCCCAAGATGTTTTACACATATGTGAGAAATATGAGAATGACTAGAGCGAGGGTAGGTCCGATCAAGGATAGTAGCGGGAGATTGTGTATTGAGTCTGAAGAGATAGGAGAGATCTTGAACGAGTACTTTTTTCAGTATTTACAAATGAGAGGGGCCATATTGTTGGAGAGGACAGTGTGAAACAGACTGGTAAGCTCGAGGAAATACTTGTTGGGAAGGAAGATGTGTTGGGCATTTTGAAAAACTTGAGGATAAACAAGTCCCCCGGGTCTGACGGGATATATCCAAGGATTCTATGGGAAGCAAGAGATTAAATTGCAGAGCCATTGACAATGATCTTTTCGTCCTCACTGTCAACAGGGGTGGTACCAGGGGATTGGAGAGTGGCGAATGCCGTGCCCCTGTTCAAAAACGGGAATAGGGATAACACTGGCAATTACAGGCCAGTTAGTCTTACTTCGGTGGTAGGCAAAGTAATGGAAGGTGTATTGAGGGATAGGATTTCTGAGCATCTGGAAAGACACTGCTTGATTAGGGATAGTCAGCACGGATTTGTGAGGGGTAGGTCTTGCCTTACAAGCCTTATTGAATTATTTGAGGAGATGACCAAGCATGTGGATGAAGGTAAAGCAGTGCATGTAGTGTACATGGATTTTAGTAAGGCATTTGATAAGTTTCCTCATGGTAGGCTTATGCAGAAAGTAAGGAGGCATGGGATAGCGGGAAATTTGGCCAGTTGCATAATGAACTGGCTAACCGCTGGAAGTCAGAGAGTGGTGGTGGATGGCAAATATTCAGCCTGGATCCCAGTTGCCAGTGGCATACCGCAGGGATCAGTTCTGGGTCCTCTGCTGTTTGTGATTTTCATTAATGACTTGGATGAGGGAGTTGAAGGGTGGGTCAGTAAATTTGCAGACGATATGAAGATTGGTGGAGTTGTGTATCATGAGGAGGGCTGTTGTCGGCTGCAAATTGACATAGATAGGATGCAGAGCTGGGCTGAGAAGTGGCAGATGTAGTTTAACCCTGAAAAGTGTGAGGTTGCCCATTTTGGAAGGACAAATATGAATGCGGAATACAGGGTTAACGGTAGGGTTCTTGGCAATGTAGGGGAGCAGTGATCTTGGGGTCTATGTTCATACATCTTTGAAAGTTGCCACTCAAGTGGATAGAGCTGTGAAGAAGGCCTATGGTGTGCTAGCGTTCATTAACAGAGGGATTGAATTTAAGAGCCGTGCGGTGATGATGCAGCTGTACAAAACTTTGGTAAGGCCAAATTTGGAGTACTGTGTACAGTTCTGGTCACCTCATTTTAGGAAGGATGTGGAAGCTTTGGAAAAGGTGCAAAGGAGATTTACCAGGATGTTGCCTGGAATGGAGAGTATGTCGTACGAGGAAAGGTTGAGGGTGCTAGGCCTTTACTCATTAGAACGGAGAAGGATGAGGGGTGACTTGATAGAGGTGTATAAGATGATCAGGGGAATAGATAGAGTAGTCAGTCAGAGACCATTTCCCCGGGTGGAACAAACCATTACAAGGGGACATAAATTTAAGGTGAATGGTGGAAGGCATAGGGGGGATGTCAGAGGTAGGTTCTTTACCCAGAGAGTAGTGGGGGCATGGAATGCACTGCCTGTGGAAGTAGTTGAGTCGGAAACATTAGGAACCTTCAAGCGGCTATTGGACAGGTACATGGATCATGGTAGAATGATACAGTGTAGATTAATTTGTTCTTAAGGGCAGCACGGAAGCATTGTGGATAGCACAATAGCTTCTCAGCTCCAGGGTCCCAGGTTCGATTACGGCTTGGGTCACTGTCTGTGCGGAGTCTGCACCGCCTCCCCGTGTGTGCGTGGGTTTCCTCCGGGTGCTCCGGTTTCCTCCCACAGTCCAAAGATGTGCAGGTTAGGTGGATTGGCCATGATAAATTGCCCTTAGTGTCCAAAATTGCCCTTAGTGTTGGGTGGGTTCCTGGGTTATGGCGATAGGGTGGAGGTGTTGACCTTGGGTAGGGTGCTCTTTCCAAGAGCCGGTGCAGACACGATGGGCCGAGTGGCCTCCGTCTGCACTGTAAATTCTATGATAATCTATGATTAATCTAGGACAAAGGTTCGGCACAATATCGTGGGCCGAAGGGCCTGTTCTGTGCTGTATTTTTCTATGTTCTATGTTCTAACCTAGTGAACCTTCTCTTGACTGTCTCCAATGCCCGCATATCTTTCCTCAGGAAAGGGGACTAATGTTGTTCACAGTATTCCAAGTGTGGTCTAACTATTGCCTTGTATAATTCCAGCTGGACTTCTCTATTTTTATGCTGCATTCCCTTTGAAATAAAGGCCAACCTTCCATTTACCTTCCCAATGACCTGCTGAACCTGCACGCTAGCTTTTGTGATTAATGCCCGAGGACCCCCAGGCCCCTCTGTGCTGCAGTTTTCTGTAGTCTTTCTCACTTTGAATAATATTCAACTCCTTTATTCTTCCCATCAAAGTGCATACATTTTCGGTTTCCTACATTATATTCCATTTCTCAAGTTTTTGCCCACTCAACTAACCTGTTTATAGCCGTGTGTAGACTTCCCACCTATTTTTGTGTCATCCACAAAGTTTGCAAAAGTGCATTCGCTTCCCTCGTCCAAGTCATTAATATATATGGTAAATAACTGTGGCCCCAGTATGGATCCCAGCGGCACTCCGCTAGTTACGTTGCCATTCTGAAAATGCCCCCTTATCCCAATTTCCTGTCTTTTATAATAGTAATAATTATTGTCACAAGTAGGCTTCCATTAACATTGCAATGAAGTTACTGTGAAAACCCCCTGGTCGCCACACACCAACGCCTGTTCGGGTACACTGAGGGAGAATTCAGAATGTCCAATTCACCTAACAACCACGTCTTCGGGACTTGTGGGAGGAAACCAGAGCACCTGGAGGAAACCCACGGAGACACGGGGAGAACGTGCATTATCATGGTCAGTTTCCCAACACTATGAGCTCTTATCTTATTATGTAGCCGGTTGTGTGGTACCTTATCAAACACTTTTTGGAAATCCAAGTGTATTAGATCTACTGGCTCCCCGTCATCTATCCTGCTTGTTACCACCTCAAAAATTTCTAAAAATGTTTCAAACATGATTTCCCCTTCATGAAGCCATGCTGACTCTGTTTGATGATATTATGCTTTTCAAAATGTTCTGCTATTACATCCTTTATAATGGGCTCTTAACATTTTCCCGATGACAGATGTTAAGTTTATTGACCTGTCGTTATTGTTTTTTGTCTCCCTCCTTTATTAAATAATGATGTTGCATTAGCAGTTTTCCAATCCTTCCGGACTTGTCAAGAATTTGACCAGGGCATCCACTATCTCTGCAGCTACTTCCTTTACTATCCTGGGATGCAACCCATCAGGCCAGGAACATAGCAGACTTTTGCTCCATTCGTTTCCAGAATACTTTTTCTCCGGTCTAGTTATTGTGTTTATTGCCTTCCCCTTTTGCCTTTGATTATTTAGTATTTGTGGAATGCTATTACTGTCTCCTACCGTGAAGACTGACTCACAGTATTTATTTAACTCCTCTGCCATTTCCTGACTCCCCATTATTCTTTCCGCAGTCTCATTCTCTCAGGAACCGACGTCCACTTCAGTGCCTCTCTTCATTTTTAAGAATTTAAGGAAACTCTTGCAGTCCATTTCTATATTACTTCCTAGTTTATCCTCATGGTATATGTCCTCCCTGTTTTTGCTCATCTATTGTTTTTTTTCTGAAAACTTTCCCAAACCTCTGGGAATATATTTGCCAAGATACGTTTTAACTTTGAGTTTAAGACTATATTTAACTTGGCAGAGCTGCCTCACAGACTAGTTAAGCAACAACCTGACATAGTCATACTCACAGAATCATACCTTACAGACAATGTCCCAGACAGCACTGTTACCATTCCTGGGTATGTCCTGTCTCACCGGTAGGACAGATCCAGCAGGGGCAGCGGCACAGTGGTATACATTCAGGAAGGAAATGCCCCGGGGGTCTTCAACATGGACTCTGTTGAGAACATGAAGACAACATGAAGTCCCACGGCTTCAGGATAAATATGGGCAATGTACCGGCCACCATCCGCTGATTACAATGTACCGGCCACCATCCGCTGATGAATGATGTACGCCTCCATGTTGAACACCACTTTGAGGAAGCACTGAGGGTGGCAAGGGAGCAGATTATGCTCTGGGAGGGGTACTTCAATGTCCATCACTAAGAGTGTCCTGGTAGTACCACCACAGACCGAGCTGGCCGGGCCCTAAAGGACATAGCCGCTAGACTGGGACTGCAGCAGGTGGTGAGGGGACCAACAAGAGGGAAGAGCATACTTGACCTCATCCTCACCAATCTGCCTGCTGCAGATGCATCTGTCCATGACAGTATCAGTAGAAGTGACCACCGCACAGTCCTTGTGGAGACAAAGTCCCGTCTTCAGATTGAGGATATTATCTCCATCGTGTTGTGTGGCATTACCACTGTGCTAAATGGGATAGACTTCGAACAGATCTTGAAACTCAAAACTGGGCGTCTATGAGGCTATGTGGGCCATCAGCAGCAGCAGAATTGTATTCAACCACAACCTGCCACCCTCATGGCCACCACTCTACCATTACCACCAAGCCAGGGGATCAACACTGGTTCTATGAAGAGTGCAGGAGAACATGCCAGGAACAACATTAGACATACCAAAAAATGAGGTGTCAACCTGGTGAAGCTACAACACAGGACTTCTTGTGTGCCAAACAGCATAAGCAGCAAGTAATAGACAGAGCTAAACGGTTCCATAACGAACACATCAGATCCAAACTCTGCAGTTCTGCCACATCCAGTCACGTATGGTTGTGGACAATTAAACAATTCACTGGAGGAGGAGGCTCCACAAATACCCCCATCCTCAATGATGGAGGAGCCAAGCACATATGTGCAAAAGGCAAGGCTGAGGCATTTGCAACAATCATCAGCCAGAAGTACCGAGTGGATGATCCATCTCGGTCTCCTTCGGAGGGCCCCAGCATCACAGATGTCAGTCTTCAGCCGATAAATTCACTCCACGTGATATGAAGAAACGGCTGAAGGCACTGGATACTGAAAAGGCTATGGGCTCTGACAATATAGGGACAATAGTACTGATGACTTGTGCTCCTGAACTTGCCGCACCCCTAGCCAAGCTGTCCCAGCACAGCTAGAACACTAGCATCTACACTGTCGAAAATTGCCCAGGTGTGTCCTGTATACAACATGACAAATGCAATCCAGCCAATTATCACACTGTCAATCTACTCTCCATGATCAGCAAAGTGATGGAAGGAGTCATCAGTAGTGCGATCAAGTGGTACTTACTCAGCAATACCCTTCTCTTGGATGCTCAGTTTGGGTTCCGCCAGGGTCAATCTGCTCCTAACCTGATTACAACCTTGGTTCAAACATGGACACAAGAGCTGAATGTGAGAGGTGAGAATGACTGCCCTTGACATCAAGGCAGCATTTGATAGAGTATGGCATCAAGGAGCCCTAGGTAAACTGGAGTCAATGGGAATCAGGGGGGAAACTCTCCACTTACTGGAGTCATATCTGGCACAAAGGAAAATGGTTGTGGTGTTTGGAGGTCAATCATCTCAGCTACAGGACATCACTGCAGGAGTTCCTCAGGGTAGTGTCCTAGGCCCAATCATCTTCGAACCCAGGTCCACAGGTCATTATCCTGGGTATCTGGATCATTTGTCCAGCGACAAGACCACTACGCCACCATCTCCCCTATACACCGCCTCTGAAACTGGGATAACTGAGTGAATCGCTTCTCACACATGAAGCAAATGAATGGTCTCTCCCCAGTGTGAACCCACTGGTGACTCAGCAGGATGGATGACTGAGTGAATCTCTTCCCAGACACAGAGCAGTGAATGGTCTCTTCCCGGTGTAATCTGGTGTTTCCGCAGGCTGAATGATTGAGTGAATCCCTTCCCAGACACGGAGCAGGTGAATGGTCTCTCCCCGGTGTGAATTCGGTGGTGTTTCAGTAGGCTGAATGAGTGAATCACTTCCCGCACAGGGAGCAGGTGAATAGCCTCTCCCCACTGTGAATTCGCCGGTGAGTCAGCAAAAGCTTGTTACTTTTAAAGCTCTTTTCCCAGCTGGAGCATTTAAACGGCCTCAAGTCAGAGTGAAGAAGTCGGTTTGAAGTGAGGTCAGTTAGTTGACAATCCCTTCTCACAAATAGAGCAAATGAACAGTTTCTCGCTGGTGCGAGTTCTCTGGTGTTTATGTAAGTTGGATAGCTGAGTGAATCCTTGACCACATTCTGAGCAGATGAATGGCCTCCCCCGGTGTGACTCCATTGATGAATTTCCAGCACAGACAGGGATCTGAATCTCTTCCCACAATCCCCACATTTCCATGGTTTCTCCATGGTGCCAGTGTCCTTGTGTCTGTCCAGATTGGCTTCAAGAAGACCACCATCATACACCGGTGCCAAAGAAGAACCAGGCAGCGTGCCTCAATGACTACCAACCGGTGGCCCTGACTTCAGTCATAATGAAGTACTTCGATAGGTTGGTCATGAAGCGCATCACCTCCATACTCACAGAACGCCTTGATCCACTGCAATTCGCATACCGCCACAACCGGTCCACAGCAGATGCCATTTCTCTGGCCCTACACTCATCCCTCGAGCATCTCGACAGCAAGGACTCCGACATCAGTCTCCTATTTATTGACTACATATCCGCCTTCAACACCATAATCCCAGCCAAGCTCATATCAAAGCTCCAAAACCAACAGTCTATCCCTCAATGCCAGCAAAACTAAAGAGCTGGTCATTGGCTGCAGGAAGCAAAGTACTGTACACACACCCCTGTCAGCATCAACGGGGCCGAGGTGGAGATGGTTAGCAGTTTCAAATTCCTATGGGTGCACATCTCAAAAAATCTGTCCTGGTCCACCCATGTTGACGCTACCACCAAGAAAGCACAACAGCGCCTAAACTTCCTCAGGAAACTAAGGAAATTCAGCATGTCCACATTTAGTCTTGCAAACCTTTGCAGATGCACCATAGAAAGCATCCTATCTGGCTGCATCACAGCCTGGTATGGCAACTGCTCGGCCCAAGATCGCAAGAAACTTCAGAGAGTCGTGAACATAGCTCAGTCCATCACACAAACCTGCCTCCCATCCATTGATTCCATCTACACCTCTCATGGCCTGGGGAAAGTGGGCAGTATAATCAAAGACCCCTCCCACCCGGCTTACTCACTCTTCCAACTTCTTCCATCGGGCAGGAGATACAGAAGGCTGAGAACACGCACGGAGAGACTCAAAAACAGCTCCTTCCCGCTGTTTTTTAAAATTAAACATTTTATTGAGGTATTTTTTGGTGTTGTAACAACAAAATAAACAATGTACATGAAACTATATACATAGTGCAAAAGCTGTCACCCGCCCTCACAGGTCCCACCTTTAATAACCCCCTACTTTAAGCTAAACTAACTGTCACCCTTCTGCTGATGATCAATTTTCCACGAAGAAGTCGACGAACGGTTGCCACCTCCGGGCGAACTTGATTTTCTCCAAACAGAGGAAGCTAGCCATGTCCGCTAGCCAGGTCTCTGACTTCGGGGGCTTTGAGTCCCTCCAAGCTAATAATATCCGTCTCCGGGCAACCAGGGTAGCAAAGGCCAGAACGTCTGCCTCTTTCTCCTCCTGGATTCCTGGGTCTTCTGACATTCCGAAAATCGCCACCTCTGGACTCAATGCCACCCTCGTTTTAAACACCGTGGATATGACATCTGCAAACCCCTGCCAAAATACCCTAAGCTTCAGACATGTCCAGAACATGTGGACATGGTTCGCTGGTCCTCCCGCACATTTGCACACCTGTCTCCCACCCCAAAAAATCTGCTCATCCGGGCCACTGTCATGTGAGCCCGACTGAACGAACTTGAATTGTATCAGGCTGAGCCTGGCACATGTTGTGGACGCGTTGATTCTACTCAACGTGTCTGCCCATAGACCATCCTCTATCTTTCCTCCCAGCTCCTTCTCCCACTTGCACTTCAGCTCCTTGGTCTGCATCTCCTCTGACCCCATAAGTTCCTTGTAAATGTCAGAGACGCTCCCTTCACCTACCCATCCTCTGGAAACTACCCTGTCCTGAATTCCCCTTAGCGGTAGGAGCAGGAAGGTTGACACCTCTTTACGTAGGAAGTCCCGCACCTGCAGATACCTGAATTCGTATCCCCTCGCCAACCCAAACTTCTCCTCCAGTGCCCTCGTACTCGGAAAGCTCCCCTCTATAAACATATCCCCCATCCTCTCAATCCCTGCTCTCCACCATATCCGAAACCCCCCATCCATACATCCCGGGGCAAATAGGTGATTATTACAGATTGGGGACCAGACCGATGCTCCCTCTGCTCCCACATGTCTCCTCTATTGCCACCAGACTCTCAGGGCCGCCACCACCACGGGGCTAGTGGAGTATCGTGCCGGCGGGAATGACAGAGGCGGAGTTACCAATGCCCCCAGACTGGTACCCTTGCATGAAGCCATCTCCATTCGCTCCCATGCCGATCCCTCCCCACCACCCACTTCCTGAGCATGGCTATATTCGCCACCCAGTAAGTTACTAAAATTTGACAACGCCAGCCTGCCCTCTCCCCGGCTCCGCTCAAGCATTACCTTCCTTACTCGTGGGCTCTTGCCCGCCCAAACAAAGCCAGTGATCACTTTGTTGAGCCATTTAAAAAAGGACCGCGGAATAAAGATGGGGAGGCATTGAAACACGAACACGAATCTTGGGAGGACTGTCATCTTCACCATCTGCACCCTCCCAGCCAGTGACAACGGAAGTGCATCCCACCTTCGGAAATCATCCTTCATTTGGTCTACTCGCCGGGCCAAATTTAATTTATGCAGCCGGTCCCATTCCCGCGCCACTTCAATGGTTAGGGACCTAAAGCTTCCCCCTATCAATCTAAACTGTGGCTCCCCCAATCGCCTCTCCTGACCTCTCGGCTGGGCCACAAACATCCCACTTTTCCCCATATTTAGCTTATACCCCGAAAACTGGCCAAATTCCCCATGAATCCTCATAATTTCTTCCATCCCCTCTATTGGGTCCGATACATACAGAAGCAGAGCATCTGCATAGAGCGAGACTCTGTGCTCCCCCCCCCCCCCCACCCCCACCCCCCCGGACCAGCCCCTTGAGGCTCTCAGAGCAATCGCCAGCGCAAACAACAGTGGGGAAAGGGGACATCTCTGTCTCGTCCCTCTGTGCAGTCTAAAATAGTCCGATGTTGTCCTATTCATCGGTCCACTTGCCACAGGAGCCTTATACAGCAACCTGATCCAGTCAATAAAACCCTGCCCAAATCCGAACCATCCCAGTACCTCCCACAGATAATCCCATTCTACACGATCAAAGGCCTTTTCTGCATCCATTGCGATCACTACCTCCAACTCCCTACCTTCCGGGGGAATCATGATCACGTTTAACAACCTTCTTACATTGGCCACCAACTGCCTACCCTTAACAAACTCCGTCTGGTCCTCCCCAATAACGTCAGGAACTCAATCCTTAATCCTGGAGGACAAAACTTTGGCCAGCAATTTGGCATCCACATTCAACAGGGAGATCGGCCTGTAGGATCCACACAGCTCCGGGTTCTTGTCCCGCTTAAGGATCAGCGAAATCGTGGCCTGTGACAACGTCGGGGGCAGCACCCCTCTTTCCTTTGTCTCATTGAACATCCTCAACAACACCGGCCCCAATATCCCAGAGAATCTTTTATAAACCTCCACTGGGTACCCGTCTGGCCCCAGGGCTTTACCCGACTGCATGGCCTTCAGACCCTCCGCTATCTCTTCCAACCCAATCGGGGCCCCCAGCCTTTCTACCAGCTCCCCGTGCACCTTTGGGAAATGCAGTCCCTCCAAGAAGTGCCTCATCCCCTCCGTCCCAGCTGGGGGTTCCGATCTATACAGCCTACTGTAGAAATCCCTGAACGCCTTATTCACCCCTGCTGAATCTCCAAACAGGTTCCCATCTCCGTCATTTACTTTCCCTATCTCCCTGGCTGCCTCCCTCTTTCTAAGCTGCTGTGCAAGCATTCTGCTGGCCTTCTCTCCATACTCATAGATCGCCCCCCTCGCCTTTCTCAGCTGCTCCACCGCCCTCTCTGTGGTTAACAAGCTGAACTCCGATGTAGCCTCCGCCATTCCCTTAAAAGCCCTGCCTCTGGGGTCTCCGCATACCTCCTATCAATCTGTAGTATCTCCTTTACCAGTCGGCCCGTCTCTGCTCTGTCCACCTTCTCCCTCTGGGCCGGTAATGAGATCAGCTCCCCTCTGACCACTGCCTTCATTGCATCCTAGACCATTGCTGCTTAAATTTCCCCCATGTCATTGACCTGCAGGTAATTCTGAATACATTTCCTCAGCCACTCACACACCCCTTCGTCGGCCAAAATTCCCACATCTAACCTCCAGTGTGGGCACTGGTTACTGTCTTTACTAACCTGCAGGTCAACCCAGTGTGGAGCATGGTCTGAGATTGTGATCACCGAGTACCCTGTGTCCACCGCCCCTGTCAATAAGGACCTACTCACCTACTCAAAAACAAAGAAGTCAATCCGGGAGTACACTCTGTGCACGTGTGAGTAGAAGGAGAACTCCTTCACCCTCGGCTGCCCAAAATTTCCATGGATCTCCCCCCCCCCCCTCCATCTGCTCCATGAACCCTTTAGTTCCTTTGCCATTGCTGGCACCCTGCCCATTTTCGAGCTTGACTGGTCCAAGCCAGGGTCAATAACTATGTTGAAATCCCCTCCCATGACCAACTTTGCGAGTCCAGGTCCGGTATCTTCCCCAGCGGCCTCTTTATAAACTTCACATCATCCCAATTTGGCACGCACATATTTACTAATACCACCTGCACCCCCTCCAGTTTCCCACAGACCATAATGTACCGACCTCCCACATCTGAGACTATTCTACCCGCCTCAAACACCAACCGCTTATTGATCAGGATCGCAACCCCTCCAGTCTCTGAGTCTAGTCCCGAGTGGAAGGCCTGGTAAACCCAGCCTTTCCTCAATCAAATCTGATCAGTTACTCTAAGGTGCATCTCCCGCAACATTACCACATCCACCTTCAGTCCCCTAAGATGTGCGACACACATGCCCTCTTGACCGGCCCACATAACCCTCGAACAGTCCAGGTGATCAGCCTAGTTGGGGGGCTCATTGCCTCCCCCTTTCACCGATAAGCCATCCCCTTTTTTGGGCCCACCTGCAGCCCATGCTCCATGCCTCCACCAGCCCGCCCCCAGACAGCCTCCATCCCCAACCTCCTCTCTGTCCCTTAGCCCAAATCCCTCCTTCGTCAGCAGAACATTCACCCCCTCCCTCCCCCAAGTAACCACACTCTGTAACCCAAATTCTTTAATAAACCGAACATATGCACACCCACCACTGCGCTTTCGTGAGCAAACCCGCCCAGCTCGCTTGGTGGCCCCATCCCTGGCGCTGGATAGTCTCCCACCTAGTGTTCTCTCCCCACGCTCCCCTTGCTCATACAAACAAACTCCAATGTCATACAATCCCCACACAATTGCCCGACAGAAAACACCAAAATCTAAACAAGCATACCTCCATCCCCAACAGTGCAAATGAAAACCTTAACTCACTCAGCTCTACCGCTGGTCCCAAATCAATGCAAAATGCATTACAAACAGCTTCCATAAAACGAGAAAGAAACTTTTTTTTAAAAGAAGAACAGAAAAGCCAAAAAAAAAACATGAACATTGTAGCAAAGTTCAAAAGTTCTCAGTCCACCACCAGTCCTTTCCTTTTCGCGAAGTCCAGCACGTCCTCGGGCCACTCAAAATAAAAGCGCTGCTCCTCATGCGTGACCCGAAGTCGGACCGGATACAACAGTTTGAATTTCACCTTTTTCTTAAAAAGGATCGAGCTGATCTGGTTGAAGCCTGCTCTTCTCCTGGCCACCTCCACACTCAGGTCCTGATAGATCCGCAGGATACTGTTGTCCCACTTACAGCTCCGTGTCTGCTTGGCCCACTGTAGAATGCGCTCCTTATCCAAGCACCTGTGGTATCTCACCACCATTGCCCTCTGGGGGTCTCCCATTCATGACTTCCTCGCGAGCGCTCTGTGAGCCCTGTCCACCTGAAAATGAAAATTGCTTATTGCCACAAGTAGGCTTCAAATGAAGTTACTGTGAAAAGCCACTCGTCGCCACATTCCAGTGCCTGTTCGGGGAGGCTGGTATGGGAATTGAACCGTGCTGCTGGCCTGCCTTGGTCTGCTGTAAAAGCCAGCGATTTAGCCCAGTGTGCTAAACCTCCAAGGGTCGGGGGAATGTCCCATCCCCCAGCAGCTTCTCAAACATGTCTGCGATGTATGCCCCAGCGTCCGCGATGTATGCCCCAGCAACCACTCCTTCAGACCCCTCCGGGAGCCCAAAAATTCTCAATTTCTGCCGGCGAGACCTATTCTCTTGGTCCTCCACCTTCTCCAGGGGCTGCTTCTGCTGGTCTCTCAGCATCCCCACCTCCAACTCCACTGCAGTTTGATGTTCCTCCTGTTCAGCCAGTGCCTTCTCTACCTTCTGGATCGCCCAATCTTGGGCGTCCAATCTAAGCTCCAGCCGCTCAATTGACTCTTTTATCGGGTCCAAGCAGTCCATTTTCCGCTTAGCAAAGCCTTCCTGAATAACTTGCATCAGCTGCTCCAGAGACTGCTGGGTCGACAAACCAGAGGTCCGGTCCTCCGCCATGCTGTCTCCTGCTGCAGCTTCAGCCCAAGCCTTCTCTGTCTTTCTGTTTCTGCCTTCACGAGCACATCTAGTCCTTCTCTCCATTCACCAATGTGGGAATTCAGTACACAATTGCCTCTGTCATCAGTTTTACAATTCAAGTCCGGTAGAAAATTGGGGGTAAAGGTCCAAAATGCTGACTCGAGTGGGAGCCAGCAAATGTGTGACTTACTCCTTCATAGCCGCCACCAGAAGTCCTCTTCTTCCCGCTGTTACCAGACTCCTAACCAACCCTCTTATGGACTGACCTCATTGACACTACACCTCCGTATGCTTCACCCGATGCCGCTGCTTACACAGTTACATTGTGTACCTTGTATTGCCCTATTATGTATTTTCTTTTATTCCCATTTATTTTCATGTACTTAATGATCTGTTGAGCTGCTCGCAGAAAAATAATTTTCATTGTATCTCGGTACACATGACAATAAACAAATCCAATCCAATCCAATCCAATGATCAGTTGAATCCTCGTCCACACACAGAACACGTGTACAGTCTTTCCTTGCTGTCAATGGTGTGGTGTTCTTTCAGGCTGTGAAACTGGTTAAATCTCCTTCCACAGTTAGTTCACTGGAACTTTCTTGCTCGGGTATGTGCTGTGTGTGTGTCGGTGCTTTTCCAGTCACACTGATATTTGAAATCTTTGCCCACAGACAGAACAAACACATTGAAAGTTTGTGCTTTTTAGGTCGTAATGAATTGAGTGACACCGTCAGATCTCAATATGATGATTGGCTCGAGTTGCCCAGCTTCAATGGGCACTAGGACCCGGCTGGGAACAGAAACCTTCAGGGCCCGCCCAGGGCCTTCAGGGTCCTGTTGCGTCAACAAGACGCCAGCGCATGCGCTCTGTTTCCCCAAGATGGCGGCTGTGTACCAGGGCCTGGTCCCGGGAGAGAGAGCTGACCGGCGGTGTTGTGACCTGAGGATCACCACACCTCAGGCAAGGGGCCAGGTTGGGAAGGCGGTGCCTTCAGGAATAACTGGGAAGGTGATGTTTGGTCAGTTGCTGCAGTCTGTGTAGTGAAGGTGCTGTCACAGTGGTGTGAGGTGAGGAAGTACAGGATTATCACCCAGCAATGATCAATTAAGGGGAATGTAAATCCAGCTCCGGCTGCTTTCAGATTGGAAAGGGAGCTAAGGTGTGTCCTCAGAGCTGGTGAATGTTGGGGCTTTGGCAGTTTCTCTATCGACTGAGGGCTGAGCGGTAACAGGCCCGGGTTACCGGCTGCCATCTTTACAGTGGACAAGGTGCCACAGGGCGCATGTGCTGCGAGCCGAATGCCAACTCTCCCGGATTCACTGACTGGAGTCTCCAGGATCTTATTTTTTTGATTTTTTTTTCATAAATTTAGAGTATCCAATTCATTTTTTCCAATTAAGGGGCAATTTTGTCTGGCCAATCCACCTACCCTGCAAATCTTTGGGTTGTGGGGGTAAAACCCATGCAAACACAGGGAGAATGTGCAAACTCCACACGGACAGTGACCCAGAGCAGGGATCGAACCGAGGGTCCTCAGCGCCGTGAGCCATCAGGGATAGCCCACTGTGTTGCTCCCAAATTTTATTTTAATAATTTGTGGAAGTCACTGGCTGGGTCAACATTTATTGCCCATCCCTAATTTCCCTTGAACTGAGCGGCTTGCTCGGCCATCTCGGAGGGCATTTAAAGAATCAACCACATTGCTGTGGTTTGGAATCGTGTTGGCCAGACCAGGTAAGGATAGATTATTTCCTTCACTGAAGGACATGAGTGAACAGATGTGTCTTTACAACAATTGACAATGGTTTCATGGTCATCAGTAGACTTGCAATGAATTCAAATTTTACCTTCTGTCTCGGTGAGATTCATACTTAGGAAATCATTAGGACAGTGGAAAATATTTTTGGATCTTTGGAAAATGATTAGGAGAGTAAAAAATATTTTTTTGAACATTTCTCTTCAGCGGATATAAATTATTGAAAATGGGATAAAGGTTGATTGGCGGACAGCCAAACACTGTCCTGTGAGGTAATTAGTCCTTTTGCTTCCCAATTGGCCGAGGAAGGCAGTGTGTCACAAGGATGGATGTGTTGACAGATTAATGGCTGGAGGATGGGGCAGGTCATGTGATCAAACCTCCAGGAATACATTTAATCAAAGTTGGCGAGGAGAGAATGTTGTGAATTTCTATCCTAAACTGACAGTGAGGTTTCTGCAAATTTACAGGATACTGGAATTGGAGGTTTAACAGACGGGAAACGCAAACCAAACGTCACATCGCGATCTGACAGTCACTCGGTTTATCAGAACCTGAATATCAGCAGCATCTGGGTGTGGAAGGTAAAAGGTTTGTCTGTTCTGTCTGTGAGGGAAGATTTCAGGTCTCAGTGTGACTGGAAAAGCCCAGATTCACAAACCCTGGTTCGACCAAACCTGGAGAACTGTGTTCAGTTCTGGACAACAAACCTGAGGAAGGTAGAATGGCCTTGGAGGGAGTGCAGCACAGATTTATCTGAACCCCCGGGGTTAAATTACAAAACTAGATTGCACAAAAAAATCTGTAATTGTGGGACAGAGAAAAGCATTCGGTCCATGCCAGCTCTCTAATCGACATGGTAGCACCATTGCTTCACAGCGCCAGGGAACCCGGTTTCTTTCCCGACTTGGGTCACTGAATGGGTGGAGTCTGCACGTTCTCCCCGTGTCTGCGTGGGTTTCCTCCGGGTGCTCCGGTTTCCTCCCACAAGTCCCGGAAGATGTGCTTGCTAGGTGAATTGGACATTCTGAATTCTCCCTGTGTCTACCCAAAAGGTGCCGGAATGTGGCGACAAGGGGCTTTTCACAGGAACTTCATTGCAGTGTTAATGTAACAATAGAACATAGAACAGTACAGCACAGAACAGGCCTTTCAGCCCTCGATGTTGTGCCGAGCATTGTCCAAAACCAAGATCAAGCTATCCCACTCCCTGTCATTCTGGTGTGCTCCATGTGCCTATCCAATAACCGCTTGAAAGTTCCTAAAGTGTCCGACTCCACTATCACAGCAGGCAGTCCATTCCACCCCCGAACCACTCTGAGTAAAGAACCTACCTCGGAAATCCTCCTATATCTCCAACCCTGAATCTTATAGTTATACCCGTTGTAACAGCTACCTCCACCCGAGGAAATAGTCTCTGAACGTCCACTCTACCTGTCCCCCTGATCATCTTATAAACCTCCATTAAGTCACCTCTCAGCCTCCTCCACTCCAAAGAGAAAAGCCCTAGCTCCCTCAACCTTTCCTCATAAGACCTATTCTGCAAACCAGGCAGCATTCTGGTAAATCTCCTTTGCACCCCTTCCAATGCTTCCACATCCTTCCTATAATGAGGTGACCAGAACTGCACACAATACTCCAAATGTGGTCTCACACAATCATGTATAGTTGCAGCATAACCCCGCGGCTCTTAAACTCAAGCCCCCTTTAATAAACGTTAACACACTATAAGCCTTCTTTACTACTCTATCCATTTGAGTGGCAACCTTCAGAGATCTGTGGACATGAACCCCAAGATCTCTCTGTTCCTCCACATTCCTCAGAACCCTGCCATTGACCCTGTAATCCGCATTCAAATTTTTTCTACCAAAATGAATCACCTCGCACTTATCAGGGTTAAACTCCATCTGCCATTTTTCGGCCCAGCTCTGCATCCTATTAATGTCTCTTTGCAGCCGACAACAGCCCTCCACCTCATCCACTACTCCACCAATCTTGGTGTCATCAGCAAATTTACTGACCCACCCTTCAGCCCCCTCCTCCAAGTCATTGATAAAAATCACAAATAGCAGAGGACCCAGCACTGATCCCTGTGGTACACAGCTGGTAACTGGTCTCCAGTCTGAAAATTTCCCATCCACCACCACCCTCTGAATTCTATGTGATTGCGAGTTACTTATCCAATTGGCCAAATTTCCCTCTATCCGACACCTCCTTACTTTCTTCATGAGCCGACCATGGGGAACCTTATCAACGCCTTACTAAAATCCATGTATACAACATCAACTGCTCTACCTTCATCTACACACTTCGTTACCTCCTCAAAGAATTCAATCAAATTTGTGAGGCAAGACCTACCCTACATGAATCCGTGTTGACTATCCCGGATTAAGCTGCGTCTTTCCAAATGGTTATAAATCCTATCCTTCAGGACCTTTTCCATTATCTTACCGACCACCGAAGTAAGACTAACTGGCCTACAATTACCAGGGTCATTCCTATTCCCTTTCTTGAACAGAGGACCAACATTCAACACTTTCTGGCACTATCCCCGTGGACAGTGAGGACCCAAAGGTCAAAGCCAAAGGCTCTGCAATCTCATCCCTTGCCTCCCAAAGAATCCTTGGATATATCCCATCTGGACCAGGGGACTTGTCGACCGTCAGGTTTTTCAAAATTGCAAATACATTCTTCCTCAGAACATCTATCTCCTCCAGCCTACCTGCCTGTATCACACACTCATCCCCAAAAACATGGTCCCTCTCCTTTGTGAACACTGAAGAAAAGTATTAATTCAAGGCCCCTCCTATCTCTTCTGGCTCCATGCACAAGTTCCCACTACTGTCCTTGACAGGCCCTACTGTCACCCTGGTCATTCTTTTATTTCTCACATAAGAGTAAAATGCCTTGGGGTTTTCCTTAATCCAACCCGCCAAGGACTTCTCATGCCCCCTCCTAGCTCTCTTAAGCCCTTTTTTCAGCTCATTCCTTGCTACCTTATAACTCTCAAGCGACCCTACTAAACCTTGTTTTCTCATCCTGACATACTTCCTTTTTCCTCTTGACAAGACATTCAACCTCTTTTGTGAACCATGGTTCCCTCACACGGCCATTTTCACCCTGCCTGACAGGGACATGCCTATCAAGGACACGCAGTATTTGTTCCTTGAACAAGCTCCACTTTTCATTTGTGCCTTTCCCTGACAGTTTCTGTTCCCATCTTATGCTCCCTAATTCTTGCCTAATCGCATCATAATTACCTCTCCCCCAATTATAAACCTTGCCCTATCGTCTGGCCCTATCCCTCTCCATTGCAATAATGAAAGACACCGAATTGTGGTCACTATCTCCAAAGTGCTCTCCCACAAACAAATCTAACACTTGGCCCTGTTCATTACCCAGTATCAAATCCAATGTGACCCCCCCCTCTTGTCGGCCTATCCACACTGTACAAAAACTGCCCCATCCGAACTGTTCGACTTATAGAGGTTCCAATCAATATTTTGAAAGTTAAAGTCACCCATGACAACTACCCTGAGACCTCCACACCTATCCATAATCTGTTTTGCAATTTCTTCCTCCACATCTCTATTACTATTTGGGGGCCTATAGAAAACTCCCAACAATGTGACCGCTCCTTTCCTATTTCTAACTTCAACCCATATTACCTCAGTAGGCAGATCCCCTTCAAACTGCCTTTCTGCAGCCGTTAAACTATCCTTGATTAACAATGCTACTCCTCCACCTCTTTTATCACCTTCCCTACTCTTACTGAAACATCTATACCCCGGAACTTCCAACAACCATTCCTGTCCGTGTTCTAACCATGTCTCCGAAATGGCCACAACATCGTAGTCCCAAGTACCAACCTACGCTCCAATTTCACCTACCTTATTCCGGATGCTCCTTGCATTGAAGTAGACACACCTCAACCCATCTTTCTGTCTGCCGGTACACTCCTGCGACCTTGATACCCTCCTCAGTACCTCACTACTCTCAACACTGGCTTCTGGACTACAGCTCGTTTTCCCAGCCCCCTGACAAATTAGTTTAAAACCCCCGAAGAGCCGTAGCAAATTTCCCTCCCAGGATATTGGTGCCCCTCTGGTTCAGGTGCAAACCGTCCTGTCTGTACAGGTCCCACCTTCCCCAGAATGTTTTCCAATTATCCACGTACCTAAAACCCTCCCTCCTACACCATCCCTGCAGCCACGTGTTTATCTGCACTCGCTCCCTGTTCCTCACCTCACGAGCACGTGGCACCGGCAACAAACCAGAGATGACAACATGGTTTGTCCTGGCTCTCAGCTTCCTCCCTAGCCCCCTTAGTTCCTGGTTTAAATCCCCGTCCCTTCTCTTACCTATGTCGTTGGTACTGATCTGTACCACGACTTGTGACTGCTCCCCCTCCCCTTTAAGGATTCTGAAAACACAGTCCGAGGCGTCATGGACCCTGGCACCCGGGAGGCAACATACCATCCGTGAGTCTCTTTCGCTGCCACAGAACCGTCTATCTGTCCCTCTAACTATCAAGTCCCCAATAACTATTGCTCTCCTGCTCTCCCTCCTTCCCTTCTGAGCCACAGGGACGGACTCAGTGCTGGAGATCCGTTCACCGTGGCTTACCCCTGGTAGGTCGTCCCCCTCAACAGTATCCAAAACGGTATACTTGTTACTGAGGGGAATGACCACAGAGGATCCCTGCACTGACTGCTTCCTCCCAGCCCCTCTCACCGTCACCGTCTTGATTCTTCGGAGTAACTACATTCCTGAAGCTACTTTCTATGACCACCTCTGCCTCCCGAATGATCCGAAGTTCATCCAGTTCCAGCTCCAGTTCCTTAACGCGGTTTCTGAGGAGCTGGAGATGGGTGCGCTTCCCACCAGTGAAATCAGCAGGGACACTGACGGCGCCCCTCACCTCAAACATTCATACTTGTGAGACTAATAAATATTACTGTTATTATCTGGAACAATCCAGTCAGTCTCATTCTCCTGCTTTATCCTTGTATCTTAACAGCTTTATTTCTCTCAGGTTTCTATCCAATTTTTTAAAAAATCATTCATTGGTGTCTATTTCTAAACTCGGTCATAAGCAGCAAGGTTCAGGTAATTGCCACTGGCTGTGTAAAAACATTCTTCCTCATACCTCCTGGACCATTTACATGCATAGATACGGAGCAACGTAGAAAATAGGAGCAGGAGGAGACCATTTGGCCCTTCGAACCTGCTCCACCATCCATTACGATCAGAGCTGATTAGGCTCAATAGCCTAATCCCGCTTTCCCCCCATATCCTTTGATCCCTTTCACCCTAAGTGCTGTATCTAACTGCTTCTTGAAAACATGAATTGTTTTGGTCTCAATTCTTCCTGTGGTGATGAATTCCACAGGCTCACCACTCTCTGGTTGAAGACATTTCTCCTCACCTCTGTCCTAAATGGTCTGTCATAGAACATAGAACATAGAGTGCAGAAGGAGGCCATTCACCCATCGAGTCTGCACCGACCCACTTAAATCCTCACTTCCACCCAATCCCCGCAACCCAATAACCCCTCCTAACCTTTTTGGACACTGAGGACAATTTAGCGTGGCCAATCCACCTAACCTGCACATCTTTGGACTGTGGGAGGAAGGCGGAGCATCAGGAGGAAACCCACGCAGACACGGGGAGAACGTGCAGACTCCACACAGACAGTAACTCAGCAGGGAATCGAACCTGGGACCCTGGCGCTGTGAAGCCACAGTGCTAGCCACTTGTGCTGCCCATGCTATCCCGTATCCTCAGATTGTGACCCCGGGTTCTGGACACACCCACCATCGGGAACATCCTTCCCGAATCTAATCTGTCTCGCCCTGTTAGAATGTTATAGGTTTTTTTTAAATATAAATTTAGAGTGCCCAATTCTTTTTTTTCCCAATTAAGGGGTAATTTTAGCATGTCCAATCTACCTACCCTGCACATCTTTGTGTTGTGGGGGTGGGACCCACACAGACACAGGGAGAATGCGCAAACTCTACACGGACAGTGACCCAGGGCCGGGATCGAACCTAGGTCCTTGGTGACGTGAGGGAACAGTGCTAACCACTGCGCCATCGTGCAGCCCACATTCTATAGGTTTCTATGAGATTCCTCCTCATTCTTCTGAACTCCAGCGAATACAATCCTAACTGATTCAATCTCTCATACATCAGTCCCACCATCCCAGGAATCAGCCTGGCAAAACTTTGCTGCTCTTTCTCTTTAGTGAGATCATCTTTCCTCAGATAAGGAGACTAATACTGCACACAATATTCCAGGTGTGGCCTCACCAAGGCCCTGTATAATTGCAGCAAGACATCCCTGCTCCTCGACTCGAATCCTCTTGCTATGAAGGCCAAAAAACCACTTGCCTTCTTTACCGCATGCTGTACCTGCATGCTTCCACACAAACTAGGAGCAGGCCACTCGGCCCCTCGAGCCTGCTCCTTACACACAAACTAGGAGTCGGCCCCTCGAGCCTGCTCCTTACACACAAACTGGGAGTCGGCTCCTCGAGCCTGCTCCATCATACAATAATTTTAACCTCAACTCCATGTTCCTGCCGACCCCGATAACCTTTCACCCCCTTGCTTATCGAGAATCTATCCATCTCTGCCTTAAAAATATTCAACGACTCGACTTCCACTGCGTTTTAAGGACACAAGATCTAAGTCATAGAATCCCCACAGTGCAGAAGGAGCCCAAGTCAGCACCAACCCTCCGAACCACCCCCCCCCCCCCATCCCACCCTGCCCCATCCTCACATCCCACCCAACGTGCACATCCTTGGAGGTGAAGAGGCAATTTAGCACCTAACCTGCAAATCTCTGAACTGTGTGAGGAAACCGGAGCACCCGGAAGAAACCCACACAGACAAGGGGAGAATGTGCAAACTCCACACAGTCATCCAGGGTCAGGAGTGAACCTGGGTCCCTGGTGCTGTGATGCAGCATCGCTAACCACTGTGCCACCCCTTCTTTTACAACCCTCGAGCGAAAAAAAAAAATCCTCATCCCCATCTGAAATGGGTGATCCCTCACTTTCCAACAGTGACCCCCTTGTTCCAGATTCTCCCACAAGAGGAAACATCCTCTCCACATCCACCCTGTCAAGACCCCTCAGCATCTTATATTGTTCAATCCAGGTTTTACCCAAAACTTTAAATCTGTATCCCGACTGCTTGTACGATCAGTGAATGGAAACAGAGTTTCTTTGTCCACCCGATCGAAACCTGGCATAATCTTGTGTCCCTGAATCAAATCTCCCCTCAACCTCCTTTGCTGGAACCATTCTGGTAAATCCCCTCTGCACCTTCTCCAAGAACCTTCACATCCTCCCTGAAGAGTGGTGACCAGAGCTTTATAAAGATTCATAGAATAGAATTAGAACCATAGAATTCCTGCAGTGCAGAAGGAGGCCATTCGCCCCATCAAGTGTGCACTGATTCACTGAAAGGGCACCCTGCCTAGGCCCACACCGCTACCCTGTCCCTGTAACCCCATAGCCCCACCAAACCTGCACATCCCTGGACACTAAGGGGCAATTTATCAAGGCCAATCCATCTAACTTGCTCCCCTATCAGCCTCCCCAAACAGGCACCGGAATGTGGCGATTAGGGGCTTTGGGGCTGGTATAGCACAGTGGGCTAAGACAGCTGGCTGGTAATGCAGAACAAGACCAGCAGCGCGGGTTCAAGTCCCGTACCGGCCTCCCCGAACAGGCGCCGGAATGTGGCGACTAGGGGCTTTTCACAGTAACTTCATTGAAGCCTACTTGTGACAATAAGCGATTATTATTATCATTATTTTTTGGTCTGTTGGAGGAATCCTGAGCACCGGGTGGAAACGCAAGCAGACACGGGGAGAAAGTGCAAACTCCACACAGACAGTCATCAAGGCCAGAATTGAACCCGAGTCCTTGGCACTGTGAGGCAGCAGTGCCAATCACTGCCACCGGAAGCATAGTTTCTGTGTCAGTTATGAAGCTCAAGGTCGAATTTGCTTTGCCAACTACTCTCTTAATATGTCTTGTAGATATACAAATTCCCTCTTCACCTCTTCCTCTCTCCTCCCAAAGAGGCCATTTGGGTTTTTACAACAATCCAGCAGTTTTCATGGTCACTTTTTCCCAGTGCCGGCCCCACAAATGACCAGATTCATTCAGCTCAATTTCACAACCTGCCTTTGTGTTTCTGTGGGTTCTCTCTCACTCCCTATTTTCTGTTTTCAATCAGTTTCACAGGGTGTTCGAAGGTGAGACTTCAAGATCCGGAAACACAAACCAAGCATCACATCAGGGTCTGACAGAGTCCTCAATTTATCATATCCTGAATATCATGAGATTTTGAAGATGGAAGGAAAATGCATCGTTCACAGTGGGGAGAAATCATACACATGTTGTGTGTGTGGACGAGGATTCAGTCAATCATCAGGCCTCACAAGACACAAATGCAGTCACACTGAGGAGAAACCGTGGAAATGTGCGGACTGTGGGAAAGGATTCACTTATCCATCCAAGCTGGAAACTCATCGACGCAGTCACACTGGGGAGAGACCATTCATCTGCTCCACGTGTGGGAAGGGATTCACTCAGCCATCCGCTCTGTCCACACACCAGCGACTTCACTCCAGGGAGAGACCATTCACCTGCTCCACATGTGGGAAAGGATTTACTATTTCAGCCCACTTGCTGAGTCACCAGCGAGTTCACACTGATGAGAAACCGTTTCAATGTCCAGACTGCGGGAGGTGCTATAAAAGATCTGGGGATCTGATGAGCCATCAAGTGTTCACACTGACGAGAAACCATTCAGGTGCTCTCAGTGTGGGACTGGGTTCAGACGATCATCTAACCTCACTGTACATCAGCGAACTCACACAGTGGAGAGGCCATTCGTCTGCACCAAGTGTGGGAAGAGATTCACTCAGTCATCCGACCTGCAGAAGCATCAGCGAATTCACACTGGGGAGAGACCGTTTCAATGTCCAGACTGCGAGAAGTGCTATAAACGTTTTGGGGAACTGTTACAACATCAACGTGTTCACACTGACGAGAGACCGTTTAGGTGCTCTCACTGCGGGACTGGGTTCAGACGATCATCTCATCTCACTGTACATCAGTGAACTCACACTGGGGAGAGGCCATTCGTTTGCTCCGAGTGTGGGAAGAGATTCATTCAGTCATCCGAACTCCTGAATCACCAGCGAATTCACACTGATGAGAGACCATTTCATTGTCCAGACTGCGGGAATTGTTATAAATGTTCTGGGGAACTGATGCGCCATCAACGTGTTCACACTGACAAGAGACCGTTTAGGTGCTCTCGTTGTGGGACTGGGTTCAGACAATCGTCTCACCTCACTGCACATCAGCGAATTCACACTGGGGAGAGGCCATTCGCCTGCTCCTGGTGTGGGAAGGGATTCACTCAGTCATCCGCCTTGCAGAAGCACCAGCGTGTTCACACTGGGGAGAGACCGTTCACCTGTTCCAAGTGTAGGAAGGGATTCGCCACTTCATCCCTCCTGCTGAAACACCAACGAGGCCGCAAATAACCACAGTGATTGGATTTTGCTGTTCCTCACATTCAGGATTGAACCATGTTCATTTGGGTCTCTTTCTGCTGATAACAAAATCCAGCCCATTTACAGGGGCTATTATTCTGGCTAAAAGTCAAATAAATTAGATTTGTGTGACATACACAGTGTGCTGAAACTTTTTAATATCTCTGACACAAGTTAGTTCCTTTTGAAGTAATCTCGCTCTCCCGTCTCTTCCATCCTCACCTCCAACAAGAAGTGTGAGGAGCTTCTTTGTGACTGAGATTGAGTAAATCCGATCAGCTGCCTCTGCTGCTTCCCTCCCTTTCACGAGCCCACCGGACCAAACTGTCTCTAAATGTCATCCTTTCCCGAGCCCTGAACCCACATCTTTCTCTAGTTTCTCTCCCATCTCCCCTCATGCCCTCTCAGAGCTCATCTTGTCCATGAGACCCAGCTCCTGCTCCATCCACTGAGCTACTGATCAGCCAACTACCCTGTGTCCATGGATATTGTCAACATTTCTCTCTCTTCAGGTACTGTCCCTCTGTCCTTCAAATCTGCCATCATCACCCCCTCAATAAAACAAACCCTTGACCCTGCCATCCTTACAAATTACTGCCCCATCTTCAACCTCCCTCTCCTCCCAAACTCTTTGAACATGTTGTCCCTCCCTAATCCTTGCCCACCTTTCCCAGAACTTCCATGTTTGATTCCTTCAATCAGGTCTCTGCCCTGTCACAGTGAAATACAAGAGACAAACAGAATCTTCATAAGACTAGGGGAGCAGCACAGTCATTATCGAGAGACAACAATACCTGCTGGAGACAGACAGACAACTAAACAACACGAATCACAACACCAAACTACCTAGACCCATATACCCGGGACAGGAAGGAGAATTGGAGACGGACTGGAAGAACTCAAAGACTCCAGACACATTAACCAAAGAAAACAGGTAGAACCAAGGAAGTTCTACCTGCTCCCTAAAATACCCAAACATCCAAACACATGGACAGTACCAGGGAAATACCACCAAACAGACCCACTGGGCCAAGACTGTGGGAGAGAAAATCCAATAGAATCACAGAATTTACAGTGCAGAAAGAGACCATTTGGCCCATTTAGCCTGCACCGGCCCTCAGAAAGAATACCCTACTTAAGCCCATCCCAGTAACTCACCTAACCTTTATTTGGACACTAAGGGGCCAATCGACCTTAACTCTTTGGACGGTGGGAGAAACTGGAGCACCCGGAGGGAACGCACACAGACACGGGGAAAATGTGCAAACTTTACCCAGTCACTCAAGGCTGAAATTGCTGAAACATCAACACACTGCTCCTGGTAGTTGATGGTATAGTGGTTCAATAAATATAATCAGTGGATTAAAAAGGTGTGTAATATATAGTAAAACAGAAAATGCGAGGTTAACTCAACAGGTCTGGTAGTATCATTGAATCCCTAAAGTGCAGAAGGAGGCCATTCGGTCCATTGCGTTTGCACCAACCCTACAAAAGAGCGTCCCACCCAGGTGCACTTCCCCCACCCTCTCCCCATAACCGCACTTCACCTTTGGACACTAAGGAGCAATTTAGCATAGCCAATCCACCAAGCCTACACATTCTCATGGGAGAAAACTGGAGCACCCAGAGGGAACCACACAGACACGGGAAGAATGTGCAAACAGTCATCCAAGGCCGGAATTGAACCCTGGTCACTGGAGCTGTGAGGCAGCAGTGCTAACCATTGTGCCACATCTGTGATGAGAGAAACAGAGTTAATGTTTGTTGTTCCTTGTAACAGTTCTGTAGAAGGATCAATGGATTCTAAAAAAGTCCATTGAAGTCGAAATAAGACGTTTTTGTCCATTGAAGCGGTTTGACACAGGAACATGTTTCACTCTGTGTGAAGCTCCAGTTTCATTCACACAGCCTGCAGTCTGATTGGCTGAAGGACCAGAATCCATCCCGTCCTCCCAATCTTCCCGTTGGTCATCCCCTCTCAGACAGGAAATGAGGTCGCGGAACCCGTGCGCACGTGGCTAATGGGAAGAACTCAAAATGATGCAGTCTCAGCCAATGAGGGAGATCTGAGAGCAGCCACGCCCCTCATTCACTCCAATTAGGTGGAGGACCAGTTGCTGTAGTTCGGTCCTGCAGTCCCACCTCCTCTTCCTATTGGTCCAAAGCTACTGTCAATCACTCGCCGGGCATTGTGATGTGGAGCATGCGCAGTGCGGCTCATGCCCACGGACAGACGCTTGTTTGTCTCATCTTCAGGCCATGATGTTGGGTGGGGTTACTGGATTATGGGGATAGGGTGGAGGTGTGGACCTTGGGTAGAGTGCTCTTTCCAAGAGCCGGTGCAGACTCGATGGGCCGAATGGCCTCCTTCTGCACTGTAAATTCTATGAAATGTGGAGATGCCGGCGTTGCACTGGGGTGGGCACAGTAAGCAGTCTTACAACACCAGATTAAAGTCCAACAGGTTTATTTAGAATCACTAGCTTTTGGAGCACAGCTGAGGAAGGGGCTATGCTCTGAATGCTCGTGATTCGAAACAAATCTGTTGGACTTTAACCTGGTGTTGTAAGACTTCTCACTGTGCCCACCCCAGTGCAACACCGGCATCTCCACATCCTGGTGTTTAGTAAATTACAGCATGATTTAATCAAAGACAGAGAGGAGTGATTTCTGCTGACTGGGCAGTAAGGACTTGGGACATTGCCTAAAAATTGTAGCCAGGTCACAGAACTCAGTGTGAAATGAGGAAACACTTGACACAAAATCTGGGACACATTTGGAATTCTCTCCCATAAATGACAATTCCTGTGGCAATCCCTGGTGAATCCACTATCTTTCATAGAATTTACAGTGCAGATGGAGGCCATTCGGCCCATCGAGTCTGCACCAGCTCTTGGAAAGAGACCCTACCCAAGGTCCACATCTCCACCCTATCCCCATAACCCAGTAAACCCACCCAACACTAAGGGCAATTTTTGACACTAAAGACAATTTTAGCACGGCCAATCCACCTAACCTGCACATCTTTGGACTGTGGGAGGAAACCGGAGCACCCGGAGGAAACCCACGCAGACACGGGGAGGATGTGCAGACTCTACACAGACAGTGACCCAAGCCGGAATCAAAACTGGGACCCTGGAGCTGTGCAGTAATTATGCTATCCACAATGCTGCCGTGCTGCCCCCTTATTTGTTGCCGATCCCGAATTGCTCTTGAACTGAATGGTTTGCTGGTCTATTTCAGAGGGCAGATTTACTGCTGTGGCTCTGGAGTCACATGTAGGCCAGACCAGGTAGGGTTGGCAGATTTCTTAAAGGCCATTAGTGAACCAGATCAGTTTCGACACAACCAGTGATAGCTGCATGGTCACCATTACTGATACTAGTTTTCACTGTTTTATGAATTGAATGTAGTTGTTTGGTAACCTGAAATATTCCAATAGCTCCTCAGACCATTACCCTCGGGGACTCAGTAATACCCGCCCAGGCACATTCCCACTCCACCGCCATCTCATCCCTGGCTCCCAACCTCCCGCTTTGGTCACAATCCCCGCCCCGCCCGGATTCACTTCTCCCTCTTTGTGACCTCAATACAAACATGTTGGACTTTAACCTGGTGTAAGGCTTCTTACTGTGCCCACCCCAGTGCAATGCCGGCATCTCCACATCATGACCTCAACTGGACCGTCTTTTCCAGCTCTTGGGGCTCGTACGGGGCATGCTTCAGTCAGTGCTGAGCCCCCAGCCCCCCTTCTTTCACTCCGATTGGTGGGAGGACCAGCCGCTGCTGCTCGGTCCTCCGGCCTGGCCCCTTCCTATTGGTCTGGCCCTGCCGTCAATCACTCTCCGGGCATTGTGACGTTGAGCATGCGCAGTGCGGGCGGTGTCCAGGGACAGACGCTTGTTTGTCAGATCCACAGGCGGTGAGGGAAATGGCGGAATGGAGGGAGAGGCGGAGCCCAGCGGTGGACGGGGAGGGGCCTTGAGTCCCCGATGTGGCTCTGACACCGGAATAAGAAGCTGCCGGTGCCGGGTTTGTATCTGTGCGGCGGACGCGGCGGAACCGCGTCTGGAGTGAGAGGCCCGTGTTAAGGGCGCATGCGCGGTGCTCCTTGTCAGCAGGAGGAGAGAATGTTGTGAATTTCTCTCCTGGACTGACAGGGATGGATTCTGCAAACTCCTTTTACAGGGCGTTGGGAGGCTGGATTTACACAGAAAACTCAAATCAGAGATCACATCAATTTCTAACATTGTCACTCTGTTCATCAGAACCTGAACATGATCAGAATTTGAGTATAATTGAGCTCCAGGGCAGTCCCGCTCACTGCATGTGTAGTGGGTGTTACAGTCAGATCAGCCAGGTTCTTATTCGATGGTGGAGCAGGCTGGAGGGAGTGAGTGATGTATCCCAACACAGACAGAAAGGTTCATTTTTCTCCTGGAGTTTGAGACAAATCAGTTTTCAAAATGATGCAGAGTTGACTTCCGGGTGCGGCGATGACCAGCTAAGTCGCACGTTTCGGCAGCTCCCGGTGGAACAGACTTTTGGGCTCTTGATAGGAGCCCCAACGGCAATTTTAACGGCGAGAAACACCGTGCGGTAAACCAGAAGGGTATTCCCCCTGGACACGGATGGAATAAGGAGAGGAAAGTGGCCGGATTGCAGCGGATCCTTTGGAACAGCGGCAAGGAAGGCAAGCAAAAACCAAGATGGCGTCGGAAGGTGGCAGTTTCATATGGGGCCCTGAACAACAAGAGTTCTTGAAATGCTGCGTGGAGGAGATAAAAAAGGAAATGAAGAAAGAGTTGTTGGCCCCGATACTACAGGCGATCGAAGGGCTAAAGGAGGAACAAAAGACCCAGGAGCAGGAGCTTCGGGTCGTGAAGGCGAAAGCAGCCGAGAATGAGAACGATATACAGGGCCTGGTGGTGAAGACGGAGATACAGGAGGCACATCAGAAACGATGTGTGGAGAGGCTGGAGGCACTGGAAAACAACGCAAGGAGGAACAACCTGAGGATTCTTGGCCTTCCTGAAGGTGTGGAGGGGGCGGACGTCGGGGCATATGTGAGCACGATGCTGCACTCGTTAATGGGAGCGGAGGCCCCGACGGGTCCGTTGGAGGTGGAGGGAGCGTACCGAGTTATGGTGCGAGGATCGAGAGCAGGAGAAACTCCCAGAGCCATAGTGGTGAGATTCCTCCGTTTTAAGGATAGAGAAATGGTCCTTAGATGGGCGAAGAAAACTCGGTGCAGTAAATGGGAGAACGCGGTGATCCGCGTTTATCAAGACTGGAGTGCGGAGGTGGCGAGAAGGAGGGCGAGCTTTAATCGGGCCAAGGCGGTGCTTCATAAAAGGAAGATAAAATTTGGAATGCTGCAACCGGCAAGACTGTGGGTCACATATCAAGGGAGGCACCACTACTTTGAGACGGCGGATGAAGCGTGGACTTTTATTGTAGAAGAAAAACTGGAATGAGTGGATTATTAAAAAGAACGTTTGGACAAAGTGGGGGGGGCGAATGTGGGGGGCGAAGAGGGGTTTTATGTTCTAATCCTGCGGTATGGTAACTTTTCTTTCTCCCACAGGTGGTGATGGGGGGAGGTGGGGAGGGAGAGGAGATGGGGCGTTGGCCATGGGAGGCGGGGCCGAGGGAGAAGCACGGGCTTGGTTCCCGCGCTATGATAATTATGGCGGGAATAGAGAAGCAGGAAGGAGGGGGCGTCGCACGGTGCGAGCCATGGTCACGGGGGGAAGCCGAGGTCAGCCAGAGTTTGCTGACTTCTGGGAGCAACATGGGGGGAGTAATTACGCTAGCGGGGGGGGTGGGAGGGGGGAATTACTGGGTTGCTGCTGCTGGGGAAAGGGGGGAGTGGGTACGGGAGAGGATGTGCGGGGGGGCACCGCCGGGGGGAGATACAGCTGCGTGGGAACTGGGTGAGAAGCTGGAAAAAGATGATGGCTAACCGGCAAGGGGGGGGGGGGTGGGGGTGGGAAGCCCCCCAACTCGGCTGATCACGTGGAACGTGAGAGGGCTCAACGGGCCGATAAAGAGGGCACGAGTACTCGCACACCTTAAGAAACTTAAAGCAGATGTGGTTATGTTACAGGAAACGCACCTGAAACTGATAGACCAGGTTAGGCTGCGCAAAGGATGGGTGGGGCAGGTGTTCCATTCGGGGCTGGATGCGAAAAACAGGGGGGTGGCCATATTAGTGGGGGAGCGGGTAATGTTCGAGGCAAAGACTATAGTGGCGGATAACGGGGGCAGATACGTGATGGTGAGTGGCAAACTACAGGGAGAGATGGTGGTTTTGGTAAACGTGTATGCCCCGAACTGGGATGATGCCAACTTTATGAGGCGAATGCTAGGACGCATCCCGGACCTAGAGACGGGAAAGCTGATAATGGGGGGAGACTTTAACACGGTGTTGGAACCAGGGCTGGATATGTCGAAGTCCAGGACTGGTAGGAGGCCGGCAGCAGCCAAGGTGCTTAAAGATTTTATGGAGCAGATGGGAGGTGTGGACCCGTGGAGATTCAGTAGACCTAGGAGTAAGGAGTTCTCGTTTTTCTCCTATGTCCATAAAGTCTATTCGCGCATAGACTTTTTTGTGTTGGGTAGGGCATTGATCCCGAAGGTGAGGGGAACGGAATATACGGCTATAGCCATTTCGGATCATGCCCCACACTGGGTGGACTTGGAGATAGGGGAGGAAACAGGAGGGCGACCATCCTGGAGAATGGACATGGGACTAATGGCGGATGAGGGGGTGTGCCTAAGGGTGAGGGGATGTATTGAAAAGTACTTGGAACTCAATGACAATGGGGAGGTTCAGGTGGGAGTGGTCTGGGAGGCGTTGAAGGCGGTGGTTAGGGGGGAGCTGATATCAATAAGGGCACATAAAGGGAAGCAGGAGAGTAAGGAACGGGAGCGGTTGCTGCAAGAACTTTTGAGGGTGGACAGACAATATGCGGAAGCACCGGAGGAGGGATTGTACAGGGAAAGGCAAAAGCTGCATGTGGAATTTGACTTGCTGACTACAGGCACTGCAGAGGCACAATGGAGGAAGGCGCAGGGTGTACAGTATGAATATGGGGAGAAGGCGAGCAGATTGCTGGCACACCAATTGAGGAAAAGGGGAGCAGCGAGGGAAATAGGGGGAGTGAGGGACGAGGAAGGAGAGATGGAGCGGGGAGCGGAGAGAGTGAATGAAGGGTTCAAGACATTTTATAAAAAATTGTATGAAGCTCAACCCCCGGATGGGAGGGAGAGAATGATGGACTTTTTGGATCGGCTGGAAATTCCCAAGGTGAAAGAGCAGGAAAGGGTGGGACTGGGAGCACAGATCAAGGTAGAAGAAGTGGTGAAAGGAATTAGGAACATGCAGACGGGAAAGGCCCCGGGACCGGACGGATTCCCAGTTGAATTTTACAGAAAATATTTGGACTTGCTCGCCCCGGTACTGACGAGGACCTTTAACGAGGCAAAGGAAAGGGGACAACTGCCCCCGACTATGTCTGAAGCAACGATATCGCTTCTCTTAAAGAAGGAAAAGGACCCGCTACAATGCGGGTCCTACAGACCAATTTCCCTCTTAAATGTGGATGCCAAGGTCCTGGCCAAGGTAATGGCAATGAGAATAGAGGAATGTGTCCCGGGGGTGGTTCACGAGGACCAAACTGGGTTTGTGAAGGGGAGACAGCTGAACACGAATATACGGAGGCTGTTAGGGGTAATGATGATGGCCCCACCAGAGGGTGAAACGGAGATAGTAGTGGCGATGGATGCCGAGAAAGCATTTGATAGAGTGGAATGGGATTATTTGTGGGAGGTGTTGAGGAGATTTGGTTTTGGAGAGGGGTATGTTAGATGGGTGCAGCTATTGTATAGGGCCCCAGTGGCGAGTGTGGTCACGAATGGACGGGGATCGGCATATTTTCGGCTCCATAGGGGGACAAGGCAGGGATGTCCTCCGTCCCCATTACTGTTTGCACTGGCGATTGAGCCCCTGGCGATAGCGCTGAGGGGTTCCAAGAGATGGAGGGGAGTACTTAGGGGAGGAGAAGAACACCGGGTATCTTTATATGCGGATGATTTGCTACTATATGTGGCGGATCCGGCGGAGGGGATGCCAGAAATAATGCGGATACTTGGGGAGTTTGGGGATTTTTCAGGGTATAAATTGAACATGGGGAAGAGTGAGCTGTTTGTGGTGCATCCAGGGGAGCAGAGTAGAGAAATAGAGGACCTACCGTTGAGGAAGGTAACAAGAGACTTTCGTTACCTGGGGATCCAGATAGCTAAGAATTGGGGCACATTGCACAGGCTAAATTTAACGCGGTTGGTGGAACAGATGGAGGAAGATTTCAAGAGATGGGATATGGTAGCACTGTCAATGGCAGGGAGGGTGCAGGCGGTTAAGATGGTGGTCCTCCCGAGATACCTCTTTGTGTTTCAGTGCCTCCCGGTGGTGATCACGAAGGCTCTTTTTAAAAAGATAGAAAAGAGCATCATGGGTTTTGTTTGGGCCGGGAAGACTCCGAGAGTGAGGAAGGGATTCTTACAGCGTAGTAGGGATAGGGGGGGGCTGGCAATACCGAGCCTAAGTGAGTACTATTGGGCCGCTAATATTTCAATGGTGAGTAAGTGGATGGGAGAGGAGGAGGGAGCGGCGTGGAAGAGATGAGAGAGGGCGTCCTGGAGGGGGACCAGCCTGCAGGCTATGGTGACAGCCCCATTGCCGTTCTCACCGAGGAACTACACCACGAGCCCGGTGGTGGTAGCTACACTGAAGATTTGGGGACAGTGGAGACGACATAGGGGAAAGATCGGAGCATTGGGGGGGTCCCCGATAAGAAACAACCATAGGTTTGCCCCGGGGGGAATGGATGGGGGATATGGAATGTGGCAAAGAGCAGGAATAACGCAACTGAAAGATCTATTTGTGGATGGGAAGTTCGCAAGTCTGGGAGCGCTGACCGAGAAATATGGGTTGCCCCAAGGGAATGCATTCAGGTACATGCAATTGAGGGCTTTTGCGAGGCAACAGGTGAGGGAATTCCCGCAGCTCCCGACACAAGAGGTGCAGGACAGAGTGATCTCAAAGAAATGGGTGGGGGATGGTAAGGTGTCGGATATATATAGGGAAATGAGGGACGAAGGGGAGACTATGGTGGATGAACTAAAAGGGAAATGGGAAGAAGAGCTAGGGGAGGAGATCGAGGAGGGGCTGTGGGCAGATGCCCTAAGCAGGGTAAACTCGTCGTCCTCGTGTGCCAGGCTAAGCCTGATTCAGTTTAAGGTATTACACAGGGCACATATGACTGGAACACGGCTCAGTAAATTTTTTGGGGTGGAGGATAGGTGTGCGAGGTGCTCGAGAAGCCCAGCGAATCATACCCATATGTTTTGGTCATGCCCGGCACTACAGGGGTTTTGGGTGGGGGTGACAAAGGCGCTTTCAAAAGTAGTAGGAGTCCGGGTCGAACCAAGCTGGGGGTTGGCTATATTTGGGGTTGCACAAGAGCCGGGAGTGCAGGAGGCGAGAGAGGCCGATGTTTTGGCCTTTGCGTCCCTAGTAGCCCGGCGCAGGATATTGCTAATGTGGAAAGAAGCCAAGCCCCCGGGGGTGGAGACCTGGATAAATGACATGGCGGGGTTCATAAAGCTAGAGCGGATTAAGTTCGTCCTAAGGGGGTCGGCTCAAGGGTTCACCAGGCGGTGGCAACCGTTCGTCGAATATCTTGCGGAAAGATAGATGGGGGAAAAAAGAAGGCAGCAGCAGCAGCCCAGGATTTGGGGGGAGGGGGAGGGATGGGGGGGGGGGGTGGGGGGGGTATAGCCTGTGACAAGGCAGTTGCCAATTAGGGCTAGTTTTCATTTTTGTTATTTAATATTTATTTATTTTTTGGTTTTTTGTTTATATAAAATAGGTCATTGTTATCTGTATTGTTATAAGGTTGTGTAAAGGATGCACAATGTACTGTGTTGGTTGACCAAAAATTTTCAATAAAATATTTATTAAAAAAAAAAAAATGATGCAGAGTTTCAGCCAAAGAGGGAGATCTGGGTTTAGCCCCGCCCCTCATTCACTCTGATTGGTTGGAAGACCAGCTGCTCCTGCTCGGTCCTCCAGCGTCACTGCTGCCTCCTATAGGTCGAGAGATGCCGTCAATCGCAACTCGGGCATTGTGAGCTGGAACACGCGCAGTGCGGGTTCTTGATGTGGACTCACGTGGGTAAGAGGAGACCCCAAACCGTGCCCCCCACCATAAGGCCAATTGATTTTATTGTCAGTCTGCAGACAGGAGCTGGAGAACTGAACCCAGGCAGAGGAGAGGGAGCGAGAAAACTGGGAGTGGAGGAAAGAAATGATGCAGATGGTGAGATGGGTTTGGATTTCAGCCCAGGGAGGAGGGAGAGTGTGTGGGACGGGGATTTACAGCTTTGACTTTGGTAATCACCATTTACAGGATATTCGAAGGGGTGATTTACAGACGGGAAATTCAAACTAAGCATCACATCAAGATTCAACAAAGTCACTCGATTATCAGGACCTGAATCTCATTGGTCTTTGCATGTGGAGGAAGAATTGTTTGACTTCTGTCTGGGAAAAGATTTCAAACATCAATGTGACTGGAAGAGCACTGAGACACACACACCCGGGTGAGAGTGATCCAGTGAACTGACTGTGGAAAGAGCTTTAACCAGTTACACAGCTGGAACAAAAATCACACCATTCACAGTGAGGAGAAATCATACACGGGGTCTGTGTGTGGACAAGGCTTCAACTGATCATCGAACCTGGAGAGACAAAAGGACACCGGCACCATGGAGAAACCGTGGAAATGTGGGGACTGTGGGAAGGGATTCAATTACCCATCCCATCTCGAAACTCATCGACCCAGTCACACAGGGGAAAGGCCGTTCACCTGCTCCTTGTGTGGAAAACATTTCATTCAGTCACAACACCTGCAGTCACACCAGCGTGCTCACTCCAATAAGAGACCTTGAGAATGTTCTGACTGTGGGAAGAGCTTTAAAAGCAGAAAGAACCTGATGCAACACCAACACACACACACTGGAGAGAGGCCGTTCACCTGCCCCATGTGTGGGAAAGGATTCACTCAGTCATCCACCCTGATCAGGCACCAGCAGACTCACACTGGAAAAAGGCCATTCACCTGCTCTGTGTGAGACAGGAGATTCATTCAGTCATCCACCCTGCTGAGGCACCAGCGGGTTCACACTGGGGAGAGGCCATTCACCTGCTCTGTGTGTGGGAAGGGATTGACTCGGTTAAGCACCCTCGCTGCACATCAACTTGTTCACATTGATAAATGACCTCTTGTTATGAATATGAGAAGTACAAGTGAGGTGCAGACACACCAACGCACTCACATTGGGGAGAGGCTGGTCACCTCTGTGTGTGAAAAGGGTTCACTCAGTCACAGCACCTATTGTGAGAGCAGTGAGTTTACATGTGATTGCAGGGGTGGGACTCTGCTGTTCATCACTTTCACTGTTTGTTTCTGCTGATAGTAAACTCCAGCCCCATCTTGGAGGTTATTGAAATTTTAAATGAAGACGTTCTCCCCGTGTCTGCGAGGGGCTCACCCCCACAACCAAAGATGTGCAGGGTAGGTGGATTGGGAGCGCTAAATTGCCCCTTAATTGGAAAAAAAAGAATTGGGTACTTTAAATCTATTTTTTTTCCCATTCTACATGAGTGTGAGCTTGGTCAGTTGTTGAGCAAATCCACTGTGTTATGTTCCATTTTTCTCCAATGTACGAGGAGATTAATTGATGTCCTGTTGCCGACTGCTTCATTTTTGGGGCCTTTTCTCTTTTCTAATCCTAGATTATTTCAAATCTCACAGTTTCGGTCACTCTCGTGGACAATTCCCAGCTCTCCATATCTTGCAGACTGATGAAAATCATAATCTTTATTATTGTCACAAGTAGGCTTACATTAACACTGCAATGAAGTTTCCGTGAAAAGCCCCTAGTCGCCACATTCTGGCGCCTGTTCGGGAACACAGAGAGCAAATTCAGCATGTCCAATTCACCTAACAGCATGTCTTCCGGGATATATGGGAGGAAACCGGAGCACCCGGAGGAAACCCACGCAGACACAGGGAGAATGTACAGACTCTGCACAGACAGGGATCAAAAGCCAGGAATCAAACCTGGGACACTGGCACTATGAAGTAGTAGTGCTAACCACTGTGCTACCATGCCGCCCTTGAGACTGTGTTACACTGTCAGCGTGCTCCTGTACTGCTCTGTATTTAACAGGAGTCTGCAGACTGATGAGACTGTGTTACACTGTCAGTGTGCTCCTGTACTCCTCTGTATTTAACAGGAGTCTGCAGACTGATGAGACTGTGTTACACTGTCATTGTGCTCCTGTACTGCTCTGTATTTAACAGGAGTCTGCAGACTGATGAGACTGTGTTACACTGTCAGTGTGCTCCTGTACTGCTCTGTATTTAACAGGAGCCTTCAGACTGATGAGACTGTGTTGCACTGTCAGTGTGCTCCTGTACTGCTCTGTATTTAACAGGAGTCTGCAGACTGATGAGATTGTGTTAGTCTTCCATCGGGCAGGAGATAAAAAAGTCTGAGGATACGCATAAACAGACTCAAAAACAGCTTCTTCCCCGCTGTTACCAGACTCCTAAATGACCCTCTTATGTACTGACCTGATTAACACTACACCCCTGAATGCTTCACCCGATGCCGGTGTTTATGTAGCTACATTGTGTACCTTGTGTTGCCCTATGATGTATTTTCTTTTATTTCCTTTTCTTTTCATGTACTTAATGATCTGTTGAGTTGCTTGCAAAAAATACTTTTCACTGTACCTCGGTACACGTGACAATAAAGAAATCCGCTGTCAGTGTGCCCCTGTACTGCTCTGTATTTAACAGGAGTCAAAGAGAACAAAGAACAAAGAAAAGTACAGCACAGGAACAGGCCCTTCAAGCCTGCGTCGACCATGCTGCCCGTCTAAACGAAAATCTTCAACACTTCCGGGGTCCATATCCCTCTATTCCCATCCTATTCATATATTTGTCAAATGCCCCTTAAACGTCACTATCGTCTCTGCTTCCACCAACTCCTCCGGCAGCGAGTTCCAGGCACCCACTACCCTCTGTGTTAAAAACTTGAACACTATACTCAAAGTGTGGCCTAACTAAGGTTCTATACAGCTGCAACATGACTTGCCAATTTTTATACTCAATGCCCTGGCCAGTGAACGCAAGCATGCCGAATGCCTTGACTACCTTCTCCACATGTGTTGCCCCTTTCAGTGACCTGTGGTCCTGTACACCTAGATCTCTCTGACTGTCAATACACTTGTGGGTGCTGCCATTCACTGTATTTTCCCTACCTGTATTAGACCTTCCAAAATGCATCACCTCACATTTGTCCGGATTGAACTCCATCTGCCATCTCTCCGCCCAAGTCTCCAAACGAGTCTGCAGACTAATGAGACTGTGTTACGCTGTCAGTGTGCTCCTGTACTGCTCTATATTCAACAGGAGTCTGCAGACTAATGAGACTGTGTTACACTGTCAATGTGCTCCTGTACTGCTCTGTATTTAACAGGAGTCTGCAGACTGATGAGACTGTGTTACACTGTCAGTGTGCTCCTGCACTGCTCTGTATTTAACAGGAACCTGCAGACTGATGAGACTGTGTACACTGTCAGTGTGCTCCTGTACTGCTCTGATTTAACAGGAGTCTGCAGACTAATGAGACTGTGTTACACTGTCAGTGTGCTCCTGTACTGCTCTGTATTTAACAGGAGTCTGCAGACTGATGAGACACTGTTACACTGTCAGTGTGCTCCTGTACTGCTCTGTATTTAACAGGAGTCTGCAGGCTGATGAGACTGTGTTACACTGTCATTGTGCTCCTGTACTGCTCTGTATTTAACAGGAGTCTGCAGACTGATGAGACTGTGTTACACTGTCAGTGTGCTCCTGTACTGCTCTCTATTTAACAGGAGTCTGCAGACTGATGAGACTGTGTTACACGGTCAGTGTGCTCCTGTACCGCTCTGTATTTAACAGGAGTCTGCAGACTGATGAGACACTGTTACACTGTCAGTGTGCTCCTGTACTGCTCTGTATTTAACAGGAGTCTGCAGACTGATGAGACTGGGTCAATTACTAGGAGGCATAGGTTTAAGGTGAGAGGGGCAAGGTTTAGAGTAGATGTACGAGGCAAGTTTTTTACGCAGAGGGTAGTGGGTGCCTGTAACTCGCTACCAGAGGAGGTGGTGGAAGCAGGGACGATAGTGACATTTAAGGGGCATCTTGACAAATATATGAATAGGATGGGAATAGAGGCATACGGACCCAGGAAGTGTAGAAGATTGTAGTTTAGTCGGGCAGCATGGTCGGCACGGGCTTGGAGGGCCGAAGGGCCTGTTCCTGTGCTGTACATTTCTTTGTTCTTTGTTACACTGTCAATGTGCTCCTGTACTGCTCTGTATTTAACAGGAGTCTGCAGATTGATGAGACTGTGTTACACTGTCAGTGTGCTCCTGTACTGCTCTGTATTTAACAGGAGTCTGCAGACTGATGAGACACTGTTACACTGTCAGTGTGCTCCTGTACTGCTCTGTATTTAACAGGAGTCTGCAGGCTGATGAGACACTGTTACACTGTCAGTGTGCTCCTGTACTGCTCTGTATTTAACAGGAGTCTGCAGACTGATGAGACACTGTTACACTGTCAGTGTGCTCCTGTACTGCTCTGTATTTAACAGGAGTCTGCAGACTGATGAGACACTGTTACACTGTCAGTGTGCTCCTGTACTGCTCTGTATTTAACAGGAGTCTGCAGACTGATGAGACTGTGGGAAGAGTTTCACTCGTCCATCTAATCTTCGGGATCACCAGCAAGTTCACACTGAAGAGAAAACATTCACCTGCACTGAGTGTGGGAAGAGTTTCACTCATGCATGTAGTCTTCAGAATCACCAACGAGTTCACACTGGGGAGAAACCCTATACCTGCGCTGAGTGTTGGAAGGGATTTGCTTTGAAATTCCAGCTTCGGTCACATAAACTTGTTCACACTAATGAGAGACCATTTCAATGTTCTGACTGTGAGAAGAGCTTTAAAAGCAGAAGGGATTTGACGAAACACCAGCGAATCCATTCCGGGGAGAAGCCGTTCATCTGCCCCGTGTGTGGCAGAGGATTCACTGATCCATCCAATCGTCTGGCACACCAGAGAGTTCACAGGTGATTACAGGGATTGGATATTAGACCCAGGACTGAATCATGTTCATTCTGATAGTTCTGATTTATTTCCATTGATGTTAGACCCCTGCCCAGTTAAAGGGATTAATAGAATAGGCATGAATTGCATTAAGTACAGTGTTCACCTCGATGAGTGAGTGATAGAATCTACCTTTTTAGTCTACATCTACCTTTTTAGTCTATGACAAGTGTAAAGGAATAAATGGCCCAAGATTTAAAATGGCTTCTTAAAATGGTTTGCTAAAAAACCCAAATTGCAAACAGGACAGTAAAATTGCTGAATCGCATGAGAAACATCAAGATAAAGAAGCCAGACAGACCAAGGACACATTTTGTTAATTTAAAGTTTCTGGGCTATATTCCCAGAAACTGTTTTCATGACAACTGATAAAGTTCATAAGAAAGATGTATTTCAATCACCCCATACCTAAATTTGATGGACAGAAATCTCAATCAAATTAAATAATACTATAATTACTTTAACCCAATCACAGCCAGAAAGGGGACAGACATTGGTGATAGCCATAACATTAAAAAGTACTGCCAATTTTGAACAATTCATTCCGGAATCACCTTACTTAATTTCTGACTACTTTCTGCACTTTCGCTTTGAACTGTGAAGTTGAAAACTCACCACTATTCTTAGAAGTCCCCCATACCAAAAAGTGCCGACATTCTAAATGGTGAACAGGGATTCTCGCTCCCCGACTCCTGTGCAGGCTTCGGTGGGTGCTATTCAGGTCAAACTATATTTTCAAGTTATCCCCCGGTATAACCCATACCTTCACAGAAGATTTCATCTACTTACCACTTAGTAGCATCGATCCTGGGACCCGCGTTGCTAAGTAAGTAAAGTAGGCTAATAACCACTGTTTCAGGTTAAAACTTTTAAGCTATTTTATTATTATATTTTTTCTTTTAAAAGCTGCAATCACTGTCTTTACAGAAAGGTAAAAAGATCTTGCTTCTGGACCCTCCTGGTTGGTTGAAGTGACCTTCAGGCCCAACTTGACAATCAATCCTCTTTTTAAAATCTGGTCTTCTTTAGATATATTCACTGTTCTGCTCGGTTGCTATGCTCAATCTTTCCCATGTACTGAGCTGTGAGAGCTAGCTCTGCTGGCTGTCTCTGAGCTGATAATGCCTCCTCTTTAAATTCTGGTTTTCCTTAGGTGTATTCGCTGTTTTAGCTCGGCTGCTTTTCTCTGTCCCATGGCCGAGCTGACTGTAAGCTGACTCTGCTTGCTTCTCTTGTTCCTTCTCTGCCCCTTTCTCAGGGTTTATATATTTTTCTAATAGTTATTAAGTTTTTATGACTTTATTGTAAAGTAACTTTTATTTCATTTGGATTGTAAAAGGTACCTTTAACCTAAATTTTTCTAACACGACGAAGTATTCATTTTGACATGACCTCAGCTTATAGATCTCTGATTATATTGTTTCCTTTGTGATGTTCAAAATGCTTCGATTTCACAGGGGTGTGAATTTTGATCCCTGTCATTTCTATAGTTTTATTTTCCAACTGTGTCCCCAGCTCATAATTTTGACTTTGATTTTGGCTTTAAATTATGTTTCTCGTAGACTGATAGTCTCCAATTTTCTTTTAATTTACCTGATGTCAGCAGAGCTTCACATCTATACATTTGCACCCCCCCCCCCCCGCCCCCCCCACCCCGAGTCATTCTTTTCTATCTGCTGATTTTACTTCAATGAAGGTGTGAATCATTGCTTCTAGCGTAATGCTAAAAATCCACTTGGATATAACTTGAAAGGTTTACATTTATCACCTAACTCGACTGAAACCCTCATCCATGCTTTTCCAGATGCTTACTAAGATGGTTAATTTCAATGAAAGTGTGAGCCATTGTTTTTAGCTTCATACAAAAATCCTGTTTGTTTGCTCCACCTGTTTATAATCCTGCTCTTTGCAGCTGCTGTTAACCCTTCATGGGATCTTTCCCCCCAGAGCTGAAGGGGTTGGATTACGAGGAGAGGTTGAGTAGACTGGGACTGTACTCGTTGGAATTTAGAAGGATGAGGGGGGGGATCTAATAGAAACATATAAAATTATGAAAGGAATAGATAGGATAGATGCGGGCAGGTTGTTTCCACTGGCGGGTGAAAGCATAACTAGGGGGCATAGCCTCAAAATAAGGGGAAGTAGATTTAGGACTGAGTTTAGGAGGAACTTCTTCACCCAAAGGGTTGTGAATCAATGGAATTCCTTGCCCAGTAAAGCAGTAGAGCCTCCTTCATTAAATGTTTTAAAGATAAAGATAGATAGTTTTTTGAAGAATAGAGGGATTAAGGGTTATGGTGTTCGGGCCGGAAAGTGGAGCTGAGTCCACAAAAGATCAGCCATAATCTCATTGAATGGTGGAACAGGCTCGAGAGGCCAGATGGCCTACTCCTGCTTCTAGTTCTTATGTTCTCTCATGTTTCTCTCAGACCAGATATTGCCAGACTTCCATGTTTCAAATGACACATCTTTCCATATTTTCAATTACATCCCGTCTTGACATTTGAAACATAACTATATCATTTGGTCAATTACACCCCCCATCCAATTATGCTGACTAACATTTATCCCCGATCTTTGTCATTTGTATGCATGTGTTGTGATTTTAAATTGTGCACCGAAATCAATTCGTAAATGTATCCATATCACAGACCAGAGTCGATAAAGAGTCTTTTTTTTCCGTTCCTCAAGTCCAATTACCGTGAACCATAGCTGTAGCTGCTCAGGAAGGTAACACAATGGCTATATCCGTGTGTTCCACTACCTCCAAAGCATTTTACTTCCTTGGGGTAGCAGCACCGTAGAGGCTTCCTCATGTCCCTTAGAAACAGCACACAACCCAGTCCATCAGTAACCAAAAAGGTCTTTTATCCATCACTGGCTGTCGAGTGTCCCATTTTTCTGTCATCCAAATTGCTCTCCGTTTCTTATTGGAATGGTAAATTATGATATCATGTACCACCCACTGATTCCCTTGCTTCATTAATTTAAAAGGTTCAATCGATCGTGCTTCTACCCCGGACGTCTCCACATTAATGTCTAAGATTGTCCTGAACTATGTATGTCTGCCAGCCCCTGGTGTACGTGAGAGAATATCTTTCTGACAAATTTCCTTCAAATCCCTTTTGTCTGTTATAATTTCCCTTACAACATGAAAGTGTATCTTTTCCATTACAACATTTGCAACACAATATGCCAACAGTATTCGCAAAACCACATCGAACTATCACTTTCCTTTTTCCAAATAAATTCTCCCTATTGTTAAATACACAGTAAAAATAAAAATTAAGTCTTATCTTAATACATTACTCATTACCTAACCACACAAATAGACAGTGTGTCACAACTTTACATATTTGCAAATGTTATCACAATTTCAGCACTAAAAATAAAGTACAATATCAATACATCACTTCGTCACTTTGGGACCAATAGTCATTACATATAAAATATGGTGTGTTAACAACATCAATATTATTCGTGATGTTCTATGCAGGTAAATCAAGAAAACACACTAAACTACCACTATTCCCCCTCTATTAAAACATTCACACAGTTTAGAAATGCTGATCAAGTTCTTGAACGGCACACATACCCCATTATCATACATACATAACAGTCCCTAACAGTTTACATGACATTTCTTCCTTAATAACTATTACAGCTCTCCAATGCAATATTGTTTGCTGCATTGGTAATAATTTTCCCACCGTGGCATCAAGCTACAAAAATTCTCATGTTAGGGTTCCTCGTCAGTCGCTGCTGTCTGCCGAGACCCTTAATAAATCCACTGAATGGTACATACCCCGTGGAGACCGCAGATCATCCATCAGCTGATGTCCAGTTAGAGATGTCTGACCGGAGGTTTCAATGCTCAGCAATAATTTGATATTTTGATTTGTTTCTAACCCGTAAAGTTTTCCTCCAGGCTCTGTCATTTAATTCTCCCAAATATGTAGCCAATTGTATGATTAGTTTCCCCCCAATACTGTTGAAACATTCTTTTCTGGACTGTAGTTCTCTTCCTTCTTGTGAACTGGTTTGTCTGTTATTTATTTTTTCCATCTGAAAAATCAAATGAACAGGTCAAGGGTGGAGAGGGCCCTATTCTTTAATTTGTACTTTCTATCTTCGTTTGGATACTCCAGAAGTGCCCTCTCCAGGACTTCCGGATTTCTTTTGCCACCATTTCTTTCCTTTTTCTTTTTGAACTGGTTTATTTTCCTTACCATTGATGTACATTGATTCTAACATTGCACCCCTGAGTGAGATTCAAAGAATCTCAAACTCCTCCTCATTTGCTCACTCAGTGATCCAATCTGGTCGAAACCTTACCCTGATACATTCCTGATGTTGCTACTGCATTTACTTTAATTACTTTATTTTGATTACGACCGGATTTTTATGAAGGTAAGTTCCAAACATGACATTTTAACTTCATCATCTGTCCACCAATTCTGCTAACGGCTTTTAATTCACTGTCTTCCCACCAATTGGGTCATATGTTTTAAAAGCTGGTTTAAAAGCCGAAATATCTAACGCTTTAAACCTGATCCTACGTAATTGAGCTTCAGTCGAGAAGCAGTTGACCGATATATTCCGATCGATTGCGGCATGCATAGTCAGACAAACAATACCCCTCCAGCTGGCCAAATTCAGCCTGTGGCAGCTGCCGCTCCAGTGGCGGCTGCTGCAGGGTTATCAGCCGTAAATACAACCTCTCCAGAAGAATCGGCTTCCACATGTTCCCTTGCCCCATTAAAAGAATACAGAAAAGGTTCCGGGTGCGGCGATGACCAGCTAAGTCGCACGTTTCGGCAGCTCCCGGTGGAACGGACTTTTGGGCTCTTAATAAGAGCCCCAACGGCAATTTTAACGGCTAAAAGCACTGTGCGGTAAACCAGAAGGGAATCCCCCCTGGATACGGATGGAAAAAGGAGAGGAAAGTGGCCGGATTGCGGTGGATCCTTTAGAGCAGCGGCAAGGAAGGCAAGCAAAAACCAAGATGGTGTCGGAAGGTGGCAGTTTAATATGGGGCCCTGAACAACACGAGTTTTTGAAACGCTGCGTGGAAGAGCTTAAAAAGGAGAAGAAGAAGGAGCTGTTGGCCCCGATATTGCAGGCGATTGAAGGGCTAAAAGATGAGCAAAAGACCCAGGAGCGGGAGCTTCGGGTCGTGAAGGCAAAGGCTGCCGAGAACGAGGACGATATACAAGGCCTGGTGGTGAAGACGGAGATGCACGAGGCACACCAAAAACGATGTGTGGAAAGGCTGGAGGTGCTGGAGAATAATGCGAGGAGGAAGAATTTAAGGATTCTTGGTCTTCCTGAAGGTGCAGAAGGGGCGGACGTTGGGGCATATGTGAGCACGATGCTGCACTCGTTAATGGGAGCGGAGGCCCCGACGGGTCCGTTGGAGGTGGAAGGAGCATACCGAGTGATGACGCGAGGACCGAGAGCAGGAGAAATTCCCAGAGCCATAGTGGTGAGATTCCTCCGTTTTAAGGACAGAGAGATGGTCCTCAGATGGGCAAAGAAAACTCGGAGCAGTAGGTGGGAGAACGCGGTGATCCGCGTATATCAAGACTGGAGTGCGGAGGTGGCGAGAAGGGCGAGCTTTAACCGGGCCAAGGCGGTGCTTCATAAAAAGATTAAATTTGGAATGCTGCAGCCGGCAAGACTGTGGGTCACATATCAAGGGAAGCACCACTACTTTGAAACGGCGGATGAGGCGTGGACATTTATTGTTGAAGAGAAATTGGAATAAGCGGGTTATTAAAAAAGAACGTTTGAGACAAAGTGGTGGGGCGAATATGGGGGGCGAAGAGGGGGGAAAAATGGGGGGAGAGATGATTTTTATGTTGTTAATCCTGCGACCCAGTAACTTTTCTCTCTTCCACAGGTTGTGGGGGAGGGAGGAAGGGAGGTGGAGGAGCTGGGGGCATTGGCCATTGGGGGCGGGGCCAAAAGGGAAGCGCGGGCTTTGTTCCCGCGCTATGATAATTATGGCGGGAATAGGGTAGCAGGAAGGAGGGGGCGTCGCACGGTGCGAGCCGAGTTCACGGGGGAAGCCGAGGTCGGCCAGAGTTTGCTGACTTCTGGGAGCAACATGGGGGGTGCAACTACGCTAGTGGGGGATCTAGCGGGGGGGGGGGGGGTGGGAGGGGGGATTTACTGGGCTGCTGCTGCTGGGGAGAAGGGGGAGCTGGTATGGGGTGGGGTGGGCGGGACGGGAGGGCACCGCCTGGGGGGGACACAGCTGCGTGGGAACCGGGTGAGGAGCTGGATAAAAGGGGATGGCTAATCGACAAGGGGGGGGGGGTAAAGAGCCCCCCAACCCGGCTGATCACGTGGAATGTGAGAGGGCTGAACGGGCCGATAAAGTGGGCACGGGTACTCGCACACCTTAAGAAACTTAAGGCAGATGTGGTTATGTTACAGGAGACGCATTTGAAACTGATAGACCAGGTTAGACTACGCAAAGGATGGGTGGGGCAGGTGTTTCATTCGGGGCTAGATGCGAAAAATAGGGGGTGGCTATACTAGTGGGGAAGCGGGTAATGTTTGAGGCAAAGACCATAGTGGCGGATAGTGGGGGCAGATACGTGATGGTGAGAGTGGCAAATTACAGGGGGAGGCAGTGGTCTTAGTGAACGTATATGCCCCGAACTGGGATGATGCCAACTTTATGAGGCGCATGTTAGGACGTATCCCGGACCTAGAGGTGGGGAAGTTGGTAATGGGTGGAGATTTTAACACGGTGCTGGAACCACGGCTGGACAGATCGAGGTCCAGGACTGGAAGGAGGCCGGCAGCAGTCAAGGTGCTTAAAGATTTTATGGAGCAGGTGGGAGGAGTAGACCCATGGAGATTTAGCAGACCTAGGAGTAAGGAGTTTTCGTTTTTCTCCTATGTCCACAAAGTTTATTCGCGAATAGACTTTTTTGTTTTGGGAAGGGCGTTGATCCCGAAGGTGAGGGGGACGGAGTATACGGCTATAGCTATTTCGGATCACGCTCCACACTGGGTGGACTTGGAGATGGGGGAGGAAAAAGAACGGCGTCCACCCTGGGGAATGGACATGGGACTAATGGCGGATGAGGGGGTGTGTCTAAGGGTGATGGGGTGTATTGAAAAGTACTTGGAACTCAATGATAATGGGGAGGTCCAGGTGGGAGTGGTCTGGGAGGCGCTGAAGGCAGTGGTTAGAGGGGAGCTGATATCAATCAGGGCACATAAAGGAAAGCAGGAGAGTAGGGAACAGGAGCGGTTGCTGCAAGAACTTCTGAGGGTGGACAGGCAATATGTGGAGGCACCGGAGGAGGGACTGTACAGGGAAAGGCAAAGGCTACACGTAGAATTTGAGTTGCTGACAACGGGTACTGCAGAGGCACAGTGGAGGAAGGCACAGGGTGTACAGTACGAATATGGGGAGAAGGCGAGCAGGTTGCTGGCCCACCAATTGAGGAAAAGGGGAGCAGCGAGGGAAATAGGGGGAGTGAGGGATGAGGAGGGAGAGATGGAGCGGGGAGCGGAGAGAGTGAATGGAGTGTTCAAGGCATTCTATGAAAGATTATATGAAGCTCAGCCCCCGGATGGGAAGGAGAGAACGATGTGTTTTCTGGACCAGCTGGAATTTCCTAAGGTGGAGGAGCAGGAGAGGGTGGGACTGGGAGCACAGATCGAAATGGAGGAAGTAGTGAAAGGAATTAGGAGCATGCAGGTGGGGAAGGCCCCGGGACCGGATGGATTCCCAGTTGAATTTTACAGGAAATATGTGGACTTGCTCGCCCCGCTACTGATGAGAACCTTTAATGAGGCGAGGGAAAGGGGACAGCTGCCCCAGACTATGTCAGAGGCAACGGTATCGCTTCTCCTAAAGAAGGAAAAAGACCCGCTGCAATGCGGGTCCTATAGGCCTATTTCCCTCCTGAACGTAGCCGCTAAGACTCTGGCCAAGGTAATGGCAACGAGGATAGAGGATTGTGTCCCGGGGGTGGTCCATGAGGACCAAACTGGGTTTGTGAAGGGGAGACAGCTGAATACGAATATACGGAGGCTGCTAGGGGTAATGATGATGATGCCCCCACCAGAGGGGGAAGCGGAGATAGTGGTGGCGATGGATGCCGAGAAAGCATTTGATAGAGTGGAGTGGGATTATTTGTGGGAGGTGTTGAGGAGATTTGGCTTTGGAGATGAGTATATTAGATGGGTACAGCAGCTGTCTCGGGCCCCGATGGCGAGCGTGGCGAGCGTGGTCACGAATGGACGGGGGTCTGCGTATTTTCGGCTCCATAGAGGGACGAGGCAGGGATGTCCTCTGTCCCCATTATTGTTTGCACTGGCGATTGAGCCCCTGGCAATAGCATTGAGGGGTTCCAGGAAGTGGAGGGGAGTACTCAGGGGAGGAGAAGAACACCGGGTATCTCTGTATGCGGACGATTTGTTGTTGTATGTGGCGGACCCGGCGGAGGGGATGCCAGAGATAATGCGGATACTTGGGGAGTTTGGAGAATTTTCAGGATATAAACTGAACATGGGGAAAAGTGAGTTGTTTGTGGTGCATCCAGGGGAGCAGAGCAGAGAAATAGAGGACTTACCGTTGAGGAAGGTAACAAGGGACTTTCGCTACTTGGGGATCCAGATAGCCAAGAATTGGGGTACATTGCATAGGTTAAATTTAACGCGGTTGGTGGAACAGATGGAGGAGGACTTCAAGAGATGGGACATGGTATCCCTGTCACTGGCAGGGAGGGTGCAGGCGGTTAAAATGGTGGTCCTCCCGAGATTCCTCTTTGTGTTTCAGTGCCTCCCGGTGGTGATCACGAAGGCTTTTTTCAAAAGGATTGAGAAGAGTATCATGAATTTTGTGTGGGCCGGGAAGACCCCGAGAGTGAGGAAGGGATTTTTGCAGCGTAGTAGGGATAGGGGGGGGCTGGCACTACCGAGCCTAAGTGAGTACTACTGGGCCGCCAATATCTCAATGGTATGTAAGTGGATGGGAGAAGAGGAGGGAGCGGCGTGGAAGAGATTGGAGAGGGCATCCTGCAGGGGGACTAGCCTGCAAGCTATGGTGACGGCGCCGTTGCCGTTCTCACCAAAGAAATACACCACAAGCCCGGTGGCGGTGGCTACTCTGAAAATTTGGGGACAGTGGAGACGGCATAGGGGAAAGACGGGAGCCTCGGTGTGGTCCCCGATAAGAAATAACCATAGGTTTGCTCCGGGGAGAATGGATGGGGGATTTGGAACATGGCAAAGAGCAGGAGTAACACAATTGAGAGATCTGTTTGTAGATGGGACGTTTGCAAGTCTGGGAGCGCTGAACGAAAAATATGGGTTGCCCCAAGGGAATGCATTCCGGTATATGCAACTGAGGGCTTTTGCGAGGCAACGGGTGAGGGAATTCCCGCAGCTCCCGACGCAGGAGGTGCAAGACAGAGTGATCTCGAAGACATGGGTGGGGGACGGTAAGGTATCAGACATATATAGGGAAATGAGGGACGAGGGGGAGATTATGGTAGATGAGCTGAAAGGGAAATGGGAAGAAGAGCTGGGGGAGGAGATTGAGGAGGGGCTGTGGGCTGATGCCCTAAGTAGGGTAAACTCATCGTCCTCGTGTGCCAGGCTAAGCTTGATACAATTTAAGGTGTTACACAGGGCGCATATGACTGGAGCACGGCTCAGTAAATTTTTTGGAGTAGAGGATAGGTGTGCGAGATGCTCGAGAAGCCCAGCGAATCACACCCACATGTTCTGGTCATGTCCGGCACTACAGGGGTTTTGGGTGGGGGTGACAAAGGTGCTTTCGAAGGTGGTGGGGGTCCAGGTCGAACCAAGCTGGGGGTTGGCTATATTCGGGGTTGCAGAAGAGCCGGGAGTGCAGGAGGCGAAAGAGGCTGATGTTTTGGCCTTTGCGTCCCTAGTAGCCCGGCGCAGGATACTGTTGATGTGGAAGGAAGCCAAGCCCCCGGGTGTGGAGACCTGGATATATGACATGGCAGGGTTTAGAAAGCTGGAACGGATTAAGTTCGCCCTAAGGGGATCGGCTCAAGGGTTCACCAGGCAGTGGCAACCGTTCGTCGAATACCTCACAGAGAGATAGAGGGAATGGAAAAGAAGAACACAGCAGCAGCAACCCAGGGGGTGGGGGGGGTGGGAGGAACCAGAAGGACTCTCAGGCTCTCAGGGATGTTAGTGTATAAGTATAATATGTATAGGTTGTTGTTATAGGTAATTGTATACTGGACTGCTGAATTGTATTTTTGGAGAGTATTTATTTTGGACAATGGCAGTTGCCATTTAGTTTTGTTTTGTTTTTTAATTTTGATGTTGTTTATATATTATTTATTTTTTGTTTAAAAAACTGGCCATTGTTATTTATATTGTTATATTACTGTGTAAAAGATACACAATGTACTGTTATGGTTGGCCAAAAATTTTGAATAAAATATATTTTAAAAAAAAAATACAGAAAACCTTCACAATGTCTTTATTGTGGTAAAACAGGATATTGGATGAAATCATGTTGTTACATAGAATTTTTTTAGATTTCACAGAATTTACAGTGCAGAAGGAGGCCATTTGGCCCATCAAGTCTGCACCGGCCCTTGGAAAGAGCACCCTACCCAAGCCCACACCCCCACCCTATCCCCATAACCCAGCAACCCCAATTTTGGACACTAAGGGCAATTTACCATGTCCAATCCACCTAACCTGCACATCTTTGGACTGTGGGAGGAAACCGGAGCACCCGGAGAAAACCCACGCACACAGGGGAAGAACGTGCAGACTCCGCACAGGCAGTGACCCAAGCCAGGAATCGAACCTCGGACCCTGGAACTGTTAAACAATTGTGCTAACCATTATGCTACCGTGTTACAAACAAGACGACTAAAGAAATAATAGTTCTGGTATCAATCCGCCTATGAAATGTCCAATAACTCATACAATATGTTTCTGCCCCGTAGCCGGCCATGTCATGCGTACACAGGACACGCCCAGGGTTGCGTACCAACAAGACGTACAGGGAACCTAGGCCCCTCCAGCCGTTCCCACGCAGGGATGCACGCAATGACGACAATGAAATGACTGACATGTTCAACAGCTTAGCCGCAATACAAAGACGTGCTCTGCTTGAAGCTTCAAAAAACTAATGGACCCCACTCTTGGTGATTCTTTTCGTATTTCATTGCATGCACTGCTTGAACAGAAAAAGGATGGATTATATATTTCACTAAGAGTGGGAGGATATAATATTGATTTTCTTTTTGATACTGGCGCTGAACTTACCTGTGTTACTCAAGACTATGCTGATTTATTTCCCCTAAATGCAGGAAAGATTAACGCTTTTGCAGCAAGGGGAGATTCTTTTACCCTCCGAAAGACTGAACCAATGCTGTTAGAATTTGGACCACATCCAAATAGTAAAAGGAGATTGGATATCATCCGACACAAAAACATCTTTCTAAAATTTAATTTCAAAAGTTTAATTGAAAGGACTAAATCATGGCAGGACAGCTCCAAGGCACGGTCTGCTCCTCTTGCTCCATGTGGCAGACTGGGGACAGTTCCAGTCCCCAGGGTCAACATGTGTGCAGGAAGTGTCTCCAGTTACAGCTCCTGGAAGCTCGAGTTTCAGAGCTGGAGCGGCAGCTGGAGATACTGTGGAGCATCCGCGAGTCGGAGAGCATCGTGGATAGCACGTATAGAGAGGTGGTCACACCGCAGGCTCAGACTCTCCAGGTAGGAAGGGAATGGGTGACCACCAGACAGAGCAAGAGATCGAGGCAGGTAGTGCAGAAATCTCCTGTGGCCATTCCCTGCAGAACTGCTTTGGATACTGTTGAGGGGAATGGCCTCTCGGGAAAACAACAGCCAAACACGTGGCACCACAGTTGGTTCTGCTGCAGAGGGGAGGGGTGATAAGTGTGACAGTGCAATAGTTATAGGGGATTCGATTGTATGGGGAACAGACGGGCGTTTCTGTGGCCACAAATGAGACTCCAGGATGGTATGTTGCCTCCCTGGTGCTGGGGTCAAGGATGTCTCAAAGTGGGTCCAGGACATTCTGGAGGGGAAGGGTGAACAGCCAGTGGTCGTGGTACACATTGGTACAAATGACATAGGTTAAAAAAGGTTAAAAAAGGGATGAGATCCTAAAAGCAGAATACAGGGAGGTAGGAAGGAAGTTAAGAAATCAGACCTCGAAGGTAGTGATCTCAGGATTACTACCGATGCTATGTGCTGGTTAGAGTAGAAATGACAGGATATATAGGATGAATACATGGCTGAAGGGATGGTGTCAGGGGGAGGGTTTCAGATTCCTGGGTATTGGGACCGGTTCTGGGGGAGGTGGTACAAACTGGACGGGTTACACCTGGGCAGGACTGGAACTGATGTCCTTGAGGGGGCTATTTGCTAGAGCGGTTGGGGAGTGCTTAAACTAACGTGGGCGGGGGATGGGAACCGGTGCAGGACGTCGGAAAGTAGTAAAACAGGGACAGAAACAAAAGGCAGTAAGGGGGAAAGTGTAAGGCAGAGAAGCCATCGTCAAAAATCAAAAAGGGCGACAGTACAAGGAACAGTGACTATGGGGAGCTCAGTGAATAGGCCCTTAATACTAAAAGCAATAAAACAGGAAGTAAAAACATAAATGGAAAGCAACGCGGCAGATTGTTACATGAAGATATGGGTTCAACGACAAGGAAAATTAGGAGAAAAGTTAAGAGGAAAAATAACTTAGGCGAGGTTACTGATCAAGGTGTTAAGATTCAAAACAGAGGTAAAAAAGCCAACAGTAGTGTACTTAACCTGAATGCTCATACTGTTCGGAATAAGGTAAATGAGTTGATGGCGCAAATCATCGTGAATGACTATGGTTTAGTGGCCATTACTGAAACATGGTTAAAGGATGGTCACGACTGGGAGTTAAATATCCAAGGGTATCAAACTATTCGGAAGGACAGAGTGGATGGTAAGGGAGGTGGTGTAGCTCTGTTATTTAAGGATGACATCCAGGCAACAGTAAGGGATGACATCGGTGTTATGGAGGATCAGGTTGAATCCATTTGGCTGGAAATCAGGAATAGTAAGGCGAAAAAGTCACTGATAGGAGTAGTCTATGTAGTGATCTCTGTTGGTGTATGTACACAAGGGGTTTATGTGTAACTAGCAGCACCACATGATCACTAGAGGATCGGACCAACAGGGGTATAAAAAGCAGCCACACTGGGTGTCTTGCTCTCTCTCTCAGGTGTACTGTGGACAGGGTAATATCAGAAAAGTTTAGATAGTTAGTGGAGTTAAGTTTAGTTATTGTTGTTAAATCTTGTTCACCTTATCCCTAGTTTCCAAGTTAAGATAAAGAACTCATGCACTTATTGTTAGAGTTACTCAATAAATCTTTGTTGTTACTGGACGAGTTTGAGTCTTCTTCAACTAGATTCAGAGGACCTCACCATCAACCAAGGATTGAGTAACACATGTTATCGACCACTCAGGTAACACCACATGGTACCAAGGAGTGTTGGCCTTAACGACAAAAACAGAAACTAGCTAGATTAGGTTCGACAATTAAAAAAGAGATGAGAAAAAAAAAATTTGGATAAGATATTCGGCCGAGGAAAGCATTGCTACACTCGGATCTCTCGGGCACAAACTGGAAAAATTGAGTCACTTCCAGCTCCAGAACACCTCAGAACCTCTGGTAATCTCTAGTATAATTGGAAAATTTTCCTACAACAATTTAATCTGTTTCTGGAAATTAAGGACATGATCGCTGCGCCAGATTCCAAAAAAATAGCATACCTCTTAGCTGCGGCAGGGAAACCAGCCATGGAGATATATAATTCATTTACCTACGCGGAAGGACAAGGATAAGTGGGACATAATTATAAGAAAATTCGACATCCACTGCAAATCGGAGGTTAATGAGATATTTGAACGCTTTAAATTCACCAGGCGTATACAAAGACCAGGAAAATCGTTCAACAGTTTTGTCACTGGCTTAAAGCTGTTGGCCCGATCCTGTAATTATGAGAACCTCCATGACTCCCTCATCAGGGACCAACTTGTCAGTGGCATCTCTGATGATGGACTCAGAAAATCTCTCCTGAAGCACAAAAACCTTACTCTGGAAATGGCCATACAAAAATGCTCTGCTCACGAAAACACTGAAGCACAATATCAACGCTGCGCGAACGTGGCGGGACACCGTCATGACGTGTCCTAACTGCGGAAGCGCCCACTTAAAAGGGCAATGTCCAGCTTTCGGCAAACAGTCGTATGTATGTCCTATGTTTCTCCGTGTATGGACCTATCTGTCTGGACTGTATGCAGAAAAATACTTTTCACTGTACCTCGGTACATGTGACAATAAATCAAATTCAATTCAATTCAGGTGTGGAAGATACAATCACAATGCATTCAAATGTCGAGCTGTGCTATAGATGACTTCCACGGTACAAAAACTAAGGCCCGGCGACGTTAGGAACGTGGCATCTATGGAACGCAAACCAATATATAGTGATTACCTGTCAGAACATGATGACCTAGCCTATGATGACTCATACGCTGTTGACATGGTTGCAGCAACTGAAGAACCTTACGTCACCACACCTCATCCGAAATGCCCGAGAGTAAACAACAAGGGTTTTAAAGTTTCTAAAAAATATATATATATTTTATATTTTCCCCAACGACAGAATGAAGCCCGAGCCTCCACTCACAGTTAAAGCTCACTGTCGCAACACCCTGGAACATGCAGTTTGCAAGACCCAAAGAGAGCACAATGACAAATCCATAGCAAAAGATTTGTTCATTGACGATGATTACTCAGGAGATGAGTTCCTCATTGGACGAATAGAGCACCATGACACATCGTCGACAAGAAGCGATGATTTGCTCGCTGACGAATGCCACTCAGCCATGGATCAGTTCTCTGGATCTAATGGTCATTGCAACAGCAACATGGGTGCCAAGTTCAATACGAATCTCATGGTGGAGGAATCCAGTACCATGACGACATGGCAGCTCGTCGATACAGTGGGTGACAGCCACATGCCAAATATCCTAGAAGAAGGCGACGTCACGCAGAGAGCACAGGTCGACTCCACTGAGGGAGTGATACCAGCCTCCATAGCGAGCTCATTGACAGACTCCAGAATGGACGCAATCAAAGACTGTGAAGCGACAGCCGTGAACGAGGAAGACTATGACGGTCTATCTGCCTTATAGGAGCAGCCAGCAGCAGACTATGAAAGTCTACCCAGTTCATGTCACCACCGAGAAGACATTAAATGTCTACCCACTGTCGATAAAAACAGTGACAAAGTGATCACACTAGGCAGACAAGGTATGCAAGATTACAGCGAGACTGACAGAGCTCAGCTCGCATGTACAGATACGCTCATCGAAAAATTGGCTACTGACACGAACACCTTTAAGTATGACTCAAATAATAAACATGGTGAGGAAATGAACAGACAGGCATGGCACGAATGCTTGATGGGTAATTAGGCCAAGTCAGGAGTGATTCTTGCTGGAGGGGAGTGAGGAGCTAGGTTGTCGGACTTTGCAAAGATTCCTGCCTAGTGCTTGCAAAGAAGTGCAGTTCTGCAGCTGTGGAATTCTGAGAATGTATGACGCAGGGTGGGTAGACACTGAGTCGCTCTGTTGAAGACAGATACTGGCAAAAGACCGTTAGACAAAAGGAATGTAAGAAGAACCTATCGGAACCCTATAGTTGCCAAGTTATCTTATTTGGTCATGTTAAGAAGTTAAGAAGAACCTATGGGAACCCTATAGTTGCCAAGTTACCTTATTTGGGCATGTATGAAACCTCATTCAATTTACTGAGAAGATAACAATGTATATGTGGAAGCATGTTCGTTTTTTTACTTACTTTGGTGGATTCGACAGATGTCCGCCGGCGAGCCGCGCAAATAAAGTAACTAATTTTACCTGCAATTCCGACTCAGTATATTTACTGAACCAGACTGAGGGCAAAAAGAACGCAAATTCTCAATGGTACAGTCAGTGAGCAAAACCGCAACAACAATACCAACAGCGGTATCAACAGAGACAGAAATCACACAAACCACACCAATGAAACAATGACCTGCACATCATATCACAACTCCACACATAAGTGACAATGTTCCAGTACTGTTCAAAACAGGAGTAAGACTACAAACTTTACATTCCATGACAACAGATCTTGTGATTTTGTATCTGCGCCGCAGCAATCAACCAACCCAGTTTGCAAAAAAGATGACATACGGAGTCAATACCGCAAGCACAAAAGAAAGTCTGGTACTGACAACAAACTACTTCGACCATTCCGATATCTCGTGATGTGCTCACATACACACATAAACACTGACGGTGTTCACAACGAATTGACAACATCAACACTGCCACCTCAACGACAGAAGAAATCAACCCACCTGATCAAATTCATACAGTCTGGACTCTCACATTTTTTTCGTTAAGATTGGACTTTTTAAAGATTGATTGACCATCACATACTGTACACAGTGTTATTTGTATTGTCTGTCCCCAGTTGACTGTTCAATTTTCTATACACCATACTGAAAATCTGTAACACACGAAAAAGAGGGGGATGTAGTGATCTCTGTAGGTGCATGTACACAAGGGGTTAATGGGTAAATAGCAGCACCACATGATCACTAGAGGGCCGGACCAACAGGGGTATAAAACGCAGCAACACCGGGTCTCTCGCTCTCTCTGTCTTGAGTGTACTGTGAACAGAGTAATATCAGAATAGTTTAGATAGTGGAGTTACGTTATTGTTGTTAAATCTTATTCACCTTATCCCTAGTTTCCAAGTTAAGGTAAAGAACTCATGCACTTATTGTTATAGTTACTCAATAAATCTTTGTTGTTACTGGACGAGTTTGAGTCTTGTTCAACAAGATTCAGAGGACCTCACCATCAACCAAGGATTGAGTAACACGTGTTATCGACCATGCAGGTAACTCAACAGTTCCTTTACAGTCTCATATCTGATTGATCTCGGCCTCTCTATCTTTGTCTGATTGAAATAGTTCAAATTTTAACAGTAAGTGGGTTAATTTTTTATGAAAAAACTTTATTTTCTCTTATATTTAATAATTCTTCGATTTTTATGTGGTATTCATTCCTTGTTTCTTCATATTTTTTAAAAATAAAACAACTCTTATATAAAGCTTTTAAACGTATATAATAATTTAATTTTTTCTGTTTTCTCCTCAGGATGAATATCAGCATTAATCCACTTTCTCCTCGAAAAAACATTTTCTCCTCAACAGTCAAAATTATCTATAAAATGATACAAGCCATGCATCACCTAATACCACTCAAAGTGGATAACCCCTAAAAGTATTAAAGAATTATCAAAGATATTAATTGATTCAATTCGACCCATAGGGGTGACCACTGAAATAATTACAAAATTATTAATGCAAACAATTGGGCCCAAAACACTAAAATGATTCTAATTGATCACTACACAACAAATTTAAAAATATTGCTCGATAAATTAGAAAAAATTGACAATAGGGACAAATTACAAGAAGCATTCTCCAGAGCAAAACAAGGTATAAAATAAACTTTGAAGATAATTCCAAATCCAAAATAATTTAAAAAAACAAAACATACATTTTCAATTCAAAAATGGACCTACCACCTCAGGAGACAAACACAACACCATGACTTCTCCTGTGACCCAACAGAGTAGTTCAGATTTTGAGGATTTCATCACAATTCCTCAATATAAGACCTCAAAAAACATAATTCCTAAGAATTCATCAACGTCATTGAAAATGGCGAACAAAACATTTAATTCCGGATGTGATGGCTTCATTTATTTCTTCGAATTCAATTACTCGTCACAGTCACATAGTTTCACCACCATCAGGATGCACCAATCTGTACCGCAGATATGAACCGATTGGCAGCCCCGGCCCAGGCACAAACATGGTCTACACAGCTGACACCCAATTGAAAATAAAAAATGGTTATTAGTTCAAAAAAAATCCACACTGGCCATAGGTGACTCCAATCTCTCCAAAATTAATAGTTGTCCAGTCACCAACATCCAATTCGACTGTTTCCCTCGAGCCAAATTTATCCATAGTATATCCATTTTAAATAAACTAAAACATTACCCCAAAATACACAGGATATTTTCAAATGGTATTTTTAACCGGACACAGAGCTACTACTGCGATTAAACAACTCCAAATACTATTAAAAGTAGCAAAACAGAAATTCCCAAAAACAAAACTCTTCATCACTGAACTAAATTACAGCCAGTCTCCCCAAAAAGCAAATGGAGACAATTGTCGCCCAAATCAATTCACCAGGAGGAAAATGTTCATCCCAAGTATACCGAATGAGCTTTTCAAGTGTCACTTAACAACATACATTGGACAAGTGACACTGCCATTGCAATCTTAAACAACTGGATAAAATAACATACAACCCGAAAACAAACAACAATTAAATTATTTTTAACCCTGGGACTAGCCCTCAGTCCCCTGATGGTTTTAGTAGTTCCGACCTTATCCCAAACCTCAATGACTCCTACCTTTATCCTAATTTATTTTAACCCCTTACTTAATATACGTCTACAGCTTAGATGTCTTAATGCTAATTTTTTTCCAAATTTTAATTTTTTGTTTTGAATTTTTAACCTTTTACTTTCCATGGGATATACATAGTTTTCCAGGGTGGCAGTACGGCACACAAGTATAGGAGGTTTTTCTGGTAACCATTGGCAAAGACAGTTGTAACAAGGTTTTCTGCAGCTGGTGTTTGGCAGTTTGCCAGCAGGTTCCAGACACAATCAGGAGCCACTGGCTTTGTCAAGTTCTCCACAATTTGAGGCATTTCTCAGAACAGCTTTGCTATTTTTTACTTTTTTTGAGGTAAATCCATTTCAATAATTGAATACTTTTTCATAGTTGTAAGATTTATCCACCTAATTTGATTTTTTAAGGATATTTTAAATTTGGAAATTGGTGCTACACACTTAGTGAGAGGAAGGCTCTTGGTGGACGAAAAACAGTCCCCTGAGGAGCAGTATTGTCTGCGAAACATGTAGGGACCAAAGTTTGCCTAAAAACAGGTTTTAGTAGCCCACATAAAGAACTGTACTCTCTACTTTGATGCAGGTAGCACATTTTAAAATTCTGTAGTTTTTTTAATGTAAAAAAAACTTGGAACATTTACAAAGGACGATTCCCATCGCTAAACAATCGAGGGTTAGTCTACCTTCCGATTCAAAATTTCAACAGGACAACTCTTCAGGTAGCATTTTTCAATTCAAATATTTTTACTAAAAATAAAAATAAAGTCAAAATCAAAAAACGATTCCTTCCGCGAGACAGTCGAGTATTAGACTACCATCTGATCCAAAATTTCAACAGGACCACTTTCCAGGTACATCGCAATTTGTTAGAGAAAAACTCCTATTTGATTATCTTATATTTATTAATTTGTTTCTTAAAGTTCCTTTAGTCTCACATCTGATTGATCTCAGGCTCTCTATCTTTATCACATTAAAATAGCTTAAAGTGTAATAATAATTGAATTAATATTGATATATATATTTTTTAATAATGGTTGAGTTTGGATTGCATTCATTCTCGTTTTTTTCATAATTTTTTTAATAGGAAATTAATATTACTCACAGAAAACATTTAAAATTTTATGAGAAATTAATTTTTTCTGTTTCCTTCTAAGGATGAAAACCACCATTCTTCCTACTCAAGAAAATATTGGTTCAACAACCAAAATTATATATAAAATGCTACAATCTATGCATCATCTTACAATTATCTTGATCAATTAGGCCAGTGGGCCGACGAATGGCAGATGGAGTTTAATTTAGATAAATGTGAGGTGATGCATTTTGGCAGATCGAATCAGGCCAGGACCTACTCAGTTAATGGTAGGGCGTTGGGGAGAGTTATAGAACAAAGAGATCTAGGAGTACAGGTTCATAGCTCCTTGAAGGTGGAGTCGCAGATGGACAGGGTGGTGAAGAAGGCATTCGGCATGCTTGGTTTCATTGGTCAGAACATTGAATACAGGAGTTGGGACGTCTTGTTGAAGTTGTACAAGACATTGGTACGGCCACACTTGGAATACTGTGTGCAGTTCTGGTCACCCTATTATAGGAAGGATATTATTAAACTGGAAAGAGTGCAGAAAAGATTTACTAGGATGTTGCCGGGACTTGATGGTTTGAGTTATAAGGAGAAGCTGGATAGACTGGGACTTTTTTCCTTGGAGCGTAGGAGGCTTAGGGGTGATCTTATAGAGGTCTATAAAATAATGAGGGGCATAGATAAAGTAGATAGTCAACATCTTTTCCCAAAGGTAGGGGAGTCTAAAACTAGAGGGCATAGGTTTAAGGTGAGAGGGGAGAGATTCAGAAGGGCCCAGAGGGGCAATTTCTTCACTCAGAGGGTAGTGAGTGTCTGGAATGGGCTGCCAGAGGTAGTAGTAGAGGCGGGTACAATTGTGTCTTTTAAAAAACATTTAGATAGTTACATGGGTAAGATGGGTATAGAGGGTTATGGGCCAAGTGCGGGCAACTGGGACTAGCTTAATGGCAAAAACTGGGCGGCATGGACTGGTTGGGCCAAAGGGCCTGTTTCCATGCTGTAAACTTCTATGATTCTATGATTCTAATAGAAGGCGATATCCCCCAAAGTATCAAAAAATTGTCAAAAACATTAATTAATTCAATCCGACCCATAGGAGTCACCCCTGAAATAAGTACAAAATTGATTACTAATGCAAACAATTGGGCCCAAAATACTCAAATAATTCTAATGGACCATGATATAACAAATTTAAAAATACTACTTAATAAATTAGAAAAAATTGATAATAAGGATAGATCACAAGAAGCATTCTGCACAGCAAAAAGATGGTAAAAAAAAACTTCAAGGAAAATGCTAATTTCGATATAATTCAAAAAACCCAAAATTTCATTTTCAACTCAAACATAAACGTATCACCCAAGGATACTGACATCATTGATTCACCTAAGACACAGGACATGGATTCAGATTTCCAGAATACAAAGCCTCGTCACAACAACAGGATTTCACCCTCACCAGTAGTTCCAACTTGTACCGCATATCTCAACCCCGATTATCTCAACCCATTAACAGCTCCGGTCCAGGCACAATCATGGATCGACACAATTGATAGCCCAATTGAAAAGAAAACCAATGCTATACAAACACCAAAAAAGGACTTACCCACTGTGGTGATATGCATCACTGTAAATGCACAAGGGGTTAATGTAAATACACGTAGACTAGATAGACACTAGAGGGAGCACCAGAGACATGACACACAGACATTCAACCAATAGGTCAGTAAGACAGGACACAACCAATGGGCATTCAAGATACACACAGAGGTGACACTATCACAGGGGGGCATTACACCATCCATATAAAAGGACACAGCACACATGATCTTCCTCTTTCCAGTGGAGACACTCAGTGAGTACAGACACAGGGTTGATTGAACACCACACCCACCATGTGGATTGTAGCAGACTGGTTCATCAGTCTGAGTAGCTATAGAAGGATTAATAGTAGTCGAATCCAAGTAGGAGAATTGTCAATGGTTTAATAAACATGTTAAAGCTATCTCCAAGTCTGAACCTTCCTTTGTCAGAGTGCACATTAAGGAAGCTGCTTATGCTATGTCAAGAGCACAACAAAACACCCACTACCACAAATAACACAACCACACATATCACATCGCAACACCCCCATACATATTACAAAAATAAAAAATGGCTTAGTCCCAAAAAATCCATTCTAATCATAGGAGACTCCAATCTGTCCACAAATAAGAGTTGTCCAATCCCTAACATTTAATTTGACAGCTTTCCCCGAGCTAAATTCATCCACATTACTTCCATTCTAAATAAATTAAAATTCCATCCCATAGTAAACACAATTATATTTTCAATTGGCATTTTTAACCGTACGCAGAGAGCTACCACTGCAATCAAACAATTACAAATTCTTTCAAAAGTAGCCACACAAAAATTCCCCGAAACTAAAATCTTTATCACGGAAATTAATTATAGCCAGAGTCTTCCAAAAAAACAAATACAGACAATTATCACCCTAAGTGAATTTATTAGAAAAAAATGTTTTATCCCACGTATATCAAATGTGGTGAAAATATTCACCATAATAAGTTTTCTGTATAGTACTGTGGCCTATGGCTAGGGAATGGTAATATGATCCCCGTCCATGTATTGTACCGGAACCCTGGTGGGCTCCGCCCCCCCCCCCGGGGCAGTATATAGACCTGCCGCCTGTGGGCGGTGCTCACTGTTACAGCAGTCACAGGCCGGCAAGTTCTTGGCTAATAAAGCCTATGTTCACTCGTTCTCATCATCTTGTAGTGAATTGATGGTACCTCAATTTATTATCCAAAGACATCATGATGGAAGCCGCTCTGAAGCCTGATAAACTAGAACTCGCGCACGAGCAGCAGAAGCTAAGGAAATCTTCACCCACTGGCTGCGCTGTTTTGAGGCCTACCTCGACTCCTCTGAAACGCTTCCCTCCGACGCCCTCAAGCTGCGCCTGCTCCACGCCCGGGTGAGCCACCGAATCTCGGGTATGATTGAGGACGCAGTAACCTGCAAAGCGGCGGTCGCGATTCTAAAGAGACAGTTCGTGAAGCCCGTGAGCGAAGTGTTCGCGCGGCTCCTCCTCACTTCCCGCCATCAACGCTCCGGGGAATCGCAGGATGAGTATCTAGAGAACCTGACACTACTCGCCTGCAACTGCAACTACAGGGATGTGAAGGCCGATGGGCACATGAAGCTGATGATCCGGGACGCCTACGTGGCTGGGGTCCGGTCTAACTACGTTCGGCAGCAACTGCTGGAAAACGGGGCCACTGATCTACAGGACACGGTAAAACTAGCCACCTGGTTAGAGGCGGCCTACCAGAGCGTCAGCGCGTTCCTGGTGGACCCAGCGAACCCCTCATGGGCACCACAGACAGGGCCTTCGCAAGACCAGACTACATCCCAGGTTTCTGCCGCGCGGCTGCCCGTTCAGCCCGGGGGACCGTCTTGCTACTTCTGCATTCAGGGCCAACACCCCCGGCAGCATTGCCCAGCCCGCAGCGCGACATGCAGCAAAAAGGGACATTTTGCTAGAGTCTGTCTGGCCCGATCCAAAGCCCCGAAGTCAAAAGCTTACCAGGCCCGATCCACGGACTCACAGGCCCACAGACTCAACAAAGTGGCTGCGTTACTACTGATACCATCCCCTTCAGATGCGTCATCCGCCTCGTGCAGCTCGTGGGGGGCGCCATCTTTAACTCAGCCCGACACGTGCGACCCATGGGGGCGGCCATATTCAACACCAACAGACACATGCGACCGATGGGGTGACCATCTTGGTCGCCATCTTTAACTCAGCCCGACACGTGCGACTCGTGGGGGCCGCCATCTTGTGACCCCGATACCTCCGACTACGCAGACTACCTGCAGCTCGGCGCAGTGACCCTCAACCAAGTCACGGCCAAAACATCTGAAGAATTTGATGATGGCTATCCGGGTCAATGGGCGCGAGCCCCCCTGTCTTATCGACTCCGAGAGTACAGAGAGCTTCGTCCATCCCGACACAGTAAGGCGCTGCTCCCTCCACATCTACCCCGCGTCCCAGACAATCTCCCTTGCCTCCGGATCCCGATCGGGACAGATCCGGGGGTACTGTGTCGTGAACCTCACGATACCGGGCGCTGAGTACTCCCATTTTAAACTGTGTGTCCTCCCTCACCTCTGAGCCCCCCCCCCCACTGCTTGGACACGGCTTCCAATGCAGTCACCGAAGCTTGACCCTAAAGTTCGGCGGACTCCTAGCCCCTCTCACTGTATGTAGCCTTGCGACCCTTAAGGTCACCCCCCCTTCACTCTTTGCGAACCTCAGCCCCGACTGTAAGCCCGTCGCCACCAGGAGCAGGCGGTACAGTGCACAAGACATGATTTTTATCAAGTCGGAGGTCCAGCGACTCGAGGGAGGGGGTCATCGAGGCCAGCAACAGCCCCTGGAGAGCACAAGTGGTGGTTGTCAGGACCCGGGAAAAGAATCGGATGGTTGTGGACTACAGCCAGACCATAAACCGGTTCACGCAACTTGATGCGTCCCCCCTCCCCCGCATAGCGGAGATGGTCAACCAGATCGCACAGTACCAGGTGTTCTCCATGGTAGATCTGGTGTCTGCCTCCCACCCGCTCCCGATCCACCCGGAAGATCGCCACTACACTGCTTTTGAAGCAGCCGGCCGACTCTTCCACTTCCTCAGGGTCTCTTTCGGGGTCTCGGTCTTCCAGAGAACGATGGACTGAATGGTGGACCAGTACGCCTGTCACACCCGTACTTGGACAATGTTACCATCTGCAGCCATGATCAGCAGGACCAATGACGCCAACCTTCAGAGGTTCCTCCAGACCACCCAATCCCTCAACCTCACATATAACAAGGCTAGCCATCCTCAACTATGTCGTGGAAAACGGGGTCCTAGGGCCCGACTCTGACCACATGTGCCCCCTCATGGAACTTCCCCTTCCCCACAGCCACAAGGCCCTTAAACGCTGCCTGGGGCTATTCTCCTATTACGCACAGTGGGTCCCCAACTATGCGGACAAAGCCCGCCCACTTATCAAAGACACTATATTCCCCCCGACGGCTGAAGCCCGCTCGGCCTTCAGCCGCATCAAGGCCGATATCACTAAGGCCGCGATGCACGCGGTGGACGAGTCCGTCCCCTTCCAGGTAGGGAGCGATGCGTCAGACGTCGCCCTGGCCGCGACCCTCAACCAGGCGGGCAGGTCAGTAGTCTTCTTTTCTAGAACCCTCCATGCGTCCGAGATTCGACACTCCTCTGTCGAGAAGGAAGCGCAAGCCATTGTGGACGCTGTGCGGCATTGGAGGCAGTACCTAGCCGGTAGGAGGTTCACCCTCGTTACCGACCAACGGTGGGTAGCCTTTATGTTCGACAATGCACAACGGGGCAAAATTAAAAACGACAAAATCTTGAGGTGGAGGATCGAACTCTCCACCTATACTTACGATATCAAGTATCGTCCTGGGGAGCTCAACGAGCCCTCAGATGCCCTGTCCCGCCGCACATGCGCCAGTGCGCAAGATGACCGACTTCAGGCTATCCACAATGACCTCTGTCACCCGGGGGTCACTCGGCTTATTCACTTTATTAAGGCCCACAAGCTGCCCTACTCCTCCGAGGAGGTCAGGGCCATGACCAGGGATTGCCAAGTCTGCGCAGAGTGCAAACGCACTTCTACCGGCCAGACAAGGCCCACCTGGTAAAGGCCTCCCGACCCTTTGCGCGCCTCAGTAACGACTTCAAAGGGCCCCTCCCTTCCACCAACCGCAATATATACTTCCTGACCGTCATTGACGAGTACTCCCGCTTCCCCTTCGCTATCCCATGTCCCAACATGACCTCGGCCGCTGTTATAAAGGCACTGCACAGCATTTTCACCTTGTTTGGTTTCCCTGCATACGTCTACAGTGACCCGGGCTCCTCTTTCATTAGTGATGAGCTGCGTCAGTACCTGCTCAGTAAGGGCATCCCCTCGAGCAGGACTACAAGCTACAACCCGCAAGGAAACGGGCAGGTGGAAAGGGAGAACGCAACGGTATGGAAGGCTGTTCTTCTTGCCCTTCGGTCTAGAAGTCTCCAGATTCCCCACTGGCAGGAGGTCCTCCCCGATGCGCTCCACTCCATTAGATCGCTCCTCTGCACAGCCACGAACGAGACCCCTCACGACCGTTTGTTTGTCTTCCCTAGGAAGTCCATCTCCGGGGTCTCACTTCCAATCTGGCTGACAACTCTGGGACCTGTCCTTCTCCGGAAGCATATGAGGAGCCATAAGACCGACCCCCTGATCGAGAGGGTCCAGCTGTTGCACGCCAACCCCCAATATGTCTATGCCGCACACGAAGACGGACGGCAAGATACGGTCTCCCTCCGGGACCTGCCGCTCGATGGTTCCCATGTCAACGCGCCCCCCTCCCCACCGCCTACCGCCACCCCGCGAATCCCTAACGCCCCTCTGGGGCTCCTGTACTGTCCCGCACCTACATTGCCGCCATCCACCACCCCCCTGCCTACCCCCACCCCTCAACCGTCGCCGACATGCCGGACCAAAGCTCCAGACAACACGCTCTCGGAGTCAACAACTACAACGCCCGTACCCGCCACACCGCCAGAGCTGAGGAGGTCCAAAAGAACAATCCGGCCTCCAGACAGACTGAACGTAGGATGACCCCACTTCACCCCTGCTGGACTTCATTTTTAACAAGGGGTGAATGTGGTGAATGTATTCACCATAATATAAGTTGTCTGTATAGTATTGTGGCCTATGGCCAGGGAATGGTAATATGATCTCCTTCCATGTATTGTACCGGAACCCTGGTGGGCTCCGCCCCCCCCCCCCCCCCCCCGGGGCAGTATATAGGCCTGCCACCTGTGGGCGGCACTCATTGTTACAGCAGTCACAGGCAGGCAAGTTCTTGGATAATAAAGCCTATGTTCACTCGTTCTCATCGTCTTGTAGTGAATTGATGGTACCTCATCAAACAAAGTTTTTAATGTGTCACATAACAAGGTAACCTGGACAGATGACACTGCCACAGCTATCCTTAATAATTGGTTAAAATATATTTAAATTAATTAACATACAACCCAAAAACCAACTCAAAAACAAATAATTTATTTTTTAACCCTAATCTGACCCTTAAACTAACCCCCAATCCCCTTCTATTTTCCATGGGACATAGTGTTCTTTAAAGTAACAATATTATACACAAGTATAGGAATATACTACAGTAACCATTGGTAAAAACAACCGTTTTATATGGCAATCTTAATTAACAGTAAATAGAAATCATCCCCCAATGGAAGAAAACCTAGCTACTTGACATAGTAGCCCGAGGTAAAAAACGGGGAACAAGAATATGTAGATGTATTTATATTACATTTTGTTCCTGTAAATGAATGAGTTCTTACTGACAATTTAGTGAAAATGTTAACAAAAAAATTTATTTTTCTGAAATATATTAAAAATAGTCTAAAATCCTTAACTGCCATTTATTTCAATATTCCTGATTATATGTATTTCTGATTTAAATATTTCAATTGACAATTTTTAAAGGTACCTTGACGTTGCTGACATCACAAACTAAAAATGAACAGCAAAACGAATCCCCTCTCCATCCAGACAGATACATTTACCCCAACAGTGAAATTAATTTTAAAGATGTTACAAATGATGCACCAGTTATCTATTCTCGAGTCGGACACCCCTACACACATTGAAGAATTATCAAAGTCACTAATAGACTCAATCAAACCAGCAGGTTTAACTATCGCAACAGCGAACAGATTAACAATCAATGCAAACAATTGGGTTTATAACAATACATTTTTAATAATTGAACACTATAAAACAAACCGAAAAACATTTAATAAATGACAAAAAATTATTAATACAAATAGATACGAGGAAGCTTTTTCAAAAGCTGTGCAATGGCACAAAAGGAAGTTGCAGAATAAATTCAGAACTAAAACAATCCAAAAAACAAAAGAGTACATCTTTAATTTACAAAAAGACTTAACATTGGAAGAATTAAAAACAAAAACTTATTTCGCAACACAGCAACATGACAATCGACAAATTGATGGACCACTTTCCAAACATACAGACATCTCAAAATACACAACATGTAATGATACACTGACAACATTACAGATAAAGCAGAAAATACCAATACACACAGTGCCGGTGTCAAGCACTCCTAAGAATTTAACGACCGATCACATAATTTCACCCCCATCACCTACACCAACTTGTTCTAGCCATTTGGGTCTTTTAAAAGCCCCAATCCAAGCACTTACCTGGTCCTACATAGCTGGGAGCCCAGAAGTAGATAGAGGTCGTCCCACACAGTCATTACAGGTGCACTCATCTTCGCCTGACACAACACTCACCATGATACAAAATATAACTACAATTGCAATGACACAACATCCTCACACAAATGACAAGAATAAAGATTGGTCATTTTTGCCACAAAAATCTATATTAATCAAAGGAGATTCTAACCTTACGAAAATTAAACATTGCCCAGGTCCAAGTATTCAATTCGACTGTTTTCCTGGAGCAAAATTTTCTCATATTAGTACCATTTAAAATAAATTACAACCCCATTCGGAAATACAAAATGTAATATTATCAATTGGCATTAATAATCGCACACAAAAACCTTCCACCGCGATTAAACAACTCGAAATTTTATTAAATACAAGACAAAAATTCCCCAAAGCTGAAATCTTTATTATTGAACTCAATTACAGTAAGAGTCTCCCACAAAAACAGATAAAAACAATCATGGCCTTAAATCAATACATTAACCAACATTGTTCATCCCAGCAATTTCAAACAAATCCTTCCAAGTACAATCAGACAACATCTATTGGACGGATGAAACAGCCACTGCTGTGCTAAATAACTGGATGACTCATTTGGATGAGGTATTGCATTTTGGCAGGTCTAATGCAGGTAGGGAATATACAGTGAATGGCAGAACCCTCAAGAGTATTGAAAGTCAGAGACATCTAGGTATACAGGTCCACAGGTCACTGAAAGGGGCAACACAGGTGGAGAAGGGAGTCAAGAAGGCGTACAGCATGCTTGCCTTCATTGGCCGGGGCATTGAGTATAAGAATTGGCAAGTCATGTTGCAGCTGTATAGAACCTTAGTTAGGCCACACTTGGAGTATAGCGTTCAATTCTGGTCGCCACACTACCAGAAGGATGTGGAGGCTTTAGAGAGGGTGCAGAAGAGATTTACCAGGATGTTGCCTGGTATGGAGGGCATTAGCTATGAGGAGCGGTTGAATAAACTCGGTTTGTTCTCACAGGAACGACAGAGGTTGAGGGGAGACCTGATAGAGGTCTACAAAATTATGAGGGGCATAGACAGAGTGGATAGTCAGAGGCTGTTCCCCAGGGTAGAGGGGTCAATTACTAGGGGGGCATAGGTTTAAGGTGTGAGTGGCAAGGTTTAGAGGAGATGTACGAGGCAAGTATTTTTACACAGAGGGTAATGGGTGCCTGGAACTCGCTGCCGGAGGAGGTGGTGGAAGCAGGGACGATAGTGACATTTAAGGGGCATCTTGACAAATACATGAATATGATGGGAATAGAGGGATCCAGACCCAGGAAGGGTAGAAGATTGTAGTTTAGTCAGGTAGCATGGTCGGCACGGGCTTGGAGGGCCGAAGGGCCTGTTCCTGTGCTGTACTTTTCTTTATTCTTTGTTCTATTTACACAATTCCAAAACAAGCCTGCAAAAAAAACCACTTAATCTCGACAATACAATAGTTAACATATCAAACACATTCAAACTCACCACCATACAAGAAAAGATTTTAAATGAAGAGTTAATCTTCGTCCCAGTACAAAAGCCAGACAATACACAAATTCAAATAGACCTTGAAAGATTTTACAGAAGAATTAAAATTCTGAGTTTCTTTGAATACTCAACATCAGAGGATGAACAACCCTTCCTACCCCAATCGGATTGGAACCCACCAGAACAGAAAATAGACCCCAAAATGCAAAGTTTTATCAAAAAAATTAACTCAGACATTACAAAGATCAAACAAGTAAAAGATAAACAAAACTTAACAAGAATAGAGAGGCAAGCAATCATGCAGCTTAAATTTAATTCAGATATCATTATAAAACCAGCAGACAAAGGGAATAATATTGTTATTATGGATCGGCAACAATACCTTTTTGAAGCTTATCGGCAACTCAACAACACTGAACATTATACTAAATTACCAGCACCAATAAACCACCAAACATACGAGCAGATCACAGACCTGCTAGTACAATTATACAATTTACACTGTATTACTGAGAAACAAATGGACTATTTTAAACAATTTCAACCTTTACCACAAATATTTGACCTCCTCCCAAAAATACATAAAAATCCGGAAACATGGACTGCACCACATGAAATTCCCCCAGGCAGACCCACAGTTTCAGACTGTGGGAGCGAGTCCTATAAGACCGCAGAATTCATTTGACTCATTTTTAAACCCCTTAGCCCCAAAACATCCGAGTTACATTAAAGACACATATCATTTCATTGAAATTGTTAGATCCCTAACAATCACTTCTAACACAATGCTATTCACCATGGATGTCGATAACCTCTACACCAACATTGAGACGGATAGAGGAATTGAGGCGGTGAGAAATATTTTCAAGAAATATTGGCAACCTGATGGACCGGATGCAATCCTTGTTCAACTATTACACTTAGGACTGACGAGAAATGACTTTCAATTTAATAATGAACATTATCTACAGATTAAGGGTACAGCAATGGGCAAAGAAATTGCACCGGCCGATGCCAATATCTACATGGCCGAATGGGAAGAAACTGTCTTCAAAAAGTGCCCCAAGACACCATTATGCCACTACGGATATCTAGATGATATATGGGGTATACACACACACACAATTGGAATTTGACCAAATTGTACATATCCTGAACAATCATCACCCATCTATTAAAATTAAAGTCATTACACACAAACACACAATGGGCGGGATTCTCCGCTCCCGGGACTAAGTGCCCGCGCAGTTGTGATCGCCGTCGTATTTCACGACGGCACGAACAGGGCCCGGGCACAACCTATGTGGGGGCCAGCACGTCCCTGGAGCGGTTCACGCCGCTCCAGCCTCCTTACCGCGCCATCCTGCGCATGCGCGGGCAACTGGTTACGTGCGCCGGCCCCTCACCAACATGGTGCCGGCGTTCTGGGGCCGTGCGCGGAAGGAGGTAGGCCGAACCACCGATCGGTGGGCCGCGATCGCAGGCCAGACCCCATCGGAGGCCGCCCCCCCCCGGTGAAGTAGCCCCCTCCCCCCCCACACAGGCCGCCCCCCAGCGTTCACGCAGAGCTCCCGCCGGCAGCGACCAGGGGTGGATGGCGCCGGCGGGAACCTGTCGTGTCGCTCATCCGGGCCAGAGAATCGCTCGCCGTTTGCGGGGATTCTCCGAGCGGCCCGGCGCGATTCGCGCGGAGCTGGTTTTGGGGGGGTGGGTCGGGGGGGGAGAATCGCACGCGGGGGTCGGGGAGGCGCAGCGCGATTTGCACGGCGCCCCGACGATTCTCCCACCCGGCATTGAGGGGGGGGGGGGGGGGGAAAGAGAATTGCGCCCAATAGATTGTTTGGACACCATTGTATATAAAGTCAGAAAGGCAAATGGTGAATACAAATTAAAGTTTTCTTTAAACAGACAGTCATGCACTTCTGCACACTAACCGCCATCACTTGAAACAAGTTTTTAGGGTCCCCATTAAATCGCAATTGACAAGGTTCCACTGCATTTGCTCAGAAAACTCAGATTTTGAGACTGCAGCACATACTTTATTTACAGCTTTACAACATAGAGGATACACAAAAAGATTTCTTAGATATATTAAGTCAAACTTTCTAGCAGAATTACATAACCCCTCCAGCAATAAAACTTTGTCCTCAAAAATACCTTTTGTAATAAACCACACAAATAAATAAACTCATCAAAAAACATTTTGAGAAATTTAAACAGGACATTGTTCCATTAGCCCATTGGGATATAGTCTCTGCCAACAAGAGAAGCAAGAACCTAAAAGACCTTTATGTCAAGAGCAAACTACCCTTGGAAAAGACCTACAATTGTGGACGTGCCAACTGCACAAGCTGTAAATATTTAAAAATCACATCTATAATTCACAATCCCAGAGTAGGAAAAGTACCTCAATAAAACAAAAAGTAACATGCCAACATAAAAATTTGGTCTATGCTATACGGTGTAAAAGGTGTGACATTTTGCACATCGGCGAAACAGGTAACACCTTACAAACCAGACTGACGGGATATTGCAGTGAGATCTGTACTCAGAAAAGACATAAATTAATTAACATACATTTTATAGAGCATGGCCTTAATGCATTACAAATTATAGGCTTAGAAGCAAATGGCAAATGGTCAACTCCACAAAGAAAAAGACATGAAAGACATTGGATTCTAAATCTTAGAACAAAGTCCCCAAAAGGTCTAAATGAAAAATGAACAGAATTTTCAAACATGAATACATATTCCCTTGATAACAACACTTATTCAGTCTTTCATCATACCATGACCTCGAGTCTAGGCCTTAACCTTAAACCCTGACCCGGGACCCTGTCCTTGATCCCCACCCTAACACCTTGGACTTTTGGGCCTCACCCTTATCTTAACCCTAACTCTGTCCCTAATCTTAACCCTAACTAGGGTATAGTAAACACAAATCTATCCCTAAACCACACCCCCCAAAAAAAAAACCTGGTCGCTTGAAAGTGTAGCCCCAGGTAGGAGACGGGGAACAAAAACAAGATAAATTATGATCTTTTCATAACACCAGAATATATGTTCATATGTATGTTATATGACATACGCAAACCCTAACCCCAATACAACAACAACTTATACATCACCTATCCAACACCCTAAATTACAACAACCACCTTGACATCACCTATCCACACCCTAAAACCTAGCCCTAAGTCCCTTGAGGGGTACACTGATTCAGACACTAACCCTAAATTACAACAACAACCTTTACATCACCTATCCACACCCTAAAACCTAACCATAAGTCCCTTGATGGCAGATGGAATGCAATGTTGACAAATGTGAGGTTATCCATTTTGGTCGGAATAATAGCAAAATGGATAGGAGGAGCGTCTCGGACATATATAAAGAGCTTATGGGTTCGGAGGAGATGCAGACCAAGGAGCTGAAGCAAAAGTGGGAGGAGGGCCTCTGGGCGGACGCATTAGGAAGGGTCAATACTACTGCAACACGTGCCAGGCTCAGCCTGATCCAATTTAAGGTTGTTCACCGGGCTCACATGACAGTGGCCCGGATGAGCAGAATCTTTGGGGTGGAGGATTGGTGTGCGAAGTGTGCGGGGGGGCCAGCGAATCATGTCCATATGTTCTGGGCATGTCCAACGCTGAGGGGATTTTGGCAGTGTTTGCTGACGCCATGTCCACAGTATTAAATGGGAGGGTGGCAATGAGTCCAGAGGTGGCGATTTTGGGGGTATCGTAGGACCCGGGAATCCAGGAGGAGAAAGAGGCAGACGTTCTGGCCTTTGCTTCCCGGGTAGCCCGGAGGCATATATTGCTGGCATGAAGGGACTCAAATCCCCCGAAATCGGAGACCTGGCTATCGGACATGGCGAGCTTCCTCTGTTGGAGAAAATTAAGTTCGCCTTCAGAGGGTCTCTGTTGTGATTCGCCCGGAGGTGGCAGCCATTCGTCGACATCCTCGCAGAGAACTAATAGCCAGCAGAAAAGGGGGGGGGGGGGTTAGGTTAGCGTAGGTGAGGGGGGTAAGTAATAGCAAGACCGGTGGGAGAGGGAGGTGGAATTTGCACTATGTTTATATTTTCCTTGTTATGCATATTGTTGATTTTGTTGCTGTTAAATTACCTCACTAAAACAGTTATTAAAAAGAAAACTGCTGGTATTCTAAGTGGCCAGGATTAGCTGTAAATTAGTTTCTGAGAAAAAGGGAACAAATGGGGCGAAATTCTCCCCCAACGGCGGGATGCCCACCGACTGGCGCCAAAGCCAGCGCCAATCAGACTGGCATCGCGCCGGTCCAAAGGTGCGGACGTCTCCGCATCTTTGGCGGCCTAGCCCCAACATTGAGGGGCTAGGCCGACGCCGGAGGGATTTCCGCCCCGCCAGCTGGCGGAAATGGCGTTTGTTGCCCCGCCAGCTGGCGCGGAAATGCGGCGCATGCGCGGGAGCGTCAGCGGCCGCTGTCAGTTTCCCCGCGCATGCGCGGGAGCGTCAGCGGCCGCTGAAAGTTTCCCGCGCGTGCGCAGTGGGGAGAGTCTCTTCCGCCTCCGCCATGGTGGAGGCCGTAGCGGAGGCGGAAGGGAAAGAGTGCCCCCACGGCACAGGCCCGCCCGCGGATCGGTGGGCCCCGATCGCGGGCCAGGCCACCGTGGGGGCACCCCCCGGGGTCAGATCGCCCCGCGCCCCCCCCCCCAGGACCCCGGAGCCCGCCCACGCCGCCTGGTCCCGCCGGTAAATACCAGGTTTGATTTACGTCGGCGGGACAGGCAATTCCTGGGCGGGACTTCGGCCCATCCGGGCCGGAGAATCCAGCGGGGGGTCCCGCCAACCGGCGCGGCTGGATTCCCGCCCCCGCCCAATCTCCGGGAGCGGAGACTTCGGCGGGGGCGGGATTCACGGCGGCCAACGGCCATTCTCCGACCCGGCGGGGGGTCGGAGAATGACGCCCATGGTGTTTTGCCAATGTGGCAATCTTGAACAGGACGTGTATATTTTGGGGAAAAGGAGATGAGTGGTTTTAAAATGTATCGCAGCCTTGCGCCAGGTGCAGGACAGCGAGGTTTTTTGAAATGTGACATATCCATAAGGGAAATTATGAGACAATGCTTTGTGGCTGAAATGTGCTGGAGAGGCAAATTTAAAGCCTCGAATCGCCAGTGGCAAAATCAGAACTCCGAGAACTGACAACCTTAGAGCATTCGGTTCGAGTTTATTCTTAGATCCGATTCGAGTCAGCTCATCGGTCCATGGGAAGGAGCTGGAAGACCGAAGAATAAGAACAGCCACCAGCTATCAGGGCAGAAGAAGAATCGTTAAAGAGAGCTCTTGAGGTCTGATCAACTAAAAGAGATCTTTAAATACAAAGGAATTTGTTAGGATTTTGTAAAGGCAAATAAAAACAAGTTTTATTTTAACTCTAAACCGGAAATAGTGGTTTATTTCAAATCTAAACCTGAAACAGTGGTTTGTTTTAAATCGGAACCTGAAATAGCGGTTTACCCAAAAGACTCACCTACACATTCTCAACAACTCCACACACTTAAGGGACATTGAGTGGTAAGTGAGTTAAAATTCTTCCTTGTGGATTTGGCATCCTATAACTTGAAAAATAGTTTGAAATAGATTAGTTCCCATCTGGTATCAGCAAGGGAGTCTAAGGGATAGAAGACCTTAGAGTGGCCAACTAGTTAAGAAGTTATAGGATATAGTAATTTAGAAAGGGTTAATATCTTTATTCGTAACGAAAGTTGAGCACAAGAATACAGGTCCCAGCACCGAACCCCTGATGCACACCACTAGTCACCAGCTGCCATCCTGAAGAAGACCCCTTTATCGTTACTCTCTGCCTTCTGCCAGTCAGCCAATCCTCTATCCATGCCAGGATCTTACACTTAACAGCATGGGCTCTTAATTTATTTAACAGACTCCTGTGCGGCACCTTGTCAAAGGCCTTCTGGAAACCCAAATGGATCACATCCACTGGCTCTCCTTTGTCTAACTTCCTTTTTACCTCCTCAAAGAATTCTAACAGATTTGTCAGGCATGACCTCCCCTTGATGAAGCCGTGCTGACTCAGTCCTATTTTACCATGCACTTCCAAGAACTCCGTAATCTCATCTTTAATAATGGACTCTAAAATCTTATCAAAAACCAAAGTCAGACTCACCGGTCAATAATTGCCCCTCTTCTACCTCCTTCCCTTCTTAAACTGGGGTGTTACATTAGTCATTTCCATGTCCTCTGTGAGCCCCTTGACTCCAGTGAATCCTGAAAGATCACCACCAATGGCTCCACAGCCTCCGCAGTTATCTCCTTCGGTACCCTGGGATGTAGTCCATCCGGTCTGGGTGATTTATCCACCTTCAGACCTTTCAGCTTCCCCAGTACCTTCTCCTTAGTGATGGCCACTACACTCACCTCTGCCCCGACTTTCTTTCCTCCACTCCCAGTTTTCTCTTTCCCTCTCCTCTGTTAGATCGCCCTCCTTGCCTCTGGATTTGGAGCATCTTGTGAAGGCACTGCTGGTAGTACTGCTCCAGTGCTTTTGAGGTGCCTCCTCTTGGTTTTTCAAGTTTCTGAAGTCTTTAGAGAGAACGAGTGAGGGATAGCCAACAGCTCATGGAAAGCAATGGAATGCACAGTTTCACCAGCGCTGCCAATACAATTGATGACCTAAGCACTCAATGGCCCATCCCACTGAGAAAAAGCCATTCAACAGCTGGAAAACAACACGGCCTCTGGAGGAGAATGAATCCCTGCTGAAATTCTGAAGCATGGCGAGGTTACACTCCTGGCATAGCTACACAATCTCATATTGCTCACCTGGGAAGAAGGATGCCTGCCGGGGATCCCAGAGACACTATGACTATATTCAAGAGAGACGAGTCTGATTGTGGTTGTTACACAGGGTACTCGCTGCTGTCTGCCACAGAGAAGATCATTGCCAGGAACCTCCTCAATGATCTCCTCTTAGTGGCAAAAAGTCACAGTTAGGTTTTCTCCCTTTGCGAGGCACCGAAGACATTCTACACTACGTGACAAACCCAAGCAAAATGCAAGGAGCAGCACCAATCACAGGTCTTTTCTTTTTTTTAAATAAATTTAGAGTACCCAATTATTTTTTTTCCAATTAAGGGGCAATTTAGCGTGGCCAATCCCCCTAACCTGCACATCTTTGGGTTGTGGGGCGAAACCCACGCAGACATGGGGAGAATGTGGAAACTCCACACGGACAGTGACCCAGGGCCGGGATTCGAACCCGGGTCCTCAGTGCCAGTGCAAACCACTGGGCCACATGCCGCCCCTCACATGTCTTTTCTGACCTCACAAAAACACTCAATTTAGAGGCGCCAGAGTGTGGCAACTCAGCGATTTTCATAGTAACTTTATTGCATTGCTACATAGAAGATACATAGAAGATAGCAGCAGGAGGAGGCCTTTTGGCCCTTCGAGCCTGCAAGGCTACTTAATGTAAGCCTACTTGTGACACTAACAAACATTATTATTGTCTCACCTCCGGCAAATTACCCACGGGTGCGGAGATAATCAACAAGGCAAGAAATCAACACGACCTTCAAAACAAAATTAGAATCAGTTCAACCTCAAGACATTAAACTCCAGTTTGCAGATGTCTGATCTGTTTGTTAAATCCATCCATCTCCCTTGATTCTATAATCTCATTTTCCTCACCTGGGAAGATGGATGCATGCCGGGGATCTCAGAGACACTGTGACTATATTCAAGAAGAGAGAGAAGTCTGATTGTGGTAACTGCAGAGGCGACTCCCTGCTGTCTGCCACAGAGAAGATCACTGACAGGACCCTCCTCAATGACCTCCTTTTTGTGGCCAAAGAGCTCCTTCCAGAGTCAGTTAGGTTTTCTCCCATCACGAGGCACCAAAGACATGATCGACACTACTTGACAAACCCAAGGAAAATGCAAGGAACAGCACCAATCACAGGTCTTTTCTGACCTCACAAAAACACTTTACACCGTCAAAGTGATGTTTTATTCAGTATGTTCTTCAAATTTGGCTGTCCTCAGAACTTGGCCACCATCCTCCGTCTACACCACGATGACACACAAGCCATGATCCTCATCAATGGAAACACCCAGGCGCTATCTCAGTGAAGACTGGGACCAGCCAAGGTTGTGTCACTGTACCAACCCTCTTCCCCTTCACAGTAGCACAGTGGTTAGCACTGTTGCTTCACAGCACCATGCACCTGGGTTCGATTCCCACTTGGGTCACTGTGCGGAGTCTGCACATTCTCCCCGTGTCTCCCACAAGTTCCGAACGACATGAGGCGAATTGTTAGGTGAATTGGACATTCTGAAATTTCCCTCAATTTACCCAAACAGGTGCCGGAGTGTGGCAACTCAGGGATTTTCACAGTAACTTAATTGCAGTGTTACATAGAAGATAGGAGCAGGAGGAGTCCTTTTGGCCCTTCAAACCTGCAAGGCTACTTAATGTATGCCTACTTTTGACACTAATAAAGATTATTATCTCACCTCCAGCAAATTACCCACAGGTGTGGAGATAATCGATAGGACAGGAAACCGCCACCACCTTCAAAACAAAACCAGAATCAGCCCAACCTCAGACATTAAGCTCCAGTTTGCAGATGCCTGATCTGTTTGTTAAATCCATCCATCTCCCTTGATTCTATAACCATTAATACTCTCATCTCACAAACTTCTATCAATCTCAGTTTTTATAGTTTCTGTTGACTGAATCTGAACAGAATTCCAGATTTCACTATGTTTTGTGAAGTGATTTCTGACATTGCTCCTGAACAGCCCAGTCTCAGTTAAACAAATAATTATTAATTTGGACATTTAAATTTACAGAATTTACAGTGCAGAAGGAGGTCATTCGGCCCATCGAGTCTGCACCGGCTCTTGGAAAGAGCACCCTACCCAAGGTCCACACCTCCACCCTATCCCCATAACCCAGTAACCCCACCCTACACTAAGGACAATTTTGGACACTATGGGCAATTTAGCATGGCCAATCCACCTAACCCGCACATCTTTGGACTGTGGGAGGAAACCGGAGAACCCGGAGGAAACCCACGCACACACGGGGAGGATGTGCAGTCTCCGCACAGAGAGTGACCCAAGCCGGAATCGACCCTGGAGCTGTGAAGCATTTGTGCTATCCACAATGCTACCGTGCTGCCCTCATTTCAATAAATGGTGACAATTATTTTACTATGAACTGGTAATGTAACACAATTTCAAAACCATAATAATAATGAGTAAAACACTGCGGAAGCTGGAAATGTGAAGTGAAAACAGAAAGTTGTGGAAATCCTCAGCAGGTTTGGCAGCTTCTGTGAAGAGAGAGAGAGAGAGAGTTAACATTTCCAATCTAATCTGATACTTCTTCAGAACTGAGTTTTTGCAGCATTGTGATTTTATTTGACAAACATAATGAATGTGAACGTTGTAGTTCTTACAGATATCTGGCTGTAAATCTGATTTCAGACTTTCCTCTGAACACCTTTTCAACCTCAGCTCCAGCTCATTGTCCTTCATTAAAGACTCGGATAGAAAATCCCGCCACAAGATGGCGGCGGCCGCCAGTTGCCCGGATGGCAAGGATGACAGGAGCCTGTGACAGGAGCGGAAACCTCGCCTTCTCCCTCTTCCCATACTAAGATGGCCGCCCCAGCGTTCCGCTCCAAGAACAAAATACTCGACTTCCATTCCCAAGATGGCGGCGGTCGCCGGTTTCCCCGTTCCTGTAACTGGGTAGGGTGTACAGGCCTCTCCCCATACTAAGATGGCCGCCCCAGCGCTCCACTCCAAGAACAAAAGACCCTATTTCCTTTCCCAAGATGGCGGCCGGTTGCGGGGGAAATCCAGACCCGGATTACCTTCTTCCTATTGGCCGTGACACGCCGTCAATCACTCCCCAGCCATTGTGAACTGGAGCATGCGCAGTGCAGGTATGAAGCTGGAGTGGAGGCCCCCCCCTAAAAGACCCATTCATTTGATTGTCAGTCTGCAGAACTGAACCCAGGCAGAGGAGAGGGAGCGAGAAAACTGGGAGTGAGAAAACTGGGAGTGGAGGAAAGAAACGGTGCAGATGGGTTTGGATTTCAGCCCAGGGAGAGTGTGTGGGACTGGGATTTACAGCTTTGGGGGAACAAGAGAGGAAAGAATGTTCCAGAGAAACTGGAATTGTCTGTTCAGAATTTCTATCCTGGACTGACAGTGATGACTTTTGTAAACTCCTTTTACAGGATATTAGAAGCGGAAGATTGGCCACAGAAAACTCAAACCAAACATCAAGATCAGACAGAGTAACTCAATTCTTTAGAACCTGAATATCATCGGTCTTTGAATGTGGAAGGAGTAAAGTTTGTCTGTTTAGTTTGGGGAAAAGATTTTAAACATCAGTGTGACTGGAAAAGCACCGAGACGCACATACACAGTGAGTGTTCCAGTGAACTGACTGTGGAAAGAGATTTAACCAGTTACATAGACAGAAAAACCACCACACCATTCACAGTGGGGAGAAACCGTACATGTGTTCTGTGTGTGGACGAGAGTTCAACTTGCCATTGAACCTGGAGAGACACAAGGACACCAGCAACATGGAGAAACCGTGGAAATGTGGGGACTGTTGGAAGGGATTCAGTTACCCTTCTGAACTGGAAATGCATCGACGCAGTCACACTGCGGAGAGGCCATTCACCTGCTCCACCTGTGGGAAGGGATTCACTCAGTCACCCAGCCTGCTGACACACCAGTATGTTCACACTGATCAGACACCTTTCAAATGTTCTGACTGTGAGAAGAAATTTAAAAGCAAAAAGTATCTGTTGAGACACCAACGCATTCACAGTGAGGAGAAGCCATTCATCTGCTCCTTGTGTGGAAAGGGATTCCCTGCTCCATCTAACCTGCAGAAACACTGACAAAAGACCTTTTAAATGTCCAGACTGTGGGAAGTGCTTTAAAACTTCCGGGGAAGTGACCTATCATCAACGTGTTCACACACACTGACGAGAGACCATTCAGGTGCTCTCACTGCGGGACTGGCTTCAGGCGATCATCTGAACTTACTGTACATCAACAAATTCTTCACACTGGGGGGAGACCGTTTACCTGCTCTGTGTGTGGGAAGGGATTCCTTTAGTCTTATCACCTACTGAAACACCAACAAATTCACTCTGATATAAAACCTTTTAAATATTTTGACTGTGAGCAGAGCTTTAGAAGCAGCAATGGTCTAGTGATGCATCCGCGAATTCACACTGGGGAGAGACCGTTTACTTGCTCTGTGTGTGGGAAGGGATTTACTCAGTCATATAACCTGCTGAAACATCAACAAATTCACTCTGATATAAAACCTTTTAAATGTTTTGCCTGTGAGCAGAGCTTTAGAAGCAGCAATGGGCTGATGATGCACCAGCAAGTTCACTCTGGAGAGAAATCGTTCACCTGCCCCGAGTGTGGGAATGGATTCACTGACTTACAACTTATGCTGAAACACCAGCGACTTCATGAGTGTCTGCGGGGATTGGGTTCAGCTGTTTTTGCTGCTGTCAATCAGATCCAGGACTGAATGTGTGGGTTAATCCTGTGGTGTGTATGAAACGCGCCCCAGTCGCTCACTTCCATGGTTCAGAGCTCCTAGATACAGACAGAAGGCTCCTTTACAACTGTGTTCAGAGTCAACATGATGAATGCTGGAAACTAACATTTTTTCTCCGGGAGACACAATTTACCCAAAAAGGGAGGTCCGTCATTGGTAATTTTAAAGAGTTTATGAAAAACAACAGTTTAGATGCAGTACCCGAGTTAAATCGGCAGAAAATACATGTGACCCACAACAGTTGTAAGGCTCCTTTCTGTTTATTCCCTTATTTTCACTATCTTTTATCTTGTCGTTATTATTTTTGATCCATGGGTGATTAATGGATTTGTCTTTAAATCAAGTAGGATTAATGGACAGGTATCTTTACGTCAAGCAGGATTAGTGGACAGGTATCTTTAAATCAAGTTGGATTAATGTACAGGTATCTTTACGTCAAGCAGGATTAATGGACATGTATCTTTACGTCAAGCAGGATTAATGGACAGGTATCTTTACGTCAAGCAGGATTAATGGACATGTATCTTTACATCAAGTAGGATTAATGGACATGTATCTTTAAATCAAGCAGGATTAATGGACAGGTATCTTTAAATCAAGTAGGATTAATGGACATGTATCTTTAAATCAAGCAGGATTAATGGACATGTATCTTTACGTCTAGCAGGATTAACGGACAGGTATCTTTACGTCAAGTAGGACTAATGGACATGTATCTTTACGTCAAGCAGGATTAATGGACAGGTATCTACGTCAAGCAGGATTAATGGATATGTATCTTTAAATCAAGCAGGATTAATGGACAGGTATCTTTAAATCAAGTAGGATTAATGGACATGTATCCTTAAATCAAGCAGGATCAATGGACATGTATCTTTAAAACAAGCAGGATTAATGGACATGTATCTTTAAAACAAGCAGGATTAATGGACATATATCTTTAAATCAAGCAGGATTAATGGACAGGTATTTTTAAATCAAGTAGGATTAATGGACATGTATCTTTAAATCAAGCAGGATTAATGGACAGGTATCTTTAAATCAAGCAGGATTAATGGACAGGTATCTTTACGTCAAGCAGGGTTAATGGACATGTATCTTTACATCAATTTGGATTAATGGACAGGTATCTTTAAATCAAGCAGGATTAATGGACACGTATCTTTAAATCAAGCAGGATTAATGGACATGTATCTTTAAATCAAGCAGGATTAATGGACATGTTCTTTCCGTCAAGCAGAATTAATGGACATGTATCTTTACGTCAAGCAGGATTAATGGACAGGTATCTTTACGTCAAGCAGGGTTAATGGACATGAATCTTTACGTCAAGCAGGATTACTGGACATGTATCTTTACGTCAAGCAGGGTTAATGGATATATATCTTTAAATCAAGCAGGATTAATGGACATGTTCTTTCCGTCAAGCAGAATTAATGGACATGTATCTTTACGTCAAGCAGGATTACTGGACATGTATCTTTACGTCAAGCAGGATTAATGGACTTGTATCTTTAAATCAAGCAGGATTAATGGACATATATCTTTAAATCAAGCAGGATTAATGGACATTGAACATAGAAAATACAGCACAGAACAGGCCGTTCGGCCCACGATGTTGTGCCGAACCTTTGTCCTAGATTAATCATAGATTATCACTGAATTTACAGTGCAGAAGGAGGCCATTCGGCCCTTTGAGTCTGCACCGGCTCTTGGAAAGAGCACCCTACCCAAACTCAACACCTCCACCCAACACCAAGGGCAATTCTGGACACTAAGGGCAATTTATCATGGCCAATCCACCTAACCTGCACATCTTTGGACTGTGGGAGGAAACGGAGCACCCGGAGGAATCCCACGCAGACACGGGGAGGATGTTCAGACTCCGCACAGACAGTGATCCAAGCCGGAATCGAACCTGGGACCCTGGAGCTGTGAAGCAATTGTGCTATCCACAATGCTACTGTGCTGCCCTTAAGAACAAATAAATCTACACTATATCATTTTACCGTAATCCACGTACCTATCCAACAGCTGCTTGAAGGTCCCTAATGTTTCCAACTCAACTACTTCCACAGTCAGTGCATTCCATGCCCCCACTACTCTCTGGGTAAAGAACCTACCTCTGATATCCCTCCTATATCTTCCACCTTTCACCTTAAATTTATGTCCCCTTGTAATGGTTTGTTCCACCCGGGGAAAAAGTCTCTGAATGTCTACTCTATCTATTCCCCTGATCATCTTATAAACCTCTATCGAGTCACCCCTCATCCTTCTCCGTTCTAATGAGTAAAGGCCTAGCACCTTCAACCTTTCCTCGTAAGACCTACTCTCCATTCCAGGCAACATCATGGTAAATCTCCTTTGCACCTTTTCCAAAGCTTCCACATCCTTCCTAAAATGAGCACAGTACGAAGTCTTACAACACCAGGTTAAAGTCCAACAGGTTTGTTTCGATGTCACTAGCTTTTGGAGCGCTGCTCCTTCCTCCGGTGAAAGAAGAGGTATGTTCCAGAAACATATATATAGACAAATTTAAAGGTGCCAAACAATGCTTGCAATCCGACCATTAGCAGGTGATTAAATCTTTACAGATCCAGAGATGACGTGTATCTTTAAATCAAGCAGGATTAATGGACATGTATCTTTACGTCAAGCAGGATTAATGGACATGTATCTTTAAATGAGCAGGATTAATGGACATGTATCTTTAAGTCAAGCAGGATTAATGGACAGGTATCTTTAAATCAAGCAGGATTAATGGACAGGTATCTTTAAATCAAGCAGGATTAATGGACATGTATCTTTACGTCAAGCAGGATTAATGGACAGGTATCTTTACGTCAAGCAGGATTAATGGACATGTATCTTTACGTCAAGCAGGATTAATGGACAGGTATCTTTACGTCAAGCAGGATTAATGGACATGTATCTTTACGTCAAGCAGGATTAATGGACAGGTATCTTTACGTCAAGCAGGGTTAATGGACATGTATCTTTAATACAAGCAGGATTAATGGACATGTATCTTTAAATCAAGCAGATTAATGGACAGGTATCTTTACGTCAAGCAGGGTTAATGGACAGGTATCTTTACGTCAAGCAGGATTAATGGACATCTATCTTTAAATGAGCAGGATTAATGGACAGGTATCTTTAAATCAAGCAGGATTAATGGACATCTATCTTTAAATGAGCAGGATTAATGGACATGTATCTTTAAATCAAGCAGGATTAATGGACATGTATCTTTACGTCAAGCAGGATTAATGGACATCTATCTTTAAATGAGCAGGATTAATGGACAGGTATCTTTAAATCAAGCAGGATTAATGGACAGGTATCTTTAAATCAAGCAGGATTAATGGACATGTATCTTTACGTCAAGCAGGATTAATGGACATCTATCTTTAAATGAGCAGGATTAATGGACAGGTATCTTTAAATCAAGCAGGATTAATGGACAGGTATCTTTAAATCAAGCAGGATTAATGGACATGTATCTTTACGTCGAGCAGGATTAATGGACAGGTATCTTTACGTCAAGCAGGGTTAATGGACATGTATCTTTAAATCAAGCAGGATTAATGGACATGTATCTTTAAATCAAGCAGGATTAATGGACATGTATCTTTAAATCAAGCAGGACTAATGGACAGGTATCTTTACGTCAAGCAGGGTTAATGGACATGTATCTTTAAATCAAGCAGGATTAATGGACAGGTATCTTTAAATCAAGCAGGATTAATGGACAGGTATCTTTACGTCAAGCAGGGTTAATGGACATGTATCTTTAAATCAAGCAGGATTAATGGACAGGTATCTTTAAATCAAGCAGGATTAATGGACAGGTATCTTTACGTCAAGCAGGATTAATGGACAGGTATCTTTAAATCAAGCAGGATTAATGGACATGTATCTTTACGTCAAGCAGGATTAATGGACAGGTATCTTTACGTCAAGCAGGATTAATGGACAGGTATCTTTAAATCAAGCAGGATTAATGGACAGGTATCTTTACGTCAAGCAGGATTAATGGACATGTATCTTTAAATCAAGCAGGATTAATGGACATGTATCTTTAAATCAAGCAGGATTAATGGACATGTATCTTTACATCAAGCAGGATTAATGGACATGTATCTTTACGTCAAGCAGGATTAATGGACATGTATCTTTAAATCAAGCAGGATTAATGGACATGTATCTTTAAATCAAGCAGGATTAATGGACAGGTATCTTTACGTCAAGCAGGATTAATGGACATGTATCTTTACGTCAAGCAGGATTAATGGACAGGTATCTTTAAATCAAGCAGGATTAATGGACATGTATCTTTACGTCAAGCAGGATTAATGGACAGGTATCTTTACGTCAAGCAGGGTTAATGGACATGTATCTTTACATCAAGCAGGATTAATGGACATGTATCTTTACGTCAAGCAGGATTAATGGACATGTATCTTTACGTCAAGCAGGATTAATGGACATGTATCTTTAAATCAAGCAGGATTAATGGACATGTATCTTTAAATCAAGCAGGATTAATGGACAGGTATCTTTAAATCAAGCAGGATTAATGGACATGTATCTTTACGTCAAGCAGGATTAATGGACAGGTATCTTTACGTCAAGCAGGGTTAATGGACATGTATCTTTAAATCAAGCAGGATTAATGGACATGTATCTTTAAATCAAGCAGGACTAATGGACATGTATCTTTACGTCAAGCAGGATTAATGGACAGGTATCTTTAAATCAAGTAGGATTAATGGACATGTATCTTTAAATCAAGCAGGACTAATGGACATGTATCTTTACGTCAAGCAGGATTAATGGACAGGTATCTTTACGTCAAGCAGGGTTAATGGACATGTATCTTTAAATCAAGCAGGATTAATGGACAGGTATCTTTAAATCAAGCAGGATTAATGGACAGGTATCTTTACGTCAAGCAGGATTAATGGATAGGTATCTTTAAATCAAGCAGGATTAATGGACATGTATCTTTACGTCAAGCAGGATTAATGGACAGGTATCTTTACGTCAAGCAGGATTAATGGACAGGTATCTTTAAATCAAGCAGGATTAATGGACAGGTATCTTTACGTCAAGCAGGATTAATGGACATGTATCTTTAAATCAAGCAGGATTAATGGACATGTATCTTTAAATCAAGCAGGATTAATGGACATGTATCTTTACATCAAGCAGGATTAATGGACATGTATCTTTACGTCAAGCAGGATTAATGGACATGTATCTTTAAATCAAGCAGGATTAATGGACATGTATCTTTAAATCAAGCAGGATTAATGGACAGGTATCTTTACGTCAAGCAGGATTAATGGACATGTATCTTTACGTCAAGCAGGATTAATGGACAGGTATCTTTAAATCAAGCAGGATTAATGGACATGTATCTTTACGTCAAGCAGGATTAATGGACAGGTATCTTTACGTCAAGCAGGGTTAATGGACATGTATCTTTACATCAAGCAGGATTAATTGACATGTATCTTTACGTCAAGCAGGATTAATGGACATGTATCTTTACGTCAAGCAGGATTAATGGACATGTATCTTTAAATCAAGCAGGATTAATGGACATGTATCTTTAAATCAAGCAGGATTAATGGACAGGTATCTTTACGTCAAGCAGGATTAATGGACAGGTATCTTTAAATCAAGTAGGATTAATGGACATGTATCTTTAAATCAAGCAGGACTAATGGACATGTATCTTTACGTCAAGCAGGATTAATGGACAGGTATCTTTACGTCAAGCAGGGTTAATGGACATGTATCTTTACATCAATTTGGATTAATGGACAGGTATCTTTAAATCAAGCAGGATTAATGGACACGTATCTTTAAATCAAGCAGGATTAATGGACATGTATCTTTAAATCAAGCAGGATTAATGGACATGTATCTTTAAATCAAGCAGGATTAATGGACATGTTCTTTCCGTCAAGCAGAATTAATGGACATGTATCTTTACGTCAAGCAGGATTAATGGACAGGTATCTTTACGTCAAGCAGGGTTAATGGACATGAATCTTTACGTCAAGCAGGATTAATGGACATGTATCTTTACATCAATTTGGATTAATGGACAGGTATCTTTAAATCAAGCAGGATTAATGGACACGTATCTTTAAATCAAGCAGGATTAATGGACATGTATCTTTAAATCAAGCAGGATTAATGGACATGTTCTTTCCGTCAAGCAGAATTAATGGACATGTATCTTTACGTCAAGCAGGATTACTGGACATGTATCTTTACGTCAAGCAGGATTAATGGACTTGTATCTTTAAATCAAGCAGGATTAATGGACATATATCTTTAAATCAAGCAGGATTAATGGACATTGAACATAGAAAATACAGCACAGAACAGGCCGTTCGGCCCACGATGTTGTGCCGAACCTTTGTCCTAGATTAATCATAGATTATCACTGAATTTACAGTGCAGAAGGAGGCCATTCGGCCCTTTGAGTCTGCACCGGCTCTTGGAAAGAGCACCCTACCCAAACTCAACACCTCCACCCAACACCAAGGGCAATTCTGGACACTAAGGGCAATTTATCATGGCCAATCCACCTAACCTGCACATCTTTGGACTGTGGGAGGAAACGGAGCACCCGGAGGAATCCCACGCAGACACGGGGAGGATGTTCAGACTCCGCACAGACAGTGATCCAAGCCGGAATCGAACCTGGGACCCTGGAGCTGTGAAGCAATTGTGCTATCCACAATGCTACTGTGCTGCCCTTAAGAACAAATAAATCTACACTATATCATTTTACCGTAATCCACGTACCTATCCAACAGCTGCTTGAAGGTCCCTAATGTTTCCAACTCAACTACTTCCACAGTCAGTGCATTCCATGCCCCCACTACTCTCTGGGTAAAGAACCTACCTCTGATATCCCTCCTATATCTTCCACCTTTCACCTTAAATTTATGTCCCCTTGTAATGGTTTGTTCCACCCGGGGAAAAAGTCTCTGAATGTCTACTCTATCTATTCCCCTGATCATCTTATAAACCTCTATCGAGTCACCCCTCATCCTTCTCCGTTCTAATGAGTAAAGGCCTAGCACCTTCAACCTTTCCTCGTAAGACCTACTCTCCATTCCAGGCAACATCATGGTAAATCTCCTTTGCACCTTTTCCAAAGCTTCCACATCCTTCCTAAAATGAGCACAGTACGAAGTCTTACAACACCAGGTTAAAGTCCAACAGGTTTGTTTCGATGTCACTAGCTTTTGGAGCGCTGCTCCTTCCTCCGGTGAAAGAAGAGGTATGTTCCAGAAACATATATATAGACAAATTTAAAGGTGCCAAACAATGCTTGCAATCCGACCATTAGCAGGTGATTAAATCTTTACAGATCCAGAGATGACGTGTATCTTTAAATCAAGCAGGATTAATGGACATGTATCTTTACGTCAAGCAGGATTAATGGACATGTATCTTTAAATGAGCAGGATTAATGGACAGGTATCTTTAAATCAAGCAGGATTAATGGACATGTATCTTTAAATCAAGCAGGGTTAATGGACAGGTATCTTTAAATCAAGCAGGATTAATGGACAGGTATCTTTACGTCAAGCAGGATTAATGGACAGGTATCTTTACGTCAAGCAGGATTAATCGACATGTATCTTTACGTCAAGCAGGATTAATGGACAGGTATCTTTACGTCAAGCAGGGTTAATGGACATGTATCTTTAAATCAAGCAGGATTAATGGACTTGTATCTTTACGTCAAGCAGGATTAATGGACAGGTATCTTTACGTCAAGCAGGGTTAATGGACATGTATCTTTAAATCAAGCAGGATTAATGGACATGTATCTTTAATACAAGCAGGATTAATGGACATGTATCTTTAAATCAAGCAGGATTAATGGACAGGTATCTTTACGTCAAGCAGGGTTAATGGACATGTATCTTTAAATCAAGCAGGATTAATGGACATGTATCTTTACGTCAAGCAGGATTAATGGACATCTATCTTTAAATGAGCAGGATTAATGGACAGGTATCTTTAAATCAAGCAGGATTAATGGACAGGTATCTTTAAATCAAGCAGGATTAATGGACATGTATCTTTACGTCAAGCAGGATTAATGGACAGGTATCTTTACGTCAAGCAGGGTTAATGGACATGTATCTTTAAATCAAGCAGGATTAATGGACATGTATCTTTAAATCAAGCAGGATTAATGGACATGTATCTTTAAATCAAGCAGGACTAATGGACAGGTATCTTTACGTCAAGCAGGATTAATGGACAGGTATCTTTAAATCAAGCAGGATTAATGGACAGGTATCTTTACGTCAAGCAGGATTAATGGACATGTATCTTTAAATCAAGCAGGATTAATGGACATGTATCTTTAAATCAAGCAGGATTAATGGACATGTATCTTTACATCAAGCAGGATTAATGGACATGTATCTTTACGTCAAGCAGGATTAATGGACATGTATCTTTAAATCAAGCAGGATTAATGGACAGGTATCTTTAAATCAAGCAGGATTAATGGACAGGTATCTTTAAATCAAGCAGGATTAATGGACATGTATCTTTACGTCAAGCAGGATTAATGGACAGGTATCTTTACGTCAAGCAGGGTTAATGGACATGTATCTTTAAATCAAGCAGGATTAATGGACATGTATCTTTACATCAAGCAGGATTAATGGACATGTATCTTTAAATCAAGCAGGATTAATGGACATGTATCTTTAAATCAAGCAGGACTAATGGACATGTATCTTTACGTCAAGCAGGATTAATGGACAGGTATCTTTAAATCAAGCAGGATTAATGGACAGGTATCTTTACATCAAGCAGGATTAATGGACAGGTATCTTTAAATCAAGCAGGATTAATGGACATGTATCTTTACGTCAAGCAGGATTAATGGACATGTATCTTTAAATCAAGCAGGATTAATGGACAGGTATCTTTAAATCAAGCAGGATTAATGGACATGTATCTTTACGTCAAGCAGGATTAATGGACAGGTATCTTTACGTCAAGCAGGATTAATGGACAGGTATCTTTACGTCAAGCAGGATTAATGGACAGGTATCTTTAAATCAAGCAGGATTAATGGACAGGTATCTTTAAATCAAGCAGGATTAATGGACATGTATCTTTAAATCAAGCAGGATTAATGGACATGTATCTATACATCAAGCAGGATTAATGGACAGGTATCTTTAAATCAAGCAGGGTTAATGGACAGGTATCTTTAAATCAAGCAGGATTAATGGACATGTATCTTTAAATCAAGCAGGATTAATGGACATGTATCTTTAAATCAAGCAGGATTAATGGACAGGTATCTTTAAATCAAGCAGGATTAATGGACAGGTATCTTTAAATCAAGCAGGGTTAATGGACAGGTATCTTTAAATCAAGCAGGATTAATGGACAGGTATCTTTAAATCAAGCAGGGTTAATGGACAGGTATCTTTAAATCAAGCAGGATTAATGGACATGTATCTTTAAATCAAGCAGGATTAATGGACATGTATCTTTACGTCAAGCAGGATTAATGGACATGTATCTTTACGTCAAGCAGGATTAATGGACATGTATCTTTAAATCAAGCGGGATTAATGGACAGGTATCTTTAAATCAAGCAGGATTAATGGACATGTATCTTTAAATCAAGCAGGATTAATGGACATGTATCTTTACATCAAGTAGGATTAATGGACAGGTATCTTTAAATCAAGGAGGATTAATGGACAGGTATCTTTAAATCAAGCAGGATTAATGGACAGGTATCTTTAAATCAAGCAGGATTAATGGACAGGTATCTTTACATCAAGGAGGATTAATGGACAGGTATCTTTAAATCAAGCAGGATTAATGGACAGGTGTCTTTACATCAAGGAGGATTAATGGACAGGTATCTTTAAATCAAGCAGGATTAATGGACAGGTATCTTTACGTCAAGCAGGATTAATGGATATGTATCTTTACGTCAAGCAGGATTAATGGACAGGTATCTTTAAATCAAGCAGGATTAATGGACAGGTATCTTTACGTCAAGCAGGATTAATGGACATGTATCTTTAAATCAAGCAGGATTAATGGACATGTATCTTTACATCAAGGAGGATTAATGGACAGGTATCTTTAAATCAAGCAGGGTTAATGGACAGGTATCTTTAAATCAAGCAGGATTAATGGACAGGTATCTTTAAATCAAGCAGGATTAATGGACATGTATCTTTACGTCAAGCAGGATTAATGGACAGGTATCTTTAAATCAAGCAGGATTAATGGACATGTATCTTTAAATCAAGCAGGATTAATGGACAGGTATCTTTACGTCAAGCAGGATTAATGGACATGTATCTTTACGTCGAGCAGGATTAATGGACATGTATCTTTAAATCAAGCAGGATTAATGGACATGTATCTTTACATCAAGGAGGATTACTAGACAGGTATCTTTAAATCAAGCAGGGTTAATGGACAGGTATCTTTAAATCAAGCAGGATTAATGGACATGTATATTTAAATCAAGCAGGATTAATGGACATGTATCTTTACATCAAGGAGGATTAATGGACAGGTATCTTTAAATCAAGCAGAGTTAATGGACAGGTATCTTTAAATCAAGCAGGATTAATGGACAGGTATCTTTACGTCAAGCAGGATGAATGGACAGGTATCTTTAAATCAAGCAGGATTAATGGACATGTATCTTTAAATCAAGCAGGATTAATGGACATGTATCTTTAAATCAAGCAGGGTTAATGGACAGGTATCTTTAAATCAAGCAGGATTAATGGACAGGTATCTTTACGTCAAGCAGGATGAATGGACAGGTATCTTTACGTCAAGTAGGATTAATGGACATGTATCTTTACGTCAAGCAGGATTAATGACCAGGTATCTTTAAATCAAGCAGGATTAATGGACAGGTATCTTTAAATCAAGAAGGATTAATGGACAGGTGCCTTTAAGTTGAGCAGCAGAATTCCGAACTTACTGGAGAGAACACTAGTTCCTGCTGGTTTGAATGCTGATGTCCATGGCTCGAGGTGACAGTCTCTTCGGAATGGATTACTGATCCCAGATCAGGAGGATGGTGATATCCGGGGCTGGAGGTGACAGTTGCTACGGAATGGATTACTGATCCTAAATCAGGAGGATGGTGATCTCCGGGGCTGGAGGTGACAGTCTCCTCGGAATGGATTACTGATCCCAGATCAGGAGGATGGTGATATCCGGGGCTGGAGGTGACAGTTTCTTCGGAATGGATTACTGATCCTAGATCAGGAGGGTGGTGATCTCCGGGGCTGGAGGTGATATCTCCTCAGAATAATTTACTGATCCCGGATCAGGAGGCTGCAGATCTCCATGGTTGGAGGTTCTTATCATTTATCTATTAATTTTTTATTTTTTTAATATAAATTTAGAGTACCCAATTATTTTTATTTCAAATAAAGGGGCTATTTAGCCTGACCAATCCACCTAACCTGCACATCTTTGAAGTTGTGGGGGTGAAACCCACGCAGACATGGGGAGAATGTGCAAACTTCACATGAACAGTGCCCCAGAACCGGGATTTATTTAACGATTTATTAGAAATGAACAGATATTCAAGGTAATGCTTCCTATTTCCATCATAAACCATGAAGTTATGGAATGAAGAACTTGTATGAGGAGCGGGTGAGGACTCTGGATCTGTGCTCGATGGAGTTTAGAAGGATGAGAGGGGGATAGAATCTTAACAGTCAGAAGGAGGCCATTTAGCCCATTGAGTCTTCATGGACCCTCAAAGAGCACCCTATCTAGGCCCATGCCCTCACGCTATCCCCGAAACCCCACTTAACCTAAATAAAGGGCAGTTTAGCATTGCCAATCCACCTAACCTGCACATCTTCGGACTATGGGAGGACATTGGGGCACCCAGAGGAAACCCACGCAGACACTGGGACAAAGTGCAAACGTCACAGTCAGCCACCCAAAACCAGAATTGAACCTGTGGCGCTTTGAGGCAGCAGTGCTAACCACTCTGCCATTCTCACTGAAACTTACAGAATACTGAGAGGCCCAGATAGAGTGGATGTGGAGAGGATGTTTCCACCAGTAGGAGAAACTGGAACCCGAGGGCACAGCCTCCGATTGAAGGGAGGAATCTTTCAAACTGAGACGAGGAGGAATTTCTTCAGCCAGAGTGTGGTGAATATTCTCACTCTCTCTTTCTCACTCTCTCACAGTAGCACAATAGTTAGCACTGTTGTTTCACAGGGACCCGGGATCGATTCCCGGCTTGGGTCACTGTCTGTGTGGAGTCTGCATGTTCTCCCCGTGTCTGCGTGGGTTTCCTCCGGGTGCTCCGATTTCCTTCCCCAAGTCCCGAAAGACGTGCTTGTTAGGTGAATTGGACATTCTGAATTCTCGCCCCGTGTACCCGAACAGGCGCCGGAATGTGGCGACTCGGGGATTTTCACAGTAACTTTACTGCAGTGTTAATGTAAGCCTACTTGTGACACTAATGAAGATTATGGTTATGTGGTACTCTGACGCAGAAGGCTGTGGAGGCCAAATCACGTAGTGTCTTTAAGACAGAGGTAGATAGGTTCCTGTTAATAAGGGGATCAGGGATTATGGAGAGAAGGCAGGAGAATGGGGATGAGAAAAATATAAGCCATGACTGGCAGAGCAGACTTGTATGGACTAATTCTGCTCCTATATCTTATGGTCATTTTGTGGCCCATTGCTTGCTAGGATCTGTGTTCAACCTTTACTCAGCTGCAGATTTACATATGGGTCCTCAGATCCTCCCCACCCTCTCACATTTATCTTGTTTCAGGTTCTGTGCTCGAGACAAGTCCTTGTCAGAGAAAACAGGCCAACACTGCCCTGTGTTTGTCAACCCAGGAAGCTTTCTTCACAAGAGAGGGAGCTATTCCAAACAGAGGCAATACATTTAAGATTTTATAAGGTTCTTGGACAAGGACGTCTTACAGATCTCCCAACCTGTAGAAAGGGAATATCCTTATTGACTTCACACAACTGATTTCTGACAACCCAGCTATTTCAAAGCTGTGAGCTTGTTTTCCTAATTTCTTGATGATAAACTGTAGATAACAAACTAAAGCCAGCAGAATGATCACAATCAGTGACACAAACCCTTGAGCTGTCATCACAAATAAAAGTAAAACATTTCCAGTAAAATGTGATAACCATCGACTCAGAATCATCCTCCCCACCTGCAGATCATCCATCAATATTCACATAATCTGTTGTTTTTACATCAGAAACAGAAGTATTTGCGATCAGTTTGGAGATAACTCCCATATCGCCCGTTCTCAAACACTTTGTCTTGAAAGATAACAAATAGGATGAAGTCAAATCTTTAGAAGACAAAAGTCTTAGTTCAAATTATCCCCATGCCGTCAGTGGAAAGGGTTAACTTCTGTTTCCAAACGGGACAAGCAAACATTGTCAACTTTGAATGACTTTTCAGATCAAAGGTGAACCATTTTCAACTTTTATCGCCAGTTCTTTTGGGTTTTTGTTTTTTCAGTTTTGCCCAATTGTTTTTCTTTTCATTCTGCTTCAGGCACCTTTCCAAATAAACTGAAGGGAAATGAAAATTAGCTTTCAAGGGAAACTTCAACCTTCTTAGACCAAAAAATGCAAAAGTGAGTGGAGCTTCCCACAGCTTGTGAGCTCCGAAACATAACTTCAAGGCTGACGTTTATTTTCAGGGAATCAAACATTTTGGTGCCTTTTCCAATTGTCCCAGTAAATTGTGATTCACACTGAAAGGTTTACTTTCACTCAGTAATTAGAACATTTCACTTTCTCAGCACAGGAACTGGTAGCATTTTAGATTAAATTCCAATTGTTCACTTCTCTTGTAGCTGGTGTGTGGAGAAGATCATGTTCACTGTAGATCTGTCAGCACAGAAACCACACTGTGCTTCTGGATACACTCAGTCTGCAGGACAGTGAAGATTTTTAAACATGACCCGAGTGAAGGGCTTCCCAGTGACTCAAAGGAGTGAGATGTTCCTGTAGTTGTCATTTTCTCTGTCACCTTTGTGTTTGCTGATTGTTATGGTTATTGCATCACACCTGTTCTGTGAACCAGTCTTCCATCCCTAAACAGCAAGACATCATGAAGGTGTGACAGTCGATGGGATTTTCCATGTTTGCACAGTTCAGCTGGAATTCCATCCTTGCCGGGTGCCTCTGCTTGCTCAGCGATCAATGGCTTTTTCAAACGTGTGGTAAAGATTCCTTGTCTAACTCAACCATGACAGGAAGCTGCAGGAGAGTCAGAGACTGGGAGATGTCCATCTCATAGGAGTACAGCTCACAGACGTGTTCAACCCAGCGGGACATCTGGTTACTTCTGTCGGTGAGAAGCTCACCATTTGTCAATATCTTTGTTGATGGGAGAATCAAGCAGCCTCTTGATCCCACATACACAGCAGGCACATATTCATTGTCACAGGCAGTTTGGATTTCCCGATGTAGGCTGCTCCAGTGTTTATTTACACACCATCTCCCTGTATTTTACACAGCTCTCTTGGTGTGATGCAGTGTTCCAGCTGTTGGGTTTACCTTGTGCATGGGGTAGATTTTGCTTTAAGCTTTTCCTGATGTTCCTGCAAAATAGTTATGTTTCATTTCACGTTCCTTCACAATGTAAGTTCATAATGGAGATGTCACTGTCAAGAATGTACAAGTCAGTGAGAATTGTCAACAAGAATTAATCAACACTTTCTGATTGGAGATATTAATCAGTGGAACCTTTCAAATACTCAATTGTAGATTTGCACCTAAATTCAGTTCAGGATTTAAGTCAAAGTTAATAATTTTATTGTAAAAAATTCCTGTGAGAGTTCTTGAATTAGGGAGAAAGATCACAGGTGGTTCTTTTAAAAGGGGACACAGCAGCCCCGAAAATCAGCGACATCTCCAGAATATTAAACTCCAGGGATTGTTAATATCAGCAGAATCAAACCTGATATTGTCAGACAATCAATCCTGGGTGTGACTAACAGCAGCAAAAGTAACAGAATCCAATCCCTGATGTCACTTGTGAACTCGCTGATGTCACCGCTCTTTAGGTGCCTCAGTGAATCTCTTCCTTTCCCCCATACAGAGCAGGTGAACGGCCTCTCCCCAGTGTGAATTCGCTGGTGTATCACCAAGTTGGACTTTGTGAATCCCTTCCCACACACGGAGCAGATAAACGGCCTCTCTCTGGTGTGACCTCGCTGGTGTTCAATGAGGTTGGATGAAGACCTGAAATTCTTTCCAGAGGATGTGCAGCTGAACGGCCTCTCTGGGATGTGAACTCCCTGGTGGTACTAGAGGCTGGATATCCGAGAAAATTCCTCCCCACACAGGGAGCAGGTGTACGACTTCCCAGTGTGAACTCGCTGGTGTGCGGTGAGGTTGGCTGAAGACCTGAACTTCTTTCCACAGGGAGTACAGTTGAATAGCTTCTCCTCAGTGTGAATAAGCCGTGTGTTAGCAGGTGCATCTCTTCCCAAACTCTAAGCAGATGAATGGCCTCTTCCTGGTGTGATCTCGCTGGTGTATTGCAAGGCCTGCTAATTGAGTACACCCCTTCCCAAACACTGAGCATGTGAACGGCTTCTCCCCAGTGTGAATGCGTCGATGGTTCCTCAGCAGGGATTGGTTTTGAATCCTTTCCCACAATCTTCACATTTCCAAGGTTTCTCTATGGTGCTGGGCTCAGTGTGGCTGCATCAATGGATTTCCAGATGGGATGGATAATTGAATCCTTTACCACAGTCCTCAGATTTCCACAGTTTCTCCATAGAGCCGGAGACAGTTAAAGCAATGACCATATACCAAACACATTTAATATTTCTCCACACTGTCACTGGTGCACTGAGAAACTATTGACGCATTCACACTGGGGAGAAGCCGTTCACTTGCTCAGTGTGTGGGAAGGGGTTTACTCAATTAGCCAGCCTCACATTAAAGCTTTTCCCACAGACAGCAAGGCAATAAATGTATTTTTCTAGATTCAAAGGTCCATGATATTCAGATCCTGATTAATCGAGTGCCTGTGTCAGATCTTGATGTGATGTTTGGTTTGAGTTTCCCATCTGCAAATCCTTCCCCATAAATATCCTGCTAAAGGAGTTTACAAGAGTACCCAGTGTCAGTCCAGGATAGAAATTTTGAACATTAATTCCAGTTTCTGTGGAACATTTCTTCCCTCTCGTTCCCCCAGAACTGTAAATCCCCGTCCCACACACACTCCCTCTTCATTGGGCTGAAATCCAAAAATGTTTTGGCAAATTATTTCCGGATCCTTTTAACGATCTGGAGATAAATTCACTCATGATTTGTGACAAAATATGAATCTGAATGTGCAAAGATGTGCAGGTTAGGTGGATTGGCCATGATAAATTGCCCTTAGTGGCCAAAATTGCCCTTAGTGTTGGGTGGGGTTACTGGGTTATGGGGAAAGGGTGGAGGTTGGGTAGGGTGCTCTTTCCAAGAACCGGTGCAGACTCGATGGGCCGAATGGCCTCCTTCTACACTGTAAATTCTATGAAATCTATGAATCACCCTGATTGAGCAGACACAATAACAGACGTTAACCTTGTGTCCAGAACTGACTGTGTTAAGATTTTCTCAGTGGACCCTCAGTCACCATCACTGACACTAACTTTAAATTCCAGATGTTATTAATTGAATGGATTGGAGCCCATGTCCCCAGAACATTTTCCTGTCTCTCTGGATGACTAATGCAGTGACATTGTCACTGGGTCAGTATCTCCCCCCTGGTCTCTATGAGGTTGTTTGTGGAGAGAAGCGGAAGCGGCGGATAGTCACTAACCTGGAACCTCACAATGTCCAGGGAATGATTGACGGCATATCCGGGCCAATAGGGAAAGAGGAGGCGGGACTGGAGGACCGAGCGGGAGTGACTGGTCCTCCAACCAATCCGAGTGAGCGAGGGCCGGGCTGGGCTCGGTCGTGTGAGGCATGCGCAGTGTGATTAATGGCGGCGTCGAGACGGTTCTTTCTCGGTACGATAATCCGCAGAGGTGGGTATGGCGGAACCGGGGGGAGCTATGGATCAAGCGCGCGGGGGGTGGAGAAGCTTTGTAAACATGTTATATGAACCGCAAACTCATGAAAAATAACCTACCGATATCCGGGATGCCCCCCCCCCCCCCCCGCCCTTTGCACAGAGCAAGGCCGCAGCTTTCCTCAGTTCCAAACCCGGATTAATGTCCGCCATCTTTGTCGGGGGCACTGGTAGCAGGGCGGCGCGATTCCCATCTTTATTGAAGATACAGCGAGGGCGCAAGCGCACCCGCCATCTTTGTTAGGGGCAATATTTTTGAAATTTATCCAGTAACAGCGCGAACAAATTGTTCATTAAACTTCTTCACTCTTTCGCCTCCAATTTGTTATCGATAACGCCGAACAATGATATCAGGTTAATGACAATCATTTGTATTCATATTGTGTCTTTAACAGAATAAATCTGTCTATAAAACCAAAAGGAAAAGATGATGGTTTCTCCAGCAGATAAACTGACACTAAAGTGGAGCCGGGCAATGTAACTGAGGTGGAAATAGGTGGTCTTGGTGATGATGTGGATATGTGGTCAAAATATGTCCTTCAGCCTCAGACAGTTAACAAGTAGAGGGATGGAGTTAGTGGTTAGTGAGGGAAATTTGTGATGGTGACTGGAGAGAATGGCTTCAGCTTTCCCAGTGTTTAAAGGCTGGAAAGTTCTGCTCCTGCAGCACTTGATGTCAGACAAGCCAGCACAGTGTGTGTGAGTTGGAGATGAACTAGGAGGTGATGATCTTCACTTGCACCTCCTACACGGGTGCATCCAGGCAATGGAGGTTGATGGATTAGAAGATTCTGTCAGAGTTTCGGTGAAGCTGTAGATGTAGAAAATCCCTCTCTTTCACCCTCTGTTTCTTGCACCCCTCTCACCCCCTGTCTCTTCCTCTCACCCCCTTCTGTCGATGCTAGATTATGTGTAATCCCAGATTGAGTGGTGGGATCCATTCCGTGAACAACATTAGTAAACCAGCCTGATTATTATGACAATCCAGCAAGTTTCACAGTCACTTTCCTCGTGCCGACCTCACAAATTACCAGATTCATTCAGCAGAATTTTACAACTTGCCTTTGTGTTTCTGTGGGCTCTCTCTCACGTCCTTTATTCTTTTTGAAATCTATATCACAGGATATTAGAAAGGGGAGGATTTGCAGTCAGGAAACTGAAACTAAAGATCATATCAGGATCTCATGGACGCGCCCAATCTATTGCAACCTGAATATCATCGGATTTTGAAGATGGAAGAAAAAAGCACCATTCACAGTGAGGAGAAACCGTACACGTGTTCTGTGTGTGGACGAGGGTTCAATCGATCATCTGGCCTTTCAAAACATAAATGTAGGCATGATGGGGAGAAGCCGTGGAAATGTGAGGACTGTGGGAAAGGATTCAATTACCCATCAGAGCTGGAAATTCATCAGCGTGGTCACACCGGGGAGAGGCCATTCACCTGCTCGGACTGTGGGAGGGGATTTACTAAGTCATCCATCCTGCTGACACACCAGCGCACACACAGTGGGGAGAAGCCATTCACCTGCTCTGACTGTGGGAAGAGATTCACTCAGTCATCCACCCTGCAGAAACATCAGCGAATCCACACTGGCGAGAAACCATTCACCTGTTTGTGTGGGATGGGATTCACTCAGTCATCCACCCTGCTGACACACCAGCGAATACACACCAGGGAGAAGCCATTTACCTGCTCTGAGTGTGGGAAGAGATTCTCTCACCAATCCACCCTGCTGACACACCAGCAGGTTCACACTAGACAGAGACCGTTCATCTGCTTCGAGTGTGGGAAGGGATTCATTAATTCATCACACCTGATGGTACACCAAAGAGTTCATACTGACGAGAGACCTTTTAAATGTCTGGACTGCGGGAAGTGTTTTAAAACCTCGCAGGAACTGGTCTCCCATCAACAGGTTCACACTGATGAGAAACCGTTCAGGTGCTCTCACTGCGGGACTAGGTTCAGACGATCGTCTCATCTCACTGTACACCAGCGCACTCACACTGGGGAGAGGCCATTCATCTGCTACAAGTGTGGAAAGAGATTCACTCAGTCATCCGCTCTGCTAAGACACCAGCGAGTTCACACTGGGGAGAGGTTGTTCATCTGCTCTGATTGTGGGAAGAGATTCATTCAGTCATCCAACCTGCTGACACACCAACAAGTTCACACCGGGGAGAGACAGTTTACCTGTTCCTCGTGTTGGAAGTGATTTTTCTCGTCATCCGCCCTGCTGAGACACCAGCGAGTTCACTGGTAACTGGTGATTGGATTTTGTTGTTACTCACAATGAGAACCGAGCCCTTTCATTGTAATCTGTTTCTGCTGATGTTAATACATTTCAGACCAGTCATAGAGACAAATATCCTGGACAAAAATCAAATATGCCATCTTTGTGTTAAACATGCTGTATCGTGTATTTTTAATATCTGAAGGGTTCTCCTTTTGAAGGGTTCTCCCCTCCCCTGTCTCCTCCATTTTCATCTCCGACAACAAGTGAGGAACTCATGGAGCTTATTTGTCATTAAGATTGAGACAATCCAATCTGCTGCTTCCCTCCCTCCCACTAGCACACTGGACCAAATTGTCTCTACAGTCCCCCTTGTCCATGATCTGAACTCACATCTTTCTCCAGTTTCTCTCCTGTCAAACCTTCTCATTGATCATCCTGTCCATGAGACCTTCCGGATTCTCCCTTTACCATTTTCCCACTAAATTACTGATCACTCAACTCCCCACATTATCTGATATTGTTAATGGTTCTGTCTCTTCTGGTTCTGTCCCTCCCACCATTAAATTCACTCTCATTCAACCGGGAAAAAAAACCTTTGACCCCATCATCCTGGCAACCTACCATTCCATCGCCATTCTCCCTTTTCTCTCCAAGTCCCTGTACTCGGTGTCCCCCAAGGATCTATCCTCAGCCCCTCCTATTTCTCATCTACACGCTGCCACTCGGTGACATCATCCCAAAGCACCATGTTAGATTTCACATGTACACTGACAACACCCAGCTCTACCTCACCACCATCCCTCTCCATTCCTCCACTGTTACTAAATTATCAAACTGCTTATCCCACATCCAGTGCTGGATGGGCAGAAATTTCCTCCAATTAAAAATTTGGGAATATCAAAGCCATTGTCTTCAGTCACCATTAGAAATTCCATTCCCTAACCACCGAGTCCATCCCTCTCCCTGGGAACTGTCTGAGGCTGTACCACACTCTGCACAATCTCCGTGTCAGATTTGACCCCAAGATGAGTTTCTGACCCCATCTCCACACCATCACTAATACCAGATATTTCAATCTCCATAATGTCACCTGTGTCCATCCCCACCCCAGCTCATCTGATGCTGAAACCCTCATCCATGCCCCTGTTACCTTTAGACTTGATGATTCCAATACAGTACTGACCAGCCTCTCACATTCACCCCCACGGAAAGGTGAGATCATCCCAAACTCTGCTGACTGTGGGCTTTCTCACACCAAGTAGTCCTGTTCACCCATCACCCCTGTGCTCACTGACCTACACTGGCTCCTTATGTAGGACAGCCTTGATTTTAAAATTCACATCCTCATCCTTGTTTGCAAATCCCTTCATGGCCTCATCCCTCCCTATCTCTGTAATCTCCAGTTTTACAACCCTCTGAGATATCTGCACTCTGCTCACTCTGGCCTATTTAGCATTCCCCATTTTAATTATTCCACCATCAGTGTAGGGCCAAGGCCGGAAACTGTGAAATTCCCTCTCTAAACCTCTCCGTCAACGGTGCAATTTTAAACAGTGTAGAATCAAATATCCCAGCGGTGGTGGGGGTGAAGGGTGGTAAATGTCGACAATTGGGTGATTAAACTGTTGATCAAGTTGTTTAAAAAAAAAAGCTAATGGGGTCCTCAGTTTATTAATGTAGACATGGAGTGCAAATGCAAGGAAGCTATTGGGAATCTTTGTAAATTACTGATTACCCAGCAGTGTGGAAAATTACTCAGGTATGTCCTGTACACAAAGAGCAGGACAAATCAAACCCAGCCCAATACTGCCTCATCAGTCTTCTCTCAATCATCAGTAAGGTGATGGAGGGGCCATCAACAGTGCTATCAAGTGGCACTTGCTCAGCAATAACCTGCTCTTGGGTCATGTCTGTGTGGAGTCTGCACATTGAGTCTCCGGTTTCCTCCCAGAAGTCCCGAAAGACGTGCTTGGTAGGTGAATTGGACATTCTGAATTCTCCCGCAGTGTACCCGAACAGGTGCCGGAGTGTGGCGACTAGGGGCTTTTCGAAATAACTTCATTGCAGTGTTAATGTAAGCCTAATTGTGACACTAATAATGATTATTATTAGATTATCATTGATGCCAGTTTGGGTTCTGGCAGGGTCACTTAGCTCCTGATCTCATTACAGCCTTGGTTCAAACATGGTCAAAAGAGCTGAACTCCAAAGGTAATCTGAGAGTGACTGTTATTTAAACCAAGCCAGCATTTAACCAAGTATTGCATCAGGGAATCCGAGCAAAACTGGTGTCAATGGGAATCGGGGGAAACTCCGCTGGTCATAACTTGCACAAAGGAAGATGCTTGTGTTTGTTGAATGTCAATTATCTCAGTTCCAGGACATCACTGCAGGAGTTTCTCATGGCAGAGTCCTAGGCCCAAAATCTTTATCAATGACCTGCCTTCCCTCATAACTTCAGAATTGGGGATGTTAACACTGCTTCTCACGGTGCCAAGGTCCCAGGGTCGATCCTGGCCCTGGGTCACTGTTCGTGTGGAGTTTGCACATTCTCCCCAAACTTTCCGTGGGTTTCGCCCCCACAACCCAAAAGATGTGCAGGCTAGGTGGATTGGCCACACAAAATGGCCCATTAATTGGAAAAAATTAATTGGGTACTCTAAAAAAAATTTTTTAAAGAATTGAGGATGTTTGCATGTGACTAAATAATGTTCAGGACCATTCACTGCTCCTCAGACACTGACGCAATCTGTCGAATTTCAGACAGCAGGACACAGAGATGATAGGTAGAAAGTAATGAATAAGGTTTATTACGATACAAATCAAAACTCCTTCACTCCCCAAAGAATCTCCTTCCTTGATTGTCCCCAGACGAGGATTTTATGTGAGATGGGGCTCTCCCTGTTAAGGGGAAGCCCCGCTCCCTTAAAGGGGCAGTTCCTATTCTGGGGAGGTCATGGGAAATTGTATGGTCCTGTCCCGGGACCTCCATTGGGGTTATAACACAATCCATGTCCAAATGCAGCAAGACCTGGGCAATATCCAGGCTTGAGCTGAACGTGGCAAGTTACCTTCACACCACACAAGTGCCAGGTAATGACCGTCTCTAACGAGAGAGGATCTAATGATTGACCCTTAACATTCAATGGCATTACCATCGCTGAACCTCCCACAATCAACATCCTGGGGGTTAGCACTGACCAGAAAATGAACTGGACTAGCCATATAAATATTGTGGCTACCAGAGCAGGTCGGAGGCCAGGAATCCTGTGGCACGTAACTCACCAAAGCCAGTCCACCATTTGCAAGGCACAGGTCAGGAGCATGATGGAATATTCCCCAATTGCCTGTATGAGTGCAGCTCCAACAACATTCAAGAAGCTTGACAACATCCAGAAAAAACAAGCCCATTTGATTGGCACCCCATCCACAAACATTCAATCTCACTACACCGGCGAACAGTAGCAGCAGTGTGTACCAGCTACAAGATGCACAATCACTCACCCAGGTTCATTTAGGCAGCACCTTCCAAACTCATAACCTCTACCATCCAGAAGGACAAGAGCAGCAGATACATCGACACACCACCACCTGGAGGTTCCCCTCCAAGTTACTCCTGACTTGGAAATATATTAATGTTCCTTCACTGTCGCTGGGTCAAAATCCTGGATGCAGCCTCATCCTCGAGTTACAGAACAGACTTTCTCCTGTCAATATAGAGCTGCAGGATTGGACTGTGATTTGTTTATTGCTCATCTTCAGTTAATACAGTTTAGGAGTGATTTAAATTTAAAACAAGCTTTTGAGACATGATGGTCTATTCATACATAAATGAGATGCTATAATGCTATAGGGCACAAACTGCATCCAACTAGGGCTGATTTACATCAGAAATAAATATTGGAATAAACATGGATCCGGCATGGATGTGATTAACAGCAGCAATAACTGCAGAATCAAAAACAGTTCGGTGGGGTTACAGGAATAGGGTGGAGGCATGAGCTTAAGTAGGGTGTTCTTTCCAAGGGCCAGTGCAGACTCAATGGGCCGAATGGCCTCCTGCACTGTAACTTCTATGATATGATGATAAGGTGGAGTTGAACTCGTGTCTCTAGCCCACTGTGCCACCCCACATCTGTGGACACTAAGTGGCAATTTAGTATAGCCGATCCACTTAACCTGCACATCTTTGGATTGTGGGAGCAAACCAGAGCACATAGAGGAAACGCACACAGACATGGGGAGAAAGTGTAAACAACTTGAGCCTCTGGTGCTGTGCCACCGAAGTACCCCACATTTTGAGTTTACATTTGACTGGAGCTATTGGATTCTGCTGTCGTGTTGGAAAACTTTAGGGCATTTGAAATTCTCCACCAATTCCTACTCCATCTTTCTGATGGATAATGAAGGGTCTGTGCACATTCCCCCCCAATATCCACATCAGAGCAAAAAAGATCACGAGTCACTAATTAGGATTTTCGATGGGGCTGTATTTACCCAGCATTCCCGCGGTAGTGAGTGTCCCCCATTCACATCAGAGGAATATGCTGCGCAGGCGCAGTAGTGTCCAATATGGGAGCATGCGCAGTGCGAGTAATGGCGACGAGGAGAGTCGCTCATTTGTCGTCTCTGCAGCGGGAAGGATGCGGAAACTCTGACGGAACGATGGAGCCGGATCTGGAGAGGGAGGGTTTCTAAACACCTGGTGAGGGCCTCAAATCCAGAATCAGACTCTGCAAGTCCCGCGATTCCAGCTCCGGGTCTTTATTTCCCCCAGACCGGGCCAACGCGTTTTAAAATCAATGCCCCGCTCTCGGGCTGCGCCTGTTACTCGCCGCCCAGAGGAGTCTTTGGGCCATATATTTATATTCAGTGAGAGGTCGCAGTCTCCGTCTCGTTACCTGAAGGAACTGCTTCGCCATTTGGTTTGCACTTTAACCCCACGCTGCTAATCACTGCCCAGTGTGGAGGGGACTGGGTAAGTCAGAGGATCTGCTCCTGGACCTGCTCTTGGGCCTGGTTAAAGCAGCAGCCTGTAGATCGGCAGGGGGTAACTCCGGCTGTCGGCCCCTCTTCTGTGGTCTTGTCAATCCCCGGGTTGTCCTGGAGAGGGAGCGTGCGGTGTCTAGCGGAACACTTGAGACCTTCCACACTGGCGGCCACCTCAGGGTGCAGAATGTCCCATAGACACTGGGAACAACATTCTGGTGTAGTTGAGAAGGAGGTTTGATTGGACCACAAGTTTGGGGAAACAAGAGAAAAAATCCATAGAAACTGGAATTGTCTGTTCTGAATTTCTATCCTGTACTAATGGTAATACTGACACTGTCAATGTATTTTACAAGGTACAAGAGGACGTTGATTTGCAGATGGGAAACTCAGACCAAACATCACATCAAGATCTGACCGTGTCACTCAATTCATCAGGACCTGAATATCATCGGTCTTTGAATGTGGAAGGAGAAACATTTGTTGGTTCTGTCAGTGGGAACAAATTTCAAACATCAGTGTGACTGGAAAAGCACCGAGACCCACACAACACACACCTGAATGAGAATGTTCCAGTGTACTGACTGTGGACAGACTTTAACCAGTTACACAGCCTGGAAAAAAAAGCACATCATTCATAACGGGGAGAAACTGTACACGTGTTGTGTGTGTGGACGAGGCTTCCATTGATCATCCAACCTGGAGTGACACAAGGACTCGGACACAATGGAGAAACCGTGGAAATGTGGGGACTGTGGGAAGGGATTCAATTACCCATCCCTGCTGGAAATACATCGACGCAGTCACACTGGAGAGAGGCCGTTCACCTGCTCTGTGTGTGGTAAGGGATTCATTCAGTCATCCCACCTGCTGACACATCAGCAAGTTCACATTGATGAGAGGCTGTTTAACCAGTCAGACTGTGATAACTCTAAAAGCTCCGAGGACCTGGTCAAGCACCAGGTTGTTCACACTGAGAGACAGTTCAGCTGCTCTCATTGTGGGAAGCTATTCAAACGATCACAGAATCTCATTGAACACGAACGCACTCACACTGGGGAGAGACCATTCACCTGCTCTGTGTGTGGGAAAGGATTCACACGATCATCCCACCTCACTACTCACAGACTGGTTCACAGTGATACCAGACCTTTCAAATGTACTGAATGCGAGAAGAGTTATAAAACCACAAGTGATCTGCTGATACACCAGCGGGTTCACAACGAGGAGAGGCCGTTCAGATGTACAGTGTGTGGGAAGGGATTTACTCAGTTATCTGGCCTCCAGAAACACCAGCGAGTTCACACTGGGGAGAGGTCATTCACCTGCTCCTTATGTGGAAAGGGATTCATTTATTTAACCAGCCTCCGATCACACCAACTTGTTCACTCGGATAAGAAACCTTTCAAATGTTCTGAATGTGAGAAGAGTTTTAAAACCACAAGTGTTCTGCTGAGACATCAGCGAGTTCACACTGGGGAGAGGCCGTTCACCTGCTCTGACTGTGGGAAGGGATTCACCCGCTCATCCCACCTGCTGACACATCAGCACACGCACACCGGGGAGAGACCATTCACCTTCTCTGAGTATGAGAAGGGATTTACTCGGACAGCTCATCTGACACAGCAACAGGTTGATAAATGTCTGCAGGGTTTGGATTCTGCTGTTATTGCTGCTGTTAATCACATCCAGCACTGAACCATGTTCATTCTGACTGTTGGAGTTTGTTTTTGCTGATGTTAATAATCCCTATAACTGGGCTGGAGTTTAATCCTCTGAATATATGTCAAGTGAACTAATATTGTTTCAGACACAATCGAGACCTTCATTTCTCCAGGATAAGAGGAGATTAATTGATGTCCTGTTACTCACTGCTGCATTTTTGTGACCTTTCCTCCTTTCTAACTCGAGATTATTTCAGTTCTCACACCTTCAGTTACTCTCACAACCATGTCCCAGCTCCACATCACTTCCAGTGTGCCTGTCTTAGCTTTGGCATCTAGGGGAGGTATTGGTAACAAACCCAGGATCACTAAACAAAACCCAGTGATTTGTACTGTGGATCTGGTCAAGCACCAGGTTGTTCGCACTGAGAGACAGTTCAGTTGTTCTCACTGTGGGAAGCTGTTTAAACGATCACAGAATCTCATTGAACATGAACGCACTCACACTGGGATGAGTAACATGAAGGTGGTCAGTACAAATGTTACAAGGACATCCGAAAAAAGGATCCTTACAAACTTCTGCACTGTGGACCACCTAGAATCATATCATATCTCTGGGAAAATACTGCAGTCGACCAGCTGTGTGGAGGCAGCACTGAAATTGGTTCAGTTTGTACTGATGTGCTTGTCTCCCCAATCACCAAGGATGGAGATGTTTCTGGAGCCTCCTCCTCCTGTGATTTGTTTAATTGTTCACCACCATGTCGATGTTGCAGGACTGCAGCTTTGATCTGAACTACTATTAGTGAGATCGCTTAGCCCTGCCTAGAGCATGCTGCTTCCGCTGTTTAACACGTTTATAGTCTCCTGTTATAGGGTCACCAGATTGGAATCTGTTTTAGGGATACCTGGTGCTGCTCCTGACATGTTCCCTCCACTCCATGTTGAATCCGGATTGGTCCCTTGGCTTGATGGTAATGGTAGAGTGAGGGATATGCTGGCCTATGAGCTTACAGATTGTGTTTAAGTATTGTGCTGCTGATGGCTCACAGCACCTCATGGATGCCCAGTTTTGATCTAGATCTGTCCAATTTTTTTGTGCACTCCCAGAACTGGTTGATCTCCCCAAATGCATGACCTCACACTTCTCTGTGTTAAATTCCCTATTGCCCCTGTATTGCCCACTCCACCAATCCATCTCTATTGTTTTGGAGATGATAGCTATCCGCTACAATGTCCAGAATTCGGCCAATCTTTGTGTCGTCTGCAAATTTCCTAATCATGCTCCCTATGTTCACGTCCAAATTGTTACTATATAGCCCACATAGTTCCGAACACCGAGCCCTGTGGCACACCACTTGAAACAACTTTTCCAATTGCAAGGGCAGCCAATGACCCTATTACTGAGCCAATGTTTTATCCAGTTTGCCACATTACCCTGTATTCCATGGGCTTTCACTTTTTGCCACGTGGGAATTTGTCAAACGCCTTGCTAAAATCTGTGCACAACATCTACTGCACTACCTTTTTCAACACTTCTTGTCACTTCCTCAAATAATTTGATCGAATTTGTGATGCAAGAACTTCCTTTAACAAATCCATGCTGTCGATCCCAGACTAGTCGATGCCTTTCTATGTGACAGTTAATCCTATCTCTCAGGATTAATTCTACTAATGGTGAGAATCAGCTCACTACCACAGGGAGTGGGTGAAGTGAAGAGTACAGATGTGTTGAAGGGGAAACTAGACAAACACAAGAGGGAGATGGGAATAGAGGATTACAATGAGAGATTTAGATGTGGAAAGATGGGAGGAGCTTGAGTGGAGCAGAAACCCCAGCAGGGACTGGTTGGGCTGAATGGTCTGTTGCTGTGCTGTATATCCTATGTAATCGAGCTCTGAATCCACTGTGTTATTTCTGTTTGTGTCGGGAAGCAGCATGACGTTAAACTGAAGACTAAAATCAAAATCTCCCAGGCTATTGTCCTTCCCACCCTGCTGTGTGGAGCAGAATCCTGGGGATGCTGTAGGAGCGACATTAAAGCTCTGGAACTCTTCCGGCAAAGACACCTGAGGACCATCATGAAAATTCAATAGCAGGACAAAAATCTCAAAACAACCTGGTTCCCCATCGTGCTGGGCTCAACAGCATGGAGACCATCCTCCAGAACATTCAACTGAGAGGCCAGGCCATATCTCTCACATGGATGACTATGAAATCCCCAAGCAGACCTTCAATGGGGATTGTCTCAGGGCAAACAACATCAAGGTGGTCAGTACAAATGATACAAGGACATCCAAAATAGGATCCTCACAAACCTCTGCACTGCAGACCACCTCTCTGGGAAAAGACTGCAATCGACCGGTCCATGTGGAAGCAAGACTGAAATTGGTTCAGTTTGTTTCAAGGACCATCAACCGCAAACTCATAACACCCGACATTCCCAGAGAAAGACCAGAGATGGAGCAGCTACAGACGTTCCCCCTAAGCACCAAAAGCAACATAAACTGCCAGTTCTGTGGACGTCCATGTCGATCCCACATCAGACCCTCAGTCACGAGAGGACCCACAGAAAACAATGTAATTAATGACAGCTTGGACATACTTGAACAATGTGGAGTTGACCTCAACATTATCCCTGTTCTCCGGATGGGATCACTGTACTCTGTCTGATTATTGCAGAGCTGTTAATGAAGTCAGTAAAAGACAGTCTGTTGTTGGGCGCTTGATTATAGAAATGTAGAAAATTGAAGGAGTGGCCATTTGGCCCTTCGAGCCTGTTGCCCCATTCATCATGATCATGGCTGATCTCCCAAGTCAGTAACCTATTCCTGCTTTTCCCTCATATCCTTTGATCCCTTTAGCCCCAAGCTCTATATTATCTGGTGTCTGAAACCACAGGGTTCAATATTTAGAGTCAACAAGATGAACAAGGATGTGTTCATCAGGGCCCAATTCTCCAGCTAGATATTCACAGGAGAAAGTCATTCTGTTATCCAACACATTTGAGGGAATTGAACAGAGAAAAATCCCGATTGTAAGAACCCGCAAATCATTTGTAAATAACTGTCAAATGTTGGCAGGTTCCAACTGTCGAATTCCATCACATTGAAGTCAGTGAGAGGCGGGAGGGTGGTTATTCTGGAACTAAAAAACACCAGTTAGATCACAGCTAGAGTACTAAGTACAGTTCTGGTCACCACATTACAGAGAATAGGGACTAGCTCAGTCTCAGCCAGTAGAAACATGGTGGGTTGAATGGCCTCCTCTGTGCTGGAAACTTTTAGGATTCCGTGATGACAAGTGGTCCTTGTGTTTTTATCCAAGACTGGTCACGGCCCAGTCATTTACTCCCAAGTGTTGATGTGATGGTTCAAGCCAAGAGGTGTCTTATGGAATCTGTGGTTCAAGCTTGTATTTTTAGGGACAGATGCTCATTGAAAAGGGAAACTGAGAAAGGAAACTGACTCTCAGCTGTCAAAGAATCTAAGACCGAAATTGAGTAGAATCGTATCAAAGGACAAAGAGAACCCTCAGAGCTCAGTAGCAGATGATGGATTCAGTGGTGCAGTACAGGCAGGTTGAGGAGTCTGGATCCAGAAGCTGAAAATAAGCAAAGATGCAGTTTCTGAAGCTAACATTGGGGGAGATAAACCATCCAGATCATCGTAAGACCATATGATATAGGAGCAGAATTAGCCCATTTGGCCCATCAAGTCTACCCAGCCATTGAATCATGTCTGATATGTTTCTCATCCCCATTCTCCTGTCTTCTCCCCATAACCCATGGAGAGGGGTAGGTAGTGCTGAGGAAGGAGGGATGCTGCAGAAGAACTTGGACAGGCTAGGAGAGTGGGCAAGTAAGTGGCAGATGGAATACAATATGGAAAAGTGAGAGGTTCTGCACTTTGGATGGAAGAATAGAGGCAGAGACTATTTTCTACATGGGAAAAGGCTTCAAAATCAGAAGCACAAAGGGACTTAGGAGTCTTTGTTCACGATTCTCTAGGTTAACATGCAGGTTCAGTTGGCAGTTGCGAAGGCAAATGCAATGTTACCATTCATGTCGAGAGGGCTCAAATACAAGAGCAGGGATGTACTTCTGAGGCTGTGTAAGTCTCTGGTCAGACCCCATTTGAAGTATTGTGAGCAGTTCTGGTCCCCGTGTCTAAGGAAGGATGTGCTAGCTTTGGAAAGGATCCAGAGGAGGTTCACAAGAATGATCCCTGGAATGAAGAGCTTCTCATATGAGGAGTAGTTGAGGATTCTGGGTCTGTACTCGATGGAGTTTAGAAGGATGAGGACGGATCTTCCTGAGTCTTACATAATACCGTGCAGCCTAGAAAGAGTGGACGTGGAGAAGATGTTTCCACGACTAGGAGAAAATAGAACCCGATGGCAAAGCTTCAGACTGAAGGGACGATCCTTTAAAACAGAGATGAGGAGGAATCTCTTCAGCCAGAGGGTGGTGAATCGTGGGACGCATTGCCACAGAAGGCTGTGGAGGTCAAGTTACTGAGTGTGTTTAAGACAGATATGGATAGGTTCCTGATTAATAAGGGGATCAGGGGTTATGGGGAGAAGGCAGGAGAATGGGGATGACTAAATGGCAGAGCAGACTCGATGGGCTGAATGGCCTAATTCTGCTCCTGTATCTTATGGTGTTAATGTAATAAAACATCCCAAGGTGTTTCAGAAAGAAGAATATGACATTGAGTCACATCGGCTGATATTAGGGTAAATGGACAAACCTTGATTGGAGAGGGAGATTTAAACAAGTATCTTTAATCAGTGCTGAGAAGTGGAGACTGCAGGGAGCTTGAGGGAGGCCTTCAAAGAAACTTATGTGTCAAAGATATAAAAAAACACTCAACAGACTGCATTTAACACAAAAACAGATGTTTGATTTTTATCCAGAATATATAACTAGGCTGGAGTTTATTAACATCAGCGGAAACACACTCCAATGAACATGATTTAGACATGAATGTCATTCCTAACATAACCAATCATTGTTATATGTGAACTCGCTGGTGTTTCCGCAAGTTTGATTATTGAGTGAATCCCTGGCCACATTCGGAGGAGGTGAATGGGCTCTCCCAAGAGTGAACTCGCCAGTGTGTCAGCAGAGTGGATAACTAGGGAATCCCTTCCCACACACACAACATAAAAATGGCCTCCCCCTGTTTGAATGCGCTGATGAATTTCCAACTCGGTTGGTCAACCGAATCCTTGCCCACAGTCCCGACATTTAAACGTTTTTTTCCCTGTGCGAACACGCCGGTGTTTCCGGAGTTTATGAATTGGCAAATCCCATTTTACACACAGAGCAGGTGAACGGTCTCTTCTCAGTGTGAACCTGCTGGTGTTTCTGTAGGTTTAATGACTGAGTGAATCCCTTCCCACACTTGGAGCAGGTAAACGGTGACGCCCTGGTGTGACTCCGCTGTTGTTTCCGGAGTGTGAATGAATCAGCAAATCCCTATTTAGACCCAGTGCAGGTGAACGGTCTCTTCCCCCTGTGAACCCGCTGGTGTCTCCGCAAGGTGGATGGATCAGCAAATCCCTTTTTACTCACCGTGCAGGTGAACGGTTTTTTCCCAGTGTGAATTCGCTGGTGTTTCTGTAGGTTTGATGAATTCGCAAATCCCTTTTTACACACAGTGCAGGTGAATGGTCTCTCCCCAGTGTGAACTCGCTGGTGTGTCAGCAGGGTGCATGATTGAGTGAATCCCTTCCCACACTGAGAGCAGGTGAATGGTCTCGCCCCAGTGTGAACTCGCTGGTGTAGGTTTGATGAATTAGTAAATCCCTTTTTGCACACAGTGCAGGTGAATGGTCTCGAACCCGCTGGTGTTGCTGTAGGTTTGATGAATTAGTAAATCCATTCCCACGCACCGAGCAGGTGAATGGTCTCTCCCCAGTGTGAACCCGCTGGTGTTGCTGTAGGTTTGATGAATTAGTAAATCCACTCCGACACACAGATCAGGTGAATGGTCTCTCCCCAGTGTGAACTCACTGGTGTTGTTGTAGGTTTGATGAATTAGTAAATCCACTCCCACAAACAGAGCAGGTGAATGGTATCTCCCCAGTGTGAACTCACTGGTGAGTCTGCAGGGTGGATGACTGTGTGACTTCCTTCCCACACTTGGAGCAGGTGAATGGTCTCTCCCCATTGTGAACCCGCTGGTGTTGCTGTAGGTTTGATGAATTAGTAAATCCACTCCCACACACAGAGCAGGTGAATGGTCTCTCCCCAGTGTGAACTCACTGGTGTTGTTGTAGGTTTGATGAATTAGTAAATCCACTCCCACACACAGAGCAGGTGAATGGTATCTCCCCAGTGTGAACTCACTGGTGAGTCTGCAGGGTGGATGACTGTGTGACTTCCTTCCCACACTTGGAGCAGGTGAACGGTCTCTCCCCATTGTGAACCCGCTGGTGTTGCCGTAAGTTGGATGAATCAGCAAATCCCTTTGTGTACACAGTGCAGGTGAACGGCCTCTCCTGTATGATGGCGCCGATGAAGTTTCAGGCGAGATGGGTAACTGAATCCCTTCCCACAGTCCCCACATTTCCACGGTTTCTCCCCAGTCTGACTACACTTGTGTTCTGACAGGTCAGATGATCGGCTGAATCCTCGTCCACATACAGAACACGTGTACGGTTTTCCCCCACTGTGAACAATATTTTTTCCTTTCATTTTTAAACTTTGTTGATGTTCCGATCATATACGGACGATGGTAAATTGGGAGGCTCGTGTGATCTTGATGTGAAGTTGGTTTGTGTTTCCCATATGCAAATCCTTTGAATCTCCTGTGAAATTGATTGAAAACAGAAAATAAGGAGTGAGAGAACCACAAAAACACAAAGGCAGGTTGTGAAATTGAGCTGAATGAATCTTGTCATTTGTGGGGCCGGCACTGGGAAAAAGTCACCATGAAAACTGCTGGATTGTTGTAAAAACCCAACTGATTCACTGATGTCCTTCAGGGAAGGGAAGCTGCCAAACTGGAGTCCCACTCACTCACTTATCACCCCTGTGCTCACTGACCTACATTGGGACTCGGCTAAGCAACATCTCAATGGAACATTCACACCCTTGTTTGCAAATCTTGCTCTTTGCTATTTCCAGCTACACAGATGTTTAATTCTTGAACCACAGATCAAACACAAATACTTACATTCAGGTCCTGATGAACTGAGTGACTGCCAGATTTTAACGTGTATCTTAGTATTCCAGAGGGAGGTGGGGGAGGGGGAGAAAGCGAGAGAAGGGATTTTATATGTTGACAGGCGGTTGTCCCTCTCCCCACGGACGTTTTGCATTGTTTTCCAAGGGTCACACCAGCCCCAGAGACATGGAACCCCTCACAGGTAAGAGAGCAGAGCACTAAAAGCTCAAAGGTATTGATAAATGCTCAGACATACTTAGCTGTGAAGCAGTTTCACAGTTTTTCATGTTAACATCTCCCACTGTAGCCTGCAGCATCAGAAGCTCTGGAGTCGGAGGAAAATCCCCCAGTTGAGGAGAACGGGGATGATGTCACCACTCAATTGGAGGTGCGTGATGACATCACAGACAGGAAGACTGAACATCTGGATCTGTGCGAACCAGTGATCACCACACATTATGGAAGATGTGATGGTCCTTGAGAGAGTAGAGGAGACTTACCAGAATAGTTCCAGGAATGAGGGATTTTAGTTGCAATGTTAGGTTGGAGAAACTGCGGTTGTTCTCCTTGGAGCAAAGGAGATTCATAGGTGTTCAAGTTTCTGATTGGTCTCAGTAAAGTAGCTAAAGAAACGTTGCTCCTACCAGCTGATTGTAAAAGGATTTCAGGACACAGATTTAAGATTTGGAGCAAGAACTACAGGGCAAAATGAGGAAGAAATTTTACAGTGAGTGGTAATGACTTGGAACTCAATGCTTACGCTGAAAGTGCGATAATATCCAGGTCCTGATGTCATAGAATTTACAGTGCAGAAGGAGACCATTCGGCCCATCAAGTCTGCACCGGCTCTTGGAAAGAGCACCCCATCCAAGGTCAACACCTCCACCCTATCCCCATAACCCAGCAACCCCACTCAACACTAAGGGCAATTTTGGACACTAAAGGCAATTTATCATGGCCAATCCATCTAACCTGCACATCTTTGGACTGTGGGAGGAAACGGGAGCACCCGGAGGAAACCCACGCAGACACGGGGAGGACGTGCAGACTCCGCACAGACAGTGACCCAAGCCGGAATTGAACCTGGGACCCTGGAGCTGTGAAGCAATTGTGCTATCCACAATGCTACCGTACTGATGAATCGAGTGATGCTGTCAGAGTTTGATGTCAGGTTTTGTTTATGTTTCCTGCCTGCAATTCCTTTTCTAATACCCTGAAAATGAAAGTAACAAAAGCCATCTTTGTCAGTCCAAAATCAAAATACAGGAAAAAAATAAACCTATTCTTGGTTTGAGTTTACTTTGTGTAAATCCTCCCTTTCTAACGCCCTGTAAAAGGAGTTTCCACAATTCATTTCTGTCAGCCCAGGATAGAAATTTACTACATTCTTCCCTCCTGCTCCCTGGACCAGGATGACAGCTCATACTCCCTGCTACACTTTACCCTCGTCATCAGCCATTGCTCAATTTCAGGATGACCTTTACTCAAGGTTGTGAGTTTCTGACATGGTTCTTGATATGACTGGACACAGTCGTAGATCTTTAGACACATGGAAGAGGATGTTCCAAGAGGTAGTGAGAACTAAAAAGCAGAATGTCTTTCTCTTCCTTTTCTTCTCTGCCTCAACAATAAGACATTGGGACTCAAAGGCTAATGTAGTTTGATGGTTGTCTTCATTCTGAACAATGGGTAACAAACTCCTCCCAAAACATTGAATAAAAGCAAATTACTGTGAATGCTGGAATCTCAAACCAAAAAGAAAATGCAGGTAAATCTCAGGCCTGGCAGCATCTGTAGGGAGACAAAATAGCTAACGTTTTGAGTCCAGATGACCACTCGAAACGTTAGCTCTTTTCTCTCCCGACAGATGGTGCCAGACCTGCTGAGATTTTCCAGCATTTTCTTTTTGGTTCCTCCCAAAAAATTCTCCCCCTTCAAAACATCCCAAAAGATGTGCTTGTTAGGTGAATTGGACATTCTGAATTCTCCCTCTGTTGTACCCAAACAGGCGCCGGAGTGTGGCGCCAAGGGGATTTTCACAATGCTTCATTGCAGGGTTAATGTAAACTTACTTGTGACAAGAAAGATTTTTAAAAATCATTGCCCCCGACAAAGATGGCGACTCCGCATGTGCCCTGGTGCGCGACCCCGGTAAAGATGGCGGCCATTCACCTGGGCCGAACATGAGGAGCTGCAGCCCCGCTCAGTACAAATTAGGTCCGGTAAGCTCTTTTCCCAGATTTGCGACTCACACAACATGTTTACGGAGCGTTTCCGCCCACCACGTGCTTCTTTGCTCCCTCCGCACCGTCAATCGCCTCTTACCGATTTCAGATCTGAACAGAGCCGCAATCCATCGCCATTACCCACACTGCACATGCTTCAATCACAGCCCGATCCCGCCCCTCATTCACTCCGATTGGTTGGAGGATCAGCCGCTCTCGATCGGTCCTCCAGACCAGCCTCTACTCTTATTGGTCCGCAGCTGCCGTCAATCCACAAAGTGTTTACAAATCATCCCACCCACCGCCTGACACTGACTCCGCTTCTCCGGGACAAACAAGGGCCGAGGTCACCCTTGCTCCAAACTGCACCTGTGCACCAAAATCCAGCAACTGCATCGCCCATGCGCCAGACCATTTCGCCTGAGGAAGGAGCAGCGCTCCGAAAGCTAGTGACATCGAAACAAACCTGTTGGACTTTAACCTGGTGTTGTAAGACTTCGTACCAGCTCACAATGACCGGGGAGTGATTGACGGCACCTCTCGACCAATAGGAAGAGGGGCGGGGTGGAGGTCCGAGCGGGAGCGACTGCTCCTGCAACCAATCAAAGTGAACGAGGGGCGGGGCTGAGCCCGGATCTTCCTCATTGGCTGATACTCTGCATCATTTTGGAAGCTGATTTGTCTCAAACTCCAGGAGAAAACTGGACCTTTCTGTTTGTGGCTTTAAACAGAGGAAACCCTGTGGGTATGGAGCAAACATTTCAACATTTGTTACTGAAATGTGGGAACTCGCCAGATAGGAGCTTCCAAACCCTGGTCACCCTCGCCTGGAAGGACAAGGGCAGCAGACTCTTAAGGAGCAGACTTCCCAGGGAGGCAATGGACAAGCAATCCAGACAGCCAGGGTAATGATTTAGTGACAATAAAAGCAAGATACTGCAGATGCTGGAAATCTAAAAAAATCAGAAATTACCGAAGGAGACTCAAAATGTTCATTATTTTTCTCTCTCCACAGATACTGCCAGACCCGCTGAGTTAATGCCACAAATCAGCTGTTTTTATTATAATGGTACCTGAGTTTAAATCCTACCATGGCTGAATTTGAATTCAATAAAAATATTGTGAGCATGGATCAATTGTCATAAAAACTCACCTGGTTCTCTTAATGCCCTTTTGGGAAGGAAATCAGCCATCCTTACCCAATCAGGTCTACATGTGACACGATTCATAAACAATTCAAGGGCGGGACTTCCGGGTGCGGTGATGACCAGCTAAGTCGCACGTTTCGGCACCTCCCGTTTTAACGGACTTTTGGGCTCTTATCGGGAGCCCCAACGGCAATTTTCGAAGGCTAAACCCACTGTGAGGCGACATTTAGGGCAGCACGGTAGCCTTGTGGATAGCTCCAGGGTCCCAGGTTCGATTCCGGCTTGGGTCACTGTCTGTGCGGAGTCTGCACATCCTCCCCGTGTGTGCGTGGGTTTCCTCCGGGTGCTCCGGTTTCCTCCCACAGTCCAAAGATGTGCAGGTTAGGTGGATTGGCCATGCTAAATTGCCCTTAGTGTCCAAAATTGCCCTTAGTGTTGGGTGGGGTTACTGGGTTATGGGGATAGGGTGGAGGTGTTGACCTTGGGTAGGGTGCTCCTTCTGCACTGTAAATTCTATGAAATAGAAGGGAGTCCCCCCGGATGTGAATGGACAGAAGAGATAATAGTGGCCAGATTACGGAGGATCCTCTGGAGCAGCGGCAAAGAAGGGAAGTGAGAAGCAAGATGGCGGCGGAGGGAGGCCAGTTGGTATGGGGCCTGGAACAGCAGGAGTTCCTCCGGCGATGTGTGGAGGAGCTCAAGAAGGAGGTGCTGGCGCCGATGCTGCAGGCGATTGAGGGGTTAAAGGAGGTACAGAAGACCCAAGAGATGGAGCTCCGTGGAGTGAAGGCAAAGGCTGCCGAAAATGAGGACGAGATACAGGGCTTGGTGGTGAAGACGGAGACGCACGAGGCACTGCATAAGAGGTGTACGGAGAGACTGGAAGCCTTGGAAAATAGCTCGAGGAGGAAGAACTTAAGAATCTTGGGTCTTCCCGAAGGGGCAGAGGGAGTGGACGTTGGGGCGTATGTGAGCACGATGCTCCATACCTTAATGGGAGCTGAGGCCCCGACGGGCCCCCTGGAAGTGGAGGGAGCATATCGAGTCCTCGTGAGAAGACCAAAGGCAGGAGAAATACCTCGAGCAATAGTGGTGAGGTTCCACCACTACAAGGACAGGGAGATGGTCCTAAGATGGGCGAAAAAGACACGGAGCAGCAGGTGGGAGAACGCGGTGATCCGCGTGTATCAGGATTGGAGTGCGGAGGTGGCGAGAAGGAGGGCGAGTTTCAATCGGGCCAAGGCGGTGGTCCACAAGAGGAAAGTGAAGTTCGGAATGTTGCAGCCGGCAAGACTGTGGGTTACACACCAGGGTAAACACCACTACTTCGAGACGGCAGAAGAGGTGTGGACATTTATCAAAGAGGAGAAGTTGGACTAGATTGGAGAAAGAGTGTTTGAAATGAAGTAGTGAGGTGGTGGCAAGGAACTGTGAATCAGATGGGGGGGGGGGGGGAGAAGAAGGGGGAAAAAAAAATTATTTCCCCTCGAAGGGGGGGGGGGGCGGCACGAAGAAATGTGGGCGCCGGTGGGGAAGGAGAGAGCGAGCTGCTCCATCAGGGGCGGGGCCGAGAGGGAAGCGCGGGCTTTGTCCCTGCGCTATGGAAATTGTGGCGGGAAAAGGGGGCGCAGGAAGGAGGGGGCCTCACATGATGGGAGGCTAAGGATAAACGGGGGAAGCCGAGGTCAGCCAGAGTTTGCTGACATCCGGAAGCAATATGGGGGGAGCAACTAAGCTAGAGAGGGATCTAGCGGGGGGGAGGGGGTGGTTAACTGGGTTGCTGCTGCTAAGGGGAAGGGGGAGCTGTTACGGGATGCGATGGTCGGGATGGGAGGGCGCCGTCGGGGAAAAAAGCGGGTGCGTGGGAACCGGGTGAGGAGCTGGTCTAAAAAAGGGGATGGCTAGTCGACGAGGGGGGGGGGGGGGTAAAGAGCCCCCCAACCCCGTTGATCACGTGTAACGTGAGAGGGTTGAACGGGCTGATTAAGAGGGCAAGGGTACTTGCGCACCTAAAGAAGCTAAAGGCAGACGTGGTCATGCTTCAGGAGACGCACCTGAAACTGGCGGATCAGGTCAGATTAAGGAAAGGATGGGTGGGACAGGTATTCCACTCGGGCTTGGATGCGAAAAATAGAGGGGTGGCAATACTGGTGGGGAAACGGGTATTGTTTGAGGCGAAGAACATAGTGGCGGACAGTGGGGGTAGATACATGATGGTGAGTGGCAGACTGCAAGGTGAGGCAGTGGTGCTGGTGAATGTATATGCCCCGAACTGGGATGACGCAAACTTTATGAAGCGTATGTTGGGGCGCATCCCGGACCTGGAGATGGGAAAGTTGGTAATGGGGGGGGACTTCAACACTGTGCTGGACCCAGGGCTGGACCGGTCCAGATCTAGGTGCTTAAGGGCTGTATGGAGCAGATGGGAGGAGTGGATCCCTGGAGATTTACTAGGCCTAGGAGTAAAGAGTTTTCCTTCTTCTCCCATGTCCACAAAGTGTACTCCCGGAGAGACTTCTTTGTCCTGGGAAGGTTGCTGATCCCGAAGGTGGCAGGAACGGAGTATTCGGCTATAGCCATTTCAGATCATGCCCCACATTGGGTAGATCTGGAAGTAGGAGAGGAAAAGGAACAGCGCCCACTCTGGAGATTAGATATGGGACTGTTGGCGGACGAGGGGGTATGTGTAAGGGTGAGGGGATGTATTGAAAGGTACCTAGAGATTAATGATGACGGAGAGGTCCAGGTGGGAGTGGTCTGGGAGGTGCTGAAGGCGGTGGTTAGAGGGGAGCTGACCTCCATAAGGGCCCATAAGGGGAAACAAGAGGGTAAAGAAAGGGAGAGATTGTTGAGGGAGATTTTGAGGGTGGATAGGCAATATGCGGAGGCTCCAGATGAAGGGCTATACAGGGAAAGACGGAGATTGCACACGGACTTTAACTTGTTGACCACGGGTAAGGCGGAGGCACAATGGAGGAAGGCACAGGGAGTGCAGTATGAATATGGAGAGAAGGCGAGCCGGCTGCTGGCCCAACAACTTAGGAAGAGGGGGGCGGCGAGAGAGATCGGAGGGGTTAGAGACGAGGAGGGAAAGATGGAACGGGGAGCGGAGAGGGTGAACGGGGTGTTTAAGGTATTTTACGAGAGGCTATATAAGGCTCAACCCCCGGAAGGGAAAGAGGGAATGATGCGTTTCCGAGACCAGCTGGAGTTCCCGAAGGTTGAGGAACAGGAGATGACAGGACTGGGAGCGCAGATTGAGGTGGAGGAGGTGGTCAAAGGAATTGGGAACATCCAGGCAGGGAAGGCCCCGGGACCGGATGGGTTCCCGGTGGAGCTCTATAGGAAATACGTGGACCTGCTGGCCCCACTTCTGACGAGAACCTTTAATGAGGCTAGGGAAAGGGGGACACTACCCCCGACGATGTCGGAGGCGACGATATCGCTGATCCTGAAAAGAGACAAAGACCCGCTGCAGTGCGGGTCATACAGGCCTATTTCCCTCTTGAACGTAGATGCCAAGCTTTTGGCCAAGGTGATGGCGACGAGGATAGAGGACTGTGTCCCTAGGGTGGTGCATGATGATCAAACGGGGTTTGTTAAAGGGAGGCAATTGAATGCTAATATACGGAGGCTGCTGGGGGTGATGATGATGCCCCCACCGGAGGGGGAGGCGGAGATAGTGGTGGCGATGGATGCAGAGAAAGCATTTGATAGAGTGGAGTGGGACTACCTGTGGGAAGTACTGAGGAGATTTGGATTTGGAGAGGGGTTCATTAGATGGGTTCAGCTCCTGTACAGGGCCCCGGTGGCAAGTGCGATTACAAATAAGCAACGATCTGACCACTTCCGACTATATAGGGGTACAAGACAGGGATGTCCCCTGTCCCCATTACTGTTTGCATTGGCAATTGAGCCACTGGCCATAGCGCTGAGGGGCTCCAGGAAGTGGAGGGGGTACTTAGAGGAGGAGAAGAGCATCGGGTGTCATTATACGCGGATGATTTGTTGTTGTATGTCGCGGACCCAGTGGAGGGGATGCCTGAGATAATGCAGACACTCAGGGAGTTTGGAGAATTTTCAGGATATAAATTGAATATGGGGAAGAGTGAACTGTTTGTGATGCACCCCGGGGAACAGGGCAGGGGAATAGACGATTTACCGTTGAGGAGGGTAACAAGGGATTTCCGGTATTTGGGGATCCAGGTGGCCAGGAACTGGGGAACCTTGCATAAGCTTAACTTGGCACGACTGGTAGAGCAGATGGAAGAGGACTTTAGGAGGTGGGACATGGTGCCCCTGTCATTGGCGGTCAGGGTGCAGGCGGTTAAAATGGTGGTTCTTCCAAGGTTTCTTTTTGTGTTCCAGTGCCTCCCTGTACTGATTACAAAGGCCTTTTTTAAAAAGGTGGACAAGAGTATTATGAGCTTTGTGTGGGCTGGAAAGACCCCAAGAGTAAAGAGGGGGTTCCTGCAGCGCAGTAGGGACAGAGGGGGACTGGCACTGCCAAGTCTAAGTGATTATTATTGGGCCGCCAACGTGTCAATGATATGTAAGTGGATGAGGGAAGGGGAAGGAGTGGCATGGAAAAGACTGGAGATGGCATCCTGTAGGGGAACTAGCCTAAAAGCACTGGCGACGGCGCCGTTGCCGTTCTGCCCGAAAAAATACACCACAAACCCAGTGGTGGTGGCAACTCTGAAATTTTGGGGGCAGTGGAGATGACATAAGGGAGTGACGGGTGCCTCAGTGTGGTCCCCGATAAGGAACAATCATAGGTTTGTCCCGGGAAGGATAGATGGGGGATTTAAATCTTGGCAGCGAGCAGGAATTGCGAAATTGAAGGACTTGTTCTTAGACGGGACGTTCGCGAGTCTGGGAGCACTGACAGAAAAATATGGGCTGCCACCTGGGAATGCATTTCGCTTTATGCAAGTGAGGACATTTGTGAGGCAACAGGTGAGGGAATTTCCACAGCTCCCGGCGCAAGAGATCCAGGACAGAGTGATTTCGGGGGCATGGGTGGGTGATGGCAGGGTGTCAGATATATACAGGGAAATAAGAGACGAAGGGGAGACGATGGTGGAGGAGCTGAAGGGAAAATGGGAGGAGGAGCTGGGGGAAGAGATAGAGGAGGGGCTGTGGGCAGATGCCCTAAGTAGGGTAAACTCTTCGTCCTCGTGTGCCAGGCTCAGCCTGATACAATTCAAGGTTCTACACAGGGCGCATATGACTGGAGCAAGGCTGAGTAGATTTTTTGGGGTGGAGGATAGGTGTGTGAGATGCGCGGGAAGCCCGGCGAACCACACCCACATGTTCTGGTCATGTCAGGTATTGCATGGGTTCTGGGTGGGTGTGGCAAAAGTGAATTCAAAGGTGGTGGGGGTCCGGGTCGAACCAGGCTGGGGGTTGGCTATATTTGGGGTTGCAGATGAGCCGGAAGTGCAGGAGGCGAGAGAGGCCGATGTTTTGGCCTTTGCATCCCTAGTAGCCTGGCGAAGGATTCTACTTATGTGGAAAGAAGCTAAACCCCCGGGTGTGGAGGCCTGGATAAACGACATGGCAGAGTTCATAAAATTGGAGCGTATAAAGTACGCACTGCGAGGTTTGGCTCAAGGGTTCACCAGGCGGTGGCAATCGTTCCTCGACTATCTCGCAGAGCGATAAGGGAAAATAGGAAAGGTAGCAGCAGCAACCCAGGGGGGAGGGCGGGGGGGCGGGGGGGGGACTCATTTGGGTCCTCAGGGGTTTTATGTGTGTGTTTATATATTAGTTATTTATATTAGATTTTACTAAGTTACTGTTTTAGTTACTATTTCTGTTGTTTCTTATTTTGTTGTTGGCAGTTGCCGTTAGTTAGCATATTATTTATTTAAAAAACGATCAATGTATATATTATTACAAAGTTGTAAAATGGGAAATTTTTGTTTTTGTTTGATCGAAAAACTTTAATAAAATATATATATATTTTTTAAAAACAATTCAGGGCGAAAGGAATAACTGAGCAGACGGGAAATGTCCCCATTAGAATAAGGAGTCTTCCTGGTCAGCAGAAGTGTTAGGCCAGGTTAGGGAGAAGGTTGATACTGCCATCATTGTGAACAACACAAAGTATTGTGTTATATATTGTAAATAACACAAAGGATAGAGAACCTAGTGGAGTGGTGTAGCGACAACAATCTCTCCTTCAATGCCAGCAAAACTAAAGAGCTGGTAATTGACTTCAGGAAGCAAAGTACTGTACACACCCCTGTCAGCATCAACGGGGCCGAGGTGGAGATGGTTAGCAGTTTCAAATTCCTAGGGGTGCACATCTCCAAAAATCTGTCCTGGTCCACCCACGTCGACGCTACCACCAAGAAAGCACAACAGCGCCTATACTTCCTCAGGAAACTAAGGAAATTCGGCATGTCCACATTGACTCTTACTAACTTTTACAGATGCACCATAGAAAGCATCCCATTGGGCTGCATCCCAGCCTGGTATGGCAACTGCTCAGCCTAGGACCGCAAGAAGCTTCAGAGAGTCGTGAACACCGCCCAGTCTCCCCACAATAGCCTTCCCGTAACAGCCTCCCCGAACAGGCACCGGAATGTGGCGACTAGGGGCTTTTCACAGTAACTTCATTGAAGCCTACTTGTGACAATAAGCGATTTTCATTTCATTTCATTTCAGTCCATCACACGAACCTGCCTCCCATCCATTGACTCCATCTACACCTCCCGCTGCCTGGGGAAAGTGGGCAGTATAATCAAAGATCCCTCCCACCCGGCTTACTCACTCTTCCAACTTCTTCCATCGGGAAGGAGATACAGAAGTCTGACAACCACGCACGAACAGACTCAAAAACAGCTTCTTCCCCACTGTTACCAGGCTCCTAAATGACCGTCTTATGGACTGACTTCATTAACACTACACCCTGTATGCTTCATCCGATGCCAGTGCTTATGTAGGTACATTGTATATGTTGTGTTGTCCTATTATGTATTTTCTTTTATTCCCTTTTCTTCTCATGTACTTAATGATCTGTTGAGCTGCTCGCAGAAAAATACTTTTCACTGTACCTCGGTACACGTGATAATAAACAAATCCAATCCAATCCAATCCAATCTCCTGTACCTTGTGAATCAGATTTAACGGGGTGAATTTATATATATTTTCTGTATTGGACAATCACATTTAAATCTGGGACTCAGGTGACGATATGAATTTGTGTTAGGTGACAAGATGTAGATCCATGTTTTATCCCTCGATGCCTTACACCCAGAGTGACAGTATTTCAGAACCAGTTGTGAAGCATGAATTCATCCTCAAAAGGACCACAAAAGTTCTATCACGGGAGAATCCACTGGAAGAATAGCTGCCCCTGTATATGGGAGCAATAGAATCTGTGAGGAACAGCTCCTCCAATCACAGATTCTGTCTCTCCCAATGTTGTTGCTTCTGCAGAGACAGAATCTGTGATTGGAGGAACAGCTTTGTCGTCCATTTTGAGGAAAGAAGCTGGCTGACGTACTGCCTGAGTCAGTGCTGTGTGGAGGAACCGTGTCTCCCTGGGACACAACTAGAGGGTTTCACAGCAGTGTGAGCTTTGGAAGGAGACGCAGACACGTAGAGCTTTCCCTTCTGCTGAGCAATATTTCATTATTTTTATACATCCCAGGAGGTGGGGTGCACAGCTCAGGAATTGGAGTAATCTCCACTGTGAACTTACTCACTAATCACATCTGTCAAATTAGGAGTTGAGATCCAGGTTTCATTCTTCACTGCTGTTATTTGCAATAGAACGCTCACAGACAACATACAAAACCCCCGGTCTGAGCTGATCTCAGTGGGTGCAGTGAGGTTATCGATGGGTTTTGAATGTAAATCCACACAATAAAGATCAGAATTGGGTGAGTTTTTTCCTGCTTCACCGTCTGATCCAATAAACACTCGGCACCTATTCAGTTACCTTGCGTCAGATAGTTTGAATTCTCATTTTGGAAATGGAGTAAGGAGCTTTTTAAATAAATTAACCAAAACATCTTATTTATTGATTTCAATTTAAAACATGTAATATGTACGCAGTCTTTGGTATTTGTGCTATCTTCTCTACGAAAAGAAGTAAACTAAAAAAATACTCAACACAAATACTGACGATGATGTGATTATGTGACTACATCACTTAATAAAGGAGTTAGTGAGAGTGGAAAAGGAGACCCTGGAAACCAAAAATTAACTCCTGAAAATCAAAGAGCATCTCTCGAGAAAATCTCAAGAAGACCCATTGAAAAACATATATATTAAGCCCTGCAGTTGGATCTTTCAGACACTTAATTGTTGATTATGCACCAAAGATTGATTTAGAATTGAAGCAAAAGTTCAGAAATTTATTCTAAACAGGTTTCTGCTGAGAGTTCCTGGATTAAGGGGAAAGATCACAGATGGTGCTTTTAAAAATAGACACTGTGGCCCCCACAATAAATGCCATTTTCAGCATATTGAGTTCCAGCAGTTATAGGGATTAACATCAGCAGGAACCAAATATTGTCAGACTGTCAATACTAAACAACAGCAACAACAGCAGAATCCAACCCCTGCAGTCATTTATGAACTTGCTGATGTCTCTGGAGGCATCGTGACTGAGTGAATCCCTTCCCACACACACAGCAGTTGAATGGTTTCTTAGTGTGAGTGCGTTGGTGTGTCAGCAAGTTGAAAGACTTTGCGAATCCCTTCGCACACACTGAGCAGGTAAACGGTTTCTCCCCATTGTGAATGAGCTGATGAGCCGTGAGGTTGGACGACGGATTGAATCCCTTCCCACACACGGAGCATGTGAATGGTCTCTCCGCAGTGTGAGTGTGTTGGTGAGCAGTGAGGTTGGACGACCGATTGAATCCCTTCCCACACACGGAGCATGTGAATGGTCTCTCCCCAGTGTGAGTGTGTTGGTGAGCAGTGAGGTTGGACGACCGATTGAATCCCTTCCCACACACGGAACATGTGAATGGTCTCTCCGCAGTGTGAGTGTGTTGGTGAGCAGTGAGGTTGGATGACTGCCTGAAACTCTTTCCACAGGAGGTGCAGCCGAATGGTTTCTCTTCAGTGTGAATTCGCTGGTGTCTCAGAAGGGTGGGTAAAACTGTGAATCCCTTCCCACACACAAAGCAAGTAAACGGTCTTTCCCCAGTATGGAGCCGCTGGTGTACAATGAGGGAGGATGCCTGTCTGAAACTCTTTCCACAGGAAGTGCAGCTGAATGGTTTCTCCTTAATGTGAACTCGCTGGTGTGACAGCAAGTGGGATGATCCGGTGAATCCCTTCCCACACACAGAGCAGGTGAACGGCCGCTCACCTCCATGAACACGCTGGTGTGACAGCAGGTGGAATGACTGAGTGAATCCCTTCCCACAGTCGGAGCAGGCGAACGGCCTCTCCCCAGTGTGAGTGCGTTGATGTACAGTGAGTGCTGAAGAATGCCTGAACCTCTTTCCACAGGAGGTGCAGATGAATAGCTGTGAATCCGCTGGTGAGACCAAATGCCAGATGACTGAATGAATCCCTCCCCACACACAGAGCACATGAATGGCCTCTCCCCAGTGTGAACTGAATTGTAGCTCCAGTATACAGGAGGTTGAGAGTAGTGAGGTCATGAGTAAGGTTTCAAAGTTGCTGGAGTGCACTGGCAGGCTTGTAGGTGGTTTAAAGTGTGTCTCCTTCAATGCCAGGAGCATCTGCAATAAGGTGGGTGAACTTGCGGCATGGGTTGGTACCTGGGACTTCGATGTTGTGGCCATTCTGGAGACATGGATAGAGCAGGGACAGGAATAGTTGTTGCAGGTGCCGTGGTTTCGATATTTCAGTAAGCTCAGGGAAGGTGGTAAAAGAGGGGGAGGGGTGGCATTGTTAGTCAAGGACAGTATTACGGTGACAGAAAGGACGTTTGATGAGAACTCGTCTACTGAGGTAGTATGGGCTGAGGTTAGAAACAGGAAAGGAGAGGTCACCCTGTTCAGGGTTTTCAATGGGCCTCCGAAAAGTTCCAGAGATGTAGAGGAAAGGATTGCAAAGATGATTCTGGATAGGAGCGAAAGCAACAAGGTAGTTGTTATGGGGGACTTTAACTTTCCAAATATTGACTGGAAACGCTATAGATTGGGTACTTTAGATGGGTCTGTTTTTGTCCAATGTGTGGAGGAGGGTTTCCTGACACAGCATGTAGATAGGCCAACGAGAGGCGAGGCCATTTTGGATTTGGTACTGGGTAATGAACCACGACAGGTGTTAGATTTGGAGGTAGGTGAGCACTTTGGTGATAGTGACCACAATTCCATTGTGTTTACTTTAGTGATGGAAAGGGATAGGTATATACCGCAGGGCAAGAGTTATATCTGGGGAAAAGGCAATTATGATGCGATGAGGCATCGGATGGAGAGGAAAACTGCAGGGAATGGGCACAATGGAAATGTGGAGCTTGTTCAAGGAACAGCGACTGCGTGTCCTTGATAAGTATGTACCAGTCAGGCAGGGAGGAAGTGGTCGAGCAAGGGAACCGTGGTTTAATAAAGCAGTCAAAACACTTGTCAAGAGGAAGAAGGAGGCTTATGTAAAGATGAGACATGATGGTTCAGTTAGGGCGCTCGAGAGTTACAAGTTAGCTAGGAAGGACCTAAAGAGAGAGCTAAGAAGAGCCAGAAGGGGACATGAGAAGTCTTTGGCAGGTAGGATCAAGGATAACCCTAAAGCTTTCTATAGATATGTCAGGAATAAACGAATGACGAGGGTAAGAGTAGGGCCAGTCAAGGACAGTAGCGGGAAGTTGTGCTTGGAGTCCGAGGAGATAGGAGAGGTGCTAAATGAATATTTTTTGTCAGTTTTCACACAGGAAAAGGATAATGTTGTCGAGGAGAATACGGAGATTCAGGCTACCAGACTAGAAGGGCTTGAGGTTCATAAGGAGGAGGTGTTAGCAATTCTGGAAAGTGTGAAAATAGATAAGTCCCCTGGGCTGGATGGGATTTATCCTAGGGAAATTGCTGAGCCTTTGGCTTTGATCTTTAAGTCATCTTTGTCTACAGGAGTAGTACCAAAAGACTGGAGGATAGCAAATGTTGTCCCCTTGTTCAAGAAGGGGAGTAGAGACAACCCCGGTAACTACAGACCAGTGAGCCTTACTTCTGTTGTTGGCAAAATCTTGGAAAGGTTTATAAGAGATAGGATGAATAATCATCTGGAAAGGAATATTTGATTAGAAATAGTCAACACGGTTTTGTGAAGGGAAGGTCATGCCTCACAAACCTTATTGAGTTCTTTGAGAAGGTGACCAAACAGGTGGATGAGGGTAAAGCAGTTGATGTGGTGTATATGGATTTCAGTAAAGCGTTTGATAAGGTTCCCCACGGTAGGGTACTGCTACATGGAGGCATTGGATTCAGGGTCATTTAGCAGTTTGGATCAGAAATTGGCTAGCTGGAAGAAGACAAAGGGTGGTGGTTGATGAGAAATGTTCAGACTGGAGTCCAGTTACTAGTGGTGTACCACAAGGATCTGTTTTGGGGCCACTGCTGTTTGTCATTTTTATAAATGACCTGGAGGAGTGCGTAGATGGATGGGTGAGTAAATTTGCAGATGACACTAAAGTCGGTGGAGTTGTGGACAGTGCAGAAGGATGTTACAAGTTACAGAGGGATATAGATAAGCTGCAGAGCTGGGCTGAGAGGTGGCAAATGGAGTTTAATGCAAAAATGTGCGAGGTGATTCCTTTTGGAAGGAATAACAGGAAGACAGAGTACTGGGCTAATGGTAAGATGCTTGGCAGTGTGGATGAGCAGAGAGATCTTGGTGTCCATGTACATAGATCCCTGAAAGTTGCCACCCAGTTTGAGAGGGTTGTTCAGAAGGCGTACGGTGCTCTTGGCGGCCTGGGAGGTGGTGAGGATGGAGGTGTGGGTAATAGAGGGAGGGGAATAGGGGGAGGGGAATAGGGGGAGTCCGGAGGCTGCAGCGAGGTCTGGGGATTAGGAATCCCCTCCCCGGGGGAAGCCGCTCCATACACACGGCGGCTGAAATTGCAACAATGGGGCAGTGGTGTCGCAACGTTCCATTTTAGAACGTGGCCTCTTAAAGGCACCGCTCGCTCCGGGATGGTAACTTAAAATTGAAGTGAATTGGTCGCCCCCTCTAATAAAGGGGGAGGGGGGGGGGGAGAGCTGAGGATGACTGAGAACCACGAGGTGCTCCCCTCTGTTTAGAGCGAGTGAAACGTGGTCGGGAGCAAGGGACCACATTGTGAGGGTTCTCCTTTTTAGGGATGGGTGGGTCCTAAACACCTTTTAATTTGTGAGGGGAAGTTGGCCACAAAGTGTTTGAATCTTCTGGAACATCAGCTTTATCCGTAGGGGTTGGAAAAACACATATTGGGTCTGTGGAAATCACTAACTGTGTGACTTCAACCCTGAATACCTGAGCAGAGCCTGTTCTCCCAGATGGAAGTGGATCAATGCTACCTATACTGGATGTGCGCTTCTTGGGCAGTGTGGGGGTGGGGGGGGGGGGGGGGGGATGAAAGTTGCATAATGTCTTAAATTCAAGTTTTCTTTGAGGCCTCTACACTGACACGTGCTGCATGTATTGTAATGGCATGTGGAGTGGAAGATTCCAGGCTACCTACCTACCACCAACGCAAAGCGTTTTCAAAACCCCAAAATGTATCATGGAGTTCAACCAACCTCTCCCTTTAATGGATTGTTGGTTTTGAAGCACGCGGCCTGTTCTCCAGGTGTGATATCACAATTATGGACACGTGGGTTTTTAAACACAAAACAATGTTTATTCCATGAACTCAACTCAACCTCTTAAATAAACATTGGATCTCTTAACACCCCTTACTTCAAGGATAACCCTGAAAATATTCCAACATTAAATAATCCTTCAGTTATCCCTTTCAACATCCATGAGACTCAACACCATTAAACAGAAACACATCAGGTTAAAGGCTTTACTATTAGGAGTTTAAATCACCCAAATGATCCAGAGATGATCCTTTCATGGCAGAGATCACAGCAGATCCAGCTCACTGAAAAACACAGACACACACTCAAGCTCTTTTTCAAACTGAAACTTCAAAAACAGAAGTGAGCTCAGCTCCCCCCCCCACCCCCCCCGTGACATCACTTCAGTACGGTGAGGGGTAATAAGAGTTGCCCAGGGCAGCACGGTGACGCAATGGTTAACACTGCTGCCTCACGGCACTGAGGTCCCGGGTTCCATCCCAGCTCTGGGTCACTGTCCATGTGGAGTTTGCACATTCTCCCTGTGTCTGCATGGGTTTTGTCCCCACAATCCAAAGACTGCTTAGTCCTGTCCAACAGAGGTGAGCTCCATGAATTGGACAGCGGTGATTCCTGTCACTTTAAAATTGACCTGGTTCAAGCTAAGCCTTGTGTAAATTGTAGGTGTCCCCCTCCCAGGCTGTTGACCTGTTTCTGAGACTCTCGTATAGCTCTGACTACCAGATATCTGTGAATCTCACCAATTTGAGATATTTTGCAGTGATGCATGTAAAGTGCTGTCTGATTAAAGTAATTTTTAAAATTAAAAAAAAAAGAAGGCGTACGGTGTGTTAGCTTTTATTGGTAGAGGGATTGAGTTTCGGAGCCATGAGGTCATGTTGCAGCTGCACAAAACTCTGGTGCAGCCGCATTTGGAGTATTGCGTGCAATTCTGGGCGCCGCATTATAGGAAGGATGTGGAAGCATTGGAAAGGGTGCAGAGGATTATCATAGAATTTATTATAGAATTTACAGTGCAGAAGGAGGCCATTCGGCCCATCAAGTCTGCACCGGCTCTTGGAAAGAGCACCCTACCCAAGGTCAACACCTCCACCCTATCCCCATAACCCAGTAACCCCACCTAACACTAAGGGCAATTTATCATGGCCAATCCACCTAACCTGCACATCGTTGGACTGTGGGAGGAAACCGGAGCACCCGGAGGAAACCCACGCACACACGGGGAGGATGTGCAGACTCCGCACAGACAGTGACCCAAACCGGAATCGAACCTGGGACCCTGGAGCTGTGAAGCAATTGTGCTATCCACAATGCTACCGTGCTGCCCTTAAAGGAGATTTACCAGGGTGTTGCCTGGTATGGTGGGAAGATCTCATGAGGAAAGGTTGATGGACTTGAGGCTGTTTTCATTAAAGAGGTTAAGAGGTGACTTAATTGAGGCATAAAAGATGATCAGAGGATTGGATAGGGTGGACAGTGAGAGCCTTTTTCCTCAGATGGTGATGTCTAGCACGAGGGGGCATACCTTTAAATTGAGGGGTGATAGATATAAGACAGATGTCAGAGGTAGGTTCTTTACTCAGAGAGTAGTAAGGGCGTGGAGTGCCCTGCCTGCAACAGTAGTGGACTCGCCAACATCAAGGGCATTCAAATGGTCATTGGATAGACATATGGGCGATAAGGGAATAGTGTAGATGGGCTTTAGAGTGGTTTCACAGGTCAGCGCAACATCGAGGGCCCAAGGGCCTGTACTGCGCTGTAATGTTCTATGGTCTATGTTCTACTGCGCCGATGGTTTTCCGGCAGGGAAGGATAACTGAATCCCTTCCCACAGTCCTCACATTTGCATGGTTTCTCCATGGTGCCAGTGTCCTTGTGTCTCTCCAAGTTGGATGATCGGTTGAAGTCTTCTCCACATACAGGACACGTGTACAGTTTCTCCTCGCTGTGAATGGTTGTGATGTTTCTTCAGGCTGTGTAACTGGTTAGAGCTTTCCTCAGTCAATTCACTGGAACACTTTCGCTCGGGTGTGTTTGTCTCGATATCTTTCCAGTCACACTGATGTTTAAAATTGTTTCTCACAGACAGAAGAGACAAAGGTTTCTCCTTCAACATTCAAAGTCTGAGGATTTTCAGGTCCTGATGAATTGAGTGACTGTCAGATGATGTTTGGTTTCAGTCTCACATCTGTAAATCCTCCTTTCTAATATCCTGTAAAAGGAATTTACAAAAACCATCACAGTCAGTGGAGGATAAAAATTCAGAATAGACAATTCTAGTTTAATTGTACCATTTTTCCTCTCCATTCCCCCAAAGCTGTAAATCCCCGTTCCACACACTCTCCCTCCTCCCTGGGCTGAAATCCAAACCCATCTCACCATCTGCACCATTTCTTTCCTCCACTCCCAGTTTTCTCCCTCCCTCTCCTCTGCCTGGGTTCAGCTCTCCAGCTCCTGTCTGCAGACTGACAATAAAATCAATGGGTCTTATTGGGGATTTGGGGCCTCCAGCGGGTATTTGTGAACCCTCCCCGCCCACCTGCCATGGTTTCCTTCCTTGCCACAGATCAGAGTCCTCATTGATTTGAGTGCAAAGTGTAAGCTCTTATTTATTATCCCCCCTCCCCCATCCTCTGATGTGAACCATCCTCCAGTGTCTGAAGCAGGATGGTGCCCGTTAACCTGGGCCTGATCCCGGAGGGAGGGAGAAGCCCCGCAGCAGCAAACCAGGGAGCTGACAATGATTTTGATGGGTTCGCGGATCCACAAAGTGTTTCCAAATCCTCCCGCCTGACGCTGACTCCGCTTCTCCGAGACAAACGAGCGCTGAAATCCATGTCCCGGAGCCACACTGTGCATGCTTCGGATCACAATGACCGGGGAGTGATTGATGGAGGCTCCGGACCAATAGGAAGAGGGGGCGGATTTGATAGGTGACAGCATTCTATTTTGAAGAATAGAGGGATTAAGGGTTATGGTGTTCGGGCCGGAAAGTGGAGCTGAGTCCACAAAAGATCAGCCATGATCTCATTGAATGGCGGAGCAGGCTCGAGGGGCCAGATGACCTAGTTCTTATGGAGGACCGAGCAGGAGTGGCTGGTCCTCCACCTAATCAAGCAAATGAGGGGAGGGTCTGAACCCGGATCTCCCTCATTGGCTGAGACTCTGCATCATTTTGAGTTCTTCCCATTGGCCACGTGGGCGCAGGTTCCACAACCTCATTGCCTGCGTGTGAGGTGTTGACCAATGGGAGGATTTGGAGGACCAGATGGACTCTGGTCCTCCAGCCAATCAGTCTGCAGGCTTTGTACGAATGAAGATTGAGCTTCACACAGACTGAAACTTCTTCCTGTGTCAAACCTCTGAGTAAAACACTTTCTTTCCACTTCCATGGACGTTTTTAGAGTCCATTGACCCTTCTAAGGAACTGTTATAACAAGGAACAAGAAACGTTAACTCTCTCGCCACAGATGTGGCATGATGGCACAGTGGCTAGCATTGCTGCTTCACAGTGTCAGTGACCCGGGTTCAATTCCGGCCTTGGGTGACTGTGTGGAGTTTGCACATTCTGACCTGCCTGTGTGGGTTCCCTCCGGGTGCTCCAGTTTTTTCCCACCGTCCAAAGATGAAAATGAAAATCGCTTATTGTCACAAGTAGGCTTCAAATGAAGTTACTGTGAAAAGCCCCTAATCGCCCCATTCCGGCTCCTGTTCAGGGAGGCTGGTACGGGAATTGAACCGTGCTGCTGGCCTGCCTTGGTCTGCTTTCAAAGCCAGCAATTTAGCCCTGTGCTAAACCAGCCCCAAATGCAATGTGCAGGTTTGGTGGATTGACTATGCTAAATTGCCCCTTAGCGTCCAAAGGTGAAGTGGAGTTACGGGGAGAGGGCAGGGGAAGTGCACCTGGGTGGGGTGCTCTTTTGTAGGGTTGGTGCAAACCCAATGGGCTGAAGGCCTCCATCTGCACTGCAGGGATTCGATGAAGCTGCCAGACCTGTTGAGTTCATCTAGCATTTTCTGTTTTACATTACACAGATTTTTAATCCCTTAATTATATTTATTGAACCACTGTACCATCAACTACTAGGACTTCCTTGGTTCTATCTGTTGTCCCCTCAGATATTCCATCTGTTTTTGTTTAATGTGTCTGGAGTCTTAGAATTCTTCCAGTCTGTCTCCAATTCTCCTTCCTGTCTCGGGTATATGGGTCTAGGTAGCTTGGTGTTGTTATTTGTATTGTCTGTCTGTCACCAGCAGGTATTGTTGTCTCTCGATAATGACTGTGCTGCTACCCTTGTCTTCTGGTCTTATGCACGTATCCGTGTTGGATCCAAGCTCCCGGATTGTCTATCTTTCCGGGTAAGATTCTGTTTGTCTCTTGTATTTCACTGTGACAGGGCAGAGACCTGATTGAAGGGATTAAAACATGGGAGTTCTGGGAAAGATGGGCAAGGATTTGGGAGGGACAACATGTTCAAAGAGTTTGGAGAGGAGAGGGAGATTGAAGTCGGGGCAGTAATTGTAAGGATGGCAGGGTCAAGGGTTTGTTTTAATGAGGAGGGGTGATGATGGCAGATTTGAAGGACAGACGGGCAGTACCTCAAGAGAGAGAAATGTTGGCAATATCCATGGACACAGGGTAGCTGGCTGATCAGTATCTTAGTGGGAATAGGAGCAGGAGCTGGGTCTCATGGACAAGATGAGCTCTGCGAGGGCATGAGGGGAGATGGGAGAGAAACTAGAGAAAGATGTGGGTTCAGGGCTCGGGAAAGGATGAAATTTAGAGACAGTTTGGTCCGGTGGGCTCGTGGAAGGGAGGGAAGCAGCAGAGGTAGCTGATCGGATTTACTCAATCCCAGTCACAAAGAAGCTCCACAAACTCCTCACACTTCTTGTTGGAGGTGAGGATGGAAGAGACAGGGGAGAGCGAGAGTACTTCAAAAGGAACTAACTTGTGTCAGAGATATTAAAAAGTTTCAACACACTGCGTATTTAACACAAATCTAATGTATTTGACTTTTATCAGAATATTAGCCTCTGTAAATGGGCTGGAGTTTGTTATCAGCAGAAAGAGACCCAAATGAACATGGTTCAGTCCTGAATGTGAGAAACAGCAAAGTCCAATCACTGTGGTTATTTGTGGCCTTGTTGGTGTCTCAGCAGGTGGGATGAAGTGGTGAATCCCTTCCCACACTCGGAGCAGGTGAACGGTCTCTCCCCAGTGTGAATTCGCTGGTGTGTCTGCAAGTTGAATGACTTAGTGAATCCCTTCCCACACTTGGCACAGGTGAATGGCCTCTCCCCAGTGTGGACTCGCTGGTGTGTCTGCAAGTTGAATGACTGAGTGAATCCCTTCCCACACTTGGAGCAGGTGAATGGCCTCTCCCCAGTGTGGACTCGCTTGTGTGTCTGCAGGTTGAATGACTTAGTGAATCCCTTCCCACACCTGGCGCAGGTGAATGGCCTCTCCCCAGTGTGAATTCGCTGATGTACAATGAGCTGAGCTGATAGTCTGAACCCAGTCCCACACTGAGAGCACCTAAACGGTCTCTCGTCAGTGTGAACACGTTGATGGCGCATCAATTCCCCAGAACTTTTATAGCACTTCCCGCAGTCTGGACATTGAAACGGTCTCTCCCCAGTGTGAACTCGCTGGTGTCTCAGCAGGTGGGCTGACATAGTAAATCCCTTCCCACACTCTGAGCAGGTGAATGGTCTCTCCCCAGTGTGAATTCGCTGGTGATTCCGCAGGTCGGATGACTGAGTGAATCCCTTCCCACACTCTGAGCAGGTGAATGGTCTCTCCCCAGTGTGAATCTGCTGGTGTTTCCGCAGGGCCGATGACTCAGTAAATCCCTTCCCACACTTGCAACAGGTGAATGGTCTTTCCCCAGTGTGACTGCGTCGATGAGTTTCCAGCTTGGATGGGGAAGTGAATCCTTTCCCACAGTCCATACATTTCCACGGTTTCTCCTCAGTGTGACTGCATTTGTGTCTCGTGAGGCCGGATGATCGAGTGAATCCTCGTCCACACACACAACACGTGTACGGTTTCTCCCCACTGTGAGCGATGCTTTTTCCTTCCATGTTCAAAGTACAATGATATTCAGGATATGATAAATTGAGGACTCTGTCAGATCCTGATGTGATGTTTGGTTTGATTTTCCGGACTTTGAAGCCTCCCCTTCGAACACCCTGTGAAACTGATTGAAAACAGAAAATAGAGAGTGAGAGAAAACACCAAAAACACAAAGGCAGGTTGTGAAATTGAGCTGAATGAATCTGGTCATTTGTGGGACCAGTACTAAGAAAACGTGACCATGAAAACTGCTGGATTGTCATAAAAGCCAAACTGACCTCTTTGGGAGGAGAGAGAAAGAGGTGAAGAGGGATTTTGTATATGTACAAGACGTTTTAAGAGAGTAGTTGGCAAAGCCAATTCGATCTTGGTGTTCATCAACAGTAATATTGATACCAAAACTATGCTTCTGGTGGCACGGTGGTTAGCACTGCTACCTCACAGCGCCAGGGACCTGGGTTCAATTCCGACCTTGATGTCTGTCTGTGTGGAGCTTGCCCTTTCTCCCTGTGTCTGCGTGGGTTTCCACTCGGTGCTCAGGTTTCCTCCCATAGTCTAAAGAAGGACAACTTCGGTGGATTGGCCTTGATAACTTGCCACTTAGTGTCCAGGGATGTGCAGGTTAGGTGGGGCAATGGGGTTACAGGAACAGGGTAGGGGTGTGGGCCTAGGCATGGTGCCCATTCAGAGAGATGGTGCAGACTTGATGGGCCGAGTGGCCCTCTTCTGCACTGTAGGAATTCTATGGTTCTAATTCTATTCTATGAATCTTTATAAAGCTCTGGTCACCACTCTTCAGGAAGGATCTGAAGGTTCTTGGAGAAGGTGCAGAGGAGATTTACCAGAATGGTTCTAGCAAAGGAGGTTGAGGGGAGATTTGACTCAGGTACACAGGATTATGCCAGATTTCCATCTGGTGGACAAAGAAACTCTGTTTCCATTCACTGATCGTACAAGCGGTCGGGACATGATTTAAAGTTTTGGGTAAAACCTGGATTGAACGATATAAGATCCTGTGGGGTCTTGACAGGGTGGATGTGGAGAGGATGTTTCCTCTTGTGGGAGAATCTGGAATAAGGGGGTCACTGTTGCAAAATAAGGGGTCACCCATTTAAGATGGAGATAAGGATTTTTTTCTCTTCAGGGCTGTAGGACAGGGTGTGGCACAGTGGTTAGCACTGCTGCATCACATTATCAGGGTCCCAGACAATGATTCATCTTTCATTCCCTCACCTACAGTATAAATATCTCCCACTATTTTTGTCTTTTAGCTTTGACAAAGGGTCATCTGGATTTGAAAAGTGAGCTCCTTTCTCTCCTCACAGTTCCGGCCAGACCTGCTGAGATTTTCCAGAATTTTCTCTTTTGGTTCAATTCCAACTTTACTAACTGTGTGGCGTTTGCACATTCTCCCCGTTTCTGTGTGGGTTTCCTCCGGGTGCTCTGGTTTCCTCCACATTCATAATGTTTAACCTCAACACCACATACAAGAAGTTTAGGTGGATTGGCCATGCTAAATTGCCCTTTGTCTCCAAGGATGTGCATGTTGAGTGGGGTTATGAGGATGGGGTGTGGTGGGCCTGGGTACGGTGCTCTATCGGAGGGTCATTGCAGACCCGATGGGCCGAATGGGCTCCTTCTGCACTGTAGGGATTCTATGAATTTGGAACTCACGTCCTTAAAAGGCAGTGGAAGCAGAGTCCTTGGATATTTTTTAAGGCCGAGCTGGATAGATTCTTGATGCGCAAGGGAGTGGAAGGTTATCGGTGTTGGTCGGAATGTGGAGTGGAGGTTATAATTAGATCAGCCGAAGGGGCAGCAAGGCGGCAGAGTGGTTAGCACTGCTGTCTCACAGCGCCGAGGACCCGGGTTCGATCCCGGCCCCGGGTTACTGTCCAGGTGGAGTTTGCACATTCTCCACATGTCTTCGTGGGTCTCACCCTTACAACCCAAAGATGTACAGATTAGGTGGATTGGCCATAATAAATTGCCTTTTATTTAGTAAAAGAAAAGAATTGGGTACTCTAAATTTAAGGGAACAAAATTGAAAAATAAAATAATTAGGTACTCCAAATTTTTTTTTTAAAAATTAGATCAGCCGCAATCTTATTGAATAGTGGAGCAGACCTGAGGGGCTGACTCCTAGTTTGTGTGTAAGGAGCAGGCTCGAGGGGCCGACTCCTAGTTTGTGTGTAAGGAGCAGGCTCGAGAGGCTGACTCCTAGTTTGTGTGTAAGGAGCAGGCTCGAGACGCCGACTCCTAGTTTGTGTGTAAGGAGCAGGCTCGAGAGGCTGACTCCTAGTTTGTGTGTAAGGAGCAGGCTCGAGGGGCCGACTCCTAGTTCGTGTGTAAGGAGCAGGCTCGAGGGGCCGACTCCTAGTTTGTGTGTAAGGAGCATACGTGAGGGGCCGACTCCTAGTTTGTGTGTAAGGAGCAGGCTCGAGAGGCTGACTCCTAGTTTGTGTGTAAGGAGCAGGCTCGAGGGGCCGACTCCCAGTTTGTGTGTAAGGTGCAGGCTCGAGGGGACGACTCCTAGTTTGTGCGTAACGAGCAGGCTCGAGACGCCGACTCCTAGTTTGTGTGTAAGGAGCAGGCTCGAGGGGCTGACTCCTAGTTTGTGTGTAAGGAGCAGGTTCGAGGGGCTGACTCCTAGTTTGTGTGTAAGGAGCAGGCTCGAGACGCCGACTCCTAGTTTGTGTGTAAGGAGCAGGCTCGAGACGCCGACTCCTAGTTGGTGTGTAAGGAGCAGGCTCGAGGGGCCGACTCCTAGTTTGTGTGTAAGGAGCAGGTTCGAGGGGCTGACTCCTAGTTTGTGTGTAAGGAGCAGGCTCGAGACGCCGACTCCTAGTTTGTGTGTAAGGAGCAGGCTCGAGACGCCGACTCCTAGTTGGCGTGTAAGGAGCAGGCTCGAGGGGCCGACTCCTAGTTGGTGTGTAAGGAGCAGGCTCGAGGGGCCGACTCCTAATTTGTGTGTAAGGAGCAGGCTCAAGGGGCCGACTCCTAGTTTGTGTGTAAGGAGCAGGCTCGAGACGCCGACTCCTAGTTGGTGTGGAAGGAGCAGGCTCGAGGGGCCGACTCCTAGTTTGTGTGTAAGGAGCAGGCTCGAGGGGCCGACTCCTAGTTTGTGTGTAAGGAACAGACTCGAGGAGCCGACTCCTAGTTTGTGTGTAAGGAGCAGGCTCGAGACGCCGACTCCTAGTTTGTGTGTAAGGAGCAGGCTCGAGACGCCGACTCCTAGTTGGTGTGTAAGGAGCAGGCTCGAGGGGTCGACTCCTAGTTTGTGTGTAAGGAGCAGACTCGAGGAGCCGACTCCTAGTTTGTGTGTAAGGAGCAGGCTCGAGGGGCCGACTCCTAGTTTGTGTGTAAGGAGCAGACTCGAGGAGCCGACTCCTAGTTTGTGTGTAAGGAGCAGGCTCGAGACGCCGACTCCTAGTTGGTGTGTAAGGAGCAGGCTCGAGGGGCCGACTCCTAGTTGTGCGTAAGGAGCAGGCTCGAGGGGTCGACTCCTAGTTTGTGTGTAAGGAGCAGGCTCGAGACGCCGACTCCTGGTTTGTGTGTAAGGAGCAGACTCGAGGGGCTGACTCCTAGTTTGTGTGTAAGGAGCAGGCTCGAGGGGCCGACTCCTAGTTTGTGTGTAAGGAGCAGACTCGAGGGGCCGACTCCTAGTTTGTGTGTAAGGAGCAGGCTCGAGGGGCCGACGCCTAGTTTGTGTGTAAGGAGCAGACTCGAGGGGCCGACTCCTAGTTTGTGTGTAAGGAGCAGGCTCGAGGGGCCGACTTCTAGTTTGTGTTTAAGGAGCAGGCTCGAGGGGCCGGCTGAGAAGTTTAATTGGGTAACTGAATTGGTTAGGTATCAGACGAGGCCGAACGTTAGTTTTGATGTCTTTGAATTGAGTACAAAAATGAATGATCCTAAAGTGGAAGACATAATGAGAGCAAATAAAGTGTTGGTCAAATTAAAAATTCAGGAGTGTGTTTTGAGGTTCCCGGTTTTAGATTATCTTAGGCAGTTGAAACTCATAGTTTATAGTTATGCGTCCTATGCAAATTTATGTGATGGGGTTTCAAGTGCAGGCGGTTTTATAATTTTCCTTTTGGGGAACAATGGTAAATGTTGCCCTCTTGTGTGGGAAACAAAGAAAATAAGGAGAGTGGTCAAAAGCATTTTGGCCGGTGAGACGTTTAGCCTTGTAGAGGCGGTGGATATGGCCTTTTATGTGTCCCAGATATTTTAAAAAATTTTAGAAACCCAGGCAGACATGGGGAGAATGTACAAACTTCACACAGTCAGTGACCCACATCCGGGATTCAAACCCAGGTTCTCAGCGTCGCAGTCCCAGTGCTAACCACTGCGCCACATGCCTCCCTATATATGCCAGATATTGACAGACATTTTGGGATTAGGGATTTGGGTAACATACCCATTGACTCTCACATTGACAACATTGCCACATTATCACATTGAGGGGCTGTTTAGCACAGGGCTAAATTGCTGGCTTTGAAAGCAGACCTAGGCAGGCCAGCAACACGGTTCGATTCCCGTACCAGCCTCCCCGAACAGGCGCTGGACTGTGGCGACTAGGGGCTTTTCACAGTAAGTTCATTTGAAGCCTACTTGTGTCAATAAGCGTTTTCATTTCATTTCAAATCCCTGAGGGAAAATGTGCACTCTACAAAATGTGTGAATGAGAAAAGGTTAAGAATAGACATAGCAAGTTTGAAGCAGATGTTGGACAGACGGGAGATAGCAAAAATTAAATGGTTCGACAGTAGCTCGCAATTGTCCGATTGTTTTACGAAAAGAGGGGCTAGTTCACAGAAACGTTTGGATATTATTAATGAAGGGCGCCTGTTACTGTGACTGTTTTTTTTCATTCCAAAAATGACCAACTTGTGACAATAAAGATTATTATTATTATAACTGGAAGAGATTGTGATGAAAGTACAGCAAACTTAAGACCAAGAGAAAAATGACCAGGTGAGGGGAGGGAGAGTTTTTGCATTGAGGCAAAATGTATGGGATGTAAAAAAGGTTCAGATGGAGGAGAAACGCTACCGTCTAAAGTCGTTGAACTTAATGTTGAGTCCTGCGTCTAATCAGAAGATGAGATGCTGCTCCTCAAGCTCGTGCTAGCCTTCAATGGAGCACTGCAGCAGGCCAAGGACTTACATGTGGGCACGGGAGCAAGGTGCTGAGTTCAAATGGCAGGCATGAGGCAGGTTGGGGTCATGCTTGCAGATTGAGCGAAGATGTTCTGTAAAATGGTCACCCATTCTGGATTTAGTCTCCCCAGTGTAGAGGAGGCTGCATGTGGAGCAGCATATACAATAAACCAAAGTGAAGGAAGTGCAAGTGTTTGGGGTCTTGAAAGGTGAGGAAGGATTGGAAAGGAAAGTGACATGGGAAGGAGATGGGAAGTTGGGCTGATGGGAGGAGCGGGCTTGATGTCACAGAGGGAGCGGTGCCTGTGGAATGCTGACAGGGGAGGGGAGGGTAAGATGTGTTTAGTGTTAGCCTGGTGCTGCAATGGTGAAAATGGTGCAGGATGATCCTTTAAATGGGGAGGCTGGTGGGGTGGAAATTGAGGACAAGAGGGACCCTCATGTTTATGGGAGGGAAGGGAAGGGGTGAGGGCACAGATCTGGGAGATGGGTCGGACACAGTTGAGTACCCTGTCAACCACATTAGATGGGTTTGGGGGAACACCTTAGCGAAGGGACAATGCAGACATGTCGGCAGCACCATTTTCAAAGGAGGCATCATCAGAACAGATGCAGTAGAGGTGGAAATTCTGGGAGAATGGGAAAGAGTCCTTACAGGAGGAAAGGAGCTGTAGCCGAGGTAGCTGTGGGAGTCAGTGGGCTTGTAATGATTATTGGTGGTCAGAGTATCAGTGGAAACGAATTCAGAGAAGTCAAGGAAGAGAAGTGAAGTGTCAGAGATGGACCATGTGAGTCAGCATGGTTTTATGAAGAGTAATCGTGTTTGACTAATTTGTTAGAGTTCTTTGAAGGTGTTACAAGTTATGTGGGTAATAATGTTCCTGTAGATGTATATCTGGACTTCCAGAGAGCATTTAAAAAGGTGCAGCATAAAAGGTCAATACACAAGGTAGGATCACTAGGGATTAGGGGTAATTTATTAGCTTGTATAGTGTTCTGGCTAACCAGCAGAAGGCAGACAGTTGGGTTAAATAGGTAATTTTCTAGTTGGCAAGATGTAACTAGCAGGGTGCCACAGGGTTCAGTTCTCAGGCCCCAACTATTTTCAATTTACATCAATGACTTGGATGGCGGGATAGGAGGTACAAGAGCCAAATTTGCAGATGGCGCTAAAATAGGGGGATAGTAAATTGCATTCTAGAAATAGGACATTTACAAATGAATATTGAACATAGAACATACAGTGCAGAAGGAGGCCATTCGGCCCATCGAGTCTGCACCAACCCACTTAAGCCCTCAATTCCACCCTTTTCCGCGTAACCCAATAACCCTGCCTAACCTTTTTGGTCACTAAGGGCAATTTATCATGGCCAATCCACCTAACCTGCACGTCTTTGGACTGTGGGAGGAAACCGGAACACCCGGAGGAAACCCGCGCAGACACCGGGAGAACGTGCAAACTCCGCACAGACAGTGACGCAGCGGGGAATCGAACCTGGGACCCTGGCGCTGTGAAGCCACAGTGCTATCCACTTGTGCTGCCCTAATATAGATAGATTGGAAGAGTGGGCCAAAATGTGGCAGATGGTGTTTAACATGGGTAAGTGTGAGGTTATCCATTTTGTGTGAAAAATAGAAAGGCAACTTATTGGAGAGAATAAGTTGAGACAGAAACTTCAGAGTGCTTCATTACAGAGAGATCTGCGTGTACTCGTGCATGAATCACCGAAAACTAGTATGCAGGTACAGCCCTTTGAGTCTGCACTGATCCTCTGAAGGATCACCCTACCTAAGCCTTCTTCCCCACCTTATCCCTCTAACCCCACCTAACCTGTACATCTTTGGACACTAAGGAGCAATTTAACATGGTCAATCCACCTAACCTGCACATTTTTGGACCGTGGGCTGAAAATGGAGCATCCAGAGGAAACCAACTTAGATACAGTGAGAAAGTGCAAACATAGACAGTCACTCAAAGCCGGAATTGAAGCCGGGTCTCTGGCGCTGTCATAGAATTTACAGTGCAGAAGGAGGCCATTCGGCCCATCGAGTCTGCACCGGCTCTTGGAAAGAGCACCCTACCCAAGGCTAACAGCTCCACCCTATCCCCATAACCCAGTAACCCTACCCAACACTAAGGGCAATTTTGGACACTAAGGGCAATTTATCATGGCCAATCCACCTAACCTGCACATCTTTGGACTGTGGGAGGAAACCGGAGCACCCGGAGGAAACCCACGCACACACGGGGAGGATGTGCAGACTCCGCACAGACAATGACCCAAGTCGGAATCGAACCTGGGACCCTGGAGCTGTGAAGCAATTGTGCTATCCACAATGCTGACATAAAAGTTGAAAGTGTCGGAAACAGTGAGGAAGAGAGTGAGAGATTTGAGTAGGACAGAAGCAGAATGGTGGAATGGGTGAGCTCACCACAGATTAAATTCAACGCAGCAGATTGGGAGGTGATCTACTCTGGGTGGAAGAATGAGGAGAAGTAATCCAAAGAAGGGCAGAATTTTTTTAGAATTTCGAATGCAGAGCCGGATCGGGTGGTGGATACAGATTCAATAATAACCCGCAAAAGGGAATGAGATTTAAAAAATTAAAAGCAGCAACAAACTGTAGGGAAATGGGGAAATTGGACAAACTGGATTGGTTTTTCAAAATAGATAGTACAGAATCGATGGGCTGAATGACCACTTTTGTACTGTACTATGATTCTTACAATTCTGCAATATTGTCTTTTTATTTGGGTCTTGCTGAATAGAGCAAACTCCGAGGCTGAGTTTCTTTCCAATCAGAGAGGCTTCTCTGTGTATCAATCCACTTCCTGAGATTGTTCAACTAGCTGCAGCCCCTCAACCAATTTCCTGTCTGTTCAGACATGTCCTGTTTCTTTTTCCAATGGCTTCAATCAATGCAGTTTTGTTTTTGAACAACACATTGTTCTATATTTATCCGTCCTGTGGGATTTGACTTATTTCCTCCTTATCAGTTGTTTTTGAACACTGTTCCTGTTTTTATCCTGAATCAAACTGCACAAACTGTTTCACCAGGATCCTTTCTCTCCTTCTTGACGGTGTCATTGTCATTGAGTTTTACAGAACGAAGAGGCCCTTTGCCCCATCTTGTCTGTGTCGGTCATCAGCACCAATTTATTCTTATCCCATTTTCCAGCATTTGGTCATAGTCTTGTATGCTGTGGCATTTCTAGTGATCGTCTAAATGCTTCTTAACTAGTGAGGGCTCCTGCCTTTAACACACTTCCAGGCAGTGAGTTCCAGGACTTTGTTCGAATTTTCCTCAGATCCTTTCTAAATCTCCTCTCCCTATACTTAAATCTATGCCTCCTGGTTATTGGTCCATCTACGAACGGGAAATGTTTCTTCCTACCTACGTCTCTTATAAATGTGGACACCTCTATCATGTTCCCCTTCAGCTTTCTCTGCTCCACGGAAAACAATCCCAGTCTATCCAGCCACTCTTCATAGCTGAACCACTCCAGCCCAGGCAACATCCTGGTGAATGTCCTCTGACCTCTTTCCAGATAAATCAAATGCCGACTCTGCCAGCGTTCATGTCTACATTCGCTGGTCACTAGTTCTACTCCAGCCTCTTACCCAAGTGCTCACTATTACAGAAGCTCAATTCTCCAGCCACTTGACCCCGGGCTCTGATATCGGAATCTGAAGTTGACCTCACCTGATGCAACACACCATGTAAAGAAAACTAACTAGATCCTTTTAACCATGACGATTTGAAATTGTATTTGTACCTTTAAGAACTGCTCGCCCACGTTTCCTTCAATGTGTGAAATATGTCCCTTTAAGAACTGCTCTCACTCCCACTTTTCCTTCAATGTTTGAAATGCAACATTTACTCACCAATGTTAACTTGTGTCTCCACTCCAGCAAGTTGGTTTCTTGAAACAATAGATTGTTGAACTATTTTTGAGTTGGGTAAAGACAGAGGCCGGTGTGATCCTGGACTCTGATCCACTGACAGCTCACAATGCCCGGGGAATAATTGACGGCGACTCCAGACCAATAGGGGGGTTGGAGGACCGAGTGTGACGATTGGTCCTCCAACCAATCGGAGTGAATGAGGGGCGGGGCTGATCCCAGATCTCCCTCATTGGCTGAACCATCATTTTGAAAGCTGATTTGAGTCAGACCCAAGGAGAAAACTGGACCTTTCTGTTTGTGGCTTTAAACAGATGAAACCCTGTGGGTGTGGAGCAAACATTTCAACATTTGTTACTGAAATGGATTCCTTCAGAACAAACAGTCGGGATTACTTGAGGGTTGGGGATCAGGCGGCTCAGTTGGCTGGTTCGTGCTGTGGAGCGTCGTCAACAGTGTGAGTTCAATTCCCGTGCCTGCTGAGGTTATTCATGAAGACCCACCTTCTCAACCTTGAGAGCGATGAACATCGGGGATGTGCGAGGTCCAGAGTTGGAGGAGCAGAAATATCTGGGTGGCATGATGGGCTGGAGGTGGTTACAGAGAGAGGGAAGGGATGGATCAGGCAGGGATTTGAAATAAAGTCAGAATTGTAAAAATTCGATGCATTGTTAGACCGGGAACATAATAATAATAATCTTTATTGCCACAAGTCGGCTTACGTTAACACTGCAATGAAGTTACTGTGAAAATCCCCCAGTCGCCACACTCCAACGCATGTTCGGGTACACTGAGGAAGAATTCAGAATATCCAAATTACCTTACAGCACGTCTTTCGGGACTTGTGGGAGGAAACCGGAGCACCCGGAGGAAACCCATGCAGACATAGGGAGAACAGACAGTGATGCCAAGCCAGGAATCGAACCGGAGAGCCTGGAGCTGTGAAGCAACAGTGCTACCCACTGTGCTGAACCAATGTAGATCAGTGAGTAAGGCGTAATCAGTGAATGGGACTAACTGTGAGTTAGGATACAGAAAGATGGGTCGTGATAATGTCACTGTACTAGTAAACCAGAGGCCCAGATAAATATTCTGGGGCAAGGGTTCAAATCCCAATATGTAAAGGTGGAATTTAAATTATATTAATATAATCTGGAATTGAAAACTCGTCTCAATAATGGTGACCATGAAAACAACATTGATTGTCGTAAAAACCCTAGTCTGGCCTACACGTGACTCCAGACATATGGACTCTTAACTGCCCTGAAATGTTTGTACACTCCAATCAGGATGGGCAACAATTGCTGGCCTTGCCAGTGACACTGACATCCTGTGGAAGAATTAAACAAAAGGCACCAATGTTCCAAATTGATTGCGGCTGGTTAATGAAGAGAAAATCAGAGAGCTATGGAACAGTTGGTTCTGGAAGATGGAACGGGCTGAATGATTTGATTTGATTTATTGTCACATGTACCAAAGTACAGTGAAAAGTATTTTTTTGCGGCCAACTTGTGTTGGGATTGTGGAATAGCGATTGCTACCCCAGGTGGCGACAGTTCCTGGTTCCCCGCACCCCACAAAAATACACACAAAACAAATGTTCCAGTGTTCAGCATCAGTACAAAGAACAAAGCCTAATTGCTGCTATTGGAGGAAGTGGTGTCTACTCACACTCCTTTCCCTGTCTCTGAACATTTTAGATCTGGAACAGTGTGATTTTCTTGAAGTACGTCAGGTAACATTGAAAAATATATAATATATATATATATATATAGCAACCCCATGAAGTCCCAAAACCTTTAGAAATGAAATGCTGTTGAAGGTGAGTCACTGATGCAATGCGGAAGGCATGGGAACTCCCACATCAGCAATGTGCTGATGACCAGCGATGCTGGTGGCCACCCAATACAGTCAGATGGGAACTCACTGGTGTGTCTGAGTGAATCCCTTCCCACACAGTGCAATGAATGGTTTCTCTCCAGTGTCAGTGAGTTGTTTTTTCATCAGATATTTATCACTTTTAAAACTTTTCACACAGTACAAACACTTAAAAGGTCTCTTATCAATGAATAACTTGATGGGCAATAAGGCTGGAAATACAAGTGAATCCTTTCCCACATATGGAGCAGATGAACAGCATCTCCCTGATGTGAACCCATGGGTGTATCCGGAGACTGGATAACTGATTGAATCTTTTCCCAGACATGGAGTCAGTTTTTTGGTTTTCCTCACTGTGAATGTGCCAGTGTGCCTGGAAGCTGGACGATATAGTGAATCCCTTCCCACACACACTGGGTTGGTGAATGGTCGCCCCGGTGTTCTGGTGTCAATTAGTTCCCAGCTGGGTTGGAGAACTGATTCCCTTCCTACAGTCCCCACATTTCCATGTGTCTCCCTGTTGTGGCTGTCCTTGTGTCTTTCCAGAATGGATGATCAGTTTAAACCTTGAATGGTATACACAGGATATACAGCACAGAGACAGGCCATTCGGCCAACCAGTTTGTACTATTTGAGCCTCCTCCCATCTTTGCTTCTCATATATATGTTTGTTCAGCCTCCCTGTAAATACGTTGATACTATTCGCTTCACCCACTGCCTTTGATAGAGTCATAGAGTGTTATAGCATGGAAACAGGCCCTTCAGCCCAACTTGTCCATGCCGCCGGCATTTGGCCCATATCCCTCTATACCCATATAACTGCCTAAATGCTTTTTAAAAGCCAAAATTGTACCTGCCTCTACTACTGCCTCTGGCAGCTCACTCACCATCCTCTGGACCCTTTTGTATCTCTTCCCTCTCATTGTAAACCTATGCCCTCTAGTTTTAGACTCCCTTACCTTTGGGGAAAGATGTTGACTATCTACCTATCTATGGTTCTCTAAGATCACCCTTAAGCCTCCGACGCTCCAGAAAAAAAGGCCCAGTCTATCCAGCCTCTCCTTATAACTCAAACTATCAATACCCGGTAGCATCCTAATAAATCCTTCTGCTTCTAGAATAGGGTGACCAGAACTGTACACAGTATTCCAAATGTGGCCTTCCTATGTCTTGTACAACTTCAACAAGACATCCTAACTCCTATATTCAATGTTCTGACCAATGAAACCAAGCATGGCAAAAGCATTCTTGGCCAGCCTGTCGACCAATGACTCCACTTTCAAGGAGCTATGAACCTGTACTCTTGGATCTCTTTGTTCTATAACTCTCCCCAATTCCCTACCACCTGAGTAGGTCGTGCCCCGATTCGATCTACCAAAATGCATCACCTCACATTTATCTAAATTAAACTCCATCTGCCATTCATCGGCCCACTGATCAAGATTCCGTTGCAATCCTAGATAACCTTCTTCACTGTCCACTATGCCGCCGATCTTGGTGTCATCTGCAAACTTACTAACCATGCCTCGTAAATTCTCATCCAAATCATTAAGAACAAAGAAAAGTACAGCACAGGAACAGGCCCTTTAAGCCTGTGCCAATCATGATGCCCAAACTTAAAGTAAACCTTCTGCCCTTACTCGGTCCATATCCTCTATTTCCTCCCTATTCATGTATCCATCCAGATGCCTCTTAAATGTTGCTAATGTGACTGCTTCTACCGCATCCTCTGGCAGTGCGTACCAGGCACCTACCACTCTCTGTGTGAAAAACCTATCCCGCACATCTCCCTTGAACTTGTAATTGACATTTCCAACCTTGGAAAAACCTCTGACTATCCACCCTGTCAATGCCTCTTATAATTTTGTAGACCTCTATCAGATCTCCCCTCAGCCTCCGTTTTTCAAGTGAAAACAATCCTAGTTTATTCAACCTCTCCTCATAGCCAACACCTTCGAGACTAGGCAACATCCTGGTGAACCTTTTTTGCACCCTCTCCAAAGGTTCCACGTCCTTCTGATAATGTGGTGACCAGAACTGCATGCAATACTCCATACGTAGGCTAACCAAGGTTTTATATAGCTGCAACATGATTTCCCAACTCCTGTACTCAATGCCCCGGCTGATGAAGGCAAGCATGCCATTTGCCTTCTTAATCACTTTGGCCGCCTGTGTTGCCACTTTTAGGAAACTGTGGACCTGCACGCCCAGACCCCGTGTATGTTAATGTTCCGTGGGTGGGTCTGTCATTTACAGTATAATTCACACCTAGATTTGATCCTCCACAATGCATCACCTCGCATTTGTCCAGATTAAACTTTATTTGCCATTCCTGTGCTCAAGTCTCCAATCTCTCTATATCTTGTTGTATCCTCTGACAATCCTCAGCATTATCAGCAACTCCACCAATCTTCGTGTCATCCACAAACTTACTAATCAGACCACCCACATTTTCTTCCAGATCATTTATATATACTACAATAAGCAGAGGTCCCAGCACTGATCCCTAGATACACCGCTGGTCACAGGCCTCCAGTTAGAGCTCAGTTTCACCATTCTCTGGGTGAAAGTGTTTTCTGAATTCCCCATTGGGTTTCTTGGTGACTATCTTATATTGTTATATCTAGTTTTGCTCTTCCGCATAAGAGGAAACATTCTCTCTGAATCCTCCCTATCAAAACCTTTCTTCATTTTGAACATCTCCATTTGGTCACCCCCTTCATTTACCAAGAGTAAAGAGCCTCTCAATCCTAAACTCGCACATTTTTGGTCTGATCCTTATGAATCTTCTCTGCTCCCTCTCCAGTGGCTCCACCTCCATTTTATAATGTGGGGACCAGAGAAATGGAAAGTTCAGTTTGCTGAGGAGAGGATCCAGAGAAAACAGCGAATCCAGCACATTCTCAGCCCAATGTCTTCATTTGCAGAAAATGTGTCAGATATGTCTTGCCACAGAAAGGCTCCTGAACTATCCCAGGCAATGTTTAAATCAGAGCTGAAACCTTAAGGTGCACACTATCATCTCACAAGATGGAAGGTAGTCAAAGATGTAAGCTGAACAGAACCACATACTGTACTCTACATATGGTGCAACCAAAGTCCCAAAGGATTATCATGACTTTCTTCTTCTCACTTGTACCCCTCTGGCCCCATGTTTTGTTTATTTTCTCTATTGCTCTGAGACCTCTATTTCTCTCCACCATCTACACTCACAACTTCCAAGTAAGAAGTGACCCCCCCCCATTCTTTGCATCAAAATGTACTCCTTTACAGTTATCCGTTGTACATCATTCGTCAATTATTTGTCTATTCAGCAAGTTTAGAAATGTCCTCCTGTAATTTGTTGTAATTCTCAATTCTATCTCCCCAGTTTAGAGACTGTGTATTGGATTCCAAAGTCCACGTCGTGAATGGAAATTGTGAACAGTCGGGGTCCCAGTACTGATCCTTGTGGAACATCACTTCCCACCTTCTGTCACACTGAATAACTCCCCTTTACTCCCACTCTCTACTTTCTGTCTTGAAACCAGCTGACAATCCAGTCTATCATTTGTCCCAACGCCACATTCTCCGACCATGTCCATTATTCTCCCTTAGGGAATCTTATCAATGGCCTTTTGAAAATCCAGATAAATGACATTGACTGCATTACCATTGTCTATGCTCTCTGTTATCACATCAAAACGTCGATAAGGTTAGTCAGGCAAGATTTTTCCTTTTGAAATCCACACTGACTGTTCATTGTTACATTTATTTTTTCTAGATGTTCTTCTATTCTCTACTTTAGTCAGGATTGTATTATTTGCTGATGTAAAGCTGACTGGTGTACCATCCCTGGGCATGATCTGTCCCCTTCTTAAATACAGGAATTACATTAGTGATCCACAAGACCTCTGACACTACACCTTTAGTGAATGAATTATGAGCCGTACTGCCTGTGCTATCACTTCTCTACATTCTTTTAAAATATGTGAATTTAGTCCATCGTCTAAGTTATACGAGTTTAGTCAACACATGTTTCCTGATTTTTAAATTAATTTATCTCATAACTTGTCATATTATTCAATGTTATGTTTACCTGTTCTCTATCCCTGGGAAAAAGCGAGGCAAAAGAATGTTTGAATATTTCAATCATCTCTCCCTCATTAACTGTGGTATTGTGCTGTCCAATTCACATCACTTTTTTTTATTGTTTTGGCTGATGCGTCTGGATAATTTATATTCATAATGGAGGGGTCACTGTGAAGAATGTGCAAGTCAGTGGGAATTGTCAGCAAGGATTAATCAGCACTTTCTAACTGGAGATGTCATCAGTGGAACCTTTCAGATACAGAATTGTACATTTTGCACCAAAGAGCAATTTCGGATTGCAGTAAAAGTTCATAATTTTATTGGATTGGAGTATCTGTCATGGGTTCATGAAATAAGCGGAAAGTTCACAGATGGTGCTTTTAAAAAGGGAGACTGTGGTCCTCAAAATCAGTGACTTCTCCAGAATATTAAACTCCAGCCAGTTATACTTTTTTTTTAATATAAATGTTTTTTTAAAAGAATCGGGTACTGCAAATGTATATATTTTTTTAATTTAGAGTGCCCAATTCATTTTTTCCAATTAAGGGGCAATTTAGCATGGCCAATCCACCTACCCTGCACATTATTGGGTTGTGGGGGTGAAACCCACGCAAACATGGGGAGAATGTGCAAACTCCACACGGACAGTGATCCAGAGCCGGAATCGATCCTGGGACCTCAGTGCCGTGATTCACTCAGTCAGCCAGCCTCATGTTACACCAAAGAATTCACTCTGATGAGAGGGCGTTCAGCTGCACTTACTGTGGAAAGAGGTTCAGACAGTCGCTGCCTGACTGTCATAACCACTGCGCCACCGTGCTGCCCTCAGCCAGTTATTCTTATTATCAGGAGAAAAAAAACGAATATATTCAGATGATCGATTCTTCACATAATTAACAGCAGCAGTTACAGCAGAATTCAACAACTGCTGTCGCTTGTGAACTTGCTGATGTGACAGTGGGTGTTGTGACTGAGTGAATCCCTTCCCACTCATAGAGCAGGTTCCCCAGTATGAACTCTCTGGTGTGTCAGCAGGTGAGAGCATTGAGTGAATCCCTTCCCACACTGGGAGCAGGTGAATGGACTCTCCCCAGTGTGACTGCGTTGGTGTGCAGTGAGGGCGGAAGAATGTCTAAACCTCTTTTCACAGGCAATGCAGCTGAATGGTTTCTCCTCGGTGTGAACTCGCCGGTGTGACCAAAGGCCAGATGAATGAGTGAATCCCTTCCCACACACAGAGCAGATGAACGGTTTCTCCCTAGTGTGAGTGCGTTGGTGCACAGTGAGGTCAGAGGACTGTCTGAACCTCTTTCCACAGTAAGTGCAGCTGAACGGCCTCTGATCAGTGTGAATTCTTTGGTGTAACATGAGGCTGGCTGACTGAGTGAATCCCTTCCCACACACAAGGCAGTTGAATGGCCTCTCCCCACTGCGAACACGCTGGTGTGCAGTGAGATTGGATAACTGCCCGAAACTCTTTCCACAGTCAGTGCAGCTGAAGGACTTTTCTTCGGTGTGATTTCGCTGGCGTCTCAGCAGGTTGGTTGACTTAGTAAATCCCTTCCCACACACACAACAGGTGAACGGCTTCTCCCCAGTGTGGCTACGTCGATGGATTTCCAACAGGCATGGGAAATTAAATCCTTTGCCACAGTCCTCACATTTCCATGATTTCTCCATGGTCCCTGCCCCAGTGTGACTGCGTCGATGGTATTCCAGCAGGGATGGATAATTGAATCCTTTCCCACATTTCCATATTGTCTCCTCAGTATGACTGCGTCGATGGCTTTCCAACAAGGATGGATAATTGAATCCATTCCCACAGTCTCTCTCCCATGTGACTGCGTCGGTGAAGTTCCAGCAAGGATGGATAATTGAATCCCTTCCCACAGTCCTCACATTTGCATGGTTTCTCCATTATGCCAGCCCCAGTGTGACTGCGTCGATGGATTTCTAGTTGGGATGGATAATTAAATTTCCCACAGTCCTCACATTTCCACGGTTTCTCCATGGTGCCGGTGTCCTTGTGACTCTCCAGGTTGGATGATCAGTTGAAGCCTCGTTCACACACACAACACATGTATGGTTTCTCCCCGCTGTCAGGCTTTGCAACCAAAGAAACCTCTTTCCAGTCAGTATACTGGACTCTATCACTCCGGAGTGAGTGCTTCCAGATCCTGTTATAAAAGAATAGAACGAGACAAAGTCACTGCACAGAAGCAGGCAGTCCCACAGAAGTTAGAAATCCTTTTATTTCTGAGACAAATCAGGATTTCACAAAAGTCATCACTGTCAGTACAGACAGAAATTCAGAACGGACAATTCTAGTTTATATGGACCATTTCTCCCTCACTCGTTGCACAAAAGCTGTAAATCACCATCCTGCACATTTTTGCTCCTTCCTGGGCCAAAATCATGGAGTTTTACAGCACAAAAAGAGGCCCAGCCATCAGATACCCATCTATTCTACACCCATTTTACTGAACTTGGTCAAAAGCCTTGCATGCTATTCCATTTCAAGCACTCATCTAAATGATCCTTAAATGTTGTGAGCGTTCCTGCCTCTACCACCCTTTCAGGTAGTGACTTCCCACTAGCCTCTGGGTGAAAAAGTTTTCCCTCAAAGCCCCTACCCTAAATCTAAGTCCCCTGGCTATTGATCTCTCTACTAAAGGGACAAGTACCTCCCTATCTATGTCCCTCATAATATTGTACACCTCGATTATGTGCCTCTCAGCTTTCCCTGCTCTGGGGAAAATAACCCGTTTAGCCAGCCTCTCTTCATAACTGAAACAGTTTAGCTCAGGCAACATCCTGGTGAATCTCCTCCACACTCTCTGGGTGCAATAATACCCTTCCTATAGTGTGGCGACCACAATTGCACACAGTGATCCAGCTGACAAGTGTTTTATACAGCTCCAACAGATCATCCCTGCTCTTATATTCTATGCTTCGGCTAATAAAGACAAATGTCCCATCTGCCTTCTGAAGCAGCTGATGTCCCTGTGCTCATATTTTATTGTGGTCACAATTACAACAACCAAATAAACAATCAAACAGTCACTTTACACAAACAGCTGCAAGGCACAAGGCCTTAATACATTTCAAAGTAACACTGTGACAGTCACTTAACACAAACAACAGCAGGCACGGGGCCTAGACACAGTTCAAAGTAACGATCTAACAACCACATAATACAAACAGTCGCGACGCACAAGGTCTCGATACAACACGACCGTTCCAAGGAGAAAAAAAAACACAAAACAGAATTACAGTTGGAGGTAACAACCTCTAAACACAGAACACAAGCAGTCTCGGGGCACAAGGCCCTGATACAATACGGCCGTTTCAGACAAATATGACCCACAGGGCACAAGGCTTCAATATAACTTAACAATGACATATCAAAACCAATGATGTCCCTGTGCTGCTGCCTCAGGGACTGTGGACAAGCTCCCTCTGACCCTCCACTTCCCAGCATCCTGCCCTTCATTGTGAGGTCACCACGATACCCGCGCCTACGCTCTGCTCCCCGCTGGAAAAAGATGGCGGCCGTTAACCTGGGCCTGTTCCCGGGGAAAGCATCGACGCTGCAAACACGGGAGCTGCAGGTTGTTATTGGGGGTTTGGGGCCTACACGGGCCATTAATAAACCTTCTTCCCACCCACGTAATCGCCGGATCCCCTCCCGCCGCTCTGCGGGCTCTTACGGCTGCCGAGCGACAAACAGATGTCTCTCCATCACCATCACTCAGCCTGCGCATGCTCGGAATACTGGAGGAACTGCGCATGCGTTCCGATTTCCAGCTGAGGACAGAGGGTATTCCCCACCGCGGGGAAGGCTGGGTAACGTCTGCGCCATTAGACCCCCCTCCCCCTACCGCCCGTTCGTTTGCATTCGCTGTTGCTGAGGTTGCGCTAATCCCCGTCTGAGCTTCTGCAGCGCATGCTCCGGGATGCGGGCTCTGGGGGCTGAGCTTTCCTGCGCATTGAAGATGAGCTGGATTCACTCATTCATCCCATCCATGTGGAAAACACCATGTGTCATTGAAAAATAAAATGTTGTAAAGTAGTGAACATTATCTAGTCCCACTCCTTACCTATCAAGCGCAAAATTAATTTATTAAATCTCATAATTTTAAATTCAAACAACCGCGCAACCTCAAACGAACCATTGTTTGCAGCAAACTACCCAGTCTTCAGAACAGTGACCACGGCACCACACAACCCTGTCATGGCAATCTCTGCAAGACGTGCCAGATCATCGACATGGATACCACTATTACACGTGAGAACACCACCCACCAGGTACGCGGTACATACTCGTGCGACTCGGCCAACGTTGTCTACCTCATACGCTGCAGGAAAGGATGTCCCGAAGCGTGGTACATTGGCAAGACCATGCAGACGCTGCGACAACGAATGAACGGACATCGCGCAACAATCACCAGGCAGGAATGTTCCCCTCCAGTCGGGGAACACTTCAGCAGTCAAGGGCATTCAGCCTCTGATCTCCGGGTAAGCGTTCTCCAAGGCGGCCTTCAGGACCCGCGACAACGCAGAATCGCCGAGCAGAAACTTATAGCCAAGTTCCGCACACATGAGTGCGACCTCAACCGGGACCTGGGATTCATGTCGCATTACATTCATCCCCCACCATCTGGCCTGCGAAATCCTACCAACTGTCCTGGCTTGATACAATTCACACCTCTTTAACCTGGGGTTACCCCATCTCTGGATCTGTAAGGATTTAATCACCTGCTAATGCTCGCATTCCTAGCATTGTTTGGCATCTCTGAATTTGTCTATATATGTGTTTCTGGAACAGACCTCTTCATTCACCTGAGGAAGGAGCAGCGCTCCGAAAGCTAGTGACATCGAAACAAACCTGTTGGACTTTAACCTGGTGTTGTAAGACTTCGTACTGTGCTCACCCCAGTCCAACGCCGGCATCTCCACATCATAATTTTAAATGACATTGTTTCAAAATATAATCATGCTAATCTGATTCATTTCCCAATTTCGATTCATGGCCTCATTTTGTTTCTTCCTCCAAACCTTCAATTTTATCTGACAGTGTAATGTTGGCGTATGAGAGGGCACGGTGGCACAGTGGTTAGCACTGCAACACTGAGCACCCGGGTTAGAATTCTGGCCCTGGGTCACTGTCCGTGTGGAATTTGCACATTCTCCCCGTGCCTGTGTGGGTTTCACCCCCACAACCCAAAGATGTGCAGGGTAGGTGGATTGGACACGCTAAATTGCCCCTTAATTGGAAAAATACTAATAGGGTATTCTAAATGTATTTTTAAAAATGTTGGCGTGTGGTAATTGATTGTCCTGGAAGCCAACAGGAAGAGAACTCAGAGGTCAGAGAATTAAGGGAGCGAGTTCTGTATAAAAGCAAATTATTGTAGATGCAGGTTCGAATCCCGCTTGGGTCATTGTCTGTGCAGAGTCTGCACGTTCTCCCCGTGTCTGCGTGGGTTTACTCCAGGTGCTCCGGTTTCCTCCCACAGTCCAAAGATGTGCAGGTTAGGTGGATTGGCATCTGTTGAAGCATTGTGAAACCCTGGTTATCAATCTAACTTTCAAACTTAAACCTGCTGTTTATTTTCAGTCTGGAACAAATCATTTTCCACCAATCTCTGATTTAACAGCATGTCTCTGGCATTTACTATTCTTCTTCCTAGCTCTGAGCACAGATGTAAAGGAGTCTTCAGTTCCATGTCTAGGGACCAGCAGCGTGGGTTCAATTCCCGTACCAGTCTCCCCGAACAGGCGGTGAAATGTGGGGACGAGGGGCTTTTCACAGTAACTTCATTGAAGCCTACTTGTGACAATAAGCGATTATTATTATTAGGAACTCTGAGGCCTGGAAGAGAGAGAAACTGGGTCACATTTCTTATACATTAACCCACAGTGTCAGTGAAGGGAGATGAGAAAGACCAAAGTGCCCATTTGACTCCCTCAGTGTGTCCCTGAAGGACTGTCCAGGCTGGAGGGTTCCAGCGTCCCGGATGGCTTCATCTGCAGAAAGTGCACCGAACTGGAGCTCCTCACAGACCGCATGGTTCGGTTGGAGAGGCAATTGGATGCACTTAGGAGCATGCAGGTGGCGGAAAGCGTCATAGATAGCAGTTATATAAATGTGGTTACACCCAAGGTGCAGGCAGAGAAATGGGTGACCACCAGAAAGGGCAGACAGTCAGTGCAGAAACCCCTGTGGTTGTCCCCCTCTCGAACAGGTATACCCCTTTGGATACTGTCGTGGGGGATAGCCTATCAGGGGAAAACAGCAGCAGCCAGAGCAGTGGCACCACGGCTGGCTCTGATGTTCAGAAGGGAGGGTCAAAGCGCAGAAGAGCAATAGTAATAGGGGACTCTAGAGTCAGGGGCACAGATAGGCGCTTCTGTGGACGTGAAAGAGACTCTAGGATGGAATGTTGCCTCCCTGGTGCCAGGGTCCAGGATGTCTCCGAACGGGTAGAGAGCATCCTGAAGGTGGAGGGCAAACAGGCAGAGGTTGTTGTACAAATTGGCACTAACGACATAGGCAGGAAGGGGCATGAGGTCCTGCAGCAGGAGTTCAGGGAGCTAGGCAGAAAGTTAAAAGACAGGACCTCCAGGGTTGTCATCTCGGGATTACTCCCTGTGCCACATGCCAGTGAGGCTAGAAATAGGAAGATAGAGCAGCTAAACACGTGGCTAAACAGCTGGTGTAGGAGGGAGGATTTCCGTTATCTGGACCACTGGGAGCTCTTCTGGGGCAGGTGTGACCTATATAAGAAGGACGGGTTGCATCGAAACTGGAGAGGCATAAATATCCTGGCCACGAGGTTTGCTAGTGTCACACGGGAGGGTTTAAACTAGTATGGCAGGGGGATGGGCGCGGGAGCAATAGGTCAGAAGGTGAGAGCATTATGGGAGAACTAGGGAATAGGGACAGTGTGGCTCTGAGGCAGAGCAGACAGGGAGTAGTTGCTGAACACAGCGGGTCTGGTGACCTGAAGTGCATATGTTTTAATGCAAGAAGTATTACGGGTAAGGCAGATGAACTTAGAGCTTGGATTAGTACTTGGAACTATGATGTTGTTGCCATTACAGAGACCTGGTTGAGGGAAGGGCAGGATTGGCAGCTAAACGTTCCAGGATTTAGATGTTTCAGGCGGGATAGAGGGGGATGTAAAAGGGGTGGCGGAGTTGCGCTCCTGGTTAGGGAGGATATCACATCTGTACTACGGGAGGACAGCTCAGAGGGCAGTGAGGTTATATGAGCAGAGATCAGGAATAAGAAGGGTGCAGTCACAATGTTGAGGGTTTACTACAGGCCTCCGAACAGCCAGCGAGAGATAGAGGAGCAGATAGGTCGACAGATTTTGGAAAAGAGTAAAAACAAACTGGGTTGTGGTGATGGGAGACTTCAACTTCCCCAATATTGACTGGGACTCACTTAGTGCCAGGGGCTTAGACGGGGCAGAGTTTGTAAGGAGCATCCAGGAGGGCTTCTTAAAACAATATGTAGACAGTCCAACTAGGGAAGGGGCGGTACTGGACCTGGTATTGGGGAAGAGCCCGACCAGGTGGTAGAAGTTTCAGTAGGGGAGCATTTCGGTAACAGTGACCACAATTCAGTAAGTTTTAAAGTGCTGGTGGACAAGGATAAGAGTGGTCCCAGGGTGAATGTGCTAAATTGGGGGAAGGCTAATTATAACAATATTAGGCGGGAACTGAAGAACCTAGATTGGGGGCGGATGTTTGAGGGCAAATCAACATCTCACATGTGAGAGGCTTTCAAGTGTCAGTTGAAAGGAATTCAGGACCGGCATGTTCCTGTGAGGAAGACGGATAAATAAGGCAATTTTCGGGAACCTTGGATAACGAGAGATATTGTAGGCCTCGTCAAAAAGAAAAAGGAGGCATTTGTCAGGGCTAAAAGGCTGGGAACAGACAAAGCCTGTGTGGAATATAAGGAAAGTAGGAAGGAACTTAAGCAAGGAGTCAGGAGGGCTAGAAGGGGTCATGAAAAGTCATTGGCAAATCGGGTTAAGGAAAATCCCAAGGCTTTTTACACGTACATAAAAAGCAAGAGGGTAGCCACGGAAAGGGTTGGCCCAGGGGAAGGATAGGCAAGGGAATCTATGTGTGCAGCCAGACGAAATGGGCGAGGTACTAAATGAATACTTTGCATCAGTATTCACCAAAGAGAAGGAATTGGTAGATGTTGAGTCTGGAGAAGGGTGTAGATAGCCTGGGTCACATTGAGATCCAAAGAGACGAGGTGTTGGGCGGCTTAAAAAATATTAAGGTAGATAAGTCCCCAGGGCCTGATGGGATCTACCCCAGAATACTGAAGGAGGCTGGAGAGGAAATTGCTGAGGCCTTGACAGAAATCTTTGGATCCTCACTGTCTTCAGGTGATGATCCGGAGGACTGGAGAATAGCCAATGTTGTTCGACTGTTTAAGAAGGGTAGCAAGGATAATCCAGGGAACTACAGGCCGGTGAGCCTTACTTCAGTGGTAGGGAAATTACTGGAGAGAATTCTTCGAGACAGGATCTACTCCCATTTGGAAGCAAATGGACGAATTAGTGAGAGGCAGCATGGTTTTGTGAAGGGGAGGTCGTGTCTCACTAACTTGATAGAGTTTTTCGAGGTGGTCACAAAGATGATTGATGCAGGTAGGGCAGTAGATGTTGTCTATATGGACTTCAGTAAGGCCTTTGACAAGGTCCCTCATGGTAGACTAGTACAAAAGGTGAAGTCACACGGGATCAGGGGTGAGCTGGCAAGGTGGATACAGAACTGGCTAGGTCGTAGAAGGCAGAGAGTCACAATGGAAGGATGCTTTTCTAATTGGAGGGGTGTAACCAGTGGTGTTCCGCAGGGATCAGTACTGGGACCTTTGCATGTTTGTAATATATATAAATGATTTGGAGGAAAATGTAACTGGTCTGATTAGTAACTTTGCAGACGACACAAATGTTCGTGGAATTGCGGATAGCGATGAGGACTGTCAGAGGATACAGCAGGATTTAGATTGTTTGGAGACTTGGGCGGAGAGATGGCAGATGGAGTTTAATCTGGACAAATGTGAGGTAATGCATTTTGGAAGGTCTAATGCAGGTAGGGAATATACAGTGAATGGTAGAACCCTCAAGAGTATTGAAAGTCACTTCCGGGTGCGGCTATGCAGAGCTAGGTCGCATATTCGGCAGCTCCTGCTTGGAACGGACTTTTGGGCTCTTTTACAGGGCCCCCACGGTATTTGTTTGACATTTCCCGGTGTGGGAAGAAGGCTGCAATATTCCCCCGGCAGTGTCCCCCAGGAAGGGTATGTCTCTTGGTTGCCAGACACACGCAGAAACAGTAAAAGATTTGGCTGCAACTGCAGGATAAACAGGGCCTCTTCCAGCATGCAGGCGGGGGAAGGGCAAGCTTAAAGCTGCAAGCTGACCTGAGGGCCTGTATCAAAAGTGAATTCTAGCAGCAGAGGGAACAACTGTGAAAAGACCTCATCAAGGCCACTGAAGGGACTTCCGGTTGCGGTGATGCCTAGCTAGCCGCACGCTTCGGCGGCTCCAGCTCCGACGGACCTTCGGGCTCTTTTAAGAGCCCCAACGGGGAATTTTTCGACGACGCAACCCGGTGTGGGGCGTGTGAGAAGGGAGTCCCCCCCAAACGAATGGGAAAAAAACGGCGGCGGCGGCTGCAGCGCGAGGAATCGTCGACCAAAGGGTCAGAAAGAGAGAAGTACAAGATGGCGGCGGAGAAAGCGCAGGCGACATGGGGGCCTGAGCATGAAATTGTGAGACGGTGCGTGGAGCTGCTGAAGAGGGAGGTGCTGACCCCGTTGCTACAGGCAATTGAGGGGCTCAAGGAGACATTAAAGACCCAGGAGACAGAGCTCCGTGTGGTGGAGCAGAAGGTGACAGATATTGAGGACGAGATCCTGGGCCTGGCGGTTAAGACACAGACGCACGAGGCACTTCATAAAAAGTGTACTGAAAGGATCGAAGCCCTAGAAAATGGAGCGCGAAGGAAGAACCTTCGGATACTGGGTCTCCCTGAGGGTGTGGAAGGAGTGGACTGTGGAGCGTACGCAAGTACGATGCTGAGCTCACTGATGGGTGCTGAGGCCCCTACGGGCCCCTTGGAGGTGGAGTGGGCAAATCGGATTCCGGCGAGAAGACCAAAAGCGGGAGAACCACCCAGGGCGATAATCGTGCGACTTTACCGCCTTAAGGATAGAGAAGAGGTCCTGAGATGGGCTAAAAAGGTGCGGAGTAGCAGATGGGAGAATGCAGTGGTACGGGTATACCAGGATTGGAGTGCGGAGGTGGCGAGAAGGAGGGAGAGCTTCAACCGAGCCAAAGAGGTGTTGCATACAAGGAAGGTGAAGTTCGGGATGCTGCAGCCGGCAAGACTATGGGTCACGTATCAGGAGAGACACCATTATTTCGAGACGGCGGAGGAAGCATGGACCTTCATCAAAGAAGAGAAATTGGATCGGAACTGAGGGACTGATGCTGCAGGAAATGTTATTGTTAATGTTACGGTGGAAGTTAACTGAGAAGTAAACAGGGAAGGGGGGAGACATTGGGGAAAAGTGGGCGCCGGTGAGGGGGGAAAGACGGGACATAGTTGGAGAATGGGGAAGGGGAGGGGGAGGGAAAAGGGAGCTGCGCCATAAGAGGCGGGTCAGGTAAAGGGATGTTCCCGCACCAGAAAGAATAAGGCGGGAAGACAGGCGCAAGGCGGATGGGAGTTCCCCACATCGTGGGGGTCGAGGAGTGAGCAGGAGTAGCCGGGGTCAGTTGAAGTCAGCTGACTTACGGAAGTAATATGGGGGGAGCAATCATGCTAGAAAGAGATCTAGCGGGGAGGGGGGGGAGGGAGGGGGAGGGGGGGGTGGGGGACAACTGGGTTGCTGCTGCGGAAATCCAAAAGGAAATGGCTAAAGAGTGGGTGGGCGGGGATGGTGTGCGACGCTGGGGGAGCGAGCGGGAGCGCGGAGGCGGGATATGGGACTGGCCTAGAGAAGGTAATGGCTAGTCGACACGGGAGGGGGGCAGGTAGCCCCCTAGTGAGGCTGATCACGTGGAACGTGAGAGGCCTGAACGGACCGATAAAAAGGGCCAGAGTGCTCGCGCATTTGAAAGGACTAAGGGCAGACGTGGTTATGCTTCAAGAGACGCACCTAAAGGTGGCGGACCAAGTTAGGCTAAGGAAAGGATGGGTGGGACAGGTGTTCCACTCAGGACTGGACGCAAAGAATAGAGGGGTGGCCATCTTGGTGGGGAAACAGGTCGCATTTGCAGCAAAGAACATCGTAGCAGATAGCGGAGGTAGATATGTAATGGTGAGTGGCAGGCTGGAGGGAATGGAGGTCGTGTTGGTTAACGTGTATGCCCCAAACTGGGACGATGCGGGATTTATGAGACGGATGCTGGGGCGTATACCGGACCTGGAGGTAGGAAACTTGATTTTAGGAGGGGACTTTAATACGGTGCTGGACCCGGGGCTAGATAGATCCAGCTCAAGGACCGGAAGAAGGCTGGCAGCGGCCAAGGTACTTAAGGGGTTTATGGACCAAATGGGGGGAGTGGATCCATGGCGATTTCTTAGACCTAGGGCTAGGGAGTTTTCCTTCTTCTTCCATGTCCATAAAGTGTACTCCCGGATAGATTTTTTTGTTTTGGGAAGGTCGTTGATCTCTAGGGTGGAAGAAGCTGAGTACTCAGCCATAGCGGTTTCGGATCATGCCCCACATTGGGTGGACCTGGAATTAGGAGAGGAAAGGGAGCAGAGAACACTCTGGCGATTAGATGTGGGACTGATGGCAGATGAGGGAGTGTGTGCAAGAGTGCGGGGGTGTATTGAGAGATATCTGGAGGTCAATGACGACGGCGAGGTCCCTGTGGGAGTGGTATGGGAAGCACTAAAAGCGGTGGTCAGAGGAGAGCTGATCTCCATTGGGGCCCACAAAAGGAAAACAGAGGCCAAGGAAAGGGAAAGATTACTGGGGGAGATTTTAAGGGTGGATAGGGAATTTGCAGAGACCCCGGAGGAGGAATTGTACAGGGAGAGGAGACGACTCCAGACGGAATTTGACCTTCTGACCACCAGAAAGGCGGAGGTACTGTGGAGGAAGGCACAGGGGAGGAGGTATGAATATGGGGAAAAGGCGAGTCGCCTGTTGGCTCATCAATTGCGAAAGAGGGCAGCAGCGAGGGAGATAGGAGGAATTAGAGACGAAAGGGGAGACACGGTGCGAAGGGCAGGAAAGATAAATGAGGTGTTCAAGACCTTCTATGAGGAACTGTATAGGTATCAACCCCCAGAGGGAGAGGAGGGGATGCGGCAGTTCCTGGACCAATTGAGGTTCCCGAAAGTGGAGGAGCGGGGGGTGGTAGGCCTGGGGGCACCGATTGGGGTGGACGAGGTTATTAAGGGACTGGGAAGCATGCAAGCAGGGAAGGCCCCAGGACCAGACGGGTTCCCGGTGGAGTATTACAGAAAATATGTGGACTTGTTGGCCCCGTTGATGGTGAGGACGTTCAATGAGGCCAGGAAAGGGGGCACTCTACCCCCGACGATGTCGGAGGCGACGATATCGTTAATTTTGAAGAGGGATAAAGATCCGTTGCAGTGCGAGTCCTATAGACCCATTTCATTGTTGAACGTGGACGCCAAATTGTTGGCAAAGGTACTGGCATCGAGGATAGAGGACTGTGTCCCGGGGGTGGTGCACGAAGACCAGACAGGGTTCGTAAAAGGGAGACAACTGAATGTTAACGTGCGACGACTATTAGGGGTGATAATGATGCCCCCAGTGGAGGGGGAGGCAGAGATAGTGGCGGCAATGGACGCAGAGAAGGCATTTGATAGGGTGGAGTGGGAGTATTTATGGGAAGTGTTAAGGAGGTTTGGGTTTGGGAACGGGTTTATAGCTGGGTTAGACTTCTTTATGGGGCTCCAACGGCAAGCGTAGTTACAGGTCGACATAGATCGGAGTATTTCCGACTATATAGGGGAACAAGACAGGGATGCCCGCTGTCTCCATTGTTGTTCGCGTTGGCAATTGAACCTCTGGCCATGGCGTTGAGAGACTCCAGGAAATGGAGAGGGGTGATTAGAGGGGGAGAAGAACACCGAGTCTCGTTATATGCGGATGACCTATTGTTATACGTGTCGGACCCAGCGGGGGGAATGATAGAGGTTATGCGAATTTTGAGGGGGTTCGGGGATTTCTCGGGGTATAGGCTAAACATGGGGAAGAGTGAATTATTTGTGATACATCCAGGGGACCAGAGTAGAGAGATAGAAGGCTTGCCTCTAAGGAAAGTGGAAAGAAACTTCCGATACCTGGGGATTCAGATCGCTAGGAGCTGGGGAACCTTGCACAGACTTAATCTGACACGGTTGGTAGAACAAATGGAGGAGGACTTCAAGAGGTGGGACATGCAGCCTCTATCGCTGGCGGGCAGGGGGCAAGCAATTAAGATGATGGTCCTCCCGAGGTTCTTATTTGTATTTCAATGTCTCCCTATACTAATCACTAAGACCTTTTTTAATAAAATAGACAGGAGCATCACGAGCTTCGTGTGGGCAGGGAAAGTTCCGAGAGTAAGGAGGGGGTTCCTTCAGCGTAGTAGGGACAGAGGAGGATTGGCACTACCGAACTTGGGCGATTACTATTGGGCCGCCAATGTGGCAATGATACGTAAATGGATGATGGAGGGTGAGGGAGCGGCGTGGGAAAGACTGGAGAGAAAGTCCTGTAAAGGGACGAGTTTAGAGGCGCTGGTGACGGCGCCGCTACCGATCTCACCTAAAAAGTTTACCACGAACCCGGTGGTGGCAGCAACATTGAATATCTGGGGACAGTGGAGGCGACAGAGAGGGGTGCGAGGAGCCCTGGTGGGGTCCCCAATCAGGAACAACCATAGGTTCGCCCCAGGAAGAATGGATGGAGGATTTCAGAGCTGGTTCCAGTTGGGAATCAGGAGGGTGGGAGATTTATTTATAGATGGGACTTTTGCGAGCTTGGGAGCATTGGAGGAAAAGTATAAGTTGCCCCGGGGAAATTTCTTGAGATATATGCAGGTGAGGGCATTTGCTAGACAACAGGTGAGGGAATTTCCGTTGCTCCCGACACAGGGGATACAGGACAGGGTGCTTTCAGGGGTGTGGGTCGGAGAGGGCAAGGTGTCAGAGATTTACCGAGAGATGAGGGAAGAGGGGGAGGAGTCGGTGGGCGAACTAAAAGGAAAGTGGGAAGAAGAACTAGGGGAGGAGATAGAGGAGGGTATGTGGGCTGATGCCCTAAGCAGGGTAAATTCCTCTTCCTCATGCGCCAGGCTTAGCCTGATTCAATTTAAGGTGCTACATAGAGCACACATAACGGGAGCAAGATTGAGCAGGTTCTTTGGAGTGGAGGACAAATGTGGGAGGTGTGGCGGGAGCCCGGCAAACCACGCACATATGTTTTGGGCATGCCCGGCACTGGAAGGGTATTGGAAGGGAGTGACGGGAGTGATTTCGCGGGTGGTGAAGGCCCGGGTCAAACCAGGCTGGGGGTTAGCTCTATTTGGAGTTGCGGAAGAGCCGGGAGTGCAGGAGGCGAAAGAGGCCGACGTTGTGGCCTTTGCGTCCCTAGTAGCCCGGCGCAGGATCCTACTCATGTGGAAGGAGGCGAAACCCCCCGGACTGGAGGCCTGGGTAAATGATATGGCGGGGTTCATTAAACTGGAGCAGATAAAGTTTGCCCTGAGAGGATCGGCTCAAGGGTTCACCAGGCGGTGGCAGCCATTTCTCGACTACCTAGGGGAACGTTAGAGGGAAGACAGATGACCAGCAGCAGCAACCCAGGGGGAGGGTGGGGGGGGGGAGAGGGGGGGGGTTTAGTTTAGGTCAAAGATAAAGGGGTTTTGTTACATGTGTATTGTTTAAAATTTCTGTATTGTTATTGTTGCGTTTGCTTTGTAAGAGGGGAAAAATTGTTGTTTGGGAAAAAAATTTCAATAAAACATTTATTTTTAAAAAAAAGAGTATTGAAAGTCAGAGAGATCTAGGGGTACAGGTCTACAGGTCACTGAAAGGGGCAACACAGGTGGAGAAGGTAGTCAAGAAGGCATACGGCATGCTTGCCTTCATTGGCCGGGGCATTGAGTATAAGAAATGGCAAGTCATGCTGCAGCTGTGACCTTAGTTAGGCCACACTTGGAGTATAGTGTTCAATTCTGGTCGCCACATTACCAGAAGGATGGAGAGGCTTTAGAGAGGGTGCAGAAGAGATTTACCAGAATGTTGCCTGGTATGGAGGGCATTAGCTATGAGGAGCGGTTGAATAAACTCGGTTTGTTCTCACTGGAACAAAGGAGGTTGAGGGGAGACCTGATAGAGGTCTACAAAATTATGAGGGGCATAGACAGAGTGGATAGTCAGAGGCTTTTCCCCAGGGTAGAGGGGTCAATTACTAGGGGGCATAGGTTTAAGGTGAGAGGGGCAAGGTTTAGAGTAGATGTACGAGGCAAGTTTTTTACACAGAGGATAGTGGGTGCCTGGAACTCGCTACCGGAGGAGGTGGTGGAAGCAGGGACGATAGTGACATTTAAGGGGCATCTTGACAAATACATGAATAGGATGGGAATAGAGGGATACGGACCCAGGAAGTGTAGAAGGGTGTCGTTGTGTCGGGCAGCATGGTCGGCATGGGCTTGGAGGGCCGAAGGGCCTGTTCCTGTGCTGTACATTTCTTTGTTCTTTGTTTGAAGCTCTATTCCTGCCGTATGATCCTCCCCGAGATTGTCCTTTCTGAGCTCCAGGCAGTTTACGTTAAACAGTCACCACAAACAGCGGTTAGCACTGCTGTCTCACGGCGCCGAGGTCCCAGGTTCGATCCCGGCTCTGGGTCACTACCGTGCGGAGTTTGCACATTGTCCCCGTGTTTGTGTGGGTTTCACCCCCACAACACAAAGCTGTGCAGGGTAGGTGGATTGGCCATGCTAAATTGACCCTTAATTGAAAAAAATGAATTGGGTACTCAAAATTTATAAAAAATAAAACAAACCCTTGACCCTACCATCCATACAAATTACTGCCCCGTCTTCAACCTTCCTCTCCTCTCCAAACTCTTTGAACATGTTGTCACCTCCCAAATCTTTGACCATCTTTCCCAGAATTGCCATGTTTGGATCCTTCAATCAGGTCTCTGCCCAGTCACAGTAGTGAAATAGAAGAGACAAACCGAATCTTACCAGGAGAGAAAGGTAGACACTCCGGGAGCTTGAATCCAACGCGTATATGTTCATAAGACCAGAACACAAGGATCGCAGCACAGTCATTCGTGAGAGACAACAATACCTGCTGGAGACAGACAGACAGACAACTAAACAACACGAATCACAACACCAAGCTACCTAGACCCATATCCTGAGACAGTAAGGAGAATTGGAGACGGACTGGAAGGACTGGATTTCTCGAGGAATTAAGGGCTATGGAGAGAGAGTGGGTAAATGGAGTTGAAATCAGCCATGATTGAATGATGGAGTGGACTCGATGGACCGAATGGCATTACTTCCGCTCCTATGTCTTATGATCTTATGGTCTAACGCAAAAGACTCCAGACACATTAACCAAAAACAACAGGGGACAACAGGTAGAACCAAGGAATCTACCTGCTCCCTAAAATACCCAAACATCCAAACACATGGATAGTACCAGGGAAATAACACCAGACAGGCCCACCGGGTCAGACTGTGGGAGAGAAAATACAACAATTTACAGTGCAGAAGGAGGCCATTTGGCCCATCGAGCCTGCACCGGCTCTCAGAAAGAGCACCCCACTTAAGCCCATGTCTCCACCCTATTCCCGTAACCCAGTAACCTCACCTAACCTTTGTTTGGACACTTAGAATAGTCAATCCACCTAACCTGCCCATCTTTGGATGGTGGGAGAAAACTAGTGCACCCGGAGGGAACCCACACAGACACGGGGAGAATGTGCAAACTTCACACAGTCGCCCAAGGCAGGAATAGCTGAAACATCAACACAATGCTTCTGGTAGTTGATGGCTCAATAAATATTAGTGGATTAAAAATATCTGTAATATAGAGTAAAACAGAAAATCCTAGATTAACCCAACAGGTCTGGCAGCATCATTGAATCCCTATACTGCAGAAGGAGGCCATTCGACCCATCGTGTTTGCACCAATCCTACAAAGGAGCACCCCAACCAGGTGCACTTCCCCTCCCCTCTCCCCATAACCCCACTTCACCTTTGGACACTAAGGGGCAATTTAGCATAGCCAATCCACCAAACCGGCACATCTTTGGACAGTGGGAGAAAACTGGAGCACCCGGGGCGAACTCACACAGACACGGGGAGAATGTGCAAACTCCAGTCACCCAAGGCCGGAATTGACCTGGGTTTCTGGCGCTGTGATGCAGCAGTGCTAACCACTGTGCCACCTTGCCACATCTGTGACGAGAGAAACAGAGTTAAACTTTGTTGTTCCTTGTTGCAACAGTTCTGTAGAAGGATCAATGGATTAAACGCTTTGAAAAGAAGTGGAAATAAAGTGTTTCACTCAGAGGTTTGACACAGGAAGACGTTTCAGTCTGTGTGACGCTCAATCTTCATTCACACAAAGCCAGTAGCCAGTAGCCTGATTGCCTGGATGACCAGAGTCCATCCGGTCCTCCAAATCTTCCCATTGGTCAACATGTCAAAGGCAAGAAATGAGGTTTGATACCCGCACCCACGTGGCCATTGGGAAGAACTCAAAATAATGCAGAGTCTCAGCCAATGAGGGAGATCCGTGATCAGTCCCGCCCCTCATTTAACCGATTGCTTGGACGACCAGCAGCATCCGCTTGGCCCTCCAGCCATGCCCCCTCTTCCTATTGGTCTGCACCTGCCGTCAATCACTCCCCGGGCATTGTGATATGGAGCATGCGCAGTGCGGCTCGTGCCCAGGGACAGATGCTTGTTTGTTTCATCTTCAGGTGGGAAGGAGGCGGATAAGCAGAGGCAGCGTTAGGGGCAGTGGGTGGATGGGGAGGCTTCACAAACACCCAGTACAGGCGTCAAAGCTGAAACAAGAAATTACCGCTCCCGAGTTTGCACCGAGCGAGAAGGTTTTCCTGCAGAGCCTTTCTCCAGTTAACCACCACCATTCTCATAAGGGGCAGTGTGCAGCAGGGTGAGCCCTGTGCACTCAGCAGGACTGACAGTGATCGATTCTGGAAACTCCTTTTACAGGGGGTTACAAGGGGAGGATTTAAACACAGCAAAGTGAAATCAAACAAGACATTAAGACCTGAGAGAGTCACTTTATTAATCAGAACCTAGATATTATTGGTCTTTGAGTGTAAGCATTGAGTTCCAGGTCAGTACCACACTCCATGGGGGTTCACTCTACCAGCGATCCACAGACACAGGCTAGTGTTCTGGGCACAAGGATTCAAATCCCATCATGGCAATTGGTGGAGTGGAAATTCAATTAATCTGGAATTTAATGTTCATCTCAGTATTGGTGACCGTGAAATCATTGTGGTGAGTTTGTGGGAAGGGGAGAGTGTGTGGGACTGGGATTTGCAGCTTTGGGGAGAAGAGAGCAATAATTAAACCCTGGGAACTAGAATTATCTGTTCCACCTTTCTGTCCTGGACTAACCTGTGCAAATTGGTTTTAATGGGTTACAAGGAGTGGATTGACAGAAAGGAAACTCACATCAGATCAAGATCTGACAGTCATTCAATTCATCAGGACGTGAATATCATTAGCTTTTTAATGTGGATGGAGTCATGCTTGGCTGTGCTGTCTGTGGAAAAAGATATCAAAACACCGGTGTGCCTGGGAAAGCACCGAGACACACACACACCCGAGTGAGAGTGTTCCAGTGAACTGACTGTGGAAAGAACTTTGACACTGCCTGAAAATAAATCACACCATTCACAGTTTTCAACCGATTGTCCAACCTGGAGAGACACGAGGACATTGGCACCATGGACAAACCGTGGAAACGTGAGGACCATGGTAAGGGATTCATATCTCTGTCTGTGCTGGATATTCATCGGCGCAGTCACACCGGCGAAAGACCATTCACTTGCTCCAAGTGTGGGAAGAGGTTCACTCGACTAACCCACCTCACTACGCATCAACTTGTTCACTCTGATACCAGACCTTTTAAATGTTCCGACTGTGAGAAGAGCTTCAAAAGAAAAGCAAATCTGCTGACACACCAACAGGTTCACACCGGGGAGAGGACGTACCCCTGCTCTGAGTGTGGGAATTCACTCAGTTATCCAGCTTTCTGTTACACCAGCGAGTTCACACTGGGGAGAAACCATTTGCCTGCCCCAGGCTGAATGATTCCAATTCCCATTTGATGGTGTGGCCTTTCTCTTTTATTCCCATTCATGATCATTCTATCTTATTCCGGAGCCCTGAAATTCCCTCCCAAGGTCAATGGACCTTTAAATTTTCCATTCCGCCCGCTATGATTCCCACGACCGGAAATATGACCCCAACAAATTGGATGAAACCAAATCTTTAAAAGACAAATCTTTATTTCAAATCATTGCCGTGCTGTCAGGGGAAAGGGTTAATTTCTCTGCTTGTTTACAAAAGGGAAGAAGAAACATTCACAAAGATTTCCACAGCTTGTGAGCTCCGAAACATAACTTCAAGGCTGAAGTTTATCTTCTGAGTTTGAAACGTTTTGGTGCCTTTTCCAATTGTACCAGTAAATTGTGATTCGCACTGAAAGGTTTACTTTCACTCAGTAATTAGAACATTTCACTTTCTCAGCACTGACACTTTAGATTAAATCCCAATTGTTCACTTCTCTTGTAGCTGGTGTGTGGAGAAGATCATGTTCACTGTAGATCTGTCAGCACAGAAACCGCACTGTGCTTCTGTATACACTCAGTCTGCAAGTAGATGAATCTTTAAACATGACCCAAGTGAAGGTCTTCCCCCTGACTCTAAGGAGTGGAATGTTCCTGTGGTTGATGCAATCTCCTCTGTCACTGCTGTTTTTATTGCATCTCACATGTTCCGTGGACCAGTCTCACACCCCAAAAGAGGAGGTTATGAAGGTGGGACAGTTGATGGGACTTTCTGTGTGTGAGCAGTTCAGCCGGAATTCCATCCTCGCCGGGCACCTTTCTGTTTGCTCAGCAATCAATGGCCTTTTCCAGCTCAAATGATGAGGGTTCTTGTCCAATTCAACCATGACAGGAAGCTGCAGGAGAGTCAAACAGAGACGAGGAGCTGTCCGTCTCACAGGAGTGCAGCTCACGGTTGTGTTCAACCCAACGGGACATCTGTTTACTTCTGTCAGTGAGGACTTTAGAGTCTGATGATTTCAGGACACCTACTTTGATGAAAGCAGTACTAATTGTCCTCTTAATCCCATCAAATACATAACAGATTTCCATTGTCATATGCAGTTTGGAATTCTTGATGTCGGCTCATCCCGTGTTTATTTGCTACTGTCCTTTGCTACTTTCTGGGTTACTTTCACATGATGCAGTGTTCTCGGTGTTGGATTTATGTTGTACATCAGGTTGGCTTTGCTTTTTGCTTCAATGACAGATGTCATCTCTGCTGAGTGGCTCTCAAACCAGTCTTTGTTGTGGGTTCCACCTTTACCAAATGATGCTGCTACTGTGTCAGAAATGATTCAACTCAGCGACTTCCAAACTTCATCAATATCAATGTTGACTGTTCATCAATATCAATGTAAATTTTATTTGTGTGTCTGTGAAATACTTTACTGTTTTGTTCAATGTGCCGTGATAATATAATGGAGCTCCCAATGTGAAGAACGTATATGTCAGAGAGAATTGTCAGCAAGGATTAATCAGCACGTTACAATTGGAGATGTTCATCAGTGGAACCTTTCAGACACGGAATTGTAGATTTTACATCAAAGAGCAATTTAGGATTCAAGTAGAAGTTAATAATTTTATTGTAAAGTAGTTTCTGTTGAGAGTTCTTGACTGAAGGGGAAAGATCCCAGATGGTGTTTTCAACAGGGACATTGCAGCCCCGAAAATCAGGGAGATATCCAGAACATTACAGTTCCATTTGTTATTGGGTTGTTAATTTCACCAGAAACAAACCAAATATTATCAGACTAACAATCCTGGATGTGTGTAACAGCAACAATAATAGCATAATCCAATCCCTGCAGTCACTTGTGAACTCTCTGGTGTGTCCACAGATTGTGTGACCGACTGAATCCCTTCCCACACACAGAGTGGATGAACGGCCTCTCCCCAGTGTGAACGCGCTTGTGTACGTTGAGATTAGATGAAGATCTGAAACTCTTTCCACAGGCTGTGCAGCTGAACGGCTTCACCTCAGTGTGAACTCACCGGTGTGACCAAAGGCCGGATGACTGAGTGAATCCCTTTCCACAGACGGAGCAGATGAATGGTCTCTGCCCGGTGTGAACATGGAGTGCAGTGAGGTCGGAAGACTGCCTGAATCTCTTTCCACAGTGAGTGCAGGCAAACGGCCTCTCCTCAGTGTGAATTCGCTGGTGTAACATGAGGCTGGCTGATTGCGTGAATCCCTTCCCACATAAGGAACAGGTTAATGGTCTCTCTCCAGTGTGAGTGCGTTGGTGTGCAGTGAGTGTGGATAACTGCCTGAAGCTCTTTCCACAGGAAGTGCAGCTGAGTGGTTTCTCCTCAGTGTGAATTCTCCTGTGTACCACCAGGTTGGTTGACTGAGTGAATCCCATCCCACACTCGGAGCAGGTGAATGCTTTCTCCCCAGTGTGAACACGCTTGTGGGCGCTGAGGTTGGATGAAGACCTGAATCTCTTTCCACAGGAAGTGCAGCTGAATGGACTCTCCCCAGTGTGATTTCTCTGGTGTGTCAGCAGGGCCAACTGAGTAAAACCCTTCCCACAGAGCAGCTGAATGGCCTCTCCCCAGTGTGATCTCGCTGATGTAACGAAAGGCCAGACGACTGAGTGAATCCTTTCCCACATATGGAGCAGATGAATGGCTTCTCCCCAGTGTGACTGCGTTGATGGATTTCCAGCAGGCATGGATAATAGAATCCTTTACCACAATCCTCACATTTCCACAATCGTTTTGTGGTGTTGGTCCCAGTGTCAATGAATTTCCAGCCGGGATGGATAATTGAATCTCTTCCCACAATCCTCACATTTCCATGGTTTCCCCATGGAGTTGGTGTCCTTGTGATTCTCCAGGTTGGACAATCAGTTGAAGCTTCGTCCACAGAACACGTGTATGGTTTCTCCCCACTGTGAATGATGTGATGTTTTTTCAGACTGTGTAACTGGTTAAAGCTCTTTCCACAGTCAGTTCACTGGAACTCTCTCACTCAGGCGTGTGTGTGTCCAGTCACACTAATGTTTTAAATCTTCTCCACCAGACAGAGCAGACAATAATTTCTCCTTCCACATTCAGAGAACAATGATATTTAGCTCCTGATGGATCTCTGTAAAGACTTTGACATGATTTTTGATTCGATTTTCTGTCTGTAAATCCTCTCCTGACCTCCTGCAAAGTGATTTGAAAAGAGTGCTCACTATGAGTACACAATAGAAATTCAGAACAGACAATTCTAATTTCTCTGGAATATCCTTTCCCCAAATCTGTCAATCCCAGACTCTGTCTCTCATGGGAAAGACCTGAGCCCTGTCCAAGATGGCGGTGGCCGGTTGCCTGGGTAACCTGGGCCTGTCACCGGGGAGGAAGCCCCGCCTCCCTGACTCCCACTCGCAAGATGGCGGCCAGTGAGCCCGCTCCCCCCGGGCCTGTCACAGCAGGCAGCCAGCCGAGGTAAACATGGTGCCTGCGGCCTTTTATTTGGGGCCTCAGGCCGACCCCAGAAGTTGATAAAGTTTCCAGTGCAGCCGCGGCTTCCATTCCTGCCCTGTGCTCACAATCTCCTCCCGAACCATCCACTCCTCCTCAGTCTCTCACCATGACTGACACTGAGCATGCTCAGAGCACGCACCCACACTGCACCTGCGCACTGGCCTCCTACACTCACTGATCGGGGACTTTCTGCAGCGCGGGGGATACTGGGTAAAGCAGCCGCCATAGAGAGCAATTAGTAAACAGAAAGATTCTTTTTCCCAGTTAGCAAAACAGAAGACCACAGATAAGCAACCTGCTGGGCATGAAACAAAATGAGAGGTTCAGATACTTTATTTAAGACCAGCACATTATTCTGCTAAGATATCACTTGGACATGGGCAGCCAGCAGGCTGATCTACAGTATGCATAGTATTTACCAGTGATATATTTGTGTACTGTTCATAATTGTGACTGGGTCACACTCAAGATTCATTCAAAATGCAACTCCCCAGGTTTTTTGACCCACTCCCTCCAGATTTGTTTTCCCTCCAAGGATCTTGACATCTGCCTTAGTTTTTATCCAGCCATGTATGTTCAGCTCACACTGCCCAACAACCAACCTCTCCTGCACTGGGGCACAGGGTTTCCATTATATTGGGAGGGAGCAATCCGTCTCTCTTGCATTGGTGCACTGCATTTCTCTAATCTCACAATGTCATAGAAAGGTGACAGCACAAAATGAAGGCACTCGACAAATTGTATCTGTGCCAACTTTCTGCAACAGTCACAATCCCCTGTCATTGGCCCTGAACTCTAGATATTTTTTTCCTCAAAAGATACGAACAGATGAGCAAGGAGCTGGAGTTGGCTATTCAGCCCAGTCTGCTCCACCATTTAATAAGGTCATGGCTGATCTGAAAGTAAGATAGTTGTCCAATTCTCTTTCAAAACGTCAATTGAATCTGCCTCCACCACATTTCCGAGCAGCGCATTCATGTTATCACATGCAGCACAGAATGTTTTCTTCTCATCAGCATTGCTTCTTTTTATAATCACCTTAAATCAATGCCCTCTGTTTATAATCTTGCCCTAAATATAACTTGCTAGAACAAACGTCTATTGCAGATCCTTAGTTTTAATGTGGTCAAGTGCCTTTCCATTTGAGAACTGTTCAATAATGTTTTGAGAATTAGTTGTAGTTTGAAGGGGTGGAGTTCAGGTGTGGATGGTGCGGGTGAGCCCACAAATCATGTCCGTATGTTTTGGGCATGTCCAAGGTTTAGGGGATTTTGGCAGGGATTTGCCGATGTCATGTCGAAGATATTGATGGTACGGGTGGTTCCGAGACCAGAGTTTGCGATGTTTGGTGTGTCGGAAGACCCGGGAGTTCAGGGGGCGAGAGAGGCCGATGTTTCGACCTTTGCCTCCCTGGGAGCTGGGAGACGGATCTTATTGGCGTGGAGGGACTCGGAGTCTCTGAAATCGGGGGTATGATTTAGTGACATGATCGGGTTTCTCAGGCTTGAAATGATCAAATTCGCCCTGAGGGGATCGATGTTAGGGTTTGCCCAGAGGTGCCAACGGTTAACGACTTTTTGGGGGATAATTAAGCTTTTAGAAGGGGGTGGGGGGCTGGTTGGGGTGGGAAATAGTTAGTAGGAAAGGGGGATTGGGGAATTATGGGCGAGATTCTCCACTCCCGCACCGGTTGGGAGAATCGTCTGGGCCGCCATAATTTCCCGGGACGCCGGTCCGACGCCCTCCCGCGATTCTCCCAAGCGGCGGGAATGGCCCCGTCGAGTTCCGCAGGCCGGAGAATCGCCGGAGACACCCAAAATGGCGATTCTCCAGCACCCCCGCTATTCCCAGGCCCGGATGGGCCGAGCGGCCAGGCCAAAATGGAGGGTTCCCCCCAGCGCCGTCCACACCTGGTCGCTGCCGTCGGGAACAGCGCAGGAACGCTGGGGTAAGGCGGCCTGTGGGGGTGGGGAGGGGGGATCCTGCACCGGGGGGTACCTCAAATGTGGGATGGCCCGCGATCGGTGCCCACCGATCGTTGGGCCGTCCTCTCTGAAGGAGGGCTTCCTTCCTTCCGCGGCCCCGCAAGATCCGTCCGCCATATTCTTGCGGGGCGGACTCGGAGAGGACGGCAACCACGCATGCGCGGGTGACGCCAGTTATGCGGCGCCGGCTGCATCATGTATGCGGCGCCGCCTTTACGCGGCAACAAGGCCTGGCGCATGTAGATGACGCGGCCCCGATCCTAGCCCATTATCGGGCCCTGAATCGGTCGGGATAGGGGCCGTTTCGCGCCGTCGTGAACCTCGACGGCGTTCACCACGGTGTGGGCACTTCGGCGCGAGAGTGGAGAATCCCGCACTATGTATGTGAGCCACATTGGCTGGGTTTGGCTGAGTATTTACTTTGTTGTTTTTCCTCTTTAAAATTATATATGCCGGAATAAAATATTTTCAAATAAATAATCATTTGTACTGTCCCCACCTGGCTTCCCTGTATTTACACCCCCCCCCCCCACCCCCTCCCCCCACACACACACCACCTCGGGGCGCAAAATATTTAATCCTTTTGCTGCTTCAAAGCTTTTCTCTTGCTCAGTGCAAACATTCCCATTGCATTTTTCTCTTTGTAACCTGTCTTAGATTCCTCTTCATCTCCCCATCAAGCTCAGGGGAATTAGCATCATCTGTAATAGCAGGTTGCAATTATTCAAGGATGGTGCCCTGTATTGTAAACAATCACACATTGATCAATGGACGCTTAAACACTGGATGGTTAAAACTGCTCACAGTCCCGCAGGGATAGGTTTACTTGAATTTCGACAAAACTGTGGACATAACCACAGTAATAGTCAAGTTGGTTAGTGTGAGGAAAAATTTCCATCTGATTGGACTGGAAGTGTCCCCGTGTGTGTCTGTGAATGTGTGGGTGCTTCTGTGTGTCTGTGAGTGCGTGTGGGTGCTTATGTGTATAAGTGTGGTGGGAAACCTGAAAACTACATAATTGCAGTTGGATCGAACCTGGGATCTCGACGCCGTGAGGCAGCAGTGCTAACCACTGCACCACCGTGCCACCTTTGAATGGTAACAGTATTAACCTTCTCCCTATCCTGTCCTAGTTGTTAGAATGAGAAACAATACTTGTTCTATTGGTGACATAATAATAATCTTTTATTGTCACAAGTATGAAGTTACTGCAAAAAGCTCCTAGTCGCCACATTCCGGCGCCTGTTCGGGTAAGCTGGTACGGAAATTGAACCCGCACTGCTGGCCTTATTCTGCATTACAAACCAGCTGTCTAGCCCACTGAGCTGAACAAGCCCTTTAAGTCAGTCTTTGAATTGTTTGTAGATTGAACCATCTTGTTGCCACATTTCAGCAACAAATGTTGAAATGTTTGCTCCACACCCACAGGGTTTCATCTGTCTAAAGCCACAGAAAGGTCCCGTTTTCTCCTGGGGTCTGAGACAAATCACGGTAGCAGTGATTTGAGACAAAAGGTGGCATGGTAGCACAGTGGTTAGCACTGTTGCTTGCCAGGGTCCCAGGTTCAATTCCCAGATTGGGTCACTGTCTGTGCGGAGTCTGCACGTTCTCCCTGTGTCTGCGTGGGTTTCCTCTGGGCACTCCGGTTCTCTCCCACAAGTCCTGAAAGGCATGCTTCTGAGGTGAATTGGACATGCTAAATTCTCCCTGTGCACCCGAACAGGTGCCGGAATGTGGTGACTAGGGGCTTTTCACAGTAACTTCATCGCAGTATTTCTGTAAGCCTACTTGTGACAATAAAGATTATTATAAAAATCAGCTTTCAAAATGATGCAGACTTTCAGCCAATGTGGGACATCCGGCTCAGCCCCGCTTCCCATTCACACTGATTGGTTGGAGGACCAGCCGTTCTTGTTCGGTCCTCCAGCCTGCAACTCTGCCTATTGGTCCATACCTGCCATCAATCAGTCCCCAGGCATTGTGAGCTGGAGCAAACCCTTCACAAGGGTTCACAGCTCCCTGGTTTGCAGCTGCGGAGCTTCTCCCTCCCTCCCGGGAACAGGCCCAGGTTAACGGGCACCATCCTGCTTCAGACACTGGAGGATGGTTCACATCAGAGGATGGGGGAGGGGGACAAGAAATAAGAGCTTACACTTTGCATTCAAATCAATGAGGAGTCTGATCTCTGGCAAGGAAGAAAACCCTAGCAGGTGGGCGGCAGGATTCACAAACACCCGCTGGAGGCCCCAAACTGCCAATAAGACCCATTGATTTTATTGTCAGTCTGCAGACAGGAGCTGGAGAACTGAACCCAGGCAGAGGAGAGAGAGGAAGAAAACTGGGAGTGGAGGAAAGAAATGGTGCAGATGGTGAGATGGGTTTGGTTCTTATCACAGAAAGAAGGGAGAGTGTGTGAGATGAGAATTTACAGCTTTGGGTAATTGAAAGAAAACATTGAAAGTGGAATTGTCTGTCCCAAATTTTGTACAAGGTATTAAAGAGGAAAATTTGCAGATGAGAAACTCAAACCAAACATCACATTGAAGGGTAACAGTTATTCGATTCATTGGGACTGGAATATCACAGGCCATTGAATGTGGAAGGAGCAATGTTAAGTCTATTCTGCCCGTGGGAAAAGATTTCAAATATTATTGTGACTGGAAACGTGCCGATTCTCAACCCCCCCCCCACCCCCCAAGTGAGAGAGTTCCAGTGAACCGTGAAAAGAGCTTCACCCAGTTACACAGCCAGCAGAAAGATCACACATAGGGTAAGTCAGTGGGAAATATATGGCAGATAAAGTATAATTTGGGAAAAAAGTGAAGTTGTCCTGTGTTGGGAAGAATAACAATTTAAATAGAGAGATTGCAGAATACCAGAGTAGAGAAAGATCTGTGTGTCCTTGTACACGAACCACAAATGTATTTATTACCTCACACTCCTCCAGATTGATCTCCATTTGCTTCTTTGCTGCCCAGCTGATCAGTCTACCGATATCTTCCTGTAGTCTACAACTTTATTCCTCACTGTAAACCACAAGACTGCAAACGTCTTAACCATGACCCTTTGTTGAAGTCTAAATCATTAATATATAACACACAAAGCATGGAATCTTGTCCTGAACAATCCAGAACTCCGCTGGAAACAGTCTTCCAGTCACAAAAATACCTCTGGACCATTCCCCTTTGCTTCCTGCTGCTCCAGCTGATGACATTTCCAGCCTAATGGAAGTGTCCTGGTTTTCCCACATGGAACTGGATGTGCATTATTTATTTCATTATTCACTGACTTAAGTAAATAAACTGAAGATTAAAACAAATAGGGCCGTATGGTGGTGCAGTAGTTAGCACTACGGCCTCACGGCGTTGAAGTCCCAGGTTCGATGCTGGCTCTGGGTCACTCTCCGTGTGGAGTTTGCACATTCTCCCCGTGTTTGCGTGGGTTTCGCCCCCACAACCCAAAGATGCGCAGGCTAGGTGTATTGGCCACGCTAAATTGTCCCTGAATTGGAAAAAAATGAATTGGGAACTCTAAATTTATATAAAAAAAGAATGAAACAAATAAAGATTCATCAGATACTCACCAATCAGTTTTTTCCATTATCCTGAAGTGACCTTATTTTTATCGGGAGTTAACTGAAGTGTTTTCCTAACCTCTCATTATCTAAATTTCCATTCACCACTTTTCTGTCCACCTGGCCCAGTCCATGGCTTTCTCCCTCATTGTCTAAAACACATGAGCAACATTTATATAATCGTGGTGCATACATTTCAGTCTAAATCATTGATATATACCGGAAACTGTGGAGCCCCACTGGAACGGACGTCCAGGCATCATTCAGTCCTGAATGTCACTAACAGCAGCAACAACAGCTGAATCCAAACCCTGCTGTTGCCTGCGAACTTGCTGATGCCTGTGCAGGTTGGTTGACAGAGTGAATCTCCTCCCACCCACGGAGCAGTTAAACAGCCTCTCCCAGTACCGCTCCCACGTGTGGGCCACATGGTAGCACAGTGGTTAGCCCCGTTGCTTCACAGCTCCAGGGACCCAGGTTTGATTCCCGGCTTGGGTCACTGTCTGTGCGGAGTCTGCGCGTTGTCCCCGTGTCTGTGTGGGGTTTCCTCCGAGTGCTCCGGTTTCCCCCCACAGTCCAAAAATGTGTAGATTAGGTGCACTGGCCATGCTAAATTGCCCTTAGTGTCCTAAAAGGTTAGGTGGGGTTAAGGGTTGGGTCAGAGGTACGGGCTTAAGTCGGGTGCTCTTTCTAAGCGCTGGTGCACTCGATGCGCTGAATGCCCTCCTTTTGCACTGTATATACTATGATCCTGTTTCAGTGTGAACTCTCTGGTGTTTCCGCAGATTTGGTTTACTTTTAAATCTCTTTTCACAGTCAGAACATTTAAAAGGATTCTGATCAATGTGAACAAGTTGGTGTCTCGTCAGGTGGGATGACTGAGTAAATATCTTGTCACACACGGGGCAAGAGTACGGTCTCTGCCCAGTATGAACTCGCTGGTGTTGCAGAAGCTGGGATGAACATGTGAATCTCTTCCCACACACGGAGCAGGAGAACGGCCTCTCCCCAGTGTGATTGCGTTGGTGTCTCAGTAAATTCATTTTACTTTTAAAGCTCTTCTCACAGTCAGCACATTTAAAACATCTCTGATCAGTATGAACAAGTTGGTGTCTCAGTAGGATTGATGACTGAGTGAATCCCGTCCCACACAAGGAGCAGGTGAATGGCCTCTCCCCAGTGTGAGTGCGTTGGTGTCTCAGTAATTCCTTTTTACTTTTAAAGCTCTTCTCACAGTCAGCACATTTAAAAGGTCTCTGATCAGAATGAACAAGTTGGTGCTCCAGGAGGTGGGATGACCGAGTGAATCCCTTCCCACACACGGAGCAGGTGAATGGCCTCTCCCCAGTGTGAGTGCTTTGGTGTCTCAGTAAATCCTTTTTACTTTTAAAGCTCTTCTCACAGTCAGTACATTTAAAAGGTCTCTGATCAGTATGAACAAGTTGGTGTCTCAGGAAGAATGATGACTGAGTGAATCCCTTCCCACACACGGAGCAGGTGAATGGCTTCTCTCCAGTGTGATGGCGTTGATGTGTCAGTAGATCTTTTCTGGATTTAAAGCTCTTTTCACAGTCAGCACATTTAAAAGGTCTCTGGTCAGAGTGAACCTGATGGTGAGCCCGGAGGTTTGACAAATCAGTAAATCCCTTCCCACATTCCAAACAGGTGAATGGCCTCTCCCCAGTGTGGGTGCGTTGATGTAACAGTAAACTATTTCTGCTTTTAAAGCTCTTCTCACAATCAGCACATTTAAAAGGTCTCTGATCAGTATGAACAAGTTGGTGTGTCAGGAGGTGGGATGACAGAGTGAATCCCTTCCCACACACGGAGCAGGTGAATGGCCTCTCCCCAGTGTGAGTGCGTTGATGTGTCAGTAAATCCTTTCTGCGCTTAAAGCTCTTTCCACAGTCAGCACATTTAAATGGTCTCTGATCAGTATGAACAAGTTGGTGTGTCAGGAGGTATGATGACCGAGTGAATCCCTTTCCACACACGGAGCAGGTGAACGGCCTTTCCCCAGTGTGAATACGTTGATGAGTTTCCAATTCAGATGGGTAATTGAATCCCATCCCACAGTTCCCACATTGCCACGGTTTCTCCATGGTTATCGACAAGTTATCAGGTGTAGGTGGGATGCAGATTTGAGGTCACTATCAGATCAGCCGTGATGTTATTAAATGGTGGAACAGGCTCACGGGGCTGAATGTCCTATTGCTGCTTCTTGATTCCTTCGGTGCGAATGTCCTTATGTCTCTCCAGCTTGGATCATCAGTTGAAGCCTGAGTACGTTGTCTCCCTGATGTAAATGCTGCAATTTAATTTCATGCTGTGTGATTGGTTAAAGCTCAGTTCCAGCTCACTGTGGAAAATTACTTAGATGTCCGTGTCTCGGTGCTTTTCCAATCACTGATTTTTGAAATTTTTTCCAAAAGACGAAACAGACAAACATTTCTCCTTCCACGTTGAAAGGCCGGTCCTGATGAATCAAGTAACTCGGTCAGATCTCAACATGTTGTTTGCATCTGCAAATATTCTGTGAAAGGAGATTACATTGTAATATTATGAATATATAAGACACAAACAGGCCATTCTGTCACATATTCTGCTGCTGTCCATACTCGGCACACATCTCCCGACTGTCCCACCTATCAAATCTCAGCCTTTCAGCTGATTTTCGATTCCATTTTCTCTCATGTCCTTGTCCCGTTTCCTTTTGAAAACATCTCAGCACTTTCCTCAACTCCTTTCCATGGTAATGGGTTGCACATTCAGAACCTGTGAGGAAATAAATTTGTCTGTATTGTCCCCTTGGATTTATCCATAACTATCTTGTATTTATGACTTGTTGTTTATTGATGGTCACTCTCTCACATCACCCCTCTCCATTTAATCTTTCCTGAGAGCTGTAATCTCTCATGTTACAAAAGTCATCACTGTCAATGCAGGATAGAATTCGCAAAGAGACAAACCTTTCTGTCGGGTTCAGTTTGTTGTGTGCAAATTCTCCAATTCTAATCCCCTGTAAAAAGAGTTTACAAAAGCCATCACTGTCAGTCCAGGATAGAAATTCTGAACAGGCAATTCGAATTTCTCTGGAACATTTTTTCCTCTCTTGTTCCCCCAAAGCTGTAAATCCCCGTCCCACACACTCTCCCTGGGCTGAACTCCAAACCCATCTCACCGTTTCTTTCCTCCACTCCCAGTTTTCTCCCTCTCCTCTGCCTGGGTTCAGTTCTCCAGCTCCTGTCTGCACTGACAATAAAATCAATGGGTCTTATTGGGAGTTTGGGGCCTCCAGCGGGTATTTGTGAACCCTCCCCGCCCACCTGCCAGGGTTTCCTTCCTTGCCAGAGATCAGAGTCCTCATTGATTTGAGTGCAAAGTGTAAGCTCTTATTTATTATCCTCCCTCCCCCATCCTCTGATGTGAACCATCCTCCAGTGTCTGAAGCAGGATGGTGCCCGTTAACCTGGGCCTGTTCCCGGGAGGGAGGGAGAAGCTCCGCAGCTGCAAACCAGGGAGCTGACAATGATTGTGAAGGGTTTGCTCCAGCTCACAATGCCCGGGAACTGATTGACGGCGGGTTCGGACCAATAGGAAGAAGGGGCGGATCTGGAGGAACGAGAGCAGCTGGTCCTCCAACCAATCAGAGTGAACGAGAGGTGGAGCAAAGCCGGGGCTCTCTTTCTCTTCGCATGCGCCCGGCCACTCGGGCCTGTCTCAGGGAAAAGCCCGAGCAGCTTTCGCCGGTTCAATTGCTGTATCCGAGCTTCGTATCCAGACCTGTGGCCAACACGAAGTGTTTGTAAAGCCTCCCAACCTATCCGACGCCTCCATCCCTCCCTCATGACTCACCGCGCGGATCTGACCGGCGAACGATTTTCACCCGACCGCCTGAATCCTAACCTGTCATCGGCACTGCGCATGCTCTTAGTCACGTTGGTGATCGAGGCTCTGCCCCGCCCCCCATTCACTCCGATTGGTTGGAGGATCAGCTGCTTCCCTCGGTACTCCAGCCCCGCCCCTCTCTTTCTATTGGTCCCGAGCTGCCGTCAATTACCCGATCATTGTGAGCTGGAGCATGCGCAGTGTCGATGCTGGTCTCGGCCGGGCGGTTTCACTGAAACGCGGTGTGGACCCCAAACCCCAATAAGAAGTTTCCGGGTCCGGGTTTGCATCGAGCCGGGGGACAGCTGCGGCCTGCTCCCGGTGACAGGCCTGAGTTAACGGCCGCCGTCTTTACAGAGGCTGCAAACCCGCAGGGGGAAATAAATCAGAGATAGAGTTTGTTGTGAAACCAAGGGGATGTAAAACAGGAGGTCAGGGTTACAGTCAACAACAACAACTTCTATTTATATAACACCTTTAACATCATAAATCATCCCGGTCAACTTCACAGGAACATTATAAAACAAAGTGAGACACCCAGACACAAAAGGATATATTAGGGCAGGTGACCAAAAACTTGGTCAAAGAGGTGAGTTTTAAAGAGTCTGAAAGGAGGTAAGTGAGGTGGAGATGGGGAGGTTTAGGGAGGGAATTCAGTGCTTGGGGCCGAGGGAACTGAAAACCATGGCGTAGTAATTGGAATCCAGCGTGTGCAAGAGTCCAGGATCAGAGCTGTGCAGATATCTCGGGGGTTGTGGGACTTGAGGAGATGACAGAGACAGGGAGAGACGAGGCCATGGAGGGATTTGAAAACAAGGGTGAGAATTCCCGTACCAGCCTCCCCGAACAGGCGCCGAAATGTGGTGACTAGGGGCTTTTCACAGTAACTTCATTTGAAGCCTACTTGTGACAATAAGCGATTTTCATTTTCAATTGACTGGGAGTGAATGCAAGTCTCGGAGCACAGGAATCATAGGGGAAAGGAACTTGCTGTGAATTAAGACATGGGTAGCAGACTTTTGGATGGCTTTAAATTTACAGAGGTAGAATGTGGGAGAGCAGCCAGGTGTGTGATGGAATTGTCCAATCGGGAGGTGACAATGGCATGACCGAGGTTTCAGCCCCAGGCGCACAGACACAGGAGAGAGGCCAGATCATGTAATGTATGTGGAAACAGGCAGTTTGTTTTAACAAATGTTTTTATTCAAAATTTTTCAATAATTTTTACAAACCACTACAAAAGAAAATATAATGCAAAGAGAACAAAACAATAAGCCAACAAAAACAATTTAACCCTCTAACAAATTAACAGTTTAACAAACAAAATAAGGTGAATGAAACAAATAAAATGAAATCAACCCCCCCACCCCCCCTGGATTGCTGCTGCTGCTGACCTCCATCTAACGTTCCGCGAGAAAGTCAAGGAACAGTTGCCACCGCTGATAAAACATATTTTTCTTTACCCGTCAGTCTGGCCTCAAATAAACTCGAGATGGATTTGTAGGCATAGCATTAGTTATTTTTATTCGACTTGCAAGTCTGACTCGTTTCACAAAAACCCAGAACACAAGCAGTCTCCTAGGTCTCCAGAATCGAGTGCTTCTCGAGAACAAAGAAATCTCTACCAACACATTCAAATGGCATCAAGTTTCACATACACGATTCCCATAGGTCATCCTATACACCTCCTGACCTGGCCATACATCCTAATTGGCTCACTTCTCATTCCTTCCTCTGGCCTCTTATTACCCAGCATCCTTTTCTCCTCATACTCTAAACACCCCAAACCCCTCCCCTTGCCATGCTCTCTGAAATCCTTTGTCTGTGAACTAACATGAATTAGACTGGCCTACATCTACATTAATATTTAAAGTAACTATTTTATATCACATTCGTCACCGCCTGGAGAACCCCTGCAAGGACCCTCGCAAGGCAAACTTCATCTTCTCCAACCTGAGAAACCCCGCCATGTCACTGACACAAGCCTCTATGCTTGGGGCCTTCGCGTCCCTCCACATTAACAAGAGCCTTCTCCGGGCTACCAAGGAGGCAAAGGCTAGAACTCCAGCCTCTTTCAACTCCTGCACTCCCGGATCATCCGATACCCCAAATATCACTATTCCCCCAGCTCGGTTTAACCCGAGTGTCCAAGACCTTGGACATAGCCTTTGCAAAGCCTTTCCAAAATTCCGCAAGTGCCGGGCATGTCCAAAACAAATGGGCGTGGTTCGCTGGGCTCCCTGAACATCTCACACACTTGTCCTCTACCCCAAAGAACTTACTCATTCTCGCCCCTGTCATATGCGCCCGGTGCACTAATTTAAACTGAATCAGGCTCAGCCTGGCGCAAGATGAGGAGGAATTGACCCTGCCCTGGGCGTCAGCCCACAGGCCCTCATCCAGCTCCTCCTCCCATTTGCCCTTCAGCTCTTCCACCGAGGCCTCCTCCGCCTCCTGCAGCTCCTGGTATATGTCGATACTTTGCCTTCCCCCACCCACATGCCCGAGACCACCCTGTCCTGCATCCTCCGGGCAGGTAGCAGCGGGAATTCCCCCACCTGCTTTTTCACAAACACCCGAACCCGCATGTACCTAAAAGTGTTCCCCGGGGGTAACCCAAATTTCTCCTCCAGCGCCCTCAGACTGGCAAAAGTCCCATCGATAAACAAATCCCCCATCCTTTTGATTCCCGCCCTGTGCCAGCTTAGGAACCCGCCGTCTATCCTAGACATGGTTGCTCCATATCGGAGTCCAGGCTGAGGCCCCTACCTCCCCCCTATGCCGTCTCCACTGCCCCCAAATCCTCGGTGTCGCCGTCACCACCGGGCTCGTGGTATACTGTTTCGGCGGAAGTGGCAACGGTGCCGTCACCAGTGCCCCCAGGCTAGTCTCTGTACAGGACGGTGCTTCCACGCCGCCCCCTCTCCCTCCATTACCTATTCCCGAATCATAGACACATTTGCTGCCCGGTAATAGCTGCACACGTTTGGCAGTGCGAACCCCCTCCCACCCGACTGCACTCCAAAAACAGTCTCAACCCGCGGGGTCTTATTTGCCCACACAAATCTCTAATACTCCTATTTACCCGCTTGAAAAAGGACTTGGGGATGAGAATGGGCAGGCACTGGAAGATGAACAAGAAACTTGGGAGGACCGTCATCTTTACGGACTGCACCCTGCCCGCCAGGGAGAGTGGCAGCATGTCCCACCTCCTAAAGTCCTCCTCCATCTGATCCACCAGCCGCGCTAAGTTGAGCTTATGCAGGACCCCCAAACTCTTGGCAACCTGGATGCCCAAGTACCGAAAGCTCCTCTCCACCATCTTGAGCGGTAGCTCTCCCAACCTCTTCTCCTGGCCCCTCGCAGGCACCACAAAAAGCTCGCTTTTTCCCACATTTAGCTTGTATCCCGAGAAGTCTCCAAAATCCCTAAGTATCCGCATGACCTCCCTCATCCCCTCCACCGGATCTGCAATGTACAGGAGCAGGTCACCGCATACAGTGAAACACGGTGCTCCTCCCCGCCCCTGAACCAACCCCCTCCAGTTTCTGGACTCTCTCCATGCCATAGCCAGCGGCTCAATCGCTAGGGCAAACAGCAGGGGGGACAAGGGCCTCGTTCACGATATAGTCTAAAGTACCCCGACCGCCGCCGGTTCGTCGAAACACTCACCACCGGGGCCTGATACAACAATTTGACCCACCCTATGAATTCCTCCCCAAACCCAAATCTGCCTGACACTTCCCACTCCACCCTGTCAAAAGCTTTCTCCGCGTCCATTGCCGCTACCACTTCTGCATCCCCACCCTCCAAGGGCATCATGGTCACATTCGGAAGCCTCCGCACATTCGTATTCAGCTGCCTGCCCTTCACAAACCCCATCTGATCCTCATGAAACACTCCTGGGATACAGTCCTCAATCCTAGTGGCCAAGATCTTGGCCAACAGCTTGGCATCCACATTAAGGAGCGAAATCGGCCTATAGGAGCCACATTGCAGCAGGTCCTTATCACGCTTGAGGATAAGCGAGATCAGAGCCTGCAACATCGTCGGGGGAAGGATTCCCTTTTCCTTAGCCTCATTAAAAGTTCTCAACAGCAATGGGCCCAAAAGCTCAGAGAATTTCCTATAGAACTCTACGGGAAACCCATCCGGCCCCAGGGCCTTGCCCGCCTGCATACTCCCCAACCCCTTAATTAGTTCCTCCATCTCAATCAGGGCCCCCAATCCCTCTACCCGCCCTTCCTCCTCCACCTTTGGAAACCTCAGTTGGTCCAGGAACTGCCTCATCCCCGCCCCTCCCTCCTGGGGTTCTGACTCGTATAATTTACCATAAAAGTCCTTAAAGACCTCATTTATCTTAGCTGAGCTCAGCACCATGTTCCCCCCCCCCCCCATCTCTAATTCTCCCAATCTCCCTAGCCGCCTCCCTCTTCCGCAGCTGATGCGCCAGCATCCGACTTGCCTTCTCCCCATACTCATACACTACTCATACACTACTCCCTGTACCTTCCTCAACTGGGTCTCAGCCTTCCCCATGGTTAACAAGTCCGTTTGAAGGCTCCGGCGCCTTCAACAACCCCTCCTCGGGGGATTCCGCATACCTCCTATCCACCCTCAGTATCTCCCCCACCAACCTCTCCCTCTCCATCCTCTCCCTTTTCTCCCTGTGGGTCCTGATTGAAATTAGCTCCACCCTGACCACTGCCTTCAGCGCCTCCCAGACCTCCCCATTATCATTGGCCTCCACATATCTTTGGATGCACCTCCGGACCCGCCCACAGACTTCCTCGTCCCCAGTAGTCCCACATCCATTCGCCACAGCGGGCGTTGGCCTCTCTCCTCCCCCATCCCCAACTCCACCCAGGGCAGGGCATGGTCCGAGATCGCAATGGCCGAGTACTCCGCCCCCTCCACTCTCGGAATTAGCGCCCTGCTTACCACGAACAAATCTTCCCGCGAGTAAGCGTTGTGTACATGGGAGAAGAAGGAAAACTCCTTTGCCCTTGGCCTGGCAAATCTCCACGGATCCACTCCCCCCATCTGGTCCATGAACCCCCTCAGGACATTGGCCGCTGCCGGCCTCTTACACAACCTCAACCTAGACCGGTCCAGCGTCGTGTCCAGGACCGTATTAAAGTTCCCCCACCACATTACCAAACTACATGACTCCAGATCCGTAATCCGGCTCAGCATCCGCTTCATGAACCCTGCATCGTCCCAGTTCGGAGCATACACATTCACTAGCACCACCCGGGCCCCCTGCAGCCTGCCACTCACCATAACATAACAACCCCCCTTATCTGACACAATACCCACCGCCTCAAATGCCACTCGCTCACTCACCAAGATTGCGACCCCCCTGTTCTTCACATCCCCGAACAGGCGCTGGAATGTGGCGACTAGGGGCTCTTCACAGTAACTTCATTTGAAGCCTACTTGTGACAATAAGCAATTTTCATTTCATTTCTTTTTTCATCCAGTCCTGCGTGAAAAACCTGTCCCACCCATCCCTTCCTCAGCCTGGTTTGATCCGCGATCTTCAGGTGCGTTTCCTGTAGCATGGCTACATATGCCGTGAGCCCCTTTAAGTGTGAAAACACCCGGGACCTCTTGACCGGCCCATTCAGGCCTCTCACATTCTACGTGATCAGCCGGATCGGGGGGCTACCCAACCCCCATCCCCCTCCCCGCCATCTAGCCATGTCCTTTTTTAGGCCAGCCACGTGCCCACGCCAACCGCACCCTCCAGCCCCCTAGGCGAAGGCTCCCCGCCCGACTCTCCCTATTACCATCAATTCCCTCTCAGTCAGCACAGCAGCAACCCAGTCCCGCCCCCCCCAAATCCCCCTCCCCCAGCCAAGCAACAGCTTAACCCCCCTGCCCCACCATTGCACTCCTGTAAGTCAGCTGAATCATGCTGACCCCGGCCGCTCCCGCCTCTACCTCCAATCCCCCTGTGGATTCCCCATCCAAATCTCCAGCCCCCTCCACCTAAGTGGGGTAGAGAAAGTCCCCCCCCCCCCTACACCCCGTATGAACCAATGCGGACATCGAACACAGAACCGTCCCACGCGTCAGGTACCATCCCCACCATTTTGCGGGTAAAACCGCACTCCCTGCCTGGGCCGACCCCACCCCCTGTGACGCAGCTCCTCTCAACTGCGACCTCACCCAAATCCCCGAGGGCACGGGGCCACAAAGACACAAGAAAACGTGGGGAAAACACCACCCAAACACCGCCCCATCCCCCTCACCAACAACCCCCATAACATACTGCAATCCATTAACTCGAGTCCAACTTCTCATTCTTGATGAAAGTCCACGCCTCATCCGGCGTATCAAAATAATGGTGTCGGTCCTGGTATGGGACCCACAGCCTCGCCGGCTGTAGCAGCCCGAACTTCACCCCCTTCCCGTCGAGGACCGCCTTGGCCCGATTGAATCCTGCACGCTTCTTGGCCAGCTCTGCACTCCAGTCCTGATAAATCCGGATCTCGGTGTTCTCCCACCTGTTGCTCCGCTCCTTCTTCGCCCATCGCAGGCCACACTCCCTGTCGGTGAAGCGGTGGAACCTCACCACCACCGCCTTCGGCCTCCTCGCCAGGATCCTGTGCGCCCCATCCAGCTCCAGGGGCCTCAGTAAGGCTCCCGTGCCCAACAGCGTACTCAGCATCGTAGCCACATACGCCCCAGCTACCGACCCCTCCATGTCCTCAGGGAGATCCAGAATCCGCAGGTTCTGCCTCCTCGACCTATTCTCCAGGTCCTCGAACTTCTCCTGGCATTTTTTGTGCAGCGCCTCGTGAGCTTCCACTCTGACCACCAGGCCCAGAATCTCGTCCTCATTATCAGAGGCCTCCTGCTTCACCTCCTTTATCGCCATCCCCTGCATCTTCTGGGTCTCCACCAGCCTTTCAATCAACGCCTTCATAGGGGCCAACATCTCCGTCTTCAAGTCAGCAAATCTACTTCTTAAAAACTCTGGCTGCTCCCGAGACCACTGGGCCCTCACTGCCTGATCACCGCCTGCCGCCATCTTGTTTTTTCACGCCCGTTCTCTCTTCTCTAAAGCCACTTTTTTGACCGCTCCACTCCTGGTCCACTCCATACAGTGCTGGGGGACCCTCACTGTTTCCTACCCACACTGGGAATCGTCGTCCAAATGCCGCTGGTGCTTCTTAAAAGGGCCCAGACTTCCGTTATCGGCGGGAGCTGCCGACCGTGCAACCTACCTAGGCATAGCCGCAACCGGAAGTCTTGGAAACAGGCAGTCTTAGTGACAGCACAGACATGAGTCCAGAGATGTGCAAGTTAGGTGGATTGGCCATGCTAAATTGCCTTAGTGTCCAATAAGGTTAGATGGGTTACGGGGATAGGGTGGAGGTGTGGGCTTAGGTGGGGTGCTCTTTCCGAGGGCTGGTGCAGCTCAATGGGCCGAATGGCCTCCTTCTGTACTGTAAATTCAATGAGGTCAGAAGCTCATATTGGGATCAAATGTGAAACCAAGTTTACAAAGAGACTGGCTAAGTCATAGATCATAGATCATAGAATAGATCATAGAATTTACAGTGCAGAAGGAGGCCATTCGGCCCATCGAGTCTGTACCGGCTCTTGGAAAGAGCACCCTACCCAAGGTCAACACCTCCACCCTATCCCCATAACCCAGTAACCCCACCCAACACTAGGGGCAATTTTGGACACTTAAGGGCAATTTATCATGGCCAATCCACCTAACCTGCACATCTTTGGACTGTGGGAGGAAACCGGAGCACCCGGAGGAAACCCACGCACACACGGGGAGGATGTGCAGACTCCGCACAGACAGGGATCCAAGCCGGAATCGAACCTGGGACCCTGGAGCTGTGAAGCAATTGCGCTATCCACAATGCTACCGTGCTGCCCTAAGTCGCAGACTGTTGCCAGGGAGAGGGATAGAGCCGGTATGTCAGGAATGGAGATTGGAGCAGGGACCGAACAGTGGATTCAGTCTTCTCCATATATGATTGAAGTTATTTAGTAAACAGGAAGAGAACCAGAATGGGCCCTGAGTCTGATATCCGGTACAACTTAGTTCGAGAGGAAGAACGAAGGAAACCCTGGAAGATTTGGAGAAACGCGCTTCGCAATTACTCATCAAATCTCCACACAGTCAGTTCTGGACACAAGGTTCACAACTGTTATTCTGTCTGCTCAGTCAGGGTGATTCAGATTAATGTCTGTCACAAGTCATAAATGAAGTGACTTATGAAGCATATTCTTTTCTCTAATTATATAACTTTGATAAAAGGATGCAGAAATAATGATCTAATACTTTATTTGGATTTCAGCCCCAGGGAGGAGGGTGTGTGTGGGACGGGGATTTACAGCTTTGGGGAAAGAAGTGAGAAAAAAATGTTCCCCAGAAACTGGAATTGTCTGTTCTGAATTTCTATCCTGTACTGATAGTGTGACCGTTGTAAACTCCCTTTCCAGGGCATTAGGAGAGGATTTTCAGACATGAAACAAACCAAATATCACATTAAGATCCAACAGTGTCACTTAATTGATCAGGACCTGAATATCCTGAGACTATGAATGTGGAAGGAAAAATGTTTGTTCGGTTTGTGGGAAAATATTTCAAACATCAGTGTGACTGGAAAAGCACCGAGACACACACGCACTTGAGTGAGTGTTCCGGTGAACTGACTGTGGAAAGAGTTTTAACCAGTTACAGCCTGAAAAAACCCCCAACACCATTCACTAAGGGGAGAAACCATACATGTGTTCTGTGTGAGGACCAAGCTTCATTTGATTGTCTAAAGAGGAAATGCACAAAGACACTGACTCCATGGAGATACCGTGGAAACATAGAGATTGTGGACATTGGATGTTCAACAGTTCAATGAGAGTCGAGCCAAAGGAGCAAAGGGTAAGTATCAGAGACAAGTTGAGCTCTGAGAGAGCATGATGGGAGATGGCAGGAAAAGAGGGAAAAGATGCGAGTTCAAAATTTGGACAAAAAGGACTTTCGAGGCAATTTTACCGAGTGGTTTCGTGGAAGACGAGCAGCAGAATCAGCTGATCGGATTGTTTCAATGGGTGGGGTTTTCCAGACCTTCCTGCTGGCTGGATCTTCCAGTCCCACAGATCTCTCAGTCTGCTGTTCCGGTTCACTGATCGTCTCATTGGGTTCGCTGTACGCCTCTTGGGGTCTGTGAAAGAACTCCCGGAACCTCATTCGTCTGATGAATTCTCTGGAGCGGAAAAACTGCGACATCATCTTTGCAGCCTTCAACACGTTATCAATGAAGACGAACATCTTGCCAAGGCCCCCCCCCCCCACTACTTGCTTTCAAACAACCGCGCAACCTCAGACCATTGTTTGCAGCAAACAACCTCTGCAAGACGTGCCAGATCATCAACATGGGTACCACCATTACTCGCAGGAACACCACCCACCAGGTACGCGGTACATACTCGTGCGACTCGGAACATTGTCTACCTCATACACTTCAGGTAAGGATGTCCCGAGGCGTGGCAGATTGGCGAGACCATGCAGACACTGGATGAAATTACTGTGAAAAGCCCCTAGTCACCACATTCTGGCACCTGTTTGTGTAAGCGGGTACAGGAATTGAACCCGCGCTGCTGGCCTTGTTCCGCATCACAAACTAGCTATCTAGCGCACTGAGCAAAACCATCACGTGACATTCGCCAAGCAGGAATGTTCCCTTCCAGTCGGGGAACACTTCTGCAGCCAAAGGCAATCAGCCTCTGATCTTCAGGTAAGCATTCTTCAAGGCAGCCTTCAGGACACACGTCAATGCAGAATCGCTGATCAGAAACTGATAGCCAAGTTCCGCACACGACTACGGCCTCAACCGGGACCTTGGATTCATGTCACATTCCATTCACCCCCCACCATCTGGCCTGGGCTTACAAAATCCTACCAACTGTCCTGGCTTGATACAATTCACACCTCTTTAACCTGTGATTATCCCTCTCTCCAGTCGCACCGCCTGGACCTGTAAAGACTTAATTACCTGCAAAGACTCGCATTCAAAGTTCCATCTCGCATCATTGAATTTTTCTATATGTGTTTGTGGAACCCACCTCTTCATTCACCTGTGAAAGGAGCTGCGCTGCGAAAGCTAGTGATTCGAAACAAACCTGTTGGACTTTAACCTGGCGTTGTAAGACTTCTTACCGTGCCCACTGTCCATGTGGAGTTTGCACATTCTCCCTGTGTCTGCGTGCGTTTCACCCCCACAACCCAAAGATGTGCAAGTTAGTTGGATTGGCCACGCTAAATTGCCCCCCCCCCCCAAATTAAAAATAAATAAATAAATAAATGAGAAGCATTTAATGCTTCTGCCAGTTTCAAACATTTTGCACGTTAGGCGAATGTGATGACTGCTACACTACAGAAACAGCTGGCAGCACAGGACCCAATGGCCCTGTGCAACGTTCAACTGCACAGTCTTGCTGCAGATTTCAATGGTTCGGCTGGGAGGCGAAGTCACTGATTACATGAAGACAGCTGTTCCTTTAAAACAGATGACTCAACTTGTAAGACCATAAGATATAGAACTTACATTGAACTTCAGCATTTGTTCAGTAAATATCTAACGGAATAATGCTCTCTGTTCAATCATTAATGCCTCATTCTTATCTTCCTACAGAAGATTTCCCCCGATTTTACTCAATATTTGTTTCATTATTCAACGTTGAACATCAGTATATTTATTTGTTATATATGACTTCATTTTCAATTGAATAGCTCTCAAGTCTTCACTCTGAATAACTCTGAAATATACACCATTGAATTGCAAACATGACTGATCAAGAAAAGAAAGCTTGTCACTGGGTAATACAAATCCCATCAATCTTTGTTCAGTTTGACCTCAGACAGCTTTTGAACAAAGTCAAACATAATTAAATGGAAGTGACTTGAGAATTGTCTGTTGCATATATTTGACCCCTCTGTGTTTTGGTGTGAAACGTTCTGCAGCCTAAATACCGTTCATGTATAAGAAAGGAGGGGTGACAGCAAATCCGCACTGAGCCTGGATTTCCTCATCTCCCTGAGTGGCTTTTCCTGTTTCTCCATCATTAAGGCCGAATCTTTCAAAAAGGTGTTTCAGTTAAATCTCTGCTATTTCCTTCAATTCAGTTCTGTCTATATGAGCACACATCACCATTCGATATGTTTTGAGTGCTGATTAAAATGTTAATCTGCGTCTACAAAGTCATTAACTTCTGTTGTGAACTGAGCAAACTGCCAAGATCTGCACTTTGTTTTTTCGTGTATGGAACGATCTGTCTAGACTGTACGCAGAACAATACTTTTAACTGTATTCGGTACACGAGACAATAAATCAAATCCAATCAGAGACAGTTTCTTACTAGTCTTCAGATTGAACAATGAGCCTTCTAAAAAATTAAAAATGGGAGATGGGGGTCAGTGGCTGGACCAGCATTGACTGCTCATTCCAATTGCCCTTGAACTGCATGTCTTGTGAGGCTATTTCAGGGGGCACTTACAAATCAACCACAACATTGCTGTGGATCTGGAGTCACGTGTAGGCCAGGCCACGTAAGGAGAGCAGATTTCCTAAAGGACATTAGTGAACCAGACGGGTTTTTACAACAATCCACAATGTCATCATTAGACTTTTAATTTGATTGAGACTTTTATTCAATTTCAATATCTGTCGTAGCCAGATTCGATCCCAGATCCCCAGAGCATTAACCTGGGTCTCTGGATTACTAGCCCAAATATTCTTGGCAGAATGTGATGTCTTGTCACTTCTCAAAAATATGAAGCAATTTATTTTTTCAAACAAATTCTGATAGCTCTGCAGTTTCTGGAAACATTTTGGTTGATAATGTTATTTAAAAAAAAAATAAAGATCTAGTCTTTATAATATCATTACCTAATACACCAATTCACCAATGATAATCAATGTTCACGACTGAATAATCATTAATTTAATTATTATTTTTTGCTATGAAATCAATATATAGTTGATATAGAAAAGGTACAGAAGGTGAAATGGTTGCAGGAAGTCACATGTTCGAGGTATAAAAGGGCTTCCTTGACCGTGTTACTAATGACAGTGAATATACTATGAAAATAACATTTTAAAAACTAAATGTGATTACACATGCGTACTTACAACTTCCTACATTACAACAGTGATTATGATTCAAAAGTACTCCATTGGCTTTAAAACACTTTTGGAGGTCCAGTGGGAGTGAGGTTTTATAGAAATGTACACTTGTTCTAATTGTTCGCAAATTAGGATATATTACACTCGGTGACCTCATCCGAATCACTGATAAAGATTGAGTCTTAATTTTGTGTAATAATCATGGTGTTGACACCATTTTGAATACTCTGTGAAACTCCAGACACACCATATGCACAATTATTTGTTGTAAAACACAGCGGGTTGTTGTGATTTGGAATGCGCTGTCTATAATTGGTGCTGGAATCTCATTGGACTGTAACTTCCAAAAGGGAATTTGGTACATTCTGAAAAAGAAAACAAAATAGTCGAACATTGTGATTAAATGGGTCGCTGTACAAAGAGCTGGCACGGGAAAAGTGGGCCAAATAGACTCCTCTATGCTCCAGGAGCCTTGTGTACATGTAAAACGAGTGGTAACGACCTGGAACCTACTGCCTATGTGGGTAGGAGATGCAGAGATGACGGAAGGATTTCAATTGGACAGGCACTGAGAGAAATAAACCTACAGGGATTCGGGGATAGAACGGGGCAATGGACAGACTGGCTTCCTCCACAGGGAGCCGACATGGTCTCAAAGGGCTGAATGGCCCCATTCCCCACCCTCCAGATGCTGTGATCTCAGGAGAGAAATTCGGCTGCTCCAGTCACTCCAACTAACTGGAATCCCTTATCCCTGGTCCCATTCTTGTAAATGTCCTCTCCACCCTCTCAGAACTTCACATCTTTCCTTTAGTGTGGGGCCCATCTAGGATTCTATTCTAGAGGGATAGAATTGAAAAGCATGGAGGAAATGTTCAACTTGTTTAGAACCAGGGTGAGGCTGTACTGGGAGCTCTGTCCACATTGGCGATCTCCATTTAGATCAAGGAAATAAGAGGCACTGGAGAAGGTGCAACAAAGATTCATAATATACAGAACTGAGAGCATTTAACACTCAGGAAAGGCTGAGACTTTTTTTCTGGGAAAGAGAAGATTGATGGAAATCTTTAAGATTATGAAGAAGTTCAATAATCCAATAGGAATTTCAGTAGAAACCTTTTTACCCAGCGAGTGGTGAGAATGTGCAACTTGCTACCACAGCGAGTGGTTGAGGTGAACAGCATGAATACATTGAACAGAAAGCTAGATACATACATGAGGGAGAAAGGAATAGAGGGAGATGCTGATGGGGGGGAGATGTAGAGGGGTGGGCGGAGGATCATGTGGAGCATAAACACTGACACAGACCATGGCTACCCTCAGCCGTTATGGGAATTTAACCTGTGCTTTGATGTCACTCAGCACAAACCAGCCATCCAGCCAACTGAGCTAACCGATCCCAATGTAAATCTGTAATAATTCCGTAAATATTAGTGATTGCCTGTCTCCCACCATACTATTTAATGTAGTTTCCCAGTGCACCTCAGACAACTTGCCCCTCATACCCTGATAGTTTTCTTCTGTGAGAAGCACCCAGATAAATTAAACAAAAGAACAATGTAACCACCACCGCCCATCTTCATGGCAATGTGGCATGATTTTGGGGGTTTCCAAACAGAAATGGGAATGATACATCTTCTAACCTCCAAACACTCTTTCGCTCTGATCCTTATGGAATGTGCAACCAAATATTAGCTTGAAGGCTCAGAGCAAATCAGGCCACTGGAGGCGAAGTCGTGAGACCGGCCAGTCCAGCAGAAAGAAACCCTCTCACCATCCCCATTTACCAACAGAATAAACAAAATGCAGTCCTGGATGTAGTTGAGAACAGAAACAATAACAGCAGAATCCAATCCCTGTAATCAGTTGTGAACCTGTTGGTGTTTCAGAAAGTGCGATGAATTACAAAATCCCATCGCACATTGAGAGGTGAACGGCCTATCCCCAGTATGAACTCCCTGGTGTGACTGCAGACGGCATAACCGAGTCGATAGCGCAAATAAATGTAAGCGGGTGTGAGATAATCGGGATTATGGAGACATGGATGCAGGATGACCAGGGATGGGAATTTAATATATTCAGTATTTAGGAAGGACAGACAAAAAGGAAAAGGCAGTGGAGTGGCAGTGCTGGTTAAAGAGGAAATTAATGCAATAGTGAGGAAGGATATTAGCTCCGACAACGTGGAATCTGTATGGGTAGAGCCGAGAAACAGCAAGTGGCAAAATAATAAGTGGGCATCGTATACAGACCCCAAACTGCAGTGGTGATGTTGGTAATGGCATAAAACAGGACATTAGGCTGATTGGAAAAGTATCTGTAGGTATTTGAAGAGAAAAGATAGGTGAAGACTAATGTACATTCCTTACAGTCAGAAACACGGGAATGTATAATGGGGAACAAAGAAATGGGTAAGCAAATAAATACATAATTTGGTTCTGTCTTCACAAATGGGGGCTTTGACTCTGAAGTTCCTGCAGATTGGAGGGTGGCTTTTGTAACCCCACTATTTAAAAAGGGAGATAGAAAGAAAACAGGGAATAATAGACCGGTAAGCCTGACATTGGCAGTAGGGAACATTCATGGATTTATGAAGGGGAAATCATGCTTGACAAATCGACTGGAATTCTTCGAGGGGTAGTGTTGACGAGGGGGAGCAAGTGGATGTGGTATATTTGGACTTTCAGGTGGCTTTTGACAAAGTCCTGCATAAGAGATTAGTATGTAAAATTAAAGAACATGGGATTAGGGGTAGTGTATTGAGATGGATAAAAAACTGGTTGGCAGACAGGAAACAAACAGCAGGAATTAATGGGTCTTTTTCAAATTGGCAGGCAGTGACTATTGGGGTACCGCAGGGGTCGGTGCTAGGACCTCAGATATTCACAAGATATATTAATGATTTTTCTTTTTAAATTTATAGTACCCAATTTTTTTTTTCTAATTAAGGGGCAATTTAGTGTGGCCAATTCACCTACCCTGCACACCTTTGGGTTCTGGGGGTGAGACCCGCGCAGCGACGGTTTACCAGACTGATTCCTCGGATAGTGAAATTGACGTACAAGAGATTGAATCAGTTAGGATTGTATTCACTGGAGTTCAGAAGAACGAGGGATCTCAGAGAAACCTGTAATATTCTAAAAGGACTTGACCGGGGAGATGCAGGATCGATTTCCCCGATGGTGGGAGTGAACAGAACCAGAGGTCGCAGTCTGAGTATACGGGTTAGATCATTTAGACAGAGATGATGAGCAATTTCTTCAACCAGAGAGTGGTGAGCCTGTGGAATTTGTTCCACAGGAAATAGTTGAGGCCAATACATTGTATGTTTTCAAGAAGCAGTTAGATATAGCACTTAGAGCGAAGGGAATCAAAGGATAAGGAGGGGAAAGCGGGATTAGGCTATTGAGTTGGATGATAAGCCATGATCATAATGAATGGCAGAGCAGGTGCGAAGTGCCAAATGGTCTCTTCCTGCTCCTATTTTCTATGTTTCTATGTAATCCCTTCCCACACTAAGAGCAGGTGAATGGCCCAGTGTGAACTTGCTGGTGTGTCTGCAGACTGGATAATTGTGTGAATCCATTCCCACAGAGGGAGCAGGTGAATGGCCTCTCCCCAGTGTGAATTCGCTGATGGCTCCGCAGGTTGGATAAAGCACGGAATCCCTTTCCACACTGAGAGCAGGTGAATGCCTTCTCCCCGGTGTGAACCCGCTGGTGTGTCTGCAGACTGGATAAATCACTGAATCTCTCCCCACACTGAGAGCAGGTGAATGGCCTCTCCCGAGTGTGAACCTGCTGATGTTTCCGCAGGTTGGATAAAGCACGGAATCTCTGCCCACACTGAGAGCAGATGAATGGCCTCTCCCCAGTGTGAATTCGATGGTGTGTCTGCAGACTAGATAACTGTGTGATTCCTTTCCCACAGACGGAGCAGGTGAATGGCCTCTCCCCAGTGTGAACGCGCTGGTGTCTCTGCAGGTGGGATAACTGTGTGAATCCCTTCCCACACTGAGAGCAGGTGAACGGCCTCTCCCCAGTGTGAATTTTCTGATGCTTCAGCAGGGCAGATGAATCAATGAATCCCTTCCCACACTGAGAGCAGGTGAATGGCCTCTCTCCAGTGTGAACTCGCTGATGTTTCCGCAGGGCGGATTAATCAATGAATCCTTTCCCACACTGAGGGCAGGTGAACGGCCTCTCCCCAGTGTGAATTTGCTGGTGTTGCTGCACGGCGGATGAATCAATGAATCCCTTCCCACACTGAGGGCAGGTGAACGGCCTCTCCCCAGTGTGAATTCGCTGATGTTGCCGCAGGGCAGATGAATCAATGAATCCCTTCCCACATTGAGAGCAGGTGAATGGCCTCTCCCCAGTGTGAATTCGCTGATGTTTCCGCAGAGTGGATGAATTAATAAATCCCTTCCCACACTGAGAGCAGGTGAATCGCTTCTCCCCAGTATGAACTCGCTGGTGTGACTGCAGGCTGGATAAATCAGTTAATCCCTTCCCACACTGAGAGCAGGTGAAAGGCACCTCCCCAGTGTGAACCCGCTCGTGTCTCTGCAGGTTGCCTAATCGAGTGAATCCCTGCCCACACTGAGAGCAGGTGAACGGCCTCTCCCTAGTGTGACTGCGTCGATGAATCTCCAGCTCAGATGGGCATCTGTATCCCTTCCCACAGTCCGCACATTTCCACGGTTTCTCCATGTTGTTGGTCTCCTCTAGATTGGGCAATCAGTGGAAGCCTTGTCGACACACAGAACATGTGCACTGCCTCTCCCCACTGTGGTATGATGTTTTTTCAGGCTGTGTAACTGGTTAAAGCTCTTTCCACAGTCAGTTCAATGGAACACTCTCACGCAGGTGTGTGTTGCGTGGGTCTTGGTGCTTTTCCAGTCACAATCACGTTTATAATCTTTTGAAGCCGACAGATTGGACATTTCTCCTTCTCGTCAATGATATTCAGAACCCGATGATATCTAGTTCAGAAGGAATCGAGTGAGTTTGTCACATCGAGACGTGATGTTTGAGATTTCTGTCTATAATTCCTCCTCTTCCAATATCCTTCAAAAACAATTTACAAAAGTCATCAGTTAGAAATTCAGAACAGACAATTCTAGTTCCGATGAAACATTATTTCCTCTCTCATTCTCCAAAAGCTGTAAATTTCCATCCCACACAATCACCCTCCATTCTCACTCTGCTGCACCTAATATTTACCCTCCCAATTCTCCTGAAGGGCTGATTCATGTTGATTGACAGATCCAAGCTCAGCTCAATGCTTCCTGACCAGGACACAGAGATTATAATATGAGCAAGTAGGCTATTCAGCCCACTGCGTCTTCTCAACCATTCAATGCGATCCTTGGCCGATCTATCCCTCGATATCTTCAATGTCTAGAAACCTATCAATATTTGTCTTGAACATACTTGGGGACTGAGGCTGCACATTCCTCTGGGGTAGAGAATTCCAAAGCTTCACCACATCCTCGAGTGAAGAAATCCCTCCTCATCTCAGCTTTCACTCTATTTTCCCCATAACCCTTCACTCCATTGCCAATAAAATATCTGTCAAACTTGTGCTTCAATATATTCAATGACCCCCAGATACAACTGGTCCCTGTGGAAGAGAAATCCAAAGACTAACAACCCTCTGAGGGAAGTGTGTAACCTTCCTCTTCGTTCACCTGATTAAGAAGCGGCCCTCTGAAAACTCGTGATACCAAATAAACCTGTTGTTGTCAGACTTCCGGAGCCCAGCCCCGTCCAACGCGCCATCTCCACATTCTGAACAATGGGTAACAAGCTCCTCCCACTCATTCAAACATCGCCCCCGACAAAGATGACACACGCGCATGCGCCCTGATGCACATCCAATAAAGATGGCGGCCGTTAACTCGAGCCGAAGATGAGGAGCTGCAACCTCGCTCGGTACAAACTCGGTCCCGTAAACTATTCCCGTAAACGATTGCAACACCTTTACACAACGTTTCCGCCCACTCCCGCGATTTCTTGCTTCCTCCATAGTTTTAAATGCCTATTACCGATTTCGAAAATGAAAAAGCCGCCCTTCTGCACCGCCATTACCCACACTGCGCATGCTTCAATCGCAGCGGACCCGCCCCTCATTCACTCCGATTGGTTGGAAGACCAGCCGCTCCCATTCGGTACTTCAGCCCCGCCCCTGCTATTGGACCAGGGCTGCCGCCAATTATCCGGGCATTGTGACAGTTGGAGACGGCGAGAGCGGCTGATTGATCAATAATAACATTGTTTCACATTGGGCTCTGCAGCGCCCTCGGGATTTGTAAACCCCGCCCCCCGGCACTGACCTCTCACCTCACAATGCCCGGGCAATGGTTGACGGCAGCTCCGAACAATCGGAGAAGAAGGGGATTGCTGGAGGACCGAAAGGGAGTGAGTGGTCCTCCAACCAATCAGTGACTGAAGGGCGGGGCGCCGATCTTCACAGAAGAAGCAACCGCGCAGGCGCACGTGCCAACTCAAAGAAAGGTTCCTCTCCTCAATTTCTTTTTTTTTAAATGTGTTTATTTAAATTTTCCAACAAAATTTTTAACAAACCCACCCCCATAACAAAAAGAAACGCAAACACAACAGTCAAAACTTATACAAAACTTTTACATTGGGTTTCCCCATATACAGTAACACCACCATATGACATTCAAAGCTACCCGTAGGGAAGCCCCCCCCCCACCCACCCGAATTCACCCCCGGAAAGAGAGCATCTTAATAACCCATACACCCAAAATCACCCTGTCCTGAGTCCCCTGTGCCGGGAGCAGCGGGAATTCCCTCACCTGCCGCCTCACAAACGCCCTCACTTGCATATACCTGAAAGCATTTCCCGGGGGTAACCCAAACTCCTCCTCCAGCGCCCCTAGGCTCGCAAATGTCGCATCTATAAACAGGTCCCCCATTCTTCTAATCCCTGCCCGATGCCAGCTCCGAAATCCCCCATCCATCCTTCCCGGGACGAACCAATGGTTCTCCCGAATCGGGGACCAAACCGAGGCTCCCACCTTGCCCCTGTGTCGTGTCCACTGCCCCCAGATCTTCAACGTCGCCGCCACCACCGGACTTGTGGTGTACCTTGTCGGCGAGAGCGGCAGCAGTGCCGTCACCAGCGTCCTCAGGCTCGTGCCCCTGCATGACGCCATCTCCAACCTCTTCCACGCCGCTCCCTCTCCCTCCATTACCCACTTACAGATCATCGCCACATTGGCAGCCCAATAATAGTCGCACAGATTCGGCAGAGCCAGCCCTCCCTGTCCCTACTACGCTCCAGAAACACCCTTTACCTTCGGGGTCTTATTTGCCCACACGAAACCCATGATACTCCTACCTACCCGTTTGAAAAAGGCCTTGGGTATCATAATGGGAAGGCACTGGAACACAAAGAGAAACCTCGGGAGGACCATCATTTTAACCGACTGCACCCTGCCCGCTAGCAAGAGTGGCAGCACATCCCATCTTTTGAAATCCTCATCCATCTGCTCCACCAGCTGCGTCAAATTGAGTTTGTGCAGGGCCCTGTCACAAGTAGGCTTACATTAACACTGCAATGAAGTTCCTGTGAAAAGCCCCTAATCGCCACATTCCGGCACCTGTTCGGGTACAGAGGGAGATTTCAGAATTTCCAAATTACCTAACAACGTGTCTTTCAACTTGTGGGAGGAAACCGGAGCACCCGGAGGAAACCCACGCAGTCACGGGGAGAACGTGCAGACTCCGCGCAGACTGTGACCCAAGCCGGGAATCAAACCCGGGTCCCTGGTGCTGTGAAGCAACAGAGCTAACCAGCGGTTTCTGAGGCACGTGGGACTGTGGGTAATCTGGCTGCCAATTCAGACCCAATTCTCAATAATCTTTGAATCTGGAGAAGTAAGGATGAGATTCGGCTGACCGAGATTGTAAAATAAGCATCATCAAGATTCATCTCCTACCTGCTCTTTCAGAGTGTCAGTGCAGACGTTATAATTCTGCTGTAGTAATACACTGTTGTCTGCTATAAATAAAGTCAGCAGAGTGCCAGATGACCATCGACTGCTCTCCAGTTTGAGGGGAAGAGCTGACTGGTGTAACCTGAGCAACACCACAACTCAGGCGAGGGGCAAGGTTGAGAGGGCTGGCCTTCTGTACGCGAATTATAGATCATAGAATTTACTGTGCAGAAGGAGGCCATTCGGCCCATCGAGTCAACATGACCCTTGGAAAGAGCACTCTCCCCAAGCCGACACCTCAACCCTCTCCCTGTAACCCAGTAACCCCACCCAACCTTTTTGGGCACCAAGGGCAATTTCGCATGGTCAATCCACCTAACCTACTACACATCATTGGACTGTGGGAGGGAACTGGAGGAAACCCACCCAGACACGAGGAGAACTTGCAGACTCTGCACAGACAGTGACCTAAGCCGGGAATCGAACCTGGAGCTGTGAAGCAACTGTGCTAATCACCATGCTACCATCCACACTGTTGACCTTGCTGTGCATCATGAACCAGCTGTCCAGCCAACTGAGCTAAACTGGCCCAGCTAGCCATTCAGCTATGCTTTGTACCTGAATGGGAATTATCAGATATTTTTACCACTGTGAGCTTGGGTTGTGGATTTTAACTTCTTCACTCTATTCTGTTCATGTTGATCTTCTCAAGCAGGGCTGCTTTGTGAAGAGAACTTTGCGAGATAAGGTGACAGTGAGAGTGATTATGGAATATGAAATTAAATGAAAATCGCTTATTGTCACAAGTAGGCTTCAATGAAGTTACTGTGAAAAGCCCCTAGTCGCCACATTCCGGCGCCTGTTCGGGGAGGCTGGTACGGGAATATGTGTGTTTCCTCACAAACTAAGTGAGTTTGTGACAGTAACTCAATCATAGCTACTGCAGGTGAGTCTCTGGCTACAACTGTATTGAGAAGAAAGAAATTGGAGAGGAACATTGCAGCCAGCGTGACAGCAGGGGATTACAGGAGGATGGTTTGGTCAATGGTGTCAAAGGTGCAGACAGGCCAAAAAGAACAATAAAGAACTGCTTATCCTTGTCAAACTCCCACTGGATTCAATATGTTACTTTGATAAAGAGCTGTTGCAATGCTGTGGCATAGGCAGATATTTTACTGGGGAATTCAAAATATAGAATTCCTGGGCATGGATTTCAGAGATGACAAAACTTTGGAGAGGAAAGGTCGGTTAGAAATAGGGCAGTAGTAATCAGGAATTCGTTTTGAGGATGGGTGATAATGATGATTTAAAGTCAAGAGGGACAATAAATGAAGAGGGAGAGAGATCGAACCATCAACAATATCAGCAAACATGGGGAAGTTGGGAGATCAGGGGTTTACTGGGATTAGAACAGGAGGTGGGTCTCATGGTCATAATGAGACGCAAGATGGCATAGGAGAGATCTAGAGGGGTCAGATGTCTGTTAAGGGGGATCTTTAGAGGCAGTGTGGCACAGTAGGCCAGTGCTAGGGAAACAGCAGAGGCAGCTGGACGGAAGCTCTCAAGGAAACAAGGGATGAGGAAATTGGCAACAGGAGCTCATTTGTGTTAGAGATTTTGAAAACACTCATCACATTGCATTTAACACAAGGATGATTTATTTGACATTTATCTTTAATATTAGTACCTTTAAGGGAGCTGAATGATTAATATCAGCCAATAAATATGCTTCAGTGCTGGATGCGAGGAACAGCAAAATCCTAATCAAATTTGTTACTTGCGAACTCTCTGGTGACTCAGCAGGTTGGATAATTAAGCAAATCATAGAACATAGAACAATACAGCGCAGTACAGGCCCTTCGGCCCACGATGTTGCACCGAAACAAAAGCCATCTAACCTACACTATGCCATTATCATCCATATGTTTATCCAATAAACTTTTAAATGCCCTCAATGTTGGCGAGTTCACTACTGTAGCAGGTAGGGCATTCCACGGCCTCACTACTCTTTGCGTAAAGAACCTACCTCTGACCTCTGTCCTATATCTATTACCCCTCAGTTTAAAGTTATGTCCCCTCGTGCCAGCCATATCCATCCGCGGGAGAAGGCTCTCACTGTCCACCCTATCCAACCCCCTGATCATTTTGTATGCCTCTATTAAGTCTCCTCTTAACCTTCTTCTCTCCAACGAAAACAACCTCAAGTCCGTCAGCCTTTCCTCATAAGATTTTCCCTCCATACCAGGCAACATCCTGGTAAATCTCCTCTGCACCCGCTCCAAAGCCTCCACGTCCTTCCTATAATGCGGTGACCAGAACTGTACGCAATACTCCAAATGCGGCCGGACCAGAGTTCTGTACAGCTGCAACATGACCTCCCGACTCCGGAACTCAATCCCTCTACCAATAAAGGCCAACACTCCATAGGCCTTCTTCACAACCCTATCAACCTGGGTGGCAACTTTCAGGGATCTATGTACATGGACACCTAGATCCCTCTGCTCAGCCACACTTTCAAGAACTTTACCATTAGCCAAATATTCCGCATTCCTGTTATTCCTTCCAAAGTGAATCACCTCACACTTCTCTACATTAAACTCCATTTGCCACCTCTCAGCCCAGCTCTGCAGCTTATCTATATCCCTCTGTAACCTGCTACATCCTTCCACACTATTGACAACACCACCGACTTTAGTATCATCTGCAAATTTACTCACCCACCCTTCTGTGCCTTCCTCTAGGTCATTGATAAAAATGACAAACAGCAACGGCCCCAGAACAGATCCTTGTGGTACTCCACTTGTGACTGTACTCCATTCTGAACATTTCCCATCAACCACCACCCTCTGTCTTCTTTCAGCTAGCCAATTTCTGATCCACATCTCTAAATCACCCTTAATCCCCAGCCTCCGTATTTTTTGCAATAGCCTACCGTGGGGAACCTTATCAAACGCTTTGCTGAAATCCATATACACCACATCAACTGCTCTACCCTCGTCTACCTGTTCAGTCACCTTCTCAAAGAACTCAATAAGGTTTGTGAGGCATGACCTACCCTTCACAAAGCCATGCTGACTATCCCTGATCATATCATTCCTATCTAGATGATTATAAATCTTGTCCCTTATAATCCCCTCCAAGACTTTACCCACTACAGACGTGAGGCTCACCGGTCTATAGTTGCCGGGGTTGTCTCTGCTCCCCTTTTTGAACAAAGGGACCACATTTGCTGTCCTCCAGTCCTCTGGCACTATTCCTGTAGCCAATGATGACATAAAAATCAAAGCCAAAGGTCCAGCAATCTCTTCCCTGGCCTCCCATAGAATCCTAGGATAAATCCCATCAGGTCCCGGGGACTTATCTATTTTCAGCCTGTCCAGAATTGCCAACACCTCTTCCCTACGTACCTCAATGCCATCTATTCTATTAGCCTGGGGCTCAGCATTCTCCTCCACAACATTATCTTTTTCCTGAGTGAATACTGACGAAAAATATTCATTTAGTATCTCGCCTATCTCTTCAGACTCCACACACAATTTCCCATCCCTGTCCTTGACTGGTCCTACTCTTTCCCTAGTCATTCGCTTATTCCTGACATACCTATAGAAAGCTTTTGGGTTTTCCTTGATCCTTCCTGCCAAATACTTCTCATGTCCCCTCCCCTTATTCAGAGTAGATGGAAGCCTCTCTCACCAGTGCATATTCACTGGTGCGAGGGCATGGCAGATGAATGGGTAAATCCATTTCCACACTCAGTATAACGTTTCCCCAGTTCAAATCTGCAATGATTTCAGATGGTTTTCTCAACCCGAATGGTCTCGTTAGTTTGAGCTTGCTGATGAGACATTGGTTTCTGGGCACTTGAAAGGTCGTTCATCTTGATGAACTCGCTGGTGTCTCAGCAAGCTGGATAACTGAGTAAACCCTTTCCCACACTGAGAGCAGTTGAACGGCCTCTCCCCAGTGTGAACTCGCTGGTGTGTCTGCAGATGGAAGGACCGCGTAAATCCCTTCCCATACTCAGAGCAGATAAATGGCTTCTCCCCAGTGTGGAATTGTTGGTGTATCATTAGGCTGGAGGACTGAGTGAATCCCTCCCCTTGCTCAGAATAAGTGAACGGTCTCTCCCTAGTGTGAACTTGCTGGTGTTTCAGCAAGGTACATAACTGAGTGAATCCCTTCCCATACTTAGAGCAGATGAATGGCTTCTCCCCAGTGTGAACTTGCTTGTGCTTCAGAAGGCTAGATAACTGAGTGAATCCCTTCCCACATTCGGAGCAGGTGAACAGTCGCTCCCCAGTGTGAACCCGTTGGTGCTCCAGCAAGTTGGATGAACGGGTGAATATCTTCCCACAGTCAGGTCAGGCAAACAGTCTGTCTGCAGTGCGAGTTCGCTGGTGGACAGTGAGGTCAGATAACGTCTTGAACCCAGACCCACAGTGAGAGCATCTGAATGGTCTCTTGTCACTGTGTTCCCAGGAACATTTATAGCACCTCCCACACTCCAAGCATTTAAAAGGTCTTTCCCCATTGTGAAGCCGCTGGATTGTCAGCAATGTGGATGAGGATGAAGAAGTGAACTGCTTCCCACACTCGGAGCAGTTAAACAGTCTCTCCCCTGTGTGAACTCGCTGGTGTGTCAGCAGGTTTGAAGAGTTAATGAACCCTTTCCCACACTCTGGGCAGATGAATGGTTTGTCCCCAGTGTGACTGTGCCGATGGGGTTCTGCATCCTGTCCCACCCTCATTTCCATGGTTTCTCCCCGGTGTGGCTGCACTTGTGTCTTGCCAGGCCAGATGATTGGCTGAAGCCTCATCCACACACAGAACACGTGTACGGTTTCTCCCCACTGTGAATGGAGGCTGTTCTCTTTCATCTTCAAAATCCGATATTCACATTACAGCAGGTTGAGAAATTCTGTCCGTACCTGATGTGAAGTTTTAATTTCCTGACTGAAAATCCGATCCTTCAAACACCCTGTGAAACTGATTGAAAACAGAAAATATGGGGTGAGAGAGAACCCACAAAAACACAAAGGCAGGTTGTGAAATTGAGCTGAATGAATCTGGTCATTTGTGGGGCCGGCTCTGGGAAAAAGCGACCGTGAAAACAGCTGGATTGTCATAAAAACCCAACTGGTTTGTTAATGTTCTTCAGGAAACGGAACCTACCACCCGGTCTGTGCCGACACAGGAAACTGGTTTCTATGGGTGAAGAGAGGGAGGGGGTGGGGGTGAGGGAGAGTCGAGGTTGGTCTTAAACTGTGGAATTTCCTCTGAACAACCTCTCCACATCACTTTCCTTATTAAGATGCTCCTTAAAACGTACTTCTTCCGGCCCAAGGGGCGGCGATCTGGGAGGTCCGGCAGAAGGTCTCGGAGAACGAGGACGAGATCCTGGGCCTGGCGGTGAAGGTGGAGGCGCACGAGGTGCTTCACAAGAAATGGCAGGCGAGGTTCAAGGAGATGGAGAACCGGTCGAGGCGGAAGAACCTGCGGATCCTGGGTCTCCCGGAGGGCCTAGAGGGATCGGACATGGGGGCCTACCATGCTGAATTCGCTGATGGAAGCGGGGGCCTTTCAGGGGCCCTTGGAGCTGGAGGGGGCCACCGAGTGCTGGCGAGGAGGCTCAGGCCCAGCGAGCCGCCGCGGTGCTGATGCGATTCCACCGGTTTGCTGATCGAGAGTGTGTGTTAAGGTGGGCCAAGAAGGAGCGGAGCAGCAGGTGGGAGAACGTGGAGGTCCGGATCTACCAGGATTAGAGCGCGGAGGTGGCGAAGAAGAGGGCCGGTTACAACCGAGCGAAGGCAGTGCTGCACAGGAAGGGGGTGAAGTTCGGTATGCTGCAGCCGGCGCGTCTGTGGGTCACCTATGAGGACCGACACCATTATTTTGAGTCCCCGGAGGAGGCGTGGGCCTTTGTTCAGGCCGAAAAACTAGACTCGGACTAAGGGTCGGGAATTGTTGTGTTGTGTTTCGAGGGGGGCTTCTTTGTTTTTCGGGGGTTAATTGGGCGTTGTTTTGATTAGGTCCGCTGGGTGGGCTCGTGGCCGGGGGGGGGGGGGGGGGGGGGGTGTAGGTAAACTGCTTGGTGGTTTGATGGCCGGTAGGGGAAATGGGTCCCCGCAAGGGGGGGGGGGGGGGAGGGGTGAGGCACCTGAGTTGGGGGTAGTGGGACTGGGCCTGGAAATGGAGCTGCGCCAGAGGAGGCGAGGCCGGGTGAGTGGCAAGCGCGGGCTTTTTCCCGCGCTTAGGGTTCAAGGGGCGGGGCCAGAGCTGGGAAGCTTGGGCGTAGGGGGCGGTATATGAATACGGAGAAAAGGCGAGCTGGAATTTGGCGCACCAGCTTTGGAAGTGAGAGGCAGCTAGGGAGATCGGGGGAGTTAGGGATGGAGGGGGGAACACGGTGCGAAGTGCGGTGGGGAGCAATGGGGTCTTCAGGGACTTCTACGAGGAACTGTACCGGTCTGAGCTCCCACTGGAAGAGGGATGGATGGGTCGCTTCCTGGACCGGCTGAGGTTTCCGAGGGTGGAGGCGGGGCAGGTGGCGGGGTTGGGGGCGCCGGTTGGGTTGGAGGAGTTGGTCAAAGGGATAGGGAACATGCAGGCGGTGAAGGCACCGGGGCCGGATGGGTTCCCGGTTGAATTTTACAAGAAGTATTCAGACCTGCTGGGCCCGCTGTTGGTAAGGACCTTCAAATAGGCAAGGGAAGGGGGGCTCTGCCCCCGACGATGTCTAGGTCGCTGATTTCCCTGATCCTGAAGCGGGACAAGAATCCCATACAGTGTGGGCCATATAGGCCGATCTCACTCTTAAATGTGGATGCAAAGTTGCTGGCAAAGATTTTGGCCATAAGGATAGAGGACTGTGTGCCGCAGGTCATACACGAGGATCAGATGGGGTTCGTGAAAGGGAGGCAGTTGAATACTAATGTACGGAGGCTCTTGAATGTTATAATGATGCCGGCGATGGAAGGGGAGGCAGAGATAGTGGCGGCGATGGATGCGGAGAAGGCCTTTGATAGGGTGGAATGGGGGTACCTGTGGGAGGTGTTGAAAAGGTTCGGGGAGGGGTTCTTCAGGTATGTGAGGCTGCTATATGAGGCCCCGGTGGCGAGTGTGGCCACGAACAGAAGGAGGTCAGAGTATTTCCGACTACACCGGGGGACGGGGCAGGGGTGTCCCCTGTCCCCCTGCTCTTTGCACTGGTGATTGAACCCCTGGCCATGGCATTGAGGGAGTCGAGGAACTGGAGGTGGCTGGTGCGGGGTGGGGAAGAGCATCGGGTGTCACTCTATGCGGATGATTTGCTGCTATATGAGGCGGACCCGGTGGGGGGAATGCCGGAGGTGATGAGGATCCTTAGGGAGTTTGGTGATTTCTCCAGGTACAAGCTCAACATGGGGAAGAGCGAGTTGTTTGTAGTGCACCCAGGGGACCAGGAGAGGGGGATTGGTGAGCTCCTGCTAAAAAGGGCAGAGAGGAGTTTCAGGTACCTGGGGGTCCAGGTGGCTAGGAGCTGGGGGGCTCTACATAAGCGTAACTTCACGAGGCTTGTGGAGCAGATGGAGGAGGTGTTTAAGAGGTGGGACGTGCGCCCGGCGAACCATGTCCATATGTTTTGGTCATGCCCGGCACTGGAGGGGTTCTGGAGAGGAGTGGCGGGAGCAATATCTCAGGTGGTGAAAGTCCGGGTCAAGCCAAGCTGGGGGCTAGCAATATTTGGAGTAGTGGATGAACCGGGAGTGCAGGAGGCGAAAGAGGCCGGCATTCTGGCCTTTGCGTCCCTAGTAGCCTGGCGAAGGATCTTGCTCATGTGGAAGGAGGCGAAGCCCCCCAGCGTGGAGGCCTGGAGAAATGATATGGCTTGGTTCATAAAGTTGGAGAGGATTAAGTTCGCCTTGAGAGGGTCTGCGCAGGGGTTCTACAGGCGGTGCAACCGTTCCTAGACTATCTCGCGGGGCGTTAGAGGATGGTCGGTCAGCAGCAGCAGCAACCTGGGGGGGGGGATGAGCAAGAGACAACATGAAGAGTCGGGGAAACTGGCACGTACGGGAGAGAGCCAGTGTACAAAGCTATGTAAATATACTATTTTGCCATGTATATATCTTGCTCCGCGCAATTTCTCGTTTCTTTTTTTTGTTACGGGGGGGCGGGGTTATTGTTTGTAAGGGAGAAAAATTGTGTTAAAAACTTTAATAAATATATTTTAAATAAAAACGAGGTGGGACGTGCTGCCACTCTCCCTGGCAGGTAGGGTGCAGTCAGTTAAAATGACGGTGCTCCCGAGGTTTTTGTTCCTGTTCCAATGCCTGCCCATCCTGATCCCTAGGGCCTTCTTCAGGCGGGTTAACAGGAGCATTATGGGGTTTGTGTGGGCGCAGAAGACCTCGAGGGTCAGAAGGGTGATCCTGGAGCGGTGCAGGGATTGGGAAGGGGGGGGGGTTGGTGCTGCCTAACCTCTGTGGGTATTATTTTGCCGCCAACGTGGCGATGGTGCGTAAGTGGGTGATGGAGGGGGATGAGGCGGCATGGAAGAGGCTAGAGATGGCGTCCTATGTGGGCACGAGCCTGGAGGCGCTAGTAACGGCACCGCTGCTGCTTCCTCCAACGAGGTATACCACGAGCCCAGTGGTGGCGGCTACCCTCAAAATTTGGGGGCAATGGAGACGTCAGACGTCTGTTTGTCATTTTTATCAATGACCTAGAGGAGGGCGCAGAAGGGTGGGTGGGTAAATTTGCAGACGACACTAAAGTCGGTGGTGTTGTCGACAGTGCGGAAGGATGTAGCAGGTTACAGAGGGACATAGATCATCTGCAGAGCTGGGCTGAGAGGTGGCAAATGGAGTTTAATGTAGAGAAGTGTGAGGTGATTCACTTTGGAAGGAATAACAGGAATGCGGAATATTTGGCTAATGGTAAAGTTCTTGGAAGTGTGGATGAGCAGAGGGATCTAGGTGTCCATGTACATAGATCCCTGAAAGTTGTCACCCAGGTTGATAGGGTTGTGAAGAAGGCCTATGGAGTGTTGGCCTTTGTTGGTAGAGGGATTGAGTTCCGGAGTCATGAGGTCATGTTGCAGCTGTACAAAACTCTGGTACAGCTGCATTTGGAGTATTGTGTACAGTTCTGGTCACCGCATTATAGGAAGGACGTGGAAGCTTTGGGGCGGGTGCAGAGATTTACCAGGATGTTGCCTGGTATGGAGGGAAAATCTTATGAGGAAAGGCTGATGGACTTGAGGTTGTTTTCGTTGGAGAGAAGAAGGTTAAGAGGGGACTTAATAGAGGCATACAAAATGATCAGGGGGTTAGATAGGGTGGACAGTGAGAGTCTTCTCCTGCAGATGGAAATGGCTAGCACGAGGGGACATAGCTTTAAACTGAGGGGTAATAGATATAGGACAGAGGTCAGAGGTAGGTTCTTTACGCAAAGAGTGGTGAGACCGTGGAATGCCCTACCTGCAACAGTAGTGAACTCGCCAACATTGAGGGCATTTAAAAGTTTATTGGATAAGCATATGGATGATAATGGTATAGTGTAGGTTAGATGGCTTTTTGTTTCGGTGCAACATCGTGGGCCGAAACGCCTGTACTGCGCTGTATCGTTCTATGTTCTAGAGGGGGGAGGTCGGGGCCTCGGTGTGGTCCCCAATACGGGGGAACCACCGGTTTGTCCCGGGGAGGATGGACATAGGGTTCCTGAGTTGGCACAGGGCAGGTATTAGAAGGATGGGGAACCTGTTTGTGGACGGGAAGTTCGCGAGCCTGGGTGAGCTGGAGGAGACGTTTGAGCTCCCCCCGGGGAACACCGTCAGATATATGCAGGTTAGGGCATCTGTTAGGCGGCAGGTGGTGGAGTTCCCACTGTTGCCGCCACGCAGGGTCCAGGACAGGGTGCTGTCGGGGGGGTGCGTTGTAGAGGGGAGGATCTCGGCAACGTATCAGGTGATGCAGGAGGAAGAGGAGGCCTCAGTGGAGGAGCTAAAGGGTAAGTGGGAGGAGGAGTTGGGTGAGGAGATTGACGAGGGGATGTGGGCGGATGCCCTGGGGAGAGTGAACTCTTCCTCCTCTTGCGCGAGGCTCAGCCTCATACAATTTAAGGTGCTGCATAGGGCTCACATGACCGGGGCAAGGATAAGCCGGTTTTCGGGGGGTGAGGACAGGTGTGTTAGGTGCTCAGGGGGCCCAGCAAACCACACCCACATGTTCTGGGCATGCCCAGTGCTGGAGGACTTTTGGAAGGGTGTAGCGAGGACGGTGTCGAGGGTGGTAGGATCCAGGGTCAAGCCGGGCTGGGGGCTCGCAATATTTGGGGTGGCAGAGGAGCCGGGAGTGCAGGAGGTGAAAGAGGCAGTGTATATTTGCTTTTGTGTTGATGATGGCTGTTAATTTATTATTTATGTATACGGGGGCGGTTGTTCTTTTCTTTCTGTATTTTGTTGTTGATATTTTGTGAAAATGTGAATAAAAATTATTTTTAAAAAAAATAATAATACTCCAAATGCAGCCTAACCAAGGTTTTATATAGCTGCAACATGATTTCCCAACTCTCGTACTCAATGCCCCGGCTGATGAGGGCAAGAATGCCATATGCCTTCTTAATCACCTTGGCCACTAGTGTTGCCACTTTTAGGTAACTGTGGACCTGAACACCCAGATCCCTCTGTATGTTAATGTTCCGGAGGGTTCTGCCATTTACAGTATAATTCATACCTAGATTTCATCTTCCAAAACGCATCACCTCGCTTTTGTCTGGATTCAACTCCATCTGCCATTTCGGTGCCCAAGTCTCCAATCTATCTGTATCCTGTTGTATCCTCTGATAATCCTCGGCACTATCAGCAACTCCGCCAATCTTCACGTCATCCACAAACTTACTAATCAGACCACCCACATTTTCTTCCAGATCATTTATATGTACTACAAACAACAGAGGTCCCAGCACTGATCCCTGTGGAACACCACTAGCTACAGAACTCCATTCTGAAAAACACTCTTCCACTGCTACTCTGTCTTCTATAACCAAGCCAGTTCTGAGTCCATCGAACCAGCCCACCCCGAATCCCATGTGATTTTAGTTTTTGCACCAGTCTGTCACGTGGCCTTGCCAAACGCCTTACTAAAGTCCATATAAACTACATCCACAGCCATTCCATCAATATTCTTTGTCACCCTTTTAAAAAAACTCAATCAAATTGGTGAGACGTGACGTTCCCCATACATTGTGGGCAGCACAGTGGCTAGCACTGTAGCTTCACAGCTCCAGGGTCCTAGGTTGGATTCCCCACTGGGTCACTGTCTGTGCGGAGTCTGCACGTTCTCCCCGTGTCTGCGTGGGTTTTTTCCGGTGCTCAATGAAAAAACTCTTACACTGATATAATTCACAATGCAACCAGAGTGCGAAGAAGAAAAAGCACAACACGTGTAAAACCCAACAATAGTTTCATATCCTAAATTTTATACGATATAAAACTCCTGAACCTCAAAACACAATAACTCTGATACATCCAGACAAACAGAGTAACTCTAATATATACAGACAAACACAGAGTAACTCTGATATATCCAGCTAAACACAGTAAGAACTCCCGAACGGCACAACGCAGAATAACTCCAATAAGAAAGAGAATCAAACAGAGTTCAAATTGAGATTCTGAATGAATTAATTTGCGTCTTCAAGACAGTTGAAGAATTGATCTTTTTCGAAGGGCCGAATTGTCCACTTCTGCTCCTAATTCTTATGTTCCTGTGTACTATCCAGGATAAAATTAATGTATCACATCTGCTTCTGTGGATCATTTCAGTGGAAAAGTGCTCTCGCTGAAAGAGTATCAGCCCACTGGAGTGAACATTGGAAGACTGGCCAGCCCACAGAGAAACCTTCTGATCTCCCACTTCACCCACTGTTAGAATGACCGTGGTTCAGTCCTGAATGTGATCAAGAGCAGCAAAAATCAGCAGGATCCAACCCCTGTAATTACTTGTGAACTCGCTGGTGTTTCTGCAGGTAGGATGTACTGCTGAATCCTTTCCCACACGTGGAGCAGGTAAACGGCTTCTCCTTAGTGTGAACTCGCTGGTGTCTCAGCAGGTTAGACGAATTAATAAATCCCTTCCTACACACAGGGCAGGAGAATGGCCTCTCCCCAGTGTGAAGTCGCTGGTGTGTTACCAAGTTGGATGAATTAATGAATCCTTTCCCACACACTTTACAGGTGAATGGCCTCAATGCGGTGTGAACCCGCTGGTGTGTCAGCAGGTTGGATGAATTAACAAATCCCTTCCCACACACAGAGCAGGTGAATGGTCTTTCCCCAGTGTGAATTCGCTGGTGTGTTACCAAGTTGGATGAATTAATAAATCCTTTCTCACACACATTGCAGGTGAATGGCCTCTCTGCGGTGTGAACTCGCTGGTGTGTCAGCAGGTTGGATGAATTAGTAAAACCCTTCGCACACACTGAGCAGGTGAACAGTTTCTCCTCAGTGTGAATTCGCTGGTGTGTCAGTCGGCTGGATGAATTTATGAATCCTTGCCTACACACTAAGCAGGTGAATGGCGTCTCCCCGGTGCCAACTCGCTGGTGTGTCAGCAGGTTGGATGAAGCGGTAAATCCTTTTCCACACTGAGAGCAAATGAACAGTTCTCCCTGATGTGAGTACGTCGATGAGTTTCCAGCTCAGATGGGGAAGTGAATCCTTTCCCACAATCCCCACATTGCCACGGTTTCCCCATGGTGCCGGTCCGTGACTCGGTGCTTTTCCAGTCACACTGATGGTAAAATAGCCGATGGTTTTCCCCGTCCTAATGCATCGAGTGACTCTGTCAGATCTTGGATGTGAAGTTTGGTTTGAGATTTCTTGCTGCAAATCCTCCCTTTTGAATATCCTGTTTAAAGGGGTTTACAAATGTCATCACTGTCAGTACAGCTCAGAAATTCGGAACAGACAATTCTAATCGCTGTGGAACATGCTTTCGTCCCTAGTTCCCCAAAAGCTGTAAATTTCACCGCACGCATCTGTACAAACACACACTCTCCAATCTCACTCCATTATCTAATATACAACCTCCCTACTCTCCCGATCGACAGATCAACACACAGCATTTCCAGTTCTCGACCGAGAGATCATAAGATCCTAAGAAATAAGAGCAGGCCATTCGGCCCATCAAGCCTGCTCTTCTAGTTAATATCATGGCTGATTATTTTCTTCCTGTCACCCATAACCCTCAACTCCCTTGAAGATCAAAAATCTAACTGAGCCTTGGATGTATATATATTTAATGTATTTTATTCAAAAAGTACAAAGGCATGAATAAAAAAACATTGTCAACACCCCACAGTTCATGCAAGTTTTTCCCCTATTCACCTCCTTCCCCACCAACCCCACCGCAACAAATAATTCCTCAAACATTGTCATGAACAGTGTCCACCATGTCTCAAAGCCCTCCGCTGATCCTGTCAACTTCAACTTGATTGTTTCCAGTCGGAGGAAATGGTACAGGATCCCCCAGCTAGGCCGCTACCACTGGTGGCGTTGCCGATCGGCAATCCAACAGAGTTCCTTTGCCGAGCAATCATAGAGGCGACCCACAACATCGGCCGTCCTCCCCTCCATCAGCTCCGGCATTTCCCATACCTCAAAAATAGCCACCATTGGGTTCGGCCTGACCTCTACCCATGCGAATACCCCCTCACTAAACTCTCACAGCCCCAGAACATATGTGCGTGATTTGCCGGTCCTCACCCACACTCTCACATTTGTCTGCCACCCCCTGGAAGAACCCACTCATCCTCGCCCGAGTCACATGCATCCTGTGCACCACCTTAAACTGAATCAAACTCATCCTCCCACATGAGGTTGAATTTACTCCGCACATCACCTCACTCCACATCCTATCATCCTCCCAATTCCTCCTCCCATTTATTGTTAATCCTCATCACCTGCACTCCCCCGTGCTCCCCAAGCCAAGCATATATATTCCCAATTCTGCCCTCTCCTTCTACGTCCGGGAGCAGCAGCTGCTCCAACAGGGAATTCTCCGGCAGCCTGGGAAACCTTCTCCATTCGTTCCGCGAAAACCGATCACTTGCATATACCTGAACTTGCTTCCCTTCGGCAGCTCCACCCTCTCCCACAGCTCTGCCAGATCTGCAAACCTCTGCTCCAGGTATAGATCCCTCACCAGCCCCACCTCCCTCCACTTCCTATACAGGCCGTCGCCCTCACCTGGCTTAAACCCACAGTTCTCACACAGCGGTGTCAGCACCTACATCCTTTCCATCCTAAAGTGTCTCCTCAACTGGTTTCACACCCTAATCGTGGACTGCACCACCGGGCCCACCGCGTACCACCCCGGCGCCAGCAGAAGCGACGCCGTCACCATGGCCTTCAGGCTGGACCCTCTACAGGACTCCTCCTCCATCCTAACCCACTCTAACCCCTCTCCTTCCCAGCACCATCTCACCTTTTCCGCATACACCACCCAGTCACAATACAGCAGGTTTGGTAGTGCCAACCCCCCTTTCTGCCTCTGCAACAGGGCCCTCTTCGCCGTCGGTACCTTCCACGCCCATATACACTCTTGAGATTGCTGCATCTAATTCCGAAAAAAGGCCTTCGGGATGAAGGTCAGGAGGGTCTGGAATACAAACAGGAACCTTGCTAGAATATTCATTTTAACAGCCTAGACCCTTCCTACCAATGTCAGGTGTAGTGTATCCCATCTCCTAAAATCCCCTAAGCTCCTCCACCAACGTTGTCAGGTTCCTCTTGTACATCATTGACCACTCCCTCGTCACCTGAACTCCCAAATACCCAAACCTCTCTCTGGCTACCTTAAATAGCAACACCCCCAGATTGGCCCCCGATCCGCCGCATTCACTGGAAAGACCTCGCTCCTCCCGACATTCAACTTATATCCCGAGAAGGCCCTGACCTCACTAATATGTCCATAATTCTTCCCATACTCTCCAATGAGTCTGACACCAACAGCAGAAGGTTGTCCGCATGTCGTGACACCCAGTGTTCCCTGCTCCCCACCCCCACACACACCCCCACCCACAATGCTCTGCCACTGCACTGACCCCTTAAGGGCCATCGTGAAGGGCTCTATCACCAGCACAACCAATATGGTGACAGCGGATACCCGTCTTGTTCCCCTGTACAAACCAAAACTCTGAGAACTCATCTCATTTGTCTCTACACTCGCCACCGGGGCCACATACAACAAACGCACACACGCCACAAACTTCGGGCCAAACCTTCCCAGAATCTCAAACAGGCAGTGCCACTACCGCCCCCGCAGGCAGACACCGCCCCCGCAGACAGACACCGCCCCCGCAGGCAGACACCGCCCCCGCAGAGACACCACCTCACAAAGGTGATGGCCGCGCATGCGCTAGTCTGCCCGCTGAACGAAGATGGCGGCGGTGGAACTGGGCCTGACCCCGGATAAAAGCCCCGCAGCTGCCAACACGGGAACTGCAGGCTCTTATTCAGACCCTGTGGCCTTCACCGGGTGTTTATAAAGACTCTGCTCCCTCCCCACCTTTACTCCCGGCTCCATTCCTCTCTCCGCTCCAGCGACTCACCCGCCCAAAAAGCGGCTCCCACATTCGTCAGGCGGCGGGCAAAGTGACACTGCGCCGGTGCACTGGCTCCTGTGGCGGGAATAGGGCACATTCATAGCCGCTTGGAATGTTGGGTAACAACCACACCATTGAAAGCTCAATCAGTTCATACAAAATAACTTTGTTACCCTTGGAGATAAATTAATTTTTAAAATCTCAAATTGTGAATTGGTGATCTGCTAAGCTCTATATCTCAAAATTCTCCTGTGCGACCATGCAGAGTTTTTAAAGAGTTTATATTATTTCCTCTCTCTCATCCCTCCTCTGATGTTTCTGACTCTGGCTGGGTTCAATCACAGTCACTGGTTCCTCTGTTTTCCCCTCTCCATCGTTAATTCTGAATATTCACTGTTTCACATAATATTACTGCACAAATAAAAGTTATTTGGCCTTATCTGTACTCGCTCTTTGGAAGATCTGTCCAATTAAACCCTGCCTTGCTGGCAGAGTCAGAACAATGTATATCTGCTGATGTAATCCAGTGCTTAATTTGCAGTTGGATAGTTCACAGTCACATTCACCCCTGTGGAAAAATTGATTGCCTATTTTGTTGAGCAGATATCAGGTCCTCACTGTCAGTTATGCACACAGAGCATCTAATGGAGTTAATTCAACAATTGACAGTCCGCACAAACCAGTGACATTATTCATAAATGGTCAAGTCAAGGGAGTATCTTGATATGATAGAGTGGATGAATTATGGGGTTACAAAGTAAAGGCATTAATATCCTGCAATTTCACAACTCTCACTTGGCTGGAATGTTGCAGTATGAAAGGGCCCCACATTGCTGTCAGAGGAAACAGGCCAAGTCCAATAGACCTGTTCAAGCCACATCACTGTTCGACTGTACTGAGGTTTGTGAATGAATCTGGGTCCGTGTCAGTCTGCTGCTGTGTCTTTGATTCCCAATAACAACTGTAGTATCCTCAATAAATACCCACCACAGTATTTAGCCCATAAATCTCAGGACATCATCATAATCGCAGCCCTTGAAATCGTTCCTGATAAAATTACCAACGATTCTGAAAGCTTCATTCACTGTTAGACCCTGACTGAAAACATACATCTCTGGCAAAAAATAAAACACACAGCTTATCCATAGCAGATAATTTGGGATGTTGCTGATAAGAGAGAATTGCTATTTAGAAGGTGAAGGTACATTAGCAGCAGGAGTTAGTGAAGAGGGTAATGGTAATAACCAGGCAGACTGACTCACCCGGAAAGCTGCTCTAAGGAGATTCAGGGGATCCACCCAAAATAGAAAACTCAATCATTGGCACTGGTATGACAGACTCCAGTTAAACCTGAATTTTAAAACTTGTCAGGACCGGGACCCTGGAGTGAGTATGGGAAAGCAGTGGTACACCATCGCAAAGGTGTTCCCTCAGCAAGTAAGGTCTCACCCATCCTACATGATGCGGGTTTCTATCACAAAGTGGCTCTAATTTAACTTGCATCACACCTTGATGTCTTACAAAATAATTAATTTTGTTTCGGGATCAGATTTAGGGAGCGTTTCTCTTTCATGTCCCCATATGTTCATAATTACTACTGGTGGCTGAGGAAACACCAGGATGTTCGTCAACACCTGAAACTGTGTCCAAACTAAACAGGCCGTGCAACAGGAAGACTAATTGTGAAGTTGCACATGATGAACACGTCTTTTATTGGCTATTCACAAATGAGAGAAGGAAACATAGTAGCTGTGTTACCATGGAGATAAGTGTGTCAGGTAACAAATGAAAAAAGTCCGATAACTAGAATGCAAATAAATACTGTGCTTGATTTATTTTAACAACAGGGACAAGAAGTGAATGGTCACCGTGCTCGTGGACTGTGTCCAGGCTGAAATTCTGTTCTTGTCATATGATCACCACCCTCCCTGCCCCACCCACTCCTCTAATTATCCTTCCTGAGCTCCAGCCAGGTGATATTAAACATTAAGGGGGAAAGACAAAGAGCTGTATCGGGGGAAAGTGCTACCCCAGAGCCAGAGGTTTCTCTTGGGTAGTTCCTTCCATGCCTGAATCATGAATACACTGTTATTACCTTTCCTGGGTATCCTGTGGTTAGTTGGAAGAAGGCATGCGCTCAGAACTGTACACAATATTCCAACTGAGGTCTAACTAGTGCCTTGTACAAATTTAGTATAACCAGCTTGTTCCTGTAGTTTATGCCCTTATTAAGCTAGCTCATATTATATGCTTTAAATGCTCTCTTTACCGATCCTATAAAAAAACTGCAGCAAATTAATTAAACATGATTTCCCCTTTAGAAATCCATGCTGCTCCTTACAAATAAGCCAACATTTTTCCATGTGGCTATTAATTCTATCTTTTCACAGTAACTTCACAGGATCTTTTCACAGTAACTTCATTGCAGTGATAATGTAAGCCTACTTGTGACAATAAAGATGACTTTCTTGAAGCATGCCGAACAACTGGTGTTGAACTATCTGGTCTGTAATTGCTGGGGCTATCCTTACAACACTTTTTGAATAAAGGCATAAGATTTGGATCCTCACTGTCTTCAGGTGATGTCCCGGAGGACTGGAGAATAGCCAATGTTGTTCCTCTGTTTAAGAAGGGTAGCAAGGATAATCCAGGAACTACAGGCCGGTGAGCCTTACATCGGTGGTAGTGAAATTACTGGAGAGAATTCTTCGAGACAGAATCTACTCCCATTTGGAAGCAAATGGACGTATTCGTGAGAGACAGCATGGTTTTGTGAAGGGGAGGTCGTGTCTCACTAACTTGATAGAGTTTCCCGAAGAGGTCACAAAGATGATTGATGTAGGTAGGGCAGTGGATGTTGTCTATAGTGACTTCACTAAGGCCTTTGACAAGGTCCCTCACAGTAGACTAGTACAAAAGGTGAACTCACACGGGATCAGGGGGAAGCTGGCAAGGTGGATACAGAACTGGCTAGGTCATAGAAGGCAGGGAGTAGCAATGGAAGGATGCTTTTCTAATTGGAGGGCTGTGACTAGTGATGTTCTGCAGGGATCATTGCTGGGACCTTTGCTGTTTGTAGTTTATATAAATGATTTGGAGGAAAATGTAACTGGTCTGATTAGTAAGTTTGCAGATGACACAAAGGTTGGTGGAATTGCGGATAGTGATGAGGACTGTCAGAGGATACAGCAGGATTTAGATTGTTTGGGGACTTGGGCGGAGAGATGGCAGATGGAGTTTAATCCGGACAAATGTGAGGTAATGCATTTTGGAAGGTCGAATGCAGGTAGGGAATATACAGTGAATGGTAGAACCCTCAAGAGTATTGAAAGTCAGAGAGATCTAGGTGTACAGGTCCACAGGTCACTGAAAGAGGCAACACAGGTGGAGAAGGTAGTCAAGAACTCATACTGCATGCTTGCTTTCATTGGTCGGGGCATTAAGTATAAGAATTGGCAAGTCATGTTGCAGCTGTATAGAACCTTAGTTAGGCCACACTTGGAGTATAGTGTTCAATTCTGGACGCCACACTACCAGAAGGATGTGGAGGCTTTAGAGAGGGTGCAGAAGAGATTTACCAGAATGTTGCCTGGAATGGAGGGCATTAGCTATGAGGAGCGGTTGAATAAACTCGGTTCGTTCTCATTGGAATGACGGAGGTTGAGGGGCGACCTGATAGAGGGCTACAAAATTATGAGAGGCATAGACAGAGTGGATAGTCAGAGGCTTTTCCCCAGGGTAGAGGGGTCAATTACTAGGGGGCATAGGTTTAAGGTGCGAGGGGCAAGGTTTAGAGTAGATGTATGAGGCAAGTTTTTTACACAGAGAGTAGTGGGTGCCTGGAGCTCGCTGCCGGAGGAGGTGGTGGAAGCAGGGACGATAGTGACATTTAAGGGGCATCTTGACAAATGCATGAATAGGATGGGAATAGAGGGATACGGACCCAGGAAGTGTAGAAGATTGTAGTTTAGTCGGGCAACATGGTCGGCACGGGCTTGGAGGGCTGAAGGGCCTGTTCCTGTGCTGTACTTTTCTTTGTTCTTTGTTCTTTGTATTTGTAATTCTCAAGTCTGGCACCTCCAGGAAAGACTGGGAGATCAGCACCCCTGAAATTTACATTTTCACTTCACTCCTTATCAATTTTGAACCTAGGTTACAAGATGATCAGAGGATTGGATAGGGTGGACAGTGAAAGCCTTTTTCCTCGGATGGTGATTTCTAGCACGAGGGGACATAAATTGCCCTTAGTATCCAAAATCTTGGTTGGGGTTACAGAGATAAGGTGGAGGTATGGGCTTGGGTAGCGTGCTCTTTCCAAGGGCTGCTGCAGACTCGATGGCCCAAATGGCCTCCTTATGCACTATAAATTCTAGGATTCTATGATTAGTGGGCCTGACCGAGTATTTAAATTGAGGGGAGATAGATATAAGACAGATGTCAGAGGTAGGTTCTTGCCTCAGAGGGTAGTAAGGGCGTGCAATGCCCTGCCTGCAACAGTAGTGGACTCGCCAACACTAAGGGCATTCAAATGGTCATTGGATAGACATATGGATGATAAGGGAATCGTGTAGATGGGCTTTAGAGTGGTTTCACTGGTCGGCGCAACATCGAGGGCTGAAGGGCCTGTACTGCGCTGTAATGTTCTATGTTCTATATTATATCTGGGGACAGGGCTTCCTAGTCTGTCTGCATGGCTTGGGTAGCATTTATCTCCTTTGTAAAGACAAACAGTTAGTTTTATTTCACTATGAGCAACGTGACAGTTCCTGTGTGAGATTCTCCATCGACTGACCCCGGAATCGCCAAACGCGATTGGGTGGAGAATCGATTCTGACTTTAAAATCATGGGGGGCACAGATTTCATGCCAAATCACAATTATCCATGACCTCGACAGTGGCGTCAATGCATTTCAGAATGCACATACAGTTAGATACCATTTGCATATCATTAGGGTGGCACCGTAGCACAGTGGTTAGCGTTGTTGCTTCACAGCTCCAGGGTCCCAGGTTCAATTGCTGGTGAGGGTCACTGCCTGTGCGGAGTCTGCATGTTCTCCCCTTGTCTGCGTTTGTTTCCTCCGAGTGCTCCGGTTTCCTCCCACAGTCAAACAATGTGCAGGTTAGGTGGATTGGCCATGCTAAATTGCCCTTAGTATCCAAAATCTTGGTTGGGGTTACAGAGATAAGGTGGAGGTATGGGCTTGGGTAGCGTGCTCTTTCCAAGGGCTGCTGCAGACTCGATGGCCCAAATGGCCTCCTTATGCACTGTAAATTCTAGGATTCTATGATTAGTGGGCCTGACCGAGTATTCTCCGGGGCCTCTGTGATTCTCTGCCTAGGATGGGCCAAATTCCTGATGGCGAGGTTCACTTGTGCTTTTAAAAATTATTAAACAGGTCCCGTCGCTGATGAGGGAGAGGGGTTACGGAACGTGTGCAACATCGCCATAGTTCGCTGACAGTTGTGCCGCTGGGTCGGGGCTTCTGCCAGGGTCGGGGGAGTAGCTCGGGATAACCTGGATTTGAGCTGTGGGGTGGACCGGCAGAAAGCGTCATTACCGCAATCTGCAAGGTAACCATACAGCTGTGTATACCGGTGACTGTCCATTGTGAACTTAGGGCCACAGGTCACATGAGACACCCCCCCCCCCCCCCTGGGGCACCACCAGAGGTGCCCTCTGGCCTCAGCTGACTCCTCAGCAGGATGGGCGTGCTCCAGCGCAACCAGTGCCATCTTGTTGGCTGGGATGAATGTGTGTGGGGAGTGTAATGTGTATATGCGGTTGCAGCTTGTCAGCCTCCCGAGTGTCAATCACGCACCCGGCAAATCCCACACTGTTTCTCAATGGCATCGCTTGCATGTTCCATGTGGTGACGGTTCTAGCCCCTCTAAAGTCACTGAATCCGTCCACATTCGGCGCCAGTTTTGCTGTCGTGGAAGTCCATGAATCCTGCCCCTGCATCAATACTTCGTCTCAGGAATGGAGCATCCCACCCACTGTGTCTCAATGGGGCTGGTTTAGCACAGGGCTAAATCGCTGGCTTTTAAAGCAGACCAAGGCAGGCCAGCAGCACGGTTCAATTCCCATACCAGCCTCCCCGAACAGGCGCCGGAATGTGGCGACTCAGGGCTTTTCACAGTAACTTCATTTGAAGCCTACTTGTGACAATAAGCAATTTTCATTTCATTTCATTAAAAGCTCCTTCTACACCTTTAAACAAGTAACGGTAAGTGAGAGCAAACTGATGCCCAGTAACCCAAATACAAATTGTGGACATTCCCTCTCTTCCCTGTTCTTCTGTGAAGTCAGCTCTTCAATTATGTAAACATAGTTTCACATTTCAGAAACAAATGTTGAAATGTTTGCTCCACACCCACAGAGTTTCATCTGTTTAAAGCCACAAACAGAAAGGTCCAGTTTTCTCCTGGAGTTTGAGACAAATCAGCTTTCAAAATGATGCAGTTTCAGCCAATGAGGGAGATCCGGGCTCAGCCCCGCCCCTCATTCATTCTGATTGGTTGGAGAATGAGTAGCTCGTGCTCAGTTCTCCAGTCCCACAACATCTTCCAATTGGTCCTGAACTGTTGTCAATCAGCCGGGCATTGGATCCGGAGCATGCACAGAGCTGGACACCAATGCGCAGGCGTAGTGTCAAAGAGTTTGGAGCATGCGCATTATGATTGATGCCTCGGCCCTTGTTTGTTCCGGAGAAGCGGAGTCAGCGTCAGGCGGTGGGTGGGAGGATTTGGAAACACTTTGTGGATCCGCAAACCCTTCACAATTTGCAGCTGCGGGGCTTCTCTCTCCCGGGAACAGGCCCAGGTTAACGGGCACCATCCTGCTTCAGACACTGGAGGATGGTTCATAGATCATAGAATTTACAGTGCAGAAGGAGGCCATTCGGCCCATCGAGTCTGCACCGGCTCTTGGAAAGAGCACCCTACACAAGGTCCACACCTCTACCCTATCCCCATAACCCAGTAACCCCACCCAACACTAAGGGCAATTTTGGACACTAAGGGCAATTTATCATGGCCAATCCACCTAACCTGCACATCTTTGGACTGTGGGAGGAAACCGGAGCACCCGGAGGAAACCCACGCACACACAGGGAGGATGTGCAGACTCCACACAGACAGTGACCCAAGCCGGAATCGAACCTGGTACCCTGGAGCTGTGAAGCAATTGTGCTATCCACAATGCTACCGTGCTGCCCACTGGTTCACATCAGAGTATGGGGGAGGGGGGGATAATAAATAAGAGCTTACACTTCGCACTCAAATCAATGAGGACTCTGATCTCTGACAAGGAAGGAAACACTGGCAGGTGGGTGGGGAGGATTCACAAACACCCGCTGGAGGCCCCAAACCCCCTGGAATGTCAGTGATGGATTTTGTAAAATTATTTTTACAGGATATTAGCAGAATTTGCAGACATGAAACTCAAACCAAACTTCACATCAAGATGCTTCAGCGATTTGATTCATCAGAATATCATCAGCCTTTGTATACCGAAGGAGAAACGTTTGTTCCATTCTGTCTGTGGAAAAAGATGTGAGCCATCAGTGTGACTGAGAAAGCACCGAGATACGCAAATACCCGAGAGTTTCCAATGTGCTGGATACGGAAAGAGCTTTCACCAGCCTGAAAGAAAAACCACCGCATTCACAGTGAGTAGTCACCCTGTACATATTCTGTGTAAACGAGGCTTCAACATTTCCCAACCTGGAGAAACACAAGGACACTCACATCATGGAGAAACTATTGAAATGTGGGGACTGTGGGAAGGGATATAATTACCCATCTGGATTGGATATTCATCGACGCATTCACACTGGAGAGAGGCCTTACACCTGCACTGTGTGTGGGAAAGGATTTGCTTACTCATCCAGCCTGTATACACATCAGCGTGTTCATACTGGCGAGAGGCCATTCAATTGCCTTGAATGTGGGAAGGGGTGTAATGCTTTATCAAGCCTCCTGATTCACCAGCAAGTTCACTCTGATCAGAGACCATTTCAATGTTCTGATTGTGACAAAAGCTTTAAAAGCACAAAGGACCTGCTGAGACACCAGCGCACTCACATGGAGGTGAGGCCTTTCGCCTGCTCAGTGTGCGGGAAGGGATTCACTCAGTCATCCCACCTTCTAACACACCAACTTGTTCACTCTGATAAGAGACGTTTTCAATGCTCGCTCTGTGAGAAGTGTTTTAAAAGTAAAAATGATTTACAAGCCCATCAACGCACTCACACTGGGGAGAAGCCATTCACCTGCTCTCTCTGTCAGAGGAGATTTGGACGTTTATCCCAGCTACAGACACACCAGCGAGTTCACTCTGATCAGAGACCATTTCAATGTTCTGATTGTGAGAAGAGCTTTAAAAGCAAACAGGATCTGGTGATGCACCAGCGAGTTCACACTGGAGAGAGGCCATTCACCTGCTCTGTGTGTGGGAAGGGATTCACCCATTCATCCCACCGTCTGAGACACCAGCGCGTTCACACTGGAGAGAGGCCGTTCATTTGCTCTGTGTGTGGTAAGGGATTTGCTGATTCACCCCACCTTCTGCTACATGAGCGAATTCACACTGGAGAAAGACCTTTCACTTGCTCCATGTGTGGAAAGGGATTCACTCAGCCATCCCAGCTCACTGTACATCAACTTGTTCACACTGAGCAGAGACCTTTTAAATGTTCTGACTGTGAGAAGAGCTTTAAGAGCACTAAGGACCTTCTGAGACACCAACAAGGTCACACTGGGGAGAGGTCATTCACCTGTTCCATGTGTGGGAAGAGATTTGTTCAGTCATCCCACCTGCTTAGACACCAGCAGGTTCACACAGGAGAGAGGTCATTCACCTGCTCCATATGTGGGAAGAGATTTGCTCGGTCATCCAATCTGCTGAGACACCAGCGAGTTCACAAGTCACTGCAGAGGTTAGATTCTGCTGTTGCTGCTGCTGCTAATACAATGCAGGACTGAACCATGTTAATTCGGTTATTGAGAGGCTAGATTGGGCACTTCGATAATCTCAGTGCAATCAGGCAGAATCAACATGATTTTGTGCAAGGGAAATCATGTTTGACCAATTTAGTAAAGTTAATTGAGGAAGTAACAAGCGATGTGGATAAAGGGGGACCTGTGGATGTGTGTATTTAGATTTCCAGCAGGCACTTGACAAGGTGCCACATAAAAGTTCAATCCACAAAATAAAAGCTCATTCTGTCGTTGGTAACAGCATCAACAGAGGCTTGGTTAGCGAACAGGAAACATTGAGAAGTTTAAAAATTGTCATTTTTGGACTGGTAAGATGTAACCTGTGGAGTGCCACAGGGGTCAGGACTGGGCCTCAACTATTTTCAGGACTTGGTTGACAGGATCAAAAGTATGGTTGCAGAATTTGCTGTTGCTACAAAGGTATGGAGGAAGGTAAGTTGTGAGTGACCATAAGGAGTCTGTAAAGGGTGCAGATAGGCTAAATAAGTGAGCAACAATTTGGCAGATTGAGCATAATGTGGGGAAATGTGAACTTGTCCACTTTGGCAGGAAGAATAAAAAAGCAACATATTGGATTGAATTTGTTTATTGTCATGTGTACCGAGATACAGCGAAAAATATTGTTCTGCGCACAGCTCAGGCAGATCATTCTGTACATGAAAAGAAAATACATAGGGCAACCATAAAATACACAATGTAAATACATCATCACACAGACATCGGGTGAAGCATGCAGAGTGTAGTACTACTCATTCAGAAAGCTGTGTGAAGGGAATGTAAAAGAGAAAGGTTAGTGTTAGTGTTAGAATTAAGTTTTAAGAGATTAGTCTGATTATCGGAGATGTAAGAAGAGGATCTGTGTGAGAGAGCTCGCAGAGAGTCGCCACGTTCCGGCGCCATCTTGCATTGCTTGTTTAAATGCACAGAGATTGCAGCTCCGAGGTACAGAGGGATCGAGGTGTATTGGGGCATGAATCAGGACCAGTTACTCTGCATATACAGTACACGATTGGGAAGGTAAAGGGAGTGTTGCTGTTTATTGCAAGGGGAAAGTACTGCAGTTGTACAGGGTATTGGTGAGACCACATGCAAAGTACTCTGTACGATTTTGGTCTCCTTATTGAAGAAAGGACATAATTTCATTCGAAACTGGTCAGAAAAGGTTCACTTGACTGGATGAGGGGGTTATCATAGGAGGACAACTTGGACACGCTGTGCCTGTATCCACTTGAGTTTGGAAGAATGAGAGGGAATCTGATTGAAACATATGGGGCTGGATTCTCCCATTCTGGGATTATATCCCCACGCCGGCATGGGAATGGTGGTGTAAAACGGCTACCGATTCCCCGTTTTGCTGGGGGCTAGCATGTCGGCTGCGTAGAGCACCCGGCTCTAGCTGCCAATATGCCCTGGAGATTTGCCAGGTCTGTGGCCGCATAGGCGCACAGCGGCGGCCGCGCCGTGCTACATGGCAGAGGCCACTCGCGGACCTGGCCTGCAAAATAATGCCCCCCCTTTGACTGGCTCGCACGCTCCGGACCACCCCCATAGTGCCCCCAGCCCCAAGTAAAGAACCCCCTGCCCAAGGATCAGCCCTCCCCTGACTGTGCCAGCGCTGGACTGAGTCCGCAGCCACCATGCCGAGTTCTCAACAGGATGGGACCACACGCGACCCACACCATCAGGAACTTGGCTGGTCGGGGGCGGAGCATCAGGAGGCGGACCTCAGGCAAAGTTCTGAGGCCATCGATACGTGGCGCGGCGTACCATTGTGATTTAACAGTGATTGATAAAGGTTCAGCATAACTTATCTGCTTTTTAAAAATAAATTTAGAGTACCCAATTCATTTTTTCAAATTATGGGGCAATTTAAGGTGGCCAATCCATCTATCCTGCACATCTTTGGGTTGTGGGAGTGAACCCACGCAGACACGGGGAGAATGTGCAAACTCCACACGGACAGTGACCCAGAGCTGGGATCGAACCTGGGACCTCAGCGCCGTGAGGCAGAAATGCTAACCACTGTGCCACTGTGCTGCCCACCTTACCTGCTTTTAACTCAATGGCTCTACTGGAAGGCTACATGTTATCCGTGTCTGCGTGGGTTTCCTCCGCGTGTTCAGATTTCTTTCCAAAAGTCCCGAAAGACGTGCTTCTTAGGTGAATTAGACATTCTGAATTCTTCCTGAGTGTACCCGAACAGGGACCGGTGTGTGGCGACGAGGGGAGTTTCACAGTAACTTCATTACAGTGTTAATGTAAGTCGACTTGTGACACTAATAAAGATTATTATTAATATCCACCTTTTAAAATGTGCAATCAATTTTTAACTCTCTTTATTTCTTTAATATTAATCAGTGCAGACGGGCTGTGGTGTAACCCTGTGTGTGGAGTTTGTCTCATGGTGGTAACATGGAACATCGAGGTGATAGAAGAACCCAGACCGTGGATATCTGAAGAACTGCATTGTGGGCTCAAAATGCAAAGCATGATGGACAATTTAGTCAAGTCACAGCCTTGCCAGAATTAGCAATGGCTGCAAAATGAATTGAATTGTGCAGGAGAACTAGCCTCAAACTGTGAGAAAGATGTGTTTGTTTTGAGGTGATAAAGGTCTCTGTACCAATCTGGGGATTGATAACAGTGTCAGAAGTAACAAAGTGGAGTCAGGCTGACTCGATTCCATCAGGCATCACCTTGTAAGAGGCCCAGGCCATGAGAACAAGGGAGAAGGCAATGATGGCATTGAAACCCAATGAAATGGGCTAAAAACAGGTCTTGCCTAATATTTTCTATTCCTTTATGGAGGTCAAAGCCCATTTATTCCTGTGAATGAATAAAACAAAGGTGTGTGCCTCTGTCTAAGTCACCATTTATTGCCCATCCCTAATTGCCCTTGAGAAGGTGGTGGTGAGCTGACGTCTTGAACTGCTGCAGTCCCTATGGTGTCACCCACAGTGTGGTTAGGGAGGAAGTACCAGGATTCTGACCCGGGGCAGTGAAGGAACAGTGATATATTTCCACAGCAAGATGGTGAGTGTTACAATCCCAGTGATGTAATAACTGGATGGGAAGATCCCAGAATGGAACCCTGGCTAAAAAGACTGTAACTTTGTTTAGAAAATGTGGAGGAACAGAGCACAGGATTGCCAATTAGCTTTCACCAACAAAAACATTCATTAAACATGAAAGGTCTCACTGTGATACAATACTCCTTCACTCCTCCTTATCTTCACAAACGTGCACAGTTTTCAAGGACAACACAGGTTACAACATATCTTTTACTATAATGTTCTCAGTGGACACACCGTGCCTTTGAACGCACAGGTTATCCATGAACAGACAACCACCGCTCCCCCACACTGCTAGTGTCACACGGGAGGGTTTAAACTAGTATGGCAGGGGGGTGGGCATGGGAGCAATAGGTCAGAAGGTGAAAGCATTGAGGGAGTACTAGGGAATAGGGCCAGTATGGCTCTGAGGAAGAGCAGACAGGAAGATGTTGCTGAAAACAGCTGGTCTGATGGCCTGAAGTGCATATGTTTTAATGCAAGAAGTATACCAGGTAAGGCAGATGAACTTAGAGCTTGGATTAGTACTTGGAACTATAATGTTCTTACCATTACAGAGACCCGGTTGAGGGAAGGACAGGATTGGCAGCTAAATGTTCCAGGATTTAGATGTTTCAGGCAGGATAGAGGGGGATGTAAAAGGGGTGCCGGAGTTGCGCTACTGGTTAGGGAGAATATCACAGCTGTACTACGGGAGGACACCTCAGAGGGCAGCGAGGCTATATGGGTAGAGATGCAATCACAATGTTGGTGGTTTACTGCAGGTCTCCCAACAGCCAGCGGGAGATAGAGGAGCAGATAGGTAGACAGATTTTGGAAACAAGTAAAAACAACAGGGTTGGTGTGATGGGAGACTTCAACTTCCCCAATATTGACTGGGACTCACTTAGTGCCAGGGGCTTAGACGGGGCAGAGTTTGTAAGGAGCATCCAGGAGGGCTTCTTAAAACAATATGTAGATAGTCCAACTAGGGAAGGGGCTATACTGGACCTGGTATTCGAGAATGAGCCCGGCCAGGTGGTAGAAGTTTCAGTAGGGGAGCATTTCGGGAACAGTGACCACAACTCAGTAAGTTCTAAAGTGCTGGTGGACAAGGATAAAAGTGGTCCTAGGGTGAATGTGCTAAATTGGGGGAAGGCTAATTATAACAATATTAGGCGGGAATTGAAGAACCTAGATTGGGGGCGGATGTTTAAGGGTAAATCAACATCTGACATGTGGGAGGCTTTCAAATGTCAGTTGAAAGGAATTCAGGACCGGCATGCTCCTGTGTGGAAGGATAAATACGGCAAATTTCGGGAACCTTGGATAACGAGAGATATTGTAGGCCTCATCAAAAAGAAAAAGGAGGCATTTGTCAGGGCTAGAAGGCTGGGAAAGACTAAGCCTGTGTGGAATATAAGGAAAGTAGGAAGAAACTTAAGCAAGGAGTCAGGACGGCTAGAAGGGGTCACAAAAAGTAATTGGCAAATAGGGTTAAGGAAAATCCCAAGGCTTTCTACATGTACATAAAAAGCAAGAGGGTAGCCAGGTAAAGGGTTGGCCCACTGAAGGAGAGGCAAGGGAATCTATGTGTGGAGCCAGAGGAAAGGGTGAGGTATTAAATGAATACTTTGCATCAGTATTCACCAAAGAGAAGGAATTGGTGGATGTTGAGTCTGGAGAAAGGTGTGTAGATAGCCTGGATCACATTGAGATCCAAAAAGACGAGGTGTTAGGCGTCTTGAAAAATAGTAAGGTAGATAAGTCCCCAGGGCCTGATGGGATCTACCCCAGAATACTGAAGGAGTCTAGAGAGGAAAATGCTGAGGCCTTGACAGAAATCTTTGGATCCTCACTGTCTTCAGGTCATGTCCCGGAGGACTGGAGAATAGCCAATGTTGTTCCTTTGTTTAAGAAGGATAATCCAGGGAACTACAGACCGGTGAGCCTTACATCAGTGGTAGGGAAATTACTGGAGAGAATTCTTCGAGGCAGGATCTACTCCTATTTGGAAGCAAATGGACGTATTAGCGAGAGACAGCATGGTTTTGTGAAGGGGAGGTTGGATCTCACTAACTTTTTAAAAATAACTTTAGAGTACCCAATTCATTTTTTCCAACTAAGGGAAAATTTAGCATGTTCAATCCACCTATCCTGCACATCTTTGGGTTGTGGGAGCGAAATCCACGCAAACACAGGGAGAATGTGCAAACTCCACACGGACAGTGACCCAGAGCCGGGATCGAACCTGGGACCTCGGCGCCGTGAGACTGCAGTGCTACCACTGCGCCACCGTGCTGCCCCGGGTCTCACTAACTTGATAGAGTTTTTCGAAGAGGTCACAAAGATGATTGATACAGGTAGGACAGTGGATGTTGTCTATATGGACTTCAGTAAGGCCTTTGACAAAGTCCCTCATGGTAGACTGATACCAATGGTGAAGTCACACGGGATCAGGGGTGAGCTGGCAAGATGGATACAGAACTGGCTAGGTCATAGAAGGCAAAGAGTAGCAATGGAAGGGTGCTTTTCTAATTGGAGGGCTGTGACTAGTGGTGTTCCGCAGGGATCAGTGCTGGGACCTTTGCTGTTTGTAGTATATATAAATGATTTGGAGGAAAATGTAACTGGTCTGATTTGTAAGTTTGCAGATGACACAAAGATTGGTGAAATTGCGGATAGCGATGAGGACTGTCAGAGGATACAACAGGATTTAGATTGTTTGGAGACTTGGGCGGAGAGATGGCAGATGGAGTTTAATCCGGACAAATGTGAGGAAATGCATTTTGCAAGGTCTAATGCAGGTAGGAAATATACAGTGAATGGTAGAACCCTCAAGAGTATTGAAAGTCAGAGAGATCTAGGTGTACAGGTCCACAGGTCACTGAAAGGGGCAACACAGGTGATGAAGGTAGTCAAGAAGGCATACGGCATGCTTGCCTTCATTGGCCGGGGCATTGAGTATAGGAATTGGTAAGTCATGTTGCAGCTGGAGAGAACCTTAGTTAGGCCACACTTGGAGTATAGTGTTCAATTCTGGTCGCCACACTACCAGAAGGATGTGAAGGACTTTAGAGAGGGTGCAGAAGAGATTTACCAGGATGTTGCCTGGTATGGAGGGCATTAGCTATGAGGAGCGGTTGAATAAACTCGGTTTGTTCTCACTGGAATGACGGAGGTTGAGGGGCGACCTGATCGAGGTGTATAAAATTATGAGGGGCATAGACAGAGTGGATAGTCAGAGGCTTTTCCCCAGGGTAGAGAGGTCAATTACTAGGGGGCATAGGTTTAAGGTGCGAGGGGCAAGGTTTAGAGGGGATGTACGAGGCAAGTTTTTTTACACAGAGGGTACTGGAACTCGTTGCCGGAGGAGGTGGTGGAAGCAGGGACGATAGTGACATTTAAGGGGCATCTTGACAAATACATGAATAGGATGGGAATAGAGGGATACGGACCCAGGAAGTGTAGAAGATTGTAGTTTAGACGGGCAGCATGGTCGGCACAGGCTTGGAGGGCCGAAGGTCCTGTTCCTGTGCTGTACTTTTCTTTGTTCTTTGTTCTGTTCCTGCACAGAATACTGAATCAAACCCACTGAAATCTATACTCGATTTTAATATTTAACAACACAAATACAGATCACTTAAAACTATCTCTGTTTTCCTGACATGAGTGACTTGGAGGTGAATGCCTAGGTGGAGGTGTTCTCATGTATCTGCTGTCCTCGTCTTTCTACCTTCTAATTGGGTGATACTGTCGCACAATGGTTAGCACTATTGTTTCACAGCGCCAGGGACCCGGGTTCAATTCCCTGTTTGAATTCCCGGTTTGGGTCACTGTCTGTGCTGAGTCTGCATGTTCTCCCCGTGTTTGGATGGGTTTCCTCCGGGTGCTCCGGTTTCCTCCCACAAGTCCCGAAAGATGTGCTGTTAGGTGAATTGGACATTCTGAATTCTCCCTCAGTGTACCCAAACAGACGCCGGAATGTGGCGACTAGGGGATTTTCACAGTAACTTCATTGCAGTGTTAATGTAAGCCTACTTGTGACACTAATAAAGATTTTTATCATTAATTGGCAGACGTTGTGAGTTTGGAAATTGCTGCTGAAGGAGCCTTGGTGGGTTTCTGCAGCACATCTTGTAGATGGTACACGCAGCCACCATTGTACATCAGTGGTGGGGGCAGTGAATGAGGAAAAGATGCCAATCAAGTGGGTTGATTTGTTCTGAGTTTTGCCAAGCTTCTTGAGTGCAGTTGGAGCTGCACTCATCCAGGCAAGGGGAGAGTATTCCATCACACTCCTGACTTCGTCCTTGGAGATGCCGGACAGGCTTTGGGGAGTCAGGAGGTGAGATAGTCACCACAGGATTGCTAGCCTGTGACCTGCTCTTGCAGCCATAATATGTATGTGGCTAGTCCAATTCAGCTTCTGGTCAATGGCAACCTCCAAGGTGTAGTGGGGGATTCAGCCATTGAATGTCAAGGGGTAATGGTCAGATACTCTTTTGTTGGAGATTGGATTGGATTTATTGTCACGTGTACTGAGGTACAGTGAAAAGTATTGTTCTGCGTACAGTCCAGACAGAATGTTCAAAAGATGGAAAAAACATATGACATACGTAAATACACAATGTAAATACATAGACACAGGCACCAGGTGAAGCATATGGAGTGAGTACTACTCAGTAGAGAAGGTGTGTGGAGCGATCAGTTCAGTCCACAAGAGGGCTATTGAGGAGTCTGGTAACAGCAGGGAAGAAGCTTTTTTTGAACCTGTTAGTGCGTGTTCTCAGACGATCGTATCTCCTGGCCGATAGAAGAGGTTGGAAGAGAGAATAACCCGGGCGGGAGGGGTCTTTGATTATGCTTCCCGCTTTCCCAAGGCAGCAGGGGTGTAGATGGAATCAATGGATGGGAGGAGGTTTCGCCAGATGGACTGGACTGTGTTCATGATTCTCTGTAGTTTCTTATGGTCTTGGGCCTTGTCTGGTCATTGTCTGTCTGGCAATTGTGTGGCCCATGTTTCCTTCCCACTCATCAGCCCAAGCCTGGACATTGTCCAGGTCTTGCTGCATTTGGACATGGACTGTGCCAGTATCTGAGGAGCTGTGAATGGTGCTGAATATTGTGCAGTGATCTGCAAACATCCCCACTTCTGACATTATGATGAAAAGAAGGTAATTGATCAAGTAGCTGAAGATGTTGGGACCAAGGACACTACCCTGAGGAACTCCTTCAGTGATGTTCAGGAGGTGAGATAATTGACCTCAACAACCACAACCATCTTCCTTTGTGCCAGGATGGGCTGAGTGCCCTCCATCTCTGCTGACTGTGATATAAAGAGAGGAATTTCAGCTGCTCCAGTCACTCCAACTAACTGAAGTTGCTCATTCCTGGTGTCCTCATAAATCTCCTCTGCAATCTCTCTGAGAAAGTCACATCTTTCCGAAAGTGTGGGGCCCATATATCGGGTCCCATTACAGAGGGATAGAATTGAAAAGCAGGGAGGTTTTGCTTAACTGGTTTTAAACCAGGGTTAGACTACACTGGGAGCTCTGTCAACATTGGTGATCGCTATTTAGAAAAAGGAAATAGACACTGGAGAAGGTGCAACAAGTGTTCACAAGAATAATATTTAACCCTCAGGAAAGGTTGCGGCTGCCTTTCACTAGAAAGGAGATGACTGAAGGGTGATCTGATGGGAGTCTTTAAGATTATGCAGGCGTTCAATAATTTCAGTAGAAACCTCTTTAACCTAGGGCAGCACTGTGGCGCAGTGGTTAGCACTGCTGCCTCACGGCGCCGAGGTCCCAGGTTCGATCCCGGCTCTGGGTCACTATCCGTATGGAGTTTGCACATTCTCACCTTGTTTCCATGAGTTTTGCCCCAAGAACCCAAAGATGTGCAGGGTAGGTGGATTGGCCGCATATTACCCCTTAATTGGGAAAAATGAATTGGGTACTCTAAAATTTTTTAAAACGAGGTTGAGATGAACAGCGTGATACATTGAACGTAAAGCAAGATACATCCATGAGGGAGAAAGGAATAGAAGGAGATGCTGATGGTGGAGATGAAGAGGGAGGGTGGAGGATCATGTGTCGCATAAATACTGACACAGACCAAATGAGCCGACTGGCCTGGCCCTGTGCTGTAGACTCAATGCAACAGCGACAAATGTATTTATTTTAGGACTACCTGTAGTGCAATTAAAAACACTATTTACTGTCCAGGATAAAATGAATGTCCTTCAGCAGCTTTTGTGGATCATTTCAGTGGAAATGTGCTCTCCCAGGCTCAGCATCAGCCCACTGGAAGCAAAGTCTGACACCAGCCAGTCCAGCAGAAAGAAACCCTCCAACTCTCCTACTTCACCAAGTGTCAGAAAGAACATGGTTCAGTCCTGGATGTGATTCACAGCAGCAAAAACAGCAGAATCCAGTCCCAGTCATCACTTAGCGACTTGCTGGTGTCTCAGCAAGTGGGATGACTGAGTAAATCCCTTTGCGAATCCTTGTGAACCTGCTGGTGTGTCTGCAGATGGGATGACTGAATGAATCCCTTCCCACACTCAGAGCAAGTGAATGGCCTCGCCCCAGTGTGAACTTGCTGGTGACTCTGCAGATCAGATGAAAGAGCGAATCCCTTCCCACACTCAGAGCAGGTGAATGGTCTCTCCCTGGTGTGAATGCGTTGATGTGCCTGCAGGTTGGCTGAACGAGTGAATCCCTTCCCACATTCAGAGCAGGAGAATGGCCTCTCCCCAGTGTGAACTTGCTGGTGATTCTGCAGGTCCGATAACAGAATGAATCCCCTCCCACACTCAGGGCAGGTGAACGTCCTCTCCCTGGTGTGAACCTCCTGGTGTGACACTAGGTGAGATGATTGAATAAAACGCTTCCCACACTCTGAGCATGTGAAAGGCCTCTCCCTGCTGTGAACCCCCTGATGTGATGTTAGGTGGGATGATTGAATAAAACGTTTCCCACACTCGGGGCAGTTGAATGGCCTCTCCCTAGTGTGGACTCCCTGGTGTGTCACTAGGTGCGATAATTGAATAAAACGCTTCCCACACTCTGAGCAGGTGAATGGCCTCTCCCTGGTGTGGATGCCCTGATGTGTCACTAGGTGTGAGGATTGAATAAAACACTTCCCACACTCGGGGCAGTGGAACGGCCTCTCCCGAGTGTGGACTCGCTGGTGTATCAGCAGGTGGGATGACTGAGTGAAACCCTTTCCACACTCGGGGCAGGTGAACGGTCGCTCCCCTGTGTGAACTTGTTGGTGATTCAGAAGATCAGATGAATGATTGAATTGTTTCCCACACTTCGAGCAGCTGAACGGCTTCTCCCCGGTGTGAACTTGCTGGTGTGTCAGCAGGTGGGATGACTGAGTGAATCCCTTCCCACACTCAGAGCAGATGTACGGCCTCTCCCTAGTGTGAACTTGCTGGTGATTCCACAGGTCAGATGACTGGAGAAATCCCTTCCCACACTCCGAGCAGATGAACGGCCTTTCCACAGTGTGACTGCAGTGATGAATCTTGAGGGCAGATGGGGAGCAGTCGCCTTCCCCACACTTGGAGCAGGCGAATGGTCTCTCCCCACTGTGAACAGGTTTATGAGTTTCCAGTGCAGACGGGATACGGCTATCCTTCCCACAGTCCTCACCTTCCCGTGGCTTCTCCATGCTGCGGGTGTTCTTGTGTCTTTCCAAGTTTGACAATCAGTTAAAGCCTGGTCCACACACACAGCATGTGTACGGTCTCTTCCCCGCTGTAAATGGTGTATAATTGGTTAAAGCCCTTTCCACAGTCAGTGCACTGGACACACTCACTCAGATCTGTGTTTCTTAGTGCCTTTCCAGTCATACTGATGTGACGGCCAAAACAGACAATTTATCCTTCGAGATTCAAAGATTGATGGCATTCAGATTCTGGTCATTCGAGTGGCTCTGTTAAGTCTTGATGCATTTTGAGATTTCTGGCTGCAAATCCTTCCCTTCTGACATCCTGTAAAAGGAGTTTACAAAAGTCTTCACTAAGTACAGGACAGAAATTCAGAACAGACAATGCTAGTTTCTGTAAAATATTCCTCTCCCTTGCCCCTGAATCCCACATCTCCATCCCACAAATTCTTCCCGCATTCTCACTATGGTTGGAAATGTATAACTTAGTTACAGCATTATATCTCTAGACTAGAAATAATTAGCACTTTATTACTTAAACAAAATACTCTAATATGTACCATATTACAAAACTGGACATATCAGTGTCCTATATTGATTTTCTATCCCCTCGGGGCATCATGGTGGTGTAGTGTTAGCACTGCTGCCTCACGGCACCGAGGACCCAGGTTCAATCCCGGCCCCGGGTCACTGTCGGGGATGGGTTTGCATATTCTCCCCGTGTCTGCGTGGGTTTTGCCCCCACAACCCAAAAAGATGTGCAGGTTAGGTGAATTGGCCATGCTAAATTGTCCTTTAATTGGAAAAAAAAAGAACTGGGTGCTCTAAATTTAAAAAAAAAATACTGTCCCCTTAAACGTCAGCCATCTCTGTGGATGCCAGCCCTTGTGAACATTAGGAAAGAGACCATCCTTTTAACCAGACAAATAAATGTGTCAAGCTGGGCCAACCTTCCCAGAGTCTGCACTCTCCCTGGATTCACTTTGTTTCACTTCAGTTCCTGCAAGTCAACAATTTAACCGCGGAATGAGTAACTGGAAAGGGGGAGAAGACAGTGTTTCACTCACAGATTTGGAGACATGAGGAGGTTTACTCTTCTGTGAAGCTTAATCTGAATGCACACAAAGCCGTGCTCTGATTGGCTGGAGGAATAAAGTTCTTCCGGTCTCCCGACAATTGCCATTGGTCAATGCCCCACACGAAGACAATGGGAAAGCGGAAATTACGTCACCTGGGAGACACTTTGACTCCAAATCACACTCAACTGTTGACCAATAGAAAGCGCAAATCTCCGCACATGCGCAACCCTTCCTCTGGTGAACATGCGCAATTCCGACCGCACATCCATGCGGTGAATGGAGCGGTTTCCCCGGCGCGGAGGCTTGTGGGAGCTGGAGCCGCCATTGCTCGTTTGGAACCCAGTGTCTGAACTCCTGGCACTGGGGGATAGGTGGTCGGGAGATGGCGCAGTGAACCCACCCGGACAGAAAATTCATGTGGGTCGTCACTGGAGTTAATTATGACTCCCGTTCAGCAAAAATTGTTAAATTCAGGTGTTAAGATTTAGACATCAGAGTGACATATTAGGGAGGTAAATAGCTGGGTGTGAAATAGAATCCGAGTCAGCAGCATTGGGGAGGAGAACTGGGCAAAAATTAGGAGGATGGCCAAAAGAATTAGGGCTACAATTGATAGGGAGGAGGTTGTCTATGGATAGTTTAGAGAGAGGAGAATTTGATTTGGTTTATTATTGTCACATGTATTAGTAAGAAGTCTTACAACACCAGGTTAAAGTCCAACAGGTTTGTTTCGATGTCACTAGCTTTCAGAGCGCTGCTCCTTCCTCAAGTGAATGAAGAGGTATGTTCCAGAAACATATATATAGACAGATTCAAAAATGCCAGACAATGCTTGGAATGCGAGCATTAGCCGGTGATTAAATCTTTACAGATCCAGAGATGGGGTAACCCCAGGTTAAAGAGGTGTGAATTGTGTAAAGCCAGGACAGTTGGTAGGATTTTGCAGGCCAGATGGTAGGGGATGAATGTAATGCGACATGAATGCCAGGTCCCGGTTGAGGCCGCACTCATGTGTGTGGAACTTGGCTATAAGTTTCTGCTCGGCGATTCTGCGTTGTCGTGCGTCCTGAAGGCCGCCTTGGAGAACGCTTACCCATAGATCAGAGGCTGAAGTGTTCCCCGACTGGAAGGGAACATTCCAGCCTGGTGATTGTTGCGCGATGTCCGTTCATTCATTGTCGCAGCGTCTGCATGGTCTTGCCAACGTACCACGCTTCGGGACATCCTTTCCTGCAGCATATGAGATAGACAACGTTGGCTGAGTCGGATGAGTATGTACCGCGTACCTGGTGGGTGGTGTTCTCACGTGTAATGGTGGTATCCATGTCGATGATCTGGCACGTCTTGCAGAGATTGCCATGGCAGGGTTGTGTGGTGTCGTGGTCACTGTTCTGAAGAATGGGTAGTTTGCTGCAAACAATGGTTTGTTTGAGGTTGCACGGTTGTTTGAAGGCAAGTAGTGGGGGTGTGGGGATGACTTTGGCAAGATGTTCATCTTCATCAATGACGTGTCCCGAAGCGTGGTACACTGGCGAGACCATGCAGACGCTGCGACAATGAATGAACGGACATCGCGCGACAATCTCCAGGCAGGAATGTTCCCTTCCAGTCGGGGAACACTTAAGCAGTCAAGGGCATTCAGCCTCTGATCTACGGGTAAGCGTTCTCCAAGGCGGCCTTCAGGACGCGCGACAATGCAGAATCGCCGAGCAGAAGTTTATAGCCAAGTTCCGCACACATGAATGTGGCCGCAACCAGGACCTGGGATTCATGTCACATTACATTCATCCCCCACCATCTGGCCTGCGAAATACTACCAACTGTCCTGGCTTGACACAATTCACACCTCTTTAACCTGGGGTTACCCCATCTCTGGATCTGTAAATATTTAATCACCTGCTAATGCTCGCATTCCAAGCATTGTCTGGCATCTTTGAATCTGTCTATATATATATATATGTTTCTGGAACATACCTCTTCATTCACCCGAGGAAGGAGCAGCGCCCTGAAAGCTAGTGACATCGAAATAAACCTGTTGGGACTTTAACCTAGTGTTGTAAGACTTCTTACTGTGCTCACCCCAGTCCAACGCCGGCATCTCCACAACATGTATTAGTATGCAGTGAAAAGTATTGTTTCTTGCTATACAGACAATGCATACCATACATAGGGAAGAAAGGAGAGACTACAAAATGTAATGTCAAATCATAGCTAGGGTGCAGAGAAAAGATCAACTTAATACGATGTAGGTCCATTCAAAAGTCTGATGGCTGTAGGGAAGAAGCTGTTCTTGAGTCGGTTGATACTTGACCTCAAACTTTTGTATCTTTTTCCTGATGGAAGTAGGTGGAAGAGAGTATGTCCGGGGTGTGTGGGGTCCTTAATTATGCTGGCTGCCTTTCCGAGACATCGGGAATTGTAGACAGAGCCAATGGATGGGAGGCTGGTTTGCGTGATGGATTGGGCTACATTCACGACCGTTTGTACTTTCCTGCAGTCTTGGGCAGAGCAGGAACCGTACACCAGAGCAAGCCAAGATACAACCCGAAAGAGTGCTTTCCTATGGTGCATTTGTAAAAGTTGGTGAGAGCCGTAGCTGACATGCCAAATTTCCTCAGTCTTCTGAGAAAGTAGTCGTTGGTGGGCTTTCTTAACTAGAGTGTCGGCATGTGGGGGATGAGCAGGACAGGATTTTGGTAATCTGGACATCTAAAAACTTGAAGCTCTCGACCCTTTCTACTTCATTCCCATTGATGTAGACAGGGGCATGTTCTCCACTACGCTTCCTGAAGTCGATGACAATCTCCTTCATTTTGTTAACATTGAGGGAGAGATTATTGAAGGAGAGAATGTTGTGTGATAACTAGAATATCAGTTTCAAATTTCTATCCTGTCCTGGCAGTGATGTCTCTGATTGATGTGTTTACAAGGGATTGGAATGGAAGGATTTGCAGTCGGAAATATCTCGATTCATTAGGACACAACTAGCATGAGCGATTCCAAAGTCAAGATAGGAATCCTTGCTCCCTGTTCCAAAAGGTTTCAAACATCAATGCCCCGGCCGATGAAGGCAAGCAGACCATAAGCCTTCTTAATCACCTTGGCCACCTGTGTTACCACTTTTAGGGAACTGTGGACCTGCACACCTAGATCCCTCTATATGTTAATGTTCCTCAGGGTTCTGCCATGTACAGTATACAGAAAGTAAAGCAAATGTACGGGTTTAGAAAATCTAGACTATTGCTTAGCAACCAGAGTTATATTGGGAGAGCAAGAACTTTGAAGTGGCTCACAGTGTGACAAAGGTCTGGGGAATTGAAGAGAAATCCATAGACGTTGTATTGGATGGTGTCGGTCACTTGGTTTGAGAGTGTGGGTTGTCTGACCACATTTCACCCATTGGTTTGCATGGACTGTGTACTTACTGAGAACATTAAAAGTATGAGATAAGGTTTGTAACTTGTGTACACCGGATACACGACATGCCTGACAGCTCAATCAGCTCCACTCTCAGCTCAGGAGAGCTCAACAACACATCCTGTTCACCGGGGAGTTCTCCTGCTGCAGTGGGACCTACATTCCTGTTTTAACTGACAGCACGAAAAAACATCAGTTACTCATCTGACTGCTGTTTGTGGAATCTTACTCTGCTTTAACTGGCTGTCATGAAACAGCAACAACTTGTATTTATACAACATGATTAATGTAATAAAACATCCCAATGTGTTTCAGGGGAAACTCATGAAGTAAAACATTGGCACTGAGTCACATCGGGAGATATTTGAACAGATGGACAAACACATGATTGGAGAGGCAGATTTAACAACCACCTTTAATCAGGAGAGAGATGGAGCTTCTAGGGAGTGAATTTCAGAGTTTCATACCCAAGTCTTGCCATGAATGGTGGAGTTATTAAAATCAGAGATGTGAGGTACCTCTTCCTACTCAGGGCCATCCCGATCTACACCCCCAAGGCCTTTTTCCAAGCAGTAGACAAAGTAATCATGGCGTTCGTATGGGGGGGAGGGGGGGGGGGAAAGAATGCTAGGATCACAAAGAAGGTCTTACAAAAAACAAAATCAAGGGGAGGGCTAGCCCTCCCAAACCTACAATTTTACCACTGGGCAGCCACAGCCGAGCGAATAAGGGGATGGATCAAGGAGCCAGAGGCCGCGTGGGTGTGCATGGAGGAGGCCTCCAGTAAGGGGACCTCTCTCCGGGCCCTCGCCACGGCGGCACTCCCATCCCCACCCAAAAAACACCCCAGCAGCCCAGTGGTGATAGCCACCCTCCAGTCCTGGAACCAGCTACGGCAGCAATTTGGCCTGACCAAAATGTCAGACAAAGCTCCCATCTGTAACAACCATAGGTTCACACCAGCACTGACCGACACCACCTTCAAAATGTGGAGACAGTACGAGGGGACACTGACAGTCAGGGACCTAAACACCGACGGCAGGGTTGCGACACTGGACGAACTGACGGAGAAATTCCAGATGACCTGGGGGAGCGAGCTTAAGGTACCTGCAGCTGAGAAACCTGCTACGAAAGGAGACAAGGACTTACCCACAACCGCCACAACAGACATTACTGGAAGAGTTACTGGACACAAGCATATTAGAGAGAGGAAACTGTGGCGACATGTACAACCAACTGGGAGAAGGGGCCGACACCATACTGGACGCAACAAGAAGGAAATGGGAGGAGGACCTGGGGATCGAGATAGGGTGGGTCTCTGGAGCGAAGCACTGCATAGGGTCAACTCCACCTCCACCTGCTCAAGGCTCAGCCTGGTGCAACTAAAAATGGTACATGGAGCCCACTTAACAAGAACCCGTATGAGTAGGTTCTTCCCGGAAGTGGACGATAGATGTGAACGGTGCCAAGAAGGTCCGGCCAACCACGCCCACATGTTCTGGTCTTGCCCCAGACTTGTGGAGTACTGGACTGCCTTCTTCGAGGCAATGTCCAAAGTGGTGGGGGTGAGGGTGGAGCCATGCCCGAAAGTGGCGGTCTTCAGGGTTTTAGACCAGCCAGATCTATTCCTGGGGAGGAGGGCGGACGCCCTTGCCTTTGCCTCGCTGATCGCCTGCCGTAGAATCCTGTTCGGCTGGCGGTCAGCAGCACCACCGAAAGCAGCAGACTGGCTGTCCGACCTCTCGGAATCTCTCCAAATGGAGAAAATTTAATACGCCATCCGAGGGTCAGACGACGGCTTCCACAGAACGTGGGAGCCATTCACCCGATTGTTCCGGGACTCGTTTGTGGCCAACAAACAAGGAGAAGAATAGCCAGGAACCAGGGGAAAGCAGCCAAAGCCTGAGAGGGTGAGATAGAACGAGAGATTGGGGGGTGGGGGAGAGAACAACTCATTCTAAGAGGCAGGAAAGGCGAACCGCGGGGGTGGGGTGGGAGGAGGGAAGGGATAGTGAACAATAAAGGCGAGCCAGGGAGGTGGGGGGGGGGGGACGTTAACCAACCTGACATCCATAGGAACAGAGAAAAAGGAGAATACAGGCGGAGGACGGGAGGGCCGGCTGCAGCGGCAGCGTGCACGAAAGACAACGGCGGCAAAATCCGACCGGGAGAAGCGAGGGCCATCACCGGCACCAGGCCCACTTGAGGATTGCCCTCCGGAAGTGCCTCGCCAGCACAAATGGATGCCTACTTACATGTATATACATATATCCTGTGTACATAATGGCAAAATATACTCTGTACAAAAATCCAATTAAAAACATTTTTTTTAAAATCGGAGATGTGAAGAGGCCAGAATGAGAAGAGTGCAAACATCTGAGAGAGAGCACAACTGGAGATTACAGACATAGGGAGGGACGAAGCCAGGGAGAAATTTGAAACAAGGATGTGAATTTTTAAATTGAGGCATTACCAGACCAGGAGCAAAGTCAGTGAGCACAGGGCTGATGGTGAACAGGACTTGGTGTGAGAAAGCACTCAGGTAGCAGAGTTTTGGATGATCTCACGTTTCCGTGTGGGGTGAATGAGAGAGGCTGGATAGGAATGTATTGGAATCATCAAGTCAAAGGTAACAGGGGCATGGATGAGGGTTTCAGCAGCAGATGAGCTGGGGGTGGGGATGGACACAGGTGACATTATGGAGATTGAAATATCTGATATTAGTGATGGTGTGGATATGGGGTCAGAAACTCATCTTGGGGTCAAATCTGACACGGAGATTGTGCAGAGTGTGCTTCAGTCTCAGACAGTTCGCAGGGAGAGGGATGGACTCGGGAGTTAGGGAACGGCATTTCTAATGGTGACTGAAGACAATAGCTTTGATCTTCCCGATATTTAATTGGAAGAATTTTCTGCTCATTCAGTCCTGGATGTGGGATAAGCAGTTTGATAATTTAGGGACAGTGGAGGAATGGAGAGGGATGGTGGTGAGGTAGAGCTGGGTGTTGTCAGTGTACATGTGAAAACTAACAAGGTGCTTTTGGATGATGTCACCTCATGCAGCTTGTAGATGAGAAATAGGAGGCGCCGAGGACAGATCCTCGGGGGACACAGATTAAAAGAATTTTGGAAAGGCAGGTTGGCGATGGGATGCTAGTTTGCAAAGATGGTGGGATGAACACTTTTTTAAAAAAAAGGATGATTGATGATAGTGAATTTAAGAGAGAATCATTAAGGATATCAGTCACATGGAGAAGTTGGATAGTCAGCATTTTTCTGAGGATAGGGTCAAGGGAGCAGGTGGGTCTCATGGACAAGGTGAGCTCTGAGAGGGAAGGAGATAGAGAAACGGGAGAAAGATGTAGTTCAGGGCTCAGACTTTGAGGAAATGTAGAAATAGTTTGGCCTGGTGGGTTAGTGGGAGGGAAGCAGCAGAGGCAGCTGATCAGATTGTCTCAACCTTGGTGACAAAGAAACTCCATGAGCTCCTCACACTTGTTGTTGGAGGTGAGGATGGAGGAGACAGGGGAGAGGGAGAACACTCCAAAAAGAACTAAGCTGTGTTTGAGACTCAACACACTGTGTTTAGCACAAAGCTGATTTATTTGACCATTATCGACAATATTCGTGAAGATATATGGGCTGGTGTTTACGAACATCAGCAGAAACAGACCCTAATAAACATGGTTCAGTGTGGATATGATTAATCACAAAATCCAATCACTGTTGTTCATTGTGAATATGCTGGTGTTTGCACAGGGTGGATAAGGTAGTAAATCCCTTCCCACATTCTGGGCAGGCGAATGGTCTCTCCCCAGTGTGAACTCGCTGGTGTCGCAGCAGTGTGGATGACTGAGTGAATCCCCTCCCACATTTGGAGCAGGTGAATGGCCTCACCCCAGTGTGAATTCTCTGGTGCGCAGTGAGTTGTTCTGGTCCCCTGAAACCTGTCTCGCAGTAAGAGCACTTGAATGGTCTCTCGTCAGTGTGAACGCGTTGATGGCGGATCAGTTCCCCAGAACTTTTGTAGCACTTCTCGCAGTCTAGACATTTAAAAGGTCTCTCAGTGGTGTGAACACGTTGATGATACATCAGTTCCCGGGGACTTTTATAGCACTTTACACAGTCCGAGCATTTAAAAGGTCTCTCATCAGTGTGAACACTCTGGTGTTTCAGCAGGGTGGATAAATCAGTGAATCTCTTCCCACACTCTGAGCAAGAGAATGGTCTCTCCCCAGTGTGGACTCGCTGATGCGTCAGCAGTGCAGATGACTGAGTGAATCGCTTCCCACACTCTGAGCAGGTGAACGGTCTTTCCCCATTGTGAATTCGTAGGTGCACAGTGAGTTCTTCTGATCGCCTGAACCCAGACGCACAGTGAGAGCACTTGAACGGTCTCTCATCAGTGTGAACAATTTGATGACGCATTAGGTCCAGGGAACTTTTATAGGACTGCCCACAGTCTGGGCATTTGAAAGGTCTCTCCTCGGTGTGAATTCGCTGGTGTTTCAGCAGGTTGGATGACTGAGCGAATCCCTTCCCACACTTGGAGCAGGTGAATGGCCTCTCCCCAGTGTGAACTCGCTGGTGCGTCAGCAGCCCTGATGTGCGAGTGAATCCTTTCCCACACTCGGGGCAGATGAATGGTTTCTCCCCACTATGAACTCGCTGGTGTCTCAGCAGCTGGGAGGATTGAGTGAATCCCTTCCCACACTGTGGACAGGGGAATGCTCTCTCCACAGTGTGAACCCGCTGGTGTTGCAGCAGGTTGGAAGATCGAGCGAATCCCTTCCCACACGCAAAACAGGTGAACGGCCTCTCCCCAGTGTGACTGCGTCGATGAGATTCCAACTCAGATGGGGATCTAAATCCCTCCTCACATTCTCCACATTTCCAGGGTTTCTCCTCACTGTGAATGTTGCCGTTTTCTTCCATGTTAAAAATTAATCGATATTCAGTTTACAACTAAATGGGGAACTGCGTCCGATTATGACGTGGTTTGCTTTGTGTTTCTTGATTGCAAATCCTCCCTTTCGAGTATTCTGTGAAATTGATTTGAAACAGAAAATAGGGAGTGAGAAAAAAACCACAAAAACACAAAGGCAGGTTCTGAAATTGAGCTGAATGAATCTGGTCATTTGTGGGGCCGGCACTAGGAAAACAATGACCATGAAAACTGCTGGATTTTTGCAGAAAACTAACTGGTTCATTAATGTCTTTCAGGGAAGAGAACTTGCCACCTTTGTGGACCGAGACAAGACTCTGACCTCTGTAACAACATAATAGGAGAAGTAGAACATTTGGCCCGTCGAGCCTGTTCCGCCATCCAGCACAATCATGGCTGATCTTAATCTTCAACTCCACTTTCCCATCAGTTCCCCAGATCCTTTTGACTTCCCAAGAGACCAAAATAATAATAATCTGTACTATTGTCACAAGTAGGCTTACATTAACACTGCAATGGTGTTACTGTGAAAAGTCCCTCGTCGCCACATTCCGGTGCCTGTTGGAATACAGAGAGGGAGAATTCACAATTTTCCCCGAACAGCACGTATTTGGGACTTGTGGGAGGAAACCCACGCCAACACAGGGAGAACAAGCGTGAATAGAACGTGGGACCATGGCGCTGTGAAGCAACAGTGCTAACCACTGTGCTAACATGCCGCCCTCAATTCCCTGCATCTCAGCCTTAAATATATTCAATGATGGTATACCCACAACCCTATGGGGTAGAGAATTGTGTGATAAGAGAAGCAGCGAGGGGAAGTGAGAGACACAGAGCGAGAATGGGAGCAGAGGGACAGGAAAAGGTGTGGGAGACACAGAGCAATGGAGAGGTATTTTATAAACCTACAACTGAACTACAATTTCCCAAACCCTAAAACTGCACCTTCTAGATGGACCGGGTCATCTTCGTGACTTGCCTGACTGTATTGGATTGCCTCTATTTGAATATGGGGCAGAGCGAGATCTTTGCCTTCAGTCCCCAGTACAAACTCCTTAGCCACTGACTCCAGCCCTCTCCCTGGGGATTGTCTGAGGCTGAAGTAAACTATTTACTAATTCCCAAACCGAGATTCTGAGCACACATTCACATCACCAACAGGACCGCCTATTCCCACTATAGCAAGACTGACCGACTCCACCCTGGTCTCATGGGCGGATCCTATTGCCCCCAATAAAGATGGCGGCCGTGCATGCGCTCTGCTGTCCAGTGCCCCCCATAAAGATGGCTGCAGCGTCGCCTATTGTCCAAGATGGCGGCTGCAAAAACGGGACCTCGAGCTTTTCATTTGTGGTATAAGGCCTCCGTCCGGTTTTATTAAAGTTTCCCTTCCTGCACCGGGTGTTTATGAAGCCTCCCCTCTCGCCCACCGCCTCCATTTAACCTCACTCACCTGCTGTCTCCAATCACTTTCTGCTCTTCCTGCGAATCCAACATCAACCCATCCGCCCACTGCCAACACCCGCACTGCGCACGCTCCGGCATGAGCGGTAGTGCGCACGCGTAATGATCTCCCGTAGTGAAGTTAGGGCATATTCACCCTCTCGGTGCATGCTGGGTAATCGAATCGCCATTACGACGAGATATTGTTGAATATAAATTCACCTTTCGTGGTCCGATTATAATTTGAACCACAGATGTAAAACGCTTAAGTCCGCATTCTGAATGGTGGGGGATCTGCTCCATAGAATACAGAGAAGGAGAGGGTTGGCGTAGTGATTGTGGTAGATGTTATTGCCAGCAACATCGGTAGCATACAGCAAGAGGTTCTCCTCTGGGAGCATGAGCATCTTAGATTTGAATTAAATAGCGAACAAAAAAGTAATACCCTCCAAATTTAACGAGCAAAGACAAGGCAATAGTCAAAGTAGCATTACAGGCAATGATAACCAGAGTTATCAGATATGTGAAGCAGTTGAGGCTCCTTCTTTAAACGCTTCCTTCTTTAAACGTTTTTAAGAAAATGATAGATGCCTTTCTAAAGAATAAAGGGATTCGGGGATATGGTGTACGGGCCGGAGAGTGGAGCTGAGTCCACAAAGATCAGCCATGATCTCATTAAATGGCGGAGCAGGCTCGAGGGGCCAGATGGCCTACTCCTGTTCCTAGTTATAATGTTCTTATGTACAAATAGATGCAACAGAGGGTCAAAGTAGGGAAACAGGATAGAAAGAGATTTAAATGCTCTCCATCTGAATACACCAGTATTTGTAATAAGATAGATGAACTAATAGCAAAGATAGAAATAAATGTGCATGGTATCGCAGCCAATACAGGGATGTGTTTACAAAGTTGCTGAGGCTGGAAACTGAATATTCCGGAGTGGGTGACTTCACAGAGGATTGGATTGGATTTGTTTATTGTCACGTGTACCGAGGTACAGGGAAAAGTATTTTTCTGCGAGCAGCTCAACAGATCATTAAGTACATGAAAAGAAAAAGGAATAAAAGAAAATACATAATAGGGCAACACAACATATACAATGTAACTACATAAGCACTGGCATCGGATGAAGCATACAGGGTGTAGTGTTAATGAAGTCAGTCCATAAAGGGTCATTTAGGAGTCTGGTGACAGTGGGGAAGAAGCTGTTTTTGAGTCTGTTCGTGTGTGTTCTCAGACTTCTGTATCTCCTGCCCGATGGAAGAATTTGGAAGAGTGAGTAAGCCAGGTGGGAGGGATCTTTGATTATACTGCCCGCTTACCCCAGGCAGCGGGAGGTGTAGATGGAGTCAATGGATGGGAGGCAGGTTCGTGTGATGGACTGGGCGGTGTTCACGACTCTCTGAAGTTTCTTGCGGTCCTGGGCCGAGCAGTTGCCATACCAGGCTGTGATGCAGCCTGATAGGATGCTTTCTATGGCGCATCTGTAAAAGTTGGTAAGAGTCAATGTGGACATGCCGAATTTCCTTAGTTTCCTGAGGAAGTATAGACGCTGTTGTGCTTTCTTGGTGGTAGCGTCGACGTGGGTGGACCAGGACAGATTTTTTGGAGATGTGCACCCCTAGGAATTTGAAACTGCTAACCATCATCACCTCGGCCCCGTTGATGCTGACAGGGCTGTGTACAGTACTTTGCTTCCAGCACGGTAGCACAAGTGGATAGCACTGTGGCTTCACAGCGCCAGGGTCCCAGGTTCGATTCCCCGCTGGGTCACTGTCTGTGCGGAGTCTGCACGTTCTCCCCGTGTCTGCGTGGGTTTCCTCCGGGTGCTCCGGTTTCCTCCCACAGTCCAAAGACGTGCAGGTTAGGTGGATTGGCCATGCTAAAAATTGCCCGTAGTGTCCATAAGGGTTGGGAGGGGTTATTGGGTTGCGGGGATAGGGTGGAAGTGAGGGATTAATGTGGGTCGGTGCAGACTCGATGGGCCGAATGGCCTCCTTCTGCACTGTATGTTCTATGTAAAAGTCAATTACCAGCTCTTTAGTTTAGGATAGGACGAGATGAAAGGGTATGGGTTAGTTCTGTTGATCACATTTGAGATCAACACAGTCGTGAGAAATGATCTCGGCTCAGAAGATGAAGATGTGAAAATGAAATGAAATGAAAATCACTTATTGTCATAAGTGGGCTTCAATGTAGTTACTGTGAAAAGCCCCTAGTCGCCACATTCCGGCATCTGTTCGGGGAGGCTGGTACGGGAACTGAATCATGCTGCTGGCCTGCATTGGTCTGCTTTCAAAGCCAGCGATTTAGCCCTGTGCTAAACCAGCCCTTGATTAGATGTAGAATTATATCTCAGATGTAGAATTAGTTTGTCTGGAGATAAGCAAAATAAGCGTAGTAAGTCACGGTTGTACTTAGTAGTTTAAATGTCACCTAACAGTAGCAGCCTGGTCGATTTATAATTGCTGCAGAAATAATAGGGACTTGTGAGAAAGGTAATCGTAGGTATTTATAACCTGGATATGAATTGGATAATGTGAAATGGCAGGGGTAGGATTCAAGATGGCTGCCTTGTGTATACCCAAAACAGTTTAAGTGAATCATAGAATCATAGAATTTACAGTGCAGAAGGAGGCCATTAGGCCCATCGAGTCTGCACCGGCTCTTGGAAAGAGCACCCTACCCAAGCCCATACCCCTCACCCTATCCCCATAACCCAGTAACCCCACCCCAACGGCAATTTTGGACACTAAGGGGCAATTTTTTAGCATGTCCAATCCACCTAACCCGCACATCTTTGGACTGTGGGAGGAAACCGGAGCACCTGGAGGAAACCCACGCACACACAGGGAGGATGTGCAGACTCCGCACAGACAGCGACCCAAGCCGGGAATCGAACCTGGGACCCTGGAGCTGTGAAGCAATTGTGCTAACCACTATGCTACCGTGGTGGCATGGTAACACAGTGGTTAGCACTGCTGCTTCACAGCGCCAGGGTCCCAGGTTAGATTCCTGGCTTGGGTCATTGTCTGTGCGGAGTCTACACGTTCTCCCCGTGTGTGCGTGGACTTCCTCCGGGCGCTCCAGCTTTCTCCCACAAGTCCCATAGATGCTTGTTAGATGAATTCTCCCTCAGTGTACCCAAACTGGCACCGGAGTGTGGTAACTAGGGGATTTTCACTGTAACTTCATTCCAGTGTTAATGTAAGCCTACTTATGACACTAATAAAGTTCATTATTGTTTAATTTTTATTCATTCAAGGGATGTGCATTAACGGGCTCGGCCAACATTTATCGCTCATCCCTACGTGACCTCAAGACGGTGGTGGTGAGCTTCCTTGTTGAACCCCTGAAGTACCTGAGGTGTTGGTACACACACAGTACTCTTAGGGAGGGAGTTCCAGTGACAGTGAAGGAATGGTAATATATTTCGAAGTTAGGATGGTGAGTGATTTAGAGGTGAACTTCCAGGTGATGGTGTTTTCATATATCTGTTGTCTTTGTCCTACTGGATGGTCGTGGTTGGGGGTTTGGAAGGTGTAAGGAGCTTTGGTGAGTTTCACCAGTGCATATTGTAGATATTACACACTATTGCACACTGTTTGTTAGTAGTGGAAGGAGTGAATGTTTCTGGATGGGGTGCCAATCAAGTGGGCTGCTTTGTCCTGGATGGTGTCAAGCTTCTTGCCTGTTGTTGGGAGCTCCACTCAGGCAAAGGCAGAGTATTCCATTACATTTATGGGCGGCACAGTGGTTAGCACTGTTCAGAGGTGGTAATGCCATTGAATGTCAAGGGGCATTGGTTAGATTCTCTCTTATTGGAAATGGCCATTGCCTGGCACTTGACTGGCTTGAATGTTACTTGCCACTTATCAACCCGTCTGGATATTGTCCAGGTCTTGTTGCATTTGGAAATGAACTGCTTGAGTATCTGAGGAGTTGTGAATGGCACTGAACATTGTGCAGTGATCCCCAAGATAAATAAGTTTATTCAAAGATAAAGGTTTACTGAACAACTTTGAGACATTGACATTCACAATTTCATGCAGGTGACCAATCTGTAGATCTGTAGACCCTCTCAGGCTCCTTCTCTGACTGCAATTTCTGTGGAATGTAGCCTCGGTAGTCTTTAGCACTTGGCTAACAAGACCTTTGGAACCTCTTTTTATCCTCCAAAGTGACCATGAGCTCACCATAAGACATAGGATCAGAATTAGGCAACTCAGCCCATCGAGTCTGCTCCACCATTCAATCATGTCTGATATTTTTCTCATCTCCATTCTCCTGCCTTCTCCCCATAACCCCTGATCCCCTTGTTAATAAAGAATCTATCTATCGCTGTCTTAAACACACTCAGTGATTTGACCTCCATAGCTTTCAGCGGCATTGAGTTCCACAGATTCACCATCCTCTGGCTGAAGAAGTTCCTCCTCATCTCTGTTTTAAAGGATCGTCCCTTTAGTCTGAGATTGTGTCCACTGGTTCTAGTTTTTCCTACAAGTGGAAACATCCTCACCATGTCCATTCTATCCAGGCCTTGCTGTACCCTATAAGTTTCAATAAGATCCCCCCTCATCCTTCTAAACTCCAACGAGTACAGACCCAGAGTCCTCAACCGTTCCTCATACGAGAAGCTCTTCATTCCAGAGATCATTCTTGTGAACCTTCTCTGGACCCTTTCCAAGGCCAGCACATCCGTCCTTAGACACGGGCCCAAAACTGCTCACAATACTCAAAATGGGGTCTGATCAGATCTTATACAGACTCAGAAGTACATCCTTGGTCTTGTATTCTTGCCTCTTGACATGAATGCTAACATTGCATTTGCCTCCCTAACTGCCGACTGAACCTGCGCGTTAACCTTAAGAGAATCCTGAATAAGGACTCCCAAGTCCCTTTGGGCTTCTGATTTCATAAGCATTTTCCCATTTAGAAAATCGTCTATGCCTAAATTCCTCCTTCCAAAGTGCATAACCTCACACTTTTCCACATTGTATTCCAACTGCCACTTTTCGCTTACTCTCCTAGCCTATCCAAATCCTTCTGCAGCCCCCCTCAATACAACCTGTCCCTCTACAGATCTTTTTATCATCTGCAAACAGTGCCTTCAGTTCCTTCTTCCAGATCATTAATGTACTTTGTGAAAATTTGTGGTCCCAGCACAGACCCGAGGCAAACCACTAATCACCGGTGGCCATCCTGAAAAAGACCCCTTTATCACCACTCTCTGCCTTCTGCCAGTCAGCCAATCCCCTATCTATGCCAGGATCTTACCCTTAACACCATGGGCTCTTAACATATTTAACATTCTCCTCTGCGGCACATTGTCAAAGGCAAGAGTTGGGCCTGTTGCAACATGAAAATTGTTCAATTTGATCACTAGATTAATTTATGACTGGATGGTAATTACTTATATCACCATCTCTCATTATCTTGGATAGGAATACAATTGAACTGTTTCATAATATCCCTTTATCTGATTCTGCACAATTCCTTCTTCATACCGTTTCAAATGTTGAGGCTAATCAGAGTTGGAAGGTCTCTCTTGCCGGTACATTTATCCTCATTGCACATTCTTTATATACACAGCAATTAGGCTTTTACATTTTTACAACAAATAAAACTGAGCCTTTCACTATAACCACTGATTAAGTAATTGTAACTCAATGAAGGCTCACTTCTTACTCAAGCATTACAGACTGGTAGGTAATTAAAACATCGAGAAAAGAGTTGAAGCTTTTCATCTTCCACTCATCAGGACATTCGCAAGAATAGAAAATTTAAAGGGAACAACAATTTAAACTTCATGAGAAGAGAGTGTTGATTTGTTGATAAGTGGACTCTGATTGGTAGAGGTGTTGCCATGGGGAGGCGTTGCCGTGGAGAGGCATTGCCATGGAGAGGCATTGCCGTGGAGAGGCATTGCCATGGAGAGCGTACCAGTTAACTGATGAGTCAAGCTTTGTTTATACTCAAACCAGGCAGGTTGACTCTGATTGAATCAGGGCATTTCCTGTGGAATGAACCATGTAAAATGTAAAGTTGCCATCGACCCAGGTGACCATAGGCTGCTTTCCCCTTTGAGGGGGAAGAGCTGACGTGGTGATTTAACCTGAGGATCACCACATCCCAGACGAGGGGCAAGGTTGAGAAGGAGGGGCCTTCCTGAATAACCTCATCCGGTAATGGGATTGAACCTGCGCTGCTGTCCTTGCTCCACATCCCAAACCCGCAATCCAGCCAATGGAACACACCTGTCACTATTTTGTTCAGTTCAAGCAAGCATATGAGTTTCTAGCTTCTTCTGTCTGCATCGATCAGGGCTCTGTGTAGTCACAGATGTAACTTCTGGAACACAGATGTGCACCACTCTGAAAGCCCAAATGATAATCTTAAATTGGGTGCCAGCGTAATTCTTACAACAGTCAGAATTGCTTAACAAATATTATCCAATTGCGGATCACATCTAATGTAGCACAATGGGTTTGGGGTTTTGCAGCACTCAGCATCGCCGAATCAAGGTTCATTACTAATAATAATCTAGTAATCTTTCTTATTGTCAAAAATAGGCTTACATTTTTAAAATTCATTTTTATGGGATGTGGGCATCGTTGGTTAGGTCAGCATTTATTACCCATCCCTAGTTGCCCTTCAGAGAGTGGTAATGAGCTGCCTTCTTGAATCGCTGCAGTCCTTCAGGTGTAGGTACACCCACTGTGCTGTGAGGGAGGGAGTTTCAGGATTTTGCTCAGCGACAGTGAAAGAACGGGGACATATTTCCAATTTAGGGTGGTGAGTGACTTGGAAGGAACCTCCAGGTGGTGGGGTTCCCAGGTATCTGCTGCTCTTGTACTTCTAGATGGTCGTGGTTGTGGGTTTGGAAGGTGCTGCCGAAGGAACCTTGGTGAGTTACTGCAGTGATCTTGTCGAGGTACACAAGGTTGCTACTTTTTGTCGGTGGTGCAGGGTTTGAAGTTTTGAGGAAGGTGGAGCAATCAAGCGGAATGCTTTGTCCTTATTGGTGTCAAGCTTATTGCGTGCTGTTGGAGCTGCACTCATCCAGGCAAGCGGAGAGTATTCCATTACACTTACTTGTGCCTTGTAGATGGTAGACAGCCTTTGAGGGGTCAGGAGGTGAGTTACTCGCCGTAGGATTCCTAGCCTTTGACCTGCCCTGGTAGCCACAGTATTAATGTGGCTGGTCCAGTTCAATTTCTTTTTAACACAGCAATGAAGTTACTGTGAAAACTTAATTATCACCTTCATCATCAGTGGCTTTATGTAGTTCAATCTATAGTTAATAAAGAAGAGTTACTAAATGTGAAACAGCTGAAAGAAATTGGAGATAAAATGGCTTCCTTGACCTTGTTACTTATAACAATGATTACAGTATGAATACAGTATGAACAAGATTGATTTTTAAAACTAAAAATGACTCCCCAGGCCTCCCTACATTTTCCCACATTGCAACAGTGACTCCACTTCAAAAGTACTCCATGGGCTGCAAAATGCTTTGGGAAGTCCTGCGGTCGTGAGAGGTGTAATAGAAATGCATTTTTTTCAATTGGCCACAAATTTGCACATGGTACATTTAGTCATTAATAAAGATTCATGTTTTAATTTTATAAAAATGACCATGTCTTTGACACCATGTTGAAATCCAAACACACTTTCTCCTGCATTATTTGTTTGAAAACACAGTGATGTTTTGTGATTTGGAATCCGCTGCCTGCATTGCGAGACTGTTTTCCAAAAGAAAGGAAATGAAAATTGCAGGGAAAAGGGATTAACTGGGTAGCTCTTTCAAACAGGCAGCATGATCAGGATGGGCAGAATGGCCACCTCCTAACCTCTTTGTCTTGTCTGCCTCTCAAGTGAGTGGTAATGACCTGGAATACACGTCCCATGAGTGTGGGAGAAACAGAGATGATGGAATAATTTAGAAAGGACACTGGTGGAAAATACACTAACCGGGATGGAACAGACACTTACCGGGATGGAACAGGAAAATGGAACTCACTGAATTCCATTTCAGTGAGACCCACTGGTTTTTGCACTGAGTGCTGAATTTGGTGCTTTTTGAGTGTGATAGTGAGAGTTTGGTGACCGAGGGAGTTAGGTGAGGAGGGAGTAAGGTGCTCCTTTCATTTTGTTTCCGACATTTCCGCAAAGAGTGAGAAGAGAGCCAAGAGTTTACAGGAAGTGTAGCTGACTGGGAGCAGAGTCGGAGGGCGGAGATCTAGTTAGTCCACACAGCAGCTATATTCTGTAAGGTAAGAGGGGATGGAGGCTAGGCCAGTTACATGCTCCTCCTGTAGGATGTGGGTGGTGAGGGATACCACCGGTGTCCCCACTGACTATACCTGCGGGAAGTGCACCCAACTTCAGCTCCTCAAAGACCGTGTTAGGGAACTGGAGCTGAAGCTGGATGAACTTCGGATCATCCGGGAGGCAGAGGGGGTGATTGAGAAGAGTTACAGGGAGGTAACCACACCCAAGGTACAGGACAAGAATAGCTGGGTTACAGTCAGGGGGAAAAAAACAAACAGGCAGACAGTGCAGGGATCCCTCGTGGCCGTTCCCCTTCAAAACAAGTATACCATTTTGGATGCTGTTGGGGGGGATGACCTACCGGGGGAAGGCCCGAGCGGCCAGGTCTCTGGCACTGAGTCTGGCTCTGGGGCTCAGAAGGGAAGGGGGGAGAATAGAAAAGCAATAGTTGTAGGAGATTCAATGGTTAGGGGAATAGATAGGAGATTCTGTGGTCGCGAGCGAGACTCCCGGAAGGTATGTTGCCTCCCGGGTGCCAGGGCCAGGGATGTCGCGGATCGTGTCTTCAGGATCCTTAAGGGGGAGGGGGAGCAGCCAGAAGTCGTGGTGCACATTGGTACCAACGACATAGGTAGGAAAAGGGGCGTGGAGGTAATAAACAAGTTTAGGGAGTTAGGCTGGAAGTTGAAAGCCAGGACAGGCAGAGTTGTCATCTCTGGTTTGTTGCCGGTGCCACGTGATAGCGAGGCTAGGAATAGGGAGAGAGTGCAGTTGAACACGTGGCTGCAGGAATGGTGCAGGAGGGAGGGCTTCAGGTATTTGGATAATTGGAGGCATTCTGGGGAAGGTGGGACCTGTACAAGCAGGACGGGTTGCATCTGAACCAGAGGGGCACCAATATACTGGGAGGGAGGTTGGCTAGTACTCTTCGGGGGGGTTTAAACTAATTTGGCAGGGGAATGGGAACCGGATTTGTAGTCCAGCAACTAAGGTACCCGATATTCAGGACGCCAAAGCATGTAATGAGGCAGTGGGGAAGGGAACACTGACAAAGGAGAGTATTTGCAGGCACGGAGATGGGTTGAAGTGTGTATACTTCAACGCAAGAAGCATCAGGAATAAGGTGGGTGAACTTAAGGCATGGATCGGTACTTGGGACTACGATGTGGTGGCGATCACGGAAACTTGGATAGAAGAGGGGCAGAAATGGTTGTTGGAGGTCCCTGGTTATAGATGTTTCAATAAGATTAGGGAGGGTGGTAAAAGAGGTGGGGGGGGGCATTATTAATTAGAGATAGTATAACAGCTGCAGAAAGGCAGTTCGAGGAGTATCACCCTATTGAGGTAGTATGGGTTGAAGTCAGAAATAGGAAAGGAGCAGTCACCTTGTTAGGAGTTTTCTATAGGCCCCTCAATAGTAGCAGAGATGTGGAGGAACAGATTGGGAAACAGATTTTGGAAAGGTGCAGAAGTCATAGGGTAGTAGTCATGGGCGACTTTAACTTCCCAAATATTGAGTGGAAACTCTTTAGATCAAATAGTTTGGATGGGGTGGTGTTTGTGCAGTGTGTCCAGGAAGCTTTTCTAACACAGTATGTAGATTGTCCGACCAGAGGAGGGGCAATATTGGATTTAGTACTGGGTAATGAACCAGGGCAAGTGATAGATTTGTTAGTGGGGGAGCATTTTGGAGATAGTGACCACAATTCTGTGACTTTCACTTTAGTAATGGAGAGGGATAGGTACGTGCAACAGGGCAAGGTTTACAATTGGGGGAAGGGTAAATACGATGTTGTCAGACAAGAATTGAAGTGCATAAGTTGGGAACATAGGCTGGCAGGGAAGGACACAAGTGAAATGTGGAACTTGTTCAAGGAACAGGTGCTACGTGTCCTTGATATGTATGTCCCTGTCAGGCAGGGAAGAGATGGTCGAGTGAGGGAACCATGGTTGACAAGAGAGGTTGAATGTCTTGTTAAGAGAAAAAAGGTGACTTATGTAAGGCTGAAGAAACAAGGTTCAGACAGGGCATTGGAGGGATACAAGATAGCCAGGAGGGAACTGAAGAAAGGGATTAGGAGAGCTAAGAGAGGGCATGAACAATCTTTGGCGGGTAGGATCAAGGAAAACCCCAAGGCCTTTTACACATATGTGAGAAATATGAGAATGATTAGAGCGAGGGTAGGTCCGATCAAGGATAGTAGCGGGAGATTGTGTATTGAGTCTGAAGCGATAGGAGACGTCTTGAATGAGTACTTTTCTTCTGTATTTACAAATGAGAGGGGCGATATTGTTGGAGAGGACAGTGTGAAACAGATTGGCAAGCTCGAGGAAATACTTGTTAGGAAGGAAGATGTGTTGGGCATTTTGAAAAACTTGAGGATAGACAAGTCCCCCAGGCCTGACGGGATATATCCAAGGATTCTCTGGGAAGCAAGAGATGAAATTGCAGAGCCGTTGGCAATGATCTTTTCGTCCTCACTGTCAACAGGGGTGGTACCAGGGGATTGGAGAGTGGCGAATGTCGTGCCCCTGTTCAAAAAAGGAACTAGGGATAACCCTGGGAATTACAGGCCAGTTAGTCTTACTTCGGTGGTAGGCAAATTAATGGAAAGGGTACTGAAGGATAGGATTTCTGAGCATCTGGAAAGACACTGCTTGATTCGGGATAGTCAGCACGGATTTGTGAGGGGTAGGTCTTGCCTTACAAATCTTATTGAATTCTTTGAGGAGGTGACCAAGCATGTGGATGAAGGTAAAGCAGTGGATGTAGTGTACATGGATTTTCGTAAGGCATTTGATAAAGTTCCCCATGGTAGGCTTCTGCACAAAGTAAGGAGGCATGGGATAGTGGGAAATTTGGCCAGTTGGATAACGAACTGGCTAACTGATAGAAGTCAGAGAGTGGTGGTGGATGGCAAATATTCAGCCTGGATCCTCGTTACCAGTGGTGTACCGCAGGGATCAGTTCTGGGTCCTCTGCTGTTTGTGATTTTCATTAATGACTTGGATGAGGGAGTTGAAGGGTGGGTCAGTAAATTTGCAGACGATACGAAGATTGGTGGAGTTGTGGATAGTAAGGAGGGCTGTTGTCGGCTGCAAAGAGACATAGATAGGATGCAGAGCTGGGCTGAGAAGTGGCAGATGGAGTTTAACCCTGAAAAGTGTGAGGTTGTCCATTTTGGAAGGACAAATATGAATGCGGAATACAGGGTTAACGGTAGAGTTCTTGGCATTGTGGAGGAGCAGAGAGACCTTGGGGTCTATGTTCATACATCTTTGAAAGTTGCCACTCAAGTGGATAGAGCTGTGAAGAAGGCCTATGGTGTGCTCGCGTTCATTAACAGAGGGATTGAATTTAAGAGCCGTGAGGTGATGATGCAGCTGTACAAAACTTTGGTAAGGCCACATTTGGAGTACTGTGTACAGTTCTGGTCGCCTCATTTTAGGAAGGATGTGGAAGCTCTGGAAAAGGTGCAAAGAAGATTTACCAGGATGTTGCCTGGAATGGAGAGTAGGTCTTACGAGGAAAGGTTGAGGGTGCTAGGCCTTTTCTCATTAGAGCGGAGAAGGATGAGGGGCGACTTGATAGAGGTTTATAAGGTGATCAGGGGAATAGATAGAGTAGACAGTCAGAGACTTTTTCCCCGGGTGGAACACACCATTACAAGGGGACATAAATTTAAGGTGAAAGGTGGAAGATATAGGAGGGATATCAGAGGTAGGTTCTTTACCCAGAGAGTAGTGGGGGCATGGAATGCACTGCCTGTGGAAGTAGTTGAGTCGGAAACATTAGGGACCTTCAAGCAGCTGTTGGATAGGTACATGGATTACGGGAAAATGATATAGTGTAGATTTATTTGTTCTTAAGGGCAGCACGGTAGCATTGTGGATAGCACAATTGCTTCACAGATCCATGGTCCCAGGTTCGATTCCGGCTTGGGTCATTGTCTGTGCGGAGTCTGCACGTCCTCCCCGTGTCTGCGTGGGTTTCCTCCGGGTGCTCCGGTTTCCTCCCACAGTCCAAAGATGTGCGGGTTAGGTGAATTGGCCAATGATAAATTGCCCTTAATGTCCAAATTGCCCTTGGTGTTGGGTGGAGGTGTTGAGCTTGTGTAGGGTGCTCTTTCCAAGAGCTGGTGCAGACTCAAAGGGCCGAATGGCCTCCTTCTGCACTTTAAATTTAATGATAATCTATGATTAATCTAGGACAAAGGATCGGTACAACATCGTGGGCCGAAGGGCCTGTTCTGTGCTGTATTTTCTATGTTCTATGTTCTGTGTCTTATGGTCTCAAAATCGCTTATTGTCACAAGTAGGCTTCAAATTAAGTTACTGTGAAAAGCCCCTTGTCGCCACATTCCAACGCCTGTTCGGGGAGGCTGTTACGGGAATTGAACCGTGCTGCTGGACTGTCTTGGTCTGCTTTAAAAGCCAGCAATTTAGCCCTGTGCGAAACAGCCCCTCAGAATTGTCTGCTCCGAATTTCCGTCCTGTACCAACAATGATAATTTTTATAAATTCTTTTTAAAGGATATTGGAAGAGGAGGAATTGCAGACAGAAGTCTCAAACATCACATCAAACTCATGACAAACTCAAACGATTCCTTCTGATCTGGATATCATCGGGCTCTGAATATCATCGGGCTCTGAATATCATCGGCGAGAAGGAGAAATGTTTGTCCGATCTGTCAGCTTCAAAAGATTTTAAACGTGAGTGTGACTGGAAAAGCACCAAAACCTACACAGCACACACCCAAGTGAGACTGTTCCAGTGAACTGACTGTGGAAACATCAGTGTGACTGGAAAAGCACCGAGATCCACACAACATACACCTGCGTGAGAGAGTTCTAATGAACTGACTGTGGAAAGAGCTTCAACTATTACACAGCCTGAAAAAATGTCATACCATTCACAGTCAGGAGAGACAGTGCACATGTTCGGTGTGTAGACAAGGCTTCCACTGATTGTCCAATCTGGAGCGACACGAGGAGACCCAAAACATAGAGAAACCGTGGCAATGTGGGGACTGTGGGAAGGGATATGGATTTCCATCTGAGCTGGAGACTCATCGTCGCATTCACACTGGAGAGAGGCCGTTCACCTGCTCTCACTGTGAGAAGTGTTTCACTCGGTTATCCACCCTGCAGGCACACCAGCGAGTTCACACTGGGGAGAAGCCGTTCACTTGCTCCCTCTGTGGGAATGGATTCACACAGTTATCCACCCTGCTGTCACACCAGCGAGTTCACACCAAGGAGAGGCCATTCACCTGCTCTCAGTGTGGGAAGGGATTCAGTAATCCGTCCAACCTGCGGACACACCAGCGAGTTCACTCTGGGGAGCGACCGTTCACCTGCTCTCAGTGTGGGAAGGGATTTGTTAATTCATCCAACCTCCTGAAACACGAGCGAGTTCACACTGGGGAGAAACCATTTACCTGCTCCCTCTGTGGGAATGGATTCACACAGTTATCCAGTCTGCAGACACACCAGCGAGTTCACACTGGGGCGAGGTCATTCACCTGCTCTTAGTATGAGAAGGGATTACATAGAAACATGGAAAATAGGAGCAGGAAGAGACCATTTGGCCCTTCGTGCCTGCTCTGCCATTCATTATGATCATGGCTTATCATCCAACTCAATAGCCCAATCCCGCTTTCCTCTCCATATCCTTTGATCCCCTTCGCCCTAAGTGCTATATCTAACTGCTTCTTGAAAACAAATAATGTATTGGCCTCAACTATTTCCTGTGGTAACAAATTCCACAGGCTCACCACTCTCTGGTTGAAGAAATTACTCATCTCTGTCTAAATGGTCTACCCCGTATCCTCAGACTGCGATCTCTGTATACTCCCACCATCGGGAATACCTTTCCTGCATCTACCCTGTCAAGTCCTGTTGGAATATTATAGGTTTCTATGAGATCCCCCATTCTCCTGAATTCCAGCGAATACAATCCTAGCTGATTCAATCTCTCGTATGTCAGTCCCACCATCCCAGGAATCAGTCTGGTAAACCTTCGCTGCACTCCCTCTAGAGCAAGAACATCCTTCCTCAGATAAGGAGACAAACTGCACACACTATTCTAGATGTGGCCTCACCACGGCCCTGTATAATTGCAGCAAGATGTCCCTGCTCATGTACTCTAATCCGCTCGCAATGAAGGCTAGCATATCATTTGCCTACTTTACCGCCTGCTATAGCTGCATGCTTACCTTCAGTGACTGGTGTACGAGGATACCCAGGTCTTGTTGCACATTCCCTCTCCTAATTTGTGGCCATTCAGCTAATAGTCTGCCTTCTTGTTTTTGCTACCAAAGTGGATAACCTCGCATTTCTCCAAATTATACTGTATCTGCCATTCATTTGCCCACTCACTCAACTTGTGCAAATCACACTGAAGGATCTCTGCATCCTCCTTACAGCTCACCCACCCACACAACTTGCTGGCATCTGCAAATTTGGAGATATTGCATGTCGTTCCCTCATCTAAATCGTTAATATATTGGGTGTGCAGTGGTTAGCACTGCTGCCTCACAGAGCTGAGGACTAGGGTTCAATCCGTGCCACTCTGTGTGGAGACAAGTTCTCCCCGTGTCTGCGTGAGTCTCACCCCCATAACCCAAAGATGTGCAGGGTAAGTGAATTGGCCACGCTAAATTGCACCTTAATTGGAAAAAAATAATTGGGTACTTTAAATTTCTTTTGTCAATCATTAATATATCTTGTGAATATCTGGGGCCCGAGCACCGATCCCTGCGGTACCCCACTAGTCACTGCCTGCCAATTTGAAAAAGACCTATTAATTCCTACTCTTTGTTTCCTGTCTGCCAACCAATATTCTACCTATCTCAACACACTACCCTTAATCCCATGTGCTTTAATTGTGCACGCTAATCTCTGATGCAGGCCATTCTGGACATAGTGTTATGTAATGAGCCAGACTTGATTAAAGATCTTAAAGTAAGGGAGCACTTAGGAGGCAGTGATCATAATATGGTCGAATTCAATCTCCAATTTGAAAGAAAGAAGGTAGAATCAGATGTAAAGGTGTTACAGTTAAATAAAGGTAACTACAGGGGCATGAGGGAGGAACTGACGAAAATCGACTGGGAGCAGAGCCTAGTGGGAAAGACAGTAGAACAGCAATGGCAGGAGTTTCTGGTAGTAATTGAGGACACAGTACGGAGGTTCATCCCAAAGAAAAGAAAGGTTATCAGAGGGGGGATTAGGCAGCCATGGCTGACAAAGGAAGTTAGGGAATGCATCAAAGCAAAAGAGAAAGCCTATAATGTGGCAAAGAGTAGTGGGAAGTCAGAAGGTTGGGAAGGCTACAAAAACAAACAGAGGATAACAAAAAGAGAAATAAGGAAAGAGAGGATCAAATATGAAGGTAGGCTAGTCAGTAACATTAGGAATGATAGTAAACGTTTCTTTAAATACATTAAAAACAAACGGGAGGCAAATGTTGACATTGGGCCGCTCCAAAATGATGCAGATAAGTTTGTGATGGGAGACAAGGAAATAGCTGAGCATCTAAATAAGTATTTTTGCGTCAGTCTTCACAGTAGAAGACATGAGTAATATCCCAACAATTCCGGAGAGTCAGGGGGCAGAGTTGAATATGGTAGCCATCACAAAGGAGAAAGTGCTAGAGAAACTAAGAGGTCTAAAAATTGATAAATCTCCGGGCCCAGATGGACTACATCCTAGAGCTCTAAAGGAGCTAGCTGAAGAAATAGTGGAGGCGTTGGTGATGATCTTTCAAAAGTCACTGGATTCAGGGAAAGTACGAGAGGATTGGAAAATCGCTGTTGTAACCCCGCTGTTCAAGAACAAGGAAAAAGATGGAAAATTATAGGCCAATTAGCCTAACCTCGGTTGTTGGCAAGATTCTAGAATCCATTGTTAAGGATGAGATTTCTAAATTCTTGGAAGTGCAGGGTCAGATTAGGACAAGTCAGCATGGATTTAGTAAGGGGAGGTCGTGCCTGACAAACCGGTTAGAGTTCTTTGAAGAGATAACAAATAGGTTAGACCAAGGAGAGCCAATGGATGTTATCTATCTTGACTTCCAAAAGGCCTTTGATAAGGTGCCTCATGGAAGACTGCTGAGTAAAATAAGGGCCCATGGTATTCGAGGCAAGGTACTAACATGGATTGACGATTGGCTGTCAGGCAGACGGCAGAGATAGGGGTATAAAAGGTTCTTTTTCGGAATGGCAACCGGTGACGAGTGGTGTCCCGCAGGGTTCAGTGTTGGGGCCACAGCTGTTCTCTTTATATATTAACGATCTAGATGACGGGACTGGGGGCATTCTGGCTAAGTTTGCCGATGATACAAAGATAGGTGGAGGGGCAGGTAGTATGGAGGAGGTGGGGAGGCTGCAGAAAGATTTAGACAGTTTAGGAGAGTGGTCCAAGAAATGGCTGATGAAATTCAACGTGGGCAAGTGCGAGGTCTTGCACTTTGGAAAAAAGAATAGAGGCATGGACTATTTTCTAAACGGTGACAAAATTCATAATGCTGAAGTGCAAAGGGACTTGGGAGTCCTAGTTCAGGATTCTCTAAAGGTAAACTTGCAAGTTGAGTCCGTAATTAAGAAAGCAAATGCAATGTTGTCATTCATCTCAAGAGGCTTGGAATATAAAAGCAGGGATGTACTTCTGAAGCTTTATAAAGCATTACTTAGGCCCCATTTAGAATACTGTGAGCAATTTTGGGCCCCACACCTCAGGAAGGACATACTGGCACTGGAGCGGGTCCAGCGGAGATTCACACGGATGATCCCAGGAATGGTAGGCCTAACATACGATGAACATCTGAGGATCCTGGGATTATATTCATTGGAGTTTAGGAGGTTGAGGGGAGATCTAATAGAAACTTACAAGATAATGAATGGCTTAGATAGGGTGGATGTAGGGAAGTTGTTTCCATTAGCAGGGGAGACTAGGACCCGGGGGCACAGCCTTAGAATAAAAGGGAGTCACTTTAGAACAGAGATGAGGAGAAATTTCTTCAGCCAGCGAGTGGTGGGTCTGTGGAATTCATTGCCACAGAGGGCGGTGGAGGCTGGGACGTTGAGTGTCTTTAAGACAGAAGTTGATAAATTCTTGATTTCTCGAGGAATTAAGGGCTATGGAGAGAGAGCGGGTAAATGGAGTTGAAATCAGCCATGATTGAATGGTGGAGTGGACTCGATGGGCCGAATGGCCTTACTTCCGCCCCTATGTCTTATGGTCTTATAGATTCCCTTGCCTATCCTTCAGTGGGCCAACCCTTTCACTGGCTACCATCTTGCTTTTTATATATGTGTAAAAAGCCTTGGGATTTTCCTTAACCCTATTTGCCAATGACTTTTCGTGATCCCTTCTAGCCGTCCTGACTCCTTGCTTAAGTTCCTTCCTACTTTCCTTATATTCCACACAGGCTTCGTCTGTTCCCAGCCCTTTAGCCCTGACAAATGCCTCCTTTTTCTTTTTGACGAGGCCTACAATATCTCTCGTTATCCAAGGTTCCCGAAAATTGCCGTATTTATCCTTCTTCCTAACTGGAATTCCTTTCAACTGACACTTGAAAGCCTCCCACATGTCAGATGTTGATTTGCCCTCAATCATCCGCCCCCAATCTATGTTCTTCAGTTCCCGCCTAATATTGTTATAATTAGCCTTCCCCCAATTTAGCACATTCACCCTAGGACCACTCTTACCCTTGTCCACCAGCACTTTAAAACTTACTGAATTGTGGTCACTGTTCCCGAAATGCTCCCCTACTGAAACTTCTACCACCTGGCCGGGCTCATTCCCCAAAACCAGGTCCAGTACCACCCCTTCCCTAGTTGGACTGTCTACATATTGTTTTAAGAAGCCCTCCTGGGTGCTCCTTACAAACTCTGCCCCATCTAAGCCCCTGGCACTAAGTGAGTCCCAGTGAATATTGGGGAAGTTGAAGTCTCCCATCACCACAACCCTGTTGTTTTTACTCTTTTCCAAAATCTGTCTACCTATCTGCTCCTCTATCTCCCGCTGGCTGTTGGGAGGCCTGTAGTAAACCCCCAACATTGTGACTGCACCCTTCTTATTCCTGATCTCTACCCATATAGCCTCACTGCTCTCTGAGGTGTCCTCCCCTTGTACAGCTGTGATATCCTCCCTAACCAGTAGCACAACTCCGCCACCCCTTTTACATCCCCCTCTATCCCGCCTGAAACATCTAAATCCTGGAACGTTTAGCTGCCAATCCTGCCCTTCCCTCAACCAGGTCTCTGAAATGGCAACAACATCATAGTTCCAAGTACTAATCCAAACTCTAAGTTCATCTGCCTTACCCGTAATACTTCTTCATTAAAACATATGCACTTCAGGCCACCAGACCCACTGTGTTCAGCAACATCTCCCTGTCTGCTCTGCCTCAGAGCCACACTGTCCCTATTCCCTAGTTCTCCCTCAATGCTCTCACTTTCTGACCTTTTGCTGCTGTGCCCACCCCCCTGCCATACTAGTTTAAACCCTCCCGTGTGACACTAGCAAACCTCGCCGTCAGGATATTTATGCCTCTCCGGTTTAGATACAACCCGTCCTTCTTATATAGGTCACACCTGCCCCAGAAGAGCTCCCAGTGGTCCAGATAACGGAAACCCTCCCTCCTACACCAGCTGTTTAGCCACATGTTTTGCTGCTCTATCTTCCTATTTCTCGCCTCACTGGCACGTGGCACAGGGGGTAATCGTGAGATTACAACCCTAGAGGTCCTGTCTTTTAACTTTCTGCCTAGCTGCCTGAACTCCTGCTGCAGGACCTCATGCCCCACCCTGCCTATGTTGTTAGTACCAGTTTAGATAACTGTGAGTGTGATGCATTTTGGTAGATTGAATCAGGGCAGAACCTACTCAGTGAATGTTAGGGAGTTGGGGAGAGTTATAGAACAAAGAGATCGAGGATTACTGGTTCATAGCTCCTTGAAAGTGGAGTCACAGGTGGACAGGGTGAAGAAGAAGGTATTTGGCATACTTGATTTCATTGGTCAGAACATTGAATACAGGAGTTGGAACGTCTTGCTGAAGTTGTCCAAGACATTAATAAGACCACACTTGGAGTACTGTGTACAGTTCTGGTGCTATTATAGAAAGGATATTATTAAACTAGAAAGAGTGCAGAAGAGATTTACTCGGATGCGACCAGGACTTATTGCCCTGGAGCATAAGGGGCTTAGGCGTGATCTTATAGAGGTCTGTAAAATAATGAGGGGCATAGATGAGGTAGATAGTCAACATCTTTTCCCAAAGGTAGGGGTGTCTAAAAACTAGAGGGCATAGGTTTAAGGTGAGAGGAGAGAGATATAAAAGAGACCAGAGGGGAAATTCTTTTCACACAGAGGGTGGCGAGTATCTGGAACGAGCTGCCAGAGGCAGTAGTAGAGGTGGGTACAAGCATTTAGACAGTTATGTGGGAATGCTGGTATAGTGGGGTATGGGCCAAATGTAGGCAATTGGGACGAGCTTAGTGGTAAAAACTGGGTGGCATGGACAAGTTGGGCCGGAGGGCCTGTTTTCATGCTGTAAACCTCTATGACTGTACAACTGCAGCAAAACATCCCTACATTTATATTAGATTTCCTTTGCAATAAACAATAATATTCCATGGACCTTCCCAATCACTTGCTGTACCTGCAGACTAACTTGGGATTGGGTACCCCAATCCCTCTGTACCTCAGAGTTCTGCAATCTCTCTCCATTTAAATAATGTTGTTTTATTAATACTTCCTGACAAAGTGGACAATTCACCTTTTCCCAAGTTGTGCTCCATCTGTCAGTTTTTTGCCCAGTCACTTAACCTATTTGTAGTCCTTTGGATAGGATTGGATTTGTTTATTGTCACTGTACCTCGGTACAGTGAAAAGTATTTTTCTGCGAGCAGCTCAACAGATCATTAAGTACATGGGAAGAAAAGGGAATAAAAGAAAATACATAATAGGGCAACACAACATATACAATGTAACTACAAAAGCACTGGCATCGGATGAAGCATACAGGGTGTAGTGTTAATGAAATCAGTCCATAAGAGGGTCATTTAGGAGTCTGGTGACAGTGGGGAAGAAGCTGTTTTTGAGTCTGTTCGTGCGTGTTCTCAGACTTCTGTATCTCCTGCCCGATGGAAGAAGTTGGAAGAGTGAGTAAGCTGGGTGGGAGTGATCTTTGATTATACTGCCAGCTTTCCCCAGGCAGCGAGAGGTGTAGATGGAGTCAATGGACGGGAGGCAGTTTTGTGTGATGGACTGGGCGGTGTTCACGACTCTCTGAAGTTTCTTGCTTCAGAGCAGTTGCCATACCAGGCTGTGATGCAGCCTGATAGGATGCTTTCTATGGTGCACCTGTAAAAGTTGGTAAGAGTCAATGTGGACATGCCGAATTTCCTTAGTTTCCTGAGGAAGTATAGGCGCTGTTGTGCTTTCTTGGTGGTAGCGTCGACGTGGGTGGACCAGGACAGATTTTTGGAGATGTGCACCCCTAGGAATTTGAAACTGCTAACCATCTCCACCTCGGCCCCATTGATGCTGACAGGGGTGTGCACAGTACTTTGCTTCCTGAAGTCAATTACCAGTTCTTTAGTTTTGCTGGCATTGAGGGAGAGATTGTTGTCGCTACACCACTCCACTATGTTCTCTATCTCCCTCCTGTATTCGGACTCATCGTTATTCGAGATCCGGCCCACTATGGTCGTATCATCAGCAAACCTGTAGGTGGAGTTGGAACCAGGTTTTGCAACGCAGTTGTGTGTGTACAGGGAGTAGAGTAGGTGGCTAAGTCCGCAGCCTTGCGGGGCGCCGGTGTTGAGGACTATTGTTAATCATAGAATTTACAGTACAGAAGGAGGCCATTCGGCCCATCGAGTCCGCACCGACTCTTGGAACGAGCACCCTACCCAATGTCAACACCTCTACCCTATCCCCATAACCCAGCAACCCCACCCAACACTAAGGGCAATTTATCATGGCCAATCCACCTAACCTGCACATCTTTGGACTGTGGGAGGAAACCAGATCACCCGGAGGAAACCCACGCACACACGGGGAGGATGTGCAGACTCCGCACAGACAGTGACCCAAGCCGGAATCGAACCTGGGACCCTGGAGCTGTGAAGCAATTGTGCTATCCACAATGCTACCGTGCTGCGCAGAGGTGTTGTTGTTCATTCTTACGGACTGTGGTCTGTTGGTCAGAAAATCGAGGATCCAGTTGCAGAGTGGGGAGCCAAGTCCTAGGTTTTGGAGCTTTGATATGAGCTTGGCTGGGATTATGGTGTTGACTTGCAGACTCCTTCAATCCACTTCACAAATTACTTTCCTACCTGTCTTTGAGGCATCAGAAAATTTAGCCGCCATTCAATCCCGTCATCCACCACATTCATACAGATTGTAAATGGGTGAGAGCCCAGCACTGATCCTGGTGACATTCCACTTGTCACATCTTACCCACCCAGAAATGACCCATTTATACCGACTGGCTGCTTCCTGTTCGCTAATCAATCCTCTATCTATGCTGATGTGTTGCCCCCACTCCCTGAGCTCTTATTTTGCGTAATAACCTTTGATGTGGCACCTTGGGAAATACCTTCTGGAAATCCAGATAAAGCACATCTACAGGTTCCCCTTTATTGACATCCCTTGTTACTTCCTCAGAGAACCTTGATAAATTTGTCAATCACGATTGATTCCCTGAACTGCATTTTCAAACACTGTATCAAAAGAAAAATCAAATCTGCTCTACCCCTCTGGCTCCTTTGCCAATTGCCTCATAGGGACTCACTTTCTGTTAAAGAGCCTGCCAAGACCTCTCACCCACTTCACCGAAAGTGAACAAATTTAATCAGGAAAAGTCCAACAAATTCAAATATTTTCCTGTTAAAGGTTTATTGATGAAACAGAACATGGTTAAAAAAACTAACAGAAAATTACTTGAGGATCAATGACAACCAGAGTAACAGGATGTTCACAATGTTCTGGTCACACATGGATTCCCTTCAGCTCCTCTGTACCCTGTTCCTGTGACTTCCAGCTTGGGACACGTGGGCACTGAACCTTGGGGGTCACATCATCGTCACTCCTGTCACCTCCCCACCCCCTCCCCCGCCCAAAACCTGAATTGTTGGAGGTCCAGTTCCCAGTTTAGCACAGGGATAAATCGCTGGCTTTTAAAGCAGACCAAGGCAGGCCAGCATCACAGTTCAATTCCCGAAAAAGCCTCCCGAACAGGCGCCGGAATGTGACGACAAGGGGATTTTCACAGTAACTTCATTTGAAGCCTACTTGTGACAATAAGCGATTTCCATTTCATTTCATTTCAGTCAGGCCTCCAGCAACTTTCTGGCTCTAGTAGCGACGCCCATGGCAGTTCCCCTATTGGGGAACAGGCCCCGTTATTCTCAGCTAAATTCAGCGAAAGTCAGCCCTCAGCACCATCACCTGGCTCTCATTGACACGAGCAATAGAGACAGAAAGGTGCCCGAGGCTCAAATAGGAAGACAAAACTTGTGGATTAGGATCTTCGTAAAGGTCAGCAACCTCTTAGATAAAAATCAAATTCCCAGTCAACAAATTAAAGGATCACACGACAGCACTTCAAGTTTTATGACTTTTAATACAACAAACAAACTAGAAGCTACTTTAACTTGGAAACCTACACAGTAAACTATAAACTAGAACTTTGTCCTGTTACACAATCTAAAATCACACTCCACGATTATAGTTACTCTGTCCTGGAAGTCGAAACTTAATTGTCTCAGAATTTGTCCAAGTGAGGATTCATTTTCGAGGATTTACTTCCGTTCTTCGACCAAGGCACCGAGGAAAAAGAAAAGGGAGAATAGAATGTGAACTGACAAAATACATAAAAATAGACTGTAAAGGTTTTTCTGGCTACGTAAAAAGGAAACATTTGGCTCAGACAAAGTTTTGTCCATTCCAGATAGAGTCAGGAGAATTTAGAATGAGGAATCGAGATCTCTACAGCCTCCTCGTTCAACACTCTGGGATGTTGATCATCAGCTTTTGGGGATTTATTCACTTTCAGTGTCATTCATTTTTCCAGTACTACTTTTACACCAATACTAATCTCTGCCAGTCCCTTGGTTCTCTGGTGTTTTGGGGACAATTTCTGTATCTTCCTCTGTGAAGACAGACACACATTGTTCAGTTTCTCTGCCATTTCCTCATTCCCCATTCTAAACTCTCCTGTCTCTGCCTGGAATGGACCCACATTGGTCTTTGCTAATCTTTTCCTTTTCACATTCCTGGAGAGGTTTCCAGTCGGTTTTTATGTTTCTCGCCGGTTTGCTCTCATCAGTTTCTTGATCCTCATTTGCTGAATTTGAATGGATCTCGTGGAATCTTTAACTTTTCTTGTTCACCACGGTTACATCACTTTTCCTGTTGGATTTTTGTTCCTTAAAGGAATCTATATTTGTTGTATATATGCAAAATAAAAGTTGCAAAAATCCCAGAGGACCATAGGCTGCTCTCACCTTTGACAGAGAGAGTTGACTGGAGGTGATTTAACCTGAGGGTCAGCACACCTCAGCCGAGGGGCTTGGTTGAGAAGGCGGGGCCTTCATGAATAAACTCAGCCAGGACGGGAGTTGAATCCTCACTGTTGGCCTTACTCTGCATCACAAACCAGTCATCCAGCCAACTGAGCTAACCGACCCCCTGATAAATATATAATAATTCCTTAAACATTAGGTATTCCCTGTACCGATCAGATTCCCAGTCCACCTCAGACAACTTGCCCCTCATACCATGATAGTTTTCTTCTGTGAGGAACACCCAGATAAATTAAACAAAAGAATCATGTAACCACCAGGGCTCATCTCCATGGTAGTGTGGCATGCTTTGGAGGGTTCCAAACAGAAATAGGAACTAAATATCTTCAAACTTCCAAACACCCTTTCACACTGTGATCCTTGTGCAATTTGAAGCCAGGTATTAGCAACAAGGCTTAAAGAGCATCAGCCCACTGGAGGCAAAGTGGTGAGACTGGCCAGTCCAGCAGAAAGAAACCCTCCGACCATCCCCACTGACCACCTGTCAGAATGAACAAAATGCAGTCCTGGATGTAGAGCAGAAACAATAACAGCAGAATCCAACCCCTGTAATCAATTGTGAAACTGTTGGTGTCAAAGCAGGTGCACTGAAGCAAGCAATCCTGTCTCACATTGAGAGGTGGACGGCCTCTCCGCAGTGTGAACCCGCTGGTGTCTCCGCAGGTGGGATAACTGAGTGAATCCCTTCCCACACTGAGAGCAGGTGAATGGCCTCTGCCCAGTGTGAACTCGCTGGTGTCTCTGCAGGTTGGGTAACTGAGTGAATCCCTTCCCACACAGAGAGCAGGTGAATGGCCTCTCCCCAGTGTGAACTCGCTTGTGTCTCCGCAGGGTGGATACTTCAGCAAATCCTTTCCCACAGAGAGCGCAGGTGAATGGCCTCTCCCCAGTGTGAACTCGCTGGTGTGACTGTAGGGTGGATAACTGAGTGAATCCCTTCCCACACTGAGAGCAGGTGAATGGCCTCTCCCCAGTGTGAACTCGCTGGTGTGACTGCAGGGTGGATACCTGATTGAATCCCTTCCCACACTGAGAGCAGGTGAATGGCCTCTCCCCAGTGTGAACTCGCTGGTGTCTCTGCAGGTGAGATAACTGAGCGAATCCCTTCCCACACTGAGAGCAGGTGAACAGCCTCTCCCCAGTGTGAACTCGCTGGTGTGACCGCAGGTGAGATAACTGACTGAATGCCTTCCCACACTGAGAGCAGGTGAACGGCCTCTCCCCAGTGTGAACTCGCTGGTGTCTCCGCAGGTAAGATAACCGAGTGAGTCCCTTCCCACACTGAGAGCAGGTGAACAGTGTCTTCCCAGTATGAATTTGCTGGTGTGTCTTCAGGGTGGATAACTGAGTGAATCCCTTCCCACACTGAGTGCAGGTGAATGGCCTCTCCCCAGTGTGAATTCGCTGGTGTGTCTGCAGATTGGATGGCTGAGTGAATCCCTTCCCACACAGAGTGCAGGTGAATGGCCTCTCCCCAGTGTGAACTCGCTGGTGTCTCTGCAGGTTGGGTAACTGAGTGAATCCCTTCCCACACTGAGAGCAGGTGAATGGCTTCTCCCCAGTGTGAACTCGCTGGTGTCTCAATAGGCGGGACGAATCACAGAATCTTTTCCCACACTGAGAGCAGGTAAATGGCCTCTCCCCAGTGTGAACTCGCTGGTGTGCCTGAAGGTTAGATAACTGACTGAATGCCTTCTCACACTGAGAGCAGGTGAATGGCCTCACCCCAGTGTGACTGCGTCGAAGAGTCTCCAGCTTAGATGGGGCTCTGTTTCCCTTCCCACAGTCCCCATATTTCCACGGTTTCTCCATGTTATGGGTCTCCTCGTGTCTCTCCAGGTTGGATGATCTATTGAAGCCTCTTCCACAGACACAACACGGGTATGGTCTCTCCCTGCTGTGAATGTTATGTTTATTCAGGCTGTGGAACTGGTTAAAGCTCTTTCCACAGTAAGTTCGCTGGAACTGTCTGTGCGGAATCTGCACGTTCTCCCGTGTCTGTGTGGGTTTCCTCCGGGTGCTCCGGTTTCCTCCCACAGTCCAAAGATGTGCAGGTAAGATGGATTGACAATGCGAAATTGCCCTGAGTATCGAAAAAGTTTGGGTGGGGTTATTCGGTTACGGTGATAGGATGGAGGTGTGGGCTTAGGCAGGGTGATCTTTCCAAGGGCCGGTGCAGACTCGATGGGCCAAACGGCCTCCTGCTGCACTGTAAATTCTGGGAGTCTATGAACTCCCTCACTCGGGTGTGTGTTGTGTGGGTCTCGGTGCTTTTCCAGTCACACTGATGTTTGAAATCTTTAGCTGACAGTTCGGGTAAACATTTCTCCTTCTAGATTCAAAGGCCGATGATGTTCAGGTTCCAAGGAATCGAGTGACTGTCAGATCGAGACGTAATGTTTGAGCTTTCTGTCTGTAATTCCTCCTCATCTAATATCCTGTAAAAACAATTTACAAAATTCATCATTGTTAGTACAGGATCGAAACTTAGAACAGACAATTCTCGTTTCTATGGAACATTTTTCCTCTCTCTTATTCCGCGAAAGCTGTAAATCTCCCAATCCACACAATCTCCCTCCATTCTCACTCTGCTGTATCTAATATTCACCCTCCCAATTCTCCTGAAGGTGCTGATTCATGTTGACTGACAGATCTAAGCTCACAGCTTCCTGTCCAGATCACAACAAATATGAACTGCAGGCGGCCATTCGGCCCATCGAACCTGAACCATTCAATGGGATCATTGGCTGACCAACCTCAGCACTGTTTTCCTGCACTATCCCCCTATCACAATGGTCAGCACAGTGGTTAGCACTGTTGCTTCACAGCTCCAGGGTCCCAGGTTCGATTCCCGGCTTGGGTCACTGTCTACACGTTCTCGGTGTGTCTGCATGGGTTTCCTCCGGGTGCTCCGGTTTCCTCCCATGGTCCAAAGATGTGCAGGTTAGGTGGATTGGCCATGCTAAATTGCTCTTAGTGTCCAAAAAGGTTAGATGGGGTTATTGGGTTACAGGGCTAGGTGGAGGTGTGGGCTTAAGTAGGGTGCTCTTTCCAAGGGTGATGCAGAGTCAATGGGCCTAATGGTGTCGTTCTGCACTGTAAATCCTCTGGGGTACAGATTTCCAAAGCTTCACCACATCCTTGAGTAAAGAGATCCCTCCTCATTTCAGCTTTCTCTCCATTTACCTGCCAGTTCCCCATAACCCTCGACACCCTCATCAATTAGAAGTCTGTGTAAGGGGGGGATGTCGGGTTTGTGATATGGGAGCTGGAGTAGCTATTTTTCCGCAGGTTCTGGCACCACTCACCTATAATCTGTCACTTAACTGATTGCCCGGCTCCCATCTACCTAATCCTTGAATTAATATTGTGATCGTGCCCCTGGAAGATGTCAGGGTTTAGTTTGGTAGGATTCTGCCAAAAGGAATCAAGAAATGCGTCGATAAAACAGCGCAGGTGGATTCAGCGGGAATGGAGCCGCCTTTTCAACATGGCGGCCTGACCCTCAGGAGGTCTCTCGACCCCGCGCTCTCCGGGGCTCTGGGAGGCGGTGAAAATTATGGCTGCCGACATTATCCGTGTTACTGACCAGAGGCGGAGTGTGCTGACTCAATATCTGTGAGCTTGTGAGCACCACCTGCAAAGCTCCATGAAGAGGCTCGATGATCCGGAGGAGAGAATCCTGAACGTTCAGCAAGATGCCTCCTCAACGGAGGCAAGAATTCAATCCTTTGAAAACCAGCCGAGTGGCGTGGCGGAGGTCCTGGAGGATTTGGAGAACTGAGGGTCAGAGAAAGAACATCCGAGTCATTGGTCTGTCAGATGCTCATCATAGAATTTACAGGGCAGAAGGAGTCCACTCGGCCCATCGAGTCTGCACCTTGGAAACAGCACCCCAGCCAAGCCCATACCTCCCCCCCCATCCCCGGAACCCAGTAACCCCACCTAACCTTTTATTTGGACACTAAGGGCAATTTATCGTAGCCAATCCACCTAACCTGCACATCTTTGGACTGTGGGAGGAAACTGGAGAGCCCAGAGGAAACCCACACAGACACGGGGAGAATGTGCAGACTCCGCACAGATACTGACCCAAGCCGGGAATCGAACCTGGGACCCTGGTGCTGTGAAGCAGCTGTTCTAACCACTGTGCTACCATGCTGCCCATAAATTCTGTTATTTTCTGTCCATTTAGTGTGGAGGGTAAGGCTCCTGTGAGGTTCTTTAAGGACCGACTGCCACGTTTTCGCAACTGGATTTGAAGCCTGGGCATTTCAAATTAGAAAGGGTTCATCGTATCCTGTCTCTGAGGCTGAGGGATAGTTTTCATCCCAGGCCTGTAAACATTCGCTTCCCGTAACAGCCTCCCCGAACAGGCGCCGGAATGTGGCGACTAGGGGCTTTTCACAGTAACTTCATTGAAGCCTACTTGTGACAATAAGCGATTTTCATTTCATTTTCATTTCCACAACTTGAAAGAAGGTCCTGGAGACGGGTACGGAGAGGTGGCACCTGGCCCCAGGAGGGAGTGAGGATTCAGGACTTTTCAGCAGCAACACAAACAAAGCTTCGAGACTTTTTTGAAGTTTAAATGCAGCTCAAGGCTGTGGGGAGTGAATTACGTTATGCTTTATCCTGCAACCCGAAAAATGGTATCCAACAACTCCGTCAAGTCTTTCAATAATCCAATGATTGCCTTGGCCTTCATTAAATCCATGAAGGGCCAGGATTGGGAGAAATGGTTTGCAGCTTGGACATCCACTGGACCGAACCTCTTTCCATTTAGAAAGTACTCTTTTCTATTCTTTTTTGGTCCAAAATGTATAACCTCACACTTGTTTACTTTGAATTCCATTTGCCACAAATTTGCCTATTCACCGAGTCTGTCAATATCTTCTTGCAATTTTATGCTATCATCTAGTCTGTCTGCGATGCCACCGAACTTTGTATCAACAGCAACAGTGAAGAGGCCCTTCGGCCCATTGAGTCTGAATGGCCACCGACACGTGAAAAGCACCTGACCTACCTGATTCCATTTGTTGGCTCTTGGCCCATTGCCTTGAATGTTATGACGTGCCAAGTGTTTAAAGGATGTGAGGCAACCCGCTTCTCCCACCCTCCCAGGCAGTGGGTTCCAAACTGTCACCACCCTCTGGGTAACAAGGTTTTTCCTCAAAACCCCCCTAAACCTTCTCCCCTCATCTTGAACTTGTGGCCCCTCGTGCCTGACCTTCAACTGAGGGGAACAGCTGCTCCCTATCCACCCTGTCCAAGCCCCTAATAATCTTGTACACCTCGATCAGGTCACACCACCCCCCCCCCCCCCCACACACACACACACACACATGCACCGGCCCCCTTCTCGGCTCCAATGAAAACAACCCAAACCTAAGGATAACCCAGAAAATTTAAAGGAAAATGCAGGATAATCCAGAAAATTACAAGCCGGTGAACTTTACGTCAGTGGTAGGGAAATTGTTGGAGAGGATTCTTCGAGACAGGATTTGCTGCCATTTCGAAGCAAGTGGACGTATTAGTGATAGGCAGCATGGTTTTGTGAAGAGGAGATAGTGTCTCACTAACTTGATAGTGTTTTTTGAGGAAGTGACGGAGATGATTGATGAAGGTCGTAAGCCCCTTGGCAGACTGGTACAGAAGGTGAAGTCACACAGGATCAGAGCTGAACTGGTAAGATAGATACAGAATTGGCTCGGTCATAGAAGACTGAGGGTAGCAATGGAAGGCTGTGACTAGTGGTGTTTCGTGGGGATCACTGCTGTGACTTGTGCTGTTTGTAGTATATGTAAGTGATTTGGAGGAAAATGTAACTGGTTTGATTGGTAAGTTTGCAGACAACACAAAGGTTAGTGGAATTGCGGATAGTGATGTGGACCGTCAGAGGATGCTGCAAGATAGAAATCGGTCGGAGACTTGGGCAGAGAGATGGCAGATGGAGTTTAATCCAGCCAAATGTGAGGTAACGCATTCTGGAAGGTCTAATACAGTGGGGAAATATACAGCAAATGGCAGAACCATTAAGAGTATGGCATCACAAGTGGAGAAGGTAGTCAAGAAGGCATACGGCATGCTTGCCTTCATCAGCCGGGGCATTGAGTTTAAAAATTGAAAAGTCATGTTGCAGCTTTACAGAACCTTAGTTCGGCCACACTTGGAACATAGTGTTCAATTCTGGTCGCCACACTACCAGAAGGATGTGGAGGCTTTGGAGAGAGTACAGAAAAGATTTACCAGGATGTTGCCTTGTATGGAGGGCATTAGCTGTGAAGAGAGGTTGGAGAAACTTGGTTTGATCTCACTGGAACGACGGAGGTTGAGGGGTGACCTGACAGAAGTCGACAAAATTATGAGGGGCATGGACAGAGAGGATGGTCAGAAACATTTTTCCAGGGTGGAAGAGTCAATTACTAGGGGACACAGGTTTAAGATGAGAGGGGCAAAGTTTAGAGGAGATGTACGAGGGAAATTCTTTAACACAGAGGGTAGGGCGTGCCTTGAACTCACTGCCAGAGGTGGTGGTGGAAGCAGGTATAATAGTGGCATTTAAGGACGCCTTGACAAATAGATGAATAGAATGGGGGACCCCAGAAGAGTAGAAGGTTTTAGATTAGACGGGCAGCATGATCAGTGCAGGTTTGAGAAGGCCGAAGGGCCTGTTCCTGTGCTGTAACTTTCTTTGTTCTTTGTTTGTTCTATCCAACCTCTCTTCATAAATGTTCCATCCCGTGCAACATCCTGGTGAATCTCCTCTGCACTGTCTCCAATCATATCCTTCCTATAATTGTCCCATTGGGCAGACGCAGCATGGGTTCATAAAGGGCAGGTCGTGCCGAACTAATTTAGTGGAATTTGTTCAGGACATTACCAGTGCCGTAGATAACGGGGAGCCAATGGATGTGGTATATCTGGATTTCCAGAAAGCCTTTGACAAGGTGCCACACAAAGGTTTGCTGCATAAGATAAAGATGCATGGCATTAAAGGGAAAGTAGTAGCATGGATAGAGGATTGGTTAATTAATAGAAAGCAAAGAGTGGGGATTAATGGGTGTTTCTCTGGTTGGCAATCGGTAGCTAGTGGTGTCCCTCAGGGATCAGTGTTGGGCCCACAACTGTTCACAATTTACATAGATGATTTGGAGTTGGGGACTAAGGGCAATGTGTCCATGTTTGCAGACGACACTAAGATAAGTGGTAAAACAAAAAGTGCAGAGGATACTGGAAGTCTGTATAGGAATTTGGATAGGCTAAGTGAATGGGCTAGGGTCTGGCAGATGGAATACAATGTTGACAAATGTGAGGTTATCCATTTTGGTAGGAATAACAGCAAAAGGGATTATTATTTAAATGATAAAATATTAAAACATGCTGCTGTGCAAAGAGCCCTGGGTGTGCTAGTGCATGAGTCGCAAAAAGTTGGTTTACAGGTGATTAAGAAGGCAAATGGAATTTTGTCCTTCATTGCTAGACGGATGGAGTTTAAGACTAGGGAGGTTCTGCTGCAATTGTACAAGGTGTGAGTGAGGCCACAGCTGGAGTATTGTGTTCAGTTGTGGTCTCCTTACTTGAGAAAGGACGTACTGGCACTGGAGGGTGTGCAGAGGAGATTCAAGAGGTTAATCCCAGAGCTGAAGGGGTTGGATTATGAGGAGAGGTTGCGTAGACTGGGACTGTACTCGTTGGAATGGATGAGGGGGGCTCTTATAGAAATATATAAAATTATGAAGGGAATAGATAGGATAGATGCAGGCAGGTTGTTTCCACTGGTGGGTGAAAGCAGAACTAGGGGGCATAGCCTCAAAATAAGGGGAAGTAGATTTAGGACTGAGTTTAGGAGGAACGTCTTCACCCAAAGGGTTGTGAATCTATGGAATTCCTTACCCAGTGAAGCAGTAGATGCTCCTTCATTAAATGGTTTTAAGATAAAGATAGTTTTTTGAAGAATAAAGGGATTAAGGGTTATGGTGTTCGGGCTGGAAAGTGGAGCGGAGTCCACAAAAGATCAGCCATGATCTCATTGAATGGTGGAGCAGGCTCGAGGGGCCAGATGGCCTACTCCTGCTTGTAGTTCTAGTTCTTATAATGTAGCAACCAGAAATGCTCACAGTAATGTCCCATATGTCTTTTTCACCACCCTATTAACCTGCCCTTCCACGTTCAGAGATCTCTGGACAAACACGCCAAGGTCCCTTTGTTGCTCAGAACTTCCCAGTGTCATGCTGTTCATTGAATACTTCCTTGTCACATTACCCCTTCCAAAGTGTGTCACCTCACTTTTTAGGGTTCCAGTTCCATTTGCCACTTTTCTGCCCATTCCGTCTATATCTTTCTGTAACCCAAGACACTCAACCTCACTGGAAACCATCTGGCCAATCTTTGAGTTATCCGCAAGTCTTCCATGTGGGATCTTGTCCAAAGCTTTATTGAAATCCATGTAAACTACATCAACCCCCATCTCCACACCTGGTCACATGCTCAAAAAATGCAATCAAATTTGTTCGGCATGACCTCCCTCTGACAAAGTCATGCTGACTATTCCTGATCAAACCTCTCCAAGTGGAAATAGAGTCCATCAGAACTTTCTCCAATAGTTTCCCTACCACTGATGTAAGACTCACTGGACTGCAGTTCCCTGGCTTATCTCAACAACCTTTCTGAAATAATAGGACCACATTAGCTGTTCTCAAGTCACCTGGCAACTCCCCTCGTGGCCAGAAATTAAAAGTTTGGGTCAGAGCCCCTGAAATCTCCTCCCTGGCCTCCCACAGCATCCTGGGACACAATTCATGCAGACCTAGTAATCTAATAATCTTATGGGCGGCACAGTAGTATAGTGGTTAGCACTGCTGCTTCACAGCGGCAGTGACCTGGGTTCGATTCCTGGCTTGGGTCACTGTCTGTGCGGAGTCTGCACATTCTGCCCGTGTCTGCGTGGGTTTCCTCCCACAAGTACCGAAAGACCAGCTTCTTCGGTGAATTGGACATTCTGAATTATTCCTCAGTGCATCCGAACTGGCGTCGGAGTGTGGCAATTCAGGGATTTTAATAGTAACTTCATTGCAGTGTTAATGTAAGCCTTCTTGTGACAATAATAAAGATTATTGTGAATGGGCCGAAGGGGCCCTTTCCGTGCTGTAAAATTCTACGACTTTAAAGGTAGAGGGAGGGAGGGAATTAATTTATAGAGAAAGTGCCAAAGCCCCAACATTCACCAGCTCTGCGGACACACCTTCGCTCCCTTTCCAATCTGAAAGCAGCCTGAGCTGGATTTACATTCCCCTTAATTGATCATTGCTGGGTGATAATCCTGTACTTCCTCACCTCACACCACTGTGACAGCACCTTCACTACACAGACTGCAGCAACTGACCAAACATCACCTTCCCAGTTATTCCCGAAGGCACCGCCTTCCCAACCTGGCCCCTTGCCTGAGGTGTGGTGATCCTCAGGTCACATCACCGCCGGTCAGCTCTCTCCCAGAACCAGGCCCTGGTTCACAGCCGCCATCTTGGGGAAGCAGGGCGCATGCGCTGGCGTCTTGGTGATGCAACAGCGAGTGGGCGGGGCCTGGAGGTTTCTGTTCCCAGCCGGGTCCTAGTGCCCGGCGATCAGTTAAACGGGCAACAGGTTTTTTTAATGTTTCACCCACTCCCAGGCTGAAGCTGATGTTTTTTCGCCTGGAGGTGTCTGTGGATCACGTAGACATTCAGTGTGAGAGGGTTCAGCCTCTATCCAGCTACCTGAAGGGGGTTATACAGTGTTTGATTACACTTAGTGGTCCTTTCCAGTTCATTATCAGGATGTTTATGTGATATTTTCTTCCCCTCAGAGTGATATTCCTTTATTTAAAATACATTTCAGCAGCAGGCTGACTGGTGATTTTTAAAGGAATAAAGTTTATTTATTATCACACTATTTCCCTGGATGTTTGAACATCTCAGCTCCTCATCTCTTTCACACTCACTGACACATAAACAGAAATTAGGTACAGATCAAGTTGAAGCTGTAATGATGGAAATGGAATGTAGACTGCAATCTTTATATCGCTGCAGGTCTGTTGTCTTCGTGTTGAACTAATCCTTTAGTTGGAGTGAAGCATTTTTAGAAACGAATAATTCTCACGAGGCTCTGAAGCTTTCTGTAGATGAATCGCCAGGAGGTTGGTTCTCAGGTGGACTTGGAAGCTGGAATATGTTCAGTACTGTGGCTGCACTGGAAAACATTCAGCTCTGCTGGTTCAGCTGGTTCCTGGTGCTTCAGATGCTTCTCACACACACATTTGCTTTGTTCAGGGTTTATTATACTGTATCCCTGACTATTAACTGCAGGGTTAAAACTCAGACCCAGAACACCGCGATACAATAGCAGTTTACGATGCTCACTCACGCTTATCTCTGCCCCAATTCGAGCTCATTCTCCTGTGTTCAATATGACACTTGGAGACCAACAGTCCCGAGATTTCATATTCCTCAAATGCTGGTTCATCCTGACACAACGAGACATTTAAGCTTCACAGGTGGCTGCAAAGTTTCCTTACTCAGATCCGTGTTAACTAAATATTGGTCACAGAATCGAATGTTGCCCACAGTTTAATGTCCATAATAACCTGTTAAGTTGCAGCCACCTTGGCAGAGTTTGTGGATCTTACAGTCTATAATATCTAGTATCCTTGTGCCGAGCGTGACATCTTGAATCTACTCTTGGGTCTGATTAAAACAGTGCATTGTTGCTGGGTGGGATGGGCGGCATGGTAGCACAGTGTATAGCACTGTTGCTTCACAGCTCCAGGGTCCCAGGTTCGATTCCCAGCTTGGGTCACTGTCTGTGCGGAGTCTGCACGTTCTCCCCGTGTCTGCGTGGGTTTTCCTCTGGGTGCTCCGGTTTCCTCCCACAAGTCCCGAAACGTGCTGTTAGGTAATATGGACATTCTGAATTCTCCCTCTGCGTACCCAAACAGGCACCGGAATGTAGCGTCTAGGGGTCTTTCACAGTCACTGGCACTGTTTATTAAAAAAATTTAAAAATTTTTTTTATTCTCCTCCTTTTTCACATTTTCTCCCAAACTTACACCCACCAACAATAAACAATAATCAGTAACAAATATGTCAATCCCCATACCAATAACAACGATCCCATCCTCCCACCAAACCCCAAACATTAGCCCGCATGTTCACACAAACAAATGACAAAAAGGAATTAGGGATCACCCATAGTCGCCATTAACACACACACACACCCTCCCCCCAACCCTCCCACCCACCCGCCTCAACTAATGTTCTATGTTATCTGCTTCTTGAAAGTGCATAATGAATAATGCCTATGAATTGTAGAACCCCTCCATCCTTCCCCTCACTTCAAACTTAACCTACTCAAGAGTCAAGAATTCCAATAGGTCCCCCCGTCACGCCAGGGCACAGGGTGGAGCGGTTGCTCTCCAACCTATCAGGATCCGCTTTCGGGCGATCAACAAGGCGAAGGCTACAACATCTGCCTCCGCACGCGTTTCCAACCCTGGGTGGTCCGACACCCCGAATAGGGGCCAGTTTCACGTGCATCACTTTAGAAATTATCCTAAAATCCTCCTTCCAATACTCCTCTAGCTTTGGACAGGACCAAAACATATGAACATGATTAGCAGCACCCCCCCCCCCCCCACCCGCCCGCCCGCAACGTTCACACACATCTTCTACTCCTTCAAAGAATTGGCTCATCCTCGCCCTCGTGAGGTGTGCTCTGTATACCACCTTCAGCTGTACCAGCCCCAAACTTGCGCATGAGGTGGAGGCATTCACTCTCAGGAGCACCTCACATCAGAACCCCTCCTCCATATGCTCGCCCAACTCTTCCCCCCACTTTGCTTTGATCCTTTCCAGTGGTGCCTTCTCCTCATCCAAAATAGCTCTGTAAACCGCCGACACTACCCCCTTCTCCAGTCCCCCTGTCATCGGCACCTCCTCCAGCAATGTGGAAACCTGCTCCACCGGGAAGCTCTGTCTCTCCTTTCTGGCAAAATCCCGAACATGCATGTATCTAAACATTTCCCCTTGCTCCAGCCCATACTTCGCTTCCAGCTCCTTCAAACTTGCAAACCGACCCCTAAGAAACAAATCTTTTGGTGTATTAATCCCCTTCTCCTCCCATTTCCGAAAATTTCCATCCCACTTCCCTGGCTCAAATCTGTGGTTTCCCTGAATCGGCATTTCCCTTGACCCTGCCCCCAACCCGAAGTGTTGGCAAAACTGCTTCCAAATTCTCAATGAAGCTATTATTCCGGGACACCCTGAGTATTTCCCCGGGGCCATCGGGAGCGGCGCTGATGCTAGTGCTTTCAATCCGGACTCCCTGCACAAACTGTCCTCCATTCGTCCGTTCTGATCCACTGGGAATCAACCCCACTGACCCAGCTCCGCACCTTCTCCACATTCGCCGCCTAGTAGTAATACATCAGATTCGGAAGACCCAAACCCCCTGCCTGCCTTCCCCTCTGTAGCAGCACCTTTCTAACTCTGGCCACCTTCCCTCCCCATATGAACAAAGTAATCCTTCCCTCAATCTCTTTGAAAAAAGCTTTTGGCAGGAAAATCGGCAGGCATTGAAAAATAAACAGAAATCCCACAAGGGAAAACATCCTCCTAAGAAGCTCTCTGAGAATCTTTCATGTCTCGATTCGGCTGCCTTCATTCCTCTAAACTCCAATAAGTACAACCCAGCCTACTTAACCTCTCCCCATAAGAAATTCCCTCCATACTCGGGATCAACCTCGTGATCCTTCTCTGGACTGCCTTCAAAACCAATTGTCTTCCTTAGATAAGGGCACCAAAACTATTCAAAGTATACCAGGTGCAGTCTAACTAATGCCTTGTATAGTTTTAGCTCGACTTCCCCATGTTTACATTCTATTCCCTTTGAAATAAATGTCAACATTCAATTTGTCTCCATATTACCTGCAGAACTTGCTTTGTGTGGTTTCTGCACGAGGACCCCCAATTCCCCCGTTACTTTAGCTTTCTACAGTCTTTCTCCATCTAAATAATATTCCGTTATGTTCTTCCTCCTACTAAAGTGTCTAACCTCACATTTTCCTACATTATGTTTCATCTGCCAAGTTTTTACTCAGTAAGTTACGCTGTCTCTGTCCCTCTGTGGATATTCTGTATACCTCACCACTTACCTTTCCATTTTTGTATCTGCAGCCATGGCAATAGTACATTCGCTTATTAAACACAGTTTTGAAATTCATGTATATCACATCTACTGGTCCCCCTCTCTCCAGCCTTCTCGTTATTACCTCAAAGAATTGCAATAAATTTGTCAGGCATGATTTACCCTTCACGAAGCCGGGCAGACCCAGCTTGATTACACTCTGTATGCTTAAATGCTCAGCTATTAATGTCCCTGGCCTATAGTTACTTGTTTTTGATTCCCTCCCTTTTCAATAAGGGTGTTCTTCCCAATCCTCTTGGGGTAAGGTGGGAGGAGCCTGGAGTGGAGTTTATACACCAGCACAGAACAGGCGGGCCGAATGGCCTGTTTCCCTGCTGTACACTTTCTGAAACTTTCGAATCCATTATCCGTAAATTCTCAGGGTAAAGGCTTGTGTCCACCTCAGCTCCGAGCTGGGAAACCGGACAGATCCCAAACTGGGAAATGGAAACCTTTAAAATCCAACACAAAACACAATTCTCTCACATCTAACCCGCGGTTCCAATGTCTCCGGAATTCCCCATTTTATTGACATTTATTGTACATTTTCTGCAGATCCCAATCCGCGGGAACCGTCCGTCTCTGTCCTCCTGCCCTCGGCTGAAGACGTCTCCGCTCAGAGATTCGTCTCCCTCAGCTGCTTAGTGAGAGGTTTCTCCCCCCGAGAGATCTTCGTCAAGTGGACCGTCAATGACAAGCCGGTGAATCCCGGGAACTACAAGAACACCGAGGTGATGGCGGAGAACGGCAATAGCTCCTTCTTCATGTACAGCCTGTTATCCATTGCAGCGGAGGAGTGGGCCAGCGGCGCTTCTTACTCCTGTGTGGTGGGACATGAAGCCATCCCCTTGAAGATCATCAACAGAACGGTTGATAAATCCAGCGGTAAACCCAGTTTTGTGAACATTTCCCTCGCTCTGATGGACACCGTTAATTCATGTCAATGAGTATCTATTGGTTATATTTGCAACTAAAATAAAAATAATAAAGGCTTTTTCCTCCAATTGTGATTTAAATGCACAGCCACTTAATTAATGGTGCTTCCACTTTGCTAAGGTCAGATCTGTTCAATGTGACCCGGATTTCTACAGGTCTGGTCCCCAAGTCTCATACAACCAGTGCTCCCAGCTCAGATACACCCTGGGTTAGAGACAGAGCAAAACTCATTCATTCCAGGATTCAGCAAAATATCTTCATTGACTTTCCTCCCGCTGAGGAGAAATCGGATACTTTCCCATTTCAGACAAACAAACACATCATATTTAGATCTCGGTGTTCCTGCTTCTCTCATTGTCCATCCCATTAAAATTAATGTCAGCTTTAAGTTGCTGCATCACACCCACTGGGAACTGAATTGAGGGTCACACAGAAACATAGACCGATAATCCCTAGTCAAAGAGAGGGGAAAGGGAAATTGTTAATCCACTGTCTCCCCACTTCCCCAACAAAGAGAGGTGGGTGGGCATTATTTAATCCACTGTACCCACACTTCCCCAGCAAAGGGGCAATACTAACCCATTTTACCTCCACATTCCCGACCAAAAGAGGAGGAAGGTGATGAGTGAACTCTCTGTATCTCCACCTCCAGCAGGGAGAACCCAAAGGCAATTTGCTGAGCTGACCAGAGAGAGGGAGATTATTAACTCAATATCTTCCCAGTCCCCAAGCAGGGAGTTTGGAAGTAAACGGTTCTCTAGACTAAGAATTCAGTTACTGACATTACAAGACGGCACTTAGCTTACTGGCTGAAGGGTTTCAAAGGCCATAATGATAAAGATGTCTGAAAGTATCTATTTGTGCAACATAATTGTTTTAGCACTCTTGTTCGTCTTATCAGTATGCTAAAACCGATTCCCCATAATCCAAATCCAGACTGGTGATTGAATTCTCCCTGGGTTTTCACTGTTCTCTCCTGAGGCACCTCCTTGTATTCTTGCATTCGGTCACCTGATGGCAGCGTGCACCTCACAGAAAACACATTTATAAGCAGAAAGTTCAACATATTCTACATAGGTACCAATAATACCCACAAATGGCAACGCTACAGGCAGCTGATACAAATACACAGACAGATTAAGACACAAACACTAAACATACATGCACACAGACCCACACACGCTCACACGTAGACACAAACACATACATAGACACACATAGAAACACATGCATAAACATACACCCAGGCATAACGAACCACACATATTTTGTCACAAAAACACACGCAAAAATTCACAAACCTGCACCTAAACACAAGAAAGCACATGTTTATACACACAGACACACGTGAACATACACACACAAATCCACACACACAAGCGGGTACACAAATGTACACAGACACATACAACCACATGTCCACACAGATACACAAACATATGAAACGAGACAAGCAGATTGACTGAAGAATATGAAACACAAATGTAACCAATAACATATACATTAGCAGAATTTCACGATGACAGAAATATTTCCATTCAAACAGAGACAATAATCCACGTTAGCACACTAATCAGGTGGACACATATTAGCATACACTTACACTCATTAACACGAACACACACGAATACACAGAGAGTCATCAATACACATCAATAGATAGTTATAAACAACCATCAGCACATAAATAGCACTGCTGCCTCACAGCGCCAGAAACCCGGGTTCAATTCCAGCCTTGGGGGATTGTCGGTGTGGAGTTTCCACATTGTCCCGTGTCCGTGTTTCCTCCGCGTGCTCCGGTTTCCTCCCACAGTCCAAGGATGTGCAGGTTAGGTGGATTGGCCATGCTATATTACCCCTTAGTGCCCACAACGTTAGGTGGGGTTACGAGGTTCTGGAGATAGGTCAGGGGCATGCGTCCAGGTAGAGTGCTCTTTCGGAGGGTCGGTGCAGACTGAATGGGCCGAATGGCCTCGTTCGGAACAGTAGGGATTTTACGATAATGATTATATGATGAAATACACGCATCAACAAACACACAAACGCACTTATCCAGACACAAACATTAAGACACTGACATGCATGTTGAACGTATAAAGACACATTAACACTTTCATTACTGGGCAGTGAAGTATAAACTTATATTAACACAGGCATTAATATATAAACATAGACTTCAACACACAAACACACACAATCAAACACTCATACATACAGATTAACAGAAGATAAACAAAGTTCACAGACAGGCGCTGACACACAAATACACAGATCAATACTCATTGGCAAATGAACACACACAATGACACTTACAAAGACATCGGGACACACAAAAGACTAAAGCAAAACACGAATTTCGCATCTACACAAACACAAAAGATAAAGAACAAACACAAACATCAGGCAATGGCGGCACGGTGGCATAGTGGTTAGCACTGATGCCTCACGCCACCATGGACCTGGGGTTGATCCCGCTCCTGGGTCTCTGTCCCAGTGGAGTTTCCCCGTGACCCGTGGGTCTCACCCCACAACGCAAAGATGTGCAGGGTAGGTGGATTGGCCATGCTCACTTGCCCCTTACTTGGAAGAAAAAAGTTACAGAGATCGATTTCTGAGTGTCACAAACTCAACAGTAGATATGCAATGGAAATATATTAAAGAATGAATTAGCAGCGGGAGAAAATGAAGCGAGAATATTAAAAATATATCCTGGATTAATAAACAATCTGATTATATTTATTTGCTCTATCCTCGTAGATACCACAGACCACACCTGGACTGAAGACGATGAGGATGATAACGGGAACATCTGGACAACCGCTTCCACATTCATCACCCTGTACTTCCTGAGCATTTCCTACAGCGCTGCAGTCACTCTGGTGAAGGTGAGAAGATTCAATCCACTCACACTTCAAACTGACAGAAGCCGTTTCAAAAATCTCTAAATGTTTGATTGATTAAAAACTCGAACATCAATGTCCCAGATCATAAACATCTGCTTCGTCATTTTCTCTCTCTTTTACAGATCAAGTGATCGGTTGACTTTCGGACGCTGTAGATTTTCCTCAGCTGTTTATTATGATCTGTGTGTGACAGAAATACAATATCTCCTCTTGGTGACTCTCACAGTAAAATTCTCTCAGTTTATTATTCTGCATCTGTAACTGAGACAATCATGGACAGTATTTCTGTTTTTCAGTTTGAAATGTACGAGATAATTTTGGCTGTAATGTAATTGTAGCTAATAATTTCTCTCAATGTCATGTCTAAATAAGTAACTTATCTCGTACCTTATTTACAACAGTTGCCTTCCCTTTATGTTGAGCTCCTGTTCTCTCTTTCTGATGTCTGTTACAGTTGTACATACATTTGGCAGCTCAGAGGGCATGTGTTCTGTTCTCAGTGTGACCCTCAATCGTTATGTTCCCTTTTGTTAATTCAAAATAAGCTTTTCTCTAATATTTTCTCTGAAATTGTAATAAACATTGAATGAAAAATGAAGAAAATAAGACTTTGCCGAACTCCTTTCTCTAAGGTCCTTCGGGAGCGCTCCATTTCCCCGATTATATAGTTTTCTCCCCTTTCCCAGACAGATATTTCTCACCAGTCCTGTCTGGGATGTTACTGAACTCATGGCCCCTCAGTGAAAACGCCACTGCGCCACCAAGCGGCCCATCCGGGTAAAGCCAACTCCACCTTTGCCTTATTTTGGTAAACTCCAGAGGCAGAATGCCAGCTGAAGAATTCCACAGATTCACTGCCCTCTGATGGACGAAATGTCTCCTCATCTCTGTCCTAAATTTGAGATCCCTTGCTCTGAGATTATGCCCTTTGGTCTTAGACTCTCCCACAAGAGGAAACAAGATGATTTTTCAGGTTGTGTAACTGGTTAAAGCTCTTTCCACAGTCAGTTCACTGGAACACTCCCACTCAGGTGTGTGTGTGTCTCGGGGCTTTTCCAGTCACACTGATGTTTGAAATCACTTCCCACAGTCAGAACAGACAAGCACATTGACAGTTTGTGATATTTAGATCCTAATGAATTGAGTGACTGTCAGATCTCGATGCTATATTTGGTTCAAGTTGCCCAGATGCCAATCCTCCCGTTCTAATGCCTGAAAAAGAAGTTTACAAAAATTATCATTTTAAGAATAGGATAGAAATTCAAAACAGATAATTTTAGTTTCTATAGAACCTTCTTTCCTCTCTTGCTTTCCCCAAGCATGGGGCCCAGTCAAAATAAAAGACCAAAATCAGCTAGAAGTCCCAACAAAAGTGTTGGGAACCTTCCTAACTGAACCAGAATATTGTTCCCAGTGTCTGTGAAACACTCTGTCCGCTGAGGTGTCCACTGGTTGTGGAAGGTGTCAAACATTCTGGTGGATAGTGCATGCTCCCTCTGCAGGGCCACTGGGAATAGACAAGACCATAGAACAGCGGTCGGCAGCCAGAGTAACCACCCACCCGCCTCCATAATAATATTAATAATAATCTTTATTGTCACAAGTAGCCTTACATTAACACTGCAATGAAGTTACTGTGAAAGGTCCCTAGTCACCACACTCCAGCGCATATTTGGGTACATAGAGGGGGAATTCAGAATGTCCAATTCACCCAACAGCATGTCTTTCGGGACTTGTGGAAGGAAACCGGAGCACCCGGAGGAAACCCACAGGGAGAACTTGCAGACTCCACACAGGCAGTGATCCAAGCTTGGCATCGAACCTGGGACCTTGGAGTTGTGAAGCAACAGTGCTAACAGTGCAGGGGCTGTTTAGCACAGGGCTAAATCACTGGCTTTGAAAGCAGACCAAGGCAGGCCAGCAGCGCGGTTCAATTCCAGTACCAGCCTCCCCGAACAGGTACTGGAATGTGGCGACTAGGGGCTTTTCACAGTAACTTCATTTGAAGCCTACTTGTGACAATAAGTGATTTTCATTTCATTTCATTACTACTGTGCTACCGTGCCGCCCACACCACCCAGCTACAATGCACTGTTTTAATAAGACCCAAGAGTATATTCAGGATGTCACGCTCAGCACAAGGATACTAGATATTATAGACTGTAAGATCCACAAACTTTGTCATGACGGCTGCAACTTAACAGGTTATTATGGACATTAAACTGTGGGTAATATTCGATTCTGTGACCAATATTTAATTAAACACGGTCCCGAATAAGGAAACTTTGCAGCCACCTGCGAAGTTTAAATGTCTCGTTGTGTCAGGATGAACCAGTATTTGAGGAGCATGAAATCTCTGGACTGTCGGTCTCCAAGAGCCATATTGAACACCGGAGAATGAGCTCGAATTTGGACAGAGATAAGCGTGAGTGAGCATCGTAAACTGCTATTCTATCGGGTGTTCTGGGTCTCAGAGTTTTAACCCTGCAGTTAATTGTCAGGGATGCAGTATAATAAACCCTGAACAAAGAAAATGTGTGTGTGAGAAGCACCCGAAGCACCAGGAACCAGCTGAACCAGCAGAGCTGAATGTTTTCCAGTGCAGCCACAGTACTGTACTTATTCCAGCTTCCAAGTCCACCTGAGAACCAACCTCCTGGCTATTCATCTACAAGAAGCTTCAGAGACTCATGAGAATAATTTGTTTCTAAAAACGCTTCACTCCAACTAAAGGATTAGCTCAACAAGAAGACAACAGACCTGCAGCGATATAAAGACTGCAGTCTACATTCCATTTTCATCATTCCAGCTTCAACTTGATCTGTATCTAATTTCTGTTTATGTGTCAGTGAGTGTGAATAAGACAGACTGAGATGTTCAAACATCCAGGGAAATTGTGTGACAATAAATAACCATCTTCGGTTTAAAAATCACCAGTGAGCCTGCTGCTGAAATGTATTTCAAATAAAGTAAAATCACTCTGAGGGTAAGAAAATATCACACAAACATCCCGATAATGAACAAAGAACAAAGAACAAAGAACAAAGAAATGTACAGCACAGGAACAGGCCCTTCGGCCCTCCAAGCCCGTGCCGACCATACTGCCCGACTAAACTACAATCTTCTACACTTCCTGGGTCCGTATCCTTCTATTCCCATCCTATTCATATATTTGTCAAGATGCCCCTTAAATGTCCCTATCGTCCCTGCCTCCACTACCTCCTCCGGTAGTGAGTTCCAGGCACCCACTACCCTCTGCGTAAAAAACTTGCCTCGTACATCTACTCTAAACTTTGCCCCTCTCACCTTAAACCTATGCCCCCTAGTAATTGACCCCTCTACCCTGGGGAAAAGCCTGGAACTGGAAAGGATCATGAAATGTAATCAAACGCTGTATAACCGCCTTCAGGTAACTATACAGAGGCTGCAGCCTCTCACACTGAATGTATACGCGATCCACAGACACCTCCAGGCCACAAATATCAACTTCAGTTTGGGAGTGGGTGAAATTTTTTGGAACCTGTTTACCAAAGTCGAAATCTGCGGGCGCTAGGACCCGGCTGGAGAACAGAAATCTTCAGGCCCCGCCTACTAACTGTTGCATCGCCAAGACGCCAGCGCATGCGCTCTGTTTCCCCAAGATGGCGGCTGTGAACCAGGGCCTGGTCCCGGGAGAGAGCTGACCGGCGGTGATGTGACCTGAGGATCACCACACCTCAGGCAAGGGGCCAGGTTGGGAAGGCGGTGCCTTCAGGAATAACTGGGAAGGTGATGTTTGGTCAGTTGCTGCAGTCTGTGTAGTGAAGGTGCTGTCACAGTGGTGTGAGGTGAGGAAGTACAGGATTATCACCCAGCAATTATCAATTAAGGGGAATGTAAATCCAGCTCAGGCTGCTTTCAGATTGGAAAGGGAGCTAAGGTGTGTCCTCAGAGCTGGTGAGTGTTGAGGCTTTGGCAGTTTCTCTATAAAGTCCCTCTCTTTACAGCACGGATAGAGGCCCTTTGGCCCATTCATAATAATCTTTATTATTGTCACAAGTAGGCTTACATTAACACTGCAATGAAGTTACTGTGAAAATCCCCCAGTCGCCACACTCCGGCGCCTGTTCGGGCACACAGAGGGAGAATTCAGAATGTCCAATTCACCTACTAAGCTCATCGTTCGGGACTTACTGGAGGAAACCCATGCAGACACGGGGAGAATGTGCAGACTCCACACAGACAGAGAACCAAGCTCAGAATCGAACCTGGATCCCTGGTGCTGTGAAGCAGCAGTGCTAACCACTATGCTACCGTGCCGCCCAGTAAGTTTATTAGATTACTAGCTCTGGATGAATTGTGTCCCAGGATGCTGTGGGAGGCGAGTGAGAGATTGCAGAGACTCGGACCCAAAGTTTTAACCACAAATTAGGCCTGTTTTTGCTGGAATTTAGACATTTAAGGTGTGATCTAATTGATGTATTTAAGATATTAACAGGGAAAGACAGGGTAGATAAAGATCAACTATTTCCACTGTTTGGAGATTCTAAAATTAGGGATCATTGTCTAAAAATTAGGGCTAGACCGTTCAGGAGAGATGTTCGGAAGAACATCTTCACACACAGGGTGGGAGAGGTTTGGAACTCTCTCCCACACACAGCAGGTGAAGCTGGATCAGTTGTTAAGTTTAAATCGGAGGTAGAGTTTTGTTAAGCAAAGATATTCAGGGATATGGAGTTAGGTCACAGATCAGCCATGATCTCACTAAATGGCAGGACAGATGCGAGGGGATGAATGGCCTACTCCTGTCCCTGTGTGTATTTCTGTGATTCTGAAATTCAGACAACGATACCATGATAGGGCGAAGAGTCCTGATTAGCACCTGAGTTAGTTCGAGCTGCAAACCATCCCTTCAGATCCTTGCCCTTCATGGATTTCATGAAGGCCAAGGTAATAGTTAGATTATTGAAAGACTTGACGGAGTTGTTGGATACCATTTTTCGGGTCTCAGGATAACGCACAACGTAATTCACGCCGCACAGCCTTGCGTTGCCTTTGAACCTCATCGAGGCCTCGACGCTTCGTTTGTGTTGCTGCCGAAATTCCTGGAAGAAGTAAATCCTCACTCCTTCCTGCAGCCAGGTTCCACCTCATTGTTCCCTCTCCAGGACATTCTCTCAAGTTGTGGAAGCGAATGATTACAGGCCTGGGATGAAAACTATCCCTCGGCCTCAAAGACCGATGCTCCCTTTCTAATTTGGAACGCCCAGGCTTCACATCCAGCTCGAGAAAACGTGGCAGTCGATCCTCTAAGAACCTAACGGGAGTCTTACTCTCCACACTAAATGGACAGAAAATATCATAATTTATGGGCAGCACAGTAGCACAGTGGTAGATCCAGGGTCCCAGGTTCGATTCCCAGCTTGGGTCACTATCTGTGCGGAGTCTGCACATTCTCCCCGTGTCTGCATGGGTTTCCGCCGGGTGCTCAAGTTTCCTCGCACAGTCCAAAGATGTGCAGGTTCGGTGGATTGGCCACGATAAATTGCCCTTCGTGCCCAAATAAAAGGTTAGGTGGGGTTACGGGGATGGGGTGGCGGTATGGGCTTGGGTGGGGTGCTGTTTCCAAGGCGCAGACTCGATGGGCCGAGTGGCCTCCTTCACTGTAAATTCTATGATGACCATCTGACAGGCCGATGACTCAGATGTTCTTTCTCCGAACCTCAGTTCTCCAGGACCTCCGCCAGCCACTTGACTGGTTTTCAAAGGATTGAATTCGACGGAAGCATCTTGCTGAATGTTCAGGATTCTCTCCTCCGGACCATCGAGCCTCTCCATGGCGTTTTGGAGCTGGGCCTCATGAGCTCACAGATATTGAGTCAGCACACTCCGCCTCTGGTCAGTAACACGGATAATGTTGACAGTCATCATTTTTGCCGCCTCCCAGAGAGCCCCAGAGAGCGTGGGGTCGAGAGACCTCCTAGCGGTCGAGAGACCTCCTGAGGGTCAGGCCGCCATGTTGAAAAGGCGGCTCCATTCCCGCTGAATCCACCTGTGCTGTTTTATCAATGCATTTCTTCACGTTTTCCAGCATAATCCTACCAATCCGAACCCTGAAATGTTCCAGGGACACGATAACAAATATGAATTCAAGGATTAGGTAGATGAGTGCCAGGCAATCAGGATAAGTGTCAGATTGTAGGTTAGTGGCACCAGAACCTGTGGAAAAGCAGCTACTCGCGCACCTGTATCGCATGCCTGACACCACCCCACTCCCAGTCAGAAATCTGATTGATGAGGATGTTGAGTGTTATGCGGAACTTGCAGGTAAATGGAGAGAAAGCTGAGATGAGAAGGGATTTCTTTACTCGACGATGTGGTGAAGATTTGGTATTCTCTATCCCCGAGGATTCTGGAGCTTCAGTCATCAAATATTTTCAAGACACAGACTGATCGGTTTCTAGATATTGAAGATGTCGAGGGATATGAGGGATAGTGTGGGAAAACGGTGCTGAGGTAGATTAGCCAATGGTCCCATTGAATGGATCAGGCTCGATGGGCCGAATGGCCGACTGCAGCTTATATTTGTTATGATCTCCTGGACAGGAAGCTGTGCGCTTGGATTTGTCAATCAACCTGAATCAGCACCTTCAGGAGAATTAGGAGGGTCAATATGAGATACAGCAGAGTGAGAATGGAGGGAATGTGTGGTATGGACATTTACAGCTTTCGGGGAATAAGAGAGAGGAAAAAAAGTGACATAGAAACTAGAATTGTCTGTTCTGAGTTTCTATCCTGTACTGACAGTGATGAATTTTGGAAATTGTTTTTACAGGATATTAGACGAGGAGGAATTACAGACAGAAATCTCAAACGTTACGTCTCGATCTGACAGTCACTTCTTTCCTTAGAACCTGGATATCATTGGGCTTTGAATCTAGAAGGAGAAATGTTTCCCCGAACAGTCAGATAAATATTTCAACCATCAGTGTGACTGGAAAAGCACCGAGACCCACACAACACACACCCTGGTGAGAGTGTTCCAGTGAACTGACTGTGGAAACATCAGTGTGACTGGAAAAGCACCGAGACCCACACAACCCACACCCGGGTGAGAGTGTTCCAGTGAACTGACTGTGGAAACATCAGTGTGACTGGAAAAGCACAGAGACCCACACAACACACACCGGAGTGAGAGTGTTCCAGTGAACTGACTGAGGAAAGAGCTTTAACCAGCGACACAATCTGAAAAACATCACAATATTCAGAGCGGGGAGGGACCATACTCGTGCTGTGGATGAGGCTTCAACTGATTGTCCTGCCTGGAGAGACGTCAGGAGACCCAAAACATGGAGAAACCGTGGAAATGTGGGGACTGTGGGAAGGGATTCAGAGCCCCATCTCTGCTGGAGTTTCATCGGCGCAGTCACACTGGGGAGAGGCCATTCAGCTGCTCCAAGTGTGGGAAGGGATTCATTCAATTATCCACCCTGCAGACACACCAGCAACGTCACACTGGGGAGAAGCCATTCACCTGCTCTCAGTGTGGGAAGAGATTCAATGATTCATCCACCCTGCAGAGACATCAGCAAATTCACACTGGGGAGAGGCCATTCACCTGCTCTCAGTGTGGGAAGGGATTCACTCAGTTATCTCACCTGCAGACACACCAGCGAGTTCACACTGGGGAGAGGCCATTCACCTGCTCTCAGTGTAGGAAGGGATTCACTCAGTTATCTCACCTGCAGACACACCAGCGAGTTCACACTGGGGAGAGGCCATTCACCTGCTCTCAGTGTGGGAAAGGATTTGCACATTTATCCACCCTGCAGACACACCAGCGAGTTCACACTGGGGAGAAGCCATTCACCTGCTCTCAGTGTGGGAAGGGATTCACTCGGTTATCTCACCTGCACACACACCAGCGAGTTCACACTGGGGAGAGGCCATTCACCTGCTCTCAGTGTGGGAAGGGATTCACTCAGTTATCTCACCTGCAGACACACCAGCGAGTTCACACTGGGGAGAGGCCATTCACCTGCTCTCAGTGTGGGAAAGGATTTACTCTATTATCCAACCTGCGGAGACACCAGCGAGTTCACACTGGGGAGAGGCCATCCACTTCTCAATGTGAGACGTGATTGCATGTTTCATTGGACTTGCTGTGACACCAACAATTTCATAATCGATTACAGGGCTTGGATTCTACTGTTATTGTTTCTGCTCTACACCCAGGACTGCATTTTGTTAATTCTGACAGGTGGTCAGTGGGATGGTCGGAGGGTTTCTTTATGCTGGACTGGCCGGTCTCACCACCTTGCCTCCAGTGGGCTGATTCTCTTTGAGCCTGGTTGCTAAAACCTGGCTTCAAAATTGCACAAGGATCACAGAGTGAAAGGATGTTTGGAAGTTTGAAGATATTTAGTTTCCATTTCTGTTTCAAACCCCCCAAAGCATGCCACGTTGCCATGGAGATGGGCCCTGGTCGTTACATGGTTACTTTGTTTAAGTTATCTGGGTGTCCCTGACAGAAGGAAACTATCAGGTTATCAGCGTCAAGTTGCCTGAGATGGACTAGGAAACTGATTGGTACAGGGAATACCTAATATTTAAGGAATTATTACGTATTTATCAGGGGTCGGTTAGCTCAGTTGGCTGGACGACTGTTTGTGATGCAGAGCAAGGCCAACAGTGAGGATTCAACTCCCGTACTGGCTGAGTTTATTCATGAAGGCCCCGCCTTCTCAACCAGGCCCCTCACCTGAGGTGTGCTGACCCTCGGGTTAAATCACCTCCAGTCAGCTCTCTCTCTGTCAAAGGGGAGAGCAGCCTATGGTCCTCTGGGACTTTTGCGACTTTTATTTCACATGTATAGAACAAATATAGATTCCTTTAAGAAACAAAAATCCAACAGGAAAAATGATGTAACCGTGGCTAACAAGAAAAGTTAAAGATTCCATGAGATCCATTAGAATTCAGCAAAGGAGGACCAAGAAACTGATGAGAGGCCATTCACCTGCTCTCAGTGTGGGAAAGGATTTACTCGAGTATTCAACCTGCAGTCACACCAGCGAGTTCACACTGGGGAGACGCCGTCCACCTGCTCTCGGTGTCGGAAGAGTTTCACTCGGTTATCTCACCTGCGGACACACCAGGGAGTTCACACTAAGGAGACGCCGTCCACCTCTCAATGTGAGACGGGATTGCATGTTTCATCGCACCTGCTGTGACACCAACAATTTCACAATCGATTACAGGAGTTGGATTCTGCTGTTATTGTTTCTGCTCTACATCCAGGACTGCATTTTGTTCATTCTGACAGGTGGTCAGTGGGGATGGTCGGAGGGTTTCTTTCTGCTGGACTGGCCGGTCTCACCACTTTGCCTCCAGTGGGCTGGTGCTCTTTGAGCCTTGTTGCTAATAACTGGCTTCAAATTGCACAAGGATCACAGAGTGAAAGGGTGTTTGGAAGCTTGAAGATAGTTAGTTTCCATTTCTGTTTCAAACCCCCCCAACGCATGCCACGTTGCCATGGAAATGGGCCCTGGTGGTTACGTCGTTCTTTTGTTTAATTTATCTGGGTGTTCCTCACAGAAAAAATCTATCAGGGTATGAGGGGCAAGTTGTCTTGAGATGGAGTGGGAAACTGATTGGTACAGGGAATACCTAATATTTAAGGAATTATTACATATTTATCAGGAAGTCGGTTAGATCAGCTGGGCTGGGCGGCTGGTTTGTGATGCAGAGCAAGGCCAACAGTGAGGATTCAACTCCCGTACTGGCTGAGTTTATTCATGAAGGCCCCGCCTTCTCAACCAGGCCCCTCGCCTGAGGTGTGCTGACCCTCGGGTTAAATCACCTCCAGTCAGCTCTCTCTCTGTCAAAGGGGAGAGCAGCCTATGGTCCTCTGGGACTTTTGCGACTTTTATTTCACATGTATAGAACAAATATAGATTCCTTTAAGAAACAAAAATCCAACAGGAAAAATGATGTAACCGTGGCTAACAAGAAAAGTTAAAGATTCCATGAGATCCATTAGAATTCAGCAAAGGAGGACCAAGAAACTGATGGGAGCAAACTGGCGAGAAACATAAAAAACAACCGGAAAAGCTTCTCCAGGAATGTGAAAAGGAAAAGATTAGCAAAGACCAATGTGGGTCCATTCCAGGCAGAGACAGGAGAGTTTATAATGGGGAGTAAGGAAATGGCAGAGAAACTAAACAATGTGTGTCTGACTTCACAGAGGAAGATACAGAAATTGTCCCCAAAACACCAGAGAACCAAGGGACTGGCAGAGATTAGTATTGGTGAAAAAGTAGCACTGGAGAAATTAATGGGGTTGAAAGTGAATAAATCCCCAAAAGCTGATGATCCACATCCCAGAGTGGTGAACGAGGTGGCTGTAGCGATCTCTATTCCTCATTCTAAATTCTCCTGACTCTATCTGGAACGGACAAACCTTTTGTCTGAGCAAAATGTTTCCTTTTTACGTAGCCACAGAAGCTTTTACAATCCATTTTTATGTATTTTGCCAGTTCACATTCTATTCTATTCTCCCTTTTTTCCCTCAGTGTCTTGGTTGAAGAACTGAAGTAAATCCTCGGGAATGAATGATCACTTTGGACAGGTCCTGAGACAATTCAGTTTCAACTTCCAGGACAGAGTAACTATAATCTTGGAGTGTGATTGTAGGTTATGTAAAAGGACAAAGTTCTAATTTAAAGTTTAATGTGTAGGTTTCCGAGTTTAAGTAGCTTCTAGTTTGTTTGTTTGTTGTATTAAAAGTCACGTCATGTGATCCTTTAATTTGTTGACTGGGAATTGATTTTTTCCAAGAAGTTGCTGACCTTTACGAAGATCCTAATCCACAAGTTTTGTCTTCCTATTTGAGCCTCGCGCACCTTTCAGTCTCTATTGCTCGTGTCAGTGACAGCCAGGTGATGGAGCTGAGGGCAGAATTTAGTTGAGAATAACGGGGCTTGTTCCCCAGGTGGGAAACTGCCATGGGCGTCGCTAATAGGGGCTGATTTAGCACCGGGCTAAAGAGCTGGCTTTTAAAGCAGACCAGGGCAGGCCAGTAGCATGGTTCAATTCCCGTACCAGCCTCCCCGAACAGGCGTCGGAATGTGGCGACTAGGGGCTTTTCACAGTAACTTCATTTGAAGCTACTGTTATTATGTGACAATAAGCGATTTTCATTTCATTTTTCATAATAGAGACAGGAAGGTGCTGGAAGACTGACTGAGAACTGCACCTCCAACGAATCAGGGTTCAGGGGAGGGTGACCGAGGGTGTCGGTGATTCGACCCCCAAGGTCCAGTGCCCCCGTGTCCAAAGCAGGGAGTCACGTGAACAGGGTACAGAGAAGCCGAAGGGGAACCATTTGGGACCCGGAACATTGTGAACATCCTGTTACTCTGGTTGTCTTTGATCCTCAAGTAATTTTCTGTTTTTTTTTTAACCATGTTTCTGTTTCATCAATAAACTTATAACAGGAAAATATTTGAATTTGTTGGACTTTTCCTGAATAAATTTATTCACTTTTGGGAAAGTGGGTGAGAGGGGTTGATGAGCTCTTTAACAGAAAATGAGTCCCTCTAAGGTAATTGGCAAAGGAGCCAGAGGGGTAGAGGAGATTTGATTTTTCTGTTGACAGTGTTTGAAAATGGGGTTCAGGGAATCAATCATGATTGACAAATTTGTCAAGGTTCTCTGAGGAAGTAACAAGGGATGTCAATAAAGGAGAACCTGTAGATGTGCTTTATCTGGATTTCCAGAAGGTATTTCCCAAGGTGCCACATCAAAGGTTATTACACAAAATAAGAGCAGCAAATGAGCTGGGGTGGGGATGGACACAGGTGACGTTATGGAGATTCAAATATCTGGTATTAGTGATGGTGTGGATATGGGGTCAGAAACTCAACTTGGGGTCAAATCTTGGGGTCATGGTGGCACAGTGGGTTAGCACTGCGGCCTCACGGCGACGGGGTCCCAGGTTCGATCCCGGTTCTGGGTCACTGTCCATGTGGAGTTTGCATATTCTCCCCGTGTTTGTGTGGGTTTAGGGGCTGGTTTAGCTCAGGGCTAAATCGCTGGCTTTGAAAGCAGACCAAGGCAGGCCAGCAGCATGGTTCAATTCCCGTACCAGCCTCCCCGAACAGACTAGGGGCTTTTCACAGTAACTTCATTCGAAGCTTACTTGTGACAATAAGCGATTTCATTTTTCATTTCAATCTGATATGGAGATTGTGCAGAGTGTGGTTCAGCCTCAGACAGTTCCCAGGGAGAGGGATGGACTCGGGAGTTAGGGAATGGAATTTCTAATGGTGACTGAAGACAATGGCTTGGTCTTCCCAATTTTTAATTGGAGGAAAACCTTTCATCCAGTATTGGATGTGGGATAAGCAGTTTGATAATTTAGTAACAGTGGAGGAATGGAGAGGAATGGTGGTGAGGTAGAGCTGGGTGTTGTCAGTGTCCATGTGAAAACTAACACGGTGCTTTGGGATGATATCACCTCGTGGCTGCTTGTAAATGGGAAGTAGGAGGGGCCGAGGATACAGCCTTGGGGGACGCCGAGTACAAGGACTTTGGAGAGGAAAGGGAGGTTGGAGATGTCTTGGAAATTTGTAAAGATGGTGGGGTCAAGTGTTCTGTTTAGGATGGGTGATGATGTTGCATTAAAGTGAGAAGGACAGAACCAAATGAGGGAGAACTGGAAACATATCAACTAACATAGAGAGGTTGGATGGTCAACTGTTTTGTGAGAATGGAGTCGAGGGAACAGAAGTTGGGTCTGATGGACGATATAAGCTCAGAGGGAGATAGAAGATTGGAGAGAAACTGGAGAAAGATCCGAGTTCAGGGCTCAAACGAGGAGGAACTTTAGACAGTTTGGTCTGGTGGGTTAGTGGAAGGGAGGGAAGCAGCAGAGGCAGCTGATCAGATTGCCCCAATCTCAGTGACAAAGGAACCCCAGGAACTCCACACACTTGTTGTCGGAGGTGAGGATGGATGAAACAGGGGGAGGGGGGACAACATTTCAAAAGGAAGAACTTTTGTTAGAAATATTTTAAAATACTTGATGCACATTGTTTCACGCAATGCTGATTTATTTGACTTTTACCTGGAATATTAACCCCCATAACTGAGCTGGAGTTTATTTACTGTTAAGGGCACGGCCAGAAAGGAACTTTGAGACATTTGTCCTCAGTTTGTCTTTGCAATTTGTATAGCACAAGGAGAGGTTGAGAACTCCAGAAATGATGGCCCCGACTACTCGTGATGGTTTCTTAGAAAAGCAAATGTTTATGATGGAATAGGAAAATAAATAAAATGACTTCACACATCCTAATACTTTAAATAGTTCCAAACAATCTTAATTTAACTACCTCAGAGCTAACCTTTCCCAATCTGTCCAGCAACGCCTTATAGATTTTAAGATCTATAAAATGCAGAAACCTTGTCCCAAACTGTGCCTTTACTCCAATTTGCTCGAGGTTAACCAGTTAACTGGCTTTTCAAATCTGGCTTCCTTCACACAGCTTTCTGGGCTGAGATTCAAACAGTATCTTAACAGGTTTCAGGGGCTTTTCACAGTAACTTCATTTGAAGCCTACGTGTGACAATAAGCAATCTTTATTTCAGTATCCCCTTAACTACATTCTTTCCCTTTGATCTCGCCATCGTTTTACCCAATTTCTTTCGAACCAATCTCTCCCAGAATTGATTAACATAATCTCTTTACTTTAACATTCATAATTTAAAAAAGTGAATTTACTTTATCCATACTTCATTCCTGACACCTTTCTTTCACACCTTGCATCTTTTGAATCACAACCACCCATTCACATCTGTTTCTGTTCTCTACCCAACTTGACTACATTTTTTCGGTAAACATCTGGTTTGAAGTCTAGCTGGGCTCATTAACACATCAAACTCACAGTTTAAATTCACACAGCTACTCTTTCTCCCACTGTAAGGACCACTCTCACACTTCACCAGTTACAAAAAATGATAATATTACAATAGAAAATAGTTCAATTTCTTAGATTCTTCTGACAAATTTTATTGATAAAACATCAGTAGAAATCGACATTTATGAACAAGGTTCATTCCTGGATGTGATTAACATAGAATTTACAGTGCAGAAGGAGGCCATTCGGCCCATCGAGTCTGCACCGGTTCTTGGAAAGAGCACCTTACCCAAGGTCAACACCTCCACCCTATCCCCATAACCCAGTAACCCCACCCAACAGTAAGGGTAATTGTGGACACTAAGGGCAATTTATCATGGCCAATCCACCTAACCTGCACATCTTTGGACTGTGGGAGGGAACCGGAGCACCCGGAGGAAACCCACGCACACACGGGGAGGATGTGCAAACTCCGCACAGACTGAGACCCAAGCTGGAATCGAACCTGGGACCCTGGAGCTGTGAAGCAATTGTGCTATCCACAATGCTACCGTGCTGCAATCACTAATTATTTGCAAACACACTGGTGACTTGTGAGAATGGACAACCGAGTGAATCTCTTCCCACACACGAAGCAGGGGAACGGTCTCTCCCCAGTGTGAACTCGCTGGTGTCTTTGCAGAGTGGATGACTGAGTGAATCCTTTCCCACACTCGAAGCAGGTGAATGGCCTCTCCCTGGTGTGAATTCGCTGGTGTACAGTCAGTTGAGGTGATTGCCTGAGCCCTGTCCCACAGTGAGAGCACCTGAATGGTGTCTCATCAGTGAGACCAAGCTGATGGTGCATCAGGTCCACAGGACTTTTATAGCACTTCCCACAGTCAGTGCATTGAAATGGTCTTGCTTCAGTGTGAACCTGCAGGTGTTTCAGCAGGGTGGATGAATCGCTGAATCCCTTTCCACACTTGGAGCAGGTGAATGGCCTCTCCCCAGTGTGAATCCGCTGGTGTACAATGAGTTCCGATGACTGCCTGAACCCAGTTCCATAGTCCGAGCACCTGAACGGTATCTCATCAGTGTGAGCTCGCTCATGACGCATTAGGTTGAAGGAACTTTTATAGCACCTCTCACAGTCTACACATTTAAAAGGTCTCTCATCCGTGTGAACCTGCTGGTATTTCAACAGAGTGGAAGAATCAGTAAATCCCTTTCCACACTTGGAGCAGGTGAATGGCCTCTCCTTAGTGTGAACCCGTTGGTTTTGTTGCAGCCCTGATGATCGAGTGAATTCCTTCCCACACTCTGGGCAGGTGAAGGGAGTCTCCCCACTATGAACTCGCTGGTGTCTCAGCAGATTGGATGACCCGGTGAATCCCTTCCCACACTCTGGGCAGGTGAACAGTCTCTCCCCAGTGTGACTGGGCTGATGGGTTTCCAGCTCCGACAGGGATCTGAATCCCTGCTCACAGTCCCCACATTTCTCCGCACTGCTAGCATTGCTATTTTCTTGCATGTTCAAAATCCGATGATATTCAGATCCTGATGTGATGTTTGTTTTCAGTTTCCCAACTGCAAATCCTCCCCTTCGAACACCCTGTGAAACTGATTTAAAACAGAAAATAAGGAGTGAGAGAGAACCCACAAAAACACAAAGGCAGGTTGTGAAATTGAGCTGAATTCATCTGGTCATTTGTGGGGCTGGCACTGGGAAAAAGTGACCATGAAAACTGCTGGGTTGTCACGAAAACCCAACTGTTTCAGTGATGGCCTCAGGGAAGGCAAACTACCACCCAGTCTGGGCTATACACAGGATATGAACATGTGAAATAGGAGCAGGAGTAAACCATAAGCCTCATTGAGCCGCTCCAACATTCACTATGATCGTGGCTGATCTTGGTTTAATCTCCAACTTCCTGCCCTCCTCCCCAAATCTTTTGATTCCCTGAAAATCTCTGGGCACAACATTTCCATTTTAATCTTAATCGTGCTTCTTTAACTGAATTTGTTAAAGGCGCACTGGCAGCCCTGACCTCAATTAAAAAGCGATCACAAATGTGTTCCAAATGAATACCTGAGCCATGAGTAAATTAGCAAAGAGTGAATGAGATGTTCACTTTAAGTGATTGCCTGGATAAATGGGGTTTGATTCATAGGGTACTCATGGTAGCACAGTGGTTAGCACTGTAGCTTCACAGCGCCAGGATCACCGTCTGTGCAGAGTCTGCACGTTCTCCCTGTGTTTGTGTGGGTTTCCTCCAGGTGCTCCAGTTTCCTCCCAAGTCCCGAAAGACGTACTGTTAGGTAATTTGGACATTCTGAATTCTCCGTGTACCTGAACAGGCGCCGGAGTGTGGTGACTAGGGGATTTTCACAGTAACTTCATTGCAGTGTTAATGTAAGCCTACTTGTGACAATAAAGATTATTATTATACTGACACCAGTAGTGACAAAAGAGAGTGTTTATACCATTGGGGTGACCTTCACTTGAACCACGCTGGAACTAGTGCCCGGATGAATCACACAATCAGGGCTGCAGAGAGAGCTTTAAACCTATTCGTGGGTGAGGAGACAGGGTTGTGGTGAGGAGAAATTTGGAAAGTTGATGAGAAGGGACAAGGCAGTTGTGCAGGGTAGCAAGACAGACAATGATAACCAGAATGTGACAGGAAGGGACAGAATGTAGAAATAGAAGATTTTATAAAATTCATTTATGGCTATTTAGCGTTGCCAATCTACCTACTCTGCACACATTTGTATGTAGGGGTGAGACCCACGCTGACACGGGAAGAATGTGCAAACTCCACAGGCTGAGATCAAACCCGGGTCCTCGGCCCCACGAGGCAGCAGTGTCCTCCTGAGGTCAAATCTGACACCAAATTTGTGCAGAGAGCGTTTCAGCCTCAGACAGTTCCCAGGGAGAGGGATGGACTCGGGAGTTAGGGAATGGAATTTCTAATGGTGACTGAAGACAATGGCTTTGGTCTTCCCAATTTTTAATTGGAGGAAAACCTTTCATCCAGTATTGGATGTGGGATAAGCAGTTTGATAATTTACTAACAGTGGAGGAATGGAGAGGGATGGGGCTGAGGTAGAGCTGGGTGTTGTCAGTGTACATGTGAAAATGAACATGGTGTTTTTGGATGATGTCACCCAGCGGCAGTGTGTAGATGGGAAAATAGGAGGGACTGAGGGTAGATCCTTGGGGGAAACCGAGTACAAGGACTGTGGATAGGAAAGGGAGTTTGGAGATGGAGAAGTAGTTTGTAAAGATGGGAGGAACGTGTTTTTTTAGGATGGGTGTGACAGTGGATTCAATGCTGAGAGAGACAGTACCAGCAGAGAGAGAGAGCTGTTCACAATATCAGCTCACATGGAGAAGTTGGGATGTCAGCCGTTTATGGGAATTATCAATCGAGGAGAACGGGGGTCTCATGGACAAGGTGAGTTCTGACGGGAGAGAAAATGGAGAAAGATGCAAGTTCAGAACTTGGACAAAAATGGGCTTTAGAGATAGTTTCGTCCGGAAGGTTAGTGGAGGAAAGCAGCAGAGGCAGCTGATCGGATTGTCTTAACCTTAGTGACAAAAAAGCTGTGAGAGCCCCTCACACTTGTTATTGGAGGTGAGGATGGAGGAGATGGGGAGAAGGAGACCTTCAAAAGGAACTAACTTGTGTTCGCGATATTAAAAAGACACCACACGCTTTGTTTAACACAAACTGATTTGACTTGATTTTTATTCAGAATTTAATTCCTTGTGACTGGATTAGAGTTTATGAACATCAGCAGCAACTGACCCCAATGAACATGTTCCAGTCCAGGATGTGATTAACAGCGAGCTCCAATCACTGAAGTTACTTCTGAACTTGCTCGTGCATCAGCAGGTTGGATAACTGAGTGAATCCCCTCCCACACTCAGAGCAGGTGAGCGGCTTCTCTCCAGTGTGAACTCGCTGGTGTACAGTGAGGTCAGATGATCGCCTGAATCCACTTCCAGAGTGAGAGCACCTGAACGGCCTCTCATCAGTGTGAACACGGTGATGAGATATCAGTTCCCCAGAACTTTTATAACACTTCTCACAGTCTGGACATTTAAATGGTCTCTCCCCAGTGTGAACTCGCTGATGTACAGAGAGGTCAGATGATCGGCTGAACCCAGTCCCACAGTGAAAGCACCTGAACGATCTCCTCGGTGTGAACACATTGATGGGACATCAGTTCCCCAGGACTCTTATAACACTTCTCGCAGTCTGGACATTTAAATGGTCTCTCCCCAGTGTGAATTCGCTGGTGTCTCAGCAGATTGGAGGAATGAGCAAATCCTTTCCCACACTGCGAACAGGTGAATGGCCTCTCCCCAGCATGAATGTGTTGGTGTGTCTGCAAGTGGTATGAGTGTATGAATCCCTTCCCGCACTCGATGCAGGTGAACAGTCTCCCCAGTGTGAATGCGCTGATGGATTTTCAACTTGGATGGATAATCGTATCCGTTCCCACAATCCCCACATTCCCATGGTTTTTCCCCGGTGTGACTGCATTTATGTTTCGAAAGGCCAGATGATCGACTGAAGCCTTGTCCACACACAGAAAACGAGTACGGTTTCTCCCCACTGTGAACGGTGCATCTTCCTTCCATCTTCAAACACCCATGATGTTTATGTTACAAATGTTTTGGTGAGTGTAGATCTTGATGTGATGTTTAGTTTGAATTTCCTGACTGAAGTTCCTTCACTTCTAATACTCTGCGAAATTGATTCAAAACAGAAAATAGGGAGTGAGAGAGAACCCACAAAAACACAAAAGACAGGTTGTGAAATTGAGCTGAATGAATCTGGACATTTGTGGGGCAGGCACTGGGAAAAGGTGACCACGAAAACTGCTGGGTTGTCATAAAAAACAACTGGTTCACCTCTTTGGGAGGAGAGAGGGAGAGTGTGTGAGAGAGAGGGTGTGTGTGTGAGAGAGGGGGAGTTGTGCGAGAAGGGGAGTATGTGAGGGTGTGAGTGAGAGAGGGTGCGAGTGAGAGAGAGGGTGGGGGGGAGAGAGAGGGTGCGGGAGAGAGTGAGAGATGGTGTGTGTGGGACAGAGAGCATTTGGGAGAGAGAGACAGAGAGAGGGAGTGTATGTGAGAGTGTGTAAACACAGCGAATGGCAATGACCTGAAATGCAAACACTTGCGTTCAAAGGACGATAATGTTCACTTCCTGATGAATCGAGTGAAGCTGTCACATTGTGATGTAAGAGTTTGCTCAAGGTTCCGGTCTGTAAATCCTCTTCTAATACCCTGAAAATGAAATTTACAAAAGGTATCAATGTCAATTCAAAAATGGAATTCAGAAAATAAATTTGTGGTTTGGGTTTGTCGTGCATAAATTCTCCCTTTCTAACTTCCTGTAAAAGAAGTTTCCCAAATCCATGATTGTGTGGGGTGGCACGGTGGCACAGCGATTAACACTGCTGCCTTACAGCACCAGGGACCTGGATTCAATTCTGGCCTTTTGGGTCACTGTCTGTGTGGGTCACTGTCTGCCCGTGTTTGCGTAGATTTCTTCGGGCTGCTCCAATTTCCTCCCACAGTCCAACGGTTGATTGGCCGTGTTAAATTGCCCCTTATGTCTAAAGATATGTTTGCTAGGTGGGGTTACGGGAACAGGGCGGGGGCTTAGGTAGGGTGTTCCTTCAGAGAATCTGTGCAGACTTGATGGGCTGAATGGCCTCCTTATGCACTGACGGGATTCTATGATTGTCAGTCTAGGATAGAAAATTCACAACACTCCCTTCTCCTGCTCTCTCGTCCAGTTCATGCTCCCCGCTAAACTTTAAAAAAAATAAAAATTTAGAGTACCCAATTATTTATTTTGTATTAATTTATTTCCAATTAAGGGGCAATTACTGATACTGCGCAGCTTTAATCACAGCCCGGCCCCGCCCTTCATTCACTCCAATTGGTTGGAGGACCAGCTGCGCTTGGTCGGTCCTCCAGTCCAGCCACTCCTCTTCTTATTGGTCCGGAGCCGCTGTCAATCACCCGGGCATTGTGATAGTTCCAGGTGGTGAGAGCCGCCACAGGCTCAGGCTGATTGTCCAATAATTTTTTTAAACTAACGAGAGTACCCAATTCACTTTTTCCAATTAAGGGACAATTTAGCATGGTCAATCCACCAACCTTGCACATGAGAGTGAAACCCACGCAGACACAGGGATAATTTGCAAACTCCACACGGACAGTGACCCAGGGCCAAGATTCAAACCCGGGACCTCAGTGCCGTAGTCCCAGTGCTAACCACTGTACTGCCCTCTCCACGCTATAACTTTGCCCCTCGTTGTCATCAGCAGTCCCTCATTTGGGGATGATGTCTACTGAGAGTCTTGAGTTTTTGCCATGGGTGGACAGAACCACAGATGTTGAGACCATCAGGTATTGGGATCAGGAGAGGAGGATGTATTTCCCTTTCTTTCCATCAATCCACCGCCCCATCATTCAGACATTGGGACTCAAAGGGTGATAACAGTTTGATGGACAAGTTGGCTGCATTCTGAACAATGGGTAACAAGCTCCTCCCACTCATCGAAACGTTGCCCCCGACAAAGATGGCGATCACGCATGCGCCATGGTGCACACTCATTCCAATAAAGATGATGTGGAGATGCCGGCGTTGGACTGGGGTGAGCACAGTACGAAGTCTTACAACACCAGGTTAAAGTCCAACAGGTTTGTTTCGATGTCACTAGCTTTCGGAGCGCTGCTCCTTCCTCAGGTGAATGAAGAGGTCTGTTCCAGAAACACATATATAGACAAATTCAAAGGTGCCAAACAATGCTAGGAATGCAAGCATTAGCAGGTGATTAAATCTTTACAGATCCAGAGATGGGGTAACCCCAGGTTAAAGAGGTGTGAATTGTCTCAAGCCAGGACAGTTGGTAGGATTTTGCAGGCCAGATGGTGGGGGATGAATGTAATGTTACATGAATCCCAGGTCCCGTTTGAGGCCGCACTCATGTGTGCGGAACTTGGCTATAAGTTTCTGCTCAGCGATTCTGCGTTGTCGCGGGTCCTGAAGGCCGCCTTGGAGAACGCTTACCCGGAGATCAGAAGCTGAATGCCCTTGACTGCTGAAGTGTTCCCCGGGACTTTAACCTGGACTTTAACCTGGTGTTGTAAGACTTCGTACTGTCCAATAAAGATGGCGGCCGTTAATCCAGGCCGAAAATGAGGGGCTGCAGCCCCGTTTAGTACAATCTGGATCCGGTAAACTCTTTTCAGAGTTTAATGACTCACACAATGTGCTTACGCAGCGTTTCCGACCTTCCCCGCACCCTACATATTGTTAACCGCCTCTTACAAATTATGTATGCAAAGAAGAAGCCGCTCTCCATCGCCATTACTGATACTGCGCATGCTTCAATATCAGCTGGTCCCGCCCCTCATTCACTCCGATTGGTTGGAGGGCCAGCCCCTCTCGGTCGGGCCATCAGTCCTGCCCCTCTTCTTCCTATTGATCCGGAGCCGCTGTCAATCACCCGGGCATTGTGACAGTTCCAGATGGTGACAGCCGCCACAGGCTCAGGCTGACTCGCTGATTGTCCAATAATGTTTTTAAAAATAACTTTAGACTACGTGGCCAATCCCCCTACCCTGCACATCTTTGGGTTGTGGGGCAAAACCCACGCAAACACAGGGAGAATGTGCAAACTCCGCATGGACAGTGACCCAGAGCCAGGATGGGACCTGGGACCTCAGCACCGTGAGGCAGCAGTGCTAACCACTGTGCCACCGTGCTCCTTGATTCTCCAATAATAACAGTGAGAGTCTCAGTAACAATAATAATGGAGATGGGGCCCAGAGGAGAACAGCAAAGGATTCACTCACTTTGAGAGCAACAAACACTGTCTGTTCCCATAATAAGTCAGGCTGCAGTGTGTGAGTGAAAACATCATTGGATCAAATGTAATGATGATACAGTAAGCATCTAGAGAACCAAAACTAAATTTGGTTTTCAAATAATAGTGAAGTAGTCATGGTTTGTTGACCACATAATATAATCCGCTTCTGGTGTGTGTTACTCTGCCCCATTAGACAATAACCTTTTTTTAAAAAAAAATTTAGTATACCCAATTCATTTTTTTCCAAGGGAAATTTAGTGTGGCCAATCCACCTACTCTGCACATCTTCGGGTTGTGGGGGTGAGACACACACAGACTCGGGGAGAATTTACAAACTCCACACGGACAGTGACCCAGGCCAGGATCGAACCCGGGACTTTGGCACTGTGAGGCAGCAGTGCCACCGTAGCACAGTGGTTAGCACAGTTGCTTCACAGCTCCAGGGTCCCAGGTTCGATTCCTGTGTTGGGTCAATGTCTGTGCGGAGTCTGCACGTTCTCCACATGGGTTTCCTCCGACAGCTCCAGTTTCCTCCCACATTCCTAAGACGTGCCGGTTTGGTGGATTGGCCATGCAAAATTGCCCTTAGAGTCCAAAATGTTTAGGTGGTGTTGCTGGGTAACTGGGATAGGGTGGAGGTGTGGGGTTAGATAACGTGATCTTTCCATGGGCCTGTGTAGACTCGATGGGCCGAATGGCCTCCTTCTGCACTGTACATTCTATGATTTATGATTGAGCCCTAAGCACTAGGCGGCCACCAGGCCGCACCCTTTATTAGACAATAACCTGCCTTTTATTCCAATTCTGGTGTATGTTACCACTGCAGGTCCTGGGCTGATTGGAGTCTGGTACAATAAACAGAGTCTGGTTCCAGTGCCTCTGAGGTCATTTGACCTGCATGTAAGCTGACATTAATGGAGACAAAAGGCCCAGTAAATATCCAATTGTAATAGGAGGACAAGGTGAAAAGAAACAATGATATTTTGAGGTTTCTGTGTTGTGGTGAGTGTCACTGGGAGGTGTGTGATAAAATAGGAATGGAAACATGACAGAGACACGTGTGACTGACTCCACCTGACTGAGAGCTGTTATACGCAAGGGGACAGCAATGAGGACATGGGGAACTCCAGAGATTTCTGATATTCGAGGTACATCTGTTAGAGGAACTGAAAATATTCAGATCCTTCTTGTGGTTCTCAAGTTACATAGTCACACAGGAAATGTATCCGACAGCTCATCAAAACCAAAGTTTTAATCTTCTCTTTGAGACACACTGTGATTGAAAAGGTCAAATGTTAAAACATCAGTTTGAGCAAAATTCAGAATGTCACAAAGATGAGTGAACTGTCCAATTAACCCCATTCACCATAACTCTGCCAATTTACCGTCCACAAGAATTTATCCAATTCCCTTTGAAATTTACTGTTAAAACTGCTTCCTGCAGCCTGTCAGTGTGAATTCCACATCACATCACATCACTGTGTAAAAACAATTCTCCTCAACACCTCCTTGGATTCTGTTGTAAAATATCTTAAATCTCTGTGTCCTCTGGTTACAAACCCTCCTGCTCTTGGGAAACAGTTTCTCCCCATCGACACTATCACAAATCCTTCCTCATTTTAAACACCTCTATTAAATCTCCCCTTCACTTTCCCTGATCTCAGAGGGACAATCCCGGTTTCTCCTGCTCTGAGTCACAGGGACTCGAAACGTTAACTCGGTTTCTCTCAGTACCGATGCTGCCAGAACTGCTGAGTTTTCCAACATTTTCTGTTTTTCTCCCTCTTTTTCCTTCTTCAATCTATCACAAACACTTCATGATTTTGAACACTTCAATTAAATAGGAATAGGAGTGAAATATAGATGGAAGGAGAATGAAAGACTGACAGAAGAACTGAGAGATTTAAAAAAACAGAAAGGCGAGGTGGCAAGAGATAAAAGCTGAGAAATGGAGGAAACAAGTAACACAGAAAGAATGATATAAAATATAAGGGAGCAGGTTATCAGTTCCCAGCTACAGAGAGCAGAGGGAACTCAGTGACTGATCCACAGACACAGCCGGTTCTGTCCGGGAATGGAGACTCTGAACGGAAATAACCGGCTCATTTGTAAATGTCACCACAATGTGATCTGTGTGACTCTGCCCTGACTCCGTGGACAGATATAGGCCGCACTGACAGATGTTCTCACCAGATTGTGGCCTATGGGTTTATTTTCTGCTCAGATGTCAGATGTGTGGTTTGGAACCGGCAGCAGAGAAACAGGAAGTTGTGTTACCTGAGAACGAAACAGCAGGCGTCAGTTTCATGTTATCACCATGAACAGACTTCCTGCCTGTGATAATCTGAGAGAAGAGAATGAGAGACAGGAGAGCAGGTTCACACACCCGAGGATCACTGAGAATGATCAGAATAAGGAGACCACCCAGAAAACGGCCAATCGGAATCTTCAGCTGAACACATCACTCATTCATAAAGGGACAGTCGGGGCTCTGACACTGCTCAGCTCCCAGTTAAAGGGGCAGACACAGCTTCGCCCTTTTCTCTGTTATGTTTATGATTGTTAAAGGCTGGTAGGGGTGAGGTTTATTTAAAAGGACGGAATGTGGGAAGCACACATCAATAAAACTGGAAATTCTTGGACACAAGCTGCAGCTCCTTCTTTACCTGGGAATGAAACTATTGTCTAATTCTCCCTGCTGTTACCAGGTTCCTGTGATGCCCTCCTGCTGCTATTTTAATGCAAACTTCCAGCAATCTATTTTAAGTAGGTTTCAATTCAATGAATTCATTGTGACTGTCACACAAACACATTAAAATGTTTTAGACGGATTCCGATGCATTTTCAGCCTGGAAACTGAAACCAGCTACTTTACATTCAATCAGGAACATCACAGTTTTACACCAATCACTGATTTGACAGCACAGTAGCCTAAACAGCAGGCTTGTAATGCAGATCAAGGCTAGCAGCGCGGGTTTAATTCCCGTACGGGCCTCCCCGAATAGGTGCTGGAATGTGGCGACTCGGGGCTTTTCGCAGGAACTTCATTGAAGCCTACATGTATAAGCAATTATTATTATTACATTTCCAGCATTCACCATTGTTCTTCCCGACTCTGAACACAGTTGTAAAGAAGACTTCTGTTCCATGTCTAGGGGTCCTGAGATTTGGAGGAGAGCGGATGGAATATATTTCTTACACATCTCAGGATTAACCCACACGGGGACTTTGCTGACAGTGAAGAGTGATGAGAAAGACCAAAGTGTAATTTATCTCTCTCAGTGTGACCCTGAAGGACTGTGTCCAGGCTGAAGTTCTGTTCCTGCCATATGATCCTCCCCCAGATTGTCATTTCTCAGCTCCAGACAGGCGATGTTCAACACTCAGGTGGGAAAGACAAAAATCTGCAACAACGTTTCAAACAAAGCTGAATGATTTCACATTTATTCAGAATAATAAACCTCATCAGTAGATTAAGGCAGTCAGAGTGAACATTATTTAGTCCTGGACATGATTAACAGCATCAATGAGGGTATAATCTAAACCTTGTAGTTGCTTGTGAACTCGCTGGTGTGTTAACAGGTGGGATGAGTGAGTAAACCCCTTTCCTCAGACATTACAGTTGAATGTCCACTCCCAGTGTGAACTCGATGATGTTCCAGAAGATAAGATAAATGAGAAAATTCCTTCCCACATATGGAGCAAGTGAACGGCCTCTCCCCACTGTGAACTCTCTGGTGTGTGAGCAGGTTGGATGACTGACTGAATCCCTTCCCACACACAGAGCAGTGTGCTCGCTGGTGATTCAATAGGTTGGATGAACGAGTGAATCCCTTCCCACATACTGAGCAAGTGAGCAGCTTCTCCTCACTGTGAACCTGCTGATGTGTCAGAAGGTTGTATGAACGTGTGAATCCCTTCCCACATTCAGAGCAGGTGAACGGTCTATCCCCTGTATGAAGTTGCTGGTGTATCAGAAGGTTGGATGAATTCATGAATCCTTTCCCACAGTCAGAGTAGGTGAATGGCCTCTCCCCAGTGTGAATTCTCTGGTGGTTCAGTAGGGAAGATGGACGGCTGACTCCTTTCCCACACACAGAGCAGGTGAATGGTCTCTCCCCAGTGTGAGCATATTGGTGTGTTAGTAAATCCTTTTTGTTTTAAAAGCTCTTCTCACAGTCAGGACAGTTAAAAAAATTGTGATCAGAGTGAACAAGTTGATGTGTCTGCAGATGGGATGACTGAATGAATCGTTTCCCGCATAGGGAGCAGGAGAACGGTCTCTCCCCAGTGTGAATACATTGATGTGTCAGCAGATCCTTTTTACATTTAAAACTCTACTCACAGTCAGGACATGTAAATGGTGAGGGGTCTTTATGTCTCTCCCGGTTGAAGCTTTGTCCACACTGGTTTAGCCTGGGGCTGGTTTAGCACACTGGGCTAAATCGCTGGCTTTTAAAGCAGACCAAGGCAGGTGAGCAGCACAGTTCAATTCCCGTACCAGCCTCCCCGAACAGGCGCCGGAATGTGGCGACTAGGGGCTTTTCACAGTAACTTCATTTGAAGCCTACTTGTGACAATAAGCGATTTTCACTTTCATTTCATTTTTTCACAAACAAGCATTTAATTTCTCCCTGCAGTGAATGATGTGACACATTTTTTTGAGGCTGTGTAACTGGTTAAAACTCTCTCCACAGTCAGTGGATTGGAAAACTCTCATTGGGGTGAGTCTCGGTGCTTTTGCAGTCACCTTGCTGAAACAGAACAAACACTTCTCCTTCCAAATTCAAAAGGAATGAAGATATTGAGCTCTTACTGAATTGAGTGACTGTCAAATTTCGATGTGATGTTTGGTTTGAGTTTTCTGTCATCCAATCCACCACTTCCAATATCCTGTAAAAGGAGTTTACAAAAGTCATCACTGTCAATCCAGGGTAGAAATTCTGAACAGACAATTCTAGTTTCGCTGGAACATTTTTACCTCTCTTGTTCCCCCAAAGCTGGAAATCCCCGTCCCACACACTCTCCTTCCTCCCTGGGCTGCAATCCGAACCCATCTCACCATCTGCATCATTTCTTTCCTCCGCTCCCAGTTTTCTCCCTCCCTCTCCTCTGCCTGGATTCAGTTCTCCAGCTCCTGTCTGCAGACTGACAATAAAACCACTGGGTCTTATTTGGGGGGGCGGGGGGGGGGGTTGGTAAGAAGGCTTACAACACCAGGAGAAAGTCCAACAGGTTTTTTCGATAGCACTAGCTTTCGGAGCGCTGCTCCTTCCAAGGAGTGATATCGAAACAAACCTGTTGGGCTTTAACCTGGTGTTGTAAGACTTCTTACTGTGCTCACCCCAGTCCAACGCCGGCATCTCCACATCATGGGGGGTTTGGGTTGTCACGATTGTCTGGGCTGGCGGCGGATCTCATTCAGCGTTTGGGAGCTGGACTCACTATCACTGCAGCTGCGCTCAGCCCGGAGCAGCACCGCGCATGCTCCGCACAGAGAGGCGACTTCCGGGGGCGGGACATTCTGATGCCGACTCGTTCTGGCTCCTGTGATGGAGGTAGGGCGTATTCATCCGCGCCCGGCATTCCGGGTGGACTTATCCGCCATTGTTCCATTACGTTCCTTAGAGTGATGAATTGGTTCCGGCACTTTTGATACTGTTCGGTGTTTGTACCGAATGGGGCGGCCGCATAGGTGTTTTTCTGTCTGATCGGCCCCTGTAAACGGCTGTCATCTGTTTTGGTGTTGATATGCTGCAGGGCGCCTGCGCGGCCGCCATCTTTCTCAGGTGCAGCAGGGCGCATGCGCGGCCGCCATCTTTCTCAGGTGCAGCAGGGCGCACGCGCGATCGTTCTCGACCCGGAAGCCCGAAAAGAGACACTTTTGTGAATTTCTCTCCTGGACTGAGAGTTAAATTCCTTTGGAAGCTCCTTTAGAAAGAGGAGGATTTACTAACGGGAATTTCAAACCAAACATAACATCATCATCTGACAGAGTTACTCCATTCACCAGGACCTGAATATCATTGGGAGGTAAAATGGTTTTTCTGTTCTGTCTGAGGACAAAGATTTCAGATATCAAGAGTGACTGGGAAAATGTAAATGACCATTCCAGGTTAAATTTGAGACTAATTACACCGATCACATTGGAGAAGTTAAATAATTTGCTGTTGTACTCTTATGTATGCAGGTAAATTTTAAAATTACCGCATTAGCATACTTGGCAGCTAAACTGGGCAAACTGCTGACCTTGTTAGTAGGGAGAGTTACTATCCCGGTTCTGGGTCAAAAGAACAAAGAACAAAGAAAGGTACAGCACAGGAACAGGCCCTTCGGCCCTCCAAGCCCGTGCCGACCATGCTGCCCGTCTAAAATAAAATCTTCTACACTTCTTGGGTCCGTATCCCTCTATTCCCATGCTATTCATGTATTTGTCAAGATGACCCTTAAATGTCACTATCGTCCCTGCTTCCACCACCTCCTCCGGCAGCGAGTTCCAGGCACCCACTACCCTCTGCGTAAAAAACTTGCCTCGTCTATCTACTCTAAACCTTGCCCCTCTCACCTTAAACCTATGCCCCCTAGTAATTGACCCCTCTACCCCGGGGAAAAGCCTCTGACTATCCACTCTGTCTATGCTCCTCATAATTTTGTAGACCTCTATCAGTCGCCCCTCAACCTCTTTCGGTCCAGTGAGAACAAAGCAAGTTTATTCAACCGCTCCTCATAGCTAATGCCCTCCATACCAGGCAACATTCTGGTAAATCTCTTCTGCACCCTCTCTAAAGCCTCTACATCCTTCTGATAGTGTAGGCGACCAGAATTGAACACTATACTCCAAGTGTGGCCTAACTAAGGTTCTATACAGCTGCAACATGACTTGCTAATTCTTATACTCAATGCCCCGGGCAATGAAGGCAAGCATGCCATATGCCTTCTTGACTACCTTCTCCACCTGTGTTGCCCCTTTCAGTGACCTGTGGACCTGTACTCCTAGATCTCTTTGACTTTCAATACTCTTGAGGGTTCTACCATTCACTGTATATTCCCTACCTGCATTAGACCTTCCAAAATGCATTACCTCACATTTTTCCGGATTAAACTCCATCTGCCATCTCTCCGCCCAAGTCTCCAAACAATCTAAATCCTGCTGTATCCTCTGACAGTCCTCATCGCTATCCGCAATTCCACCAACCTTTGTGTCGTCTGCAAACTTACGAATCAGACCAGTTACATTTTCCTCCAAATCATTTATATATACTTATATATATATATTCAGATTGTCCAATTCGCCTAACAAGCACGTCTTTCAGGACTTGTGGGAGGAAACCCATACAGACACTGGAGAACGTGCACACTCCGCACAGACAGTGTCCCAAGTGGGAATTAATCCCGGTACCTTGGTGCTGTGAAGCAACAGTGCTAACCACTGTGCTACCGTGCTGCCCATAAAACAGTTCAGCTCAATGTTCTCAGATTAAAGAAGCTGAAGTGCCCAACGTGGGTCTTGAACCCACGGCCCTGGGATTACGACTCCCAGGCTCTACCGACCAGGCAGCTTTTGAAAATTTCATTTTGGTTTCCCTTCAGACATTTCTGTTCCAAAGAAAACAGGCCCAGTTTGTCCAAACTTTCCTCTGCGCAAGCATTGTTAATTTCTGGCTGATGTTGTTAAATCCCCTCTGTGCTCTCTCTGGTGCAATCTTCCTCTACACAGAAATCTCTCTCTGGCCTAACTAGTCCTGTCCTGTCATTTATCATGAAATCCTTTGCCTTGTTTTGCCTCCAGCTTTCTTCCTCACTATCAAGTGTTTAATCATTTTTGTGTCACAGGTAAACTTCTTATTCATGTTCCTACATTTACTCTCAAATCAGTGATGTCACCAGGAGTGAAGGGCCCAGTACTGATTCCTTTCAAACCGGCACTGGAAACAGCCCTTTGATTTTCTCTATTCTTTATGGGATGTGAGTGTCACGGGCAAACCAGCTGGGTTGCCCATTCCTAATTGCCCTTAAACTGAGTGGCTTGCTGGGCAATTCAGAATAAACCACATTTCAGTGAGTTGGCCAGATTAGGTAATGCCGGAGCAGACTCGATGGGCCGAATGGTTTCCTTCTGCACTGTAGATTCTATGATTCATTGGACATCCTGTCCCATGTGCCCAAGCTCAGCGGTTCTGTTCAGTCACATGATGACCCAGGGCAGAAACTCCCAACCCTGAGTAGACAACACCCTCAAATCGAGGGACTGCTGATGACAAGAGGGTCAGTGTGCAGCGGGGGGCATGAGCGGTCATCCTGGATCAGGGAGCAGGAGGGGAGAATATGGTGAATTTCTATCCTGGACTGATGGTGATTAATTTTGGAAACTCCTTTTACAGGGGATTAGTAGGGGAGGATTTACACACAGCAAATTCAAACCAGGAGAAATGTTTATCTTTCCTGAAGTTCATTTCTAGACTGACAGTAATGCCTTTGTAAACTTCTTTCACAGGGGATTAGAAAGGGATTCGCAGACAGAAAACTCACAACCAATCCTCACATCAAATTTTAGCACCACTGTTCAAGTTGCCAGGACCTGGAGATTATCGACCTTTGTGTGTAAGCATTGAGTTCAGGTCATTACCACTCACTGTGTAAAATCTTCCCTGTAGATCTTGCTCACAATCATAAATCTGTGTCCCATAATCCTTTTACAATCTGCTAATGAACAGCTTTTCTTTATCTTTCGCTGGGTTCGCTGTTGTCGTTTCCGGTGCCTGGGTCGCTGCCGGGTGGTCCGTCCGGTTTCATTCCCTTTTCCTGTTTTTGTAGCAGTTGAATGGGCTTGGACCAGTCCATTTTAGGATCCAGTACGCAATTGAGATTTGCTCCAAGAATCAATTGATGTGTATCCAGGTCTGGGATGGGTCCCAACAATTATTTTGCAAATGACACATTGTCCCAGTTAGGGGCAATGACCCACTGACCACCACGTATCTCCCATTACTGTCCGCAATGATCTTAGTGACCGAAAGCGGGACCTGTTTATCGATTAGAATTGCAGCACCTCACGGGCAGCACGGTGGTGCAGCGGTTAGCACTGCTGCATCACGGAGCCGAGGTCCCAGGTTCGATCCTAGCTCTGGGTCACTGCCTGTGGAGTTTGCACATTCTCCCCGTGTTTGTGTGGGTTTCACCCCCACAACCCAAAGATGTGCAGGGTAGGTGAATTGGCCACGCTAAATTGCCCCTTAATTTGAAAAAATGAATTGGGTACTCCAAATTTATGAAACAAAATAATTGCAGCACCTTGAGCCTTTCGTCAAAGCCCGAGTGAAACACTTGGCTCACCCCTCCACAGTCTGGTCTGATCTCCAACCCGCAAGTGAGTCTCCTGAAAGAACACCACAGCAGCATTTAGATTCTTTCGGTGAGCGAAAACCCTCCACCTCTTCACAGATCCACCCAATCCCCTTACGTTCAGGTGACCAGCTGAATCAGGGTTCTCCCCATCCCCCCATCACGGAATCCGCCATGAGGGACTATCCAGTGAATCTTCAAAATGTACAGGCCAAGAGTCCACCCAAGATGGCTGCCACACACGTACCCATACACTCAGAGTAAAACAAAAACAGTTCTTTAGTCATCTGTCAGCTCACCCGTCTCCCTCCCCACCCCCTATATATCTACATTGTGCTTCATAAAGAAAATCTCACTTCATCCTTAAACAGATTTTATCAGAAAATACCAAAAGCTATATAGAGGATATCACAACACCCATCCCACCCCACAGGAAATGTGGATCTTGTCCAATACAGATAACTGGACCCCAGTCCATGCTTTACAATGAAGGCATTCACCTCCTCCAGTGTCTCAAAATGGAAGTCTTTAGACTCCTATGTAGCCGCAGCTATGCCGGGTATACCCCCCGAATCAAACCCCTTTCTTACATAGAGCTTTCTGAACCTTATTAAAAGCCACTCGCTTCCTCACCAGCTCGGCTTCCACATCCTGTTAAATCCTTACTGAGGGACTCCCTTCCCACACTCAGAACAGGTGAGTGCTCTGTTGCCGGTGTGACTATGGTGATGAGTCCCCAGCTCACATGGGGATCTGAATCCCTTCCCACAGTCCCCACATTTCCATGGTTTCAGCAAGCTGCTGGTGTCCTTGTCCCTCTCCACATTTGACGATCAGTTTATGTCTTGTCCCCACAGAGAACATGTGTACGGTCTCTCCCTGCTGTGAATGGTGTGATATTTTTTCAGACTGAATAACTGGTTAAAGCTCTTTCCACAGTCAGTTCACTGGACCACTCTCATGCAAGTCGTGTGTGTTTCGGGGGGTTTTCAGTCACACTGTTCTTGATACCTTTTCCTACAGACAGAACAGACAAACATTTCTTCTTCCACATTCACGGGCCAATGATATTCAGGTCCTGATGAATGGAGTGACTCTGTTAAATCTTGATTATCATAGATTATCATCGAATTTACAGTGCAGAAGGAGGCCATTCGGCCCGTCAAGTCTGCACCGGCTCTTGGAAAGAGCACCCTACCCAAGGTCAACACCTCCACCCTATCCCCATAACCCAGTAACCCAACCCAATACTAAGGGCAATTTTGGACACTAAGGGCAATTTATCATGGCTAATCCACCTAACCTGCACATCTTTGGACTGTGGGAGGAAACCGGAGCACCCGGAGGAAAGCCACGCACACACGGGGAGGATGTGCGGACTCCACACAGACAGTGACCCGAGCCGGAATCGAACCTGGGACCCTGGAGCTGTGAAGCAATTGTGCTATCCACAATGCTACCGTGCTGCCCTTTGTGAAGTTTGATTTGAGTTTCCATCTGTAAATTCTCCCCTTGTAATATCCTGTAAAAGGAGTTTACAAAAGCCATCATTAGGGACAGGCACGGTGGCTCAGTGGTTAACCGAGAACCCGGGTTTGATCCCGGTTCTGGGTCACTGTCCGTATGGAGTTTGCACATTCTCCCCATGTCTACGTGGGTCTGGCCCCCACAATCCAAAAATATGTGCCGGGTAGGTGAATTGGCCACGCTAAAATTACTCTTTAATTGGGGAAAAGAAATAATTGGGTCCTCTAAATGTAATTTTTTTCAAATTTAAAAAAAAATAAAGTCATCACCGTCAGTCCAGATAGAAATTCTGAACAGACAATTCTTGTTTCAATGTACCATTTTTTCCTCTCTTGTTCCCCCAAAGCTGTAAATCCCCATCCCACACACGCTCCCTCCTCCCTGGGCTGAAATCCAAACCCATCTCACCATCTGCACCATTTCTTTCCTCCACTCCCAGTTTTCTCGCTCCCTCTCCTCTGCCTGGGTTCAGTTCTCCAGCTCCTGTCTGCAGACTGACAATAAAACCAATGGGTCTTATTGGGGGTTTGGGGCCTCCAGCGGGTGTTTGTGATTCCTCCCCGCCCACCTGCCAGGGTTTCCTTCCTTCCCAGAGATCAGAGTCCTCATTGATGATTTGAGTCCAAACTGGAACAACGCTAAATTGCCCCTTAATTGGTAGAAAAAATATTTACGTGAAGGTTCACGGCTCCACAAAGTGTTTCCAACTCCTCCCACCCATCTCCTTAACACAGGCATTGTCAAAGTCGGGGGCACGACCCGCGGGTGGGTTGTGGGCAGGTATCGGGAGGGTCGCGGAGCCGTCCATCGCGGCGCTCCCGAACGCGCAAATCCGTGCGCAACAGCCGCAGCAGCTGACTTTTAATAATGTCGGCTGCAAGCGGCCTTCAAAATGGCCACAAACATATAAAAACCATGTGGCCGCACTGCGCATGCGTGCTCGCTCACCGGTGCACATGCTCAGCGTCTTGCACGTGAGTTTTGCGCATGCGCACCGATGAGCGGGGAACGCAGACGCAGTGCGGCCGCATTTTTAAAAGTCTAGTCGCAGCCTTTTTGAAGGCCGTTCGCAGCCGGCATTGTTAAAAGCCGGCTGCAAAAAGTTTGGGGAGAATGATGTGATTGGTTGCTTTCTGAACTTTGATGCTGATGAAGTGGAAGTCTCTTACTCAAGAATGGCGAGTGATCCAACGATGGTTTCACCGCAGCTGTAACTTCAACAAAGAATGTCAGCGTTTTTAATCTTGATTTTTAAACATTCCAAAACAAAGTGCCTGCAGGTCGTATTTGGAAGTTTTATCAATTAATTGATTGATTTTTAAGGATCTTTTATTTTTTAACATTTTTAATTGTAATGTTTAAGTGAAATAAGAACATAAGAACTAGGAGCAGGAGTAGGCCATCTGGCCCCCCTCGAGCCTGCTCCACATTCAATGAGATCATGGCTGATCTTTTGTGGACTCGGCTCCACTTTCCGGCCCGAACACCATAACCCTTAATCCCTTTATTCTTCAAAAAACAATGTGGTGAAACTCCAATTTCTAGAGGATGAAAACATTTTCAGTTTCTGCATTTTTTTCCTGATAAACTTTATCAAATAAACCCCTCCCCCCCCCCCAAAAAAAAAACAAAGAGCCAGCTGTTGCCAGCGAATTTGCACAATCAGAGACGCAGAAGATTGAAAAAAAAATTTGATGTATTCTAGAACGGAGGCAGAGAGCAGGTCTTGCCCCCTGAACATTGACATCACGGGCTTTGGACACGATTGCGAATCCTTCATTTTGTCAGCAGCAAACAAGGTAAGAGAAAATGGTGGGTCGCGAAGGTCGGCCGGCGTGGGTCACGATGGTCGGCCGGCGTGGGTCACGTAGATTGGCCGGTTGACAAAAATGGGTCCCCGGAAAAAAAGTTTGAAAAAGATTGCCTTAACCGGTTGACGCATTTATTTGAGTGACTAAAAGCATAGCACTGCTGCTTCACAGCGTCTTACCGGCTTCGATCCCGGCCCTGGGTCACTGTCCGTGTGGAGTTTGCACATTCTCCCTGTGTCTGCATGGGTCTCAGCTCCACAACCCAAAGATGTGCAGAGTAGGTGGATTGGCCACGCTAAATTGCACCTTAATTGCAAAAAAAATAAATAATTGGTTACTCTAAATCTATTTCAAAAAAGATTGTCTCTTTCCTAATGTTCACAATTAAAGGGGTGGGTTCCCCAGGAGATGGCTGACTTTTCAGGGCAATTAAATTAATAATGGACAGAGATATCGCGAGTGTTGTTGCATGGTCCAGATTAGATATATTATTTAGTTTGTAATAAAGTAAATGTATTATTATTTCTTGTCTTGTAATATAAGACTGTAGCTACGTTATAGATTTCCAGTCATCTCTTCCCTCAGAGGGTTGTTAGTCTTTGGATTTCTCTTCCACAGGCACCAGTTGTATCTGGGAGTCATTGAATATATTGAAGCACAAGTTTGACAGATATTTTATTAACAATGGAGTTAAGAGTTATGGGGAACAGGCAAAAATAGAGTGAAAGCTGAGATGAGGAGGGATTTCTTCACTCGTGGATGTGGTGAAGCTTTGGAATTCTCTACCCCAGAGGAATGTGGAGCCTCAGTCATCAGGTATGTTCAAGACAAATATTAACAGGTTTCTAGATATTGAAGATATCGAGGGATATGGGGACCGTGTGGGGAAAATGGTGCTGAGGTAGATCGGCCAAGGATCTCATTGAATGGTTGAGCAGACTCAGTGGGCCGAATGGTCTACTCTTGCTCCTGTTATAATCTCTGTGTCTTGGACAGGAAGCAATGAGCTGATCTATCACTCAACATGAATCAGCACCTTCAGGAGAATTGGGAGGCTGAATATTAGACACAGCAGAGTGAGAATGGAGGGAGATTGTGTGGGATGGAGATTCATAGCTTTTCGAGAACAATAGAGTAAATAATGTCCATTGAAATAGAATTGTCCGATCTGAATTTCTATCCTGTACTAACTGATGACTTTTGTAAATTGTTTTTAAAGGATATTGGAAGAGGAGGAATTACAGACAGAAATCTCAAACATCACGTCTCGATGTGACAAACTCACTCGATTCCTTCTGATTTGAATATCATCGGGCTCTGGATATCATCGGCAAGAAGGAGAAATGTTTGTCCGATCTGTCAGCTTCAAAAGATTTTAAACGTGCATGTGATTGGAAAAGCACCGAGACCCAAACAACACACACCCGAGTGAGAGTGTTCCAGTGAACTAACTGAGGAAACATCAGTGTGACTGGAAAAGCACCGAGACCCACACAAAACACACCCGAGTGAGAGATTTCCAGTGAAATTACTGAAAAGAGCATCAACTATTACACAGCCTGAAAAAACATCACACCATTCAGTGAGGAGAGACTGCACGTGTTCTGTGTATGGACAAGGCTTCCAGTGACTGTCTAATCTGGATAGACACGAGGAGACCCAAAACATGGAAAAAACGTGGAAATGTGGGGACTGTGGGAAGGGATACAGATCCCCATATGAGCTGAAGATTCATCAACGCAGTCACACTGGGGAGAGGCCATTAACCTGCCCTCAGTGTGGGAAAGGATTCATTGATTCATCTGCCCTGCAGAAACATCAGGGAATTCACACTGGGGAGAGGCCATTCATCTGCTCTCAGTGTGGGAAGGGATTCATTTCTTCATCCGCCCTGCGGAAACACCAGCGAATTCACACTGGGGAGAAGCCATTCACCTGCTCTCCGTGTGGGAAGGGATTCCATGATTTATCCAACCTGCGGAAGCATCAGCGAGTTCACACTGGTGAGCGCCCTTTCACCTGCTCTCACTGGGCAGGGATTCACTCAGTCATCCAGTCTGCAGACACACCAGCGAGTTCACACAGGGGAGAAGCCATTCACCTGCTCTCAGTGTGGGCACAGATTCAGAGCTTCATCCGCTCTGCTGAAACATCAGCGAATTCACACTGGGGAGAGGCCATTCATCTGCTCTCAGTGCGGAAAGGGATTCATTGATTCACCCGCCTTGCAGAAACATCAGCGAATTCACACTGGGGAGAGGCCATTCATCTGCTCTCAGTGCGGAAAGGGATTCATTGATTCACCCGCCTTGCAGAAACATCAGCGAATTCACACTGGGGAGAGGCCATTCACCTGCTCTCAGTGTGGGAAGGGATTCATTGATTCATCCGTCCTGCGGAAACATCAGCGAGTTCACACTGGGGAGAAGCCATTCACCTCCTCTTAGTGTGGGAAGGGATTACAAAAAAACATAGAAAATGGGAGCTGGAAGAGGCCATTTGCCCCTTCCCGCCTACTCTGCCATTCATTATGATCATGGCTTGTCATTCAACTCAATAGCTTAATCCCGCTTTCCCCTCCATATCCTTTGATCCCCTTCGCCCAAAGTGCTATATCTAACTGCTTCTTGAAAACATGCAATGTATTGGCCTCAACTATTTCCTGTGGTAACAAATTCCACTGACTCACCACTCTCTGGTTGAAGAAATCTCTGTCCTAAATGGTCTAGCCCGTATCCTCAGACTGCGACCTCTGGTTCTGTACACTCCCACCATTGGGAAAATCTTTCCTGCATCTACCCTGTCAAGTCCTGTTAGAATATTGTAGGTTTCTCTGAGATCCCCCATTCTTCTGAACTCCAGCGAATACATTCCTAACTGATTCAATCTCTCATACGTCAGTCCCACCATCCCAGGAATCAGTCTGGTAAACCTGCTCTGCACTCCCTCTAGAGCAAGAACATCCTTCCTCAGATAATGAGACCAAAACTTCACACAATATTCCTGGTACAGCCTTGCCAAGGCCCTGTATAGAACAAAGAACAAGACAGCACAGGAACAGGTCCTTCGGCCCTCCAAGCCTGTACCAGTCACGTGTCCTATCTAGACCAACCGCCTGTATCTTTCTATACCCCGTCTGTTCATGTGCCTATCCAGATAAGTCTTAAAGGTCGCTAACGTATCTGCCTCAACCTCACTTGGCAGAGCATTCCACTCCACCAGCACCCACTGTGTAAAAAAACTTCCCCCGCACATCTCCACTGAACCTTTCCACCCTCACCTTGAACTTGTGCCCCCTTGTAATTTCATTTCCACCCTGGGAAAAAGCCTCCAACTGTTCACCCTATCTGTAACCCTTAATAATTTTATAAACTTCTATCAGGTCGTCCCTCAGCCTCTGTCTCTTTCGGGAGAACAATCCCGTTTATTCAATCTCTCCTCATAGCTAATACCCTCCATACCAGGCAACATCCTGGTAAACCTTTTCTGTACTCTCTCTCCAAAGCTTCCACGTCCTTCTGGTAGTGCGGTGACCAGAATTGGACACAGTATTCCAAATGTGGCCCAACCAACATTCTATGTAATTGTAACATAATTTTTGAGCTTTTTTACTCGATAACCCGTCCTATGAAGGCACGCATGCGAGATGCTTTCTTCACCACTATTTCTACCTGTGCTGCCACTTTTAAGTATCTGTGGACCTGCACGCCCAGATCTCTCTGTGTCTCTATGCTCCTGATGGTCGGCATCTCCACATCATGAGTATTATATTTTCTCAGTTCTGTCTATTATGAATCTTTGTTGCACCTTATCCAGTGCCCCTATTTCCTTTTTCTAAATGGAGATCACCGATGTTGTCAGTGCTCCCAGTGTAGTCTAACCCTGGTTCTAAACAAGTTGAACATTTCCTCCGTGCTTTTCAATTCTATCCGTCTGGAATGGAACCCTAGATAGGGCCCCACACTTTAACATGTGAAGTTCTTAGAGAGGGTGCAGAGGACATTTACAATAATAATAATCTTTATTATTGTCACAAGTGGGCTTACATTAACACTGCAATTAAGTTACTGTGAAACTCCCCTAGTCGCCGCACTCCGGCGCCTGTTTGGTTACACCGAGGGAGAATTCAGAATCTCCAATTCACCTAACAAGCACAAGGGACTTGTGGTAGGAAACTAGAGCACCCGGAGGAAACCCACGCAGACACGGGGAAAAAGTGCAGTCTCCGCACAGACAGTGACCCAAACCAGGAATCAAATCTGCGGATCTGTGCTGAGAAGCAACAGTGCTAACCATTGTGCTAGAATGGCACCAGGGATAAGGGACTCCAGTCAGTTTGAGAGACTGGAGCAGTTTAACTTCTCTCCTGAGATCATAGCATCTGGAGCGTGGAGAATAGGGCCATTCAGCCCTTTGAGACCGTGTCGGCTCCCTGTGGAGGAAGCCAGTCTGTCCATTGCCCTGTTCTAGCCCCAAATTTGTGCAGGTTTATTTCTCTCAGTGCCTGTCCAATTTCCGATAGAAATTCTTCCGTCGTCTCTGCCTCTCCTACCCTCATAGGCAGTAGGTTTGAGGTTGTTACCGCTCGTTTTACATGGACATAAGGCTCCGAGAGCACAGAGGAGTCTATTTGGCCCATTTTCCCCATCCCAGCTCTTTGTAACGCAAACCATTTAATCCCAGAGTTCAACTATTTTGTTTTCTTTTTTGGAATATATCAAATGACAGTCTAAAGAGGCTCGACCACCATTTACAGACTGTATTCCAAATCACAACAACTCGCTGTGTTTTACAACAAATAATTGTGCTTATGGTGTGTCTGGAGGTTCACAGAGTATTCAAAATGAAGTCAACACTGTGGTTATTACACAAAATTAAGACTCAGTCTTCATCAATGATTCCGGTGACACCGAGTGTAATATATCTTAGTTTGCGGACAATTAGAATAAATGTACATTTCTATAAAACCTCTCACTACCACTGGACCTCCTAAAGTGTTTTAAAGCCAATGGAGTACTTTTGAAACATATTCACTATTGTAATGTAGGAAGCTGTAAGTACGCATGTGTAATCACATTTAGTTTAAAATTGTCATTTTTATAGTGTATTCACAAGGTCAAGCAAGCCCTTTTATACCTCTAGCATGTGGCTTCCTGCAGCCATTTCACCTTCTGTACCTTTTCTATATTAACTATGTATTGATTTCATAGCAAAAAAACAATAATTATCTTCATAATTATTCAGTAGTGAACATTGATCATCATTCGTGAATTGGTGTATTAGGTAATTATATTGTAAAGACTAGATCTTTATTTTAAAAAATAACATGATCAACCAAAATGTTTCCAGAAACTGCAGAGCTATCAGAATTTGTTTGAAAAAATAAATTACTCAATAATTTTGAGAAGTTACAAGATGTGGTGATGAGCCTGTGTATAATATTACATGTACTCAACAGTGTGACCTCCCACCAGTAGATGGTGTCAGGCGTCAGTCAGGTGACATCCAGCTACCAGCAGAAGGTTGTAAAGCGTGCACGAAGCCAGTAGCACATAAGGGTAGTTCCAAGAGTGTCAAATCTAACTCTGTGATAACTTGGTCTGTATAGCATTCTGATCATTACCTTACCACGTGTCCATTAATAAATCATTGATCTGGCTAAGTCACCAGCAATTCTGTAGAGTCATTGAAAGAATAGATCATAGAACACAACACTAAACATCATATTCTGCCAAGACTATGTGGGCTAGGCATTGGAGGAATGGTATTGTTACTGTGCGAGTAATCCAGAGACCCAGGTTAATGCTCTGGGGATCTGGGATCGAATCTGCCTGTGACACATGGTGAAATTGAATAACAGTATTGAATTAAAAGTCTGATGATAACATTCTTGATTGTTGTAAAAACACATCTGGTTCACTAATGTCCTTCATGAAATCTGCTCTCCTTATGTGGCCTGGCCTACACGTGACCCCAGATCCACAGCATTGTTGTGGTTAATTTGGAAGTGCCCCCCTGAAATAACCTCATAAGACACACAGTTCAAGGGCAATTGGAATGAGCAGTAAATGCTGGCCCAGCCAGTGACGCCCACCTCCCATGAATGAATAATTTTTAAGAAGGCTCATTGTTCAATCTGAAGACGAGTAAGAAACTGTCTCTTTGATTGGATTTGGTTTATTGTCACGTGTACCGAGGTACAGTGAAAAGTATTGTTCTGCGTACAGTCCAGACAGATCGTTCCAGACATGAAAAAACAAAGTGCGGATCTTGGCAGTTTGCTCAGTTCACAAAAGAATTTAATGGCTTCGTAGACATAGATTAATATTTTAATCACCATCCAAAACATACCTAATGGTAACGTGTGCTCATATAGACAGACACAAACGATACTGTAACTGAATTCGAGGAAATAGCAGAGATTTAACTGAACCGCCTTTTTGAACAATTCGGCCTTAATGGTAGAGAAATAGGAAAAGCCACTCAGGGAGATGAGGAAATCCAGGCTCAGTGCGGATTTGCTGTCACCCCTCCTTTCTTATACATGAAAGGTATTTAGGCTGCAGAATGTTTCACACCAAAACACAGAGGGGTCAAATATAAGCAACACATAATTCTCAATTCTCTTCCATTTAACTATATTTGACTTTGTTTAAAAGCTGACTGTGGTCAAACTGAACAAAGATTCATGGGATTTCTGTTACCCAGTGAAACACTTTCTTTTCTTGGTCAGTCATGTTTGCAATTCAATGGTGTATATTTCAGAGTTATTCAGAGTGAAGACTCGAGATCTATTCAATGCAAAATGAAATCATATATAACAAATAAATATACTGAGGTTCAACATTGAATAATGAAACAAATATTGAGTAAAATTGGTGGAAATTTTCTGCAGGAAGTTAAGAATGATGCATTAATGATTGAACAGAGAGCATTGTTCCATTAGATATTTACTGACCAAATGCTAAAGTTCAATATAAGTTCTATATCTTCTAGCCTTACAAGTTGAGACATCTGTTTTAAAGGAACAGCTGTCTTCATATAATAAGTGACCTCTCCTCCCAGCCGAACCATTGAAAGCTGCAGCAAGACTGTGCAGTTGAACGTTGCACAGGGCCATTGGGTACTGTGCTGCCAGCTGTTTCTGTAGCGTAGAGGTTATCACATTCACCTAACGTGCGAAAGGTGCTCCGAAAGCCAGTGATTCTAAACAAACCTGTTGGACTTTAACCTGGCATTGTAAGACTTCTTACTGTGCCCACCCCAGTCCAACACCGGCATCTCCACATCATAAATTAGAAGCATTTAATGCTTCTGCCAATTTCGAATCAGACTCGATGGACCGAATGGCCTCTTTCTGCACTGTCTGTTTAGCACAGGGGTAAATCGCTGGCTTTGAAAGCAGACCAAGGCAGAGCAGGAGCACGGTTCAATTCCCGTACCAGCCTCCCCGAACAGGTGCTGGAATGTGGCGACTAGGGGCTTTTCACAGTAACTTCATTTGAAGCCTACTTGTGACAATAAGCGATTTTCATGTTCTATATGTAGAAAAATTCAATGATGCAAAATCGTACTTTGAATGTGAGTCTTTACAAGTAATTAAGTCTTCACAGGTCAGTAGGGTGTGACTGGAGAGGGGGATAATCACAGGTTAAAGAGGACAGTTGGTAGGATTTTGCAAGCGCATGTAATGTGACATGAATCCTGGGTCCCGGTTGAGGCCGTACTCATGTGTGCGGAACCTGGCTAGCAGTTTCTGCTCGGCGATTCTGCGTTGTCGCGAGTCCTGAAGGCCGCCTTGGAGAACGCTTACCCGAAGAGCAGAGGGTCAATGCCCTTGACTGCTGAAGTGTTCCCCGACTGGAAGGGAACATTCCCGCCTGGCGATTATTGCGCAATGTCCGTTCGTCCGTTGTCACAGCGTTTGCAAGGCCTCGCCAATGTACCACGCCTCGGAACATCCTTTGCTGCAGCATATGAGGTAGATAACGTTGGCCGAGTCGCACAAGAATATCCCGCATACTTGGTTGGATGGTGTTCTCACGTGTAATAGTGGTACCCATGTTGATGATCTGGCACATCTTGCAGACGTTGCCATGGTAGGGTTGTTTGGTATCATGGTCGCTGTTCTGAACGCTGGGTAGTTTGCTGCAATCAATGGTCAGTTTGAGGTTGGGCGGTTGTTTGAAGGAAAGTAGCGGGGATGGCCTTGGCAAGATGTTCGTCTTCATCGGTGACTTGTTGAAGGCTGCGAAGATGTCGTAGTTTCTCCGCTCCAGGGAATTCATCAGGCGAACGAGGCTCCGGGAGTTCTTCCACAGACACCAGGAGCATACAGCGAACCCAATGAGACAACCAATGAACTGGAACAGCAGACCGAAAGATCTGTGGGACTAGAAGATCCAGCCAGCAGGAAGGATTGGAAACCCCACCCATTGAAACAACTCTCAGACTCTCTTTAAAACTCATCTCTTACCCCCCTACTCTACTCCCTGTACACACACGACTGCGTGGCAAAACTTGGTTCCAACTCCATCTACATGTTTGCTGACGATACGGCCATAGTGGGCCGGATCTCGAATAACGATGAGTCCGAATACAGGAGGGAGATAGAGAACCCTAGTGGAGTGGTGTAGCGACAACAATCTCTCCCTCAATGCCAGCAAAACTAAAGAGCTGGTAATTGACTTCAGGAAGCAATGTACTGTACACACCCCTGTCAGCATCAACGGGGCCGAGGTGGAGATGATTAGCAGTTTCAAATTCCTAGGGGTGCACATCTCCAAAAATCTGTCCTGGTCCACCCACGTCGACGCTACCACCAAGAAAGCACAACAGCGCCTATACTTCCTCAGGAAACTAAGGAAATTTGGCATGTCCACATTGACTCTTACCAACTATTACAGATGCACCATAGAAAGCATCCTATCGGGTTTCATCACAGCCTGGTATGGCAACTGCTCGGCCCAGGACCGCAAGAAACTTCAGAGAGTCGTGAACACCGCCCAGTCCATCACACGAAGCTGCCTCCCATCCATTGACTCCATCTACACCTCCCGCTGCCTGGGGAAAGCGGGCAGCATAATCAAAGATCCCTCCCACCCGGCTTACTCACTCTTCCAACTTCTTCCATCGGGCAGGAGATACAGAAGTCTGAGAACACGCACGAACAGACTCAAAAACAGCTTCTTCCCCACTGTCACCAGACTCCTAAATGACCCTCTTATGGACTGACCTCATTAACACTACACCCTGTATGCTTCATCCGATGCCAATGCTTTTGTAGTTACATTGTATCTGTTGTGTTGTCCTATTGTGTATTTTCTTTTATTCCCTTTTCTTCCCTTGTACTTAATGATCTGTTGAGCTGCTCGCAGAAAAATACTTTTCCCTGTACCTCGGTACACGTGACAATAAACAAATCCAATCCAATCCAATCCAAAAAAGTTTTTGGTCACCTGTCCTAATATCTCCTTTTGTGTCTGGGTGTCTCACTTTGTTTTATAATGTTCCTGTGAAGTTGACTGGGATGATTTATGATGTTAAAGGTGTTATATAAATAGAAGTTGTTGTTGTTGACTGTAACCCTGACCTCCTGTTTTACATCCCATTGGTTTCACAACAAACTCGGTCTCTGATGTTTTGCCCCCTGCGGGTTTGCAGCCTCTATAAAGACGGCGGCCGTTAACTCTGGCCTGTCACCGGGAGCAGGCCGCAGCTGTCCCCCCGCTCGATGCAAACCCGGGCCCGGAAACTTCTTCTTGGGGTTTGGAGCCTACACCGGGTTTCAGTGAAACCTCCCGGCCGCGTCCAGCATCGACATTGCGCATGCTCCAGCTCACAATGCCCTGGGAGTGATTGACGGCAGATGTGGGCCAATAGGAAGAGAGGGGTAGGCCTGGAGGACCGAGTGGTTGCAGCGGGTCCTCCAATCAACCGCAGTGCATGAGGGGCGGGGCTGAACCCGGTCGCCCACGTGAGCAGGAGCATGCGTAGTGCTGATCACAGCTCAGGTTTCAGTCGGAATTCCTCAACCGGTCAAATCCCGGGCGGTGAGTCCTGAGGGAGGGAGGGATGGAGCCGGCGGGTGGGTCGGGAGACCTCATAAACACTCCGTGTAGGCACCACACTCCAAACATGAAGGTCGGATCCGGCAGTTCAACCGGCGAAAGCTGCTCGGGCTTTTCCCCGAGACAGGCCCGGATGGGCGAAGAGAGCCTCGGCTTTGCTCCGCCTCCCATTCACTCTGATTGGCTGGAGGACCAGAAGCTCCTGATCGGTCACCCAGACCCGCCTCCTCTCCCTATTGGTCCGAACCCGCCGTCAATCAGTCCCCGGGCATTGTGAGCTGGAGCAAACCCTTCACCATCATTGTCAGCTCCCTGGTTTGCAGCTGCGGGGCTTCTCCCTCCCGGGAACAGGCCCAGGTTAACGGGCACCATCCTGCTTCAGACACTGGAGGATGGTTCACATCAGAGCATGGGGGAGATAATAAATAAGAGCTTACATTTTGCACTTAAATCAATGAGGACCCTGATCTGTGACAAGAAAGGAAACCCTGGCAGGTGGGTGGGGAGGATTCACAAACACCCGCTGGAGGCCCCAAATCCTCAATAAGACCCATTGGTTTTATTGTCAGTCTGCAGACAGGAGCTGGAGAACTGAACCCAGACAGAGGAGATGGAGGGAGAAAACTGGGACTGGAGGAAAGAAATGGTGAGATGGGTTTGGATTTCAGCCCAGGGAGGAGGGAGAGTGTGTGGGACGGGGATTTACAGCTTTGGGGGAACAAGAGAGGGAAAAATGTTCCAGAGAAACTAGAAAGGGCAGCGCGGTAGCATTGTGGATAGCACAATTGCTTCACAGCTCCAGGGTCCCAGGTTTGATTCCGGTTTGGGTCACTGTCTGTGCGCAGTCTGCACGTTCCCCCCGTGTGTGCGTGGGTTTCCACCGGGTGCTCCAGTTTCCTCCCACAGTCCAAAGATGTGCAGGTTAGGTGGATTGGCCATGATAAATTGCCCTTAGTGTCCAAAATTGCCCTTAGTGTTGGGTGGGGTTACTGCGTTATGGGGATAGGGCGGACGTGTTGACCTTGGGAAGGGTGCTCTTTCCAAGAGCCGGTACAGACTCGATGGGCCGAATGGCCTCCTTCTGCACTGTAAATTCTATGATAATCTATGAATTGCCTGTTCAGAATTTCTATCCTGGACTGACAGTGATGGCTTTTGTAAACTCCTTTTACAGGGGGTTAGAATTGGAGAATTTGCACATCCTGCATTGACAGTGATGACTTTTATAACATGAGAGATTACAGCTCTCAGGAAAGATTGAATGGAGAGGGGCGATGTGAGAGAGTGACCATCAATAAACAATAAGTCATGAATACAAGATAGTTACGAATAAAGCCAAGGGGACAATACAGCCAAAATTATTTATTACAGGTTCAGAATGTGCAACTCATTACCTTGGAAAGGAGTTGAGGAAAGTGCTGAGATGTTTTCAAAAGGAAACGTGACAAACACATGAGAGAAAATGGAATCGAAAATCAACTGAAAGGCTGAGATTTGATAGGTGGGACAGACTGGGATGTGTGCCGAGTATTGACAGCAGCAGAATCTGAGAGAATGGCCTGTTTGTATCTTATATATTCACAGTATTTCAATATAATCTTTTACAGAATATTTGCAGATGCAAACATCATGTCGAGATCTGACAGAGTCACTTGATTCATCAGGACCGGCCTTTCAACGTGGAAGGAGAAATGTTTGTCTGTTTTGTCTTTTGGAAACAAAATTCAAAAATCACTGTGATTGGAAAAGCAGCGAGACACAGACATCTAAGTAATTGTCCACAGTTAGCTGTAACTGAGCTGTAACCAATCACACAGCATGAAATTAAATTGCAGCATTTACATCAGGGCGACACCGTACTCCGGCTTCAACTGATGATCCAAGTTGGAGAGACATAAGGACATTTGCACCAAAGGAATCAAGAAGCAGCAATAGGACATTCAGCCCCGTGAGCCTGTTCCACCATTTAATAACATCACGGCTGATCTGATAGTGAAGTCAAATCTTCATCCCACCTACATCTGATAACCTGTCAATGACCATGGAGAAAGCGTGGAAATGTGGGGACTGTGGGATGGGATTCAATTACCCATCTGAATTGGAAACTCATCGACGTATTCACACTGGGGAAAGGCCGTTCACCTGCTCGGTGTGTGGGAAGGGATTCACTCGGTCATCAAACCTCCTGACACACCAACTTGTTCATACTGATAGGAGACCTTTTAAATGTGCTGACTGTGAGAAGAGCTTTAAAAGCAGAAATGATTTACTGATACATCAACGCACTCACACTGGGGAGAGGCCATTCACCTGCTCGGTGTGTGGGAAGGGATTCACTCGGTCATCCCACCTCTTGACACACCAACTTGTTCATACTGATGAGAGACCTTTTAAATGTGCTGACTGTGGAAAGAGCTTTAAAAGCAGAAAGGATTTACTGTTACATCAACGCACTCACACTGGGGAGAGGCCGTTCACCTGTTTGGAATGTGGGAAGGGATTTAATGATTTGTCAAACCTCCGGATTCACCATCAGATTCACTCTGACCAGAGACCGTTTAAATGTGCTGACTGTGAAAAGAGCTTTAAACACAGAAAGGATTTACTGACACATCAACGCACTCACACTGGAGAGAAGCCATTCACCTGCTCCATGTGTGGAAAGGGATTCACTCGATCATCACTCCTCCTGAGCCACCAACTTGTTCATACTGATCAGAGACGTTTTAAATGTGCTGACTGTGAGAAGAGGTTTAAAAGGAAAAGCAATTTACTGAAACACCAACGCACTCACACTGGGGAGAGGTCATTCACCTGCTCCATGTGTGGGAAGGGATTCACCTGTTCACACCAGCTTCTGCAACACCAGCGAGTTCACACTGGGGAGAGACCGTACACTTGACCCGTGTGTGACAAGAAATTCACTCAGTCATCCCACCTGACTTCAAACCAACTTGTTCACACTGATCAGAGACCTTTTAAATGTTCCGAGCAGCCCGGTTCAATTCCCGTACCAGCCTCCCCGAACAGGTGCCGGAATATGGCGACTAGGGGCTTTTCACAGTAACTTCATTTGAAGCCTACTTGTGACAATAAGCGATTTTCATTTCATTTCATTTCATTTAAAAGTAAACTGAATCTGCTGAAACACCAGCGAGTTCACACTGAAACCGAATCATAGAATTTACAGTGCAGAAGGAGGGCATTCGGCCCATCGAGTGCACGGCCCTTGCAAAGAGCACCTTACTTAAGCCCACACCACCAACCTAACCCATAACCCCACCTCACCTTTTTGGACACTAAGGGCAATTTATCATGGCCAATCCATCTAACCTGCACACCTTTGGACTGTGGGGGGAAACCGGAGCACCCGGAGGAAACCCACGCAGACACTGGGGGCACCGTGCAGACTCCGCACAGCCAGTGACCCAAGCCGGGAATCAAACCTGGGAACATGGAATTGTGAAGCAACAGTGCTAACCACTGTGCTACCGTGTCGCCCACATGTGGGAGCGGTACTGGGGAGAGGCTGTTTAACTGCTCCGTGTGTGGGAGGAGATTCACTCAGTCAAACAACCTGCACAGACATCAGCAAGTTCACAGGCAACAGCAGGGTTTGGAATCAGCTGTTGTTGCTGCTGTTAGTCACATCTAGGACTGAATGATGCCAGGACGTCTATTTCCAGTGGGGCTCCACAGTTTTCTGGTATATATCAATGATTTAGACTTAAATGTATGCACCAGGATTACGCAAAAGTTGCTCATGTGTTTTAGACGATGAGGGAGAAAGCCATGGACTGGGTCAGGTGGACAGAAAAGTAGTAAATGGAACTTTGGGGGCTGTTTAGCACAGGGCTAAATCGCTGGCTTTGAAAGCAGACCAAGGCAGGCCAGCAGCACGGTTAATTCCCGTACCAGCCTCCCCGAACAGACGCTGGAATGTGGCGACTCGGGGCTTTTCACAGTAACATCATTTGAAGCCTACTTGTGACAATAAGCGATTTTCATTTCATTTTCATTTAGATAATGAGAGGTTAGGAACACACTTCAGTTAATTCCCGATAAAAATAAGGTCATTTCAGGAGAATGGAAAAAACTGATTGGTGGGGAAGCTACAAATAATCCTTTAAAAAAAAAAATTCAGAGTACCCAATTATTATTAATTTTTTTTCCAATTAAGGGGCAATTTAGCGTGGCCAATCCACCTAACCTGCACATCTTTGGGTTGTGGGGGTGAAGCCCATGCAGACATGGGGAGAATGTGCAAACTCCACACGGACAGTGCCCCAGTGCCAGGATTCAAACCTGGGTTCTCAGTGCTGTAGTCCCAGTGCTAACCACTGCTCCATGTGCTGCCCTAGCTACAAATAGTTCTAATAAATTTATTGAACAGTTCTCAAATGGAAAGACACTTGACCACATTAAAACTAAGGATTTGCAATAGACGTTTGATCCAGCAAGTCACATTTAGGGCAAGATTAGAAACAGGGCATTCATTTAAAGTGATTAGAAAAAGAAGCAATGCTGAGCAAGGCTAGGAGAGTGGGCAAAGAAGTGGCAGATGGAATACAATGTGGAAAAATGTGAGGTTATGCACTTTGGAAGGAGAAATGGAGGCATAGACTATTTTCTAAATGGGAAAATGCTGAGGAAATCACAAGCACAAAGGAACTTGGGAGTCCTTGTTCAAGATTCTCTTCAGGTTAACATGCAGATGCACTGCAGCCTCACGGCGCCGAGGTCCCAGGTTCAATCCTGGCTCTGGGTCACTGCCCGGGTGGAGTTTGCACATTCTGCCCGTGTTTGCGTGGGTTTCGCCCCCACATCCCAAAGATGTGCAGGGTGGGTGGATTGGCCACGCTAATCATCCCCTTAATTGGAAAAAATGAATTGGATACTCCAAATTTTTTTTTAAAGGTTAACGTGCAGGTTCAGTCAGCAGTTAGGAAGGCAAATGCAATGTATTCAGGTCGAGTGGGCTAGAATACAAGACCAGGGATGTAATTCTGAGGCTGTAGCAGGCTCTGATCAGACCCCATTTGGAGTATTATGAGCAGTTTTGGGCCCCGTATCTAAGAAGGATGTGTTGGCCTTGGAAAGGTCCAGAGGAGGTTTACAAGAATGATCCCTGGAATGAAGAGCTTGTCGTATGAGGAACGGTTGAGGACTCTGGGTCTGTACTCGTTGGGAGTTTAGAAGAATATGGGGGTATCTTATTAAAACTTACAGGATACTGCGAGGCCTGGGTAGAGTGGACATGGAGAAGATGTTTCCACTTGTAGGAAATTATTCCTTCAAGCTCTCCAAAAAATGCTTTTGGCAGCAAAATCGGCAGGCATTGGAAAATAAACAGAAATCGCAGCACCGTGTTCATTTTAACCGACCCTCCAGTGACCCCCACCCCCCTCCAATCCCGAGCAACCGGCACACCCAGATATCTAAAGTGAACCACTGCCAGAGGAATGGCAGGCCCCCCCCCCCCCCCCGCCCCCCCACCCCTGCCCACACCCCCGGCCGAAACACCACAAAATACTCACTCTTGTCTCAATTTAATTTGTACCCCGAGAAAGACGCAAACACCCGCAGCAGCTCCAATATTCCCCCTCTTGACATACTCGGTTCCGACACATATAATAACAAGTTGTCGGCATACAAGGGCGTCCTGTGCTCTATCCACCCCCCCCGCACTATTCCTTTCCATACCCCCAAACCTCTTGGCCAATGGCGATTTTGCGATGGTCAACGGCTCAATCGCGAGTGCAAACCCAAGGAAAACCCAAAAGCTTTCTATCGGTATGTCAGGAATAAAAGAATGACTAGGGTAAGAGTAGGGCCAGTCAAGGACAGGGATGGGAAGTTGTGTGTGGAGTCTGAAGAGATAGGCGAGATACTAAATGAATATTTTCCGTCAGTATTCACTCAGAAAAAAGATAATGTTGTGGAGGAGAATGCTGAGACCCAGGCTATTAGAATAGATGGCAATGAGGTACGTAGGGAAGAGGTGTTGGCAATTCTGGACAGGCTGAAAATAGATGAGTCCCCGGGGCCTGATGGGACTTATCCTAGGATTCTCTGGGAAGCCAGGGAAGAGATTGCTGGGCCTTTGGCTTTGATTTTTATGTCATCATTGGCTACAGGAATAATACCAGAGGACTGGAGGATAGCAAATGTGGTCCCTTTGTTCAAGAAGGGGGGTAGAGACAACCCTGGCAACTATAGACCGGTGAGCCTCACGTCTGTTGTGGGTAAAGTCTTGGAGGGGATTATAAGAGACAAGATTTATAATCATCTAGATAGGAATAATATGATTAGGGATAGTCAGCATGGCTTTGTGAAGGGTAGGTCATGCCTCACAAACCTTATCGAGTTCTTTGAGAAGGTGACTGAACAGGTAGACGAGGGTAGAGCAGTTGATGTGGTGTATATGGATTTCAGTAAAGCGTTTGATAAGGTTCCCCACGGTCGGCTATTGCAGAAAATACGGATGCTGGGGATTGAGGGTGATTTAGAGATGTGGATCAGAAATTGGCTAGCTGAAAGAAGACAGAGGGTGGTGGTTGATGGGAAATGTACAGAATGGAGTTCAGTTACAAGTGGCGTACCACAAGGATCTGTTCTGGGGCCGTTGCTGTTTGTCATTTTTATCAATGACCTAGAGAAGGGTGGGTGAGTAAATTTGCAGACGACACTAAAGTCGGTGGTGTTGTCGACAGTGCGGAAGGATGTAGCAGGTTACAGAGGGACATAGATAAGCTGCAGAGCTGGGCTGAGAGGTGGCAAATGGAGTTTAATGTAGAGAAGTGTGAGGTGATTCACTTTGGAAGGAATAACAGGAATGCAGAATATTTGGCTAATGGTAAAGTTCTTTGAAGTGTGGATGAGCAGAGGGATCTAGGTGTCCATGTACATAGATCCCTGAAAGTTGCCACCCAGGTTGATAGGGTTGTGAAGAAGGCCTATGGAGTGTTGGCCTTTATTGGTAGAGGGATTGAGTTCCGGAGTCATGTTACAGCTGTACAAGACTCTGGTACGACCGCATTTGGAGTATTGCGTACAGTTCTGGTCACCGCATTATAGGAAGGACATGGAAGCTTTGGAGCGGGTGCAGAGGAGATTTGCCACGATGTTGCCTGGTATGGAGGGAAAATCTTATGAGGAAAGGCTGATGGACTTGAGGTTGTTTTCGTTAGAGAGAAGAAGGTTAAGAGGAGACTTAATAGAGGCATACAAAATGATCAGGGGGTTAGATAGGGTGGACAGCGAGAGCCTTCTCCCGCGGATGGAAATGGCTAGCACGAGGGGACATAGCTTTAAACTGAGGGGTAATAGATATAGGACAGAGGTCAGAGGTAGGTTCTTTACGCAAGAGTGATGAGGCCGTGGAATGCCCTACCTGCAACAGTAGTGAACTCGCCAACATTGAGGGCATTTAAAAGTTTATTGGATAAGCATATGGATGAGAATGGCATAGTGTAGGTTAGATGGCTTTTGTTTCAGTGCAACATCGTGGGCCGAAGGGCCTGTACTGCGCTGTATCGTTCTATGTTCTATGTTCAAACAGCAGGGGGGGGACATAGGACATCCCTGCCTAGTCCCACGGTGGAGACAAAAGTCTCTCGAGCTGATGTTTTTTGTGCGGACACTGGCCCCGGCTCCTTATACAGTAGCTTTACCCAGTCCACAAATCGTGGACCAATCCCAAACCGCTCCAGAACTGCTATCAAGTGTCCCCATTCTACTTGGTCAAATGCTTTCTCGGCGTCCAGTGCCACATCTAGCTCTGTTTCCTTCCCCTCCGCCGGTGCCATAACCACGTTCAGTATCCTCCTAATGTTCGAAAAGAGCTGCCTCCCTCACACAAACCCCGTCTGATCGTCACCTACCACCTTCAGGAGGCACTCTTCCTGCCTACCTGCCAGTACCTTCGCTAATACCTTTGCGTTCACGTTTAAAAGTGATATGGGCTGAAACAACCCACACTCCATCGGATCCTTATCGTTTTTAAGCAACAGGGAAGCCGATGCCTGCCCCAAAGTTTGTGGTATCACCCCCTTCCCTATCGCCTCCTCAAATATCTCCATCATCAGGGGTGCCAGCTTATCCTGCAGACACACCAGGGAGTTCACACTGAGGAGAAGCCATTCACCTGTTCTCAGTGTGGGAAGGGATTACATAGAAACACAGAAAATAGGAGCAGGATGAGACCATTTGGCACTTTGCGTCTGCTCTGCCATTCATTATGATCATGGCTCATCATCCAACTCAATAGCTTAATCCCGATTTCCCCTCCATATCCTTTTATTGCCTTTGCTCCAAGTGCTATATGTAACTGTTTCCTGAAAACATACAATGTATTGGCCTCAACTATTTCCCGTGGTAACAAATTCCACAGGCTCACCACTCTCTGATGAAGAAATTACTCATCTCTGTCTAAATGGTCTACCCCGTATCCTCAGACTGTGACCTCTGGTTCTGTAAACTCACACCATCGGGAAAATCTTTCCTGCATCTCCCCTGTCAAGCCCTGTTAGAATATTACAGGTTTCTATGAGATCCCCCCCCCCCCCCAATTCTTCTGAACTCCAGCGAATACAATCCTAACTGATTCAATCTCTCACACGTCAGTCCCACCATCCCAGGAATCAGTCTGATAAACCTGCTCTGCACTCCCTCGAGAGCAAGAACATCCTTCCTCAGATAAGGAGAGCAAAACTGCACACAATATTCCAGGTATGGCCAAACCCCTGTATATGACAGCAAGATATTCCTGCTCCTGTACTCGAATCCGCTCGCAATGAAGGCTAGCACACCATTTGCCTTCTTTACCGCCTGCTGTCGCTGCATGCTTACTTTCAGTGACATGTCCGAGGATATCCAGGTCTCGTTGCACATTTCCCTCCTAATTTATGACAATTCAGATAATAGCCTGCCTTCTCGTTTTGCTACCAAACTGGATAACCTCGCATTTCTCCAAATTATACTGTATCTGTCATTCATTTGCCCACTCACTCAACTTGTGCAAATCACACTGAAGGATCTCTGCAACCTCCTCACAGCTCACCCTCCCACGCATCTTGGTGTAATTTGCAAATTTGGAGATATTGCATTTTGTTCCCTCATCTAAATTGTTAGGTGACACAGTGGTTAGCACTGCGGTCTCACAGAGCTGAGGACCAGTGTTCAATCCAATAAATAATTGTGCATATGGTATGTCTGGAATTTCAGAGTATTGAAAATGGTGTCATTGACGTGGTTATTACACAAAATTAAGACTCGACCTTTATCAATAAATTGGTGAGGACACCAAGTGTAATATATCTTAGTTTGAAGACAATTAGAACAAATGTACATTTCTATCAAACCTCTCACTACCACTGGACCTTCTAAAGTGTTTTAAAGCCGATGGAGTACTTTTGAAAAATATTCACTGTTGTAATGTAGGAAGCTGTAAATACACATGTGTAATCACATTTAGTTTTCAAATTGTTATTTTCATTATTAAAAATAAATTTAGAGTACCCAATTCAGTTTTTCCAATTAAGGAACAATTTAGCATGGTCAATCCACCTACCCTGCACATCATTGTGTTGTGGGGGTGAAACCAACAAAACCACAGGACGAATGCAAACTTCACATGGCAGTGACCCAGGGTCGGGATCGAACCTGGGACCACGGCGCCATGAGGTAGCAGTGCTAACCATTGCGCAACCTTGCTGCCCGTATATTGTTATTTTCATAGTGTACTCACTGGCCTTAGTAATAAGGTCAAGAAGCCCTTTTATACCTCTAACATGTGCCTTTCTGCAGCCATTTCACCTTTTGTACCTTTTCTATATTAACTATGTATTGATTTCATCGCAAAAAACAATAATTACATTAATGATTATTCAGTAGTGAACATTGATTATCATTAATGAATTGGTGTATTCGGTAATTATATTGTAAAGACGAGATCTTTATTTTCAAAAATAACATGATCAACCTGTAGCGCACAATGACTTACGAGAGACGAATAGAGATGAAGTCGATGAGGCTTTATTAAGCGTGACTTGTTCCCCGCAGTTCAGCAACAGACTGGAGCTGCGGGGAGAACTCCTGGTTCTTATACTCCGCCTTCAGGGCGGAGCTAGAGATCAACAGCCAACCAGGACCGGGGATCTGTCAGCCAATAGCATCACGGCTTCACAGTCCCACATGACCCCTAATGCATACTACCACATTCACCCCTTGTTAAAAATGAACCCGGCGGGGTGGTGGTTCGCATGGTGGTAGGGGTTTACAAGGCTGGTCCTGGGAGGAGAAAATTTTTGCCATGTCTTTTCAATGCTCTACGCTTTGCCCTACATTGGGCTATGTACAGGGTTTGTGAACTATTTCCTAAATTCGTAAGAGGAAAAAAAGAACATTCTCGTTAAAGTCCACAACATTCTTGTGTTACACCGATGCCACGAGTCGAGCGGGCGGTCTGGTCTTCCTTGTTGATCGCCTCAGCCCCGGTGGTGGTGCAGGTGCTTGTTCCCGCATTGTCGTCTCCGGGAGCTTTTCGGTGTCTGCTTCAGTTTCACTCCTGGTCGGACATGGGAGGAGGAGCGATCCTCCCGAGAAGGGGGCGGTCGCGGGGTGCGCCGGTGGCAGGGAGGGGGTGATCGGTGTTGGGGGGGTGTGCGTGTTGCCGGCGGGTGCCAGGTCTCGCAGGGAGACCGTGTCCTGTCGGCCGTCGGGGTACGCCACGTAGGCGTACTGCGGGTTCGCGTGGAGGAGATGAACCCTCTCGACCAACGGGTCCGACTTGTGCGCCCGCACGTGTTTCCGGAGCAAGATGGGTCCTGGGGCCGCCAGCCAGGTTGGCAGCGACGTTCCGGAGGAAGATTTCCTGGGGAAGACAAGGAGGCGCTCATGAGGCGTTTGGTTAGTGGTGGTACACAGCAGCGACCGGATGGAGTGGAGAGCGTCTGGGAGGACCTCCTGCCACCGTGAAACTGGGAGATCTCTGGACCGTAGGGCCAGTAGGACGGTCTTCCAGACCGTGCCGTTCTCCCTCTACTTGCCCGTTGCCCCGGGGGTTGTAGCTGGTCGTCCTGCTCGAGGCTATGCCCTTGCTGAGCAGGATCTGGCGCAGCTCGTCACTCATGAAGGAGGACCCCCTGTCGCTATGGATATATGCGGGGCAACCGAACAGTGTGAATATAGTGCTCAGGGCTTTAATAACTGTGGCCGCTGTCATGTCGGGGCAGGGGATGGCGAAAGGGAAGCGGGAGTACTCGTCCACCACGTTCAGGAAGTATGTGTTTCAGTCGGTGGAGGGGAGGGGCCCTTTGAAATCCAGACTGAGGCGTTCAAAGGGGCGGGAAGCCTTGATCAGGTATGCTCTATCTGGCCTGAAAAAATGCGGTTTGCACTCAGCGCAGATGTGGCAGTTCCTGGTGACAGTACGGACCTCCTCCACGGAGTAGGGGAGGTTGCGGGACTTGATAAAATGGTAGAACCGAGTGACCCACGGGTGGCAGAGGTCCTCGTGGAGGGTTTGGAGACGGTCTATTTGTGCGTTGGCGCATGTGCCGCGGGACAGGGCATCGGACGGCTCGTTCAGCTTTCCGGGACGGTACAAGATCTCGTAGTTGAAGGTGGAGAGCTCGATCCTCCACCTTAAGATCTTGTCATTTTTAATTTTGCCCCGCTGTGCATTATCGAACATGAAAGCTACCGACCGTTGGTCAGTGAGGAGAGTGAATCTCCTGCCGGCCAGGTAATGCCTCCAATGTCGCACAGCTTCCACTATGGCTTGGGCTTCCTTTTCCACTGAGGAGTGGCGGATTTCTGAGGCGTGGAGGGTTCGGGAGAAAAAGGCCACGGGTCTGCCTGCTTGGTTAAGGGTGGCCGCCAGAGCTACGTCGGAGGCGTCACTCTCGACTTGGAAGGGGAGGGACTCGTCGATGGCGCGCATCGTGGCCTTTGCGATATCCGCTTTGATGCGGCTGAAGGCCTGGCGAGCCTCTGTCAACAGGGGGAAGGTAGTGGTCTGTATTAGGGGGCGGGCCTTGTCTGCGTACTGGGGGACCCACTGGGCGTAATATGAAAAGAACCCCAAGCAGTGTTTCAGGGCTTTGGAGCAGTGGGGGAGGGGAAATTCCATAAGGGGGCGCATGCGTTCGGGGTCGGGGCCTATTATCCCATTGCGCACTACATATCCCAAGATGGCTAGCCGGTTTGTGCTAAACACGCACTTGTCCTCGTTGTATGTGAGGCTCAAGGCTTTAGCGGTCTGGAGGAATTTTTGGAGGTTGGCGTCGTGGTCCTGCTGATCGTGGCCGCAGATGGTTACGTTGTCGAGATACGGGAACGTGGCCTGCAACCCGTGTTGATCAACCATTCGGTCCATCTCCCGTTGGAAGACCGAGACCCCGTTTGTGACGCCAAATGGGACCCTTAGGAAGTGGTATAATCGCCCGTCTGCCTCGAAGGCTGTGTACTTGCGGTCACTTGGGCGGATGGGGAGCTGGTGGTAGGCGGACTTGAGGTCCACGGTGGACCTTATATTGGGCAATCCGATTGACCATGTCGGATATGCGGGGGAGAGGGTACGCATCTAGCTGTGTGTACCTGTTGATGGTCTGGCTATAGTCTATGACCATCCTTTGCTTCTCCCCTGTCTTTACTACTACCACCTGTGCTCTCCAGGGACTATTGCTGGACTGGATTATGCCTTCCTTCAGCAACCGCTGGACTTCGGACCGAATAAATGTCCGGTCCTGGGCGCTGTACCGTCTGCTCCTAGTGGCGACGGGTTTGCAATCCAGGGTGAGGTTTGCAAACAAGGATGGGGGTTCAACCTTGAGGGTTGCGAGGCCGCAGATAGTGAGTGGGGGTATTGGGCCGCCGAATTGGAATGTTAGGCTCTGCAGGTTGCACTGGAAGTCTAATCCCAGTAATGTGGGCGCGCAGAGTTGGGGAAGGACGTAGAGCCTGTAGTTTTTAAACTCCCTCCCTTGCACGGTTAGGGTCACTATGCAGAACCCTTTGATCTGTACAGAGTGGGATCCTGCAGCTAGGGAAATCTTTTGCATACTTGGGCGGATGGTCAAGAAGCAGCGTCTTACCGTGTCGGGGTGGATGAAACTTTTGGTGCTCCCGGAGTCGATTAGGCATGGTGTCTCGTGTCCGTTGATCAGCACCGTTGTTGTCGTCGTCTGGAGCGTCCGGGGCCGTGCTTGGTCCAGCGTCACCGAGGCCAGATGTGGTCGCAGTGTCTCAGCGTCTTCTTCGAACCCCGTGGAGCCGTCGATGCTGGGGTCCATCCAAGATGGCGGCGGGGGTGGACAAAATGGCCGCCCCCATGCATCGCACATGGCTGGGGGGGTCCCAAGATGGCGACGGGGGTGGACAAAGTGGCCACCCCCATGCATCGCAAAAGGCTGGGGGGTCACAAGATGGCGGCGCCCATCCTCCCCTCGTGGTGGCCGGGACCCAAAATGGCAGCGCCTGCGGGTCGCACATGGGGCGCAGGGGGGGGTGGGTTGGGGAGCGTTTGGGATACGCTGGACTCTTTCTTCTCCGGGGACAGCGGCGACCCCCCGGGACCGGCACACAGCCGCGAAATGGCCCTTTTTGCCGCAGCTCTTGCAAATCGCTGCGCGGGCTGGGCAGCGCTGCCGGGGGTGTTTCGCCTGCCCGCAGAAATAGCAGCGGGCCCCCCCGGGATGACCTGGCGTCTGAACCGCGCAAACCTGTGAGGGGAGGGGGTTTGTCGCGACGGGGGTCCATGGAGCCCAAGGGGCTGCCGCGCGGTCGGGGCCGTACGCGCGGGCGTTTTGCGCGGCCATATCTCGGGAAGCTGCAAGGGCCCGTGCCTCTGAGAGTCCTAGCGACTCTTTTTCTAACAGTCTTTGGCGGATTTGGGGAGAGTTCATACTTGCCACAAACGCATCGCAAATTAACATGTCCGTGTGTTCAGCCGTGTTTACCGGCAGGCCGTGGCGGAATGGTATTGTTACTGGGCTAGTAATCCAGAGACTCCGGTTAATGCTCTCGGGATCTGGGATCAAATTTGCCTATGACAGAGATTGAAATTGAAATTCAATAAAAGCCTTGAATTAAAAGTCTAGTGTTGGCACTGTCAATAGGGGGGCCACAGTAGCACAGTGGTTAGCACAGTTACTTCACAGCTCCAGGGTCCCAGGTTCGATTCCCGGCTTGGCTCACTGCCTGTGCGGAGTCTGCACGTTCTCCCCGTTTCTGCATGGGTTTCCTCCGGATGCTCCGGATTCCTCCCACAGTCCAAACATGCAGGTTAGGTGGATTGGCCAAGCTAAAGTTCCCTTTGTGTCCAAAAAGGTTGGGTGGGGTTACAGGGATTAGGGTGGGAGTGTGGGTTTAGGTAGGGTGCTATTTCCAAGGGCCGGCGCAGACTCGATGGGCTGAATGGGCTCCTTCTGCACTGTAAATTCTATGATTCTATAATTTTTGTAAAAACCCATCTGGTTAACTAATGTCCCTTAGGAAATCTGCACTCCTTCTGTGCCCTGACCTACACATGACTCCAGATCCACAGCAATGTTGTGGTTAATTTGTAAGTGCCCTCTGAAATAGACTCACAAGATACGCAGTTCAAGGGCAATTGGAATGAGCAGTAAATGCTGGCCCAGCCAGTGACGCCCACCTCTCATGAATGAATAATTTTTAAGAACGCTCATTGTAAGAAACTGTCTCTTTGATTAGATTTGATTTATTGTCACGTGTACCGAGGTACAGTGAAAAGTATTGTTCTGCGTACAGTCCAGACAGATCGTTCCATACATGAAAAAACAAAGTGCGGATCTTGGCAGTTTGCTCAGTTCACAAAAGAATTTAATGGCTTTGTAGACGCAGATTAACATTTTAATCACTGTACAAAACATATCTACTTGTAATGGGTGCTCATATAGACAGACACAAACGATACTGTCACTGAATTAGAGGATATGGCAGAGATTTAACTGAACCACCTTTTTAAAAAATTTGGCCTTCATGATAGAGAAACAGGAAAAGCCACTCAGGGAGATGAGGAAATCCAGGCTCAGTGCGGATTTGCTGTCACCCCTCCTTTCTTATACATGAACGGGATTTAGGCGGCAGAATGTTTCACACCAAAACACAGAGGGGTCAAATATAAGCAACACATAATTCTCAATTCTCTTCCATTTAACAATATTTGACTTTATTCAAAAGCTGTCTGCGGTCAATCTCAACAAAGTAAAAATCTTATAACACCAGGTTAAAGTCAAACAGGTTTGTTAAGAATCACTAGCTTTCGGAGCACAGCTCCTTCCTCAGAGGAAGAGGAAGGAGCGACGCTCTGAAAACTAGTGATTCAAAACAAACCTGTTGAACTTTAACCTGGTGTTGTAAGACTTCTTACTAAGCCCACCTCAGTCCAATGCCGGCACCTCCACATCATAGCTGCAATCTCAACAAAGATTCATGGGATTTGTATTACCCAGTGACCCACGCTTTCTTGGTCACTCATGTTTGCATTCAATGGTGCATATTTCAGAGATATTCAGAGTGAAGTCTCGAGAACTATTCGATTCAAAATGAAGTCATATATAACATAAATATTCTGATGTTCAACATTGATTAATGAAACAAATATTGAGTAAAATTGGTGGAAATCTTCTGTAGGAAGATAAGAATGATACGATAATGATTGAACAGAGAGCATTGTTCCCATTAGATATTTGCTGAACAAATGCTAAAGTTCAATATAAGTTCTATATGTTATGGTTTTACAAGTTGAGACAGGGTTTAAAGAAACAGTTGTCTTCTTGTAATCAGTGACCTGGCTTCTCAGCCGAACCATTGAGAGCTGCAGCAAGACTGTGCAGTTGAACGTTGCACAGGGCCATTGGGTACTGTGCTGCCAGCTGTTTCTGTAGCATAGAGGTTATCAAAGTCAGCTAACGTGTGAAAGGTGTCTGGTTCGAAACTTGCTAGAAGCATTAAATGCTTCTCATTTAGTCTGAGGAAAACTTTGCACAACATACGTTTGTCCCTGAATATTACCTGAATCTTGTATGTTTGAGGAATAGGAGATTTAGTCTCACATCAGCCACAAAAATTGATTCAGTAAAGTCTGAAGTACTGAATTTTCAAGAAGCAATGAGCTGATAAAGATTTCCCTGCTTTAAGACAGTTTGGATATTCGCAGTTTGTTCATCCACAACAGTATATAACGGATTGACAGATGCAGATGAACATAATAACTGTGTCAATCATGTCTAATTGTAAGATAAAAGCAACTTACTGCGGATGCTTCAATCAGAAACAAAAACTGGAAATACTGGACAATCTCAGCAGGTCTGACAGCCTCTGTGGTGCGAGATGGCAGCTGTCGTTCCGGGTCTGGGTGACGCTTTGTCAAAGCTGGAGAACTGGAAATGGGGTCAGATTCAGACTATTGTGGATGGGCGGGGGTGGTGGATGGGGTGGCGGGCAGAAGTCTCGTGGAGAATTGGGACTGGATAGAGGGCCAGCAATAGGTGGAGAATGACTAAAATGTCTTGGACAGAAAGAAAAAGGGAATGTATATGGGGGTGATCAAAGCTAAGAAACTCACCTGATGAAGGAGCTGCGCTTCAAAAGCTAGTGACTCCAAACAAACCTGTTGGACTTTAACCTGGTGTTGTAAAACTTCTTATAAGGCTAAGAAAGGTGCTGATAGCGGCACGTTAAGAGATTAGACTGTGTTAATGGCAGAACTAAAGTAAGCAGTGTGTCAGAGGAAGACTAGGAACAGGGAGCAAATTGCCCAAGTGGTGTGAATGTGTGCTTGGGGGGAGCAATTGTGAGGGAAGAGAGGTCAATAGAAGTAATGAAAATGTTGCTGGAAATAAACATGTGAGGAAGGTGGAGGAGAGTAATACGTGACATGGCCTCTCAGCCTAACCATCAGAAGCTGCAGCAAGAGACTGCAGTTGAACATAGCACAGGTCCATTGGCTGCTTCGCTGCTGCCTGTTTCTGTAGCCATGATGTGGAGATGCCGGCGTTGGACTGGGGTGAGCACAGTGAGAAGTCTTACAACACCAGGTTAAAGTCCAACAGGTTTGTTTCAAACCCTAGCTTTCAGAGCACTGCTCACCTGAGGAAGGAGCTAGTGTTTGAAACAAACATGTTGAACTTTAACCTGGTGTTGTAAGACTTCTTACTGTTTCTGTAGTGTAGTGGTTATCATGTTCATCTAACGCCGCAAAATGTCCTCCGTTCAAAACTGGGCAGGAACATTGAAGACTTCTCGCTTAGTTTGAGGGAAGTTTGGATAACATGCGTTTGTTTCTGCATGTCATCTGAATCCCATATATTAGATATATATTTGGTCTCATCTCGGCCTCAAACGTCATTCAGAGAAGTCGGAGGAAGTGAATATTGAAGAAGCAAAGATCAGAAAAAGATGATCCAATTTAACAGAATTTAATGGATTTATGGATGTAGATGAACATTTTAAATCACCATCTGAAACATATTTAATGGTAATATGTGCTCATACAGACAGAGACAAATGGTACTCCAACTGAAGTAGAGGAAATAGCAGAGATTTAACTAAAACACCTTTTTGAAAATCGGGCTTTGTGGTAGAGAAACAGGAAAAGCCACTCAGGGAAATGAGGAAATCCAGGCTCAGTGCGGATTTGCTGTCACCCCTCCTTTCTTATACATGAACGGGACTTAGGCTGCAGAATGTTTCATACCCAGAACAAAGAAGGTATAATATAATGAACAATATAATGAACATATCATTCTTACATCTCTGACCTGTGAAGATATCTGATTGTGTTTAAAAACTGACTGTGGCCAATCTCAAATGAACACAAGGGAACTTGTATTACCCAGTGACTCGATTTATTTTCTTTGTCAGTCATGTTTGCAATTCAAGGTTGTATATTTCAGAGAGTCTCAATTTCAGATGAGGACATAAATATCAAATAATATCAAGTTTTGAGTAATGGAACAAATACTGAGTAAAATTGTTTGATGATTTTCGAAGGGAGATAAGAATGACGTTATTACTGAATGAGAGGAAATAATTTCACCCGGAGATATTTGCTGAGCGGACATTTCTACATTTAAAAATTAATTTGAAATCAAATAAAGTAAACTACTTCAGCATAGTGATCTCTAGAGGGCTTTGTTAAGCTTCACAAATCCCTCTCTAATAGACAGACTCTGTAAACAGGATGTAGATCAAATTAATTAGATTCTGTTATGAACTCAGAAATAATGACGATGCTTCAGCAGAAAAGACACTTTTGTAAATTCAAAATGAAACCAATTGCATGATTACATAATGTTTATATCGTAAACGACACCATCTTCGTGTCCAAATCTTCTGGTCATTGGACCAGGGGAACGTTCTCGTTTAAATCAAACTGCGCAAGGATTCTGCAGAAACACCTTTTTCAAAAGCAAATTGGAAGAATAATTGGTAGAGAGAAACTTCAAGATCACAGAAAGAGAGAAGGACATTGAGACTAATCGGTTTGCTCTTTTCAATGTCTATATTTTTGTTGGAGTATTATCACGTTTCCAGACAAGACAACACATTTTCAAAACACCAGTCCAATGGGCTCATTGCCAGTCAGCTGTTTTTCAGTGTACAGGTTAACACATTCCCCTCACACACCAAATGTCCCTTATTCGAAACTTTATTGACGTTACTCGTCTAAATTTGCAGATGAGTTGTATCCTTGCTATTTGTTGTTCAATAGTTAAGCGAATACATTATCTTACACCCGCAAAGTTCCGATTGATATCCTGCAAAATACTGTGATGGAGACTGGCAGGAATCGCAGTCAGAGAGTTCACACGTGTTAACTCTGAATGGTTTTCTAATGTCGTTGCTGATTATAGCATTTTATGATTCTAATGTCGGATCGATTTCTCCGCCACTTGCCTAAGTTTTCAGTCGAATAGTACTCTGACAATAAAAGGTTCTTCAGTGCAATAAGGACGCACAGTTTACTATTCCCGGTCAGTGCACTAAGCGCTGTTCCCTGTTTCTGTAGTGTAGTGATTATCATGTTTGCTTAAAGGCCCTCGGTTTAAACCCGCACAGAAACATTGTCAAAACCCATTCGTTTCCGTGTGTGGAAATGTTACATGATTGACATTTCCTTTATCCATTTACACTCATCCCGAATTGCCCTTGAATTGAGTCGCTGAGTTAATCTGCCGCGTGGAACCCTGGTCCCCAGAGTTCCAGCCTGGTTCTTTGCTTTACTGGTCCAGAGACAATTACACTATTCAACCACCAGCCAGTTCCCCAGTGAATCCAATATTACCTGAATATAATAACTTTCAAGCACGTGTCATTTGCTCTGACATGTACCTCAAAATGGATTCAGGGTCAGCTGAAAATTCCCGGCACACTGAGCAGGGACACAGATGCTCCTATTTTGACTCGGCACAAATATTAACAGTTCGTTCAATGGCGACAAATGCAGGTCAGCGGCTGGGAATCCTGCAGCGAGTAACTCACCTCCTAACTCCACATAACCTGTCCACCATCTACAAGGCACAAGTCAGGAGTGTGATGGGATACTCTCCACTTGCCTGGATGGGTGCAGGAACTCACTAAAGACATCTTAGACAGCACCTTCCAAACCCAAGACCCCGACACCCTGAAAGTTCCTTTCCAGGCCACTCCCCATCCTGACTGGGAAATATATCGGCTGTTCCTTCACTGTCACTGGGACAGAATCCTGGAACTCCCTCCCTAAAAGCACTGTAGGTGTACCTACACCAATGGACTGCAGCGGTTCAAGAAGCAGCTCACCACCACCTTCTCAATAGCGAATAGTTGTGGGCAGTAAATGCTGGAGCAGCCAGTGATGTTCACATTTCCGAATGGATAAAATGAAACAGACAAGAGAGTTGCCTGAATCCACCATCATGGAGTCACCTGGATTCGTGAATGGAGATAAGGGAATGTCCACTCACATAGTCAAGCTTTTCGAAAATGTCTCGGTTTTCTTGGGAACGTATTGGTTCCCTGCAGCGTGAGCTCAGCTTCTCAAAGGAAACCCAATGTGAATGAATCCCGCCGTCTGCACCGCAAAGAAATGAAGAAAACATGTTGGTTGACCAACAGAAAATAACATCAAAGGGCTCGTCCGAACCCGGGACCTCTCACATTTTCCTCCAGCCTAAACCCCGAAGCGAGAATCTTACCTCTAGACCAACGAGCCAGTAAGAAAGCGATCATTGAACCAAAAGATACGTTCATTGCCATCCACAGCCAATCAGATATCTGCGGAAATGCTGGGAAATTTCAGGAAGTCAGGCAGCATTTGTGGTCGGGGAAACAAAATTCATCTTTCACCTCCGTGACCTTCCACTAAAACCGGGACAGGTTAGAAATGTAGAAAATTAGAAGCAAGTGAAATCCCGGAGGGAGCAAACAGAACAACAGGAAAGGGCTCTGATAGGGGGAAAGTCAGGAGAGATTAAATGAGAAAATGTCTTGGTTCCCTGGCCACAGAGTGAGGTTAGCATCGAATCAGAGAATGATTACACCACAGAATGAGGCCATTCGGGCTGCCGTGTCTGTGCCAGCTCTCTGTCAGAGCAATGGAAGAAACAAAGAAACAAAAGATGTGTCTGGAGGAGCTGTCAATGGCAGATTGATCAACAACTGTCGCCCGGACACAAAGAACAAGTGAAAACAAGATTCAAACCCAAATCTGCGATGTAAGGGCACACAGAATGGGGGCAGCATTTACAGTGTGAGACTGTTGCACACACTCTGAGTGTGAAACTGTTGAACACAATCTGAGTGTGAAACTGTTGAACACACTCTGAGTGTGAAAGCTGTATTGAGCCCAGTGGAAAAATGCGCGGCTGTTCCTCGAGTGTTTGTTGAGCTTCTTTCGAACTCTGCACATGTGCTGCATCATTCTAGAAAACAGAATATTCAGTATCACAGAAGAGTATCACAATAGCAGAACAGGCTGAAGGGACGAATGGCCGACTTCTGCTTCTATCTTATCCGTTAGTATGTGCTCCCGTGTGTGTATCATTCTATAAAACAGACCATTTACTATCAGAGAATCAAATTTCGTATCTTTGCATGATGGGAATGTGCAATTCGAAACACAAACAGGTCAGCCACCTTGTTGAATAGTAAGAAGTCTTACAACACCAGGTTAAATTCCAACAGGTTTGTTTTGAATCACTAGCTTTCGGAGCACTGCTGCTTCCTCAGGTGAATGAAGAGGTGGGTTCCATAACCACATATAACCACCTGAGGAAGGAGCAGCGCTCCGAATGCTAGTGACATCGAAACAAACCTGTTGGACTTTAACCTGGTGTTGTAAGACTTCTTACTGTGCCCACCCTAGTCCAACGCCGGCATCTCCACATCACATATAGAGACACAGTCAATGATGCAAGATGATACTTTGAATGCGAGTCTTTGTATCATTGACTGTGTCTATATATATGTTTATGGAACCCACCTCTTCACTCACCCGATGAAAGAGCTGTGCTCCGAAAGTTAGTGATTCGAAACAAACCTGTTGGACTTTAACCTGGTGTTGTCAGACTTCTTACTGTGCCCACCCCAGTCCAACGCCGGCATCTCCACATCTTATTGAATGGCTTAGCAGCCTGAAGGGGCCGAATCGCCAACTGCTGCTTCTATTTCATCTGTTCGTATGTTTGAAAACAGAGAGGAACCATTGACTGAGTCAGAACCTTAAGGTGAATATTATGGTGGGTATTTGATAAGGAGGAAACATGTGACCATGTCGCCCTCTGGTGGACATCATCACAACTTTACACCGTTCGGACATTTGATGAAAACAGAAAATGAGAGTATCAGTTCCAGGGGAATAAATGCAGCGGGGGAAACATACACAGAAGCTGCAGTTTGCCCATAAACATCGCCGGCACCGACACCAGTTGAACCGACAGGAAATAAAAGTTAGTTTAATCGCTGTGGTTTGTTGTTCATTGTGTAGCTCAGAGCGGGAAATACCTGCAGACAGAAAGGAGATGGGAACTTCCAAACTTAAATTAATTCACTTACTGTTTTATGTCCTGGTAAGTGTTATCCAAGCCTGGCCATTCACCAACCGCATTTCCCCACAAACAGACGCTGGACACGATCCCAGAAATTCCAGCTCATTCTTTCTGTTTTTCGGGAATGACCTCCCACACTGGGAACAGCATTGGTGTATTTTACATTGCCGCCAAATTCAACCCTGAGTCTGGTCCAATCCGCCGGGGCGACCCTGAGAGAATTTCCCCGAGAGTTGTAAAACACTTTGGGATAAACAGTCTGTGTAACCTGTTGGACGAGATGTAAAGACGTGTTTACCTTGTGAACCTGTGGCGCAATGGATAACGCGCCAAACTCCCCATCGGGACATTCCAAGTTCGACTCCTGGTTGGCTCGTGGTAAACGTTTAGACATCAGTTTCAGTCCATGAACAAATGCATTTTCAATAACTTTAACCCAATTCAGTTGATCGTTTAGATTTACTTTTGGTAGTCTTTTTGACAAATCCCAGTGTATTCTAAAGGGACAGAAACTGACACAAATCAGATGCCAGAAATGTTGGGGATGCAGGGCTTAGTGAGAGGGAGGAACTGAAGGAGAACCATTGAATCCCTGCAGTGCAGGAGGACACCATTCGGCCCTTCGAGTCTCCACCGTCCTTGGAAAGAGCACCCTAACTAGGCCCACCCCCCGTAACCCAGCCATTTCGCATGGCCAATCCACCGAGCCAGCTTTGCCCTTTGAGCCATTTAATTCCTGACTTGTGACTGTTGATGGTGAAGAGGCTGGGAGGGGATGGAGTGGGGAGGGGGGGGGGGGAATTACTCTCCGCAGGATTCCCAGCCGGTCTTTTAGTGTTAATCAATTTAATAGAATAACAGCGAGATTCCCAGCCTCTGGCCTGCATTTGTCGCCATTGAAGGAACTGTTAATATTTGTCCCAAGTCAAAACAGGAGCATCTCTGTTCCTGCTCAGTGTGCCGGCAATTTTCAGCACTTCTGCTTCTCCTGAATACCTTTCCGGCATAGATGAGAGCAAATGACATTTGCTTTGTAAGATATTATATTCAGGTAATAATCGATAGCGGATTCACTGGGGGAGTGGTTGGTGTTGAGTTGTGTTATTGCGGATTCACTGGGGGAGTGGTTGGTGTTGAGCTGTGTTATTGCGGATTCACTGGGGGAGTGGTTGGTGTTGAGTTGTGTTATTGCGGATTCACTGGGGGACTGGTTGGTGTTGAGTTGTGTTATTGCGGATTCACTGGGGGAGTGGTTGGTGTTGAGTTGTGTTATTGCGGATTCACTGGGGGTGTGGTTGGTGTTGAGTTGTGTTATTGCGGATTCACTGGGGGAGTGGTTGGTGTTGAGTTGTGTTATTGCGGATTCACTGGGGGAGTGGTTGGTGTTGAGTTGTGTTATTGCGGATTCACTGGGGGAGTGGTTGGTGTTGAGTTGTGTTATTGTCACTAAACTGGCAATGCAGAGAATCAGGCTGAAGCTCTGGGGACCGGGGTTCCACACGGCAGATTTACTCAGTTCAAGGGTTATTCGGGATGAGTAACAATGAAAATATCAATTATGCAACTTTTCCTACACACTTAAACGAATGGGCCTCGACAATGTTTTTACGCGGTTTCCAATCCAGGGTTTTTTGAGTGTAAAGTAAACATGACAACCACCACACCACAGAAACAGGCACCGAGTTTGGTCCCTGACCGAGAACAGGAAACCTGCATTCTTGTTACACTGAAGAACCTTCTTTTGAGGGAGTCCAATTCGGCTGTAAACTTAGACAAGCGGCAGAGAAATTGATTTAAGATTATTAATAGAATCAGAAAATGTCACAGCACATTAGAAAACCATTCACACTTAACACGTGTGAACTCTCTGACCGATTCCTCCCAGTCCCCATAATGGTGGATTTTGTAGGATATCATTTGAAACGGGTGTAATGTAACGGATTCACTTAATGAGTAAACAGAAAACAGCAAGAATACAACTCATCGTCAAATGAGGAACGTCCATAATGTTTCTGCCCGGTTTCGAACCGGGGACCTTTCGCGTGTGAGGCGAACGTGATAACCACTACACTACAGAAACAGCTGGCTGATATTCGCTCCAATGGGCCTGTGTAGAAAGCTGCCACTGTTCTGTCACTCAGTTACACTTTGGAGCCTTTGTTTTTTAGAATTCGGCTGTTCTCATTAGGAATGCTGCAGAGAGACTAATAAATCAATGTAACCATAAAATAACAAAACGAAATAAGTGGCACCTCGATCACCTCGACCAGCTTTTCAAAAGAACAATCTTTTGATTAGTCTCAATGTTTTTCAACGGCCTTGAGTTTTCTCCATTACAGCTGATCGTCCAATTCGCTTTTGAAAAAGGAATTTCTGTCGAATCCATGCCCAGTTTGACTTAATGATCAAGTTTCACTGGACCAGACGATGTGGACACGGAAATTATGCAGTTTACGATATAAACAACATGTAATCATGCAATTGATTTCATACCAAATTTATGAAGGTGTTTTTTCCTGATCAAGAATCTCTTCATTATTTCTGAGTTGATATACAGAATTTAATTTTATTTGATCTACAGCCTGTTCACACAGTCTGTCTATTAGAGAGGGAAATGATTTTTAGAACTTCACAAAGCCCTGTTGTGACACTTTGCTTAAGTAGTCCACTTTATTTGGTTTCAAATGAATTTTCAAATGGAGAAGCGTTCTCAGGGTGGAATGATTTCTGCTCATTCAGTAATAACATCATTCTCATGTTGCTTCCAGAAATGTCAATCAATTTACTCAGCATCTGTTCCGTTACTCAAAACTTAATCTTATCTGACATTTATGTTCTCATTTGAAAGTGAGACTCTGAAATATACAACATTGATTTGCAAACATGACTGACAAAGAAAATAGTTCGAGTCACTGGGTAATACAAACCCCATTGTGCTCATGTGAAATTGAGCAAAGTCAGCATTGAAATGAAATGGGAGAGTTTTACAGGTAGAGATTTGAGAATGATATTTTCATTATATTTGATTCCTTTTTGTTCTGTGTGTGAAACGTTCTGATGCCTTCATCCCGTTCGTGTTGAAGAAAGAGGGACGTCACGGGATCTGTACCGAGCCTCGTTTTTCTCATCTCCCCGAGTGGGTTTTCCTATTTCGCTATCATGAAGACAGATTTTTAAAAATTTGATTCTATTAAAATCTCTGCCATTTACTCCAATTCAGTCACAGAATCGCTTGTGTCTGTCTTTATGTGCATGTTTCAGACGGTGATTAAACCTGTATCTGTCAACCTATTAAATTCTGTTGTGGACTGAATGAACGGCTAATATGTGGACTTTGTCAAAATGCAAAGTTTTATTGGAGCAATTCTATAGTGATAGGTTATAACCATCATGATAGATTGAGCAGGCTAGGGACGTTTCCATTGGAAAAGTGAATGATTGAGGAATATAAACATATAGAAGTGTTTTACAGGGTAGACAATTGGAAGATGCTGTCACTTGTATAAGGATGAAAATAAATATAACTTAGTAATACATCTAATGAGCAATTCTCTTTAACTAGACATTAAAATAGAAAATACTGGAAATACCCAGCATATCTGGCAACATCTGGGGATTGAGAAACAGTTGACCTTTCAGATCTGTGCTGATGCAGTGTAGTTCTGATGAAAGATCTTGGACATGAAATGTAAACCATGTCTCCCTCTCCACAGACACTACCAGATCTGCTGAGTATTTCGATTCTGGCTTGGGTCACTGTCTGTGCAGAGTCTGCACGTTCTCCCCGTGTCTGCGTGGGTGTCCTCCGAGTGCTCCGGTTTCCTCCCACAAGTCCCGAAAGATGTGCTTGTTAGGTGTATCCAAACAGGCACCGTAGTGTGGCGACTAGGGGATTTTCACATTAACTTCATTGCAGTGTTAATGTAAGCCTACTTGTGACACTAATAAAGATTATTATTAGATTATTATTTTTGTTGTTAATTCAGATTTCCATCATCTGTAGTTTTTTTGCTTTTCTTTAACTGAACAGTGCTAAGAATGTGGAACTCATTAGCAGCAGGGTTTAAAATCACTGATTGAGCTTCAATCTCAGGTGTAAAATCCCACCACAAAATTCCTTGGATTTGGATTTGTTTATTGTCACGTGTACTGAGGTACAGTGAAAAGTATTTTTCTAAGAGCAGCTCAAACAGATCATTTAGTACATTAAAGAAAATAAAATAAAAAGAAAATACATGAAAGGGCAACCACAAGGTCCACAATGTAAATACATAGACACCGGCATCGGGTGACGCATACAGGAGTAAAGGTTAGTGATAATGTTCGTGTTCAATTAGTTTTAAAATATTAGTATGATTATAAAGTTGTAAAAAGATCTGTTTGGCAGAGCTCACAGAGAGTCGCCACGCTCCGGCGCCATCTTGGGTCCAAGGTGAATGTGCCTTCAGGCGAATGTGGAAATGAATTCACTCGGTCATCATATTTGCTGACATAACAGCTCAGTCACACTGGAGGAAGAATCATAGAACTTACAGTGCAGCAGGAGGCCATTCGAGTCTGCACCAGCCCTTGGAAAGAGCACCCCAGTTAATCCCACGCTTTCACCCTATCCCGGTGACCCACCTAATCTTTTGTACAGCAATTTATCACAGCCAATCCACCTAACCTCTACATCTTTGGACTGTGGGAGGAAACCGGAGCACCCGGAGGAAACCCACACAGACACAGGGAGAAACTGCAATCTTCCCACAGTTATCCGAGGCCGGAATTGAACCCGGGTTTCTGGCGCTGTGAAGCAGCAGTGCTAGCCACTATGCCACCATGCCGCAACTCGCCAACATTGAGGGCATTTAAAAGTTTATTGGATAAGCATATGTATGATAATGGCAGTGTAGGTTAGATGGCTTTTGTTTCGGTGCAACATCGTGGGCCGAAGGCCCTGTACTGCGCTGTATAGTTCTATGTACTTCACATGCACTTTGGTTGCTGTACCAATTAATTTAATCATATGGCATCTTGACATATGGCCCCAATCGAAATCGGACCACAAAGCCACAATTTCAATTGAGCAATATTATGTCTTCATGGTTGGATATATACCCGGCATCCTCCACGTGAACGACTGTGTCCTATTCAGCCCACAGGAGCTTCTTGCGCAGGCGCACCACCAAGCTGGAAGTGGAGAATGCGCAGCGCGGTCTCTGAATAGAGCATGCGCAGTGCGGTCTCTGACTGGGGCATGCGCAGTGTGGTACGTGTCTGGACTTGGGCGGTGAGGGGACCAATGATCGGGTGAACTGAGTCACGGGGCCGCGAGGTGTGGGGGAAGAGACAGCGGAGTGCCTGGGAGGGGAGGGGGGCCTCATAAACACCGTAAACACAGCATGAATGCCTCAAAGCCCGAATAAGAAGCTCCTGATCCTGTGTTTGCAAAGGACGTTGTTGGGCTGCTCTGCATCACAGACCCAGAATAACGGCAGCCATAATTGCAGCAGGGCGCATGCGCAGTGCTCCCTGGCCTGTCAGCAGGAGGAGAGAATGTTGTGGCTGACAGTGATGTATTCTGGAAACTCCTTTTACGGGGTTAGAAGGGGAGGATTTACACACAGCAAACTCAAACCAAGACAATTTTTATGTCTCCTCAATTTATATCTCACACTAGCAGTTGAAGGTCTTTGTAATTTTCTTTTTCAGGAAGTTCGAAGTGGAGGACTGATTGATGGGAAATTTAAACCAAGCATCACATTGTGATCTGACAGAGTCAGCGATACATCCGAACCTGAATATCAGCAGCATCTGGGTGTGCAAGGTAAAATGTTTGTCTGTTCTGTCTGTGCGAGAAGATTCCAGGTCTCAGTGTGACTGGAAAAGCCCCAAGATTCACAAACCGTGGTTCGACCACACCTTGAAAGCTCAGCTCCGGGCAACAAACCTTAGGAGAATAGAATGGCCTCAGAGGGAGTGTAGAGCACAGATTTCCCTGAGTGATCATAAGATCATCAAATCCCTCCAGTTCAGAGGGGGGGCCATCCAGCCCATTAAGTCTACACCAACCCTTCAAATGAGCACTCTACCCATTTATGCTTCCTCCATCCACCCCACCTTATACCCATAACCTAGAACTTAACCTGCACATCCTTGGACATTAAGGAGCAATTTAGCATAGCCAATCCACTAACCTGCACATCTTTGGACGGTGGGAGGAAACCGGAGCATCCGGAGGAAACCCACGCAGACACGGGAGAATGTACAAACCCCACACAGAGACCGGAATTGAACCCGGGTCCCTGACGCTGTGAGGCAGCAGTGCTAACCACTGTGCCACTGCTGAATCCCAAAGTTAAATTATACGGTGTGATTATAAAAAAATAGTCAGAGAGTCATTGTGGCACAGCGGAGGCTATTCGGCCCAGTGAGTCTATGCTAGCTCGAGAGCAATCCAGTCAGTCCAATTCCCCTGTTCCATCCCTCTATCCTTGCAGGTTTCCATTTAATATTTATCCAATTTCCTTTTGAAAATATTCATCGTGTCCATTTCTGCCCTCCCCTCAGCCGTAACTTTAGGGACATTACCACTGACTGTAAAATCGGTCCCCTTCACATCTCCCATATCTTTTACCCCAAACCTGTATGTGTCCCCGAGTCCTCGTACGATCAGTGAATGGGAACAGATTTTCTTTGTATATTTTACCTAAACCCATCAGAATTTTCTACACCTGAATTAAATCTCCTCAACCCCCTCTGCCGGAACCATTCTGCAAAATCTCTTCTGCACCTTCTCAAGGACCTTCGCATTCTTCCTGAAGAGTGGTGACCAGAAATAGACAATTCTCGAATTGTGGCCTAATCAGAGCTTTATAAAGCAGTAAAACTTCTATTTCATGCTCATTAACACCATTAATCAGCTCAAGAGGCAATTTAATAAAAGCAAAATACTGCAGGTTCTTGAAATCTGAGATAAAAACAGAAAATTCTGGATAAACTCAGCAGATCTGGCAGCATCTGTGAAGAGAGAATTAGAGTTAATTTTCGAATCTAAATGATCTTTCTACAGAACTGCTTTGCTAACTACTCGCTGAATATATCATGTCACTTCAGAGAGAAAAGCACTTAGAAACCCCAGTCCCCTGTGTCCCTGCACAATCTTTAGCACTATTCCATTAATTATATCTTTCCCCTCCCTAACCCCTTTGCCACCTGATTATGAGGGTTGTAATCTTTGGAATTTAGAAGATTAAAAGGGAATTGATCAAAGTTTTCAGGATGTTAATTGGAACTGACGAGGTAGATAGAAAGGAACTAATTCCACTGGTTGGGGAATCTCGGACGAGCAGACACATTCTAAACATAGAATCCGGTTCTGGCACATTTTCAGGGACAGAGTTCCAGATCCTGAAACCTCTGTTGCTGCAGAAACTGCTGAACTCACTGCTGAGTTCTGAAGGTTGTAAAGTGTTGAATGGAAAGATGAGCTGCTGTTCCCGGAGCTCCCTTTGAGCTTCATTGGAACAGTTCAGGAGGCCAAGGGCAGAGAGGTCAGAGTGGGAGTGGGACAGATAATTAAAATATGAAGCAATCGTCCAGCGTGCAGCCAAATCCTTGATAAAAGTCGCACAGTATATCATCCTTCTTCTTGTGAAGTGATGAATCATTTCCACTTCCACCACCCTCCAGGGCTGTGAGATCCAGGTTATCACTCTGTGTAAAAAAAGGTCTTCATATTCCCCGCTGCATCTCAGGTTCTCTCATGTGAACAGCTTTTCTTTATCGACCTGATCTATGTCTGTATTAATTTTGTACACCTCCATCAATCTCCCCTCAATCTCATTTGCTCTGTGTAGAACAAGCCCAGTTTCTCCAATCTAACCTTGCCACTAACTTCCCTCCTGGAACTATCCTGAATCTCCTCAGCACTTTGTAAGGATCCTCATATCCTTCATAAGGACTGGTGACCAGAGCTGGATATAATGTTGTGATCTAACCAGGACTTTATAATTTCTTGTTTTAGTGCTCAACACCTCTATTTATGCAGCTCAGACCCCTGATTTATTAACTAACTCCTGTTATAAGAAATAGATCCCACGAATGCTTTGGTCATGACCCGTACTCATAAAGCATCAATGATGACACAAGTTTTAAAATAGTTCCTGTAATATTTGTCCTGAATACCAGACACCTTCCCCCAAGTTCTGGAAAGGGAGGGTTAATAAAGCCAGGTACTCACAGTCTGCACAAACTTCGAATGTGACCCCAGACCCATTTGTAAAACTGAACAAATAAATCCCTGAATTTATTCCGACTCTTTTCTGTATCCCAGCTCCAGTAATCACTGATTGGGAAGGGACCAGACTCTCAGGAGGCTTCACACTGCTGTCCTCTCGTGTGGAAGTGATCTCCTATCAGATTAATGTGCTCATGCTGGGAGTATTTAATACAATGTCTGAACCTCTGATTCTGCTTCCTGTCCACTATCCCCCCTCATCCATGGATCTTCCGTTTTACCAACTGGGGAAAAGGTTTGCCTGATTGATCTCGATGGTGGTGAGATTACCCAGAATGCCCAATCGGTCAGAAAGTCCCGTATCGGTGACTAAAGGAACCCAGGGTGAGGACGCAGGGCTGTGCTGTGTTCTGAGCATGCTCAGTGTGGCTGGTGGAGACAGACTGAAGGGGATCAGGCAGTTCAGGGAGGAGATTGTGAGCACAGGGGAGGAACTGGAGCCGGGGGAGGACCACAATTAGATGAGCCCAGACGATTATCGGACTGGCGATTACCACGATGTAGGTGAGGGAGCACAGATGTGATGGTGAACAAGACCTGGTGTGAGTGAGGACAGGAGCAGATGAGCTTTGGATGACCTCCAGTTCCTGTGAAGTTGAATCTGGGAGATCGACAAGACCCACATTAGAATAGTCCAGTTTAGAGGGAACAAAGGAATGGATGAGTTTCAGCAGCACATGAACTTAGACAGGGACATAACTGGACAATGTTACTGAGTGGAAATAGGCGGTGACAGTGATATGTGGACAGAAACACAGCTTGGGGTGAAATATTCCCGTACCAGCCTCCCCGAACAGGCGCCGGAGTGTGGCGACTAGGGGCTTTTCACAGGAACTTCATTGAAGCCTACTCGTGACAATAAGCGATTTTCATTTCATTTCATTTTTCATATGCCAGAGATTGTGAAGAGTGTGATTCAGTCTCAGACAGTTCCCAGGGAGAGAAATGGAGTCGGCGGTGAGGGAGTGGAGTTTGTAATGGGGAATTAAGACAATGGCTTTGTCCATCCAGTAGTGTATGTCAGATAAGTCAGGATGGTGTGCGAGTTGGAGGGGAACTTGGAAATGATGTTCACATATTCCTGCTACCCTGCTCCTTCGAGGTGGTAGAGGTCGATGGTTTGGGAGATTCTGTCAATGTTCTGCTTGTTCTGAAGATATTTAAATACTTCTTTCAATTATTCAGCCTTTACTACTCCCTTTCTCTCTCCTTCTCGCAGTGTGTCAGAGTCTCGTGTAGTCTGGTCGCCACACTACCAGAAGGATGTGGAGGCTTCAGAGAGGGTGCAGAAGAGACTTACCAGAATGTTGCCTGGTATGGAGGGCATTAGCTATGAGGAGCGGTTGAATAAACTCGGTTTGTTCTCACTGGAATGACGGAGGTTGATAGAGGTCTACAAAATTATGAGAGGCATACACAGAGTGGATAGTCAGAGGCTTTTCCCCAGGGGAGAGGGGTCAATTACTAGGGGGCATAGGTTTAAGGTGCGAGGGGCAAGGTTTAGAGGAGATGTACGAGGCACGTTTTTTACACAGCGGGTAGTGGGTGCCTGGAACTCGCTACCTGAGGAGGTGGTGGAAGCAAGGACCATAGTAACATTTAAGGGGCATCTTGACAAATACATGAATAGGATGGGAATAGAGGGATACGGACCCAGGAAGTGTAGAAGATTGTAGTTTAGTCGGGCAGCATGGTCGGCACGGGCTTGGAGGGCCAAAGGGCCTGTTCCTGTGCTGTACTTTTCTTTGTTCTTTGTTCTAGATCCAGACCAGTTGGCAGGTTCCCTTCCCTGAAGGACATTAGGGCAGCACGGTAGCATTGTGGATAGCACAATTGCTTCACAGCTCCAGGGTCCCAGGTTCGATTCCGGCTTGGGTCACTGTCTGTGCGGAGTCTGCACATCCTCCCCGTGTGTGCGTGGGTTACCTCCGGGTGCTCCGGTTTCCTCCCACAGTCCAACGATGTGCAGGTAAAGTGGATTGGCCATGATAAATTGCCCTTAGTGTCCAAAATTGCCCTTAGTGTAGGGTGGGGTTACTGGGTTATGGGGATAGGGTGGAGGTGTTGACCTTGGGTAGGGTGCTCTTTCCAAGAGCCGGTGCAGACTCGATGGGCCAAATGGCCTCCTTCTGTACTGTAAATTCTATGATAAAATTCTATGAACCAGTTGTGTATTTACAACAATCCAGCAGGTTTCATGGTCACTTTTTCCCAGTGCCGGCCCCACAAATGACCAGATTCATTCAGCTCAATTTCACAACCGGCCTTTGTGTTTTTGTGGGTTCTCTCGCACTCCCTATTTTCTGTTTTAAATCAGTTTCACAGGGTGTTCGAAGGAGAGGATTTGCAGTCGGGAAACTTCATCAGATCAGGATCAGCTCCATTGCTCATTTACCGTAACCTGAATATCAGCGGATTTTGAACATGGAAGGAAACAGCACCATTCACAGTGGGGAGAAACCGTACACGTGTTGTGTGTGTGGACGAGGCTTCCGTCGATCATCAGGCCTGTCGAGACACAAGCGGAGTCACTCTGGGGAGAATCCGTGGAAATGTGGGGACTGTGGGAGGGGTTTCATTTCCCCATCAGAGCTGGAAACACATCGACGCAGTCACACTGGAGAGAAACCGTTCTCCTGCTCCAAGTGTGGGAAGAGTTTTACTATTTCGGCCAACCTGCTGAGACACCAGCGAGTTCACACTGTGGAGAGACCATTTCAATGCTCAGACTGTGGGAAATGCTATAAAAGTTTCCAGGAACTGATGCTGCATCAACGTGTTCACACTGACGAGAGACCGTTCAGGTGCTCTCACTGCGGGACTGGGTTCAGGCGATCGTCCCAACTCACTGTACACCAGAGGATTCACACCGCGGAGAGGCCGCTTATCTGCTCCAAGTGTGGAAGGGGATTCACTCAGTCATCTGACCTGCTGACGCACAAGAGAATTCACACTGGGGAGAAGCCCTTCACCTGCTCCGAGTGTGGGAAGGGATTCTCTACCTCATCCACCCTGCTGAGACACCACCGAGTTCACACAGACAAGAGACCTTTTAAACGTTCAGGCTGTGGGAAGGGCTTTAAAAGTTCCTGGGAACTGATGTACCATCAACGTGTTCACACTGACGAGAAGCCATTCAGATGCTCTCGCTGCGGGACTGGGTTCAGACGATCATCACAACTCACGACCACCACCGAATTCACACTGGCACAAAACCTTTCACCTGCTCCAAGTGTGGAAAGGGATTCACTCAGTCATCCAACCTGCTGACCCACCAGCGAGTTCACACTGGGGAGAGGCCGTTCACCTGCTCCCAGTGTGGGAACGCTTTCACAACCTCATCCAGCCTGCTGAGACATCAGTGAGTTCATAAATAACTACAGTGATTGGAATTTTCCGTTAATCACACCCAGGATTGAACCGTGTTCATTGGGGTCTGGTTCTGCCGATGAAAATAAACCCCAGCCCACGTACAGGGACTCGTATTCAGGCTAAAAGTCAAATAAATCAGATTTGTGGAAAATACGCAGTGTGTTGAATCTTTTAAATATCTCTGATGCAAATTGGTTCCTTTTGATGAGCTCTCCCTCTCCTGTCTCCTCCATCCTCACCTCCAACAAGCGAGGAGCTGATGGAGTTTCTTTGTCACTGAGATTAAGACAATCTGATCAGCTGCCTCTGCTGCTTCCCTCCCTCCCACTAGCCCACCGGCCAAACTGTCCCTAAAGTTTCCTACTGCCCAAGCCCTGAATTCACATCTTTCTCCAGTCATTCTGAAAGATCTTGTCAAGATTGTGACGTTGAATTTTCTGTCTTCAAATCCTCTCTCTCTAACTCCCAGTAAAAGGAGTTTAGAGGTTTTCAGTGGAAATGCAGGATAGAAATTCAGAACAGACCATTCCAGTTTCTACGCTGCATTCCCCCAAATCTATGAATCTCAGTCCCACACACTCCTCCCTCTCTGCTCATTGTTCCAGATTCAGTCTCCAGTTTCCTCCTGATTCTTTTCTCCTCTCCAGATTCTTCTCCTGTGCTTAAACTGGTGACTCAGACTGTGGCTCAATCCCACTCCTTCACTCTCATTCTAACAAATAACCCAGCTCACAACTAATCATCTTTAACAACTTTATAATAATAATAGCTCATTGTCACAAGTAGGCTTTAATGAAGTTACTGTGAAAAGCCCAGAGTTATTATTGGTAATTTTCATGTTTGGGAAGAATCACCTTTTCCCAATTGTGGAGAACAGAAATCCAGCAGGCAGCTCAGAACTTCCTCCCCCTAGGACTGTTTTAACAAGCTGTGTGTATCTGAGTTACATTTATACAGACTCACTCACTCAGTTACTGATCAGGTCTCAATGAGCTACAACAACAGCTCTATTTATAATGAGTTTTAAACATGTTAAAATGTGCCAAGCAGTTTCACTGGAATATGAGGACACATTGGTAGCAGCACTGGGGCAACACGGTAGCATTGTGGATAGCACAATTGCTTCACAGCTCCAGGGTCCAAGGTTCGATTCCGGCTTGGGTCACTGTCTGTGCGGAGTCTGCACATCCTCCCCGTGTGTGTGTGGGTTTCCTCCGGGTGCTCAGGTTTCCTCCCACAGTCAAAAGATGTGCAGGTTAGGTGGATTGGCCATGATAAATTGCCCTTAGTGTCCAAAATTGCCCTTAGTGTTGGGTGGGGTTACTGGGTTATGGGGATAGGGTGTAAGTGTTGTCCTTGGGTAGGGTGCTCTTTCCAAGAGCCGGTGCAGACTCGCTGGGCCGAATGGCCTCCTTCTGCACTGTAAATTCTATGATAAATTGGGTCAGATGACCAAAGAGTTGGTCAAAGAGTTTGGTTATAAGGAGAGTTTTAAAGATGGAAAATGAAGTGGAGGAGTTTACGGACGAAATTCCAGAGACTGGGGTCCAGACAGTTGACAGCACGGCCCCCAATTGGGATGTGATTAAAATCAGGGATGAAGGACATCCAGGAATGGTGCTCCATGTCATAGATTATCCTAGAATTCACAGTGCAGAAGGAGGCTATTCGGCCCATCGAGTCTACACCGGCTCTTGGAAAGAGCACCCTACCCAAGCCCACACCACCCTATCCCCATAACCCAGTAACCCCACTCAACCAACACAAAGGGCAATTTTGGACACTCACGGCAATTTAGCATGGCCAATCCACCGAACCTGCATATCTTTGGACAGTGGGAGGAAACCGGAGCACCCGGAGGAAACCCACACACACGGGAAGAACGTGCAGACTCCGCACAGACAGTGACCCAGCCAGGAATCGAACCTGGGACCCTGGAGCTGTGAAGCAATTGTGCTAACCACTATGCTACCATGCTGCCCCAAATGTACGTGGGCCTCAAAGCCCAGACCTTTGGGACAGTTTGACCATCCCTGGTCTCAGATAAAAATAATTCCCTGATAAAAATCTTGTAAGATCTTGGTTTATTTATAACATAAAAAGTTCGGACCAGTTGAGTCCTCCTGTGCACTCGATGGGGATTGACTTTAACAGATTTAAAATCCTCTGGATCTCAGGGTCACATCAAGAATATGTTTCAGTCGAGATTTAAATATATAAATATTGAAAAACTGAACAAGAATGGGGACAGACAGCAGCTCGATCATTTCAAAGTGAGAAATGAATGGTCTCTGTTTCAGGGGGACTCCTTCAGAATGAACACTTCCCACCAGCAGCACCAACCCCCCTCCCCCTCCCTGTTCACTGAACATTCCTTCACCCACTCATCCTCCCATTGCACAGCCACCCAATGGCCCCCAGCCTGGATTCACATTCAGCATGGAGTCAGTGAAAAGCTGAGCTGGCCTCGGGATGTAAGGACGGACAAGAGCTGGAAGTGGTTCCAGTCAATACAGTTTGTGCATCATTATTAAATAAAGAAACTTCATATCTTGTCAAACTCCCATTTCAGACACTTGGTGAATTACAATTTGGAGCCCAGACCCTTCCTGTTGCTTCTACTTGGTGCATCCTGTGTGGTTTCAGCAGAGGTAGAGACAGGCTGGTCACATCCCTGCTTTCACTGCCCAGAGGCTTGTGGTCTCCACCCTCTGGGTTTCAGAGCCCCTGAGGGTCCTGGGACAGACTGACCCATCTGTACCTGTGCCGGGCAGAATGAACTGGAGACGGGGCGGCATGTTGGATACTGCCTGTGGGTTTGGGGGGGAACGGGTCTAAGGTGGGAGCCCTTTGAGTGGAGTTCCCAGATCCATGTCTCCTTCCTCCACCATCCCTCGCCTGGACCAGCGTCACATCATTCCTCCCACTCTGCTGCTGACCAGCTTGGGGGAGATCAGTGACGTGTTGACAGTATCTGTCATCCTGTTCAAGGCAGCAGACATCTCCTGCACGGCCAAGGTCATGACCTACACCGACCCATTTCAGAGCCGTGCTTGAAGCTCCATGGAGGCAGCCACTCTCTCCATGACAGACAGTCTCTGGAACCTCCTACAACCCTCCAAGCTCCCTCACTCCTCTAATTAGGGGAGAAGGTGGCATCGTGGTAATGTCACTGGATTAGTGATCCAGAGGCCCAGGCTAATGCTCTGGAGACACGGATTCAAATCCCAAATCCAATTAATAAACCTGGAATTCTAAAGTTAGTCTCAGCGGCCGTGACAACTATCATCGATTGTTGGGAAAACCCATCTGGTTCACTCATGACCTTTAGGGAGGGAAATCTGCCGTCCTTACCTGGTCTGGCCTACATGTGACTCCAGACCCACAGCAATGTGGTTGACTCTAGTGCCGAGCAGGCAACTCAGTTGAAGGGCAATTAGGGATGGGTAACAAATCCCGGCCTTTGCAGTGGTGTCCACATCCCATAAAACAATCAAAAAAAAGACTCTCACCCCCTTCAGCGCCCCCAACTTGCTTCACTCCACCATTGGCAGAGGCACCTTCACCTACCGAGGTCCTAAGGGCTGGAAACCCCTCACTAAACCGGTCTCCTTACCTTTTCCACCCAGCTTCTGTCCCTCTGTGAAGGGTCTCCGACATTTTAAGCTGTTGATGGGTAAATGCCAGTTGTTGTTGTCGCTGCCTCACATTGGAAAACTCAGGAATGTCACAAAAACACTCGGAAACTTCAGACCGAAGATTCTCAGCTGGAAACTTCACCTTCAGTCAGGAACAGATCACAGCTTTGCATCATCTCTCATTGGACAGCACATTTTGTAAAACAAATCACCATCTAATAATGTTTATAAAATGTCAGAAATTCATTGACTGTGAATTGAATGAGCTCTCTCTGGCTCTCAGTAACAAAGCTTCCACAGCAGCTTGCTGGGTGACACACACAGCACAGGCCTGTTCTCTCTGTCACAAACCCTGGAACCAGATTTCTAAACTGGAGAAGGTTGGATCTGACGACCCAAATATAAACCAACTGTCTGAGTAAAGGTTAAAACGGTTCGACAGGAAAATCACTTTGGATAGGAAAGATTTTCAAAGTGATCGGTGCTGGATTCAGACTAACACCAAACACTCTGACTGGATCCAGAGGAAGGAGAACACAAGAATCTCCAGCCCCGGAGATCAGCTCCATCTGTCCGAGTGTCTGATCCGGGATCAGTAAACCATTCCGAGGAGACCGACACCTCCAGCCCCGGAGATCAGCTTCATCTGTCCGAGTGTCTGATCCGGGATCAGTAAACCATTCCGAGGAGACTGTCACCTCCAGCCCCGGAGACCAGCTCCATCTGTCCGAGTGACTGATCCGGGATCAGTAAACCATTCCGAGGAGACTGTCACCTCCAGCCCCGGAGATCAGCTTCATCTGTCCGAGTGTCTGACCCGGGATCAGTAAACCATTCCGAGGAGACTGTCACCTCCAGCCCCGGAGATCAGCTCCATCTGTCCGAGTGTCTGATCCGGGACCAGTAAACCATTCCGAGGAGACTGTCACCTCCAGCCTCGGAGATCAGCATCTCCCTGATCCAGGACCAGTGATCCATTCTCACATGTTACTGGTCGCATGTATTTTCTGCCGATTTAGCTGGTGTACCAAATCTAAACTGTTGCTTTTTCATAAACTGGTTTAAAATCACCAATGACTTGGATCCCCTTTTTGGGTAAACTGACTCCTGGACTAAAATCTTCCAGTTTCCAGCATTCATCATTAATCTTGTTGCCTCTAAACACCGTTGTAAAGGAGCCTTGTCTGTATCTCGGAGCTCTGAACCATGGAAGGGAGCGACTGAGGCACATTTCTTACACAACTCAGGATTAACCCACACATTCAGTTCTGGATCTGATTGACAGCAGCGAAAACAGCTGAATCCAATCCCTGGAGACACTCATGAAGTCGCTGGTGTTTCAGCATAAGTTGTAAGTCAGTGAATCCATTCCCACACTCAGGGCAGGTGAACGGTCTCTCCCCAGTGTGAACTCGCTGGTGAATCATCAGCCCATCGCTGCTTCTAAAGCTCTGCTCACAGGCAAAACATTTAAAAGGTTTTATATCAGAGTGAATTTGTTGGTGTTTCAGTAGGTGATAAGACTGAATGAATCCCTTCCCACACACAGAGCAGGTGAACGGTCTCTCCCCAGTGTGAATTCTCTGATGTACAGTAAGCTCAGATGATCGCCTGACGCCAGTCCTGCAGTGAGAGCATCTGAATGGTCTCTCGTCAGTGTGAACACGTTGATGATATGTCACTTTCCCGGAAGTTTTAAAGCACTTCCCACAGTCTGGACATTTAAAAGGTCTTTTATCAGTGTGAACTCGCTGGTGTTTCTGCAGGTTAGATGTAGCAGTGAATCCCTTTCCACACAAGGAGCAGGTGAATAGCTTCTCCTCACTGTGAATGTGTTGGTGTCTCAACAGATACTTTTTGCTTTTAAATTTCTTCTCACAGTCAGAACATTTGAAAGGTGTCTGATCAGTGTGAACATACTGGTATGTCAGCAGGCTGGACGACTGAGTGAATCCCTTCCCACCGGTGGAGCAGGTGAATGGCCTCTCCCCAGTGTGACTGCGTCGATGCATTTCCAGTTCAGAAGTGTAACTGAATCCCTTCCAACAGTGCCCACATTTCCACGGTTTCTCCATGGTGCCGGTGTCCTTGTGTCTCTCCGGGATGAATGGCAAGTTGAACTCTCGTCCACACACATGACATGTACGGTTTCTCCCCACTGTGAATGGTGTGATGGTTTTTCTGTCTGTGCAACTGGTTAAACCTCTTTCCACAGTCAATTCACTGGAACACTCACTGTCTGTGTGGGTCTCTGTGCTTTTCCAGTCACACTGATGTTTAAAATCTTTTCCCACAAACTGAACAGACAAACATTACACCTTCCACATTCAAAGATATTCAGGTTCTAAAGAATTGAGTGACTCTTTCAGATCTTGATGTTTGGTTGGAGTTTTCTGTCGGCCAATCCTCTGCTTCCAATATCCTGTAAAAGACGTTAATAAAAGCCATCACTGTCAGTCCAGGATAGAAATTCTGAACAGACAATTCTAGTTTCTCTGGAATATTTTTCCCTCTCTTGTTCCCCCAAAGCTGTAAATCCCCGTCCCACACACTCTCCCTCCTCCCTGGGCTGAAATCCAAACCCATTCGACCATCTGCACCATTTCTTTCCTCCACTCCCAGTTTTCTCCCTCCCTCCCTCTCTCTCCTCTGCCTGGGTTCAGTTCTCCAGCTCCTGTCTGCAGACTGACAATAAAACCAATGGGTCTTATTGGGGGGTTTACGGCCTCCACTCACCCGCCTGAATCCAGCTTCATACCTGCACTGCGCATGCTCCAGCTCACAATCGCTGGGGAGTGATTGACGGTGGCTGCTGACCAATAAGAGGAGAGCGATCCGGGTCTGGATTTTCCATGGATTTAACGGCCGCCATCTTGGGAAAGGAAGTCGGGTCTTTTGTTCTTGGAGCAGGGCGCTTGGGCGGCCATCTTAGTATGGGAAGAGGGAGTGAGCGGGCCTTCATCCCCACTCAAAGGCCCCGGGGAAAACAGCGACCGCCGCCATCTTGGGAATGGAAGTCGGGTCTTTTGCTCTTGGAGCAGGGCGCTGGGGCGGCCATCTTGGTTAGAGAAGAGGGAGTGGGCGGGGCCTCCTCCCCAGTGACAACACCCGGGTCACCCGGCGGCCGCCGCCGCCATCTTGTGGCGGGATTTTCTACCCGGGTCTTTAGTGAAGGACAATGAGCTGGAGTTGAGGTTGAAAAGTGTTCAGAGGAAAGTCTGAAATCAGATTTACAGCCAGATATCTGTAAGAACCACAAAGTTCACATTCAGTATGTTTGCCAAATGAAGTCACAATGCTGCAAACACTCAGTTGTGAAGAAGAATCAGATTGCATTGGAAATGTTAACTCTCTCTCTTCACAGAAGCTGCCAAACCTGCTGAGGATTTCCACAACTTTCTGTTTTCACTTCACATTTCCAGCTTCTGCAGAGATTTACTCAAATTATTATGTTTTTGAAATACTGTTACATAACCAGTTAAGAGTAAAGCAATTGTCACCATTTAAATGTCCAAATCAGTGATATTTATTTGTTTAACTGAGACTGGGCTGTTCAGGAGCAAAGTCAGAAATCACTTCACAAAATATAGTGAAATCTGGAATTCTGTTCAGATTCTGTCAATAGAAACTATAAAAACTGATAGATTGAAGTTTGTGAGACAAGAGTATTAATGGTTATAGAATCAAGGGAGTTGGATGGATTGAAAAACAGATCAGGCATCTGCAAACTGGAGCTTAATGTCTGAGGTTGAACTGATTCTGGTTTTGTTTTGAAGGTGGTGTCGGTTTCCTGTCCTGTCGATCATCTCCACACCCGTGGGTAATTTGCTGGAGGTGAGATAATCTTTATTTGTGTCACAAGTAGGCTTACATTAACACTGCAGTGATTAACTATGATTAACACAAACTGATTTGACTTGATTTTTATTCAGAATTTAATTTCTTATAACAAGCTTGGAGTTTATGCATCATAATAATAACGGTCTTTATTATTGTCACAAGTAGGCTTATATTAACACTGCAATGAAGTTACTGTGAAAATCAACTAGTTGCCACACTCCAGCGCCTGTTCGGGTAAATTGAGGGAAAATTCAGAATGTCCAGTTCAACTTACAATTCACCTCACGTCTTTCAGGACTTGTGGGAGACCCATGCAGACACGGGGAGAATGTGCAGACGCCGCACAGTGACCCAAGTGGGAATCGAACCCAGGTCCCTGGTGCTGTGAAGCAACAGTGCTAACCTCTGTACTACCGTGATGGGGAAAAGGGTTCATGCAGTGACACAGCCTTGTCTGATCCCAGTCTTCGCTGAGATAGTGTCTGGGGTGTGTCCATTGATGAGGATCATGGCTTGTGTGTCATCATTGTGCAGGCGGAGGATGGTGGCCAATTTCTGAGGACAGCCAAATTTGAAGAACATACTGAATGAAACATCACTTTGACGGTGTGAAGTGCTTTTGTGAGGTTAGAAAAGACCAAGAACTGTGATTGATGCTGTTCCTTGTATTTTCCTTGGGTTTGTCAAGTAGTGTAGATCATGTCTTTGGTGCCTCCATGAAGGGAGAAACCCTACCTGTGACTTGGGAAGGAGCTCTTTGGCCACGAAGAGGAGATCATTGAGGAAGATCCTGGCAATGATCTCTGTGGCAGACAGCAGGGAGTCGCCTGTGCAGTTACCACAATCAGACTTGTCTCTCTTGAATATAGTCACAGTGTCTCTGAGATCCCCCGGCATGCATCCATCTTCCCAGGTGAGGAATATGAGATTGTGTAGCTATGCCAGGAGTGTAACCCCGCCATGCTTCAGAATTTCAGCAGCGATTCATTCTGCTCCAGAGGCCGTGTTGTTTTTCAGGTGTTGAATGGCTTTTTCACTCTGCTCCCGATTGGGGTCCAACGTGGACTGAGCCGGACGCGATACTGGGGAATGGACTTGAGGACGTTAAAGCCAAAGACAGAGTCTCGGTCGAGGGGTTCTTCAGAATGTTCCCTCCAGTGAGCACTGACTGACTCTCTGTCCTTGATGAGTTCCCCTCCACACTTTGCTCTCAGCCATTGCCTGCTTAGGTCATCAATTGTATTGGCAGCGCTGGTGAAACCGTGCATGCCATTGCTTTCCATGAGCTGTTGGCTATCCCTCACTCTTTCTACCCTCTGAAGGCTTTGGAAACTTGGAGCAGACACCTCAAAGGCACTGGAGTAGTACTTCCAGCAGTGCCTTCAGAAGATGCTCCAAATCCAGGGGCAAGGAGGGCGATCCAACAGAGGGGAGGGAAAGAGAAAACTGGGAGTGGGGGAAAGAAAGTTGGGGGCAGATGTTAGTGTAGTGGCCATCACTAAGGAGAAGGTGCTGGGGAAGCTGAAAGGTCTGAAGGTGAATAAATCACCCAGACCGGATGGACTACACCCCAGGGTACCGAAGGACATAACTGCGGAGTTTGTGGAGAAATTGGTGGTGATCTTTCAGGATTCACTGGAGTCAAGGGGCTCCCAGGGGACAGGGAAGTGACGAATGTAACACCCCAGTTTCAGAAAGAAAAGAGATAGAAGATGGGAAATTATAGGCCGGTTAGTCTGGATGGGATTACGGAGTTCTTGGAAGTGCATCGTGAAATAGGACTGTCAGCACGGTTTCATCAAGGGGAGGTCATGCCTGATAAATCTGTGAGAATTCTTTGAGTAGGTAAAAACAAAGGAGAGCCAGTGGATGTGATCCATTTGGGTTTCCAGAAGGCCTTTGACAAGGTGCCATACAACAGGCTACTAAATAAAGATAATAGCCCATGGCATTAGGGGCAAGGTACTGGAAAGGTTAGAGAATTAGTTGACAGGCGGCGAGTGGGGATAAAGGGGTCTATTTCAGGATGGCAGCCGGGGACTATTGGGGAACCACAGGGGTCAGTGTACATTAACGATCTGGAAGAAGGTATAGAGGGCACTGTTGCTAAGCTTTCAGATGATGGAAAGATGTGTAGAGGAACAGGTAATGTTGAGGAAGTGGAGAGGCTGCAGAAGGACTTGGACAGGTTAGGAGAGTGAGCAAAGAAGTGACAGATGTTATAGAATATGGAAAAGTGTGAGGTTATGCACTTTGGAAGGAATAATCGGGGCAAACTATTTTCCAAATGGGGAACGACTTCTTGTTAGGTGAATTGGACATTCTGAATTCTCCCTCTGTGTACCCGAACAGGGGCCAGACTGTGGCAACGAGGAGATTTTCACAGTTGCAGGGTTAATGTAAGCCTACTTGTGACACTAATAAAGATCATCATTATTATTATTACCTGGAGTTCTGTGTACAGTTCTGGTCGCCACATTATAGGTAGGATGTGATAGCACTGGAGGGGGTGAAGAGGCGATTCACCAGGATGTTGCCTGGGATGGAACGTTTCAGTTCCGAAGCGAGGTTGGATAGGCGTGGGTTGTTTTCGCTGGAGCAGAGAAGACTGAGAGCCGACCTGATCGAGGTGCACAAAATTGTGAGGAGTGTGGTCAGGGTGGATAGGGAGCCACTGTTCCCCTCAGTTGAAGGGTCAGTCACAAGGGGACACAAGTTCATGGTGAGGGGCAAGATGTTAAGCAGGGGGGTTGAGGAAAAACCTTTTCACCCAAAGGGTGGTGACGGTCTGGAACGCACTGCCTGGGAGGGTGATAGAGGCGGGTTGCCTCACATCCTTTAAATGAAGACTGGCATGTCAGAACATTCAAGGCTATGGATCAACTGCTGGCAAATGGGGTTAGGTCGGTAGGTCAGGTGTTTTTCGTGTGTCGGTGCAGACTTGATGGGCGATAGGCCTCTTCACTGCTGCTGTTGATACAATGTTAGGTGGCATTGTAGGCAGCCCAGACGATGGCATAAAATTGCACGGAGATATTGACAGACCAGGTGAATGGGCAAATTTGTGGCAGATGGATTTCAGTGTAATCAAGTGTGAGGTTATCCGTTTTGAACCAAAAAAGAATAAAACAGAGGACTTTCTAAATGGAAAGAGGTTAAGTACAGTGGATGTCGAAGGTGGACAGATCCTTAAAATGCCACGAACAAGTGCAGAAATCATCAAAAAGGAATGGCAGCATTTATATCTAGAGGATTGGAGTATAAAGTCACAGAGGTTATGCTGCAGCTATACAAAACCCTGGTAAGACGCCACTTGGAGAACTGTGAGCCATTCTGGGCACCACACCTTCGGGATGATATTGTGGCCTTGGAGGGAGTGCAATATAGATTTACTAAAACGATACGTCACGATACCTGGACTACGGGGGTTAGGTTACGAGATAGATTATTGATTGATTGGTTTTATTTATTGTCACGTGTGCCGAGGTACAGTGAAAAGTATCGTTCTGCGGACAGTCCATAAAGATCGTTCCATACATGAAATAAACTCATAGGACCTACATAAATACAGAGGCAAGGGGTGAGCATACAGAGTGCATTACTACTCAGTAGAGAAGATGTGTGAAGAGATCAGTTCAGTCCATAAGAGGATCATTCAGGAGTCTGGTAACAACGGGGAAGAAACTGTTGTTGAACCTGTTAGTGCGTGTTCTCAGACTTTTCTCTGATGGGAGAAGTTGGAAGAGAGAATAACCCGGATGGGAGGGGTCTTTGATTATGCTGCCCACTTTCCCAAGGCAGAGGGAGGTGTAGACAGAGTCAGTGGATGGGAGGCAGGTTCGTGTGATGGTCTGGGCTGTGTTCGCGATTCTCTGTAGGTTCTTACGATCTTGGACCAAGCAGTTGCCATACCAGGCTGTGATGCAGCCAGATGGGATCCTTTCTATGGTGCATCTGTAAAAGTTGGTAAGAGTTAAGGTGGGCATGCTGAATTTCCTTAATTTCCTGAGAAAGTATAGACACTGTTGTGCTTTCTTGGTCGTAGAGTCGGCGTGGGTGGTCCAGGACAGATTGTTGGTGATGTGCACACCTAGGAATTTGAAGCTGTCAACCATCTCCACGTCGAACCATTGATGCAGACAGGGGTGTGTACGATGCTTCGCTGAAGTCAATGACCAGCTCTTTAGTTTTTTTGACATTTAGGGAGAGATTGTTGTTGTTACGCCACTCGACTTGGTTCTCTATGTCCCTCCTGTAGGTATTGAAGATGTCGAGGGATATGATGGATAGTGTGTGAAAACGGTGCTGAGGTAGATCAGCCAATGATCCCATTGAATGGTTCAGCAGGCTCGATGGGCCGAATGGCCGACTGCAGCTCATATTTGTTGTGATCTCCTGGACAGGAAGCTGTGAGCTTGGATTTGTCAATCAGCCCGAATCAGCACCTTCAGGAGAATAGGGAGGGTGAATATTAGATCCAGCAGAGTGAGAATGGAGGGAGTGTGTGGGATGGAGATTTACAGCTTTCAGGGAATAAGAGAGGAAAAAATGTGACATAGAAACTAGAATTGTCTGTTCTGAGTTTCTATCCTGTACTGACAGTGATGACTTTTGTAAATTGTTTTTACAGGATATTAGACGAGGAATTACAGACAGAAATCTCAAACGTTACGTCTCGATCTGACAGTCACTCCCTTCCTTCGAACCTCACTATCTCCCGCCTTTGAATCTAGAAGGAGAAATGTTTTCCCGAACTGTCAGCTAAAGATTTCAAACATCAGTGTGACAGGAAAAACACCGAGACCCACACAACACACACCCGAGTGAGAGTGTTCCAGTGAACTGACTGTGGAAACATCAGTGTGACTGGAAAAGGACCGAGACCCACACAACACACACCCGAGTGAGAGTGTTCCAGTGAACTGACTGTGGAAACATCAGTGTGACTGGAAAAGGACCGAGACCCACACAACACACACCAGAGTGAGAGTGTTCCAGTGAACTGACTGTGTAAACATCAGTTTGATTGGAAAAGCACCAAGACCCACACAACACACACCCGGGTGAGAGAGTTCATAGAATCTCAGAATTTACAGTGCAGAAGGAGGCCGTTTGGCCCATCGAGTCTGCACCGGCCCTTCAAAAGATCAGCCTGCCTAAGCCCACACCTCCATCCTATCACAGTAACCCAATAACTCCACCCAACCTTTTCCGACACTAAGGGCAATTTATCAAGGCCAATCCACCTAACCTGCACGTCTTTGGACTGTGGGAGGAAACCAGAGCACCCGGAGGAAACCCACTCAGTCACGGGGAGAACGTGCAGACTCCAAACAGAGAGTTCCAGTGAACTTACTGTGGAAAGAGCTTTAACCAGTTACACAGCCTGAATAAACATAACATTCACAGTGAGGAGAGACCATACCCATGTTGTGTCTGTGGAAGAGGCTTCAATAGATCATCCAACCTGGAGAGACACGAGGAGACCCATAACATGGAGAAACCGTGGAAATGTGGGGACTGTGGGAAGGGATTCCGAGCCCCATCTGAGCTGGAGACCCATCAACGCAGTCACACTGGGGAGAGGCCATTCACCTGCTCTATGTGTGGGAAAGGATTCACTCAGTCCTCCAGCCTGCAGAGACACCAGCAAATTCACACTGGGGAGAGGCCATTCACCTGCTCTCAGTGTGGGAACGGATTCACTCTGTTATCCAGCCTGCGGACTCACCAGCGAGTTCACACTGGGGAGAAGCCATTCACCTGCTCAAAGTGTGGGAAAGGATTTACTGAGATATCCACCCTGCGGACCCACCAGCGAGTTCACAATGGGGAGAGACCATTCACCTGCTCTCAGTGTGGAAAGGGATTCATTACTTCATCCACCCTGCGGAAACATCAGCGAGTTCACACTGGGGAGAAGCCATTCACCTGCCCTCAATGTGGGAAAGGGTTCCGTTTATCATGCACTCTGCGGATCCATCAGCGAGTTCACACTGGGGAGAGGCCATTCACCTGCTCTCAGTGTGGGAAGGGATTCATTACTTCATCCACCCTGCGTATCCATCAGCGAGTTCACACTGGGGAGAGGCCACTCACCTGCTCTCAGTGTGGGAAGGGATTCAGTGATTCAGGCACCCTGCGGAGACATCAGCAAGTTCACACTGGGGAGAGGCCGTTCACCTGCTCTCAGTGTGGGAAGGGATTCTCTCGGTTATCCACCCTGCGGAGACACCAGCGAGTTCACACTGGGGAAAGGCTGTCCAACTCTCAATGTGAGACGGGATTGCATGCTTGATCGGACCTGCTGTGACACCAACAGTTTCACAATCGATTCCAGAGGTTGGATTCTGCTGTTATTGTTTCTGCTCTACACCCAGGACTGCATTTTGTTCATTCTGACAGGTGGTCAGTGGGGATGGTCGGAGGGTTTCTTTCTGCTGGACTGGCCGGTCTCAGCACTTTGCCTCCAGTGGGCTGATGCTCTTTGAGCCTTGTTGCTAATACCTGGCTTCAAATTGCACAAGGATCGCAGAATGAAAGCGTGTTTGGAAGTTGAAAATATTTATTTTCCATTTCTGTTTCAAACCCCTCAAAGCGGGCCACGTTGGCATGGAGATGGACCCTGGTGGTTACATGGTTCCATTTATTTGTGCGTTACAGAAGAAAACTATCAGGATGTCAGGATTAGGGTAGCACAAGTGATTAGCACTGTGGCTTCACAGCGCCAGGGTCCCAGGTTCGATTCCCTGCTGGGTCACTGTCGTGTGGAATCTGCACGTTCTCCCCGTGTCTGCGTGGGTTTCCTCCGGGTGCTCTGGTTTCCTCCCACAATCCAAAGACGTGCAGGTTAGGTGGATTGGCCATGATAAATTGCCCTTAGTGACCAAAAAGGTTAGGAGAGGTTATTGGGTTACGGGGATAGGGTGGAAATGAGGGATTAAGTGGGTTGGTGCAGACTCGATGGGTTGAATGGCCTCCTTCTGCTCTGTTATGTTCTATGTTCAAGGTGAGGGTCAGTTTGTCTGAGGTGGACTGGGAAACTGATTGGTGCAGAGAATACCTAATATTTAAGGAATTATGAATTCCCGTGGCGGCTATGAGGGAGTAAGTCGCACATTTGGTGGCTCCCGCTGTGGCTGGACATTTGGACCTTTCCCCCTGACTTTTTTTTGGTTTTACACGCTAAACTCTAAGGTGGAGGCAATTGGGCACTGTTTCCACATATTGGTGTGTGGAAAAAAGAACCAGACGTGCACAAAAGGCAGAAATAAGAAGACAAGCAAGGGCTGGGTTGAAGCTGCAGCAGAAGACAACATGGCTGATGACTGGATCCCTGGTGCGACGGCCCAGCCATCAACGGAGCAGTTGATGCAGGTCATCCAGGATGGCTTTGCAAGGCAGACACAGGACTGGCTACATCCGATAAAAGAGTCGATTGATCGGCTGGAACACAGATTGGACGCCCAGGATCGGGCGATCCAGAAGCTGGAGAAAGTGCTAGCGATCAGGAGGAGCACCAAACGGTGGTGGAGCTGGAGGTGGGGATGCTGAAGGATCAGCAGAAAAGGCTTCTGGAGAAGGTAGAGGACCTGGAGAATAAGTTCCGCCGGCAGAACTTAAGAATCGTTGGACTCGTGGAGGGGACTGAGGGAGCTGATGCTGGCACATACGTCGCGGGTATATCTCAGAAGCTTTTGGGAGATGGGGCATTTCCCCGACCTGTGGAGGTGGACAAGGCATACAGAGCGCTGGCAAGGAAGCCGCAGCGGGGGACCCTCCGAGGGCGATGGTAGTTAGGTTCTACAGGTTCCTTGACAAGGAATGTATTCTTCAGTGGGCCAAGCGTACGCGGAGCTGTAAGTGGGACAATGGTATCCTGTGCGTTTACCAGGACCTGAGCGTGGAGGTGGCCAGGAAGAGGGCCAGCTTCAACCAAATCAAGGCAATCTTTTTTAAGAAGCAGGTGAAGTTTGGGTTGTTGTATCCAGCTCGTCTCTGGGTCACATATGGGGACCAGCACCATTATTTCGAGTCGCCCGAGGACGCGATGGACTTTGTGAAAAGAAAAGGGCTGATGGCGAACTCAGAACTTTTTGAACTACGATGTAACTTTTTGATGCCTGTTTGTCTTTTTTCTCTTCTGTATTTGAGTTCTGTTTAAGAAGGGGGAAGTAAAAGTTATTTGTTTCTTTGTTCTGGTGGGGGTGGGTGGCAGTGCCTTTTACTTTGAATTACTTTGAATTGCACTACTGTGGGGTTTTCTTTTAACTGGGTGATTGTTTGGGGACGGCTAGATGAGAGAAGTTGTTTGGATGAGGGGAGGGAGGGAACAATAGATGGGAGACTATCTGGCGCCGGAGGCGAGGGCCACCAAGCTAGCTGGGTGAGCTAGCTCACGGAAGCAAAGTGGGGGGGGGGGTATATGGTTAGTTTATGGCATGGGTTAGGTTACAGAGTGTTGTTGCTGGGAGAGGGGAAGGGGGGTAGTTGTTCTGCTGACGAGGGAGGGACTTGGGTTGAGGGACAGAGTGGAGGTCGGGGCTGCCGGGGGGTGGGCTGGAGGAGGCGCGGCGCCAGACACAAAGACTGGAGGGGTCGCGATTTTGATTAACAAGCGGGTGCTATTTGAGGTGGGCAGCATAGTTTTGGATGGGGAGGTCATTATTTTATGGTTAGTGGTAAGCTGGAAGAGATGAAGGTAGTTTTGGTTAACGTGTATGGGGCAAATTGGGATGACGTGGAATTTATAAAGAGGAGTTGGGGAAGATACCTGACCTGGACTCGCACAAGTTGGTCATGGGAGGGGACTTTAATACAGTTATCGATCCCGGTCTGGATCGGTCGTTTTCAAAAACGGGTAGGGTGCCATCAACGGCAAAGGAACTGAAAGGGTTCATGGAGCAGATGGGGGGGGGGGGGGTGGATCCATGGAGATTTAGGCAGCTGACGGTGAAGGAGTTCTCTTTCTACTCCCACGTACATAAGGTTTATCCCCGGATCGATTTCTTCATCTTGAGCAGGGCTTTATTGGCGGGGGTGGTGGATGCGGGGTATTCGGCGACTACTGTCTCTGATCATGCTCCACATTGGGTTGAACTGCAGGTTAGTGAAGAAGGTTATCAGCGCCCGCAATGGAGGTTAGATGTAGGGCTGTTGGCGGATGAAGCGGTGAGCGAAAGGCTGAGGAAATGCATGCAAAATTACCTACAGGTAAATGACATGGGGGAAGTCTCAGCAGCGGTGGCCTGGGAGGCGCTGAAGGCAGTGGTGAGAGGGGAGCTGATTTTGATCCGGGCCTACAGGGATAGGACAGATAGGGCAGAGACGGACCGACTGGTAAAGGAAATTTTGCAGATAGATAGGAGGTACGCGGAGACCCCGGGGGCAGAGCTTTTAAGGGAACGGCGGAGGCTGCAGGCTGAGCTTGGCGTGCTGACCACAGGGAAGGCAGTGGAGCAGCTTAGAAAGGCAAGGGCAGTGATCTACGAACACTGGGAGAAAGCCAGCAGAATACTTGCACAGCAACTCAGAAAGAGGGAGGCAGCTAGGGAAATAGGGAAAGTAATTGCCTTTGCTTCCCTGGTAGCCCGGAGATGAATACTGCTAGCTTGGAGGGACTCAAAGCCCCTGAAGTCGGAGACCTGGCTATCGTACATGGTGAGCTTTCTCTGCCTGGAGAAAATTAAGTTGGCCCTGAGAGGGTCACTCTTGGGGTTCGCCCGGAGGTGGCAACCATTCATTGACTTCTTTGCGGAAAATTAATCGTCAGCAGAAGTGTGGGGGGGGGGGGGGTCAATTAGGCAGGTCCTGGGGTGATGGGAGTTGTATTGTTCCATGTAAATTGTTTATATTGTTGTTTACAATGCCAAAAAATACCTCAATAAAATTGCTTATTAAAAAAAAATATTGAAGGAATTATTACATATTTATCAGGGGGTCGGTTTGCTCAGTTGGCAGGATGACTGGTTTGTGATGCAGAGCAAGGCCTACAGTGAGGATTCAACTCCCGTACAGGCTGAGTTTATTCATGAAGGCCCCGCCTTCTCAATCAAGCCCCTCGCCTGAGGTGTGCTGACCCTCGGGTTAAATCACCACCAGTCAGCTCTCTCTCTGTCAAAGGGAGAGCTGCCTATGGTCCTCTGGGATTTTTGGACTTTTATTTCACATATGTACAACAAATATAGATTCCTTTAAGGAACAAAAATCATTCCAACAGGAAAAAAAATGTAACCGCGGCGAACAAGAAAAGTTAAAGATCCCATCAGATCAATGGAAGAGGCTCACAACCTGGTCAAAATAGTAGTAAACCTGAGGATTGGGAATTTCCGTGAGAATTCAGCAAAGGAGAACCAAGAAACAGATAAAGCAAAATATAATATGAGAGCAAACTGGGGAGAAACATAAAAAACGACTGGAAAAGCTTCCATAGGAATGTAAAAAGGAAAAGATTGTCAAAGACAAATGTGTCCATTCCAGGCAGAGACAGGACAGTTCATAATAGGGAATGAGGAAATGGCAGAGAAACGAAACAATGTGTGTCCGTCTTCACAGATGAAGATGCAAAAATTTCCCCAAAACACTAGAGACCCAAGGGCCTCGTGAACACAAGGGTCTGGAAGAGATAAGAATTAGTGAAAAAGTAGTACTGGAGAAATTAATGGGGTTGGGAGTGAATAAATCCCCAAATGCTGATGATCTACATCCCAGTGTTGGAATGAGGTGGCTGTAGAGATCGCTATTCCTCATTCTAAATTCTCCTGGCTCTATCTGAATGGACAAACCTTTGTCTGAGCCAAACGTTTCCTTTTTACGTAGCCACAGAAGCTTTTAGTCCATTTGTATGTATTTTGCTGGTTCACATTCATATTCTATTCTCCCTCGCTTTCTCAGTATCTTGGTCCTTTGCTGTATTATAAAATCCTCCCAATCCTCAGGTTTATTATTATTTCTGATAACTTTATCAGCCTTTTCTTTCAATCTTATCCAATATTTCACTTCCTCTGGTAGTCACGGTTCTCTTGATGTTTTGGGGTTCTTCAGCCTTGAAGGAATGTAAATTGTGTAATAATTATTGAAAGTCTATCCATTGCCTGTGGACTGTCACACCTTTTAATGTATTTACCCCAATCCACCTCAGCTAATTTGTCCCTTCTACCTTCATAATTTCCTTCAAACTTAATACTCTGGCTTCAGATTGGAATACCTCATATTCAATATTCTGGTCACTCATCCCTAAAGGTTATTTTTCAGCGTGATTATCAATTAGCCCTTTATCATTGCATAATATTAAATCTACAAAAGCCTGTTCTCAAGTTGGTTCCTCAACTTACTGCTGTAGATAACTGTCCCTAACACACACACCGGAAACTTGTCCTCCACAGCATCAGTGCTCATTAGGTTTACCCAGTCTATATGCAGATTTTATGGTGCCCATTAATGTTTTACCCATTCTGCATGCTTCTCTAATCTGATTAATACCATGTCCCACACAACCCCTGCTGTTTGGTGGCCTACAACAGCTCTTACCAATGTTTCCTGCCCCATGCTGTTTCTTGGCTCCACCCAAACATATTCCACATTTTGTATTCCTGATCTGAGATCCACCCTTACTAATGTTCTGATGCCGTCCCTTATTATCCGAGCAACACCACCTCCTTTTCCTTTTTTCCTGCATCATCAACAAACTCAGTGACCATACCTTTGGTCCTGTCATCAAAGTCATTGATATGAATTGTGAAACGTTGATGTTCCAGCACTGATCCCTGTGACACACCGCTCATTACATCTTGCCAACCAGAAAATGGCCTATTTGTGCCTACACTCGGTTTTCTGGCAGCTCGCTAATCTTTCCCTGTGAAAGACAGTTCTGGGATTAAAGACTGCCAGACGGCGAAAAGAACGGAAGTAAATCCTCGGGAATGAATCATCACTTTGGACTGATTCTGAGACAATTAAGTTTCGACTTCCAGGGCAGACTAACTAATCGTGGAGTGCGACTTTAGATTGTGTAACTTTGGTACGGTGGCACAGTGGCTAGCCCTGTTGCTTCACAGCGCCAGGGTCCCAGGTTCGATTCCCACTTGGGTCACTGCCGTGCAGAGTCTGCACGTTCTCCTCGTGTCTGAGTGGGTTTCCGCCAGGTGCTCCAGTTTCCTCCCACAAGTCCTGAAAGATAATAATCTTTATTATCACGAGGTGGCTTATATTAACACTGCAATGAAGATACTGTGAAAAGCCTGTAGTCACCACACTCTGTTGACTGTTAGGGTACACAGATGGAGAATTCAGAATGTCCAATTCACCTAACAGCACGTTTTTGGGGGCTTGTGGGAGGAAACCCGAGCACGCGGGAGAACCCCACGCAGACACAGAGAGAATGCGCAGACTCCACACAGTGACCCAAGCCGGGAATCAAAACTGTGACAATGGAGCAGTGAAGCAACAGTGCTGACCACTGTGCTACTGTGTTGCCCACAATGTGCTTGTTAGGTGAATTGGACATCCTGAATTCTCCCTCAGTGTACCCGAACAGGCGCCTGAGTGTGGCGACTAGGGGATTTTCACAGTAACTTCATTGCAGTGTTAATGTCAGCCTACTTGTGACAATTATAAAGATTATTATTAATATTATAAACGGGCTAAGTTAAAGTAGCTTCTAGTTTATTTGTTGCATTAAAAGTCATAAAACGTGAAGTCCGTTGTGTGATTCTTTAATTTGTTGACTAAGAATTCAATTTCTTTTTCTTGCTGACCTGCATGGAGGTTCCAATCCACAAATGTTGACTTCCCATTTGAGTCTCGGGCACCTTTCTGTCTGTATCGCTCGTGTCAATGACAGCCAGGTGATGGAGCTGAGGGCTGAATTTAGCGGAGCATAAAGGGGCCTATCCACTAATACACAGGAAGGCACTGGAGGCCTGACTGGGAAACGGATCTCGTACTAATCGGGGGGGGGGGAGGGGGGGGGTGACTGGGTCTGATCGTAATGCGACCCCCAGGGTTCAGTGCCCCTGTGTCCAAAGCACGGAGTCGTAGGAATGGAGTACAGAGGAGCTGAAGGAAAACCATTTGGGACCAGAAGATTGTGAACATCTTTTTACTCTGGTTGTCTTTAATCCTCAAGTAATTTTCTGTTAGTTTTTTTTAACCATGTTCTGTTTCGTCAATTAACTTTTAACCAGAAAATATTTGAATTTGTTGGACTTTTCCTGATTAAATATGTTCACTTTTGGGAGAGTGGGTGAGAGGGGTTGACAGGCTCTTTAACAGAAAGTGAGTCCCTCTAAGGTAATTGGCAAAGGAGCCAGAGGGGTTGAGGAGATTTGATTTTTCTTTTGACACAGTGTTTGAAAATGGGGTTCAGGGAGTCAATTGTGACTGACTAATTTATCAAGGTTCTCTGAGGAAGTAACAAGGGATGTCAATAAAGGGGAACCTGTAGATGTGCTTTATCTAGATTTCCAGAAGGTATTTCCCAAGGTGCCACAGCAAAGGTTATTACACAAAATAAGAGCTCATGGTGTGGGGTCAACACATCAGCATGGTTAGAGGATTGGTTAGCGAACAGGAAGCAGCCAGTAGGTATAAATGGGTCATTTCTGGGTGGGTAAGATGTGACAAGTGGAATGTCACCAGGACCAGTGCTGGGCTCTCAACCATTTACAATCTGTATGAATGTGTTGGATGATGAGATTGAACGTATGACTCAAATGCAGGCAGGGAAGTAATTTGTGAAGTGGATTTAAGGAGTCTGCAAAGGACTACAAATAGAGAACGTACAAACTGCACAGAGTCACCCAAGGCCGGAATCGAACCCGGGTCCCTGGCACTGTGAGGCAGCAGTGCTAACCACTGACTGTCCCTTTACGGTCGCTGGGCCAAACTCCTGGAATTCCCTCACAAACAGCACAGTGGGTATACCAACACCATACGGACAGCAGCAGTTCAAGAAGGCAGCTCAAGGACAATTAGGGATGGGCAATAAATGTTGGCCTCGCCACATCCCATGAAAGAATAAATAATAAATTCCTACCATGGCGATTAAACTATGTTCCTGTCATGGGACGGTTCTTGGGCACCGAGTGGGCAGGGCTTCAATCTCCCTCCCCAATGACCGCGCACACGCACTACAGCTTATCGCCCCTCAGCAAAATGGCGGCCGTTAACCTGGGCCTTTCGTCGGAGAACTGCCACTGCAGCCCGTTGTTTGCGAGCGTGGATCGGTAGCTTTGAATTCTTGTTTCTGGGCCTACGCCGGGTATTTATGAAGCCTCTCAAACCACCCGCCAATATTATTGCTTCCAGCTCACCTGCAGTTTCTAATTCTAAACTGCTCAGAATTCTGCACGGTGGTGCAGTGGTTAGCACTGCTGTCTCACAGCAACGAGGTCCCATGTTCGATCCTGGCTCTGGGTCACTGTCCGTGTGGACTTTGCACATTCTCCCCGTGTTTGCGAGGGTCTCACCCCTACAACCCAGAAATGTACAGTGTAGGTGGATTGGCCACGCTAAATTCCCCTTAATTGGACAAAATTAATTGGGTACTCTAAATTTATTTTTAAAATGATAATTTCATCCCAACATCGCTCCAATATTGGCACTGCACATGCTCCAGATCACAATGCCCAGCGACTGATTGACGGCACCTCCGGACCAATGGGAATAGGGGGCAGGGCTTGAGGACCGACCAGAAGCAGCTGCTCCTCCGACCAATCAGTGAATGTGGGGGCGGCGCTGGGCCTGGATCTTCCTCATTGGCTGGAACTCTGCATCATTTTGAAAGCTGATTTCATAGAATTTACAATGCAGAAAGAGGCCATTCGGCCCATCTGCACCGACCCTTGGAAAGAGCACCCCAGGCCATCCCACACCTCCACCCTATCCCCGCAACCTCATTTAACCTTTTTGAACAGTCAGGGCAATTTAGTATGGCCAATCTACCTAACCTGCACATCTTTGGATTGTGGGGGGAAACCGGAGCACCCGGAGGAAACCCACGCAGACATGGGGAGAATGTGATGACTCCGCACAGACAGTGACCCAAGCCGGGAATCGAACCTGGGACCCTGGAGCTGTGAAGCAACTGTGCTAACCACTGTGCTACCGTGCTATCTCAAACTCCAGGAGAAAACTGGACCTTTCTGTTTGTGGCTGTAAACAGATGAAACCCTGTGGGTGTGGAGCAAGCATTTCAACATTTGTTCCTGAAATGTGGCAACAAGATGGAACAATCCACAAACAATTCAGGGGCTGATTTAAAGGAATAACTAGGCCGTACTTGCATTACTGTCTGTGCGGAGTCTGCACATTCTACCAGTGTCTGCGTGCGTTTCCTCCGGGTGCTCCGGTTTCCTCCCACAATCCAAAGATGTGCAGGTTAGGTTGATTGGCCATGATAAATTCCCTTAGTGTCCAAAACAAAAAGGCTGGGTAGGGTTACGGGATAGGGTGGAGATGTGTGCTTAGGTAGGGTGCTCTTTCTAAGGGCAGTGCTGACTCGATGGGTCGAATGGCCACCTTCTGCACTGTAAATTCTATGGAGGGAATGTCACCATGGGAACAAAAAGTCCCTGGTTTCAGTTGGTGATTGGGGAGAAGGGTTAGGACAGGTGAGGGAGAAGGTTAATACTGTCATCATTCAGAACAACACAGACTATAAAGGAACAACTGAGGAACTTCTCTGTCCAATTTAATATTCACATAATATATTCAGAGACAGAATGACAGGAACTTGCAATCAGTTTGCAGATAACTCCGATATTTTCCATTCTTAAATATTTTGTCTTGAAAGATACCAAATGGGATTAAGCCAAATCTTTAAAAGGCAAATTCTTTGGTTCAAATCGCCACTGTGCTGTCAGTGGAAAGGGTTAACTTCTCTGCTCTCAAGGGTGTTGGAACAAACGTGCTCAAATGTGCACAACTGTGTTGACTTTACGTAACACCATTTTAAACTTTGTTTTCTCAATTCTTTTGGCAACTTTTTCTGCTTTGCCCAAATGTGTTTACTCATCTTTCTTCAGGCACTTTTCCAAATGACTCAAATAAAACTAAAGAAAAGTAAAAGTAAAACGATCAGCTTTCACAGGTAACCAAAGCTTCAACCTTCTTAGACCAAAAAGACTTAAAGAGGGTGGAGCTTCCAAAAGATTGTGAAACCCAATGCACAACGATAAGGCTGAAGTTTAACTTAAGAGAATCCAACTTTTCTCTGCCTTTTACAATTGTACAAATAAATTGCAATTCATACTTAAAGATTTACTTTCACTCAGTAATTATGATAAGAAGTCTTACAACATCTGGTTAAAGTCCAACAGGTTTGTTTCAAACACTAGCTTTCGGAGCGCAGCTCCTTCCTCAGGAAGAAGGAAGGAGCAGTCCTGACCTGAGGAAGGAGCAGTGCTCCGAAAACTAGTGTTTGAAACAAACCTGTTGGACTTTAACCTGGTGTTGTCAGACTTCTTACTGAGCTCACCCCAGTCCAACGCCGGCATCTCCACATCACAGTAATTATGATGTGGAGATGCCGGCGTTGGACTGGGGTGAGCACAGTACGAAGTCTTACAAACCTGAGGAAGGAGCAGCGCTCCGAAAGCTAGTGACATCGAAACAAACCTGTTGGACTTTAACCTGGTGTTGTAAGACTTCTTACAGTAATTATGATGTTACTTTTCTCAGCACAGACTCCTTAGATAAAATCTCAATTGTTCACTTCTCTTGTAGCTGGTGTGTGGAGAAGATCATGTTCACTGCAAACATGTCAGCACAGAAACCGCACTGTGCTTCTGGACACACTCAGTCTGCAAGTAGATGAATCTTGTAAACTTGACCCTCATGAAGGTCTTCCCAGTGATGCTAAGGAGTGAGACATCCCTGTAGTTGTTGCAATCTCCTCTGTCACTGCTGTTTTTATAGGTTATGATGATTTTAGCATCATACACATGGAATTGTTCCGACTTCCCAACAGAGGAGGTCATGAAGGTGTGACAGTCGATGGGATTTTGTGTTTGAGGAGTTCAGCTGGAATTCCATCCTTGCCGGGCACCTTTCTGCTTGCTCAGCAATCAATGGCCTTTTCCAGCTCAACCATGACAGGAAGCTCCAGGAGCGTCAGACAGTGACTGGGAGATGTCCGTCTGACGGAGCACAGCTGTCAGTCACGTTCAACCCAGCGGGACATCTGTTTACATCTGTCAGGATGTCACTCTCTGAGATTTCAGGGGAACAACTTTGGTGATGGTCAGACCCAGAGCCCTCTTCTTCCCAGCACACAGAGATTTCTGTTATCTTTTTAATATAAATTTAGAGTAACCACTTATTTTTTTCCAATTAAAGGGGCAATTTAGCATGGCCAATCCACCTAACCAGCACATCTTTGGGTTGTGGGTGTGAGACCCATGCAGACATGGAGAATGTGTAAACTCCACGCAGACAGTGACCTGGGGCCGGGATCGAACCCGGGTCCTCAGCGCCATAGGCGGCATTGCTAACCACTGAGCCACTGTGCAGCCCGAGATGTCCATTATCACAGGCCGTTTGGAGTTATTGATGTTGGCTGTCCAGTGTTTATTTGCACAATCTCTCCATGTTTTACACAACTGTCTTGACTACTTTCAAGTGATGCCTTGTTCTCGGTGTTGGGTTTATGGTGTACATCAGGTCGGCTTTTCTTTTTGCTTCAATGACAGATGTCATCTCTGCTGAGGGGCTCTCAAACCAATCTGTGTTGTGGGTTCCACCTTTACCTTCGAATCCTGTAGGATCGTTACAGTGCAGAAGGAGGCCATTTGGCCCATCGAGTCTGCAGTGACCCTCTGAAAGAGCACTCAACCTCGGCCCACTCCCCCGCTCTATCCCCTAACCCTGGCTGCTGCTGCTGTGTCAGAAATCATTGAACACAGTGACTTCCAAGTTTCATCCATGTCAATGTTGATTGATGAAGTTTTTATTGATGTGCCTGTGAAATATTTCAGTTTAGTTTAATGCTCCTTGATAATGTAATTTCACAATGGACATGTTACTGTGAGGAATGTGTGAGTAACAATTGTCAGCAAGGATTAATCAGCACTTTCTAATTGGAGATGTTAATCAGTGGAACCTTTCAAACTCTGAATTGTAGATTTTGTATCAAACGTCATTTAGGATGATCCTGTTAAAGAGTTCGTAAATGAAGGAGAATATCAGACGGTGTGCTTTGAAAATGGGACATCGCAGCCTTGAAAATTAGTGACATCTGAAAATATTAAACTGCAGCCAGTTCTATGGTTTGTTAACATCAGCAGAATCAAACCAGATATGGTCAGACCATCAATGCTGGATGTGATTAACAGCAGCATAAACAGTAAAATCCAATCCCTGCAGTCACTTGTCAACTTGCTGATGTCGCAGCTCATATTGTGACTGAGTGAATCCCTTCCCACAGCGTCGATGGTCGGTCTCGGCCCTTTGTGAATTTGTTGGTGTGCACTGAAGGTGGATGATTTCCTGAGTGTCTTTCCAATGAAACTACAGCTGAATAGCTTCTCCAAAGTGTAACTTCACTGGTGTCTGAGCAGACTGGATGATTGAGTGAATCCCTTCCTGCACACTGAGCAGGTAAATGGTCTCCCGGTGTGAACACGATTGTGTACACTGAGATTAGATAAAGACGTGAACCACTTTCCACAGGATATGGATATCTGAGGACTGAGTAAATGTGTTGGTATAACATGAGTCTAGCTGACTGAGTAAATCCCTTCCCACACACAGAACAGGCGAACAGCCTCTTCTCAGCATGATATCGCTGGTGTAACATGAGGCCAGCTGATTGAGTAAATCCCTTCCCACACACCGAACAGGCGAACAGCCTCTTCTCAGCATGATATCGCTGGTGTAACATGAGGCCAGCTGATTGAGTAAATCCCTTCCCACACACCGAACAGGCGAACAGCCTCTTCTCAGCATGATATCGCTGGTGTAACATGAGGCCAGCTGATTGAGTAAATCCTTTCCCACACTCAGAGCAGGTGAATGGTCTCTCTGCTGTGTGAATACGCGGTGGGTTTCCAGCAGGCATCGATAATTGAATCCCTTCCCACCGTCCCCACATTTCCATGTCTTCATCATCCAGATGTCCTTGTATCTCTCCAGTTCGGACACCCAGTTGAAGCCTTGTCCATACAGAATACATGGATGTTTCCTCCTCCACACGAATGGTGCAGGCTGTGTATTTGGTTCAAGCACTTTGCGCAGTCAGTGTTCTGGAACTCAGATGTGCCTGTGTCTCTGTGCTTTCCCAATCACATTGCTGTTCGTACTGTTCTCCCACAGATAGAACAGACAAACATTTCTCAAATAGAACATAGAACATTTCTCCTTCACATTCAATGGCCGTTGATTAACAGCTACTCATGAAGCCATTAACTCCGCCAAATGCTGTTGTAATATTTGGTTGAGTTTCCAGTCTTTGAATTCTCCCCTTTTAATCCCCTGTAAAAGGAGTTTACAAAATCCATCGCTGTCAGTACAAAATAGACATTTAGAAAAGTCAATTCTAGTTTCGCTGGAATGTTTGTTCAATTCTTGTTCCCCCAAAGCTGTAAATCCCCGTCCCACACACTCTCCCTGTGCTGAAATCCAAATCCATCTCACCATTTCTTTCCTCCACTCCCAGTTTTCTCGCTCCCTCTCCTCTGCCTGGGTTCAGTTCTCCAGCTCCTGTCTGCAGACTGATAATAAAACCAATGGGTCTTATTGGGGGGTTGGGGCCTCCAGCGGGTGTTTGTAAATCCTCCCCACCCACCTGCCAGGGTTTCCTTCCTTCCCAGAGATCAGAGTCCTCATTGATTTGAGTGCAAAGTGAACACTCTTATTTCTTGTCCTCCTCCCCCATCCTCTGATGTGAACCATCCTCCAGTGTCTGAAGCAGGATGGTGCCCGTTAACCTGGGCCTGTTCCCAGGTTGCGTTTTGTACTTTAACCTGGTGTAAGACTTCTTACTGCGCTCACCCCAGTCCAACGGTGGCGTCTCCACATAATGATTGTGAAGGGTTTGCTCCAGCTCACAATGCCCGGGGAGTGATTGACGGCTGCTCCGGACCAATAATGCGAGGGCTCGGGACTGGCGGACCAAGTGGGAGCGGCTGGTCCTCCAACCAATCGCAGTGAATGAGGGGCGGGGCTGAGTCAGGATCTCCCTCATTGACTGAGAATCTGCATCATTCTGAGTTCTTCCCATTGGCCGCGGGTTCCACAACCTCATTTCTTGCCTGAGAGGTGTTGACCAATGGGAAGATTTGAGGACCAGATGGACTCAGTCCTCCAGCCAATCAGACTGCGGGCTGTGTGTGAATTACGACTGAGTTTACGATTGAAATGTCTTCCTGAGTCAAACCTCGGAGTAAAACACTTTGTTTCCACTTCAGCGGACTTTAAAAAAAAATTCCATTGCCCGTTCTACAGAACTGTTACAAAAAAGCAACAACAAACGTTAACCCTGTTTCTCTCGCCACATGTGGCACAGTCGGTACCACTGCTGCCTCACAGCGTCAGTGACCAGTGTTGAATTCCGGCCTCGGATGACTGTGTGGAGTTTGTGCATTCTCCCCGTGTCTGTGGGGGTTCCCTCCGGGTGCTCCAGCTTTCTCCCATGTGCAGGTTTGGTGGATTGACTATGCTAAATTGCCCCTTAGTGTCCAAAGATGAGATGGGTTTACGGGGCTAGGGGAAGGAAAGTGCACCTGGGTGCGGTGCTCTTTTGTGGGGTAGGTGCAAACCCGATGGGCTGAATGGCCTCCTTCTGCACTGTAGGGATTCTCTGATGCTGTCAGACCCGCTGGGTTAATGTCGCATTTACTGTTTTCAATCTACATTATACACATTTTTAATCCACTAATTATATTTATTGAACCACTGTACCATCAACTACTCGGAGCAGTGTGTTGATGTTTCAGCTACTTTGTAGGATTTTCGCTCTCACAGTCTGATGGGTCTGTCTGGGGGTATTTCCCTGGTACTGTCCATGTGTTTGGGTGTTTGTGTATTTTAGGGAACATGTAGAACTTCCTTCGTTCTGCCCGTTGTCCCCTCAGATATTCCCATCTGTTTTTGGTTAATGTGTCTGGGGTCTGAGTTCTTCTAGTCTGTCTCCAATTCTCCTTCCTGTCTCGGGCATATGGGTCAAGGTAGCTTGGTGTTGTGATTCGTGTTGTTTACTTGTCTGTCTGTCTCCAGCAGGTATTGTTGTCTCTCGATAATGATTGTGCTGATACCCTTATCTTCTGGTCTGATGAACATATCCGTGTTGGATCCAAGCTCCCGGATTGTCTGTCTTTCTCTCCGGGTAAGATTCTGTTTGTCTCTTGTATTTCACTGTGACAGGGCAGAGACCCGATTGAAGGGGTTCAAACATGGGAGTTCTGGGAAAGATGGGCAAGGATTTGGGAGGTGACAACATGTTCAAAGAGTTTGGAGAGGAGAGGGAGGTTGAAGATGGGGCAGTAATTTGTAAGGATGGCAGGGTCAAGGGTTTGTTTTATTGAGGGGGTGATGATGGCAGATTTGAAGGACAGAGGGACAGTAGCTGAAGAGAGAGAAATGTTGACAATATCCATGGACACAGGGTAGTTGGCTGATCAGTAGCTCAGTGGGAATAGCGTCGATGGAGCAGGAGCTGGGTCTCATGGACAACAGAAGAACATAAGAATTAGGAACAGGAGTAGGCCATCTGGCCCCTCGAGCCAGCTCCGCCATTTAATGAGATCATGGCTGATCTTTGTGGACTCAGCCCCACTCTCCGGCCCGTACACCATATCCCCGAATCCCTTTATTCTTTAGAAAGGCATCTATCTTTTTCTTAAAAATGTTTAAAGAAGGAGCCTCAACTGCTTCACTGGGCAAGGAATTCCAGAGATTCACAACCCTTTGGGTGAAGAAGTTCCTTCTACACTCCGACCTAAATCTACCTCCCCTTAGTTTGAGGCTATGCCCCCTAGTTCTGCTTTCCCCGACCAGAGGAAACAACCTGCCCGCATCTATCCTATCTATTCCCTTCAGAATTTTATATGTCTCAATAAGATCCCCCTGCATCCTTCTAAACTCCAATGAGTACAGTCCCAGTCTACTCAACCTCTCGTCATAATCTAATCCCCTCAACTCTGGGATCAACCTAGTGAATCTCCTCTGCAATCCCTCCAGTGCCAATATGTCCTTTCTCAGGTAAGGAGACCAAAACTGAACACAATACTCCAGATGTGGCCTCACCAACACCTTATACAATTGCAGCATAACCTCACTAGTCTTGAACTCCATCCCTCTAGCAATGAAAGACAAAACTTGATTAGCCTTCTTAATCACCTGTTGCACCTGCACACCAACTTTTTGCGACTCGTGCACCAGCACACCCAGGTCCCTCTGCACAGCAGCATGTTTTAACATCTTACCGTTTAAATAATAATCCATTCTGCTGTTATTCCTCCCAAAATGGATAGCCTCACACTTGGCAACTTTGAATTCCATCTGCCAGACCCTAGCCCATTCACCTAACCTATCGAAATCCTTCTGCAGACTTCCGGTATCCTCTGCCCTTTTTGCTTTACCACTCATCTTAGTGTCGTCTGCAAACTTTGACACATTGCCCTTGGTCCCCAACTCCAAATCATCTATGTAAATTGTGAACAACTGCGGGCCCAACACTGATCCTTGAGGGACCCCACTAGTTACAGGTTGCCAACCAGAGAAACACCCATTTATTCCCACTCTCTGCTTTCTGTTAGTTAACCAACAAGATGAGCTCTGAGAGGGCACGAGGGGAGATGGGAGAGAAACTCGAGAAAGATGTGGGTTCAGAGCTCGGGAAAGGATGAAATTTAGAGACAGTTTGGTCCGGTGGGCTCGTGGAAGGGAGGGAAGCAGCAGAGGCAGCTGATCGGATTTACTCAATCTCAGTCACAAAGAAGCTCCACAAGCTCCTCACACTTCTTGTTGGAGGTGAGGATGGAAGAGACAGGGGAGAGCGAGAGTACTTCAAAAGGAACTAACTTGTGTCAAAGATATTGAAATGTTTCAAGACTGCGTATTTAACACAAATCTAATTTATTTGACTTTTAGCAAATATATTAGCCCCTGTAAATGGGCTGGAGTTTGTTATCAGCAGAAAGAGACCCAAATGAACATGGTTCAGTCCTGAATGTGAGGAACAGTAAAATCCAATCACTGTGGTTACTTGTGGCCTCGTTGGTGACTCAGCAGGTGGGATGACTGAGTGAATCCCTTCCCACAGAGGGAGCAGGTGAATGGCCTCTCCCCAGTGTGCATTCGCTGGTGCTTCAGCAGGTTGGATGACTGAGTAAATGCCTTCCCACACTTGGAGCAGGTGAATGGTCTTTCCCCACTGTGACTGTGTCGATGAATTTCCAGCTTGGATGGGGCAGTGAATCCTTTCCCACAGTCCGCACATTCCCACGGTTTCTCCTCAGTGTGACTGCATTTGTGTCTCGTGAGGTCTGATGATCGACTGAATCCTCGTCCACACACACAACACATGTACGGTTTCTCCCCACTGTGACCAATGCTTTTTTCGTCCATGATCAATGATATTCAGCAACGATAAATTGAGGACTCTGACAGATCCTGATGTGACGCTTGGTTTGCGTTTCCGGACTTTGAACCCTCCCCTTCGAACACCTTGTAAAACTGATTGAAAACAGAAAATAGGGAGTGAGAGAGAACCCACAAAAACACAAAGGCAGGTTGTGAAATTGAGCTGAATGAATCTGGTCATTTGTGGGGAAAAAGTGACCGTGAAAACTGCTGGATTGTCATAAAAACCCAACTGTCCTCTTTGGTAGGAGAGAGAAAGAGGTGAAGAGGGATTTTGTACATCTACAAGACATACTAAGAGAGTAGTTGGCAAAGCAACTTCGATCTTGAGCTTCATAAACAGTAACATTGATACCAAAACTATACTTCTGGTGGCACAGTGGTTAGCACTGCTGCCTCACAGCGCCAGGGACCCGGGTTCAATTCCGGCCTTGCTAAGTGTGGAGTTTGCACTTTATCCCCGTGTCTGCGTGGGTTTCCACCCGGTGCTCAGGTTTCCTCCAACAGTCCAAAGAAGGGCACCTTAGGTGGACTGGCCTTGATAAATTGCCCCTTAGTGTCCAGGAATGTGCAGGTTAGGTGGGGCTATGGGTTACAGGGACAGGGTAGGAGTGTGGGCCTAGGCAGGGTGCCCTTTCAGAGAATCACTGCAGACTCGATGGGCCGAATGGCCTCCTTCTGCACTGCAGGAATTCTATGGTTCTAATTCTATGCTATGAATCTTTCTAAAGCTCTGGTCACCACTCTTCAGGAAGAATGTGAAGGTTCTTGGAGAAGGTGCAGAGGAGATTTACCAGAATGGTTCCAGCAAAGGAGGTTGAGGGGAGATTTGATTCAGGGACACAAGATTATGCCAGATTTCCATCGGGTGGACAAAGAAACTCTGTTTCCATTCACTGATCGTACAAGCAGTCGGGACACAGATTTCAAGCTTTGGGTAAAACCTGGATTGAACAATACAAGATCCTGAGGGGTTTTGACAGGGTGGATGTGGAGAGGATGTTTCCTCTTGTGGGAGAATCTGGAACAAGGGGGTCACTGTTGCAAAGTGAGGGGTCACCCATTTCAGATGGGGATAAGGATTTTGTTTTCTCTTGAGGGTTGCAAGACTGGGGGATGCACAGTGCTTAGCACAGCTGCCTCATGTCGCCAAGGACCCGGGTTCGATCCCGGCCCCGGGTCACTGTCTGTGTGGAGTTTGCACACACCCACAAATCCAAATTAATGGCAGCACGGTAGCAGTGTGGATAGCACAATTGCTTCACAGCTCCAGGGTCCCAGGTTCGATTCCGGCTTGGGTCACTGTCTGTGCGGAGTCAGCACATCCTCCCAGTGTGTGCGTGGGTTTCCTCCGGGTGCTCCGGTTTCCCCCCACAGTCCAAAGATGTGCAGGTTAGGTGGATTGGCCATGATAAATTGCCCTTGGTGTCCAAAATTGCCCTTAGTGTTGGGTTGGGTTATGGGGATAGGGTGGAGGTGTTGATCTTGGGTAGGGTGCTTTTTCCAAGAGCCGGTGCAGACTTGATGGGCCAAATGGCCTCCTTCTGCACTGTAAATTCTATGATCTATCAAAGATGTGCAGGGTAGGTAGATTGGCCACGCTAAAATTGCCCCTTAATTGCAAAAAATGAATTGGGCTCTCTAAATTTATGTTAAAAAAAACAATGTCGCCAACATTGAGGGCATTTAAAAGTTTATTGGATAAACATATGGATGATAATGGCATAGTGTAGGTTAGATGGCTTTTGTTTCGGTGCAACATCGTGGGCCGAAGGGCCTGTACTGCGCTGTATTGTTCTATGTTCTATGTTCTAGGGCGAGAGAGTAGATTCAGTAAGGATGTTCCCAATAGTGCGTGTGTCCAGAAATAGGGGTCACAGTCTGAGGATACGGGGTAGACCATTTTGGATAGAGATGAGGAGAAATGTCTTCACCCAGAGAGTGGTGAGCCTGTGGAATTCGTCGCCACAGGAACTAATTAAGGCCAAAACATTGCATGTTTTCAAGAAGTAGTTAGATACAGCACTTAGGGTGAAGGGGACCAAAGGATATGGGGGGAAAGCAGGATTAGGCTATTGAGCCTAATCAGCTCTGATCGTAATGAATGGTGGAGCAGGCTCGAAGGGCCAAATGGTCGCCGCCTAATCAGCTCTGACCAATGGATGGTGGAGCAGGCTCGAAGGGCCAAATGGTCTCCTCCTGCTCCTATTTTCTACGTTGCTCCATATCTCTGCATGTAAATGGTCCAGGAGGTATGAGGAAGAATGTTTTTACACAGCCAGTGGCAATGACCTTAAACTTGCTGCCGATGACGGAGTTTGGAAATAGACACAATAAATGATTTTTTTTTTTTAAATTGGATAGAAACCTGAGAGAAATAAAGCTGTGAGGATCCAGTTAATAATAATAATCTTTATCAGTGTCACAAGTAGACTTACATTAACACTGCAATGAAATTACTGTGAAAATCCCCATCTCGTCACACTCCGGCTCCTGTTCGGGTGCACTGAGCGAGAATTCAGAATGTCCAATTCACCTAACAAGCACGTCTTTCGGGGCTTGTGGGAGGAAATCGGAGGCAATTTGGCGTGGTCAATCCACCTAACCTGCACATCTTCAGGTTGTGAGGGCGAAACCGACGCAAACATGGGGAGAATCTGCAAATTCCACACGGACTGTCACCCAGAGCCGGGCTCGGCCCTGTGAGGCAGCAGTGCTAACCACTGACGTGCTGCCAGCTGACTGAATTTTTTGTCTAATCTCGCCTTGTAATTTAACCCCAGGGGGTTCAGATATCACTCGGGTAAATCTGTGCTACGCTCCCTCTGAGGCCATTCTATCCTTCCTCAGGTTTGTTGTCCAGAACTGAACACAGTTCTCCAGGTTTGGTCTAACCAGGGTTTGTGAATCTCGGGGCTTTCCCAGTCACACTGAGACCTGAAATCTTCCATCACAGACAGAACAGACAAACCTTTTACCTTCCACACCCAGATGCTGCTGATATTCAGGTACTAATGAATCGAGTGATTCTGTCAGATCGCGATGTAACGTTTGGTTTGTGTTTCCCGTCTGTTAAACCTCCACTTCCAGTATCCTGTAAATTTACAGAAACCTCACTGTCAGTTTAGGATCGAAATTCACAACATTCTCTCCTCACCAACTTTGATTAAATGTATTCCTGGAGGTTTAATCACATGACCTGCCCCCCATCCTTCAGCCATTAATCGGTCAACACATCCATCCTTGTGACACTCTGCCTTCCTCGGCCAATTGGGAAGCAAAAGGACTCATTACCTTACAGGACAGTGTTTGACTAGGGCAGCATGGTGGTGCAGTGGTTAGCACTGCTGTCTCACGGCACCGAGATCACAGGTTCGATCCCGGCTCTCGGTCACTGTCTGTGTGGAGTTGGCACATTCTCCCCGTGTTTGCGTGGGTTTCACCCCCACAACCCAAAGATGTGCAGGGTAGGTGGATTGGCCACGCTAAATTGCCCCTTAATTGGAAAAAATGAATTGGGCACTCTTAATTTATTTTTAAAAAGGACAGTGATTGACTGTCAGTCAATCAACCTTCATCCCATTTTCAATATTTTTATATCCACTGAAGAGAAATGTTCAAAAATCTTTTTTACTGTCCGAATGATTTTCCAGAGACCCAAAATTAATATTTTTACTGTCCTAATCATGTTCCAGAGTCACAAAAATATTTTTGACTGTCCCAATGATTTTCCAGACACCCAGACATGAATCTCACCAAGGCAGAAGGTAAAATTTTAATTCATTGAAAGTTTACTGATGACCATGAAACGATTGTCGATTGTTGGAAAGACCCATCTGGTTCACTCCTGTCCTTCAGTGAAGGAAATCTTCTATCCTTACCTGGTCTGGCCTATATGTGACTCCAGTTCCACAGTCAGCTGGTTGACTCTTAAAATGCTCTCTGAGATGCCCTCAGTTAAAGGGCAATTAGTGCTGGGCAGTGAATGCTGGCCCAGCCAGCGACACCCACATCCCGTGAATGAACAGAAAAGAAAATCTGCCGTCCTTACCTGGTCTGGCCGACACGATTCCAAACCACAGCAATGTGGTTGACTCTTTAAATGCCCTCCGAGATGGCCGAGCAAGCCACTCAGTTCCAGGGAAATTAGAGATGGGCAATAAATGTTGGCCCAGCCAGTGACTCCCACAAATGATTAAAATAAAATCCTGGAGACTCCAGTCAGTCAATCCGGAAGATTTGGCATCTGGTGCAGGCTCGCAGCGCATAATAATAATAATCACTTATTGTCACAAGTAAGCTTCAATGAAGTTCCTGTGAAAAGCCCCTAGTCGCCACATTCCAGCACGTGTTCGGAGAGGCCGGTACGGGCATTGAACCCACGCTGCTGGTCTTGTTCTGCATTACAAGCCAGCTGTCTTAGCCCACTGTGCTAAGCCAGCCACTTCCCTGCGGCGCATTGTCCTCTGTAAAGATTGCGGCCGGTAACCCGGGCCTGTCACCGCTCAGCTCTCACTCTGTTCGGTGCTGTTTAAGACGGGACCGTTAACATTTTCCTCGGGAGTTGAAGCCTCCACGGGGTATTTATGAAGCCTCCCGGCTCACTCCGCAGCTTCTATCACTCCCCGGCCACCCACCGGCTCCAATCCTGAAAGTCGCTCGATTGTTTCTTTCCCGCTCCTCGCATCGCCAGCGACAATCTGAACTGCGCCTGCGCCGGACACAGCCCGAACAGCGCATGTGCGAGGAGCTTCTGTCATGTGGATAGAGCACATTCTCAGCTGCTACTCATGTTGGGTAATAAACCCACCATTGAAATGGATATTTTTGATATAAATTATGCTTTGCAAACTGACTATGCTTACACACAAAGGTCGATAACTCCAGGTCCCGATAACCCGAATGGTGCTGTCAGAATTCAATATGTGGATTGGTTTTGAGTTTCCCGTCTTCGACTCCCTTTCTAAGCCCCTGTGAAAGAAGTTTACAAAGGCATCACTGTCAGTCCAGTCATGAAATTCAGGAAAGGCGAACTTTCTCCTGGTTTGAGTTTGCTGTGTGTAAATCCTCCCCTACAAATCCCCTGTAAAAGGAGTTTCCAAAATTAATCACGGTCAGTCCAGGATAGAAATTCACAACATTGTCCCCTCCTGCTCCCTGGTCCAGGATGACCGCTCATGCCCCCCGCTGCACACTGACCCTCTTGTCATCAGCAGTGATTTGAGGGTGGTGTCTACTCATGGTTGTGAGTTTCTACCTGGGTCTTCATGTGGCTGAACAGAGTCACAGAGCTTTGGACACATGGGACAGAATGTCTGATAAGACAGTGAAATCTGGAGAGCAGGATTGTCTTCCTTTTCTTTCCATCCCTATCACCGCTTTCCATCATCAATAAGACATTGGGACTCAAAGACTAATGCAGTTTGATGGACAAGTTGTCTCCATTCTGAACAATGGGGAACAAGCTCCTCCCACTCATTGTAACATCGCCCCCGACAAAGAGACAAATGCGCATGCGCCCTGATGCACATTAAACAACGTACGAAGTCTGACAACACCAGGTTAAAGTCCAACAGGTTTGTTTCGATGTCACTAGCTTTCCGAGCGCTGCTCCTTCCTCAGGTGAATGAAGAGGTCTGTTCCAGAAACACATATATAGACAAATTCAAAGATGCCAAACAATGCTAGGAATGCAAGCATTAGCAGGTGATTAAATCTTTACAGATCCAGAGATGGGGTAACCCCAGGTTAAAGAGGTGTGAATTGTATCAAGCCAGGACAGTTGGTAGGATTTCGCAGGCCAGATGGTGGGGGATGAATGTAATGTGACATGAATCCCAGGTCCCGGTTGAGGCCGCACTCATGTGTGCGGAACTTGGCTATAAGTTTCTGCTCGGCGATTCTGCGTTGTCGCGGGTCCTGAAGGCCGCCTTGGAGAACGCTTACCCGGAGATCAGAGGCTGAATGCCCTTGACTGCTGAAGTGTTCCCCGACTGGAAGGGAACATTCCTGCCTGGTGATTGTTGTGCGATGTCCGTTCATTCGTTGTCGCAGCGTCTGCATGGTCTCGCCAATGTACCACGCTTCGGGACATCCTTTCCTGCAGCGTATGAGGTAGACAACGTTGGCCGAGTCGCACGAGTATGTACCGCGTACCTGGTGTGTGGTGTTCTCACGTGTAATAGTGGTATCCATGTCGATGATCTGGCACGTCTTGCAGAGATTGCCATGACAGGGTTGTGTGGTGTCGTGGTCACTGTTCTGAAGACTGGGTAGTTTGCTGCACACAATGGTTCGTTTGAGGTTGCGCGGTTGTTTGAAGGCAAGTAGTGGGGGTGTGGGGATGACCTTGGCAAGATGTTCATCGTCATCAATGACGTGTTGAAGGCTGTGAAGAAGATGACGTAGTTTCTCCGCTCCGGGGAAGTACTGGACGACGAAGGGTATTCTGTCGGTTGTGTCCCATGTTTGTCTTCTGAGGAGGTCGGTCCGGTTTTTCGCTGTGGCGCGTTGGAACTGTCGATCGATGAGTCGAGTGCCATATCCCGTTCGTACGAGGGCATCTTTCAACGTCTGTAGATGTCTGTTACGCTCCTCCTCGTCTGAGCAGATCCTGTGTACACGGAGCGCTTGTCCATAGGGGATGGCTTCTTTAATGTGTTTAGGGTGGAAGCTGGAGAAGTGGAGCATCATGAGGTTATCCGTGGGTTTGCGGTAAAGCGAAGTGCTGAGGTGACCGTCCTTGATGGAGATGAGTGTGTCCAAGAATGCAACTGATTTTGGAGAGTAGTCCATGGTGAGTCTGATGGTTGGATGGAACTTATTAATGTCATTGTGTAGTCGTTTCAGTGATTCTTCGCCGTGGGTCCACATTAAACAAAGCTGGCGGCCATTAACCCGAGCCAAACATGAGGAGCTGCAGCCCCGCTTGGTGCAAATGGGGTCCCGGAAACTTTTTCCCGAAGATTGCAGCTTGCAACAACTTTACACAACGTTTCTGCCCACCCCCGAGATCTCTCGCTCCCTCCATATTGTTAAACGCCTCGCACCAATTTCGGATTTAAGGAGGCGCTCTTCTCCTTCGCCATGACCCACACTGCGCATGCTTCAATCACAGCCCCGCCCCTCATTCACTCCGATTGGTTGGAGGACCTGCCGCTCCCGGTCGGTCCTCCAGTCCTGCACCTCCTCCTCCTATTGGTCTGGAGTCGCCCTCAATCACCTGGCATTGTGATGGTTCCAGATGGTGAGAGCGGCCACAGGCTCAGGCTGACTCGCTGATTGTCCAATAATAACAGTGAGAGTCTCAGTGGGACAATCAGACAATAATAGTGGAGATGGGCCCAGAGGATAAGCAGCAAAGGATTCACTCACTTTGAGAGAAACAAACACAGTGTCTGTTCCAATAATAAGAATCAGGCTGCAATGTGTGAGTGAACACATCATTGGATCCAATGTAGAATCATAGAATCTCCTCAGTACAGAAGGAGGCCATTCGTCCCATTGAGTCTGCAGCAACCCTCTGAAAGAGCATCCTACCTTGGCGAATTCCCCACCCTATCCCCACAACCCCTCCCAGTGACAATTTAACACAGTCAATCCATCTGACCTGCACATCTGTGGACTGTAGGAGGAAACCAGAGCATCCGGAGGAAATCTGCGCAGACACAGGAAGAATGTACAAACTCCACACAGACAGTGACCCAAGGTCAGAATGAATCATAGAATCTACAGTGCAGAAGGAGACCATTCGGCCCATCGAGTCTGCACCGGCATTACCTGATCTGGCCAACTCACTGGAATGTGGTTAATTCTGAATTGCACTCTGAAATTTCGTAGTAAGCCATTCAGTTTAAGGGCAATTAGGAATGGACAACCAAGCTGGTCTTGCCCGTGACACTCACATCCCATAAAGAATAGAGAAAATCAAAGGGCTGTTTCCAGTGCCGGTTTCCAAGGAATCAGTACTGTGCCCTTCACTCCTGTTTACATCATTGATTTGAGAGGAAATGTGGGAACATGAACAAGAAGTTTACCTGTGACACAAAAATGATTAAACACTTGATAGTGAGGAAGAAAGCTGGAGGGAAAACAAGGCAAAGGATTACATGATAAATGGCAGGACAGGACTAGTTAGGCCAGAGCTAGTTTCCTGTGTACAGGAAGATTGCACTCGAGAGAGTACAGAGGGGATTTAACAACATCAGCCAGAAATTAACAATATTTGCTCTGAGGAACGTTTGGATAAACTGGGACTGTTTTCTTTGGAACAGAAAAGACTGAGGGGAGACCAAAATGAAATTGTGAAAAGCAGCCTGGCTGGCTCATTCGGCAGAGCAAGGGAGTCTTAATCCCAGGGCCGTGGGTTCAAGACCCACGTTGGGCGCTTCAGCTTCTTTAATCTGAGAACAGTGAGCTGAACTGTTTTATGGGTGGCACAGTGGTTACCACTGTTGCTTCACAGCACCAGGGTCCCGGGGTTCAATTCCCACTTAGGACACTGTCTGTGCGGAGTCTGCATGTTCTCCAGTGTCTGTATGGGTTTCCTCCCACAAGTCTCGAAAGACGTGCTTGTTAGGTGAATTGGACATTCTGAATTCTCACTTTGCATACCCGAATAGATGCCAGAGTGTTACTACCAGGGGATTTTCACAGTAACTTCATTGCAGTGTTAATGTAACCCTACTTGTGACAATAATAAAGATTATTCTAAATGTATAAAATTCTGGGGGATCATGGTGGCACAGTGGTTGTGTGCCTGCGTGCTGGGGACCCGGGTTCGATCCTGGCCCCGGGTCACAGTCTGTAAGGGATTTGCACATTCTCCCATTGTCTGTGTGGGTAGGTGGCTTGGCCAAATTAAATTGCCCCTTGATTGGAAAAAAATAGAAATTTACATTTTTTTTAAATTCTGAGGAATCTAAATAGATTGGATAGGAAGGTCCTTTTCCCTTTGGTTGAGGGATACATATAAAAGGGGGCAGAGATTTAGGGGGGGATGAGGAGGTTTAGAGGGCGGTGAAGATCTGTGGCATGCTGCTGAAATGATGGCAGAAACCCTCATAACATTTAAAAAGTATTCAGACAGACATCTCAATTGATGTAACTTAAAAAGCTACAGACCACAATCTGTAAATTGAGATTAGGCTCAATACTTACTTTGTAGCCACGATGAGCTGAATGAAATGCAACACAAACAACAAACTTTAATAAAATCTGTGATAGTAACTCTCACCACTAAGAAGATCAGCAGTTTGCTAAGTTTAGCGGCCAAGTATGCTAATGTGGTAATTTTAAAATTTACCTGCACACATAAGAGTACAACAGCAAATTATTTAACTTCCCCAATGTGATCGGTGTAATTAGTCTCAAATTTAACCCGGAATGGTCATTTAAATTTTCCCAGTCACTCTAATATCTGAAATCTTTATCCACGGACAGAACAGACAAACCATTTTACCTCCCAATGATATTCAGGTCCTGATGAATCGACTAAGTCTGCCAGATGGTGATGTGATGTTTGGATTGAAGTTCCCGTTAGTAAATCCTCCTCTTTCTAAAGGAATTTCCAAAGGAATTTCACTCTCAGTCCAGGAGAGAAATTCACAAGATTTTCTCTTCCGGGTCCTGGAGGCCGCGCATGCGCCCTGCTGCACCTGAGAAAGATGACGGCCGCGCATGCGCCCTGCGGCATATCGCCCCCGAATCAGATGACAGCCGTTAACAGGGGCCGATCAGAGAGAAAAGCGCCGATGCGGCCGCCCCATTCCGTACAGACACCGAACTGTGTCAAAAGTGCCTGAACCAATTTATCAGCCTGAGTAACGTAATGGAATAATGGCGGATAAGACTACTCGGAATGCCGGGGACAGATGAATACGCCCTATCTCCGTACTCGCATTCCAAGCATTGTTTGGCATCTTTGAATTTGTCTATATATGTGTTTCTGGAACAGACCTCTTCATTCACCTGAGGAAGGAGCAGCGCTCCGAAAGCTAGTGACATCGAAACAAACCTGTTGGACTTTAACCTGGTGTTGTAAGACTTCGTACTGTGCTCACCCCACTCCAACGCCGGCATCTCCACATCAGCCCTATCTCCATCACAGTAGCCAGAACACGCAGGCGTCATAATGTCCCGCCCCCGGAAGTAGCCTCACTGTGCGGAGCATGCGGGGTGCTGCTCCGGGCTGAGCGCAGCCGCAGTGAGAGTGAGTGCGGCTCCCACAGGCTGAATGAGAGTCGCCGCAGGCAGGAGCTGGAGAACTGAACCCAGGCAGAGGAGAGGGAGCGAGAAAACTGGGAGTGGAGGAAAGAAATGGTGAAGACGGTGAGATGGGTTTGCATTTCAGCCCAGGGAGGAGGGAGAGTGTGTGGGACGGGGATTGACAGCTTTGGGGGAACAAGAGAGGAAAAAATATTCCAGAGAAACTAGAATTGTCTGTTCAGAATTTCTATCCTGGACTGACAGTGATGGCTTTTGTAAACTCCTTTTACAGGATATTGGAAGTGGAGGATTGGCCGACAGAAAACTCAAACCAAACATCACATCGAAATCTGACAGTCACTCGATTCATCAGGAGCTGAATATCATCAGTCTTTGAATTTGGAAGGAGAAATATTTGTCTGTTCAGTTTCAGCGGTGCGACTGCAAAAGCACCGAGATATAGGAGAATACTGAGATTCAGGCTACTAGACTAGAAGGGCTTAAGGTTCATAAGGAGGAGGTGTTAGCAATTCTGGAAAGTGTGAAAATAGATAAATCCCCTGGGCCGGATGGGATTTATCCTAGGATTCTCTGGGAAGCTAGGGAGGAGATTGCTGAGCCTTTGGCTTTGATCTTTAAGTCATCTTTGTCTACAGGAATAGTGCCAGAAGCCTGGAGGATAGCAAATGTTGTCCCCTTGTTCAAGAAGGGGAGTAGAGACAACCCCGGTAACTATAGACCAGTGAGCCTTACTTCTGTTGTGGGCAAAATCTTGGAAAGGTTTATAAGAGATAGGATGTATAATCATCTGGAAAGGAATAATTTGATTAGAGATAGTCAACACGGTTTTGTGAAGGGTAGGTCGTGCCTCACAAACCTTATTAGTTCTTTGAGAAGGTGACCAAACAAGTGGATGAGGGTAAAGCAGTTGATGTGGTGTATATGCATTTCAGTAAAGTGTTTGATAAGGTTCCCCACTGTAGGCTACTACAGTAAATACGGAGGCATGGGATTCAGGGTGATTTAGCAGTTTGGATCAGAAATTGGCTAGCTGGAAGAAGACAAAGGGTGGTGGTTGATGGGAAATGTTCAGACTGGAGTCCAGTTACTAGTGGTGTACCACAAGGATCTGTTTTTGGGGCCACTGCTGTTTGTCATTTTTATAAATGACCTGGAGGAGGGCGTAGAAGGATGGGTGAGTAAATTTGCAGATGACACTAAAGTCGGTGGAGTTGTGGACAGTGCGGAAGGATGTTACAAGTTACAGAGGGACATAGATAAGCTGCAGCGCTGGGCTGAGAGGTGGAAAATGGAGTTTAATGCAGAAAAGTGTGAGGTGATTCATTTTGGAAGGAATAACAGGAAGACAGAGTACTGGGCTAATGGTAAGATTCTTGGCAGTGTGGATGAGCAGAGACATCTCGGTGTCCATGTACATAGATCCCTGAAAGTTGCCACCCAGGTTGAGAGGGTTGTTAAGAAGGCGTATGGTGTGTTAGCTTTTATTGGTAGAGGGATTGAGTTTCGGAGCCATGGGGTCATGTTGCAGCTGTACAAAACTCTGGTGCGGCCACATTTGGAGTATTGCGTGCAATTCTGGTTGCCGCATTATAGGAAGGATGTAGAAGCATTGGAAAGGGTGCAGAGGAGATTTACCAGAATGTTGCCTGGTATGGAGGGAAGATCTTACGAGGAAAGGCTGAGGGACTTGAGGCTGTTTTCGTTAAAGAGAAGAAGGTTAAGAGGTGACTTAATTGAGGCATACAAGATGATCAGAGGATTGGATAGGGTGGGCAGTGAGAGCCTTTTTCCTCGGACGGTGATGTCTAGCATGACGGGACATACCTTTAAATTGAGGGGAGATAGATGTAGGACAGATGTCAGAGGTAGGATCTTTACTCAGAGAGTAGTAAGGGCGTGGAATGCCCTGCCTGTAACAGTAGTGGACTCGCCAACATTAAGGACATTCAAATGGTCATTGGATAGACATATGGACGATAAGGGAATAGTGTAGATGGGCTTTAGAGTGGTTTCACAGGTCGGCGCAACATCGAGGGCCGAAGGGCCTGTACTGCGCTGTAATGTTCTATGTTCCCTGAGTGAGAGTGTTCCAGTGAACTGACTGTGGAGAGAGCTTTACCCAGTTACACAGGCTCACGTCATTCACTGCAGGGAGAAATTAAACGGCTGTTTGTGTGTGGACAAAGCTTCAACCGGGAGAAACATGCGGACACCCTCACCATGGAGAAACTGTGGAAATGTACGGACTGTCGAAAATGATTCAGTTACCCATCACAATTGGAGGTTCATCGTCACAGTCACACTGGGGAGAGACCGTTCACCTGCTCCATTTGTGGGAAGGGATTCACCCATTCATACAACCTTCTGACACACCAGCGAGTTCACACTGAGGAGAGGCCATTCACCTGCCCTGTGTGTGGGAAGGGATTCACTCGGTCATCCCACATTGTGACTCACCAACTTGTTCACACTGATAAAAGACCGTTTACATGTCCTGACTGTGAGAAGAGTTTTAAATGTAAAAAGGATCTGCTGACACATCAACGTATTCACACTGGGGAAGAGACCGTTCTCCTGCTCCCTGTGTGGGAAAGGATTCATTCAGTCATCCCACCTGCAGACACATCAACGTGTTCACTCTGATCACAAACTTTTTAACTGTCCTGACTGAGAAGAGCTTTACAAACAAAAAGGATTTACTAACACACCAATATGCTCACACTGGGGACTGACCGTTCACCTGCTCTGAGGGAAAGGATTCAGCCGTCCAAGTGCCCTACTGAACTACCAGAGAATTCACACTGGGAGAGGCCATTCACCTGCTCTGACTGTGGGAAAGGATTCATTAATTCATCCAAACTTCTGATACACCAGCAACTTCATACAGGGGATAGACTGATCACCTGTTCTGAATGTGGGAAGGGATTCACTCGTTCATACAACCTATTGAATCACCAGCAAGTTCATACTGGGGAGAGGTCGTTCACCTGCTCTGTGTGTGGGTAGGGATTCAGTCAGTCATCCAACCTGCTGACATGCCAGAGTTCAAACTGGGGAGAGGCCGTTTATGTGCTCCATACGTGGGAAGGAATTTTCTCATTTATCTTATCTTCTGAAACATCATCGAGTTCACACTGTGGAGAGGCCGTTCACCTGTAATGTCTGTGGAAAGGGATTTACTCAGTCATCCCACCTGCTAACACACAAGCGACTACAAGGTTTGGATTCTACTCTGATTGATGCTGCTAATTACGTCCAGGACTGAATCAGGTTCACTCTTGACAGTCTTAATCTGCTGATGAGATTTAATATTCTGAATAAATGTGAAATAAATAAGCTTGGTTTGAAATATTGCAGATTTTTGTCTTTCCCACCTGAGTGTTTAACAGCACCTGGCTGGAGCTCAGAAAGGACAATCTGGAGGAGGATCACATGGCAGGAACAGAACTTCAGCCTGGACACAGTCCTTCAGGGTCACACTGAGAGGGATAAAAGACACCTCTCTTCACTGACAGCAAAGTCCCGGTGTGGGTTAATCCTGAGGTGTGAGAGAAATGTGTCCCAGCCGCTCTCTTCATGGTTCAGAGCTCCTAGGCACGGAACAGAAGCTCCTTTACAACTGCGTTTAGAGTCAGGAAGAACAATGGTGAATGCTGGAAACGTGCTGTCAAATCAGAGATTGGTGTAAAACTGGGATGTTCCTGATTGAATGTAAAGCAGCTGGTTTAAGTTTCCAGAGTGAAAATGTGGTTATGTGACAGTCACAATGAATTAATTGAACAGAAACCTACTTAAAATAGATTGTTGAAGTCTGCGTTAAAATAACAGCTGGAGGACTTCACAGGAGCCTGGTAACTGCCGGGACAATTAGACAACGGTTTGATTCCCAGATAAAGAAGGATTGCCCAGCTAAATAATTCTACAGATTCTCTACCCTCTGAGAGAAGAAATGTCTCCTAATCTCTGTCCTAAATTTGAAATCCCTTACTCTGAGATTATGCCCTCTTGTCCTAGACTCTCCCACAAGAGGAAACAAGATGATTTTTCAGGCTGTGTAAATGGTTCCACAGACAGTTCACTGGATCACTCTCACTCGGGTGTGTGTGTGTCTCGGGGCTTTTCCAGTCACACTGATGTTTGAAATCACTTCCCACAGTCAGAACAGACAAGCACATTGACAGTTTGTGATATTTAGATCCTAATGAATTGAGTGACTTGTCAGATCTCGATGTTATATTTGGTATGAGTTGCCCAGCTGCCAATCCTCCCGTCCTAATGCCCGAAAAAGAAGTTTACAAAAATGATCACTGTAAGAATAGGGTAGAAGTTCACAACAGATCATTCTAGTTTCCATCAAACCTTCTTTCCTCTCTTGCTTTCCCCAAGCATGTGGTCCAGTCAAAATAAAAGACCAAAATCAACTAGAAATCGCAACAAAAGTGCCGGGAACCTTCCTAACTGAACCAGAATATTGTTCCCAGTGTCTCTGAAACACTCTGTCCGCTGAGGTATACACTGGTTGTGGAAGGTGTCAAGCATTCCGGCGGGTACCGCATGCTCCCTCTGCAGGGCCACTGGGAACAGACAAGACCACGGAATAGAAGTCGGCAGCCAGAGTAACCCCCCCACTAACACCGCCAGTTACTGTGAAAAGGGCCAAGTCGGCACATTCCGGCGCCTGTTTGGGTACACAGAGGGAGAATTCAGAATGTCCAATTCACCTAACACCACGTCTTTCGGGACTTGTGGGAGGAAACCGGAGCACCCGGAGAAAACCCACAGGGAGAATGTGCAGACTCCGCACAGACAGTGACCCAAGCTGGGAATAGAACCTGGGACCCTGGAGCTGTGAAGCAACAGTGCTATCCACTTTGCTACCATGCCGCCCATCCCACCCAGCTACAATGCACTGTTTTAACCAGACCCAAGAGTAGATTCAAGATGTCACATTCGGCACAAGGATACTAGATATTATAGACTGTAAGATCCACAAACTCTGTCAAGATGGCTGCAACTTAACAGGTTATTATGGACATTAAACTGTGGGCAATATCCGATTCTGTGACCAATATTTAGTTTAACACGGACCTGAATAAGGAAACTTTGCAGCCACCTGTGAAGTTTAAATGTCTCGTTGTGTCAGGATGAACCACCATTTGAGGAAAATGAAATCTCTGGACTGTTGGATGTTGGACTGTTGGACAGGAGAATGAGCTCGAATTGGGACAGAGTGAGTGAGTGAGCATCGTAAACTGCGATTGTATCGGGGTGTTCTGGGTCTCAGAGTTGTAACCCTGCAGTTAATCGTCAGGGATGCATTACAATAAACCCTGAACAAAGCAAAAGTGTGTGTGAGAAGCATCTGAAGCAGCAGGAAACAGCTGAAACAGCAGAGCTGAATGTCTGCCAGTGCAGACACAAGACTGAACTTATTCCAGCTTCCAGGTCCTTCCACCTGAGAACCAATGTCCTGGCTATTCACCGACAAGAAGCTTCAGAGCCTCATGATAATTATTTATTTCTAAAAGCGCTTCACTCCAACTAAAGGACCTGCTCAACAAGAAGACAACAGGCCTGCAGCGATATAAAGATTGCAGCCTACATTCCATTTTCATCATTACAGCTTCAACTTGATTATCATAGAATTTACAGTGCAGAAGGAGGCCATTCGGCCCATTGAGTCTGCACCAGCTCTTAGAAAGAGCACCCTACCCATGTTCAGCCCCTCCACCCTATCCCCATAACCCAGTAACCCCACCCAACACTAAGGGCAATTTTGGACACTAAGGGCAATTTATCATGACCAATCCACCTAACCCGCACATCTTTGGACTGTGGGAGCACCCGGAGGAAACCCACGCACACACAGGGAGGATGTGCAGACTCCGCACAGACAGTGACCCAAGCCGGAATCGAACCTGGGACCCTGGAGCTGTGAAGCAATTGTGCTATCCGCAATGCTACCGTGCTGCCCACTAATTAGTTGATCTGTAACTAATTTCTGTGTATGTGTCAGTGAGTGTGAAAGAGACGAGAGACTGAGATGTTCAAACATCCAGGGAAATAGTGTGATAATAAATAACCTTTCCTTTAAAAATCACCAGTAAGCCTGCTGCTGAAATGTATTTTAAATAAAGAAAAATCACACTTGAGGGCAAGGAAATATCACACAAACATCCTGATAAATGACTGGAAAGGACCACGAAATGTAATCAAACGCTGTATAACCCCCTTCAGGTCGCTATACAGAGGCTGCAGCCTCTCACGCTGAATGTCTACGTAATTCAGAGATACCTCCAGCCCACAAACATCAGCTTCAGCCTGGGAGTGGGTGAAAAACTGTTGAACTTTAATATTCGCCGGGCACTAGGACCCGGCTGGGAACAGAAATCTTCAGGTTCCGCCCATCAGCTGTTGCATCACCGAGACGCCAGCGCATGCGCTCTGCTTCCCCAAGATGGCGGCTGTGAACCAGGGCCTTGTCCCGGGAGAGAGCTGACCGGCGGTGATGTGACCTGAGGATCACCGCACCTCAGGCAAGGGGGCAGGTTGGGAAGGCGGTGCCTTCAGGAATAACTGGGAAGGTGATGTTTGGTCAGTTGCTGCAGTCTGTGTAGTGAAGGTGCTGTCACAGTGGTGTGAGGTGAGGAAGTACAGGATTATCACCCAGCAATGATCAATTAAGGGGAATGTAAATCCAGCTCAGGCTGCTTTCAGATTGGAAAGGGAGCTAAGGTGTGTCCTTCGAGCTGGTGAGTGTTGTGGCTTTGGCACTTTCTCTGTAAAGTCCTTCTCATTCATTCCCTCTCTTTACAGCACAAATAGAGGCCCTTTGGCCCATTCATAATAATCTTTATTATTGTCACAAGTAGGCTTACATAAACACTGCAATGAAGTTACTGTGAAAATCCCCTAGTCGCCACACTCCGGCGCCTGTTCGGGTACACAGAGTGAGAATTCAGAATGTCCAATTGACCTAACAAGCTCAACGTTCGGGACTTGTGGGAGGAAACCGGAGCACCTGGAGGAAACCCATGCAGACACTGGGAGAACATGCAGATTCCGAAGCCGGGAATCAAACCCAGGTCCTTGGTGCTGTGAAGCAACAGTGCTAACCACTGTGCTACCATGCCGCCCATAAGATTATTAGATTACTAGGTCTGGGTGAATTGTGTCCCAGGATGCTGTGGGAGGCGAGGGAGAGATTGCAGCGGCTCTGACCCAAAGTTTCAACCACAAATTAGGCCTGCGTTCGGTAGAATTTAGAAGGTTACGGTGTGATCTGATTGAAGTATTTATGATATTAACAGGAAAAGACAGGGTAGATAAAGACAAACTATTTCCACTGGTTGGAGATTCTAAAAGTAGGGATCATTGTCGAAAAATTCGGGCTAGACCATTCAGTAGAGATGTTAGGAAGAACTTCTTCACACACAGGGTGGTAGAGGTTTGGAACTCTCTCCCACAAACAGCACGTGAAGCTCGATCAGTTGTCAAGATGAATTCTGAGGTAGAGTTTTGTTAAGCAAAGATATTCAGAGATATGGAGTTAGGTCACAGATAGGCCATGATCTCACTAAATGGCAGGACAGACTCGAGGGGCTGAATGGCCTACTCCTGTCCCTATGTGTATTTCTGTGATTCTGAAGTTCAGACAATAATACCATGACAGGGGCAGCACGGTGGCGCAGTGGTTTAGCCCTGCAGCCTCAAGGCGCTGAGGTCCCAGGTTCAATCCCGGCTCTGGGTCACTGTCCGTGTGGAGTTTGCACATTCTCCCCATGTTTGCGTGGGTTTCGCCCCCACAACCCAAAAATGTGCAGGCTAGGTGGATTGGCCACACTAAATTGCTCCTTGGAATAAAAATGAATTGGGTACACTAAATTTTTAAAAAAGAATACCATGACAGGGAAAGAGTCCGGATTAGAACCTGAGTTAGTCCGAGATGCAAACCATCCCTCCAGATCCTTGCCCTTCATGGATTTGATGAAGGCCAAGGCAATAGTTGGATTCCTGAAAGACTTGACGGAGTTGTTGGATACCATTTTTCGGGTCTCACGATAAAGCCTGACGTAATTCACTCCCCACAGGATTGAGCTGCCTTTGAACTTCATCGAAGCATGAATGCTTTGTTTGTGTTGCTGCCGAAAGTCCTGAATCCACCCTCCCTCCTGGGGCCAGACGCCACCTCACCGTACCAGTCTCCAGGACCTTCTGGCGATCTTTCCAGTTGTGGAAGTGAATGATTACAGGCCTGGGATGAAAACTATCCCTCAGCCTCAGAGATACAATGCACCCTTTCTAATTTGAAAAACCCAGGCTTCACATCCAGCTTGAGAAAACATGGCTTCTGGTCCTCGAAGAATTGACGGGAGCCTTACCCTCCACACCTTCTGACAGGCCGACGACTCGGATGTTCTTTCTCCGACCCTCAGTTCTCCAAGTCCTACAGGACCTCCGCCAGCCACTCGGCTTGTTTTCAAAGGATTGAATTCTTGCCCCCGTTGAGGAGGCATCTTGCTGAACGTTCAGGATTCTCTCCTCCGGATCATCGAGCCTCTTCATGGTGTTTTGCAGCTGGGCCTCATGAGCTCACAGATATTGAGTCAGCACACTCCACCTCTGGTCAATAACACGGATAATATCAGCAGTCATCATTTTCGCCGCCTCCCAGAGAGCTCCGGAGAGCTCTGGGTCGAGAGACCTCCCGAGTGTCAGGCCGCCATGTTGAAAAGGGGGCTCCATTTCCGCTGAATCCACCTGCGCTGTTTTATTGGTGCATTTCTTCACTTTTTCTGGCATAATCCTACCAGACCGAACCCTGAAGTCTTCCAGGACATAACAAATATGAATTCAGGATTAGGTAGATGAGTGCCGGGCGATCAGGATAAGTGACAGATTATAGGTGAGTGGCACCAGAACCTGCAGAAAATCAGCTACTCCCATGCCAGTGTCACATGCCCCCCCCCCCCCCCCCCCCCGCAGGGTTATGGGGAACTGGCAGGAAAATGGAGAGAAAGCTGAGATGAGGAGGGATTTCTTTATTCGAGGATGTGGTGAAGCTTTGGAATTCTCTACCCCAGAGGATTCTGGAGCTTCAGTCATCAAGTATTTTCAAGATACAGATTGATAGGTTTCTAGATATTGAAGACGTCGGGGGATATGGGGGATAGTGTGGGAAAACGGTGCTGAGGTAGATTGACCAATGATCCCATTGAATGGTTCAGGTTCGATGGGCCGAATGGCCGACTGCAGCTCATATTTGTTATGATCCCCTGGACAGGAAGCTGTAAGCTGGGATGTGTCAGTCAGCCTGAACCAGCACCTTCAGGAGAATTAGGAGGGTGAATATTAGATACAGCAGAGTAAGAATGGAGGGGAGAGTGTGTGGAATGGAGATTTACAGCTTTTGGAGAACAATAGAGGAAATAATATTTCATAGAAACTAGAATTGTCTGTTCTGAGTTTCTATCCTGTACTGACAGTGATGAATTTTGTAAATTGTTTTTACAGGATATTAGATGAGAAGGAATTACAGACAGAAATCTCAATCATCACGTCTCGATCTGACAGTCACTCCCTTCCTTGGATCCTGAATATCATCGGCCTTTCAATCTAGAAGGAAAAATGTTTCCCCGAACTGTCAGCAAAATATTTCAACCGTCAGTGTGACTGAAAAAGCACCGAGACCCACACAACACACACCTGAGTGAGAGAGTTCCGGTGAACTGACTGTGGAAAGAGCTTTAACCAGTTACACAGCCTGAAAAACATCACAACATTCAGAGTGGGGAGAGACCATACCCGTGTTGTGGACAAGGCTTTGACTGATCATCCAACCTGGAGAGATGTGAGGAGACCCAAAACATGGAGAAACCGTGGAAATGTGAGGACTGTGGGAAGGGATTCAGAGCCCCATCTCAGCTGGAGATTCATCAACGCAGTCACACTGGGGAGAGGCCGTTCACCTGCTCAAAATGTGGGAAGGGATTTACTCAGTTCTCCAGCCTGCAGGCTCACCAGCGAGTTCACACTGGGGAGAGGCCATTCACCTGCTCCAAGTGTGGGAAGGGATTTACTCGGTTATCCACCCTGCAGACACATCAGCGAGTTCACACTGGAGAGAGGCCATTCACCTGCTCTCAATGTGGGAAGGGATTTACTCACGTATCCAACCTGCGGAAGCACCAGCGAGTTCACACTGGGCAGAGGCCGTTCACCTGCTCTCAGTGTGGGAAGGAATTTACTTGGTTATCCACCCTGCAGACACATCAGCAAGTTCACACTGGGGTGAGGTCATTCAACTGCTCCCAATGTGGGAAGGGATTTACTCCATTATCTGACCTGCGGAGACACCAGCGAGTTCACACTGGAGAGAGGCCGTTCACCTGCTCTCAATGTGGGAAAGGATTTACTGACGTATCCAACCTGCGGAGGCACCAGCGAGTTCACACTGGGCAGAGGCTCTTCACCTGCTCTCAGTGTGGGAAAGGATTTACTCGAGTATTCAACCTGCAGTCACACCAGCGAGTTCACACTGGAGAGAGGCCGTTCACCTGCTCTCATTGTGGGAAAGGATTTACTGACGTATCCAACCTGCGGAGGCACCAGCGAGTTCACACTGGGCAGAGGCCGTTCACCTGCTCTCAGTGTGGGAAAGGATTTACTCGAGTATTCAACCTGCAGAGACATCAGCGAGTTCACACTGGGGAGAGGCCGTTTACCTGCTCTCAATGTGGGAAAGGATTTACTGCCGTATCCAACCTGCGGAGACACCAGCGAGTTCACACTGGGGAGAGGCCGTCCACTTCTCAATGTGAGACGGGATTGCATGTTTCACCACACCTGTTGTGACACCAACAATTTCACAATCGATTACAGGGGTTAGATTCTGCTGTTATTGTTTCTGCTCTACACCCAGGACTGCATTTTGTTCATTCTGACAGGTGGTCAGTGGGGATGGTCAGAGGGTTTCTTTCTGCTGGACTGACCGGTCTCACCACTTTGCCTCCAGTGGGCTGATGCTCTTTGAGCCTTGTTGCTAATACCTGGCTTCAAATTGCACAAGGATCACAGAGTGAAAGGGTGTTTGGAAGCTTGAAGATATTTAGTTGCCATTTCTGTTTGGAACCCAGCAAAGCATGCCACGTTGTCATGGAGATGGGCCCTGGTGGTTACTCATTCATCCCAACTGCTGACACACCAGCAGATTCACAATGATGAGAGACCTTTTAAATGCAGGAAGTGCTTTAAATGTTCTCGGGATTAGGTGTCCCATCAAAGAGTTCACACTGACGCGAGACCGTTTAAATGCTGCCACGAGGTGACATCATCCAAAAGCACCGTGTTAGTTTTCACATGTACACAGACAACACTCAGCTCTACCTCACCCCTCTCCATTCCTCCACTGTTACTGAATGATCAAACTGCTTATCCCACATCCGGTACTGGATGAGCAGAAATTTCCTCCAATTAAAAATTGGGAAGACCAAAGCCATTGCCTTCAGTCACCATTAGAAATTCCGTTCCCGAACTCCCGAGTCCATCCCTCTCCCTGGGAACTGTCTGAGGCTGAACCACACTCTGCACAATCTCCGTGTCAGATTTGACCCCAAGATGAGTTTCTGACCCCATATCCACACCATCACTAATAACAGATATTTCAGTCTCCATAATGTCACCTGTCCACTCCCACACCAGCTGCTGCTGAAACCTCATCCATGCCCCTGTTACCTTTAGACTTGATTCCAACACATTCCTGTCCAGCCTCTCACATTCACCCCACATGGAAATGGGAGATCATCCAAAACTCTGCTCACTGTGTGTTTTCTCACACCAAGTCCTGTTCACCATCACCCCTGTGCTCACTGACCTCCACTGGCTCTGAATGAGCAATGCCTCCATTATAAAATTTGCATTCATGTTGTCAAATCCCTCCTTGGCCATGAACATCATCAGCCTTTAACCATGGAAGCAAAGAGCCCTATTCAATGTGTGGAGAAACAGTTCACGTGGTCTGAATGTAGATGATGTTTTAGCCGATTATCTGACCTTTCGAACAATATGTAGTCACACTGGGGAGAAATCTTGGAAATCTGGGGATTGTGGAATGGATTTAATCAGACCTGGAGATTCATCGACCTGTTCACACTGAGGAGTGACCGTTAATGTTCTCCGTGTGTGGGAAGGGAGTCACTCAGTTCACCAGCCTCACTTCTTCATGGTCAATCTGTACTGGACTGTTACCAAGTGCAATGTATCTTTCCTGAGGTTTGGGGCCCAGTACGGAACACAGTTCATGCAGCAAGTGAGGAAAAGACAGCAGGAATTTCTCTAATCTGTGATTTACAAGGACACATTCTCTGGTTCCCAGCAGTTACGTTTCTTTAGTTATTTCCTCATTCTCCCTAAACTACCCTGCCTGTTAATTCTATTATTTCTGATAATTCCATTACTGTAGCTATAAACATCACACATTAGAATTTAATCTGTTCCATTATTCACTCTGGTTTCGGTTTATGGTGAGGTTAATAACAGACAACTCTGTCCTCGGGCCCGCCCCCCCCCCCCCCCCCCCCGCCCGCTGGCCGCCCCCCCCGCCCCACCCGATCCGATTCGAGTTTCCAATGAGTCGATTCTGTGGAATGGAATGTCTGATCAGCGTTTCCACGGTGACCTGTCTGCAGTGAAGAGCCTGCTTGAGTTTCTAATTCAGATTAAACTTCTCTGTCCCATAACACACATTATATCAGACTTTGGATGTCAATGTATTTCAGCCATGTTATGTTAATGTCTCCAAAACCCTAAAAGGAGTTTCAGATACACAAACTTTCAAGTGTGGCAGGACAAGTTGATAAAGTGTTTAAAATTCACAATGGATCCAAAGTTTTATAATTCTGGGTGTGGAGTACAAAACGGACAGAGGTCATGTAAATCTGTACAAATCATTGGTGAGGCTGCAGTTGGAATATTAGATCAGGTTTTGGGGATCTTACACCAGGAAGAATGTCAAAGCCATGGAGAGGTGTAGAAGAGATTCACTGAGATGATCCCAGGGAAGAGAGGCTTTAGTTACCAGGAGAGATTAGAGAAACGGGCTCTTTTCATTCGAAGAGAGGCTGACTGGAGATCTAAGGGAGGGGGTTCGATTCCGGCCTTGGGTGACTGTGTGGAGTTTGCACTTCCTCCACGTGTCTAAGTGGGTTCCTTCCGGGTTCCGGGTGTTCCGGTTTTCTCCCACAGTCCAAAGACGTCCAGGTTAGGTGGATTGGCCATTCTAAAAGATTTCCCCTGAGTGTCCAAACGTTAGATCGGGTTACGGGGATAGGGTGGAGGAGTGGTCCTGAGTGGGGTGCCGTTTTGGAGGGTCTGTGCAGACTCGATGGGCCGAATGGCCTCCTTCTGCACTGTAGGAATTCTATGGTTCTAATTCTATTCTACGAATCTTTATAAAGCTCTGGTCACCACTCTTCAGGAAGCAAAGGAGGTTGAGGGGAGATTTGATTCAGGGACACAGGATTATGCCAGGTTTCGATCAGGTGGACAAAGAAACTCTGTTTCCATTCACTGATCGTACAAGCAGTCGAGACACAGATTTAAAGTTTTGGGTAAAACCTGGATTGGACGATATAAGATCCTGAGGGGTTTTGACAGGGTGGATGTGGAGAGGATGTTGCCTCTTGTGGGAGAATCTGGAACAAGGGGGTCACTGTTGCAAAATAAGGGGTCACCCATTTCAGATGGGTGACAGTGCGGAGACTGCACGTTCTCCCCGTGTCTGTTTGGGTTTCCTCCGGGTGGTCCGGTTTCCTCACACAGTTCAAAGACGTGCAGGTTAGGTGGATCGGCCATGCTAAATTGCTCCTTCATCTCCAAGGATGTGCACGTTGGGTGGGGTGGACCTGAGTGGGGTGTTCTTTCACAGTGTTGAGTCCGCTCCAGTCACAGCCGGACTCTGCGCATGTGTGAAGTTGTGTAATGTGGATCGCGCACATTCTCACCTGCAGTGCATGTTGGGTGATTAACCCGCCATTGAAATCTATATTGGGATATAAATCATGCTTTGCGAACCGATTGTGACTGGTAATATTGGGCCAACGTAACAAATATATGAAGTCAATTAATACAGCACCTAAATAGTACGGGCCCTCCACCACAGTTCTGTCCTGGGTGTGATTGACAACAGTGACGACAGTGAGATGTGAACTCATTGGGGTCTCAACAGGTTAGGGTGAACAAGTGATTTTTGTCCCCATAGACCGAACTGTTCAAACCTGTTGGAGTTTAACCTGGTGTCGTAAGATTTCTTACTGTGCTCACCCCAGTCCAACGCCGGCATCGCCACATCATTACTGCTTAACAGTTGACTTTTTCACTCTTAACCTGTCCGTGATGACATTAAGAATAATGTGTCAGAGAAAGACTGGATTTCAGCTCGGTGACACGAGACTAGACTAAAGTTTACTTCATAGGATTGTTGAGCTAATGTCTCCATATTATAAGATGGATCGAGAAGGCCCGGAGAAGAAGCAGGAGAGTATGCCAGAATGATGTCTGAATGGGCAGATTACACCCAGCAAGAAATGCTGAGGCCTAATGAGCCAATCTAATCGGGATTTGATGAGAAACCTCTTCAGCCTGAGTGGTGAGAAGGTGGAACTCTGAGCCTGGCCAAACTGGCCATTAACAGGTTTAGGCTGGGGGGGGTGTCGCCGCTCTTCCACGGCTATGTTCACAGCCGGGTGTCCCTGGAGAGAGCACGTGGTGTCTGCCGGCACGGCTGAGAATTTCCATGATCGGTGGGCACCGCGGGGGTTGCAGCTCTTCATTTCCCCCAGAACCACAGCATGATTTGAAGTTTGTAACTATCCTTCGGGGGGTTTAGATTTTTGTTGTCCCTTTAAAGGGCTTCTCCAACTCACTTAATTCAATTGTTTGATTTGTTACTTTGACCCATAGTCTGTTGCTCAAAAGAGTAAAAAGGGGAAATGTATTATGTATTGTTGACATTGTGTTGCATAAATACTGATACAGACCAATTGCTCTGACCAGCCTGGCCCTGTGCTGTAGACTCAATGGAACAGAGACAAATGTATTTATTTGAGATCTGCCTGTACTGGTAGAAGCAGAGTCTACCAAATAAATTCAGGCCAGAACTAAGGGCCATGATGTTATGATCTCACATAAAGAGTGTGGAGCAGTCGCAGCATCTGGGTTACAATGAACATTCATCTTCTGAAAGCCCTTATGTGGCCTGTGACAATGTGCGGCTGTGAAAGCTTGAGTATAAGAATTGGCAAGTCATGTTGCAGCTTTACAGAACCTTAGTTAGGCCACACTTGGAGTATAGTGTTCAATTCTGGTCGCCACACTACCAGAAGGATGTGGAGGCTTTAGAGAGGGTGCAGAAGAGATTTACCAGAATGTTGCCTGGTATGGAGGGCATTAGCTATGAGAGGTTGAATAAACTCAGTTTGTTTTCATTGGAACGACAGAGGTTGAGGGGTGACCTGATAGAGGTCTACAAAATTATGAGGGGTATAGACAGAGTGGATAGTTAGAGGCTTTTTCCCAGGGTAGAGGGGTCAATTACTAGGGGGCATAGGTTTAAGGTGCGAGCGGCAAGGTTTAGAGGAGATGTACGAGGCAAGTTTTTTTACACAGAGGGTAGTGGGTGCCTGAAACTTGCTGCCGGAGGAGGTGGTGGAAACAGGGACGATAGTGACATTTAAGGGGCATCTTGACAAATATATGAATAGGATGGGAATAGAAGGATATGGACCCAGGAAGTGTAGAAGATTGTAGTTTAGTCGGGCAGCATGGTCGGCACGGGCTTGGAGGGCCGAAGGGCCTGTTCCTGTGCTGTACATTTCTTTGTTCTTTGTTCTTTGACATCATCATAATCACAGCCCTTGAAATCGTTCCTGATAAAATTACCAACTATTCTGAAATCTCCATTAGGTATAACTCCCTCACTGAAAGCATACTTCTCTGGCAAAAAAAAAACCGCACACAGCTTTTGCACAGCAGAAAGGAAATCACTCATCCTGCACTCCAAACTCTGAATGATTTGGGATGTTGCTGATCAGAGTCCAGGACAAATTGTTATTTGTAAGGTGAAGGTACATCAGCAGCTGGAGTTAGTGAAGGGGGTAATGGTAATAACCAGACAGACTGACCCAAAAGATAAAACACAATCATTGGCATCGGTATGACAGACTCCAGTTAGACCTGATTTTAAAACTTTTCAGGACCCTGACCCTGATGTGATGGTGCAGAGGTGGGACACCATCGCAAAGACATTTCCTCGTCCCTCACAGCAAGTAATTATCATAGAATTTACAGTGCAGAAGGAGGCCACCCGGCCCATCGAGTCTGCACCAGCTCTTGGAAAGAGCACCCTACCCAAGGTCAACACCTCCAACCTATCCCCATAACCCCACCCAACACTAAGGGCAAATTTGGACACTAAGAGCAATTTATCACGGCCAATCCACCTAACCTGCACATCTTTGGACTGTGGGAGGAAAGCGGAGGACCCAGAGGAAACGCACTCACACACGGGGAGGACGTGCAGAATCCGCACAGACAGTGACCCAAGCCGGAATCGAACCTGGGACCCTGGAGCTGTGAAGCAATTGTGCTATCCACAATGCTACCATGCTGCCCTCTTAGTAAGGTCTCACCCATCCTACATGATGAGGTTTTCTATCACAATGTGGCTCTAATTTGACATGCATTACATCTTGATGTCTTGCAAAAGAATTAATTTTGTTTAGGGATCAGATTGGGGGAGTGTTGCTCTTTCATGTCCTCCATATATTCATAATAACTACTGGTGGCTGAGGAAACCCCAGGATGTTCGTCAACACCTGAACCTGTGTCCAAACTAATCTGGCTGAGCGAAAGGAAGACTAATTGGGAAGTTCCACATGATGATCTGGATAAATTGGGAGGAACAAGTCATTTATTGGCTATTCACAAATGAGAGAAGGAAGCACAGTATCTGTGTTACCATGGGGATAAATGTGTGAGGTACAAAATGAAAAGAAAAATGTCCGATAACTAGATTGTGAATAAATACTGTGCTTGATTTTTTTCCAACAGGGACGAGATGTAGATGGTCACCGTGCTTGTGGACTGTGGCCAGGCTGAAATTCGGTTCTTGATCCCCACCCCCTGCCCCACCCACTCCAGCCAGGTGATATTAACATTTAATTGGGAAAGCCAAAGAGTATCAGGGGAAGGTGCTAGTCCAGAGCTTTCTCTATGATAGTTCTCTCAATGCTTGAATTATGATGAAACTGTTATTACCTATCCCTGGGTCGCCTCTCGTTAGTTGGAAGAAGTCAGGCGCCCAGAACTGTATACAATATTCCAGCTAAGGTCCAACAAGTGTCTTGTGCACGTTCAACACAACCAGCTTGTTCCTGTAGTCCATGGCTGTGGAAGGGAAATTAATGAGTTGCCAACTTAGAAGCATGCTGAGAAATGCTTGACTATCGTTCAACACTGCTTTTGAACGAAAATAAGTAAGTCAGGTAACATAAACGAAATACTGCTTAATATTCTGGTCTCGGCCTTATTATGACAACACAGTGTCCTCCGAAAGATAACAAAATGTGTACTCGAGTTGTTTTTAAGCCAAGGGCAAGAACATACGTACTACGCATTTCATCTTACATACTTTCCAAGGTCTATTTAATATAAACATGGCTGTTTACTTCAAGCTGTTATTTCAGACTCTAAAAATAAGCTTTCTTGGGTCGAATCTCAGAGTGCAGTGCCCTGGCTTTGCAGCCAGAACACTCTCGCTCTGCAAATATATTTGTGTAAATAAATTTCCTTAAATCGAACCTCAAGGAATTTGTCTTTATTATAATTTCCACGACAATGGCCTTATAAATCAATCTCAGAATATTATATGCTTTAACTGCTCTCTTCATCTATCATGTCACATTTAATGACTTCTGCACAAATACACCCAGGTCCCACTGCTTCTGCATCCCCTTAAGGATTTTATCCATTATTTTATATTGTCTCTCTATGTTCTTCCTTCCAAAATGTATCACCTCACACTTCTCCACATTGAATTCAATCTGTCGACCATCTGCTCAGTCCGCCAGCCTGTCTTTGTCCAATTTGAAGCTCTACACTGTACTCTTCACAGTTCGTAATCCTTCCAAGTTTTGTGTCATCTGCAAATACTTTAATTGTCCGCTGCAGACCATCAATCTAGATCATTAATATACACCAGGAAAAGAAAGAGTCCAAATACAGGCCACTGTGGAACACCACTACAAACATTCCTCCAGCCTGAAAAATATCCATTGACTGTTACTCTCTGCTTCCTAGTATTCAACCACTTTTGTATCTATATTGCTACTGGCCCTTTCATTCTACGCACTATAATTTTTCTCACAAGCCTGTTGTGTTGCATTATATTAAATGCCTACTGAAAGTCCATGTACATGATATCAACAGAATTCCCTCATCAATCCTTTCGGTTACCTCCACAAAAAACTCCAGCAAATTAATTAAACATAATTTTCTCTTTAGAAATCCATGCTGGTCGTCCACATAAGCACTCATTTTTCATGTGGCGATTAATTCTATCTGGAATAATTGATTCATGAAGCATACCGAACAACTGGTGTTAAACTAACTGGTCTATATGCTGGAGCTATCCTTACAACCCTTTTTGAATAAAGGTGTAAGATATGTAATTCTCCAGTCTGGCACCTCCTGGAAAGACTGGCGAATCATTTCAGCACCCCTGAAATATACATTTTCACTTCAACAGTTCCTCCTTATCAATTTTAAACCTATTTATGGACAGGGCTTTCTAGTCTGCCTACATGGCCTGGGTAGCGTCCATCTCCTTCGTAAAGACAACCAGTTATTTTTGTATCATTTTGAACAGGGTGGGATTCTCCGTTGGCCGACGGCGGAATCGCGAAACCCGATTGGGCGGAGAATCGGTTCCGCCTCTGAAATTGTGGCGAGCACCTATTTCAAGGGAAATCGCAATTCTCAGGGTAGCATGGTGGTGCACTGGTTAGCACTGCTGTCTCACGGCTCCAAGGTCCCAGGTTCGATCCCTGCTCTGGGTCTCTGTCCATATGGAGTTTGCACATTCTCCCGTGTCTGCGTGGGTTTCGCCCCACAACCCAAAGATGTGCAGGATTGGTGAATTGGCTATGCTAAATTGCCCCTTAATTGGAAAAAATGAATTGGGTACTCGAAATTTATATTTAAAAAAATTACAATTCTCTGTCGCCTTGACATCATTTGCATATCATTAGCAGGGCCAACCCGGTATTCTCAGGGGCCTCCATGATTCGCCTCCAAAGGCCTGAATTCTCGACGGTGAGGTTCATTTGTGCTTTTAAAAATCGTGAAACAGGCTTCGGGCTGCTGAGCAAGAGGGGGTATGGAAAGTGTCCAACATTGCCATAGTTTGCTGACAGTTGTGTTGCTGGCCAGGAGACTTCTGCCAGGATTGGGGGAGTACTAGGGGATGGCCAGGCGGTGCACAATGGGGTGAGGGTGGATGGGCACAGAGCACAATTGCTGCAGCCTGCAAAGTAGCCATGCAGCTGCGCTCGCCGGGGACTGCCCACTGTGAAATTAGCACCACAGATCGTATGGGTGTCCCCCAGGGCACTCCCCTAGGTGCCCTTGGGACTTAGCTGACCCATCAGTGGGATGGAGGCACTCCAGTGCAACCAATGCCATCTTGTTGGCTGGGATGAGTGTGTGTGGGGAGTGTAATGTGTATACTCTACTCCCTGTACACACACGACTGCGTGGCAAAACTTGGTCCCAACTCCATCTACAAGTTTGCTGACGATACGACCACAGTGGGCTGGATCTCGAATAACGACGAGTCAGAATACAGGCTGCAGATATAGAACCTAGTTGAGTGGTGTAGCGACAACAATCTCTCCCTCAATGCTAGCAAAACTAAAGAGCTGGTCATTGACTTCAGGAAGCAAAGTACTGTACACACCCCTATCAGCATCAACGGGGCCGAGGTGGAGATGGTTAGCAGTTTCAAATTCCTAGGGGTGCACATCTCCAAAAATCTGTCCTGGTCCACCCACGTTGACGCTACCACCAAGAAAGCACAACAGCACCTATACTTCCTCAGGAAACTAAGGAAATTTGGCATGTCCACATTAACCCTTACCAGCTTTTACAGATGCACCATAGAAAGCATCCTATCGGGCTGCATCACAGCCTGGTATGGCAACTGCTCGGTCCAGGACCGCAAGAAACTTCAGCGAGTCGTGAACACCACCCAGTCCATCACACAAACCTCCATTGACTCCATCTACACCTCCCGATGCCTGGGGAAAGCGGGCAGCATACTCAAAGATCCCTCCCAGCCGGCCTACTCACTCTTCCAACTTCTTCCATCAGGCAGGAGATACAGAAGTCTGAGAACATATACGAACAGACTCAAAAACAGCTTCTTCCCCACTGTCACCAGACTCCTAAATGTCCCTCTTATGGACTGACCTCATTAACACTACACCCTGTATGCTTCATCCGATGCCAGTGCTTATGTAGTTACATTGTATGCTGTGTTGCCCTATTATGTATTTTCTTTTCTTCCCATGTATTTAGTGATCTGTTGAGGTGCTCGCAGAAAAATACTTTTCACTGTACCTTGGTACACGTGACGATAAACAAATCCAATCCAATCCAATATGCGGCCACAGCATGTCAGCCTCCCGTGAGTCAATCATGGACTCGGTGAATCCCGCACCGTTTTAATTTGAATTGATTGTGTTCCACGTGGCTCCGGTCCTAGCCCCTCCAAAGTCACTGGATCGGTACTCCCTCTCTGCCCTGTTCTTTTTTGAAGTCAGCCCTTGAATTGTGTGAATATAGTTTCATATTTCCACACTTCAGTAACAAATGTGGAAATGTTTGCTCCACACCCACAGGGTTTCATCTGTTTAAAGCTACAAACAGAAAGGTCCAGTTTTTTCCTGGGGTTTGAGACAAATCCGCTTTCAAAAATGCAGAGGTTCAGCCAATAAGGGAGAACCGGGCTCAGCCCCCCCCCCCCCCCCCCCCCCCCCATTCACACCGATTGATTGGAAGGTCAGTGCCGCCCCGTCTTCCTATTGGTCCAGAACTTCCGTTAATCAGTTGGGCATTGTGATACAGAGCATGCGCAATCCAACTGCTGTAGATGGACACCAGTGCGTAGGCGTAGAGACGGAGTTAGGAGCATGCGCAATCCAACTGCTGTAGATGGACACCAGTGCGTAGGCGTAGAGACGGAGTTAGGAGCATGCGCAATCCAACTGCTGTAGATGGACACCAGTGCGTAGGCGTAGAGACGGAGTTAGGAGCATGCGCAATCCAAGTGTTGGCCTGGGCGACGTGTTCTTTGTCCCGGAGAAGCGGAGTCAGCGTCAGGCAGTGGGTGGGAGGATTTGGAAACACTTTGTGGATCCGCAAACCCTTTACAATCATTGTCAGCTCCCTGGTTTGCAGCTGCGGGGCTTCTCCCTCCCGGGAACAGGCCCAGGTTAACGGGCACCATCCTGCTTCAGACACTGGAGGATGTTCACATCAGAGGATGGGGGAGGGGGAAAATAAATAAGAGCTTCCACTTTGCACTCAAATAAATGAGGACTCTGATCTCTGGCAAGGAAGGAAACCCTGGCAGGTGGGCAGGTCGCTGGAGACCCCAAACCCCCAATAAGAACCTGCCGGTCCCGGGTTTCCAGCTCCCGGGGATTGTTGGCTTCAGATGCGGCCAACTTGGTGAAGGAACAGAGTGGGCGGGGCTTCAGGGTCCCAGTGATCAGGAGGAAAAATTATTAATTAATTGACTTTATTCTCACTTTGCACAGGGGGGCTTGAGAACTGAACCCAGCCTGAGGGGAGGGAGGGGGTAAACTGTAAGGAAAAGAATTGTGAAGGTGATGTGCAGGGTTTGCCAAGCTGACCAACTCTCCTGGTGAAAATTCAGGCACAGTCTGCACTGAAAGACTGGCGTTCTGCCAGAGCTGGGAGCAGGCCGCCTCGGGTAAGTGTCTGTGTTTCTGGGACACAGAAACAGGAAGGAACATGGTTCTGTGCATTGAGAAAGGTCCAATCTATGTGACAGACAACATCTAGGCAGCACGCAGTCTGAGACAATGGACTCAAATACATTCCAGTAAAATATGGGACTGTTCGTCACCCCGGGTTTTGCATCCACCCCGGGAGGTGAGAGTGCATGGGATTAGGATTTACTGCTTTACAGGTACAATTGAAGAAAATATGCTTCATGGAAAATAGAATTGTATGTTCAGAATTTCACTCCTCTATTTAAAGTTTTGTAAACTCTTTTTCCAGTGCATTAGAATGGGTGGATTTACAAACAGGAAGCTCAAACTGAACATCTCAGCATGATCTGGCAGAGTTACTGAGTCACCACGGCCTGAATATCATCAATCATTGAATTTAGAAGGAGAAATGATTATGTTTTCATAGATTTTACATAAGAACATAAGAACTAGGAACAGGAGTAGGCCATCAGGCCCCTCGAGCCTGCTCCACCATTCAATGAGATCATGGCTGATCTTTTGTGGACTCAGCTCCACTTTCCGGTCCGAACACCATAACCCTTAATCCCTTTATTCTTCAATTTACAGTGCAGAAGGAGGCCATTCGGCCCATCGAGTCTGCACCGGCTCTTGGAAAGAGCACCCTACCCAAGGTCAACACCTCCACCCTATCCCCATAACCCAGTAACCCCACCCAACACTAAGGGCAATTTATCATGGCCAATCCACCTAACCTGCACATCTTTGGACTGTGGGAGGAAACCCACGCACACACGAGCAGAATGTGCAGACTCCGCACAGTGACCCAAGCCGGAATTGAACGTGGGACCCTGGAGCTGTGAAGCAATTGTGCTATCCACAATGCTACCGTGCTGCCCAATGCTACCGTGCTGTCTGTGCGACACCATTTAAAACATCAGTGCGACTGGAAAAGCATAAAGACTCACACTGGAGTGAGAGGTTCCAGTACACTCAATGTACAAAGAGCTTTCACCAGTTAAACAGCCTGTAAAAATCATCACACGATTCGCAGTGGGGAAAAAAGCGTACTCGTCTTCAACTGATTGTCCAAACTGGAAAGACGCAGGGAAACTAGAATCATGGAGAATCCGTGGAAATGTGAGGACTGTGGTAAAGGATTCAATTCTTCATCCAGGCTGGAAATCCATCGACGCGTTCACACATGGGAAAGGCTGTTCTGTGTGTGAGAGGAGATTCACTCAGTCATCTGGCCTTCGGTTACACCAGCGAGTTCACACTGAGAAGACGCCATTCACAACCTGTGAAGAGAAATTCAAGTCCTTATCCATGCTCACTGAACACCAGCGAATTCACACGGGTCAGAAACCATTGTTTCTCCTCTTTTCCTGCTGTCTCCCATCATGCTCTCTCAGCGCGCATCTTGTCTGTGAGACTTACCCTTTGCTCCTTTGACCCAATTCTCACTAAACTGTTCAACATCAAACTTCCACAATCATATAATTTACAGTGCAGAACAGGCCATTCGGCACATTGAGTTTGGGCACTCTTTCCTTGGGCACTGGCCCAAGGAAAGAGCATCCTTCTCAAGCCCACACCTCCACCCTATCCCTGTAACCCAGTAACCCCACTTAATCCTTTTGGACACTAAGAGCAATTTAGCATGGCCACTCCGTCAAACCTGCATATCTTTGGACTGGGGGAAAACCGGAGCACCCGGAGTAAACCCACGCAGACACGAGGAGAACATGCAGACTCCGCACAGACAGTGACCCAAGCGGGAATCGAACCTGGGACAGTGGAGCTGTGAAACAACTGTGCTAACCACTGTGCTACTGTGCTGCCCCTGATTTATTGGATTCGAGTTCAAATACCAGCCACGATGGAAGCATCTGCTGTGGTGGGATTTGAACCTGCATTCTCAGAGAATTGTGCTGGGTCTCAGGATTACTCATCCAGTAACAATACCACTACAGCATCACCTCCCCAGTCAAGCGCTTTGCAGAGCTCGTCCGGGATATGAACCCGGGACATCTCGCATTTTGGAAAGCCCCAAAGCGAAAATCATACCCCACAGTTTCGACGGTATCTCCATGGAGTCAGTGTCTTTGTCGTTTCCTCTTTAGACAATAAAGTGAAGCTTGGTCCTCACACAGAACACGTGTATGGTTTCTCCCCTAAGTGAATGTTGTGGTGTTTTTCCAGGCTGTGTAACTGGTTAAAGCTCTTTCCACAGTCAGTTCACTGGAACACACTCACTCAGGTGCGGGTGTGTCTCGGTGCTTTTCCAGTCACACTAATGTTTGAAATATTTTCCCACAAACAGAACAAACACTTTTCACTCCACATTTATTGTCTGAGGATATTCAGGTCCTGATCAATTGAGTGACACTGTCAGATCTTCATGTGATGTTTTGTTTGTGTTTCCTGTCTGAAAATCTTCTCCTAATGCCCTGGAAAAGGAGTTTACAAAGGCCACACTATCAGTGCAAGATAGAAATTCAGAACAGACAATTCCAGTTTCTGCGTTACATTTTTTTTCTCTCTTCTGTCCCCAAAACTGTAAATCCCTGTCTCACACACTCCCCCCTCCTCCCTGGGGCTGAAATCCAAATAAAGTATTTGATCATTATTTCTGTATCCTTTTACCAAAGTTATATAATTAGAGGCAAGAATATGCTTTATAAGTCACTTCATTCATGACTTGTGACAGACATTAATCTGAATCACCCTGACTGACCAATTAGAATAACAGAGGTGAACCTTGTGTCCAGAACAGACCATGTGGAGATTTGACGTGAAGATTGTTTCTCCAAATCTTCCAGGGTTTCCTTTGTTCTTCCTCTCCCTCTCGAACTAAGTTATACCGGATATCAGACTTAGAGCTCATTCTGGTTCTCTTCCTGCTGACTAAATAACTTCAATCAAATATGGAGAAGACTGAATCCACTGGTCGGTCCCTGCTCCAATCTCCATTCCTGAATACCAACTCTATCCATTTCCCTGGCAACAGTCTGAGACTTAGCCAGTCTCTTTGTAAACTTGGTTTCACACTTGATCCAATATGAGCTTCTGACCTCATAGAATTTACAGTGCAGAAGGAGGCCATTCGGCCCATCGAGTCTGCAACGGCCCTTGGAAAGAGCACCCCAGCTAAGCCCACAGCTCCACCTATACCTGTAACCCCCAACCTTTTTAAGATACTAAGGCAATTTGCCATCATCACCTCCCAATTCGACAACTCCATTACACATCTGACTGCTCTACTACACTCTACCTCTGTAAACTTAAAGCCATCCAAAAGTCTGCTACCCATGTCTTAATTCACAGCAAGTTCCTTTCCCCTATGATCCCTGTGCTCCGAGACTTGCATTCGCTCCCAATCAATTCTCACCCTCGTTTTCAAATCCCCTCCATGGCCTCATCTCTCCCTGTGTCTGTCATCTCCTCCAGCCCCACAACCCCCTGAGATATCTGCTCTGATCCTGGACTCTTGTGCACTTCCGATTCCAATTACTCCGCCATGGATTTAAGTTACCTCGGCCGCAAGCACTATATTCCCTCACAAACCTCCCCGCCCCCACCTCACTTACCTCCTTTAAGATGATGTGGAGATGCCAGCGTTGGACTGGGGTGGGCACAGTAAGAAGTCTGACAACACCAGGTTAAAGTCCAACAGGTTTGTTTCAAACACTACCTTTCAGAGCGCTGCTCCTTCCTCAGATGAATACCTTAAGATGCTCTTTAAAACTCACCTCTTTGACCCTCCCGGCCGAGCCCAGCATCGGCACTGCGCATGCTCCAGCTCACAATGCCCATGAAGTGATTGACGGCAGCTGTGGACCAGTAGCAGGAGAGGATTGGGCCTGGAGGACCGAGTGGTTGCAGCGGGTCCACGAACCAATCGGAGTGAATGGGGGGCGGGGCTGAGCCCGGTCTCCCACGTGGTCTAGAGCATGCGCAGTACCGATGACAACTCAGGATTCAGACGGTCGGGTGGAAATCCTCAGCCGGTCAAATTCGCTCGGGTGAGTTATGAGGGAGGGATGGAGCCGGCGGATGGGTCGGGACGATTCATAAAAATCCCGTGCAGGCCCCAAGCCCCGAATGCGAAGCTAGGATACAGCAGTTGAACCGGCGAAAGCTGCTCGGGCTTTTCCCCGAGACAGGCCCGGGTGGCCGGGCGCATGCGGAGGGAGGGAGAGTCTCGGTTTTTCTCCGCCTCCCATTCACTCTGATTGGCTGGAGGACTAGCCGCTCTTGTTCGGTCTTCCAGCCACGCCCCCTCTTAGTGGTCCGAACCCGCTGTCAATCAGTCCCCGGGCATTGTGAGCTGGAGCAAACCCTTCACCATCATTGTCAGCTCCCTGGTTTGCAGCTGCGGAGCTTCTCCCTCCCTCCCGGGAACAGGCCCAGGTTAACGGGCACCATCCTGCTTCAGACACTGGAGGGTGGTTCGCATCAGAGGATGGGGGAGAGGGACAAGAAATAATAGCTTCCACTTTGCACTCTAATCAATGAGGACTCTGATCTCTGGCAAGGAAGGGAACCTTAGCAGGTGGGCGGGGAGGGTTCACAAACACCCGCTGGAGACCCCAAACCCCCAATAAGACCCATTGATTTTATTGTCAGTCTGCAGACAGGAGCTGGAGAACTGAACACAGGCAGAGGAGAGGGAGGAAGAAAACTGGGAGTGGAGGAAAGAAATGGTGCAGATGGTGAGATGGGTTTGGATTTCAGCCCAGGGAGGAGGGAGAGTGTGTGGTGTGCTGGGATTGACAGCTTTGGCGGAACGAGAGGAAAACATGTTCCAGAGAAACTAGAATTGCCTGTTCAGAATTTCTATCCTGGACTGACAGTGATGTCTTTTTTAAACTCCTTTTACAGGGGGTTAGAACTGGAGAATTTGCACACAAACTGAACCCAACAGAAAGGTTTGTCTTTGCGAATTCTATCTTGCATTGACCGTGATGACTTTTGTAACATGAGAGATTACAGCTCTCAGGAGAGATTAATTGGAGTGGGTCCTTTTTTCTATCGACAACAACAAATTAAGCAGTGACCTGCTATAAATCTTTTAAATTACCAGTAGTTTGGAGAGGGGCAATGTGAGAGAGTGACAATCAATAAACAACAAGTCATAAATACAAGAAAGTTACAAATAAATCCAAGGGGACAATACGGACAAAATTATTTATTACAGATTCAGAATGTGCAACTCATTACCATGGAAAGGAGTTGAGGAAAGTGCTGTGATGTTTTCAAAAGGAAACGGGACAAGCACATGAGAGAAAATGGAATCGAAAATCAGCTGAAAGGCTGAGATTTGATAGGTGTGACAGTCGGAGATGTGTGCCGAGTATTGACAGCAGCAAAATCTGTGAAAGAATGGTCTGTTTGTGTCTTATATATTCACAGTATTTCAATGTAATCTCCTTTTACAGAATATTTGCAGATGCAAACATCATATTGAGATCTGACAGAATCACTTGATTCATCAGGACCGGCCTTTCAACGTGGAAGGAGAACTCTGTTTTGTCTTTCGGAAAAAAAATCAAAAATCACTGTGATTGGAAAAGCACCTAGACACAGACATCGAAGTAATTTTCCACAGTTAGCTGAGTTACAGAGGAACTGAGCTTCAACCAATCACATGGCGTGAAATTGAATTGCAGCATTTACATCAGGGAGACACCGTACTCAGGCTTCAACTGATGATCCAAGTTGGAGAGACATAAGGACATTCGCACCAAAGGAATCAAGAAGCAGCAATAGGACATTCAGCCCCGTGAGCCTGTTCCACCGTTTAATAACATCACGGCTGATCTGATAGTGACCTCAAATCTGCATCCCACCTACACCTGATAACTTGTCGATAACCATGAAGAAAGCATGGAAATGTGGGGACTGTGGGATGGGATGCTACTACCCGTCTCAATTGGAAACTCATCGACGTATTCACACTGGGGAAAGGCCGTTCACCTGCTCCGTGTGTGGGAAGGGATTCACTCGGTCATCACTCCTCCTGAGTCACCAACTTGTTCATACTGATCAGAGACATTTTAAATGTTCTGACTGTGAGAAGAGCTTTCAAAGTAAAAGGAATTTATTGATGCATCAACACACTCACACTGGGGAGAGGCCATTCATCTGCTCCGTCTGTGGGAAGGGATTCACTCAGTCACCCCACCTCCTGACACACCAACTTGTTCATACTGATCAGAGACCTTTTAAATGTGCTGACTGTGAGAAGAGCTTTAAAAGTAAACAGAATCTGCTGAAACACCAGCGAGTTCACACTGAAACAGAATCATAGAATTTACAGTGCAGAAGGAGGGCATTTGGCCCATCGAGTGCACCAGCCCTTGCAAAGAGCACATTACTTAAGCCCATAGCTTCAACCCAACCTATAACCCCACCTCACCTTTTTGGACACGAAGGGCAATTTAGCATGGCCAATCCATCTAACCTGCACATCTTTGGACTGTGGGAGGAAACCGGAGCACCCGGAGGAAACCCACGCACACACAGGGAGGATGCGCAGACTCCTCACAGACAGTGACCCAAGCCGGGAATCAACCCTGGGACCCTGGAGCTGTGAAGCAACGGTGCTAACCACTGTGCTAGGGTGTGGGAGGAGATTCACTCAGTCAAACAACCTGCACAGACATCAGCAAGTTCACAGGCAACAGCAGGGTTTGGATTCAGCTGTTGTTGCTGCTGTTAGTCACATCCGGGACTGAATGATGCCTGGACGTCTGTTTCCAGTGGAGCTCCACAGTTTCCGGTATATATCAATGATTTAGACTTAAATGTATGCACCAGGATTATACAAAAGTTGCTCATGTGTATTAGACAATGAGGGAGAAAGCCATGGACTGGGTCAGGTGGATAGAAAAGTGGTAAATGGAAATTTAGATAATGAGAGGTTAGGAACACACTTCAGTTAACTCCTGATAAAAATGAGGTCACTTAAGGAAAATGGGAAAACTAATTGGTGGGGAAGCTACAAATAATCCTTTCTAAAAAAATTAATTCAGAATACCCAATTAATATTATTTTTTCCAATTAAGGGGCAATTTAGCGTGGCCAATCCACCTAACCTGCACATCTCTGGGTTGTGGGTGTGAAACCCACGCAGACACGTGGAGAATGTGCAAATGCCACATGGACAGTGACCCAGGTCCGGGATTCAAACCCGGGTCCTCAGTGCTGCAGTCCCATTGCTCCACGTGCTGCTTTGGCTACAAATAATTCTAATAACTTTATTGAACAGTTCTCAAATGGAAAGGCACTTGACCACATTACACAAAGGATCTGCAATAGACATTTGGTCTACCAGGTCATATTTAGGGCAAGATTATAAACAGAGAGCATTCATAAAGTGATTATAAAAAGAAGCAATGCTGAGCAAGGCTAGGAGAGTGAGCAAAGAAGTGGCAGATGGAATACAATATGGAAAAGTGTGAGGTTATGGACTTTGGAAGCAGACATAGACTGTTTCCTAAATGGGGAAATGCTGAGGAAATCACAAGCACAAAGGGAATTGGGAGTCCTTGTTCAAGATTCTCTTCAGGTTAATGTGCAGGTTCAGTCAGCAGTTAGGAAGGCAAATGCAATATATTCATGTCGAGAAGGCTAGAATACAAGACCAGGGATGTAATTCTGAGGCTATACAAGGCTCTGATCAGACCCCATTTGGAGTATAATGAGCAATTTTGGGTCTCCTATCTAAGGAAGGATGTGCTGGTCTTGGAAAAGGTCCCGAGGAGGTTTACAAGAATGATCCCTGGAATGAATAGCTTGTCGTACGAGGAACGGTTGAGGACTCTGGATCTGTACTCGTTGGGAGTTTAGAAGGATATGGGGGGATCTTATTAAAACTTACAGGGATACTGCGAGGCCTGGGTAGAGAGGACATGGAGAAAATGTTTCCAGTTGTAGGAAAAACTAGAAGCAGAGGACACAATCTCAGACTAAAGGGCGATCCTTTAAAACAGAGTAAGAAGTCTTACAACACCAGGTTAAAGTCCAACAGGTTTGTTTCGACTCACTAGCTTTAGGGGCACAGTTCCTTCCTCAGGTGATGAGGAGGAATTAAAACAAGAGATGAGTCGGAATTTCTTCAGTCGGAGGGTGGTGAATCTGTGGAACTCTTTGCCACAGAATGCCGTGGAGGCCAAATCACTGAGTGTCTTTAAGATAGAGGTAGATAGGTTCTTGATGAATAAGGGAATCAGGGGTTATGGGGAGAAGGCAGGAGAATGGAGATGAGAGAAATATCAGCCATGATTGAATCTGCTCCGCCATTCAATGGGCCGAGTGGCCTAATTCTGTTCCTATGTCATATGATGTGAAGAAAAACATTCTGTGCTGCATGTGGGATCATGAAGGCACTGCTCGAAAATGTGGTGGAGGCAGATTCAGTTGATGCCTTGAAAATAATTGGACAACTATCTGTTACTATCAGATCAGCCATGACCTTATTGTTGAGTGCCTTTGTTTTGTGCTGTCACCTTCTATGCCTCTGTGTTATGAGGGAAATGCAGTGCACCAATGCAAGAGAGGCAGATTGCTCCCTCGATATGGATTGGATTGGTCTATTGTCACGTGCACCGAGGTACAGTGAAAAGTATTATTCTGCGAGCAGCTCAAACAGATCATTTTGTACATGAAAAGAAAGTAAACAAAGAAAATACATAATAGGGCAACACAAGGTACACAATGTAAATATATAGACAAAGGCATTGAGTGCAGCATACAGGAGTGTAGTATTAATCAGGTCAGTCCAAAAGAGGGTCCTTTAGGAGTCTGGTAATAGCGAGGAAGAAGCTGTTTTCAATCTGTTCGCGCGCGTACTCAGACTTGTATCTCCTGCCCGATGGAAGAAGTTGGAAGAGTGAGTAAGCCGGGTGGGAGGGGTCTTTGATTATGCTGCCCGCTTTCCCCAGTCAGCGGGAGATGTGGACAGAGTCAATGGATGGGAGGCAGGTTCGTGTGATGGACTGGGCTGTACTCTCTGAAGTTTCTTGTGGTCTTGGGCCGAGCAGTTGCCATACCAGGCTGTGATGCAGCCAGACAGCATGCTTTCTATGGTGCATCTGTAAAAGTTGGTAAGAGTCAGTGTGGACATGTCAAATTTCCTCAGTTTCCTGAAGTATAGGCACAGTTGTGCTTTCTTGATGGTAGTGTCGATGTGCGTGGATCAGGACAGATTTTTGCTGATGGAGACCCTGTGGCCCAGTGCAGGAGAGGCTGGTTGTTGGGCAGTGTGAGCTGAACATACATGGCTGGATAAAGACTGAGGCAGATGTCAAGTACCTTGGAGTGAAAACAGGTCTGGAAGGAGTGGGTCAAAAAACCTGGGGAGTTGCATTTTGCATGAATCGTGAGTGTGACCCAGTCACAATTATGAACAGTAAACAAACCTATCACTGATTTGATGAGATAATTTACCGTGTCCCAGGTGTTGTAAATACTGTAGATCAGCCTGCTTTCTGCCCATGTCTAAGTGTTATCTTAGACCAAGAATAATGTGCTTCTGTATTAAATAAAGTATCCAAACTTCTCATTGTGCTTCATGCCCAGCATCTTGCCTAACTGTGGATCTTCTGTTTGGCTGACTGGGAAATAGAATCTTCCTGTTTACTAATGGCTCTATGGCGGCTGCGTTACCCAGAATCCCCCGCGCTGCAGAAAGTTCCCGATCAGTGAGTGTACGAGGCCAGTGCGCAGGTGCAGTGTGGGCGTGTGCTCGGAGCATGCTCAGTGTCAGTCATGGTGAGAGAGTGAGGAGGAGCTGGGTTGAACACAACAGTGAGCTGTACCCCTGTGAAAAGGGCATCTGCCAGTCTCTGTTTGACTCTCCTGCAGCTTCCTGTCATGGTTGAGTTGGACAAAGAACTCTCATCATTTGAGCTGGAAAAGGCCATTGATTGCTGAGCAAACAGAAAGGTGCCCGGCAAGGATGGAATTCCAGCTGAACTGCTCACACAGAAAGTCCCATCAACTGTCACACCTTCCTGCCCTCCCCTTTTGGGCTGTGAGACTGGTCCACAAAACATATCTGATGCAATAAAAACAGCAGTGACAGAGGAGACAGCATCAACTACAGGGACATCTCACTCCCTAGAGTCAGGGGAAGACCTTCACTTGGGTGATGTTTAAAAGATTCATCTACTTGCAAACTGAGTTTATCTAGAAGCACAGTGCGGTTTCTGTGCTGACAGATCTACAGTGAACATGATCTTCTCCACACACCAGCTACAAGGAAAGAGAACAATTGGGATTTGATCTAAAGTGTCAGTGCTGAGAAAGTGAAATGTTCTAATTACTGAGTGAAAGTAAACCTTTCAGTGTGAATCACAATTTACTGGTACAATTGGAAAAGGCACCAAAATGTTTCAATCTCTGAAGATAAACTTCCGCCTTGAAGTTATGTTTCGGAGCTCACAAGCTGTGGGAAGCTTTGTGAATGTTTCCTCTTCCCTTTTGTAAACAAGCAGAGAAGTTAACCCTTTGCCCTGACAGCACGGCAACAATTTGAAATAAAGACTTTGACTTTTAAAGATTTGGCTTCATCCCATTTGTTGGGGTCATATTTCCGGCTGCGGGAATCATTGCGGACGGGATGGAAATTTGCCGGAACATTTTAAAAAATAATCCTACTCTTTATTGTCACAAGTAGTCTGACATTAACACTGCAATGAAGTTGCAGTGAAAAGCACCCAGTCAGCACATTCCGGAGCATGTTCAGGTACACAGAGGGAGAATTCAGAATTGTCATGTGAGAGTACCTTTAAGAACTGTGTGTTTATCAAATAGCTGTAGTGAAGACAGACAGCCCAGCTCCACCCACACTCTGATATCACTGCAGCTATTTGAGTTTGCACATTCTCCACGTGTCTGTGTGGGTTCCCTCCAGGTGCTCCAGTTTTCTCCCACCATCCAAAGATGTGCAGATTTGGTGGATTGCCGATGCTAAATTTCCCCTTAGTTACCAAAGGTGAAGTGGGGTTACGGGGAAATGTCAGAGTAAGTGCGCCTTGGTGGGGCGCTCTTTTGTATGGTTCGTGCATGCAAACTTGATGGGCTGATTGGCCTCCTTTTGCACTGCAGGGATTCTGTTGAATTAATCTCACATTTTCTGTTTTTACTCTATATGACATACCTTTTCAATCCACTAATTATATTTATTGAACCACTGTACGATCAACTGCCAGGAGCAGTGTGTTGATGTTTCAGCTATTCTGGCCTTGGGTGACTGTGTGGAGTTTGCACATTCTCCCCATGTCTGTGTGGGTTCCCATCAGGTGCTCCAGTTTTCTCCCACCGTCCACAGGTGTGCAGGTTATGTGGAATGACCACGCTAAATTGCCCCTTTATAATATCTTTATTGTCACAAGTAGGCTTACATTAACACTGCAATGAAGTTACTGTGAAAAGCCCCGATTCGCCACATACCGGTGCCTGTTCGGATACACAGAGGGAGAATTCAGAATGTCCAAATTACCTAACAGCACGTCTTTCGGGACTTGTGGGAGGAAACCGGAGCGCCCGGAGGAAACCCACGTAGACACAGGGAGAATGTGCAGACCCGACACAAACAGTGATCCAAGTTGGGAATCGAACCTGGGACCCTGGAGCTGTGAAGCAACGGTGCTAACCACTGTGCTACCAAAAATGTTTAGTTGGAGTTACTGGGTTACGGGGATGGGCTTAAGTAGGGTGCTCTTTTCAATGGCCTCCTTCTGCACTGTAAATTCTATGATTCTGTAGGATATCCTCTCTCAGTCTCATCCGATGGTTCTGTCTGGTGGTATTTCCCTGACGTCAGCAATGTTGCTGCACAGTGCTAACCACTGTTTGTCTCTTGTATTTCACTGTGACAGGGCAGAGACCTGATTGAAAGGATTCAAACATGGGAGTTTTGGGAAAGATGAGCAAGGATTTGGGAGGTGACAACAAGTTCAAAGAGTTTGGAGAGGAGAGGGAGGTTGAAGATGGGGCAGTAATTTGTAAGGATGGCAGGGTCAAGATTTTTTTTATTGAGGAGGGGGTGATGACGGCAGATTTGAAGGACAGAGGGACAGTACCTGACGAAAGAGAAATGTTGACAATATCCATGGACACAGGGTAGTTGGCTGATCAGTAGCTTAGTGGGAATTGGGTCGATGGAGCAGGAGCTGGGACTCATGGACAAGATGAGGAGCATGAGGGGAGATGGGAGAGAAACTAGACAAAGATGAGGGTTCAGGGCTCAGGCAAGGATGAAATGTAGAGACAGTTTGGTCCGGTGGGCTCGTGGAAGGGAGGGAAGCAGCAGAGGCAGCTGATCGGATTTACTCAATCTCAGTCACAAAGAAGCTCCACAAGCTCCTCACACGTCTAGTTGGAGGAGAGGATGGAAGAGACAGGGGAGAGCGAGAGTACTTCAAAAGGAACTAACTTGTGTCAGAGATATTAAAAAGTTTCAACACACTGCGTATTTCACACAAATCTTATTTGACATTTAGCCAGAATATTAGCCCCTGTAAATGGGCTGGAGTTTGTTATCAGCAGAAAGAGACCCAAATGAACATGGTTCTGTCCTGAATGTGAGTAACAGCAAAATCCAATCACTGGTTATTTGTGGCCTCGTTGGTGTCTCAGTAGGTGTGATGAAGTGGTGAATCCCTTCCCACACTCCGAGCAGGTGAATGGCCTCTCCCCAGTGTGGGTTCGCTGATGTACAATGAGCTGGATGATTGTGCGAACACATTCCCACAGTGAGAGCACCTATACGGTCTCTCGTCAGTGTGAACACGTTGATGGCGTGTTAGATTCCCAGAATTTTTATAGCAATTCCCTCTTGGCAAGAGTAGCCTACTTAAGCCCACGCCTTTACCCGATCCCCGTAACACAGTAACCCCACCTAACCTTTTTGGACAGTAAGGGGCAATTTAGGCAACAAGACCAATCCACCTAACCTGCACATCTTTGAACTGTGGGAGGAAACCGGAGCACCCGGAGGAAACCCACGCAGACACGGGGAGAACATGTAAACTTCACAAGGGAGTCACCCGAGGCCAAAATTGAACCTGGGACACTGGAGCTGTGATGCAGCAGTGCTAAACATTGTGCTACCGTGCCTCCCTTGTGTCATCGTGCCGCCCTCATCTTATTTTACATTTTAAAAATACAAATGTAACTAATATGTCAGCTGTGTTAACAGGCTTTTCCCGTTTACCTGATACATGATCCAAAACTGGAATGCCAACGTGACCTTCAGATCTTTAATCGTTTGGTCCTTCGCTATGAAATGGCCGCCTTGAATCGCATTTACTCTCTTCCTCAATCAGCCTCTGCAATGCTTTTCTTAAACTTACCTGCTTGGCCAATTATCCGACATCTGGCACAATACCCTCTCATGTAGTGAGGTGTCACATGGGGAAGGGAATCCTTTCCCACAGTCCGCACATTTCCGCGGTTTCTCCTCAATGTGACTGCATTTGTGGCTTGCGAGGCCTGATGATAGAGCGAATCCTCGTCCACACACACAAATCAAGTACGGTTTCTCCCCACTGTCAACGATGCTTTTTCCTTCCATGATCAAAGAACGATGATATTCAGGAGATGATAAATTGAGGACTCTGTCAGATCCTGATGTGATGCTTGGTTTGAGTTTCCGGACTTTGAATCCTCCCCTTCGAACACCCTGTGAAACTGATTGAAAACAGAAATTAGGGAGTGAGAGAGATCCTACAAAAATACAAAGGCAGGTTGTGAAATCGCTGAATGATTCTGGTCATTTGTTGGGCCGGCACTGGGAAAAAATGACCATGAAAACGGCTGGATTGTTCTAAAACCCATTTGACCTCTTTGGGAGGAGAAAGAAAGAGGTGAAGAGGGATTTTGTATATCTACAAGACATATTAAGACAAAGCATATTCGAGCTTCAGCTTCATAAATTGAAATATTGATACTGAAACTATGCTTCTGGTGGCAAAGTGGTTAGCACTTCTGCTTCACAGCTCCAGGGTCCCGGGTTCAATTCGGGTCTCGGGTGGCTATGTCTGGAGTTTGCAATTTCTCCCTGTGTCTGCGCGGGTTTCCTCCGATTTCTTCCCACAGTCCAAAGATGTGCAGGTTAGGTGGATTGGCCATGCTAAATTGCCCCTTAGTGTACAAAGGTTAGTTGGGGTCATTGGGTTCCAGGGACAGGGTGGAGGGGTGAGCTTAAGCTTAAGTAGGGTGCTCTTTCCAAAGGCCAGTGCAAACCCGATGGGCTGAATGGCCTCCTTCTGCACTGTAAACTCTATGATTCTGCACTATAGGAATTCCATGAAGCTCTGGTCACCACGTTTCAGGAAGGATGTGAAGAGGGCAGCACGGTGGCACAGAACTTTATCCCTGTTGCCTCACGGCGCCGAGGTCCCAGGTTCAATCCCAGCGCTGGGTCACTGTCCGTGTGGAGTTTGCACATTCTCCCCGTGTTTGCGTGGGTTTCGCACCCACTACCAAAGATGTGCAGGCGAGGTGGATTGGCCACACTAAATTGACCCTTAACTGGAAATAATTAATTTGGTACTCTAAATTTTTTTAAAAAGGAATGATGTGAAGGTTCTTGGAGAAGGTGCAGAGGAGATTTACCAGAATGGTTCCAGCAAAGAAGGTTGAGGGGAGATTTGATTCAGGGACACAAGATTATGCCAGGTTTCGATCAGGTGGACAAAGAAACTCTGTTTCCATTCACTGATCGTACAAGCAGTCAGGACACAGATTTAAAGTTTGGGGTAAAACCTGGATTGAACTATACAAGATCCTGAGGTGTTTTGACAGGGTGGATGTGGAGAGGATGTTTCCTCTTGTGAGAGAATCTAGAACGAAGCGTCACTATTGCAAAATAAGTGGTCACCCATTTCAGATGGAGATGAGGATTTTTTATTCTCTTGAGAGTTGTAAAACTTTGGAACTCGCGTCCTTAAAAGGCAGCGGAAGTAGAGTCCTTGAATATTTTTAAGGCAGAGTGGGATAGATTCTTGATGGGCAAGGGGGTGAAAGGTCATCAGGGATAGGCAAGAATGTGGAGTTGAGGTTAAAATGAGATCAGCTGCAATCTTATGCAATGCTGATCAGGATTGAGGGACCGAGTGGCTTGTTCCGAGTTTGTATGTAAAAGGTACAGGAGATATGAGGTGATATGAGATGTATGTTTTTACACAGCGAGCGGTAATGACCTGAAACTTGCTGCCTATGAGGGAGTTTGAAAATAGACACAACGAATGATTTGATTTCAAAAGGAAATTGGATAGACATTTGTGGGAAATAAACCTGCGAGGATACAGGGAGAGAGCAGGAAAATGGGACTGACTGGATTGCCCCAGAGAGCTAGCATGGATTCATTGGGCCGAATGCCCTTCTCTGTGCCATCATGTCTCTGACTCTTTTGTGCAACCTAGTTTTGTAATTTAACTCCGGGGGTTCAGATATCACTCCGGTAAATCTGTGCTACACTCCCTCCGAGGCCATTCTACTTCCTCAGGTTTGTTGCCCAGAACTGAACACAGTTCTCCAGGTTTGGCCTAACCAGGGTTTGTGAATCTCGGGGCTTTGCCAGTCACACTGAGACCTGAAATCTCCCCCCAGAGACAGAACAGACAAACCTTTTACCTTCCACACCCAGATGCTGCTGAAATTCAGGTTCTGGTGAATCGAGTGACTCTGTCAGATCGCAATGTGACGTTTGGATTGCGTTTCCTGTCTGTTAGAACATAGAATTTACAGTGCAGAAGGAGGCCATTCAGTCCATCGAGTTTGCACCGGCTCTTGGAAAGAGCACCCTACTTAAGCCCCACACCTCCACCCTATCCCCAAAACCCCACCTAACCTTTTTTGGACACTAAGGGCAATTTATCATGGCCAATCCACCTAACCTGCACATCTTTGGACTGTAGGAGGAAACTGGAGCACCCGGAGGAAAACCACGCAGACACAGGGAGAACATGCAGACCCCGCACAGACAGTGACCCAAGCCGGGAATCGAACCTGGGGCCCTGGTGCTGTGAAGCAACCGTGCTAACTACCGTGCTGCCCTAAACCTCTACTTCCAGTATCCTGTAAATTTACAGAAACCTCACTGTCAGTCTAGGATAGAAATTCACAACATTCTCTCCTCGCCAACTTTGATTAAATGTATTCCTGGAGGTTTGATCACATGACCTGCCCCCATCCTCCCGCCATTAATCGGTCAACACATACATCCTTGTGACACACTGCCTTCCTCGGCCAATTGGGAAGCAAAAGGACTCATTACCTTACAGGACAGTGATTGACTGTCAGCCAAACAACCTTTATCCCATTTTCAATATTTTTATATCCGCTGAACAGAAATGTTGAAAGAAAATTTCAAAAAAATCTTTACTTCCTAATGATTTCCCAGACACCCAGACATGAATCTCACCAAGGCAGAAAGTAAAATTTGAATTCATTAAAAGTCTAGTGGTGACCATGAAACGATTGTCGATTGTTGCAAACCTTGTTCACTGATGTCCTTCAGTGAAGGAAATCTTCTATCCTTACCTAGTCTGGCCTACACGTGACTCCAGATCCACAGTCAGCTTGTTGACCCTTAAAATGCTCTCTGAGATGCACTCAGTTGAAGGGCAATTAGTGCTGGGCAGTGAATGCTGGCCCAGCCAGCGACACCCACATCCCGTGAATGAACAGAAAAGAAAATCTGCCGTCCTTACCTGGTCTGGCCGACACGATTCCAAACCACAGCAATGTGGTTGACTCTTTAAATGCCCTCCGAGATGGCCGAGCAAGCCACTCAGTTCCAGGGAAATTAGAGATGGGCAATAAATGTTGGCCCAGCCAGTGACTCCCACAAATGATTAAAATAAAATCCTGGAGACTCCAGTCAGTCAATCCGGGAGAGTTGGCATCCGGTCCAGGCTCGCAGCGCATGCGCCCTGCGGCACCTTGTCCTCTGTAAAGATGGTGGCTGGTAACCCGGGCCTGTCACCGCTCAGCTCTCACTCTGTTTGGTGCAGTTTAAGACGGGACCGTTAACATTTTCCTCGGGAGTTGAAGCCTCCACGGGGTATTTATGAAGCCTCCCGGCTCACTCCGCAGCTTCTATTGTTCCCCAGCCACCCACCGGATCCATTCCTGAAAGTCGCTCGATTGTTTCTTTCCCGCTCCTCGCACCGTCAGCGACAACCTGAACCGCGCATGCGCTGGGCACAGCCCGAACCGTCACAATGCCCGGAAGTGATTGGCGGCGGCTCCGGCCAATAGGAATAGAGCGGGCGGGAGCCGCTGATCCTCCCGCCAATGGGAGTGAATGAGGGGTGGGACTGGACTGTGAGTGAAGCATGCACAGTGCAGGTGATGGGCAGACGGGTCCACAATGGGTAAAGGGGGTGATGGCGGGGCGGAGGGTCCGGCGAGTGGGCGGAGAGGCTCCAGAAACCCCGGGAATAAATGGAGCGGATCCCCCTCCCCCCCGTTTACACCGAGCGGGGCCGCAGCTCCCAGATCAATGAAGAGCCGCTTTGTATCAGGTTGGTCATTGGTTCCAGAGGTTGTTCCCTGGTCTCCAGCGTCGCTTCTTTATCAGTAAATCATTGAATTGTTACAATACAGACTGAGGCCATTCAGCCCGTCCTGTCTCTCTCTGCAAGAGACTATCAGCTCCTCCCACTCCCCTGTCCTTTCACCAACAAGACCAGCAGCAAATATTCCCCATCCCCAGTTACCTGTGGAGAAGATGATGTTTGACCTTCTTGAACTGCTGCAGTTTGTGAGGTAGCATGGTGGCGTGATGATTCTGATGTGATGTTGAGTTTCCCAATGCCCAACCTCCGGTAAAATTGACTGAAAACAGAAAAGAGCGAGTGTGAGAGTGAAATTGAGCTGAATTAATCTGGTCATTTGTGGGCAGGCACTAGGAAAAAGTGGCCATGTAAACTGCCCCAACTGGTTCAGTAATGTCCTTCAGAGAAGGAATCCTGCCAACTGGCCTGGGCCAACACAAGATTCAGACTACTATAGGAGGAGGGAGAGGGGAAGAGAGAGTGAGAGAGGTGGGAGAGGTAGGCAATGAAGGAAAGGGTTTTTATACATCTACAACTTGACCAGAAGTTTGACAAATTTCTCAAACCTTCAGCCTCCTTCACTGTAAAGGACCAGGGCAACATGTGTGTGGGAATGCTATCACCTACAAATTCCTCTCCCAGTCACACACCGTACTGACATCCTGTACTGGATGAGCAAACATTTACTGCATTTAAACATTGCAAAAAATGATCACATTGTCTTTGCTTATCTGCTACGAACTCCATTTCCTCAACACTTACTTGGTAATGGATTTTGTAAAACATTTTTTTTTTCACATTTTGGCTTTTGTTTATTTTTAATGAAATTTTTTTTTTTAGATTACCCAATTGTTTTTATCCCAATTGAGGTGTAATTTTAGCATGGCCAATTCACCTACCTTGCACATCTTTTTGAATTGTGGGGGTGAGTCCCACACAGACACGGGGAGAATGTTCAAACTCCATAAGGACAGTGACCCAGGGCCGGGATCAAACCCGGGTCCTCGGTTAACCACTGAGCCACCGTGCCTGCCCCTAGTGATTTATTTTATAAACTTTTTTACAGAATATTACAAGGGGAGAATTTACAGATGGAAACTCCAATCAAACTTCACATCAAGTTTTAACAGAGTCACTCCATTCAGCAGGACCTGAATATCATTGGCCTGTGAATGTGGTAAAATAAAAGTTTGTCTGTTCCGTCCGTAGGAAAAGATTTTCTTTTATAAAAATAAATTTAGAGTACCAAATTATTTTTTTACAGTTAAGGGGCAATTTTGCATGGCCAATCCACCTCACCTGCACATCTTTGGGTTGTGGAGATGACACCCAGGCAGACACGGGAGGATTCACCCACAGTGACTCGGGGCCGGCATCGAACCCAATTCCTTAGCGCCACAGGCAGTGTTAGCACTGCACCACCGTGCTGCCCCTAGGGTTGAGAGTTTCCGACATGGATCTTCATGTGACTGAACAGAGCCGCACATGGAGTCAGTCATCCGTTGAGTTAGTGGGATTCAGGGAGCAGGATTTGGTTCTGTTTCTTTACTTCTCTGTTGCTACTCTGATCATAGATATCTGGGTCTGTGCAAATCGGGGTAATGGAAGGTCAAGTAACCAGGACAAAGGATAATGCAGTTTGCTGGCCAGGTTGTCTCCATTCTGAGCAATGTGGAATAAGCTTCTCCCAGTCATTGAAAATGTTGCCCCCTACAAACATGGCGGCCGCACATGCGCTCTACTGCACATTGTCCCGCATAAATATGTCGGTCGTTACCCCGAACCGATCACTGGAACCTCGCGGCCCCGCTCCGTGAAACGGGGGAACTAGGAAGTGATCTTTACGGGTATGGACTTGCACAACATGCTTAGAAACCTTCTCCACTCACCAGGCAGATCATCGCTCCCCGCGTTCCACAATATTCATCTTACCCTTTGTGGATCCGAGATAACAGCTTCTGGGCATCGCCATTACCCGCAGTGCGCATGCTTCAGACGAAGTCCCACCCACCCTCACTCACTCCGATTGGTTGGAGGACCAGCCTCGTCCGCTCACTTAGCCAGCCCCGCCCCTCTTTCTATTGGTCCGGAGCTGCCGTCAATCACTCCCCGGGTATTGTGTTGTGGAGCATGCGCAGTGTGGTTCATGTCCAGGGACAGAAGCTTGTTTGTCTCATCTTCAGGCGGGAAGAAGGCGGATAAGCGGAGGCAGCGTTAGGGGCAGTGGGTGGGAGTGGAGGCCTCAACACCCCCAATAACAAACTAGCGGCACCGCCTCAACACCCAACACAACGGCAGCTGCCGCTTTCTCCCGGTGCCGGGCCCCAGTGGACAAATGTGGCTTCCGGAAGGAAATGCAGCAATGGATTTGGTCAGGAGAAATTATCTTTAACTCACTTTGCTGATCCTGAACATGAAATTAAAATGAAAATCGCTTATTGTCACAAGTAGGCTTCAATGAAGTTACTGTGAAGCCCCTAGTCACCACATTCCAGCGCCTGTTCGGGAATTGAACCGTGTTGCTGGCCTGCCTTGGTCGTCTTTAAAAGCAGCGATTTAGCCCAGTGTGCTAAACCAGCCCCAGATCCTGGAGCAGGAGGAGAGAATGGGGGCAATTTCTATCCTGCTCTCACACTGATGGATTTGTTATTGCAGATAGTAGAATTTAAATTCAGTGAACAATCTGGAATTTAAAGCTGTACTCAGTATTAATGACCTTGAACCATTGTGGTGAGTTTATGGGAATGGCAAAATGTATGGGACTGGAATTTGCAGCTTTGGGAAATGAGAGAAACAATTATTCCCCAGAAACTAGAATTATCTGTTCTGAATTTCTGACATGTGTAAACTGATTTTACAGGGTTACAAGGCATGGATTGACAGAAAGGAAACTCAAATCAATTATCACATTGAGATCTGACAGTCACTCAATTCATCAGGATCTGAATGTTATCAGCTTTTGAATGTAGAAAGAGAAATGTTTGTCTGTTCTGTCTGTGGGAAAGGATTTCAAACATCATTGTGACTGGAAAAGCACAGCGACACACACACACCCGAGTGAGAGTGCTGCAGTGAACTGACAGGAAAGAGCTTTAACCAGTTGCACAGCCTGAAAAACACCACACCCTCACAGCGAGAAGAAACTGTACACGTGTTCTGTGTGTGGAAGAAGTTTCAACTGATCATCCAAAATGGAGAGACAGAAGGACGCCGGCACCATTGAGAAACCGTGGAAATGTGGGGATTGTGGGAAGGGATTCCGTTTCCCTTCTGAGCTGGAAACTCATCACCGCAGTCACACCGGGGAGAGACCATTCACCTGTTCCGAGTGTGGAAAGGGATTCACTCGACTAACACATCTGACTGCACACCAACTTGTTCACTCTGACATGAGACCTTTTAAATGTTCCGATTGTGAGAAGAGCTTTAAAAACAAATTTAATCTTCTGACGCACCAGCGAGTTCACACTGGGGAGAGGCCGTTCACTTGCTCCGAGTGTGGGAAGGGATTCACTCAGTTATCCAGCCTTTTGACATACCAGCGAATGCACAGCGGGGAGAAACCATTCACGTGCACTGATTGTGGGAAGAGATTCGCTCAGTTATCCAATCTTCTGACACACCAGCGAGGTCACACTGGAGAGAAACCATTCACCTGTCCTGAGTGTGGGGTGACATTCGCTCAGTTATGCAAACTGTTGGATCATCAGCGGGTTCACACTGGGGAGAGACCATTCACATGCTGTGTGTGTGGGAAGGGATTCGCTCAGTCATCCACCCGGCTGAGACACCAGCGCATTCACACTGGGGTGAGACAGTTTATCTGCTCTGAATGTGGGAAGGGATTCACTCAGTCTGCCCAACTCACCTCACACCAACGTGTTCACTCTGACGCGAGACCTTTTAAATGTTCCACCTGTGAGAAGAGCTTTAAAGGCAAAATGGATCTGCTGATTCACCAGCGCAGTCACACTGGAGAGAGGCCGTTCACCTGTACCATGTGTGGGAAGGGATTCACTCAGCATTCCCTCCGGCTCAAACACCAGCGCAGTCACACCAGGGAGACATTATTCATCTGCTCTGTGTGTGGGAAGGGATTCACTCATTCATTCACCCTGCAGAAACACCAGCGAGTTCACAAGCGATTACAGGGGTTGGATTCTGATATTGCTGCTGTTAATCACATCCAGGACTGAACCATGTTCATTCTGACAGTTGGAGTTTGTTTCAGTTGTTGTTAATTATTCCTGTGACTCGGCTGGAGTTTAATATTCTGTATATAGATTAATTAAATTAGATTTGTGTTAATGACAGTGTTCCAGTCCTTGATTTCTGTCAGATAGGAGGAAACTGATTGATGTCCTGTTCCTGACTGTTCCATTGTTGTGTCTTTTCTGATTTGTTTTGTATGATGTGGTAAAGTAAAGAGTAAGACCAGAGAGAAAGGTCAGAATATGGGAAATGATAAACAGATTGTGGCAGGAAGAGACGGAAAGAACACATTTAAAATTACATCAGATAAACGCTACAAATATAATAAAAGAACAAAACCAAAGGCTCTGTAGCAAAACACAAGTAGCATTTGAAACAAAACTGATGAATTGCCAGCACCTATAGAAATAAGTAAGTACGATCTGATGGCCATTGCAGACATAGATTGGGACCTGAATTTTTTTATATTCATTCATGGCATGTGGGTGTCACTGGCCAGTCCAACATTTATTGCCCATCCCTCATTTCCCTTCAAAAGGTGGTGATGAGCTGAATATTGTAATGCATGTGAAATTTAAGAAGGACAGAAATCTTGGAAAAGATGGAAGAGTGCCTCTGTTAATTGTTGATGGTGTTAGCACATTAGACAGGGATGACCGAAGTTCAGGAAACCAGGATGTAGGAATGGTTTGGTTTGAGATGAAAAATGGTAAAGGCAAGAATTTACTTCTGGGAGTGGTGTGCAGGGCTCCTAATTGTAACTACACAGGAGACCAGAGTTAAAAGAAAGAGATAATGGAAGTTTGTCAGAAAAGGTACAGCGATAATCAAGGGGGATTTTAGTAAAGTTATAAACTGGAAAAATCAGATGGTCGAAGGTAGCATAGGTGAGGAGTTCACAGAATGATTTTGCGATAGTTTCTACAATCAGCACATTTTGGAGCCATCCAGAGGGCAGTTTATACCAGACATCGTATTGTGCAACAAGGATGAATTGATAACCTCATGGTGAAGACATCCCCAGGTAACAGTGATCATAATTTGATTGAATCTGACATGCAGTTTGAGGGGAAGAAGATTGAGTCCAAGACGAGTAAGTTAAGCTTAAATAAGAGCAATTATTTTTATTTATTTATTCATTTTTTTAAAATTTAGGATACCCAATTATTTTTTCCCAATTAAGGGGCAATTTAGCGTGGCCAATCCACCTAGCATGCACATCTTTGGGTTGTGGGGGAAATAAGAGCAATCATTAGGGCATCAAAACAGAGCTAGCTAAAATGAATTGGCAAATGAGCTTGTGTGTCAGGTAAATAGAGATTCTGTGCCAGACATTCAAAGAGATATTTCATTATACACAGAATAGATATATTTTCGTGAGAATGGAAAATTCCAGGGGAGGACCCAGCATCTGTCTTTAACTAAAAAAGTTAAAGAAATATTGATATGGGCCAGGGTTTAAAAGGCTCCAAACTATTTCATGGAGTTCACCTGACCTCCAATAGTTTATCAATTTTGATTACGAGGAGCACAAGGGCCTACTTTTCAGGTGTTATTCAACAGAGGCCTTAAACACTTTCAAACAAAACAAAGATAATTCGACAAATTCAGCTAACATTTTATAAGCACACACACTAAGCATTTTTATCAACTGCAAACATAAATACCCCACACAGCTACAGTTCTCTCTCTCTCTATATATAACCCTTAATAACTTCCCTTTCAACTGTTTCAATTTGATATCAATATCCACTAAACTAGGAAAAATTATTTTACCCAAAACAGTAGGTTTGAATTCTTTCCAGAGAACAGTTATCACTTTTAAATTATCAAGTGATCTGGACACCTTTTAACATGCAGAGGGAGACAAAATAAACCTTCTTTGTCTGAATTCAGCTTTCAACTGTCTAAACCGAAAGTAAAACTCAGCGCCACAGCCCAGCTCCACCCACACAATGACATCACTGAAGCCATGTGATAATAGAACTCATTTCTTAAAGGGACAATCACATTACAATATCAATGTTTTTTAAAAATTATATAGCAGTGCAAAGGCAGATGACAGGTCAGAACATTTGGCAGAGTATAAAAGCACAAAAATATTAATAAGATGAGAATAATTAGAGTACCAGAGAAAGCTGGCGAGAAATATAAAGACAGATAGTAAGAGTTTCTATGGATATTTGTGGAAGTAAATAATTCAAGTGAGTGTTGATTCTCCAGAAAGCTAGTCTGGAGAATTAACAATGGAAAGTAAGGAGATGTCAAATGAATTGATCAGGTATTTTCATCAGTCTTCACTATAGAGGAATCACGTAACATTCCAGAAATATCCGTAAATCAAGAAATTGAAGGGATGGAGGAACACTCACCAGGGAAGTGGTAATGAGCAATGTTTTGAGTCTGCGAGCTAACAAAACCCCGGTTCCTGGCGGACTTCATCATCAGGTCTTGAAAGAAGCAGCTTAAAGAGGGAGTTGATACACTCTTTTCATTGTCCAAAATTCACTAGATTCGAGGAGGATCCATTAAATTGGAAAATAATAAATGTAATTCCTTTATTCACAAAGGGAGGGGAACAGGTGGCTGGAAACTA